>NW_028262369.1:68065184-69393934 GCF_047370975.1 Nipponia nippon | reverse complement strand
GTACGTTGATAGCTCTGGACTTACGGTTCATGTGAAGAACTCATGCATTAGATTCACCTCACGTGTGTGGATCAGTTGTGCCATGGGAGTTGTCTGTCTCCCTGCCACCTTTAATCTAAGGCCTAGCCCTCTGGCTCTGTGGCCTAAGGAAGTGGCATGGGGACTCAGAAACTGGGAAAACCAGTTTGAAGGTCTTGCCCATATAGGGCCCAGCCCTTAGTACATTTAGATTCACATTTGTTCTGTGATAGGGAGCACTAAAATAGCCTGTGCTCCTCAGGGCAGCTGCTTACCCTCCCTGTGGCTATTGGAAGTTTTTAAACACAGTTTGTGGACTAGCGTTTATCCCTGCGGCACAGGGTGACTGGCCATGGGAGAGATGGCTGGAGCCTCTGCAATGACTGTGCTGAGTGGCCGGTGGGTGGGAGTGACCTGAAGAGAAATCATTCATGGCAAGTTTGGCAGGGACTCTGTGCTGGGGTGCCTGGAGCAAGGAAGTGCTGTGGGGGATGTGATGGCCAGGCCAAGGGTTCCTGTGGGAGGCAGTAGCAGGATACTCAGGGTGCTGAGGGTACATCATGAGTGAAAAGTGTAGCAAGCTAAAAGATGCACTGGGAATCTGAAGTTCAAGGAGAAAACTCAGAAAAGAGGCAGAAGAGTGGGAGGAAAATTCTTTGGGAACTGTAGTCTAGGTTTAGCTTTGGTATTGAACCAAAGTTTCCTGTTTCCTCAGAGCTGTACCCTGAGGCAAGGGCCTAAAATAGACTTGGACTTGTTCCAGGCTCTCTGTAGTGTGGCGAGTATGTATCACACTATTCCCCTTCAGGAACCTTACTGTTAAAACAAAGCCAAAAGTCTATTATATTTCTGTATTCCCTGACAGTCAAAGTTTGTATTTCAGGAACAAACTCTTGGGGTTATAATCAAACAGCAATATTAATCTGCCCCGTTAGATGTGAGTAATTGATTGTACTAAGTAATTTTTTGTGGTCTGTTTTAAGGGAAACATGTGGCCCAGTCTTCAGCAGGTGGAACTGTTTTCTCTTACACTAGCTGAACATCTCATGTATCTTCTCATCTTGGTTGCTTTTTTAAAGTAAAACCCCAAGGTAGTTACAGAGAAATTGTTGTCTTCATTTGTGATGTCATGTCCAAATTTTGATTACGAATGCTTTGTCTAGAAGGTTATCAGAAATTATGTTTTGGTAAATGTGTTGTAAGGTCTGTGACTTCTGTAGTTCTGTTCATTGGGGAAATACAGCTGAAAGATGGTGACAAATGTTTCTGCAGATGCTTTGCTGTTGTTCCTGTATCTCTAGCGCTGGTTAACATGAGATGAGCAAAAGAGCAGAATCATTGTCCATTTCTGTTCTGGAATGTAGCTTAGTTGTGCAGTCATGTACTTAAATTATGTTCAGTTTTGTTTTCCTAAAGAGGCTTTAATAATGCAAGGCACCTTAAGAAAATATATAATTGTGTGCAATTTGCTGCTTAAGAGTACACAGTGCTTCCCATTCGAACTACTGCTACCTCCTGAAAGCAGGAACGGAGAACATGTCTTCTTTGAATTTGAAAGTGGTTTTCTCCTATGTGCAGAGTGACAGAATGCATAAAGCTGGTCTTTGGGATGTGCATATGCAAAGTGAGATAGTGATGAAGCCGATTTTGAAGTAAATTTATTACGGCTATTACTTCCTGTTGTAGAATAGTCTCTCCAGCTTCCTCTGTAGCTGTTTCTCTGCAAGCAGGTCCTCCCCTTGTTCTCCTTTGGTTCTGCCAGTGTGAAGCTGGGCTTTTGCTCTTACTTGGATTGTTCAGGGAAGTTGTTTTATATTATGATCTCATGGGATAATCAAGGAGGGTGAGAAAAGTACTGAATCAATCTGTTTTTTAGCTTTACATTCTCCCAATGTCCAATCTTTCTTTTAAAGGTGCCACAAGGTCAAAACTCTTAGCCATGTGTTGCAGATCATAGAGACTGCTTCACCTCATCCTATATGCAGCCTGCATACCATACTCTGTAGGTATGGTTCCTTGGTCTGCTGGTTCTGAATTTTGCTTGCTCCTGAAGTTCCCAACTGTCTGAGAAAGTAAGTACATTAGATGCTCTGAAAGCCGCAAAGACCTCCTGTATCTTCTAGACAGGCTGCATGCCATTCTCATGATTGTCTAAACTACTTCTGTGACCTTTATTTTTTCCACGGATGCCAGGTTATTGCCATGCATTTGACAAGAGCTGCAATTTAACCCAGGAAGTCAGGCTACTACAGGAAGTACAGCCTGTCTATTAAGTGGTGTATTTTGCTGTGGGCTCGCGTTGGGTTCGAGGCAATGATTTTAATCTTCAGGATATCAAATAGCCCATGTATCCTAATCTGCAAGATTTTGCCCCTCTTCCCTTATGGTCCAAACCACAGAGAACCACCATCTGTTCCTAACTCTGGGTCTCATGAAGGAGAGACATACCATGTTCAGAACATGCCTGTGCTGGGGTACCAAACCTGGGACAGCCTTTTTTAGTGAGACAATGTTCTCCCAGATTGTGCTGCCCAATACAGTGCCACTTTAAATATGCCAGTAATGCAGATACTCAATGGGAAAAGATGCTGGATTCAAAGAACCTTATTTGTAAAAGAAGACATTTTGACTTTCAAATGTTGTCTTTTCCTTTCTGTAAAATGGGAATGATGACATTTCTTGAACTTTCGTTACCCTAAAGGTCAGATCTAATCTTAGAAAAAGCTTGAGGACAATAGAGTTTGCCTTTTTCCAGCATGCAGTTTAGGAGACCACTGAATTAGAATGCTGGGTTGAGGACAGGGTTTGGAGATGGCTGCCTTTGCTGGGTGATGATATGCACAACTTGCAAGCTTCCTTGCTCAAGGATGCCAGTTGCAAATCAAACAGCATCTCCTGCCTGGCCTCAGACACACATGCTCCTCCAAATGGAGACAACTGCTCAACTAATGAGTGGCTGCAGCTAATTTGTGTGACTTTCTGATGATGAGGAAAAACTGCAGTGACTCTGGTCATTGTGATTTTTTCTTTGTTTTTTTTTTTTTTTAATATTGCTTTCTCCTGAGGTCTAAATTTTCTTAGCTAATTTACCACATCAAGGTGCAAAACTTCTGCCTTGCAATTTTTCAGTTTTGAAGACCACTAAAAACATTCTGGTCAACAAATGTTAAATTTCCAGTAAAAACTCGGTACCCTCCTGAAGTGGCAACCCTTATGGTGAAAAACCACAAACCCATTTGGTCTAGCCAGATGCTTTCATCTCCTTAGTTCAGCTGAGTAAATGATTCCTATGGTTCACCCCCACCCCCTCCTACTGCTTTATTTACTAACACAATAGTAGTACATCCAAGATAGAGGGGTTAAAAACTGGTTTCTCTCTGTTCTTTCTTTTTCCTTTTTTTCCCCTTCTTTTGAGGACATGACCCTTTCACATAAATGTTTTCTGCTTTCCCAAATTCTAGTCTCATTGTGGAATGTATGGAGGCAGCAAATAAATTATACTTAAAAATGACATAATTACATTTTCAGTAAATATGAAATTCTCTTATTAGTATTGTAATGAAAAGACTATCCACCCACTCCCGGGAGAAAAGGCAAACCAACAGTGGATCAAATACTGACAAAAAACAATAGTAAACAGTGTGAGCAATTAATGCTTTCGGTATCTGCTGAGACAGTAAAACCTTGTATTGGCTTCATAGAGAGCATCTGTACTAGAAACCCCTGCCTGGTTCGTTTTGGACTTTAGCGTTGCAAATTCTTGCAGCAATGCAAGTTTTCTGCATCAAAGGTGACCAAACAGACTTGTCTACCAAAGGAGGGAGGAGGGCCACTGCAAACTGGATCCAGATCTGTGTTAACTGCTTTTGAGAAGAAGGTAAGGAGCATGGGGAAGAGATGGTTCTGGGGATGGCGAGGGAGGAGTGGTCAAGTGCCTGGAGGAGTTGCTGCCTTACACTTTCTCTGGATGTACAGACACTTGAAACTCCTCAGCTGGGACAGGACAGAGTACTGGAAAATACAGTGAATAGCCCAGCTTTGAGGGCTGTAGCATGGATGACAAAATGCATTTGTTCGGTCTCATTCATGTCGCTTGTGAATGGTGATGGCTGGTGAGCAGTAGGACAAGGAGCAGAGCAGCCACCCTGGGTTTTTGTACCTTGAAGGGAATCTGACTCGCCCTTTCATAGTGATACTTACCAACAAAAGCTCTCCGTTCTTTGGTCTTCTGTGCAGTTTTGCTATCCCTTAGTTATGCCTGAGACACAGGGAACAGAAGAAGGGGCAGGCTTTTATTATGGGTGAATTGTCTGTTTGTAGACCTCCAGCTGAAGGTCTGTCCCTAGCTGTAAGGCTTCTGGATGATAGAATCCACTCCCAGGACGAGCACTGGGGGGTCACACTTGGGGTGTCCATTGGGATTGTGCCATGCCCGTTTACTTACAGCAACAAAACTAAACCTAGAAAGAAGGACAGTTTTCATGGATATGTGAAAAAGTAGAAGAATGCTCGTCTCATGTATCCTATTGAATTGATGGAGGGAATACTCGCTAGTTAAAAAAGACACACTGTTGAGTACTTATGTAGAACAAAAAGATCCATGTACAGTAACGTTAAAGCAGCAAGAATGCAATTTTAATATAAGCTGTTGCCAGTATGATGTGAAATTAATTTTTTTGTTGTTATATTAGGTGCCAAAGAATCCAAGGTCTCAGCCAGAGAACAGCCTGTTTGGTTTATATTTTTTCTTTTACATAATTTGAAAAGAAAATGTCGTGCTGTTGGCATTAGAACAGCGCAGGAAAAGAGTAAAGTGATTTAAGATGCTCTATAGGCCAGTCCTCAGTATTTCTCACTTACATGGACCAACATGTTTACTTTTAAATTTCTGATTAATTATAATCATGTTAGAGTTACATTCTATAGCTTTCAGAAACAATAGTAAGCTATCAAAGGGAACAAGTGTCTATACACAGACATTTCACTGCTATTAGTATCAGAGCACTTAAACTTACCATACTATGGGTTTACATTCTTAACATTGCTGAAAGGCAGGGATGTAACTGTTAGCGTTGTAAAGGTAGAGATTTGAGGCCCAACAGCTAGGGCTGGTAGTCCCTGAGGAGATGAGACGCTTGGCTAACGTGGAACAAAAACTTGCATTAAATGAAAAATGAAGTTGTAAGAGCTTTTGGCCCTTTTAATGTGGTGCTATGCAGTAGTGAAGAAGACAGGAGGACTGTGAATAAACCAGTGATTCTTTTGCATGAAGCAAGAGCTTTCTTCAGCCTCTCCTTCATGTTCTCCCTCTCTTGTCTCTTCTTTCGGTTCTGGCTTGAAAGGAGAAAAAGTGTTTTCTCTTTCCTGAGCCCACTGGAAACAATGCAGCATATTAGTAGTCCTGGGATGTGGTAATAGTGGAGGTAGAAGTTTCCTCTGGGCTGAGGTGCAGAAGACATTGTGCTAGCAAAACCAGATGACACTAAGAGGAGTGAGCCTCTGCAGAGAAGAGTCCTAGCAGACTTGCATGCATCTTAAATGTGTGCTTGGTAATGAATGTGCTGTGGGGGAGACTTGAACATCTGGTCACTTCATTCTAGTATTTCTTAATTTATAAGGATATGAAAATTTGAACATGATATTCGAGATAAAGTTACCAATCTGATAAGACTGTCATTCCCCATGAGTGAGCATTGTTCTTGTGAATATGGGATAGAACTCTTACTGTATCAGCTGTGCCTGTAGCTCATTAGCAATGTACATTTCTGAGCTGGAAATCTACTTCATTTATGACTTGGTGTATGAGTGTCCCAAACTCTCTGCTGTTGCCTCTCTCAGAAAACTGCAAAGTGCTACGTATGCAGGAAAGACTGTTCTCCAAAAATACTCTGTATGTGCAGTTTGAAGAGCAGCTGACTTACTTTAAGGGTCAAAACCTTTGGCAGACAAACTCTTTCATGTGTTGCATGCCTGGTGTGTGAGTGTGCTTCCTGGGGTGCCATTTCTCTTGGTGGTTAGAGTTGGAAAAGGGGCAGGCTATCTCCAGGATGGTCAGTACCAACTTGCAACTCAGCTGGGAAAGCCTCTCCAAGTCTTGACAGAACCTGAAAACAAATTAGGCTGATGCAAGAATAAATGCCTGGTTTTAAAGACTTTTTTTCACAGGAAGAGGATGACCCTGTTAATGAACATTAGCAGCACTAATTCCTGGTGGTCCTGACCGAGGAAACAACATCCACCCAAAGTCTACTTTTATTTTGCTTTGTCTTTAGAAGCAGACCAAATGTTTGGTACTCCTGTTTTTGCTTAAAACTGCTTCCCTGCCCATCTGTCAGCTGAGATGTAGGCTATGGCTTCTGTAAGGTGAAGTTCTTGTATGATGCCAGCACCCTAACTGTGGCTAAAGGCAGTATGCATCTGTCTGGGATGCTGGCAGATGCCCTAGGGAGATGCCGTGTTTTCAGACAGCTGAGGATGCTTGGGGTACTTGCCATGAGTGTTGCAAACTAGAGGTCCCAAGGCAGTGCTGAGGTGACTCACTTATCAGCCTCTGTACCCTGTGTGCTGGTGGCATGTCTCTCCAGCTCCTCATTAGCGGGGGTGGCAGCAATGGCCTGAGACAAGCTCTTTGGTCTCCTGTTCTTCCTTGTTCTGTCTTCTTCCAGAAGACATGATCCCAAGGTATCTTGTTACCTATATAAGTGGTGATGCCTAAGCAAGACAGATGCTTGCTGTTGAAGGAAGACCTTTCAGGCAAAGGGTGCATGGCATGTGGGTTTGGCTCAAAAAAATCTCTCTCCCTGGCTGTGGGCCAGCTTCCTGTCATCGTCCTGGCCAGCTCTCCAGCATGGCCAGCAGCCCCGCCTTGGCACCTGGCAGCAGGGCCGAAGGAGGGACACCACACTGATATCCCTGGTACGGCAAGGTGAACTCATGAGTGCTTTGAAGGGAGGACTTAAATGCACAAAGGATTAAGAAGTTAACCGTATGATTCTGCGTGTGCCTAAAGAGACAGAAAGCGTGAACTGACTCCTTAAGCTGCTGCTTTCAGATTTTTTTTTTCTTTCTATGAAGCATGGAGAAATACAGCTAAGGTTTACTGTGACAGTTTGGAGTCAGGATGAGTGTCATTGTCCTGGGACACACAACCAAGCTTTTGGCCCATATTTCTCCAATGATTACCTCTAAGAACAGGGTGTTTGATTCCTCCCCCCCAACCTCCTCCTCTAGACTAGAGTTGTTCCTTAATGCTTACCAAGACCCTAAGTGTTCTTGGAGAAACTCTTTTGGAAAGTGTCACATTATGTAATAATGTGGGTTTTGTTTTGTTTTGTTTTCTTTAAGTTGCCACTTAGTGCCATGCTTGCTCGAGTACTGTGTGGCCAGACAGGAATGCCAACCAGGGGAGGAGCCTTTTGAATCAGTAAATTTGGTCTGAAGAACAGCTACTGTTTTCAGGGCAGAAAAGCATGTTCCTCCTCCATCTTTGCCCCATAACAAAATTAGAGCCAACTAGAAAAGAGAATTCTGTTAATCAGAATAGTCAATTGGGGAATCATTAGCTCTGATTTTAAACACTATTTGTAATTTGCTTTAGGGTCTGTAGCCTAATTCTTTCCTTTGAGTTAATTAAAATATGTTTGAATGTGACAGACATTTCCAAATCTCCCCGCAATCCAGGAGGAAGGGTAGGTTTTTTGTCATCCTCCATCAAGTACAGAGGCTCTGAGCGCAGAAGAATTTCACTACAATGCTGCAAGGTTGTTTACCTTAGCTCCTTCACAAAAGATAATCCAACAAATTACATTAATTATAAACCAATATGTTCTGTTCAATTCCCACATGAGCCAAACCTGGGTATGAGCATCTGCTCTTATTTTCTGAGCTGGGTTTTGAGGACAAGACTCACAACAATGCTCAATCCATAATTAACAGAAAAATTAAAGATGCAACATCCCTTGCATCCTGCTTTTTGAAGCAGCATGTTTAAAAATATACATGCACTGTCCTGGCAGTTTTTATTCAACACAAAAAAAACAATACTCTATTGTTACCCCTGGTGTGTTTTTGTTTGTTTAAAATATTTACATTTATGTTAGGCTTAAAATAAACATGTAAATACTTTCCATAAGAAAAAAAAAGATTCCTAATTCCCTCTTGTGCTACATTTTTTCTTTTCAATTGTTTCTCTCCTCCCCCCCCCCCCAAAGATGACCTCTTTTCATAAAATGCGGTTTATTCTGCATTAAGCATATTGTTTTCTTTATGAAAAAAGGACTGGTTGGGCTTCTTCTTATTTTATTTTTTTAAGTGGCATATTTTTTCAGTTTCATTTCATAACAGGAAACAAAAGAGAACGTGATTGTTTGACCTGGTTACCAAAGAAATATTTGGCTAATAAAAATCCCATTAGCATGATGCCAAGTTCTGCTAGTTGTTTATGGTAAGCATGCCTATACAATTATACTCCATTTGCATGTCGAAGGAGTGGAGGAAAGAGCGCTTTTGTGGTTTAGGCACTAGACTGGCACTTGAGATAAGAAATCAGTTCCCAGCTGCGCAGCAGACTGACTTTGAACAGACAGCAAATTTCCGTAGCTTACTTTTGCAGAAGGGATTAATAACACTTCTTTTCTCTCATCTTCTATCTTATTTCTCTAGAAACTGAACTCCCAAAGGCTGCTTGCCCCGGTGTGCAGCATTGGGCCTGTTGTGGGCCCCCACCCCTTGTCCAAGGGGGATAGCTACATTGCCTTTACCTCAGACTCCTGCGGGAGCAAGACTAAATTAATAACTCACTCCAGGGGATTTATTAATTGGTGTTTAATAGAGCTCATGCAACATAAATGGAATAAAAGATTATGTGTTTGCTACTATCTATTCCCATTTCAGGGAGGAGGAACTGAATTTCTTGATAATGAAGGTCTTTCCTTTGTGCCTCCCATTCCTTGAGTTTGCCCGTGGCTGCATCTGATGGTGCTGACAGCCCCAAGGCTGCTAGGTGCTGTGGAGCAGCCTGTGGGCCTGCCCCGGCCCTGGTCCTGCCCATCCTGCCCAGAGGTGCCCTCCTTGCTGGGGACCCCCACGCTGCTGCTGGAGACAAGAGTGCAGTCACTGTCCTGTTATAGTCACGCTTCTCGTACCGCCGTGCTGTGCAGCAGCCTCTGTAGGCTTGCCGGGTTTCCTGCATTTCATGCAAGCCTTGTTTTAATGAATAAATAATTGACAAGAAAACAATAGAAATTCATTAACTACAGGGGGAAAAAATAACATGGAAAAGCTTAACACGTTGGGAAGCATTTCTTCTGGAAAGAGGGAGGGACCATTTCTTTGAAAGCCAAGACATGTAGCCCCTGGAAGTTCAGAGATGTCGCCTCTGTTCCCCGAGTTTTTTTTGTTCCTCGGGGACTGGCAGCATGGATTCAGCTGTGAACACACTGCAGAGAGCAGGATGTGGTGAACCAGAGGCTCTGTGGGCTCCCTGCTTGGCAGCACAGTCGGAGCTGCTGGGGCAGTCCAAGGAAGGACTGCGGGAGCGCTTCTGGAGTGACTGGTTGGTACAGAGGATTTTTCTTGTTTAACCTTGTCTGTAGAAAGGGCTCTGAGCCTGGGTGTAATGGTCAGGAATGCCAGCCCCTGCTAAATGCTTAGATCCTCCAAGCTTGTTATTCTGGTGTTCTCGGTGTTTGAAAAACGGGAAAACTCCCACCCCTTCCAGTTAAGGGGATAAGCTCAGTGTTAACAAGCAGGAATAAATTCTCCAAGTGTTAAATGTTGTGGTGTTTAGGCTCAGAGCTGGCTGGTAGCTCTGTAACTGGGCACAGAAGTACCATGAATAACAGGTACGTGGGAACGGAGGGTGCTGCTGCCCACAGGAGGGGGGATCAGGCCTGATGGGAGATGCACTCGGGGAATTGCCCGCCTCCCTTCTGCAGGGCCGAGGAAGGGGCACTGGTGTGGGGCAGATTGCCTTGTGCCTGGGGCAGCCGCTCCTGTGTGGCCCATGCCACCCACAGTGGTAGGACTTGCTCAAGCTGCTCCTGCCCCTAACGGGTAAGTGGTGGCCCTGGGGTTGGCTCTTCAGGAGTGGTTTCCTTTAGGCAACATCTGTATCTTCCTGGGCTGTAAATAGGTAACTATAATGTCTCAGTAAGAGAAACTTTCAGACAAAGGCACATCTCAACCTTCCTCCAAATTTAAAAAATAATCAACAGGCAGCTCTTGGTCTCTCTCACATCTTTGATCGTTTCTCCTCCCACTTCAACTGTGCTTCTTGAATTCTGGGACACACACATGCCAAAACCTCTTCCTTTGCTGGGAGCATGAAGTTTTCAGCTGCACAGTTTGCAGTGTGCACTTGAGGAAAAGCCTTCTGCCTTCAGTATTGCTCTTGGGGAGAAAGATATGTGTGTTCACTGCACAGCTAAGGCATGTGCTGTGCAGCAGCCCTTGCTTGGTAGGACTCTGAAAATGACTTCAAAATGGCACAGTGTGAATGCTGCATGCTCAACGTGTGATATTAAAACACTTAGAACCGGATCAAATCAAACCCAGGTTTCACCACAAACGTGCAGAGGCTGTTCTTCTTGTTTGAAGACTCTTTTCTTGCCAAATTCCATCTTTCCACACTGAGCTGCTTAAAAAAAAAAAAGTGCCTTGTGTAAGTATATATAGCTGAATATTTTTTTGATCAGATTTTATACAAAAATATTGCCTTTTGGCAGGGAGTCAGCTAGTAGGTGTTGGATTCAGAATGTATCGTAAAGTTACGAGTGACTGCAAATGACATTTACACCCTGTAAATCTGGTAGGGAAGTGTTAAGGTCGAAAAATCAAGGCCTTCGAAGCTGGGAAATGACAGAATTAATAATTGTATTGAGCTCTTTGTGTGTCTGTGTGTGTATGTGTATTTATAATTGTAGTACATGACTGATTTTTCTTTTTTTTTTTTTAATTCCATGGGACCTGTCTCTTCTGGTGTGTAGGTTGTTATTCAGTCTTACTTGCACCATGTGTTAATTTCCACCACCAAAGCCCTATGGAGTTATCTATATGTGCCTGTGCTGGGAGTGGGTCAAGGCCCTGAGACTCTGAAGTCAAGAATACCCTGACATGGAGACTCGAACATCAAGCCCTGTGAAATGGGTGGCTACCCCTCACGTGACAGAGTGTGCGGGGTCCCAGGTGTGTGCAGGGTAGGTGGGGGACACTGTCACCGATGAATTTGCTGTCCGTCAGCCCCAGAAGCCAGAGGCAGCTGTAGCTGGTAAATATGGACCTGTGAAGCCCCAGGCTCCTGCAGCTGCAAAAGAGACTGAGATAGCAGCATGGTAATGGGGAAGCATGGGCATAACTGGGAAGCAGGGTGTAAATGTGTGTAAGTTGTGTTCTTGTGGGACCTACAGATAACTGCAGAAGTTTATGAAAAGCCTGCAGCTTGGATATATAAGTCTGATTGGATTTCCCACGAATGCATGTGCCTCAAGACAGAGTGCACTAGTGTTTCTCAGATAAAAGCTGCAAGAATTGCCCACATTTAAGGAAAAGGTAGAGTATGGGGATGCACCTGCTCTGAGCCCATGCCAAGAATCCCTGGCCCATCTTTGAAGGAAGTTTTCTTTTTGTTAAGTAACCTCCAAAGAAAGAGAGGTACCATAACCTCCCATACAGGTCTTGTTCAAGTAGCGAGTTACCTTTATATTTTTTTCCTTCCTAATCATAATCAAAGTGACATTTGCTGTTAATCAAGGCAATTTCTTTCTGTGTTATTCCCAATATTGCTGGAGAGCTATTGCTCAATGTCTTTTTCATAACCTCTTTTGGAAAAGCCTTATCATATAATCTGTTGTTTCTAAACAAAAGTTCACAATGAAAGCTGTTACTTGGAGCAAAGACTCAAAGAGCAAAGGCACGTCTGTGTGTTATTTCATTGGTTCTGCATTGCAGAACCTTTTGGAACCCACAGTTCAAAAGGAAACCTTATAAAGCATTTTTATGTTATTGGATGATGGAGTTATTTTCAGTTTTGGGGATATTAGGTTTCTACATATTATAGTTGGCATAAGCTTTCTTGTTTGCTTGAGGTTTTCTCCTCTTAGGATTTTTTTTTTTTAAATGGAATTCCTCTTTTTTTTTAATTCTTTCTATTTTAAAGCAATGTGTTCATTACACTTGGATCCTTATTTTGGAGGCACTTCACTTACTGGAAGATTAAATGGCATTTCTACATGTGTAAGGAGTTTAACAAAATTGAGTGGCATTTATTGAATGATCTTGTTTTTATTTATTCACAAAGTGCACCAGGATATTACTCACTAAGGCCCAAGTCTGATTTTTATCTGAGGTCCTGGCCTGAGCAAGAGACAAAACCGAGGATAAATTAAACAAGAACATTGGTAAAAACTCTTTAAAATAAACTTGTAAAGTAAATTAAAACTGTGAGTGAAGTAGAAGAAAACTAAAAGAGAATGAGGAAAACCAAGCCTTCTCACAGATCCGTAAGAGGGAAGCTGGTGACGGTGTGATTGAGGGTAGAATTAGTCTCATCTGCCAAGTGCCTCTGAGCAGTAGAGATGTCACCTGGCACATGCTCCCCAGGAAGGCTTTAGGCCAGACTCTGACCTGATTTTCACCCTGTGCAACACTGACTGCAGTCTGTCTGCACAGACACAAGTTAAAGAAGAATTTGGCTGGTGGGTTTCTAAACATAAGTAAATAAAGTAGTACTGTTTCTGGTTTCTGTAAGCTCTGAAATGATGTTTGCCTCATGTGATGGTAACTTCCTTGCAGTGCTTGCTAGAGGTGCCAGCCTGACAGCCCTGGGCAATGCGTCCCTCGTCCCTTGCAGCAGCAGTGCCAGTTTTACCAGGCTTTCACAATAAACGCTCCTCCCCTCCAGCCAGTCAGTTCAGTCCTCGGGGTCTCTGCTGAGATTGCCATGAGCTGAGACCAAATTTACTAATCTAAATGAAGTAGATGTGCAACACTGCAGTTTGGCAAGGCAAAACTGGCTGTCCATAAAGCTGAGCGGCTTCTCCTGATAATTCTCTAAAAGGATACAGGTACCTCTCAGTGATGGCTGCGCTGCCTTGTAATCGGCAGCTTGTAGAAATCGCTATGGGGCTATTAAAACCAATATATGTCAGAGCAGCACAGAATTTGTTCTGGGTTATGTCTCTTGGCATAGGAGTGTTTCAAATATGATGCAACCGATACTCTGTTCGGGTACCCACACCGAATGGCGCAGAAGATGGAAAAGGGTTTGACTTGCATGAAGGCGTTTGTAAGGTGTAACTTAGGCATCTAAATTAACTGCTGTAGCTCAGATACCAACACAGTGGAGAGCTTCCTTTTTGCTACCAGCTTCTCCTGGAGAAGCTGGGCAGCCTGGGTTTGATGACCACACGGGGAGGCTGGCTCCTGTCGTACCAGTGACTTCAGGAAACCGTCGTGAATTTCCCCCCAAGCTCAAAACTGCTCCCCTAGATTCTTGTAGACATGAGCCTGCTGATCCAGGGCTGCTTTGCCATTGTTGACACACGTTTCTGGAAACTAGTGACTGCTTCAGTCATACTTGAGCTTTTTATCACTGTAAAATATACTGTGTCCCTTTTATTGCATTTAGAAAAATGTTCTAAAACAGCTGGCTGCTTTGAGGGCATGCAAGTATGTATATGACAGTGCATGCTTTTACTTTTTAATGAACTATTTCCCCTGGCTTCATCTTACTTCCACAGTCTATTTTTGTTGTTGTAATGACACTGGTCAGTGAAGCTCAGAGGAAATCAGTCATCACGATGCATGGTGCTGAAGCAGTATTTCTGCTGTGGTGGGGATTGCATTAATGCCTTTGGAGACTTCTTGCTGTTGTCACTGCTGTATCCACACCATAATGCAGAACTACCTAAATTGAACCAAGAGGCAAAATTTGGAGCTATGTAACTAAGTTACCTAAGAAAAATTTCTTGGGACATTAATTTTAACTCATGCTAGAACAGTCAAAGTGACCCCTAATATGTTCTGTTGGGATGCCTGGCATCTGTTGTCTTACTCTAATGCACAGGATTTTCTTCCTCCGTTTCCTCACTAGCAAAACTAGCTTGGAATCTGTGAAACTTTTAACATTTTGAAAATATAGAACAGCACCAAAATAACAAGGTTTTGGAAATTAAGGTTCTTTTAATTGGTCACATACGGTTAGATCAGGGTTTAGATAAAGAGTCCACTCATATTGACCATCTAGAATTTCTTTTGAACTGCTATTTCATAACTTCTCTCTTTCGCCTTCCTTTTTCTCCTGTAGGTGCCCCTTTTCCACACTTTTTTGCACTGCGTTTCTCCAACTATTCTCATCTATGAACTGTAGCTCTGCAATAGTCAGATCATATCAAACAAGCAGGGTTTCTTAAATGCTACAGAAATACTCATGGTTATCTTCCAGCAAGCTCCCCCAGATCCTTTATCCCTTGATGTTTCTAGGCTATTCCTCTTCCTTCTGCTGCCTTCACTTGCATCATCTCTTATCGCTGCTTGGTTCCTTTGCATCTTGTCAGAAGGACCTGAATGAGCTCAGCCTGGGGGGGAAATAAGAACAAGCCCAGACAAAGTGAAATACTGTCACCTTTTTGCTCAGCAGCCTAGGCGGCTTGGAGAGCCAGCTGTCTTTGGTTCCTACCTCTTCTGTAATGGTTTTGTGTATGTGGATGGTTCAGCATTTATGCTTCTGTATGCATAGCCCTAAATGTAATAAATCTAATTGTTCTTAATTTTTTCCCTTCAGAGGTTCTGCCTTAGCTGGCTAGGATCTTGTAGGGATGCAAGCAAAACCCAGTTTTCCAATTCTTTAGAATAATCTTCTCTACTGCATATTCTCAATTGGGTTTTTTTATTAGTTACCCAGTGGATCTATTCAGACAGCAGGGTAATAAAAGACCACATACCTGGCCTGAATGCCTATCAGGATGGACACCATGAATGCAATTAGTCTTTAATAACTCTCATGAAATGAAACTGATATTTGAAAATTATTCTTTAACAGAGAGAACTAACTCTTTCCTTCCTTCCTTTTTAAGAAATAACAGCAAGAACCTGTGATATTTGAGACTGAAAGTGGGAAGTTCTACTTGGGTTTTTTTCTCAGTTTTTTAAAGTTGATCATAGTTTACCTGAAACCAACTTTGTCAGCTTCAGATGCCTTGTTAACATAAAAATAAGACAACAAAAACAACTTGTAAATTGTAAAATTTATGAAAATAAAAATGGATTAATATTTGATGAAACATCCATAAAAAGAGACTTAATTGTTCATATTTTATTTATGAACTTTGGGGAACAATTTATCTTGTTTTTACCTTTTAGAACAGCCCCTGAGAGCTGTGGTGCAGAGCCACGTCTCAGAGAAGAAAAGGCTAGTGTTCCTTCTTCTGCTCATTTTCTCCTTAGCCGACCATGGGCAGGGAACGAGCCTTCTGGTTCTGTCAGGCCACAGACCCCCCTTCCCACTGCAAACCTGCTCTTGCGTTCCTTGGTGTGGGCTCAGGCCAGAGGTCAGCCTCTGTGTCAGAGGACCCAATTAAATCTTCAGTGGGTAGCATCAAATGCGACATAAAATTGTCCTGCCTTCACGTGCAAACTGTTGCACATCCCTTTGCCGCTCCTTACCGAGGACAGACAGGGAGTCTGGTGGGAGGACTTTGTGTTGCAGATGATGTAAATTGCAAAACCATCTAGAAAACTTTCAATTAATTATTTGTTGGGTTTATGTCTCTGTGTGTATGTATAGGCACTCTATGTATAGTATATGTAGTATATATGAATGGGTTGCACTATGAGCATGTTCCTTCTGTTCTTATGGACACACAAAAGTCATTTTTCTGCTTCAGCTGCCCTGGTAATCTTTTGTTTTGTTTTGTTTTTTCTTTTTATCCCCCTCCCTCCTGTAGTCTATTCATGCAGAAGAGATCTGGGTAGAAATGGTAGATGAAACCTCTTTTCTTCAGGAAATCAGGCAATAGAACTTGGCAATGACTATCAATACAATAGAAAATGTTTCCATGTTCCACCAGCAGACAAGTACTTAAAGGGGCTTCTCATTAGTGAGTGTTGTTGCAGGCAATAACGTGAGGTGTAAAAGTCACTTTGCCAGAGATCAACTTTTGATAAATATATTTTAATTTCTTTATTGAGTTTTAAAGTATAACAACCATTGTTGAATGAGTGCAACTGGAAACATGTTAAATAGCCTTCAACTCTTCACATTTGTATTGAACATCATCTCCAGGAGTGACATTTCATGTTACCATGGAAACAAATTTGACATTTCAAAAATACATTTATTGCTGGGTCACCAAGATAGGAATTCTGAAAGAAAAAAAGGTCAGAATATTTGCCTGTCTCAGAGATATTATACAGTTTGCTGTATTCCTTCGGAGGAAAGAAATATGTGGTATCGTTGTAAAATAGCACGCTCCAGCTTGATCCAGTTTGAAAATATTTTGACAAGATGGTGGCAATGTTACAGGTCAATAAAGTGTGTCTCAGTCTCTGAGATTTTGCAAAGTGATTAAAACTGTTTCTTGGATCAAGACCTTTTCTGGATCAATTCATGTTCCTAAGGACTTTCAGTCATGGCTTTCATAATCGCAGTAGCTGTTCTCTACTTCATCATCTCTCCTTGTAGAAAATATTTGAAAGACTGATGTCAAGATTTTATTTCATATTCAGGAAAAAACATTGCTATCTTTAATTGGAATTATGCCAAAGTTTTATCCTAGATAATGTATTTAATATAAAATAGGAAATTGAGGAATCGGTACTAAGGTTTGGTACTGAAGAATGTGTGCCTGTATTTAAAAAAGAAATATGTAATTTAGACAGTATTTTATTAAGATGGGTCAAATGCTGTTCTTGAATGCCTTGGTGTAGTTCTGTAGTGATAATAATGAAGTACCGGTAAAGTGAAAATAGTGATCATATAAAGCGAAATACTGCTTTTTCAAGAGATTTACCTTTTACACGGAGTTGTTGAAAGCTAATAATGATTGGAGAGTGAGTTATGGCCTGCAGCGAGATCTTTGTCATTTGTACTAGCAAATAATATCTTCGAGCAAGAAGAAAAGTGAGGGTCGGGGGAATGTGGTTTTGGAATGGTCCAGCTCACTTAAGTGATACTGAGCAACAGCAATGAATGTCTGCGTGGAGAGGTACGCACAAACCTGGCCTCCGGTGCTGACTCGGAGCTGGCTGTGTGCGATTCAGCTCTATTCTGTGAGCCCTGGGTGCTCCGGCGCCCCGTGACGCGCTCTCAGAAGGGCTTTTCAGCTTCCAGTCTAGAGCTGGCTTGTATCTGGCCAGCTTGGAGTGTAGACAGGTCACCAGGCATCTGTCTACCCGCGTCTCTGTAGACCTACATCCACAGAGAATGTACGTGTATTTCATTAGACAAAGAAATACTGTTGGAGTGGGGTCGTTCTGCTCTTCTTAGGTCTGTGCTTTAGCCACTTTGTCCCGCAAGTATGTTTTCTGAGCATCGTGAAAGAGAGAATCGCTTGACTCAAAGCCATCTCAGAAGCACCATTAATTACCATGCCAAGCTGAATTGTCATTGTGGTGTGTGGGGACTGGGGAGGAGTACCTCCCATTAATATCAATGGACTAGTCTTGTGATGAAACCCTCAAGGACCACACAGAAGACTGACCTACTTAGGTATTAACACTGCTGTTGCTAGACTTATACCTGCCATCAAATGCAGCAACGCAGCAAGGCTTTCACTTCTTAAAATACAATCATCTAATTTTCTTGTAGAAGAGGAAAGAATACCTGCATAAAAATCTGCCTCTGATCCCCAGGGAGGGGAGGGTGTCAGTGAACAAGATAAATTTTTGAATGGCCTTTCTTTTTTCTCCTTGTTTTCACAGTGGATGCAGCCTGGGCTGAGTTCTGCTCCTTTTTGCATCTGGACTTGCATAAAATCAAACTGGACCAGCACTTTGTTTATTCAAAGTAAAATGTAGTTGGAAAATGTGTAATATAAAAAAAAAAACCCAATCCGCAGGAAGTACAGGGTGTATTCTATGATTCTATGTATGTGTGTGTTACAGCTAGATTGTAGTCAATATATGACTCATGTCGAGCCTATATTCTATGTGAGTGTCCATGGTGCAAGGGAATAAATCTTTGTTTTCTCCTGGTTCCTTTTAAGCATCCCCTGTCTATTCAGAAAGCAAGGTGTTAAGTACTTGCAAATGCAACAGCTGTGCAGGCAAACATGGTGGCTTGCAACTTCTATTCGGTTATATCTTGTATGACCTTGGACATTAGGCACTGTTTACTGAGAGGGGATGTTGCCCAGGACACTGGGGTTATCTGCTACCCTCTCCAATGGTTCACTTACAGCTTGGACAGGTGGGGGGACTTTGTTTCAACATCGTTTCAACCACTGTGTTAATGCTGCTGAGGCAGAGAGACTCCCGAGATTAGTGCCTCTGTTTATGATGCTGAGCAAAGCCAAGTCAAACTTTGAATGTAAAGACACTAGTTAATATTTTAAATAAAGCCCAAACTAGCTGCAAAGCTAACAGGACTACTTTTGTGGTATTGGCAGCTTTAAAATAAGCTGTGATAGTCTGATACAACTCCTTCAGGTTCTCTGGAGCACTCCCAAGCTGAGTTTGGCTCATTTCAGCTAGGTGTACATAGGACTGCAAACCCCAAGTTATTAACAGAATTGTAATCTGCTGTGCAAGGATATGCAATAAAAATACACATGATGGAGTGCAGTCAGAGCTGGAAAACCCTGCTGGGCCCCTGACAGAAAAGGCAATTCCTCACTGTCTGTCCCCTGCCTCTTCAGAACAAGGAGCTTTGGTGAGTGAGCGCACCCCATCTCCCTTACGTTAGTTCTGGTGAGGCTGCCAGCCTCTGTGGGAAGGACACGTGCTCATGTGAGACAGTGCATCCAGAAAGGACAGCCCTAAACCAGCAGCTTTAGAGTAAGATGGTTTGAGCATCTAAACATGTACTTATGTGCATGGGGTACTTCACTCTGCTTTGTAGACATACATGCTATAATCTCGTGTGAGCTATCAAATCCCAGTTGACCTCTCGGTATGCTTGCTACTGTATTTCAGTCTGAAGACGTGCTTGCTATCATCTACTGTGATTTACCCTGAATTAATTCCAGTTTGAATTAAAGCTGATCTTTGAGGGGTAGACTGTCAAGGAACACAGTCACATCACGGTTCCCTGCTTAATTCCATGCTGTCTAGTGTTAACTAACTGCATAGATTAGGACTTTGTTTCTATTTCACACTTTCCAGATCTTTTTGGTTATTTTTATGATGCTCCTGCAAAGCTGTTCCAGTTCTTCAGCACCTTCAGTCGGGACATCAGATAGCACACAGCAATCCAGTAGCTGGTACAGCTAGTGCAAAATTGTGTATTTGAGGTCCCTACTCCTCCTGGAAATGCCCCTGCTTCTGAGTAGAGGAGGATGTTCATCCTTTTGCCTATATCCTCACTGTGAGAGTTCCTATGCAGGTGATGGTCCACCAGGATGCTGTAAGAATTTCTTAGCGTCGGAGACAGCCCTCTCCCCACGCCCAGAAAGTACAAGTCCCTTCTTTGTTGGTATTTGCACCCCGTTTACAAAGCAATCCAGGTTAGTCTCTCTCTTCCTTATTTACCACTCTTTCACTTGTATCATCAACCTCCTTTATCACTAATGATAGGTTTTCTCCCAGGTCACTGAAAAGCAGAGTGTAGGGCTGAAAGCTGGGACACTGCTAGGGACACATCTGCTCGGTGAGATCTTCCTTTCCATATTTTGTGATTTGTCAGCTCACCATTCTTAAAGCATTAATATATGTCAAGCTGACTTTTTTTTGTGTTGTGCTAGTATCTTAATCAAAATGTCATGCAGTCCACTGCCTTTGTAGAAATATATATCTATTACCTCAGTACTATTACATTTATTGGCAACACTAATTTTATTTAGAGAAAAGATGTCAAATTAGTTTGAGGAGCTCTGTTTTCCATAAACCTTTGCTGCTCAGTATTAGTTATATTACCTTCCTTTAATTTTTAATTGATCGAATCCTGTATCTGCTCTTCCATTATTCTACCTGGGACAGGTCTTTGTTCTGTAAGTCAGTATTTGCTTGGGCCGCTCCATTTCTCTTCCCAAAGCATTGCCTCAGCATTACTTTTGTTTCATTGACCTGGTTCTGTCCCAATATCCAAAAAGTTCTTGAAAATCATATCTAGTTATTCAGAGCCCCCTGGTCTTTACTTTTAAAATTAATGGGTGAGAATTTTTGAGATTAACTTGATGAAAAAAATTTAACCTTAGCAGCTGCTTGATTTTTTTGCCCCCGCCCCCAAATTTAAATATGTATTTGCCAATGAAGTGTTTTCTGTGTTAATATTGACAAGTCTGCCTACTGTTTCCAGATAGTGATGTTTAATGTTTGTTTGCAATACACCTAAACTCTTCATTGTCCTCCTTGTGCTGATCGTAGTTTCTCTTGTGTATTTATCAATTTTCTACATTTCCTAGTTTTTTATTTCTATTTTATTACTATCTACTTTTTTGTCTCCTTGCATTTCTATTTTGGTGTGTGTGTGTGTTTCATTTATTCTGGTTGCTCTGACTTCCCCTGAGCCAGGTTAAGTTCCTAACCAACGTGGCCTTTTTTTCTTGATTGTGGCTTTTGGGCATCTAGTAATGCGTTCTTAAGTATCTCCCAGTTGTCATTCATGTTTTTCTATTTAAATTCTTTTTCCTAACTGGTTTGGTCCATAATTGTTTTCAGCTTTGTAAAACTGTCTTTTTAAACTACCACGTGTATAACTTACTAGTTTGGGCTTTATTCTGTTTGCATATAAATGTAATCAAGTCACAATCACTAGTATGTAAGCTATTGCTAATTTTTAGTTCTGTGATCAGTTCTTCTTTATCTGTCAAAATGAGGTCTGGTATAGAATTCCCTCATGCTAGATTCAGTCTTTATTGAGTTAGGAAATTGTCAGCTATAATTTTTTGAAATTCCTAGGATGTTTCATTACACAAGACCTCCAGCGTGTCACTCAGGTTGGTGTTCTTCATAGTAGTGTGTGTATTTGTATACATATAATTTGTCTTTCCATAAGGTTATGAATTGCTGAAGGAGCTTAGATTGAATTAAGAAAACCTCAACAACTAGAATTCAATTTCTGCTTTGTTTATAGGTTCATTTTGGTTTTTGTAAGGATTGTAAGGTTTTGAACAGCTACTCAAAATCTGTGAAAATTCAGAAATCCTCCAACCTGTTTGTGACTTGTCACACATGTAGATAACACTGGTGCAATTTCATCATTTACCATTGGCGAATTCTTATTTATCTCTCTCAAAAAAAAAAAAAAACAAACCCAAACCCTGTCTCTGCAGCCCAGCTACTGCGGAAACCGTTCAAGTGTGCCAGCAGAAGCCATCAGCGCCATGTGACTGCTCTTAGGCTCTGCATAGCAAGAGTTGTCACCATCAGACGGCATCCCATGGGCCAAAGATTGTTTCTTTAAACTGTTTGGCAAACATGTCTGTATAATACTCAAGCTTCAGATGACTCACAAACAGAAGCAGCTCTGCTTGTAAATTGAGTTGTATAGAAAAAAAAAAAATCCCAGCAATTCTGTTGGTGACCCTTATTACACACTATCACAGACAAGTGAAGTACTTACAGCTAAGAGTACTCCCTGGACTGTTTTCTTGTGATGTTATGCAAAGAGACTGTTTACAGTCAGGGGAAGGAAGGTGAACTGCTGGTAAGGTCTGAGACCCTTGCTCAGCACTCTGGCTGTCTGTATTACTGGGTGATGAATTTCTCCTCTGTTCAGGGTGCCTGGATTAAATTTAAAAAATCCCTGATCTTCTTAGGAACATTTCTGGAATACAGTAGCTTTGTGCTGAAATGTTTAGCACAAATCTTGCCTCTTTGTAGCTCATGGAAGCTCCCAATAGCTGTTCTTGAAAGGCTGTACTGTATCCCATCTTCTCCTGGAGTCCCACCTAGTCCCTGGAGCCCTCTGCTTCCTCGGTGACCTCATGCTCCTCTGCCCTTGGGGACAGGGCACTGCCTCCTCCCTGGGCTAGCAGGAGCACCTGGAGGAGTTCCCCTGTATGAGGGATGCCCTTCTCAAGCTTAGCTGCCTAATAAGCACCATGTGGCATGAGGAGTTGCTGGAGGGAAATTCTCTGAGCTGTCTGATGTTCCCGTGCCATGCCATTAGCCTTAAACACACATTCCAGCACCTTCGCCTTGACCTCTTAATGGCTCACTTAGTGGAGGACACAGGGCTTATGAACGAGTGTATTTGACAGTTTCCCTGTGCTTAGTGATCCAACTATGTTAGGGGCTTGTTTTCCTGCATCAAAGAAGAGAAATACACTAGGACGTTTGGGGGGGGGTGGGTGGGGTGGGGGGGGAACACAACCAACCTACAAAAAGGAAAAAAAACCACCAACTATGCAGAGCAACATATGCAGAAGAAATTTGTCAGGGTGGAAATAGAGGGGTTACTTCTGCTTCTGAGGAAGTTCTGTCAGTCCTCCGAGCATTGCATGCCAGAAGTGGAAACTACTTCTGGTTTTCTGGCTCCTGGGGCTCAGGACTGTTGCTGCACTCACGGCGTGCTGGTTTTGACAGCACAGGGAAGGCCAAGATCTGCCAAATTACTTTTGCAGGCAGGGACAAGCCTTAGCTCCTGCAGTTGAATGCGTCTCCTCAGCAAGAAGGTCTATTACTGAGACAATGTCAGCAAAGAAAGAGGTAGTAGCGGTGGTGTGACTGAGAGGATGCAAAACATGGCAGAGGTGAGATCTGTGGAGAGACATCAATGGACAAAGGATACAATTTGGGGACACAGCAGATACTGGTTAGGAAGGAGGGCTGGGAACACCTAGAACATCACACCCAACAGTCTCTTCCAGGATGAACCTGAGTATCAACATATTTGCACCTTTCTCCAATTTTTTTGTAAACTTCAACAATTTCCTGTGAACATATTTTTTGCCCAAAGCAGGAGGGAGGGGAGAGCCGGAATTTCTTTAGGTTAAAATGTTGAAATGCTTCACTGCTATTGTTTAACTTTGATGAAAGAAAAAAAGCCTCCTATGCTTTGCTGTTTTACTTTCTCTTTCCCCCTTTTCAAAGAGAAGGTAGATACTAAAAAAGCCCATTTATTAACTTTTCAAATAAGAATCTGACAGTGTCCTGAAGTCTTGAGTGTAATCACAGCACTTTTGACGTCTATCATGAAACATTTTCATTGCAACCGGTTTGAAGTGCAGACGCATAAGCACTGAGAGATTGACAGGACCTACCTTGGAGCACATGGCAGGGCACGAAAGTGGGTTACTGCTCTCTGCGCTGGCTGGGCATGGACTGAAGCCTGCTGCTGCTGGGATGGGTGGGCCAGGCCTGGAGTGGCCCTTGCCAGGCTAGAGAGCTCCTGTCTTTCTGCTGTGTGTCTCTCTTACCCTTAGGAAGGAAAGGCTTTGAACAGAGCGATAGGTTGCTCATGCTGGCTGTTGAAAGCCAGTTCCCAAGTTCAGCTGGGAAATGGCAGATGAAGGATTTGCGGAAATTTCATTCTCTGAGGCTCAAGTCTCTCTCCTCTCAGGACACGGTGTCTCTACTTTCCTTGTCATGCTTGTGTTTCCCTCTCATGCTGCTGCCTTCCCTGCTGCCCACCGCCCAGAGGAGCAGTAGCCTCGTACTGCTGCACGGGCTCACCTTAACTCCAGGGTCACAGCTCTCAGCTCCGGGCCAAGCATTTTCCTCCACTGGCAGCTGCTGCTGGACTGCTGGCCCCAGTTGCTTCTCAGGCTTTTGTTTAAAACTTGGACAGTTTTTCATTTTTGTTCTAGCACTGGTGCAGCTCCAGAGAAAGTAGCAGTGGTGGAAACAATGGCTTGTTCATTTTTATCACTCTTTCCTATAGCTGTGTAGCGTTATCCTTCATTTTTGCCTACAGGCAAGGTAAAATGCTTCGAGGGCAGCTGAGAGGGGAGCCAAAAGGTTTGGGCTGTGCTTGGTGGCTAGAGAAGCTCAGTCTATAGCGGTGTTCCACACAGGAGCCTGTTGCTCTCCAGCTGAGGTGCAAGGCACCCTGATTGAGTCGGGAAGATTATGCCACACTGCCCAAACCTAGTCCAGAGCAGGCAGGCTGAGGGGTTGAGCTCTTCCTGCCTAAAACCCTTCTGGGAAGGAGGCAGCCATGCCAGGGCTTGGATGGAGAACTCTGTTGTGAGGATGAAGGAAAGGCAAAGGAGATGTTCAGCACTTTTCCTATCATCCACTTGAAGGCAAGGGAAAGGGAGATGCAGCCCCAACAGGCTGATCCTGCAATTGCCTCTGCTTGCCAGTAGCCTGGCAGTCGCACAGACCTTTGCCAAGGCCGGTGGGTTCCTCCTGTGGGAGGGAGCAGTCTCAGACCCCTGACTCTAAATGACCAACTGGAAAGTCAAGCACGTCTGAGGAAGTGATCTGGTTACAGTCCGTATTTGCATACATGACTGTACCAGGTGTTACTTCAGGGAATGGCAATATTTTCCATTAAACTGATTAAATAGAGGAGGGAAAAAGAGTAAGTAAAACCAAAAAGACTTCTGCAGTGTTTCCAGTGAAAGAATAGAAAGAAAAAGAGGCCCAGGGCAACCTTCAGATGGATCTAAGTAAGCCTGGGAGGGTGATGCTCTCCTTGTTGGCAAATTGCGGGTGACAGCCCTCCCATAGCCCTTCCCCTCAGTAGCTGCCACTCCAAGTGAAGTATGTTGCCTTTTTGGGGCGGATGTGCGCACCACTGGGGCACATGCAAGGATTGGTTTGGTAATTAAATGCAACAGCCTCTGCTGCCGCCCCAGTCAGAAAGCAGCATCTCCTACTGGCATTGAACTTGCTCCCCTTTCAGAGGGACCCGTATGCTTTGAAGAAAAATGTGTTTAATAAACCACAGGCTCTATTTAAATAAACCTTGCTAAGATTGTTATTTTTAATTGGGGTGGAGGTGTAGGGTACAACAAAAACAACCTGACATAATAAAAGTTAAAGGATTGGGTAAGCCCTGCTCTGGGAAATAGGCCCAGGGGAGGGAGGAAAGAAGTCCATGGTTTTGAAATCCAGCTTGCAATGCGGTGCTGGATCCAGAATGTAAATAGACTTTGTGTGGGTGCAGGCCTAATAGGAAATGGGTGTGCCTGCCCACACTTGGCTGCCTGGAAAGTGGTAGCTGCGTTGGGCTCACCCTGCCCCTGGCTTGGCCACAGCTGCCTGATGGTACGTGGCATTTGGAGCTGAAGCTGCACCTCAGGCTTCGATGCTGCCCAGACATTTCTGCCTTTGCTTCTTGCTTCTGTTCTTTCAGGAGCTTGCAGACTGCTTCATTGCTCTTTTTCTCAGGCAGGGGGGTTGGTCCTGCCAGCAGCATGGTTCAAACCTGTTTAACAGTGGAAGTAGAGTTGCACTCCAGAGTGGCGCTAGCTTCTGCTCTTTTCTGATGATGGTATTTGCAGTTTAGGGCCATGCAGGGTCATATGGTATCACTTAACAGTACGTCTATATGGTTTCCAAGAGTATGCTCATGGTCTTACTTCCCGCACTCATTCTTTTAAACATCAAGTAAGCTTAATTATCTCTTGGCACCTCTGTGTCCTTCCTGCCTTTAAAGCTAAATTGTGAGCCATTTTCATCTCCATGGGTGGATCTGACAACTTATCCTTCTATTTATCTATTTTGATATTTTATGGAATCTGTTATGGTTAAATGTTCTCGTTCATAAACTCAGTTTAAAAATAAAATATGGATTTGGTGATTCAAATACACTCTGTTTTGTGCATTAGAAATTCTCCTTGAAACAAGTCTCTTCATCTCTCTGTTGCTAAAGATCATGAGGATTTGTGGTCTAGAGTTCATTAATATTGTCTGCCTGTTCCCCCCAGCACTCAATCCTAACTGATGGTAGGGGCTGCCCGTGGGGCAGAGGTTGCTTAGAAGAGAAAAACAAACAGAAATGCCTCGAAATATGCGCAAGCTGGGAGAGATGTTCCCTTTCCCCATTGCTGGATGGGCCACTGGGCACAGAGAGGAAGTACTGTGGGAAGGGAAGGAGCTTGGTGCCTCAGGGAGGAGGATTTGGAGACTTGCAGGGAAAGATTGGCGTGGACCTGGGGAGGGCCAGAACACAAAACTGGGCAGTAATAGGATGGCTGCCTCTGAACTTCATTTTTATACCTCTCATTTTGCAGCAAGATGCTGCCCAAAGAGGCATTTTAGGTGGTTGTGCCCCGCATCCCAAGGCAGGTCCTGCAGTGATCCCTGCAGCCAGCTTCAGCAATGGGAGGTTGGTGTGGGTCTCGTACTCCTCATGTCTTCAGCAGCAGGTGAGCAGGATGGAACCAAGAGGCAAGCAGACAGGCCCTAGCTGGCTTAGCCTGATACAGCTCGGAAAGGGATGAAACCAACCTGGCTTGTGCCAAAGGAGTAACTGGCCCTGGGCCATGCTTGTTTTGCCCTGATCTCCAAGTATAGACATGCAAAACCTCCTTAATATTGATATGTAACTGGTCTCAATGTTAGTAAGCCAAACTCGAGAAATCATGATCTCTTCTTACTGGCCTTCAACGTGTTTCTTTTGTTTTCAGCTAAGTGTTTCTTTGACTCCGCTTAAAAACAAGCGGGAACCATTTTGTTCTACTTCTTCCCACCACCTTATAATTTACGCTTTAGCAGTGTTGTTCCTACCAATCATTTTTGGAAAGATCTCTTTCTGTTAACTGTTGTTCTTTTTTGAGAAGAAGAAATCATTGGGAGACTTCCCAAGCCCTATTTATTCAAATCACAAATCTTGGTCACTACTGGGAACGGCATCTATTTCTTTGATGAAATGGTAAACTAGGATTGTAGCCAACACCTATAAAAGCGGCATTAGTAGAGTTGTAAGAGTCTAATGGCTGTGAGTTTAAACTCCATGTATAATGTAGTAAATTTTACAATCCACATTTTCAATGTAAAAATGGAAATGAGATACAATAAGCAGCTCCCCTGAGGTAGCAGTATAAAATCTACAGTAATTCTTACAGCACTAAAGAAGAAAAGAAAGATCACAGCTAGTTACAAGCTACTGTAATAGAAGGAGTTTCTTGCTCACCTTACTCTGGGTTCTCTCTGTGCATTTCTGGCCCTTCTGCTTTGTAGGTAGTTGTTAAACACAGCTTTGCTAGTTTTGCATAAAAACGCACAGTCCAGAAGCCTGTCTGCTCTGAAGAGCTGGCGTCAAGTCTTCTTGCCAGAAAGAGGAGGGGAGCTGTGCAATGGAGCAGAGTAGGGAATCACCCCTCAGCTTAGGCACTGCCAGAGATGATACGAGTCCATGATCTGAGCAATGACCTGTGGCAGTAGCTTTGGGAAGCTGTGGTACCTCAGGGGAAGATGAGACTAGGCTTGGCCAAATGCTGTAAAAACAGTACTGGGAGGTCTTGCTCTAGATTTGCCTTTGCATGGCTACCTTCACACAGGGGAAGTTTCTATTTTGCTGAACTCGCAAGTAGAACAGGCTAGTGTGGGCTGGTTTTTTTCGGTGCAAAATGGAAAGCTGTTTTTTCCTTAGAGATGGGGATGCTTTACTGGCTAGATAGGAGACAGCACTGTACTGATTGTCTGTTCAGAGAAACCTTGTCTGGTAATGACAACCTGACTGTATTTGTGAACTAGCGTGTTAAAATATTCTGCAGGAAAGTTAGTATGCTCTATTGGCAGCTATAAAGGAAAGTTGTTCCTGCTTGGTTTTTCCTCTGGGAAAGAAATCATTCTGCACGGGATGCTTTTCCTTTGTATCTGCCCTGCCAGCCTCCAGGGCTTCTGAGGAATTGCTTGTAGGTACGTAGACCTGAGAGGACCTGTGTGAGTCTGTTCCCCACCTGCCAAGAGGCGGGGAGCCGGAGGGTGCAGATGCCCACTCTGCAGCCAGCATAGCCTTTGGTGCAGCCAGCTTTTCCCACCTGCTGGCCTGTCCCACACAGGGTATGGTAGCACGAGGTGCCTGCCCAGACTGTCAGCAGAGATGCCGGTGCTTTCTGTGTCCCAGTCTTGCATGGCATGACAGACAGTGCAACATCTACTCCCAAATATCTAGATGAATGATTATAAAAAGTGCTATTTTTGAAGACATAGCAGTCGATTATGCATTTGACAGAAGGTTTTAGGAAATAGGCAATGTGGGATGTACTGGGAGAAAAAAAAAATCAATCTGTGTATTTGTCTTTTAACTAGTTGGAGACACATTGGCACATATTTTTGGCACATTAATGAATTCTGCCTTATTTAATCTCTGCTACTCTTATAATATGAATTTGTGTTCCATTTGGGTGTTAAAAATCAGAAAGTCAGGGAGTTAAGTTTCCAGAGGAAGTTATAATCACTTCAAGCTCCTGAGCCGGAATGAGGAGGCAGCTACAGTTGCTCTGAAGGAGAGCAACCAGACAAAAGGCTTCATAACGCAGTTTGTAGCATGTCCCTGTAGCTGTACGTCGGTGCGAGGGAGGGCTCCACGTAGCAGTGTAGCTCCCCGCAATTTCCTGGCAAACACCATCGCTCAGCTGCGGGCTCCAGCCCAAGCTGCCAACTTTGCTGGAGTGCACGGGCCAGGGAGCGCCGAAAGCCTCAGCGAGCACGTTGGGGGCTGGAGGTTGCCCTTTTTCAGAATAAACTTTGCCAGTTTATTTGCGTATGACTCTATCCTGCTTGAAACTTTCAAGTGCTCAGTGCTTCTTATCAACGACTTATTTTCAGTAAATGGAATGTAATTCTTTTTCTTTCTTTCCTCATTGTATGTCCACTTCAATTTTTTTTTTTTTTTAATTTGAATGAGTAGAGAACTGCTGTGTACAAAAGTTCTTATAGTTTGGCAAAAAATGACTTAAATGAGAAAACACTATCTTCTGTGGAATAAGGATCAGTTAGATTTTTTTTTTTTTTTTTTCCCCAAGGGTGAATATTTAGGATGACAAAAGGGGAAGATTTAGAGAAAACAGCACTGTTTTGAGCACGAGTAACAGCACTGGAGCTGGCATCAACAGCAGTGGTATGAGCAGCAACAGAGAAGTTGGAGAAGTAGCTCATTTGTACAGTGCTAAACTTGCTTCCGTGGTGTGTTAGGGAGGACAGCCAGGGTTGAAGCTGACTGCGCTGGGCTAGCTGGGGCGTAGGGGCTAGCAGCACATCTCGGAGTTTCAACTAGAGGTGGCCTACATTTTTCCATAGTGCAGTTGCATTGAAATCAAAACATTTCATGAGAGCAGGTAAATTGTTGATATTTGTGAGATGAAAAAATGGTGATACCCCCCCCCCCCCATGCTTGACAAAACAATTTTGTTTTGACAGTGTCAAAATAACAGGCTTTCAGAGAATTGTTTAGAAAACTCAAAAATGTGATTTTGTCAAAACCATTTTTTCTGTGTGAAATTGTCACTTTGATTAAATGTTTGATCTAAAGTTTCTAGAAAAACTAGAGGTAAATGGGGGTGTTTAATTCGGAGTAATTTTGTCTGATTTCCAGTATTTTGTACAGTTCCTTGTATTGTCCTTTCATCTCACAACTGCCTTCCTGTACCTGTTCATCCTCAATAAGGTTGGTTTATAAAAGCACATAGAGTTTAAATTTGTTTTACAGGAAACACTGAAAATTTGGTATTTGTTTTGCCACTTTGGAGACAAAATATTTTGAAAACATCATCAACAGCAATGTTAGACACAGAAATTGTTTTTATTTTTATATTTTATTGCTGACTGACAACAAAGCCAAATTCCAAAATCAGATCAAATTTTTCATGAAATGTAAATGTTGAGGTCTGGTCTGCCTTAGGGTTTTTGGGTGTTTTCCCCTATATTTCTGAAAGAAAAGGATTTAGCAATATAGTTATGAATGATTTCATTAGTGCTAAGCTGAAGTGAAAATAGTTTTTAATCTATAAGAAAATCCAAATTTTTCTGAGGCTTGGAAGGGAGTAGAGGAAGGTGTGAATTCCAGTTTCCAGCTACATGCAGTGTCAAATACAGAAATTCAGCTGATCCCCAGGCTGCACAATTTTTCATGAATGAGGAGGGGAGGAGACCGGGTTTATACCACAGAAAGTGGAAATGGGGAAAATTTAAATCCCATCTAGGCAGATGCTGATGCCCCAGGAATCGCTCCCCCAGGTAGAGCAGAGCAGGTGGGGGTTTGTAGGCCTGATATAAGAAGGGCTTGTGCTGCTCTCCCTGTCGAGTCACCTTGTCCACGGCAGGGTGGATCCATTTCTGGTCCAGCTATTGGGAGCCCGTGTGCCCTACTTGCAGCCTCACGCATAAGCACTTAGTGATTTCGTTTTATGTGAAGTCCAGCTGTCCTCATTCTTTGAAGTACCTTCTCTAGCATTAACAGATGTTCAGTATCACTTTGCTGCTGTAATCAGGATGTCCTTGATCTTCATTATGATGCACTGTACCTCTGTGAGTGACTCTGTGTGTGTATGTGTATTTTCTCCGTGGTCCTCTGGAAGATCACAGGTATGGAGGAGGCTCACTCAAGGCCTGGGTGGATTCGGATGTCTGGCTGAACATTGCAGTCAACCAGGGCAGAACAGCAAGTGGCTGCTCAAGTTCATTGCCAACATACCCTAGACAAAAGTTAATTTTATTTGCAGAGCTATTTGGAAAAGCCTGAGTGTCTGTATGGGTTTGTTCCATGTGATGTCTCACTTACTGTGCTTTCTGTTTCTCGCTGTTATGTCATTTAAATTGCTCCTTATTTTGTGATTTTGTTTTAAAGAAGGATTGATACTTCCTGAGGTTGGTGAAGTGGCACAGATCAGCTTGTTTCCAAGACACTGGTTTTAATCTGTTGTAGGTCACCAGAAACAACTGTGCCATTTAATGACTATTCAGTATATTTAAAATGAGCAAATACTCTCATCCCATTTCTCAGTGGAAAAGTATTTTATCAGAACTCCTTGGGAGGAAGCTCCACTCTGTAAACAGCATCCGTTGGCAATGGGAGCAGCACCTGCCTGCCAGTGCTGTTGCCATCTCCACTGCTACCTTATTGACAGTCTAATCACTTCTGCACCTCAAGTGCCCTATTCCTCCTGCAGCAGTAGTCTTCCCATTAAACGAGATGCACCTTTTGGCTTTTGTTTGCCTTTTCACTGGTGTAGATTGTGCTACTACTAAGTAATGATAGATGTCCTGCTGCTGATAATGATGGGGAGGGTAATGCTTTAGTGCAAACCTGGTAATATGAAAACTATGTATTTAATTTACTGTAGTTTATAACCTATTAAACTAATGTCCCATGCATGTGGAACGTGGTAAGAGTCTGTCCGAGTTGCTTGGTAGGCAGGTTTTCCCGAGTTCACCTCCTATATCGCATTAGTTTAATATGGATAATGGACACTCTCTTTCTAACGCCAGTGGAAGCTGTCCTTGCCTTCCTTCATTATTTCAGTTCTCCATTACACTCGTTTCTATGTGGCTGCTGCGATGGGTGCTGGAGGGCCTGTGGTGGCTCCAGGCCTAAGTCCTAGTACAGCTTCAGCCCTTTTCTGCATCAAACCAAGATGGTGAGCATTTGCTTTTTCTATGAAAATAGAGGCTCCTTCTAAATGTGCAGGTTTTTCTTAGGATATAGGATTACTTTTGTGAGTTTCACAAGTGGATCTATTAGTTTGTTAAAACCAATCAAAAATGGGTTCCTTGCTAAATCACAGTCCAACATTCTGTTCTGGGTGACACTAGTGGACCAGAGCAAACACTTTAAACTGTCTGTATTGTCGGATGGTCAGTGTTGGCTGTATTGAAGAAACTCTTATGACAGTGGTATATTGATGACTGTTATCTAATTCCTGGTATGGATTTGTTGAGGACAACAGTGTCCTCCAAACTCTTTAGCTGTTGCCTGAAGGAGCTGTGGTACTGGGACTGCAGCAGCTATTGCCCCACCTCAGTTCAGGACTGGCACTGAGACAGAGGTACAAAGGGACGTCGTACCTCTATGAAGGGCTCCTGTCGGGAGATTTGTACTCAGATCTTGTTCTTGAAATGCTCTGTGGCCTGCGGCCACCAGTGCCTCAAAGATTTGCAGGGATGCCACTTGCTTCCTTGGCACAGGTTAGGGCCAAGTATTGTGGGAAGAAGTGGGGTAGCCTTAAAGCTACTGGTCGCCGAGATTTTGGCTGGTGTTCTCAACTCGGGCAATGCCAGCCTCGTTAACGCAACTCAGTAATGCAACTTGTCAACAACAGGAAACGAAGGGGCAAATCTGCTACTAGACAAGCCATGACTTTTTCAATCTATCCTTTGCCGTTGGCTAACAAGGCAAACCCACCCTGGCAAAAGAACATTTAGATGCAGTGCACTGTCCTGCACACTAGGGTGACTAAGACTGTGACCCAAGGCACAATGATAGAATGAGGTCTCACCCACAGCCATGGACAGGGGACGGTTGCCCCATCTGGAAGCCTGGCTGGCCTGATGTTACCTTTTTGACTCATTTGGGTCTGGGATGAAGCTCTCAGTTCCAAGACAGTTATGAAGAGAAGCCTGTCCAGTTGCTAAGGTTTTCAGATAATTTCTTTGGAGATTAGTTATACCTGGAAGACTCCATATTCTTGCTCAGTGGGTATGAGCTGAGACTCCTACAGCCAGGAGGTTACCCTTAGATTTGCAGTCTGGATAGTTATGTTGCTTGTTGTCTTCTTTAAAATCAATATTCATCTACTGAGAGATCACAACTACTAATTGTATGGTTATTGCCTGGCATGAGGACTCGATAGCTTTACAGTTCTGGGTTGGAGCAGGGTATGCCCAGAGCTTTTGGAGACCTAGGTTACTTGCATTTGCCATTTTAACTCTGCAGTTGCTGAGTCTGTGAACTCCTGCAAGCAGTACCAAATGCTTATGTGTTCAGTTAATGCTCACATGCTCAGAGTATTAAAATAATTGCTGGTTTGGGGCTAGGACAGGATTTTTCACCTGGGTCAGACTTTCATTTTTTGTACTCTCTGTAGAGTAGGACCTAAGTTCATCCAGTACCTGCATAGGGAATGTCTTTAATTCTTTTTCTCCCTTAGGGCTTATTACAGTTAGGGGGTTTAGTCCTTTTGCTACAAGATTTTAAGTTTGATGCAGGGTGGTTTGTGGCCCACAGCAAGTGGAGATGTTGGAGAGCGCTTTGTAATAACTATATAGACAATAGCTGACGGAACAGGTGACTATAGTTGCCAATCTCCACAATGCTTTCTGGACTAAAGTTCATAACATACCTGTAAGGTTTATATCTGTAATTTAATATATATTTTTTAATTTTTAATATATGTCTATACTATATATATAAAATAACCTGTATATATACCTGTGTATGTGTATATATATGTATGTATGATGTCTTGAAGCATTTAAGGCTCTTTGCTTGTTGATCAGGCATCAGTGATTTTCTTGTACCAAGGAATTGCCTCCAAAATAAAAGGTAGCTTTTAAAATACTTCCTCTGGGGGTTAATTATTCAGTTTTCATGCATGATTTGCACTAATGTTGGTGGGAATTGCCATCATAGAACAATGAAAACCAAAACCATGGACCCTGAAGCAGGAAAATGGTTTGTCCTGTGCAAGACATCAGTCAGAAGGGCTGTTCTTGCTTTATTTCATGGTGGTCAAAATAAAACCACCAGTCAGATTTTATGTGGGCTGCAAAAAATTACTAGTCACTCGAGTGTAAGTCCAGCTTATCCTGGCAGCTGACTTTGGTACAGTACCAGTTCCCTGGGTACATTGAACTCTTGGGGTGTCAGTGAAGGTGGGAGGGGGATTTGCTCCTTCTGCATTACTCCTCTAAACCATCACATCTGTGAGCTGCAGCTGTGAGAGAGAAACAGAGACCCAGCTTCTGAAACTCTGGAATTGTCATCTCTTTGTGAGATGCAAGGTTTGTCCGCTGTCACTTTAGCAATATAACCCCAACAGCTGATTTAGAGAGTTGCTATATATTAGTGTAGGTATGTATTTGTGGGGAGAGTGAATTTCAAAATTGGCCGCTTGGCCTGGTAAAGAGCCGCCTCCAGTAGGCTGAAGCCTGCTTTGGTAGTACGGCTTGTGCTGGCAATGGAGTTATTAATTTTTTAAATAAAAATTCACATAAGAATATGCCATGCGGAGTCAGATCCATAATAGTGACGAGGAGCTATGGGCTGTGCTCACGCAGTGGAAGGAGGCCAGTGTTTGGGACTGGAAATGTGTTTAGGCTCGTCTCAAGTACGCCATTGTGTCAGTTCCTGCTACAGCAATCTTTTAAACAGTTGTTACTTATTATTATTATCCAGATTGAATTAGATGCTGTACAAGCACAGAACATAAAGATGGCCCTGCCCAGAAAAACTTAATATGGATGTGACTGCTTAAGCTATTTTTTTTTTTTATTTGAAAATAAATACATAACAGCTGCTGCCATTCCAAAGGAAGGACTGAGCCTATGAAATATCTGGCTTATATAAAAGTTAACAGTTCTTTTAAGTTAGAGTCAAGTGATGGAGTGGGTGTGAAAGGGTGGGAAAGTACTCACATTACCCACAACCCTGGACTAGCTGGGTTTTCCTGCTAATCAGATCAGCAGTGAAACTGTTAACAATGTTGACATTCACATTGTCATCATTAAACTGCAGCTTAAACACTCCTTTTTGATTAAAGGCAGCATCTTAAATCTCTCCTCACTATTGTTGGAGCATTCCAGCGGCTGGAGCCAGCAGTCTGCCCTTATGTCCCTGCTTGGAAGGTTTCCCTGCTAACCAGAGGACTAAGAAACTTCGCTGTCACTGAAAACAGCTGAGAACTTGCTTTCCTTTGTATGGGGCAGGGTGCATCTTGCCAGTTGTACCTGCAATACTTTTTTTCTTCTGTTGAGAAAATGAGGAGAATGTGGCTGCCTGTTCTGTGACTTGGCTGCACACAAAGGCGATGACAGACAGAGGATACTTGACTTTTGCCCGCAGTTCAAACGTGGGTTTTAAATTACAGGTGCAAGTTTTGTGGTTATAAATTGCTGGTGCAAAAAGGGGAGGTGGCCTTGGAATAAAGTGAGCCGTCCGCTTTAGCAGTGGGAAACTGAACATGCATAAGGGATGTTGCTGGAGAAAAGTTAGCATCTTGTAACCACCTGTCCTGCTGCAGTGGGACCCCTGGAGATAATTAAAGACAAATATGTGTTCAAACAAAAGGCAGGGGTTCTCCCTCTCTGCTCCTTCCTCTTCATTTAATCAAAATAAGGCAATATGGTTTTGTTGGTGTTTTTTTTTCTTAAATAATGTGCAGGGAAGTGAATCTGCCTCAGTGTGTGAAACAAAGCCCAGCTAAATTCAAAGCCGTGTCCTGGGACACCCATCCGAAAAAGGGTTTGAATGGAAACATTGACGTAGCCTGACCTGCAGTGGTACTGCCGTGCCTCATTACAGTAATTGCAGAATGCATGAGAAGCTGGAGCGCAGCCCTGGGTGGGGCGCAGCAGTGGTAGGTTTTATAGGGTGCCACTGTATTGGAAACGTGGCCATAAATGTGCATAAAAATTATCATCTTCAACTTAATAAAATGAGTCAGAGTAAATAGGGAAATGTGAAAATGCATTCTCTGCTTGTTTTATTGAATAGGGGTTTGGCTCTAGAGCTATGGTCATTCTTTTTGTGGAAGGCTTTTTCTTTACTCAGTATATGTGTGTGAGAGGGAGGATACATTAACAAAAAAAAAGAAAGAAGGAAAAAACCTCAATCCATTTATGTCCTTCCTATACACCTTAGCTTTATTGCTCTGCGGAGTACTACCCAGTCTCTCTCTTCACTGGGCAAGAGTTTCTGCAAATGTTTTTTCCCTCTTGTAAGCTAACCTTCATGTTTGGGGCAGGCAGGAGCCTCCTGCCAGGCTGCTCGCTGCGGGGTCACTTCTGGAAGGCTATGGGCGCAGGTGGATGCAGCTGACATCTACCTGCAAAATCCTGTGCAGATGCAGGGGCTTGGATACTTGACAATGTTGGAGACAGTTTCTCTTTCCCCTTAGTGCTGTGATAAATCTGAGTGCCAGAGGGAAGGAAAATAAGTGTATTTAGAGAAGGTTAGAACGGAGAAAGTTAGAAAAAAACTGCTGGAACCACTCACCTCACAGTATCTTGCTTTGTTGTGTGGAGGTGTCTAGGGCCCGCTGCCTGCTAATAGCCCCCAGAAGTTGTAAATGAACATTTTATGCACAGCAGTGCTCTGTGCTAGGGAAACAATAAGGGCCAAATCCTGTCCTCTGCAACGCCATGGTGGGTGGTGAGGGCTCTTTTCGGGTATTGGAGCCCTGGTGCTGTGACCACGTACGGTCCTCATGCTGGTTGTGCCCTCCTTTGCTTTTTGAAGTCCAAAATAACACCACCTTGCAAGGGGGAAAATTGGGGAAATATTTTTTTTCCTCCTTTGTTCAAAAGTAATGTGGTCCCCGTGGTATCCTGGGGAGGTTTGGCACTCCATATGCCATTCCTGCCTTCTGCGGTGTGACAGATGCAAAAGGTCCTTTCGCGTTTACCATGGTGGCATGACAACAATGTGTGTCCCTGATCACTGGCAGCATGTCACTCCCAAGGTTATGGAGTGCAAATGATTCTGTAGCCATAAAAAATTAATCTCGATGTTCTCTGGTTTGTCAGTCTATACATAATTGGCCACATTCAAATTTCAGTCAGGCTAGTGAAAATTAAGAATAATCCAGCTGAGTTTATAATTGCTCAGTCTGCTATAATGGTTAGCCAGATATGGTGTCTGCCTCTCTCTCTGTATGTATATATTTGTTTATACATATATATAAAAATAGATGTCTGTATATATAAAAATGTGTCTATGTGTATATATATATGTGTATGTGTGTGTGTGTATGAAAAATGCTCCATACTCCAAAACACCTTCTTTCAAAGATGGAAAGATACCAAGAGGATCATGCTGGACAGACAGTAACCATGGCCAGGGGGAGAAGAGGATTATTATGAACAGTATGGAAGGAAGGGGGGATAAATAAGTCTTTCTGCATTCCAGTTTTTGTGTGTGCCTGTACTATTTTATTTGGAGTATATTGTCATGGCAGAAATAAAAGCAAAGTTCATTTACTCAGAGGAAATGAAACAAAACCATGAAGGCTTAAACCAGTAAAATGTAAAACATGCTGGCGGCATTGACCTCCTCCTGCTTTACCTTGACAAAAAAATAAATAAAAAAAGTAATGTTCCTGGAAGGCAACTAGTGCTGTGACCTGCACTAATTAATCTGCCCATCAGATCCGATTAAGCACTTCCAAATCTGGCAAATTGCCACTCTTTTTGAGACACAAATGTAAATAAATATGAAGGTGGCAAATCACAGCCCTCCAGCGATGCCTCTGTCAGCAGCCACGAGCAAAGATCAGCAGATACTGAGCCTCCAAACACTCTGTGCCTGATAATAAAAATGTTTTTGTGTGCAGGGACGAAGCAGAGCACATCGCCATCTGCTCAAGTCTCGCCGATGTCGGGCAGCTTATGCACCTGCTGAAAGGCCGTCTCTCCTGGACGCAGCCCCAGTCAAGCAACAGGTACAGAGCCCGAGGGCAGGGCAGTGTCCGCCATGGGTGCAGGTTTTCCCACAGGTCTTAGTGTGGAGATGTGAGACATGATTCACATACAGCGGTTGGTTACTGCTTGGACTCAGTCTCTGCTGGGAGAGCAGATGAGCTGCAAAGCCACACGAAGGGGCTGTGCTTGCACTGGGAAGGGATTTGCAGGTGTTTTCCAGAGCTGCTTTTGCAGCTGACTGTTGGTTTCTTTGCACCGTTTGGTGAATGAGGGCAAATCCCTGCGAGGGCAGCTGTGGAGCTCCTTCCCCACGCTCACAGCAGCATGCTGCTGCTTCCCGCGCTTGGGTGGCTGGCCTGGCCTGGTCTGACCCTGCACCAACTGTGAGCTGGAGCTATGCTTTAGAATAAAGTGGCTACAATGGCACTAGTGTTACCGCTTGGTTTATAATCCCCTCCCTGCTTTGAGACTATCTGGTGCAGCAGAGACTTCTGAATAACATGTATTCAAATGGTGAAGTGCTTTGATTTGATCCTTTGGTCTGAACCATAAAATTACTTCCCTGGATTGTTGGCCTTGGTGTACCATTAAGGATTTAAGAGTTTGAATGTCTCTATGGGAAAGGACTGAAGTTATTACAGGTAAGGTGATATTATCTTCAGTTACCCACAGTGGACTGCAGGGGTTGATGGATCAGTCCCGCCTACTTTGCTTGTGTACATACAATAAAAAAATAACAAAATATAGATGAAAGTGGGGTCTGACTGTTCAGGAGCTCTGACCATGCCTATAAAACAGTGGAGTCCTAAAAGTTTATAAATAACTTGAACCAGCTTTACTTTGGATCACTTTGTTATAGACAGTTAATTATAACAAAGGGCTTTAAAGTATGTAGAAAAGGAGAAGGTTAATGAAACTGAAGGGGCGGGGGGGGGGGCAGTATGTCAAAGGCCCTTTTTCTGAGTGTTCAGATTCCTGAAAGCCGTAACTTCCAGTGTTGGAGCCGTAAGATGGCTGTAAGTAACAGTAACCTCTGTAGCCCCCGGTGCAGCTGATGCAGTGAAAGCTGGCTGACTCATGCATGGGTGGTGGGATTTCCTTTTTCACACAGACTTTGAAAGGAAAGGTGAGCTGTCTATGCTGAGAAGTGGTAGTCTCAGCCCCAAAGAGGCTAGTATTGAAATCCAAGCTCTTTTAAGGCATTTAGGTCACAGTTTTCTGAGACTTGAGTGAAACAGGTTGGGGGTGGTTTAAATAAAGATCTCATATCTTCATGTACCTGAGAAATGGCCTGGTTTTCAGAGGTGCTGAACCCACACTTGACGAATGATTGATTGATTTCTTTACAGAAATCCTTTTCTTTGTGTAACTGCCTTTGAAGTTTAATCCTAGGTTGTAGGTGGTGCAAAAGCCTGTTTAGTGGAAAAGAAAAGGTTTTTTTCTCCCTCTGTATTATACAATAGCATTGAAATTACTTTGAGAGAGAAAAGTGATTTATAGTTTTAAAAGACTATCCCAGTATGGAGTACTTTTCTCTGCCCTGCTGTCCACATGGAGTGTTCCTGGTACGGGGGTAGGGGTGCCCCACAGCTTGGGGTGGGGGGGGTCCCTGGGGTCAGCAGGACTCTGCGTTTCCTTGTGCACAGTCAGGCTTGCAGGTCTGTGTGTTTTCTCTTCCCCAAAAGTCTGCCCTCCTGTAGGGAGGAGTCTGATTGCTGGGCACCCTGCTGCCATCGCATGGTCCTTTTTACAGGCAATCTGTGCTTGTTACCATTCACTTACGCGTATGTTTTCTGCATCCCCTGTCACCAGAATAGACTTCACACGACCTGCTCTTCCTTCCACTGCTTCCTTTGAGCAAACAGCCGAAGACTAAAATAGGGCAGTGCTGAAATAGGGAGAGCTAAGAAGCCTACGGCAAATATAGCTGGATGAGTCTCCTGCAGTATTTTACCTGCGCATGTTTAGTTCAAGCCAATGTAGTCCCTTGCTTGTTTTAAGGGAGCAAGTGCAGGCAGAGGTCACTGGAAGGAGGGAGGGGCAATGTGCTACCAGAGAAAAAGTGGGTGGTTAGGCCGTGAAGGGCGTCTCCTTCAAAGGTGAGGCTGAACTGGGAAATGTGCTCCTGAGCCTCCATGTGTCGTCGTCGTGATCTGTACCCTTGTGTGACTGACAGCTGCAGGGTGAATGGAGTGCACAGTCACAGGTGATGTGCACACCTGGCAGATACCAAATTGATTTGTGGAAACAAGTCAGTTGTGATGATCTACTCGGAGACATACAGATCAGGTTTGGATGAAAGCTCGACAGTGCATTTTCTCCTAGACATTGCTATCTCACCTGCAGGCTGCCGGGTTTCCAGGGAGTCAGCCCTGCTGTACAGGTCAGAGCAAAACCAGATACCACAGGGGCTCCCAGTATCTGTGCCATGGTAGTGGAATGGCTGGCAGCCCGACAATGATGTGCAGCTTTCATTAGTATGGTAGAGAGCCCTGAGGCTTGAGAACAGCACAGCATGAGAGATTTCGGACAAGAGCTACAAGCCCTGCCTTTGGGTCTCCCTACTCATCCAAGTAGGATGATGCAGCCATTATACAGTATTAATTCTCAAGGGCTTATGTTCCTAGGCTGAGTTTGATTCATAGAAGTAGAAAAGGCCTCTGTCCTTCAAACTACTCTGTGCTTTAAAAATGCTCCTGTTCTGCATCGTATTCTGTGTGGGAGATGACTTGAAGTGCACTGCAGGCTCCGAACCAATGACCTGTGAACTTGTCCGTGCCATGGCAAGTCTTTGGTCTGCTGATTGTCTGTTTTCATGAATCATCACAAAAGGATTCTTTGGCTAGTGCACCTCCTCCTCCCATAACTTCCCAATGCTCTGAGCAAATAATCTTTTCTTAAATACAACCAGACAATAGTATCTTACACAATAGGGAGATGTTTCTTGATTCATTGATTCATGGGGAAAGCAAGCCTTGAATACGTCATACATCCTCAATATAAAATATGTGCTGTGGAATGCAGTCTCTGACAAAATATATTATAATCCATTAGCCCTGTAAGAATAATTTAAAAAAAAAATCCACACCAATCTCAGCCAAACCACGTAAAACTGACACCTTATGTTTCATAGATAAATTAAGCATAGTAGAGCAATTGTCCTTGGCTGTAGGTCCATGTTCTTATGTGACAGTGCCTTCCACACAATTATTTCATCATAAAGGTGTTTACTAACATTGTTTACCTTGCAACATTTTTTAATAACATTCTTTGGGGAATAGTTCCACCAAGAGTCTTAAATTACTAGCTTTTTTCAGACACATACATATTGGCACTTGTGTTTATGAATGTATTTTACCGTTTCTTTGTGTCTGATATGTTGTGGATTAGTAGATTATGTGAGACTCAAAAGAGAATAAGTATGTTTTTTTTCCTCTAGAGCTGATAGTAAATGAAAATCTATTTTCATGAACATATACAATGTTTTTGAAGTTGTTTTTCTATGAAAGTTAAAAATGAATCAGTTCCCTGTCTGTTCGCCCTATTTGTTTTTAAATGATATCAATATGTTTGAGAATTTTCTGTATCTTCCCCCAATTTAACAAGTACTACTACAATGACAGTTTAAATAGCATTTTTGATTTATGAAAGGAAACATTTCTTTTCCCCATGAAACCCACATTTTGGTAAAGTTCATCACTATTTTGTGTAAAAGCTTCCCCCCGCCCCCCGGCTATATTTAGTTAAAGGAAAAAACAGCTATACATATGAAGAGTTCCACAGATTTCAAGAAGAGGGATAGGAAAAAGCTATTAGGAACAGAGACCTCTTAAGCTCTTGCTCCCAAACCTTAAGTATTCCATACATGCTAACATACCTGGAAAAGGGGAGGACAGATGCTCTACTACTATCTTAGCTTCAGCCCGATACCTATAAGCTTTTGTGCAGCTACCTTGATGAGAAATGCTGCTTCTTCTCCTGCTCCTCCCTCTGTCAAGGCTGCTTGTTCAGGTTGGCAAGAGGGCTAGCACTGCCATCTCCATAAGTCACGCCAACCTGTGTGTAGTATCATTTATTGCACTTATTCTTTCCTGAACCTAGCTCTTCTTGAGAGACGGAAAGCAGTAGCTCAGCTTCAGTGGGGACAAACTTGAAGCTCTCATTGGCCCTCGAGAATGAATTTACTTTGTCTCAGGGCTAAGAAGAAATGCAGCAAGTGCCATCTGTGCATCTACCCAAGTTGTCTTCCACAAATTGCCCACCTCCTGGGTTCAGCTCTCCAGAGAGAGAGCGTCACAAGCAGAGAATTTCATATTCAAGTGAGCAGACAACAGCATTTGTGTTTAATCTTACTTGGAGTTGTCAGCTACCATTAAAATGGATTTTCTATCTCCTTCTTTGCCTTTTCTACTTCTCCTTTTATAGCATCCTTGCAGATTCAACTTAATGTTATTGAAAAATTGTCACCAGGAAAAAACTACCCAGACTCAGTGCCAGTGATGTCAAAGTTGAAAAGGTATTTAAAAATCAAACAAAATATTAACAAGTGGGTACAAATATTACATTGTAAGGCACAAAAAGCCATACTAAAGATCAGTTATTAATTACAAAGTTTCAGCTTATTATTTACATAAGTCATTTGCGTAGCAGTTGAAAAAAGAGCAAAAATTATTAGGTTTTTTCCTCTCTCTAAAGGCGCATATTTTTATTGGTCTAAAGCAACAACAAAAAAGCTTTAGGAAATAAAAAGCAAGAGCTAAGCTCACTTCTTGTTTGCACCTGCCAAGCTACACTGAAGTCAGCAAGCCAGTATGAGTGTAAACCCGGAGAGAATGTCAAATCTTTGCATTTTCTGCTGTAGAGCTCACTTGCTGCTTGAGAGGTGGACTGATGGATCTCAAGCCACAAAAGTAAGTTTTAATCTAGATTTCTAGGTGTAGATGCTCGGGACTATGAGACAAGGTGAGCACTTGGCAGCTCTGAGTTTAACGAGAGCCCCAGAATGTTTCGGAATTCAGAGGAGGATTTCAATGGCTAAATATTAATTTTGAGCCTAAAGTGACCTTCTGCTTGTGTAGAACTTGGTCGTAAGCCCTCGATGTTTAGATACCCATTTCTGGTTTTGTTGGCCCCTTATAAAGTTAGAGATTGCTTGCCACTTTTGGATCTGGTTAGTAGATCAGATTCTAGCTGCCCTCCAAAATATACGATCAGTTGTCTCTGGCTTCTTGAAATCAAGTAACTTGTCTTTCTAACAGGAAAAACCTTCTTCCCCACTGAGATGCACACGCAAGTTAAAGTCAGAGTTCACGCATGGCTACAGGCATGATTTGGTACTGCACTTGGATGGTTCGTAGTACAGGTTTATGACAGATTTGAAGAACGAAGGGAGCAATACTAGATGTTTGAGTCTGGAGCTGAAAAGATACGAAGATTTTAGTGCAAAATCTCTTCTATTTATTCTCTAAATGTTACTTTTTTCGGAAATTCTAGGAGGAAGAAAATTGGTAGACTTCCCTACCTACAAATTCCCCTCTTTGCCTGAAGAAGGTTTCTAGTGTTCAACCAATCTCCTGTGGTGCTTGGCCTTGAAAATATGTAGCACTTGGCACTTTTATGTAGCAGTTTCTGGAAAACTTTTCAATATGCCATTTTCATTAAAGCCAAGGTAAGAGAACACTTTTTTATGGTCAAGTCATGCAATTCCCAAGTGGCATTAATGCCAGGTGAAAATAGAACTGGAGGCAGAGATGTGTCTTTTGTAAGTGTGTTGATAGGAAGAACTGCTATATGTCTACGTCCCAACCCAGGGCTGGTTCCCATGCAGAGGGGACTCTCCTTCTCTCAAAGGTACCCATGCGATAAAGAGGGACATGTGAGGTGCTACTTGGTGTGACATAAGGGCTGTCCGAGAGAGTTAATGGACTTGGTTGAACTGCTTGCCATGTATTAGTCACTGCAGTCTAACGTTGACTTTTGGCAACACAGTACGGTAGCAGCTTTTACACAGTGAACAAGAGAAAAAGTGTCTGATTTTTTCCGTGAACAGTCAAAAGCCTTTGTGTTTCATAAACTCATACAGAGATACTAATTCAGAAGAACTTTGGCATTGATTAAACAGGTCACATCTGATGTATTATGCATAAATGAGCCTAAAAAGTGCTAGTCTTCACAAATAAAGCAAATACAATGAGGTGATATATGTTTCTTTCTGAAAACCAGCAGTCACTTGGACTCAACAAAGAGTAATTAATACAGTTTTAAAAGATATGCTATATAATTCCATGAATACTTAAGGCTAGGGTGAAATAATACCCTATATTGGTCTTGAACCACAATGAATAATATGATTATTTTTACTTTGCAAGAGGTCACAACAAATGTTTGAGATTTAAGCTGCCATAACTACAAATTTAGCAGAAAGTAGGCATTTAATGATGGATTTCATTGCTGTGGTTTAGGTTTTATTTTGAATGTTTGTTTTGTCTTAAAAACACTAATGCTAAAATGTTGTCTCAAATCTTTATTTTCAAGTTACTTATTATATTGCCATAAATTACAGGGTGCAGTAAAAGCCAGATTTAAAAGGAGGCATACTTTACTTTCTCATCTTTCTAAAAATAGTGCAACACTTATGAAACACGAATCATTAAAAAAGTTCTTTTTATACAACTGAAGTTGCTAGTGCTGAACTAGTGGCTTTCCTCCAAGTGGCACAATGGACTGCTCCAAATTTAGGTCTGTAATGGTAGAGGTTAACTTTAGGAAGTCCGAGTAAAACTGTAATCTATAATTCTACCACAATTACAATGTTTTCTCTCAAATGATAGTGAAGCCCCTGGGGTGAAGGCTAGCAAATACCTTGTAAAGATGTTCTTATGGCTTTTATTGTTTTGATGCTTTTGCATTTTCAGCACATGTTATTAGATTCGGCAAAAGACCTGGGCTGCGACCCAGGACTGTTTGGAGGCTGTGGGTTGCAGTCGGCTCTCAGCACTCAGCCAGACGCAAAGGGTGGAGCACATAGTTGATGGCGAAGAGATGCATATGCCACGTTGACAAGATGACAGGTAAACAAAGCTTAAGGGACACTTGTTAAACTCAAATAGCCAAAAATGAATCTTTTCCATGATATTTTTAGAAGGCTTCAGCCTAAGAAAAACATTCACCTGTGTGACCTGAGGAAAAGTCTAGAGAACTGGTTGGTATTTAGCCATCCAAAAAAACATATGTGCATCTTTTTCAGATGCCCTCATCAGTTCTTTCCTTCCGGGCATATTTTTTGAAGACTCGCACGTCTCCCCCTGTGAATCACAGTATCCTGCTGGCTTGTCAGAGTGAGGTGGGACCAACACACGTCAACCCTGAACCTAAATCATATCTAGTAGGTGTGACGTGAGGGCTGCTGGCAGCCAACACTCCTTTACCAGGCCACTGAAGGAACTCTGCATTACTGCTGCTTGTTCCATCAGCTCATGGTATAGTCCTGTACGGGGGAACCTGAAGGATGTGACCGTTATAATGTCATGTCTGCCTGGGAGTGAAGAGAGCTGGGTGCCTGTCAGCATTTAAACAGAGAGCTCTGGTGTGAGCAGGATGACCCTGGAGATGTGGGGGTATGTAGGTAGCAATCCGGATAGGAAGCAGTGCAGCTGGGGGGCTGTCAGCACCATCCAGGCTTGGCCTGGACAATATAAAAGTTCAGAATCAGTGGTACTGAAAGCAGGTGCGTTGTCAGCAGAAGGCTCTCTGGTCAGCACAAGGCAGTAACAGCCTGGCCAGGGGGGGCTGCAGAGGGACCGAACATGGGGTCCCTTGCTGGTGCAGGGGTACAGAGGAACAGCTCCTGGTGAAATGGGATTTCTGAGCAGGCATTTAATAATGAGTTCTTTCAAGCGTACCCTAAATAAATGAAAATGTAGTGGAAATCTTTCTTAGCTAACTTCACCAAAGCTTTTGGCCTAACGTGCTGCAGGCGTTAGCACAGCAAGTAGGTGGCCTGTGCTGCTGCCCATACTCTGTCAGGAAGACAAAGAATCTGGGAGAAGCATCAATCTGTTTCTCTTCACAGGGCTGTCTCTTCCCCCCTTTGTCAGTCAAAGGTGTCAATGTCTCTCCCCTCTATCCTCCCCCCTCCCCGAGTTGAGTAGTGTCAGTCATTCCTGTTTTTTTCTTTTTATTAATGATTTTGCAAGGCTATGTCATTACTGTGCTATACATTTTTATACAGATGGCACGACTGTGCATTTTAATGGCAAATCTGTTTCTCACATAACGCCTGAACTGCAAAAAGACTTTGACAGACTGGTTCAAGGAAAACAAACTGGTTTTAAATGTAGCAAAAACTAAAACAATGCCTTTTGGCTCTCCTAATCATCTGAACTCAAAGGATTATTTTATTTGGAAGTCAGAAATCTTAAGAAGAAGAGTGGACCAGACTTGCATGTTGAAAGAAAACCAGAGGAAAGAGAGAGAGAGGTTCATCATTCATGGGCTGTATGTTTTGTTCAGCAAGACACAGAGGATTCATCCTTGATCCTCAAACTAACAGTGTTTGATCAGAACTGAATTTGGCCTGTTACTCTGGAGACTTTTGGACCCTGCAGGGTTTTGAATTTCAGGAGGAACTGAGATATTAAGTTTATAAATGTGAAAAGTAGAATGCAGGGGGGAAAAAGGCATGCAGAAACCAAAAAATATGTATATGTTAAATACCATCAAAAGCAAAGACCAGAATACATATTTGCCCATTTTTGGAGAAGCCTATTTCTTCTTCGATCATCTCCTTTGTATTATTCGTTCTTTTAAGCCTACGTATGTGCAAACAGTTCTCGGTGGTCCTATCATCACTGTTCTCTGAAGTCATACATCAGTTTCTGTTTACATCGCTGTCCATTTATCTGTTTAATATGTTTACCTTGCAATTGATATATGGACACAATTGACAGTAGCCCTGATCTTTCATTGGCTTCTACACTGTGTAGTTTGGTAGCTCAAATCAGAAATGTTAGTCCTCTCTATTTGCTCTGCTCCAAGGTATTCACTTACATGAATTGGCTGAGGTCGGTAGAGAGTTGCCGGTATCTTAAAGCCCTTGCCATGTCTGAATTTTCACATCCTTGATGCTTTTATATCCCAGATTCAAAGGACTTGACAACTTATTGCTTTGGCACTTAAATTCATAGCGATTAAAGCTCAATGGGTTTATTGGAAAGGATGACCAGGAGAAACAGGAGGAGAAATTCATTCTTATTAGCATTGCAAACCCAGATATTCTCTGGGGGCCCCAAATAGCAGCAAATTCTGTCTGTCATATTGTTGGGCATGTTCTTGTCTGTGCTGGCTGCAGTAAAGTGTAAGAATAGTAATGTTCGGAAGTCTATAAATATTTGCTTTAACAACGTTTGAGGAGTTAGGGAAAATGAGTATGAGATGGAAAGCATAGACAGACCTAGCTGCTGTTATTGACATCTCAGTCTCTTGAAGCAACCTGAAGGTCTCCCTGTAGGTAAGAGGGATCACTAGTTGCTAGCGATGCTCTGAGGTGCTGGAAAGACAATATAATGTACAGGCATTCTACTCTTGCTCCAAATTTTCAGCAGAAATCAGCATTTTCTGCTGCTGCTCTTGATCTGCTGAAGGCCCACCAGTGTTCAGATTCAGCTCCCAGGGTGTTTTCCTTTTTTGTAGCCTGGCTGACTGTAAACATCTGATTTTTGGTAGGCCACTACTTCAGTAACATTGCAAAAATTGAGGGGGCGGGGGGGAAGCACTTGTTGGAGTGTCTGCTCCCTCTTTCTTCTTCCAGTCTTAACGTTGAGCTAACGTCAGACTGAAATCACGTTGGTCATTGACCACAGCTGCATTTTATATCCACTTCCGCAGCATGTGTGCAGGACTGTAAACATATAAATTATTGGAGAGTTGTTTCAAGAACAACAGTGTATATAATTAAAAAAGCATCATTTACAGCATTCTTTCACGACAAAGTGTTATGTCACTTTCGTTTCATCATAAATAAAAGGGGCATTGGATAAATTCTTGGCATGATGGGAGAGCTGCCAAACATGAATGTGGCTTGAGTTTATTGGAAATCATTATTATTTTTATTCACCATGTTGTACAGAAGGCATCCTTTTGTGTGGTGCAGGTAACTTTCTCTCTCCACCCTAAATATGTGGCAGGTGAAAACCGTTGCACTGAGACATCACAATGGTAACTTTTTTAAAAGTTACTCCAAATATTTTTCGCAAAGTATTTTTCCTTCATAAAGACTGTTCTCCAGTTCTAATGCCTGTTTTTTTTCCTAATTTGAGTGCTCCAGCAGACTCCCAGGACTGTTTCAGGAAGGCTGGGAGGGGGCAGATGGCACAAGAATAGAGAGCCAGGTAGAAATGGATCAGAGATGAAACGATTGGGCTCTGTATGCAAAAAGCTTTACTGGTAGTGTGAACTCTGAATATTTCAAGTACAGTTGATGGTTTTGTTATGACCTAGTGGAACGAGGCTGTGTTTCTGCCTTTTTTTAAAGCTATCTAATTTTGGAAGCAGTTAGTAAGTAATGACATTCGATGTAGAAAATCCAACAAGACTTTGAGTTTTCAGGTTGCAATTAGTAAATAGTACATAAAATCGGTTGCGTAGATCCTGTACACTTCGTTTTCAACACTGACCTGAACACCCTCAGCTGGGTACGATTGTTATTGTTCCCTGTGTCCAGTCCTTAACCTGTATGAAGAAGATGGTTGGTATCTACTTGAGATGGTACAGAAACTAAGGAAATACATGCAGGAACATTTCAGTAACATCTAGATGAAACATCACTTCAGTCATGTCTGCAAACCTTTTGATTGACCTTTTTACAAGCAGAATTTTGCTTATGTAAGTGATTGCAGAAAGCAGCTTTTAAGAATGTGGCCCTGAGAGCTTTTAGCATGTGTCCTGTGAAAACAGAAACTACTGTTCTCAGGAAGGCCAACATTTTCTTGTCGTTTGGTTGCCCAGTCTATTAGAAGACAGAATAAGCAGTGATTTCATCTGAATCAGTAGCTAGTTAACTCAGACAAGATTATAGGTAGAAGTAGACACAGGTAAGCTTTTCAAACCCATCTTTAATGACTCTTAGCAACAGCATTACAGGCTTGTATAACTTCAGCTAGTATCTTGCTTTCTTTTGAAATTTTTACTCCTTATTCCACAGCTCTTGTGATCTGTACTTGTCCAGATGCTCACCCACGTGAATTTGTACTTGATGTAAAAGGATGAGCACAGGCTAGCACTTTGAGCCGTGGCAGCATGCTAATGACTGCCTTCTTGGCAACAAGGAGGCATAACATCTTTTAAAGAGTTAGATATATAGTACCTGTGGGGGTGGGGGTCAACTGGATAACAGCCACTTAATTCTGTAGGGGGCTGAGAGAAGGTGGCAAGCAAAGCTCTGATTTGTGGTGGGCGTTTTAACAGGCCTGTTTGGTACTAAAATAGTTTAGTGTAGGAACTGGAAAATTTGCAAGGGCTCCTGCCTTTATGGATCAGGATAGTAAAAGATTCCTATCCGTCCCCCACCTTTGCCTAGAAGGTAGTGGCATTTGAGGTGTTAGAGTTTATTTACTGTCTATTCACTGTTTCTCCAGCAGGTAACTACTTACTCTGTGAAATGTCCCTAGGCAGATAGGTTGTGATGATTTGATGATGTTTTCTGCATGTTTTATTGAGACTGTGGCTTGCTATTTGTTTCTCGGTGGAAGTGGATGTAGTTTTGTGTAGTGTGGGACTGTCACAAGTCACCTGCTATTGGAAATAAAGATAGGAGTTCACTCCAACAATAAATTCCCCAGGGCAAATACCTGTGAAAGTGTCCAGTCCAAAGGGAATCATAGTGGGACTTGTCACAGCTCTCTCCTGAGAACTGTCCATCAGTCTGCCTGAGCACCTACCCCGGGTGCAGCAGGGCTCCTTGCCAGCCCCAGCCTTGGATTTGCTCTGTGTGGAAACCAGGCACAGGGCACCGGTGCATAATGAGTCCTCACCCTGGGACGGAGGTGAAATGTGGCCAGGAGCTCAGCTCCAGGCTGAACGTGGCCATTGCTGCTCCCCACAAGCGTGACAATCAGATCCCCCTCCTGAAGGGAAACCCCTGGAGGAGATCCACATTTCGGCCATGGAATTAATTCCCTGAGTAACATTCGTGGGATATCCTGGTTCCTATTACAAACAGCAACAAACCTGTTGTTCATGAGATAAGTTGTGTTTCCCCTTTTTATTAACAGTGCATTAGGAGAACTAATTAGCAGCACCTTGGAGATTTCCCTTCTGGGAATCCAGGCTATAAATATCTTCACTGCTCATCAAGGAGCTCTGCAGAGTGGGACTGTATGGGGGATGCTACAGCTGGTTAAACAATGCAGCCTCTATGTGTGTGTCTCTGTTAGATTAAGAGAAGCTATAAAGCCACTTCACTGAAAAGTGGTTGTAATTTTTCATCAAAACATTTTTTAATTGAAAAAAAAAGGCTTTGATTTGCTGGAAGAATTTATGTGACGAGCTTCTGCCTTGGTTTAATTTTTCCATTTTCTTTCTGTTAGAAAACCAAAATAATTTCACTTTTATCAGCAGAAAAAACAAAGGAATGGGAAGATGCGGATAGGAAGGGAATGATGATCTTTTCACTGTTGGGCTTCAGAAACTGACCCCTCTGTTTCCATTTGTTTAATAAGGATGCAAATAACAAATTACAAACAAAGCTTTGGGGGTGTGTGTGGGTTTGGGGAGTTTCACAGCGACTGGCTTCAAACATTTCTTATGAGACTGATGGAAAGCAGAGACCTTCCTCAAAGGACATTTCAGAGTGAGAGCCTGGCTTAGGCACTTTGCCTTTCCATCCGATGAACCCCAGCCTTCTCCATTGCCTGAAGGTGGAGCCTGGGCAGACTGGGTGTCTAATTTTAATTTTGGCAGCAAAAATATTGCCGAATGTTCATTCTGTGGGCATGTGTATGACTGTGAGTAAAAGTTGAGGAATTTTTAACCAACTTCATGCTTTAGTTGTATTGATAGAAACATGGTTGGAAGTGAGTTTTGATCCTGACAGTTAATAAACGTTAAAATGAGAGAAAGTCATAAAATGCTGTGATAAAGGTCCTGAAGAGGTGATGTCTCTAAAATCATGACTGGCACTGGGAGGGTGGATTTGGACTGCTTGTGCATTGGTTTTTTTTTCCTGTTGCAAGAGCTAGGGGACATCATGTGAAGGTGGCAGACCGTGTTTCCTCCCATAACGTGCAGTACCCCGATGTGCTCGCCTTCCCCTTGTACGGTGCCATTGGCAGCTGCTTGGCTGCCTGATTGGACACTAAGCTAGAGGCACGCTTGATGTGACTGTGGGCAGTGAGCAGGAGCATGGGACAGTGTGCAGCTTGTCTTCTGCTGCTCTGAGCATAGGAAGTTGGTGACCTATACTATTTTTCCTCTCTTTTTACTTTTTTTTTTTCCCCTGCTTTCTCACAATTCACTAGTCCTCAGAGCACTGGGTGTTGCTTTGCGTGCTCCGTGGCTGCCCCAAGAGAAGCAGTCTGACACTGGGCACTGGCAGCCTTCGGAAGCTGGATGCTGCATTCAAACAGCCCCCGGGCTGTCCTCCATGACAGCTCCTACCTGCCCGTGTCCAGCCTGCCTGCTTATTTGACAAAGTTAACTTGATCCATGTTGCAGAAAGTCAGGAGGTTGAGACATGAGCTGTGTGTTAGTGCTGTTTGCAATTACCTGCCCAGCGTGACTTCGACTGAAATCAGCACTGAGTATTTTCACCATGCTTAGAAAAAATTGCAGCAGAAAGTCCTGCCCTGCCCTGGTGGGGCCACATCTCTGCCCAGCCACATGCTTCCCCCTGGGAACGCGCCCTTCCACCTTTTGGACGGTTTCACTGGAGTTGTACTGCAGGGAAGCAGAAAGGGTGATCCCTGAGGAAGAGTTGTGCAAGGCTGAGTCATTCCTGAGGTGGGGCTGTCAGGACCTGGGGTAAGGAGCACTCAGTAGCCCAAGTGGTTTGGCTTGGTGTGCATGTGTTTGGGTGGGAGTGTCAGGAGCAAATGGCACTATTGGGAGGTTGTGCTGAGAGAGGGATGACGCAGGGATTTCTGCAGGAAGGGAGGACATTGCAGAAAGCCATAACGAGAAACTAATAATGAGACTCTAGCTTCGAAGGGAGATGAAAAGAAAGAGAGCCTGGGACAGGAAGAGGGGTGGAAGAGAAGGTCCCTGTTCAAATTAATGGAAAAACTGCCACTGACTTCCTTGGAGTCTCTGGTTAATCGCTGTCACGCGGGAAAGGATAGGAGAGGGGAAGTGGCCTTGTCACTGAGGGTGTATTTGGCTGCTTGAGCAGTCTGTGCTCAGGGAAGACACTTGGGTGGTCAGCACAGTTCCTCTGAGCCAGCAGGAAGCTCCAGTTTGTCGCTCTGTCTGACATTGCTTGCTAGCAGAAACGTACCTTGATGGGAAGCTGAGGACTTCAGATGACTTGAAACCAAAAGCTGCTCAGCAGTAGAAATGAAAAATGTTTTAGGGAAAGGCTTAGCTCATACTCAAATTTCCAAATTAGCAGTGTTTGTCTTTTAGCATCTCCAGAGCTTTGTATCTTTGCAGCTAATGAAAAATATACAAGCTCATTATCTTAGAATAATTAGTAGAGTTCCAGAAACCTTCCTTCATTGTTGTTTGCAGAATTACAAACTTCTTGGGTCAGGAGAACTGCAGAATCCAGAGAGAATAAACTGCATTAACATTTTAGCAGTTGTGTGACCCTTGTGCACGCATGTTTGCTATTATTTCTAGGATGATAAGCATGATATAAAAAATTTAACCACAAAGAAAAAAAATGTTTGAAGGACCGTTATGGGTCTGACTAATCCCAGAAAAGTAAGGAAGTTCAGGATTCAGCTGACTCCATCTGTAGTGCTGGTTTTCATTAGTGAAATCAGAGTGTCAGATGATGCAATTCACCACTGGTTCTGTATTACCCAAAACCAGAACCATTTTGCTGGTGGTTTTTAAAATCCTAGAAATGTAGGGCAGGAAGGACCTCGAGAGATCTTCTTATCCTCTGCAAGGACATGGAATCAAATGTGTGTACTCCACCACTGGCACGTGTTTGTCGAGGTTTTTACAAAAACTTCTAGAAAAGTACAGCCTGCAGGTTTCCCCCCTCCAGTATTTCTTAATCTGTGACAAGAAACACAACCTGAATCATGTTTAGATTTGAGGTGGTTCATTCTTCCCACTTTCTGTGTTGATTCCTGGGCCTTCAGACTGGTGTTGAGCACCGTCTCATTTTCAGCATGAAAACACTGCACCTCTGGTGTGTGAGGGAGGAGCGAGGCTCACCCAGGTCCCAGAGCAGAGAGGCAAGAATGCAGTGGCAGCCTGACCGAGCAAAGGTTGGAGATGCTGTCACTCGCATCAGGTCAGCTGAAATACTGCTTCTAGACCAGGCTTCGGGCAGAGAGTGAAGTTTCATGTATAACCCATTCATTTAGATGCTGATGCTTGTGCTTCAAAAGTGCTGTCGGGCTCCCTCCTCCTCTCCTTCCCCTCAGCTGGTGCTGGCTGCTTCGGGCTGCAGAGCTGGGAAGTGGGGAGCAGCAGGGGTCAGCTCTGCTCTGTGCAAACCCCTTCTGGGAGGGGGATGCCAGGGAAGGTCAGATGATATCAGGTTTGGCTCCCACAAAATAAATTACTTTTTCTCCGCCTTCTTCCACCTTCCTGCTGTTGCTAAATGCAACTTGAAACAAACATAGAAAACAACTATATATCGTCATGGTTCCTCAAACCAAATAAGAAAATGTTACATGTTTTACCGTCTTAGTGGAGAAAACGGAGCAGTTGCTGGGGAGCTGAGCAAATACTTCAGCATTGACAGTATAGTCAGCTGACCGCTACATGCATCTGAACAAAAAACGTTGGCTGTATTGGCCAAAGCTGTGCTCATTCCCCTTTTTGAATTTGCTTCCCACAGCAATTCTAGTGGACCAAGAATTACTCATAAATGTTTCCAAGAATAATGAATAAAACCAAATTGTAAGCTGCTTGCAGGCATAGTCAGGAGGAGATCTAATTTTCCAGATTACTCAATGTGGATTATTAATTCTGTTTGACTAACGTAGATCAGTTTCCTGGTGTTTAAGAGGAAAGACAGTCTGCTTTATCCATTCATTGCTGATATCTTCCTGTATTTTTCACATCACATTATATTTAACTTTTTCTGCCTTCCTGAATCAAACCTAGCACCAAGGAGTAGAAGTGCTCTAACTCAAACAGCTCTGTGAGACACGAGCTATTTGATAACTTGACTGTTCCTGAGTGCTCTTCAGTCCTAGGATGCACGTGAGCACGTCGCTCATAGGGCAGTGGGAGTTGTGAGCCTGCATACAAAAAAAAACCCCACCAAACAAAAAAATCATTTGTAGCTTATAATAAAACTAAGACAACAAAAGACACCCCGTGTTCCTCGTCTATAATTATTTGTTGCCTTTTTGCTGTGTTCATATCTAGCAAACTGTACCAGAGAGGCTCAGTGCTCTCCTGTCTGCGAGTTGTCGGGTTTATGTGGGTAGCACACAGGTGGCTGCTCTAACTGATGGGCTGAGAAGGGACTAGGGCTTAGCTTGTCTGGAAGGAAAGCCTGTTGCGATTTCAGGGTCAAATCGTACATGTTGTATAATTTTGGAGTAATTTCAGTGACTTTCCTAGAGTTGCTTGGGATTTACTCTGGATTTACACCAGGATGAATTTAATCTGACAGATAAAATGGAGCTCAGAGCATCTGTGCCAAAATTGAACAAAATGTAAACACTTCAGTCCCTCAAGAACACTCATCCCGAGTGATGATGGAAAAAATAAAGGCGCTTTGCATTCTGGCAGGTAACTCTCAAGAGCTAGTAAGCTGAAGGAGATGAGAAAAAAAAATAACAGTGCAGTGAACCAAGCCATTACAAGTAGTTTAGAACTGATCCATTTAAATTTTTTTTTTAAAAAAAGGGTTAGAAAACAGACCTCACTTTCCCTGCGAAGCCAGGAGACAGTAAGACGTGGTGGTGCCTGCGTGCTGTAGGAGCAGGCAGGACAAGTGGGGTGCTCAGCCAGCTGGAAGGTGAGCTGCAGTGCGGGACGTGTTACAGTGCAGTAAGCGTTTTCCTATCTACTCTGATCTAGTTTGTGGTAAGGATGAGAAATGTCGCAGAAATTAAGATCTTAATAATCAATCCTTATACGTTATACAGAAACATTCTCCTATGTATAGTACAACCTATTCTAGCTGAAAGCAGCCTTTTTTCCTGCCCCCTCGGTTCCTATGTACTACAGTATATAGCTGGGCTTCTGTGGCTTGAGCTGATTTCTAGCCAAAGGACTATGCTCAAATGAAAAGGATAAATCCAGGGAGGGTGTGTTTGTGTCATAACTACAGGCGGTGTGATGTGGCTGTTCCTGGTCTCTAGGTCAGTACCAGTGACAGAGTTATCACAAGAATTTGATTTTAATAAATAAATTAAAAAAAAAAAATATTTTAACTCAAAAAGCTAGTTACTCATTTTCCTTGGCCCTATCCTGCTTTTTCTTTTCTGGCTACTTGATGTATAAGTTGCAGTTGCTTAATGACACAAAACTCCTGTCTCCTACAACATTCTTCATGAATTGGACTCAAAATTTCTGTAACTGCTTATTTTAGATAGGAACTGTACATTTTGAAGTATGCAGCATCACTCTTCTGTAAAATACACAGACCCTTCCACTGCATTGTATTTTAGTCACCGTTTTTGGATATCCTTTATCAAAAGAGCCATTAACGAGACTTTCTAATTCTCTTTCCATGGGCACATAATATGCTCTATGTCTTTAATTAGCACCTTCGTTCCTCTCCCCCTTCCCCCTCTCCCAGGAAAAAGCCAAACCTTCTTCACTACCAAAATGGCCTGTCAAAACCTGACAACTGAAGTTCTGCCTTGTCAATATAAAATTGTCTGTACCACTGTGCAAGCTGAATATTTGGGACTGGTGCAAAATAACGCACCAGCTGCATTGTCTGCTTTCCTACTTTATTCCATTTCTTCTTAATTTTTTCAGGGCTACTGAAGGATTTCTGGACTCCCCTGAGCATTTGCTATAGAAAACAGATCATGTTTCCTTAGGGGCTGTGTGGAGAATTGCTCTAAGAGAGTATTTGTGGATGCATATGGAAATTGTAGTTGTATATCCATTTCTATATGCTTTCCTGTGTATATTAGTATGTTCAGAAGTGCTGAGAACTCTTCTGTCAAAGGGTACGTGAATTCAAGCATTGTTTTCCTCTGAGAAGTGGGATTTTACTGGGAATGCTGGCAGGCCCCTCACAACAGAAGGATGGGTGGGTGCTGCTACTGTATATATCTGTTGTTGTCGCATTGGATTTTGTGCAATAAAAATAAAACCCTTGGTCAGAAGTGTCATAAAAGTTTGATTGACTTTCCTCTTTAATTGCTTATCATCCTTGAAGAGACTTCTTGGCATTTAGAAACCAGTGAATCTGTTTCCCATTTCTTTAGGCTTTATAAATACACCCTGTTTATATTAAAATGATAGACAAATATACATAAAGCTGGAAAACATGACCACAAACTCTTTTCCTCTCTCTATGCATTTAAAAAAAAAAAAACCTAAAGACACTTTTATTGTTGCTAAACTTTTGCCCTTGGCTGGTAGAGCCTTCTTTATGTTTTAACAGATCCAGACATCCTTTTCATGTGGTCCTTGGATGTTCTATATTTTATATCTCTTGTGGCTTTATAAAAAAGGAAGAATGAGCTTGCTGCACAAACATATCTGATGGTAATTTTTTTGTTGTTCTTTGCAAGTCAGAAGTATTGTGACGTTTCCATTTTAAAAAGAAACTTCTTTCTCCCTGCTCTGGGAAGCTGTGTTAAAGGGTTTCAGTAAGCCAATGGAAACTGAGTAGATGGAGTATTTTGGAGGTGGGTGCTGGGGATGGCCAGGCGAGCGCAGAGACCTTCCCTTGCTTGTGCTCTGATCTCCCACCATCAGAGACGTGGCCTGTGCTGCCTGCAGCCTGGTGCGGGAAGAGCTGTGAGCTTGCTGGGGCCTTTGTTAGTTAGGATAACACCCAGGGACTATTGCCACAAAGATATAGCTCCTTTCACATGGGCTTTTCCCCTGTCATGGCATGCTTCTTGCTGTAGGACAGCATCTTTCCCCAGACGCACTCAAGTCCTGCAGAAATTGAATTCTAGGCTCTGCTCCAGAGGCAGACAGGGAAAGGGGCCTCGTCTGCACTGTACCCCTGGCTTGGGGAGCAGGTAAATGAAGTACCTTTAGTTTGTTAAAACAGGAGAGTGTGATCCAAAATGGGAAAGAAAATGGAAATGAGGGTCTGGTGGGGTGCTCTGTGGGGCACACAGCTCTGGCAAAGCTCTGGTGAGGCCTTTTCACTGCCGAGGGGGACAGCGGGCAGGGAGAGGGGGTCATAAGGAAAAGGGGAGGTCAGGGGCTGGATTAGGGGCCATTGACCCCGCTACGCCACTGGAGTGAGCATTGGTCCCTGAAGCATGGAGGCTCTCAGTCCTTGTGCAAGGAGATTTAAAAGTGTCCAAATATGACAGTACTATTGGGCAGTTTTATACCAGAAAAGAAACTTTCGTTTAATAATACCAGTGTTCAAATCAGAGGAACAGAGCCCCCAGATGATTCACTGACTAAATACATCAACCCCCAAATATTTCTAGAGTAAAAAACCCAAGTTAAGAGAGAGAAAGTGCAATGCAGCCATGAAAAGATGTGGTAGTAGTAAAAACAGCCATATTGGAAAAAGTTTAACAGGCAGCATTTTCAGATGTTTGCCAACTGTTTCTTTCTCATATAAAGCATGACTTCAGCTCTGTGTCAGGAGAGGGATGGGGCTGGAGAGGCTGGGGCAGAGAAGCAAACTCCCTGTTTTTCTTTTTGAGGTGCTGCATGCTTGTGTTACAGCTTCCAGAGCCTGAGAAATTCACCCCTCAGAATGAAACGGTTAAATGCTGGCAGAAGGTGCCTCCTGTTAGTGAATTTAAAAATTTAAGCTTATTTAAACAGGCAGAGTAGCAAACCACATGCCCCAGAGGGCTAATTTTGATCTTTCTTCTCTGTTCAGGGCTCCTATGTGTGTTTCCTAACCTTGTGGTCCGCACTGCAGTAGTTCTCATGGAGCGTTAACTTCACTGTTTGTATAGTTAACTCTTTTCTTACACAGCTTTATAAAACAGCATATCTCTACACAGCCGTACTGATAGACATGAAGGAAATTGTTCTGGGTCAGGACTTTCTGTTGTGCATGACAGGCAGTGAAGTTCACAAGTTCAGTGATATGCAAAACACAAGGTTGAATTTCTGTAGCAGAAGGATCACATCTTGGTGCCTGTGGCTGGGGTTAAATCTCTACCTGCAACCCTGCTCACATAACACCACCACTGCTGCTTCAGGAACTCATCTCACCTTACCGTCCTGGCTCTTTTACAGAAAAGTAGTTCCTCCAGATTGAATCAGTGACTTTCTCGCAGTTTGGCACTTAGATTGCTATTTAATTCTGAGATTAAAGGGATATGATGTCTTTCATCACTCAAATGACTGCAGAAAACCTCAAATCCAAGCTGTAATACCATTCTGCAATCCAAGATCAGTGCTCTGAAAAACAAACGCTGATATTTCTTGCCAGTTACCAGAATCAGCAGCTGACTGGCACCAAGCTACCTTGGGTATCTCAGAACTTTGCAGAAACAGGAAGATACATTTGGAAAATAGAAATGCTTTGACTGTAGGCTTGAGCAGTGAGGTACTCAGATTTTACTCAGTTGCAGGATTTGAGAGGAGAAGTCTTACATGTCACTTAAGGGAGATAAAAGAGATACACTAGACCAGGAGTAAATGTCCTCTCTGGGATGTTCCTGCCCAAAATTATCCTTAAGGTTTAATGTTGGAAAAGGGTTTGCTGCTATGGGCTGACCTCAAGCTTTCTCCTTTCAAAGATGTTTCCTCATCTGCTTACTTGACCAAAACCACATTATTCTGCTACCCCAAGCCTGCCTAGATACCAGGGATTCCCTGGTGTAGGGATTTCATCCTGGAAAGGGCCTCTCATTGCTTTTATACAAAGCTGCCAGGTGCCTTCTTCGACCACCCAGCAGTACTTGCTACCAAGGGCTGTACTAATGACTAGCAGGCCCAGCTGATGTAGCTCTGGCTCCTGCTGTTTAGAAGATAAGGGGCTTCAGGGCGTCCATGTGTGCCATTAAAGGGTCTGGTATGCAGCACCTAGGAAAAAGTCACACAAGTCCCTTTGTTCATCATATGTATGAAGCCAGGTGGATAGGTCACTTAGAAGCAGAAGATGGATTTGTGGCTCTTCGCTGTTCTACATCAGTATTTTTTTACCTGTGGAAAATATGTCCTGTGCTCTGGAAGATTCAAGCTGAAAGAAATGTCAGAGCACGTTTCTCTTCAGCCAAGGGAATCCTGCATGGGGTAGGAGTATCGTAGGAGAAAGCCACTCCTTCCACTGTTCGCTTTCCTAGTGAGAAGGGAAGCTCAGATGTAGTTCACTGATCTGGCAGCCTTAGTAAGGCTTTTGATCCCACACTTTCTCTGGAAATTTTCTATGTGATATCAAAGGGTTTCGGTGGTGTGGGTTGGTTTTTTTTTTGGTTGTGAAGTTTGCGTAGGCTGTGGTGAGCCCTTTTGTGTCCCGCAGTGAACTACTAGGACCAGCCCTGGTCTTTTTGACCATGAGACTTGATTACTATAATTCCCTCTTTGCGGGGCATTCAGTGCAGTATCTCGCCAACTCCCAGTATGTTTGGTCTGTAAGTAACCCAGTTGTTTACTAACAAGGGCAGGAGTAGCCCTCATTTTGTAACTATACTTTGTCTTTGTGGCCTCACTTGCCTTTGCCTCTGGCATGCTCTCCATTGACTTTCTTTGCTGATTGCTTGTTCAAGCCCTAAAAGTTGTCAAACCCAATGATAAATGATTAATAGTGGGAAAGAATTTAAATCCATTTGTCATCATGGAAGAAAGCATGAAAATAAGTAATGTCGGAGTGGAAACGTTTTAGGTAGATTCTGGCAGCTCTCAGCCCTATTGCTGTCTCACGGATAACACAAACGATGCATGTCACAAGTTGGTGCTGGCAGGGCAACACAGGGAAGCTCTGGGAAATATTAACCAAAAGGACACCAAGTGGGTTTTGTCAGCAAATAAATATTATGAGGGGAAAGATCAACTCAATTACTTTATTAGGTAGAGCAATTTGCAATGAAACTTTGTTAGGGTTTTTTGGGTAGCTCTGTTCGACTGTGTGTTAGTACACTTCTGATTACCCTTCCTTTCTGTGCTGGAGCCATGAGAGGGCCTCTGTGGCCCAGCCTCGGACTTGGTTTTCACTTTAGCCGGGCTGTAACTTCTTTTAATCAGATCTTTGGGGTTTTTCTCAGTCTGTTGGTGTTTATTGGTGGCATTTTTTGGAAAGATGAGAAAATCCTGAGAAAGGCACATTTTGAAATCTGTCTTTGTAAAATGGCCTAGTCAAGAAGAGCCTATCTGATTTGTTCTTTAAATCCAAAGCACTAAATGGAGATGTTCAAAAACATTTAGCGCTGGGGTAACACAGTGCTCATTGACATTCGTTAGCACTGAGTCTGACTGGTAACAGATCATGGTTTATATCCTAGGAAATTTGCTGTTAAAATTAGACATAAATAGAGGTGGGGTATAATTAGTTATTCCTTCCAGATGGACTAGACTGTGCTACTCAGCCAGATGATCCCAAGCAGTGTGGTGTACAGCTGCCCTCCCCCTCCCGATCCAAGCTACCCTCTCAGAGGAGCTCCCCTGGGCGACTGTCTCTCTATTGCCCTGGTCCTAGCACTGGGACCTAGCAAGGGTCTTCATGTTCCTCTGTTGCCTGCACAATCCCACATGTACAATGATGAGATTTTTCTTTCTTAGCCCCAAGCAAATAATTTAAACCTCGCTGTAAGTCTGGAAGCACACACGTTCTCTTTCCTGCTATACCTTTACTCCCAGTAGAATCGCTTCCAGAGCTTTAAATGCTATCCATTAACTAATTTTTATTTCTAGGGAATCACATGACTCCAGGATAGCAGGTTTAAGAGAAACGGATGGTACAGTGAAACCATAGATGAAGTTGCGAGCATTTCCAGCTCTCTTTCTGGCCTCTCTGCTCTTGGAGATGTACTACTGATCGGGCTGTGCATAGTTAAGGAAAGGGGAGAGGCCGTGTGCCCTATGTGCCCTAGTCAGCTCAAGCTTGGGGCGTTAAGCAGCTTGTAGGTACACGGTTGCGCCATCTAGTTAACGTCTGCGTCAGCCTGATCAAAAGCGCTGATGAATTTGTCACAAAAAATATGTTTGATTTTCGTTTGGTCTTTTGAACCTTTGAAACGTTGAAGCTGTGCTGGCTGCCACGGATGCTGCTGTAACTCTCGTTCTCCTCCTGGTCTCTGCTCTTTCACTCCCACTGATCTTTCCTTGTCTTCCTTCTCCATAAAAGAGACAACAAGTGTTGGCAGAACCCTTGAATCCTGTTAATGAGCATCAAATAGAATTAATTTTACCTGTGTCTTAACGTACCCGTATTTAGCACCTTGATTTCACTGTGAATGCTTTTATTTTTATAGTTATTTTAGAAAACATTTTCCCATTGTAAATATAATTATTATATATATGAAAATAAAAACTCTGCTCAGCAAACAAAGGTTCATCTATGCGTTTCTTTAGTCCCAGTTTTTATTAGCAGTGCTAGGAGTATTTTTAAAGTGTTTATTTAATCCAGCTATTTAGTAGTCTCTGGAGTCCAGGCTTCTGCTTTAGTGCTGAATCAATGCTTGGTCAAGCCTTAAACTTTATGGGTTTTGGCACAGTGTTGAAACAGAAGCTTTGATGCTTGAGACTGCTGCTTGCACAGAGCAAATATAAATTTTGATCAGTACAGTAAGTGTTCACCATTTAAAATGTTAGTGGCCAGCCTCTAACAGTCCCCTTGCCCCAGAGCTATCGGGTTGGGTGGTGCGCCTGGGCCGTGGGCACAGGACGGTTAAAGGCTGCAGTGCGTTCCTGGGTGCTGCCTCAGCCCCAGCCCACGTCCCCTGTGTCGAAATAGCATTGTTGTCTGATGGCAGTTCAGGATGAAATTACTGTTTCTAAATTCCTACCAGGCAGTTATTCTTGGTTTTGCAGAGGCTGAGGGTTCACGAAGCTACCCTCCTCTCCAGAAGCTGTGGGTCAAGGTCAGGTCTGAGAAACTTTGTGCTGTGACCTGTGAGCCAAAGCTGTAACTCCTAATGTTATCATTCAGGTGTGCTTCAAGTCCACTGTGGTACAAGGAAGGCTTTGTCTTCTATAATCCAGGCTAATTCTAGTGGTTTTCCTTTAACATGTACCTGGATCTCATTTGGATAACGTATGTAGGTAAGACTCTGATGCAGAGGAAAGCCAGAATTCCATCCTTTCAGAGTTTCACGGCTAAGACGTATTTTTTATTTGGCGATCTCTGTGCATTCTTCAAGGTAACATACAGTGGACAAAAGTCTAATTACAAAGACCACATTTCAGCCACTCACCTCCAGCTCCCCAGCATGGCTCTTTGGGAGACAGCCTGGGTATGCCAGCTGTCCTGCCCCTGCCCTGAGCCAGCACGACTGCATGCAACAACAGCTCCATGTGCCAAGCAGAAGCAGGTTGTGGACACCCACCCTCCAGTGCACACAGGGACTGTGCGATCCTCCCTCCCCGCAACCTTGGCTTCTCTGACACACAGATTGTGGCAGACAAGGAAGCACAGTCCTATGCAGTATCCTACAGTGGGGGGATCCCCACTGCGTAGCGTGCAGTGGTGGCTCTAGTGTGCAAATTCCTCTCTCAGCTTCCCGTATACTGCAAATTCCTCCTTGTTCTTTTGGCTTGTATCTTCATCCCTTCCACCAGAGATATGATTGCAACCTGGGCTGTAAGTCCTGCAGTGCCAATGCATGTTAACAGCATATGATGGAGCAATATTGTTTCAGTACTTTACTCTGTGACCCAAGGAATTCTGTTAATCTCTTCCCTTATGTGTTTGTATGTGGATATGCAAAGTGTATGGTGTGATTTGGTGCCGTAGAGATTTCACTGACATACAAGCATGTTTTATCTCCTCCATGTGAGGGTTTTATCGCTATCTGGTATTTCTCATTAATTTTTTTGTACAATTTGGAGCATGCAAGGGACCTGCCTGGGCCCCTGAGCACCCCTGGTTTGAGGCCTGCTGCTTTACCTCCTCCTGGCGCTCCATGCCATGGCTTCCCACCATGGCCAAGCCCGTGCTGGGGGAAGCTGGCGTTGTTTCCTGGATAATACCAAAATGCTAAGGGTCACGCTAATGTAAGCCTGTGGCACTGTGCAGGGTTTTTTGGCACAGAGTCAAGAGTCTGTGTCACTTTGTGCTTTGGCCAGTCATTTCCAGAAGGGGCCGAAAAGCTCTCCAGTCAGATGGTGGAGATGGCCCCTGCTAGCTAGCAATGACTGAATGCTGCTGTGGAGAGCTTTCCTTTGTGGTGGTGTTTGATAGACAATCATACAGCCAACTACTGGGAACTTTATTAGCATGCTTGGCAGAGGCTGTGAAGTCTCAGAATTGCCCACACAAGGAAAAGACCGTATGTGATTTCACTGGAGTGGAGTGCCGGCCTCCTCGGTGCATCCCGCAGAGCAGATCTGGGACTGGCAGTGAGGGTGCAACCAGGATGGAGAATTGCTGGAGGAGCTTATCCTAATGCTGCTAATTAAATTGTGGTCTTCTCCTGATACGTTTCCAAGACTACATTTAAGAGAGAGAAATCAAAAAAGTAAAATACGAGTTCTGGGAGCACTGTTAGGCTCCAGATATGCATTAAGGAAAACAGAAAGGTTTTCCAACTTCATTTAACAACACCAAGAATTTATGGCCTGTCTGTAAGCCCTTAACAGGGATGTTTGGGGAAAAGAGGGGCTCCTTTCCCCCTCCTGCAATAAGGGGATCTTAGGAGAGTCTGTTGCCTTTCCTCAGCCGCATGGGCTCTCTGCACAGAGACACTGATAGATTTGGTGCTCTCCTCACTCCACACTCTGCCGTGTCTGTGTCAGGAGTGCTTAAGGGTGGGGACTCACCTGAATGGCAGCACAGGCAAGCCCTGATCTTAGCAGGCACCGTTTGGCCCAACTATGACACCAGTAGGTAACGATACCTGGAAACGCTCCCTATTATTTGTTCCATGGAAGCTACCCTCTGGTCTTCCTCGGAGTAGAAGTAGTCAGACAGCTGAGTAATCTGCTACAGCAGCATGTCACAGCTGGATGCAAGAAAACTTGGGCAATGCCTGAAACCCCGTGGCCACCGCCAGGCACTCCTGCTTGTTGGCGGGTGGTGTGCCTTTCCTCTCTGAAGTGCCGGCTGTTGTGAGAGTGTTACAGGTTACAGGTTTCAAAGTTTCAGAGCAGAGCTGCAGCAGCGAAGGGGGTGGATCAATGCACTGCACGCGGGAGCAGTTGAGGCGGCCAAGCCATGGCGTGCCCGTGTCCGCATCCTGGGAAGCTGGCTGTGGACGAGTTCAGCTTCTGTGCTGGTGGGAGACTGAGCAGGGCAGGGGCCTCAGGCAGGTGAGCTCCCTCCTCCCCTCGCATCTGCAGCTCCCCAGAACTTGTTGTCATCTCTCTGCCTCCCGCCACAGGAGGAGGGAGCAGATCATAAAGATCAGACACTTCCAAAGCCTTGCCATTCAGATTTAAAAAAAAAGAGAAAAAAAAAAAAGTAATTGCAATCTTGGTGACAACTTGTATCTGACCTGCTTTCAGTGGAGATAACTCTTCATTTTTATGATGCGTCATGTTGTCTAAATTAGGAAACTTTAATAATGTATGCAATTTATCATAAGGCTTATGTGATAATGGCGGAAACTGACATAAAATGGAGAATTTATAATGCTGGATTAGTCTTATGAAACAGTGGTGTACCTTCATAAAGAGTCCAAAGAGCAATTATTATGTGTGTTTGACTGGCACTGTAAAGTCGTTAGTTCAATCATCATTGACCAATTACTGCTTTATTGTATTTTCTTTTTATTTTTATGGTCAGAGAATGGCATTTTTCCCACAATCAGTCCTTGAGCACAAAGACAATAACAATTAAAAGAAATATTTAAAATCTGGGTTTTATCTGCACAGAGGGATCCATCCATCACTATAAAGATCAGTTTTGCATGCATCTGTATTTCAATCCAATAGCCCCCAAATATCCAGTTTTCCAGAATCAGAAGTTTTAATTTTAAACCTTCTTCAAAAAATGAGTATTTGTGTTTCACAAACTTGCTCAAAATATTAGAGTTCCTTATGACCTTACACTTGTTTAAACACTGCATGTTTACAAAGATGTGTGCGTGATAAGGTTACATATGACACTGATTAGAGTCCAGATAAGAATGATTATTGTGGTCATTAGGGACAGACTTGGGCAGTATCCAATATTATCAGCCAAAAGAAATAGAGAAATGTAATACTGTGTGAAAATGCTTATTTATCCTGACAGAGTACTGACCCGCAAATAGGGTTTTGGTCTGTAATTAAGCTGAAGGTATTACTTACAGTAGCTTAGTAATTGTACCTGTCCTGAGCCTTGGCTGCTTGATCTGAAACTCAGGAGTGCGGGAGCGAACTGGCCTGTGGTTTGGAGTGAGGTGACGCGGTGACAGGCTGGGGGATGACCTTGACTTCAGCGCGGTTGAATCAGTGCGCACCGCCAAAGGACGTGGTTTTGGATCATGTTCAGAGCTGGGCGTACTGTGTGAAAACGAGCTTTTGACATCTAACGCAGCGTGTGTCCTCTTAATTGTGCCTGTGCGCTGCGTTGCCACCCGGGCACCCCGGGGATGCCTGGCTGAGGCTGCGCAGGTTCAGGGAGCAGCCGTGGGCAGCCCCTTGCCATGGCTTTCCCTGGGGCGGGTGTGTGCCCTGGGAAGCTCCAGGGAGAGCCAGACTGTCTGCACGTGAGTATGAGGTGCTTAGCGCAGGAGAGACCCAGTGTTGTTTGGTATCCCTAAATGAAAATAAAGCCAAGCCCAGCGTTCCACTGCCCGGTCCTCCCCTGCACAGCTCTTAGCGCTGCCCAGAGTGGCGACTCCTCCTGCCCCACTCCTCCTGCTCAGCCTTTCCCCTCTCCCACGATGCCAGCTGTTTCCCCGTGGTGCCCATCCGTCCCTGGGCAGGAGCAGGCTTCCTTGGGTGTGCTGCCCTCTTTCCACCGTGCAAGAAGGAGCGGCACATGGCACCACAGCATCCTCAGGGTAAGAACACATGGCATCACATATACAGCTCTATCTTGTGCTGTCTAGCGGGACCCATCAGCTGTGCTCTGCATGGCAGCAGGTAAAACACCTAGCTCTCCTTTTCAGAGCCCTTCCCAACCCAATGGGGAATGGAGTAGTTAATACATGTGTGGTGATTGCCTCACGGCTGCTGCAGGTTTCCACAGACTCAGCACTAGCAGAGCTCTGAAACAGCTCTTGGGAGTGGATTTGTAAGGAGTGAGTCCATCCCCATTTGCTGGTGTGATGCAGGCAGTGGCGACTCTCCTGGGCGATGTGCTGAGCACCTGCGCCAGTGGTCCTGTGCAGGCTGCAGCCCCCAGACAGGACTGTGACCAGGGCTCAGCATCAACTGATCATCAGCTGACCAGAGCTGCAAGCTTCTTGGGAGAGATTAGTGAGCCTGCTTTGTTCTCCCTTGTTCTCCTTTGGAACATACTTATATTTTGGGCTTGGGGTTTGCTTTCAGATCAGGAGAAGTTTTTTGAAGTATGTAAGAAGCCATGGCAGGGGGTTGGGGAGAGGCAGGAAGAGGGAGCAAGTCATGGAAATGGAAAAAGGGCTACCAAAAATAGTACATTGTACAGAGGGAGTTACTTCTTTTTGCTTATTTCAGTTTTGTTTTGGAAGTAATTCTTTTTGCCCTGCCTGGTGTACATCCAAAAACTTAATTTAGACGGGAACGGGAATGGGAATTTCATTCCCAATTGGATGAAATATCTACAAGTCCCTGGTCACTACAATTAAGTATAATTAAATGGTGAGAAATTCAGATTAGCTGAAGAGGTCAGCCAGATCTCCAGCAACAAACCAGTTTTTTTCTCCTGTTCAGAGGTGCACCAGGCAGGCTTACAACCAAATCCATAGGTGATTTGCCCTGAAGACATTGAGCAAGTTCCTCAGTCCTCATAGTCCAGTTTTGAAGTAATTTGATTTACCTAAATGTGGAAGCAATGAGACGAACCCCGTAAGTCTAAGAAGCCTGCAGAAAGCTGGTATTGTGTGTCCCCATCTGCTTTCAGCTGACTTTCTGTGCATAACCTCTGCACTGTCTCTGGCTACAGAGGCTGGAGTAATGAGGGCGTCAGACAGAGATGAAAAGCCTGTCATGGCTCCTTCTGTGGGACCCTCTGTTGCAAGTACCGACACTGCTTACGGTGGGTGAGGAATTTCTCGTTGGCTCCAGTCCTGCTGCATCCAGCTTGGGGAATTTGACAAGCTACAGCCATCTCCTTCCACTCCTTTCCCAGTGATTTTATCCACGAGGGTGGTTTTACTAAGTCAGATCCTCCTTTCCCTCCCCCTTGCTTTATTTTCTTAAGAGACTTAATCAAAGGTAATTTGAGTTCTCATTTCTCTATCAATGGTTGTATTTAAAAGGAGCTTATCTGATTTCCATCACCAATTATGGGGTCCCATTTCTTGTTTATATCCATCTCAAATCTGACAAGGTCCCTGTTTGATTTTGATAGGAAGTCAGGGCTTCGTACAAAGCTAAGGAGACTCTGAAGCACATTTGTTCGGGTAAAATAATATCTCGGGAATTACTTCACTTGTACTGCATGAGGAGGGGGTGGAATAGGGTGGTCCCTGCCACTTCTGTTGAAAAATAAATTCTGAAGCTAAGATAGTAAATATTTCCCTGAGCCAACACACTGGGAGGGAAATTACAGTGCCCAGGAATATTGCTATTAAGGAGACTCGAGGTCAGAGGTTAATGCAACAGGAGTTGGTCTAGCCAGAAAGGTCAGGAAAGGTTGGCCTTGTAAGTACAGAGCTGTTTGATGACATTTAACTATTTTGGGCAAGAAAAACATCTCTGCCCTTGTCTTTGGGAGATAGCTGGCAAAAGTTGAGGCCTCTTAAGGAACTGGCTGCTAAAAACTGATGGGGCAAATTCATGCATAAGGTGAGGTGTCCCTGGACCATTAATGCTCTTTCAGCTTTGATACGGCAGCTTTTAATCTGCTCCAGTATTTTGCTGTGCTTGATTTTTAAAATTCATTTATTTGGAGCATATGAATCTCTAGGATGCCGCTGTAGCTCACTCAGAGCTTTGGCGCATGTATCAAAGCACGCGGTGCCATTTCCTAAACCAGTTCACCTAGCACACTCCTGGAAGAGGCCAAAACCTGGAGCCGTTCACAGCAGTGGCAGAGGGTTAGCCCGAGATCAGTGTTCGGGAGGCAGTTGCCACTACATGGAGAGATTTGTCTTTGCTGTTTGAAAAGCTGGTGGATATTTTTATTTGGTTTTAGTTTTCTTTTTTATTTATTTTTTATTTTCCGTAGCATAAGGTCTATAAAACCCTAGAAGTAGACAGGCAGTTCTAATGTTTACCACAGGGTAGCTTGGCGAGGCTAACATGAGCTTCCTTCCCCCTTGGGTTACCTCTCCAGGCCACCGTGATGCCAGCTGGGGTGTTAAGGTGTGCCGCTGAAGCAGCTGATGGCTCTTTGCATGCTGTCCCTGCTCACCAGGACCCAGGGAGCTCCGCGGGCCTGGCACTGTGTCTCACAGCTGGACACACAAACTGGGCCTGAATTCAGCAGTGACAGCACCAACAGAGCTTCTGGTTGGGCTGGAGCAAGGACAGGGTGAGCTAATGCCTGCAACGAAAGACAGTCAGGGATTCTGCATTAAAAATCCATCTTTTCCTGGGAGACAATGAATATCAGGGTGGTTTCTCCCCTTTCCCAAGCTATAGCTATTCCTTAAATCCACGTGACCCCCGCTGTGTGGCGGAGAGGGAGGCAGGGTGCCTGAAAGCTCAGCACCTCGTGCAGCAGGCAGGCGGAAAAGCCACCTACCGTGGTGCCCTCGATGTCCTCCAGACTGCAGGATCCCCCCGAGATAACATGTGCAGTGGGCAGCATGTGAGCTGAGGGAAGCAACTGTAGGTTGGATGCCCCATAGACTCAGGAAGATAAATTAGTACTGTTCTTAACCTCATTAAGTCTTTTGCTGGGTCTTCTATCCCTGAAGGGAGTGATGGAGTAAAGCCTAATGTGCTTTGGGAAAGGTGCATATTTGCTGTGTAATGAGGAGCTTAGTTGCCTGCAGGAGGAGTCAGGAGCATGTGGAACCAGGGATCCTTCAGGAAACTTGCAGAAGGCTCCCAGCAGCGCACGGGGTATGACGGCAGCTCTCAGCCAGCCGCATGCATACATGTCACTATGCAGAGCATCAGTGCAAGAGACCATGCGCTGGGATTAACTGGTGATAAGTGCAATTATGCAGCATTTTGAAATGTCAGTCGCACTGAGCCGACACCAAAAAAAAAAGAAGTATTCTTGGTCTGTCGGGCTGTATCTAGGTACCCTGTGGCTCTCTGGTGTCTCCTTGGGCTGATTGAGTATTTCTTGCTCAAAAAAAAAAAAAAAAAAATCTCCCAATCTGTTTTCTGACTGAAGTTATTTCTTTTCTTGTGTGGAGAACCCTGTACTGAGTAAAAGCTAGTGAGAAAGGAGGTTCATCCCAGCAAACACTGCAAGCTTGTTCTGTCGTAAGCACTAAAATATTTCAGAGGCAAGTTCCTCTGAAAATGGGTGATATGCATGTTTTGACACTCTCGTTATTTCTCTTTTGGGGGTAATGTCATGCCTGTTTCTCAGAGGACATCAGCTTGGAGGTATGTCTAATTGTTTTGACTGGTATAAAATGTGGAAGAGCTGCCCTGGAAAGCCAGTCTGCCCATGCCTTGATGTGACAGCTTGTACAACTCACAAAAGTTCAATATTAATCGCAATAACTGGTTGCAGACTCTTAATTCCTGTTGGCACCTGTCTCTCATTATGAAAGGAGAAGCCCCTCCACTGGAGCTTTTCGATGTTCTGTCTATTGCTGATTGCTTCTCCACAGTGATACATACTTTCCCAATGCAGCGGCCACATCACACGTAACATGGGGTTAGCGTTGTTCCACATTTTCCTCCCTCTTCCTACGAGCAGCACATTGGCCCCATTCCATTCTGCCTACTATCGAAAAACTCAGCATACTTGATTTACTGTGTGCAACATGCATGTTGGTAGTCTTCTTTCCTTTCCTGCAGCGGCATGTGTACTTCAGCTTTACAATAAAGGGTCTGTACAACACACAGCAGGATAATCGGACAGATATTGGCAGGGCATCTCATCAGTGCCAAGCCAATTAAACCATTAAACCTGATACAGTAAGCTTGATTGCCACTGCCTGTCTGAGGTCCTCACCAAATATGCTCCCGAGAAGGGGGATGTGAACAGAATGTGCAGAAGGGGGCCCTGCAGGAGGAGCTGGGAAGCTTTGACATCCATGCTTTTGAGTAATTACATCGGTTTGGACCGTGATGCAGAAAAGATTTTTTTAGTGCGCACATTAGAAAACAACTTGAATTCTTTATGATATGAGATTAAATGATTTCATCCCAGATAAAACTTAAGACCAGCAAAAAATCCTAATGCTTGATTGCTCTTGAGGTAATATTTCAAGACTTGAATCGTTCTGTTTTAAAATACCTCAAGTTTACAATGATAAATCTACGAAGCACTAAAAATCCTACTCAATCAACTCTGGTTCTTGAAATGGCATCTGCCTTTGAGCTATAAAAATAACAGATGATTTTTTGATAGCTTATCAGTTAACAGACTGCTTAGTTAGGATAGCACATTTTTATGCTAATCTTAGGGCTGTGATGAGCGAGAGAGAGAAAGAAAATCTATAGTATTATTTTGTATCTACTTTAAGTTCAGCCTAGCTTTTGGAAAAGATCTGTCCTCTTCTAGGAATTGCCAGCCACACGGAGGTTTCAACACTCATCTGAATGGAGGTGGAATTGATTTAAACATGTTGAAGTGGTAATATATGTGGCTGTTTAATGGTGTCTCTTCTGCACTACAGAGCAGACACATGAGGCAAGCGAAACAGGCGCTGAGTGCTTCCCAGCATGGCTGCCGAAGCATCTCCCTCAGCCCAGGAGAACAGGCAGCATCGCTGCCTCATCGAGGTTTCGGGTGCCCTCATCTCTGAGAGCTGGTGAGGCAGAGGGCAGAAGCACCGATTTGCCAAGCCTGCCTGTGGTCCTGCTCTCTGCCCTCGGTCCTGCCTCTCTGCATGTCCTCTGAGAGAGGTGGGAGGAGGCATGCAGTCTGTGCCGGTGGAACGCTTTTAGGGAAGGAAGCAGAGGGGATGGCACAATGGGGAAGCACCTGGGCTTTTCTGTCTGACGTGTCAGATGTGCCTGCCGTGGTCTGGTTGTGAGTTTGCAATGGAGAAAAGGTTCCTTCTGTTTATCCAATTTCTTGATTCCCTAAGACTGGGAATAGTTTGGCAAAAAATTATATTGTGACAAATTTGAGCCTGATTTGGCATTTTGCTGGCATGGGTTAGAAGTGATGGTGTCTCAGTGGCCAGGCAGGGACAGGATTTGAATTGTCTTTTTGTTCACTCTGAAGAATTCTCACATTCTTTAAACAGAAATGATACTAGCTTGGTTTGGTGTCCACTACCAGTTCCTCTGGGAAATGAAGTGACAACCTAGATGGGCCTTGATTTGACCTACAGTGTCTTTTTTGCATTCCTGTGTCTTTGATCTCTCATTTTTGACGTATTCTTTTTCCAATTTCTGTTTTATGAAAGGCTTGGGCTGTTTTTTTTAAATAATAAATTGAATCCACATTCAGACCTGATTTTCCTTGAATTCAGGGTGGACAGGGGAACGGGAATAGGTGGCTTGAATCTGATGCTCCTTACTGAGATTGTTTCCTACCCAATTCTATATCTCTGGAGAGCAGAAGACTAACTGAAAATCAGTATGAGCATTAAAAAAATGTCCCATACAGTCAACTTCCCTTATGTCTGTTCTCTGCTATGCTGATCGTGACTTCTTTCTTTTTTCTCATGAAAAATTATTTTAAAAGTGTCTCACGAAGCATGAGAGCTGCCCATGGAGGTAAAGCTGATTCCTTTTCTCTGACACAAACACGCCAGCACCAGTTCTTGATCTCTCTGAAAGGGACAAGTGGAGAGTTAAGACTAAATGAGGAGGCATGTGAAATCTTTGTGTGCGGTTGGTTCAGCCAGAGATTTATACTTTAGAGCTGGGGTAAATCAAGGTGGCACTCAGACCTCGACTGGCCAGTAGCAACAGTTCTTGGTCAAGTTGTCCTGATATAACCAGAGAGGAGTTTTGTCACCCATGTGCCAAAAGTGGGTCCTTTTGCTCTGGATTTGATCCAAAGGTGAAATTGTAAAGAATACTTGGAGATAAAAACTGAAACCTGAAGATATATGATGCTGTTAATTAGTATGTGTAGACCGCAAAATTAGGGATTTTTTCCCCTTTTAGGTCAAAGCTAAAGAAACATACTTCATCCCCAAGCTTGACTGCATGCAGGAAGGAAAAAGGAACAAGACTGGCTGCTGCCTTCCATCCAGTTTAGAGACTTCCTCAGGCTCTGAGCTCCTTGCCCAAGAGTGGCTCCCATTTTCCCTTCAGACATGCCACTTGTCTCTGAGCATGGGAAGGAGGAGGGACAATGTCTGCCTTAGTCTGCTGCAGATCTTTGTTCTGAGGAGATCAGCCAAGGTGCATTTTTAGGGGAGCAAGCTGACCCCTTCCTCCTTTATCCACCCGAGTGTGTTGGAGTTTATACACACAGTGTCTGAAATGCAGAACGACTTGAATCTGTGCTTCCATGGGGCTACCTCTCTTAAACTTGTCTATTTCTTTGCAAGGACGTTTTGTTGAAGACTGCTTTACACAGAGAGCATCCTTATCAGTGACACAAAATTGTTAACAAGATTCAATGTAGCCAAAATCAGCAAACAGTGCTGTGCTCCCACAGACCCCCAAAATCTGGGTAGGAGCATAAAAAGAAAATATGCTTTCTGTGACCCTTCTAGATTTTTATACTCTTAGGTTAAGCCAAAAGCCCGAAGAGATCAACCTTTCAATTGCCTGCATCTTCATCCAGACATACATATCAGATAAAAATACTACTAAGGATAGAAGAGAGAAAGTTAAATGACTTTCTCCCTGTATAAACCAAAATTCTGATGAATTTGGAGCTCATGGTTGGATGAGGCAGGGAAGAGGTTTCCTTCAGTAGTCCAATTGCTGTGCTGGCTCACTTGCTAGTGGACTTCCATCCAGTCTAATCCTATTCCTCTGTTCTTCTGCATGTTGCGTATTACTTGATGCAGCACTACAATAGGCAGATTGGCTCATCCTTACGCTCCCATCCTCTCTGCTTCCAGAGCAAGGTGCTCCTGTACTTACACACACAGAAATTTACTTAACCCTCTCTACCAACAAGATGACCTTGAGAAGGGTGAAATTTTAAAAGAGCCTGTTCTTTAAAAGCATTTGCTGAATGGAGCGTGAAAAAGTAATAGAAAATCTTTGTTTAAAACTGCAAACTCTGAAAATGCTCAAGTGGACGGAAGCTGAAGACAGAGGAAAGAGTTTTTTTGGTTTTATTTCTGGAAGGAAGGAAGTCACTCGGGTTTCAAAATGCCTGTAATACAATGAGTCCGCATGGCAGAGACAAGTGCTGTCATTAAAATGAATTCGCTACAACAGTCTACAGAACTTTATATAGATTTCATGAAATCTAATGCTGAAAATTTATGAGAGCAAATAACAAGGCTTTGACTAGGCTGATGGGAATGAAAGCTCTTGGAGAGACTGGATTAAGATTAAATGGAAAATAGCAGTACCCGCTAGAAAAAGCTGAGCTAAATATGATGATTTGGGGCTTGTGGTGACTTTGTCACGTGTGGCTTGTTGGTTACTTGAGCTAGGTGAGTAAAACAGATGCCAGTCTAACTTGCCCTCACAAGGTTTCCTGGCATGGTTGAACCTAGATGTTTTACGATTACCGTATGTCATTCTGGTTTATGATTTCCTTCTTTCTAATGTTTCTTTGGCTTAATTTCCCCTCTGGACTGTGCAATATTGTGCAAAAGAGGCTGTGTGGGCTTGGGTTTTGTGCATGTGTGAGTGAGAAGGAAGAGAGAAGCGTAACAGTGACTGATTTGGGTCCTACCTCTGCTGTGCACTAAGCTCCAGTGTTTACACACCATCTTGCTGCAGGCATGGTCTGATGCCTTGGTTGGGGTTCTGATCTCCAGCTAGCTCAGCTTTTCAACCAACTCCATTTAATCGGGTGCAAAATCTCTGGGTAGGTGAGAGAGGTGTGGGAATTAGATCAGCTTACAGGAGGCTACAGATGAGCGTGGACAAGGAGAAGAGAACCACTCCTCTTCATTCTGTGCTGGGTGTGTAAAAAATATGCCAGGGAAGGAGAGCAGCCCAACCCCTGTCACCTGTCCTGGGCTTTTCCCAGCATCCTCAGCCAAACTATTGTGACTGATGGTGTTCTGGGAAGCATCAGTGGGCAGGAAGGAGAAGAGGTGGGAAGGTGTGGAAATCGGTCCTGACCAAAAACTCTCAGCACCTGGAAAATGAAGCTTTGTTTCCTTTCCCTCCTTTGCTGGTTGGGTGCACGTGTCCTCCCCTCAGTGGTCAGAGCAGATCGCCATCACCGTCGTTCAGGAGGCTCCTTGGTGCTGTTCCTATTCAGTGCAGAGGCTGGGCAATTTCTGCTCTCATTTTGGCAAATACTTTGACAAAAGATGTTTCAGAAGGCCTGAAATGGCTCACAGATTTCACTTGAATTTCCTGACTGGATTCAGTTTTGAAAAATGATGGGATAATATTCACAGGATGGAACAGAAAATTCAGTTTGGATTCCTACCTCCTTGTTTAGGGGACACCCCTGGGGGACAGGCAACCTTCCCACTTATGCAAAGAAAATGTGAATACTCGGGCCACCACCCAAAGACAGGCATTCATTTTGGCATGAATGGCTTTTATTTTTTTCTTATTAAAACCCTTCCATTTTCTGTGGCTCAGACCTTAATTATGTCAAGCAGATTAATTTTAAATGTGTGAGACTTGCATTATTAGAGCAGCATCCTCAGCCCTGGCCTCTTGCCTGTCTGGAAAGTTCTCCATGCTCTGTGGTACAGGACACTTAGAGTGGATGTTTCTGTCATTCTCATGCTGAAATTGTCCTCTTCATATATAATATTTACTTTCACCTCAAATACATGTCAGGGATGATGGTAAAGTTATTACTGGGTAATCAGTCATTCTCCTCTTTTTTGCTTCAATGAATATTGAAGTATTTTATAGAAAGCAGAACAAGTCCAAAAGGATTGAGCACAAGCAGTATGCCTGGGATACCCATATCTTCTTAGTTAGGAAACATCCCTGGGACTTCACCTCTGCATAGGAAGATGGGTTCCCCTTGGACATTGCTCACCCTCACAGCAATCCATGAATTGGTACCTTAGAAAAATTAAAAATTAAATATTTTTGGGCTTTTTTTTCAGCACAGTAAGTGAAGGTTAAGAAAATGACTTCCACATCAATGTGAATCTTTTTTGCTTTTTTTTTTCTGGTGTTGTAAGTCGAGCGACAGAGCTGATAAATGTGTTATTTGTGTGGTGCTATTCAAAGCCTTGTGATTTTGGGGCCAGGCCATGGCCGTAGTATTTAGCCTGGATGTCAAGGTGTGGATCACGCCAAGGTGATTGCCAAATGCTTTGCGCTGAGACATTTTGAGAGCAACGACATTTCGCTCTGCAGAAAGGCAAGAAAACAAGCCATTCCCCTCTCCCGCTGCTGCAACGGTTTTTATTTTACACCACCAAGAGATGACATACAATTTGATGAATTTCATCCCTTTTTTTTTATACCCACTTGAACTACTATATAAATATTAATAGCTAAACACATTGCAAACAGGTGGGACCCGTTCTGCCTCTGGAGAGCTGCCACCGCTAAGTGATATCTCAGATGGGGTGACAGAACTTTCCCATGTGGGCGCTGTCTCTCCCTGCCAGCCCCTCGGACACGCCTGGAGCTGAGAGCTCTTTGTTTTTTTGGGCTTTTTTCTTTTTATGGTATCGCTATAACAGTTTTTCTTGGTCTTTTAACAGCTCATTCAGAAGGGGAAGGACAGGGAACTAAAAGGCTTTTTTTCATTACCTTTTCTAGTTAGTGGGGTATTTCAAAGGGGGTTTGTTCCCCACGACAACAACAGACCCTCCCGGTTTGTGTTTGTGTCTGAGGGCAGCATCTCCAAAACAGTAATAAAGAAGTGTTCATCTGTGGGCTGTATGGTAAATTCAGCTTTCTACCACCTTGCGTCTTCCTCTAACCCGCTTTGCAGGTACTGTACAGGGAGTGGTTGTGAGGATCTACCCTGTGTGTGCAGCTGCACAAGCAACGTGATTTGTTCCAGTGCCCCTGCGAGCTGGGCTCTTTTGGGCAGGACTTTGGGCAGCAAAGGGAAAGGGGTGGTTGCAAGAAGCTGCAGGTCTGGAAGGAAGCCTGACAGGTGATAGGGGATAGCATTGCACAGGGGGAATGCCTGGATTACCCAGTTATTCTTACTCTATGATTATTTCCTCCACCCCTCCTGATTATAGCATTTATCCCTCCTTCACTGTAAAATCTTAAAAAAGAAATAATGGGTAGATTTTATTTGTCACAGACCGTGTTCAGGGTCAGCAGGCTGTGGTGGCTGCCTCCAGCCTGATGGTGCTGTTGGAGCTATCGCTGTTGCCTTCCCAGGGCATGCAGAGCTTTCTTGTTTTCACTGAAGAAGCAGTGGCCTTTTCCCTGAGCAAAATCATGAACGGAGTTCAAAGAGGTTGTTTGGGTTTGGGGTTTTTTTGCTCAAAATGGTGTTTCCGCAGAAGCCATCACCACATTTTGACTTTCAAACAATCACAAGTCCCAAAACGTTCGGTTGTTTAAAAGTCAAAATTTTTCCTAAAATATTTTCCGATGAAAAATATACTATGTTCTTCATACCATTTACTTACTTCTTTCCTATTAGAACTAGAGAGATGTAATGTCACTGCAGCCAAATTTGGGAGTCTGGGAATCTGGGACTTGCTGGATACTTTGTACTCAGAATAGTTTCAAGTGAGATATTGCAATCATTTTAAATTTCTCTTTTTGTAAGAATCCAGAACAGAAGCGAAGGTTTTTTTGGTTGTTGGTGGTGTTTTCGTTTTGTTTTGGTTGGTTGGTTTGGGGTGGGGGGTGGGGGGTGTTTATTTTTCAAAAGCCTATACAAAAACTAAAGATTCACATTTTCCCCAGGGGCAAGAACAGAAATATTAGTGATGTGCCACTTGCTTGGTGGCACTGTGGAGGGAATGGTACAGGCATGAATCAGGGACTGCTGGCAGAGTCACTTTCCAATATGTGCAAATAAAAATGCAGACCACATATTACATTTGGGGTCTGAAGATTTACCAAGCTGCCATAAGGCCATAAGTTTGGTTGTTTGCAGTTTTGGGTTTTTTGAACCATCTAAACAGGTTGCATTAAATGATGCCTCCATTTTTTTATTAATACATTTTTTAAACTGATTCTAGCTGAGGAGACTCCAGCATTCCTATTTAATGTTCTGATTAATGAGCGTAAACAATGCTTTTAAGATATTTTTTACCTGTGTATAATCAAGCCATCTAGCCACCAGTAACTGCAAATGTCACAGATTTCAATGGTCTCTTTGGGACTTTTAATCTGTTTGCTTTTATAAAGGAGGTGATTTTATTTTTACATTAAGGAAGCATTAGCATCATTAAATGGGCTCCCACTTTATGATAACTGCAAATGTCACATTGATCCAGAAAGATAAGAAAATGTGCTCGTCTTTGGAACAATATCCAAGGCAAGAGCAGGCAACCCACACTATTTGCATTAAAAAACAAATTGTATAAATGCAGAAGATTGATGTGCCATCTGTTCATGTCCTTCACTTTTCTGGCTCTTATGTGTTGAGATATTTTTATGGAATAGTTACGTTTATTATTTTGAAAATGACTCACAGGTTAAAAAAGTTTACGATGGGCAATATAAGTTGAAGATACTCGTTTACAGTATCTCAGGTATAAAAACTGGCATTAAAATTAACTTCCATGCCCACAAACAAACTACAGTATTCTGTAGTCTATATTACCTAGATCCTAGGATCAGAGAGAAAGACTTTACCAGCAACACTAGCAGTTTATGAGGTGAATCCAAAATATGTAACTTGTATATTGTACTTCTCAAGTAATGGAAAGGCATTTAAGACGGTATAGTGTCTAGAAAAAGCTACTGGCTGGGCTTTGCAACAAGAACGTAAATATGGGGTGGAACTTGTTTAAGATCAGGCTGTACAGTTTTGGTGAAACACTGGCATTAGCTGGCGTAGATGTGGTGAGCAGAGTGCTGAATTGTCAGAATTTTTGTCAGAATGCTAAGCCCAAATCCCAGGCAGCGACTGCTGATAAAACCTGTAAGCTCCAGAAAGATACCATGAAGGAAACCTGCGTGCCTCACCGCAATCCCTCGCTATTGCTTTCATACCCCTCCCGCTTGCCACACCAAGCCTCCCGTTGCCTCGTGTAATGCCCATTGACGCAGTCCTCTGCAGTGCCATTTTTTTTTGTTTTGTACCAAGCTCCATTTGGAAATGATCCTTGTCCCCAAGTCCTCCTGAGCTGAGGGCAGGATGGTGGAAGGGCAGGGGAAGGCAGGAGCATTGCTCCGTTGCCCAAAGGCTGGGAGCAGGAACATGGGAGCTGCCACAGGTGGCACAGCACGTGGGGTGAAGGAGATTGAGGATCCCAAGGGTGAGCAACAGCTGGGAGGGAGGGAGCGAGCGAGCGAGGGAGAGGACCCAGCTGCAGGGGCTGTTGAAAGCACCAGGTCTCCGTATCTCCTGATAAAGGAGCCCATAGAAACCTTCAGAAGAGCAGGCAGGAAATGGTGGCTGGGAGAAGGGGGTTGATACTTGTTATACAGGGTCAGAGAAACCACTGGCACCAGGAGGCCCTCTGCTTTTAGCAGGGGGAATATTAGCAGAGAGGAGAGGATTTACTGTCATTAAATCCAGCCTGTTGCACATCTCCAAATGTGAGCTTTCTGGGGAAAGGTTTTGACGTTCCTCGTTATTCAAGTATTCATTCTTGTTGTTACTATTATTTTGCCAGTGCCTCACTTCTTCTTGGGTCACTGCTGGTCTGAGGCAAGTAGAGCCCACAAGTGACTGCAAAATATTGCAGCAGATGTTACAAATGTTCATGTGTGTCCAGAGAAGTCCTTGTTTATCTGCATTAAATCACTGAAGACAACTAAAAGAAGGAATGTCCACCCAGAAGTTGAGACAAACAATAATTAAAAGGTATCTCAACTCCTGTATCAGAATTTCCCAATACATTTTTTTTACAGAAGTGGATTAAGATGCTGTTCTGTAAATCATGTAAATGGCTTTCTGAAAGAGGGTGAAAACAACTACTTCAGATTTAGATACGTTATTTTGTCCCAGACTGCTTGCATGTCACCAAGGGACAACATGGGTTTGATTTCCTGATGAGAAATGCTTTCCTTTGTGTCCCCAGCTCTTTGCTACTTTACCTCAGAGAGAGAAAACTGCGTGTGGCACTCTGTGCCCTTTGCAGACATGAGATGAGGACTGTGCCTGACTCAGACTCAGACCTGGCTCTGTAAACAAAGATAAAAACCCTGGGAATGCCTATACGAGCTTTCTGCTCACAGTAGCCTTCGAATGGGGTAGGAGGACGTGATCCTGGCCCAGCGTCCAGCGCTGCGTGGCTCAGAGACTTCCTGGATGAGGAGGTTCTCACAAGTCAACAGAATTGTCCGATTGCTTTCTGAACCCATTTAAATTTTGCACTTGCACAGCATCCTGCAGTGAGGAGTTCCCAAGTTAGCTATGCTTTGTGTGCAGACATATTGTTGCTGCTTTGCCTGCTTGGACCCTGCCACCCGTTTGGTATTCTTCCCACCTCCAGTTCTTGGTTTGGAAGAAACAGCGAGCCATTCTTTTCCTTGAATGATTTATCTTCTCTGTGTTTCCGTAGGTTTATCAGTTGCTGATAATTTGTTAGTCATTAGTGGGAGCAGACTTTGTATCAGAAAAACGCGTTATGAGTTAGACTCGCATTTTTTAAACCCAACTGAAAATATTGTGTTGGCATTGGTGTTGTGCTTGATAGCTCCAGCTGAAATGCAGATATTGTCCTACAGCTTGCGTTAGATGGAGACTGGAGTTTCATGGTCTTTTCTGAGAGTCGTGGAGGATGAAATTAAGAACAAATCTATTTTTGATCAACATAAATCACCAGTAAACAAGCCTGCATCTTCTCTACTGAACTTGTTTCAGTATTGGCCAATTGATATACTTGAAAATCATTTTAGTGCAATACCAAGACATACTAAAAGTATCGCAGCCCAGAGGTGTGCGGTCAGAACATGGCAAAGCAGGAAATGGGAGCACAGGCAAAAGAAGTGATTGAATGTGTCCAGAAATAAAGTGAAGAGCTAATGACCCATGCTCAGGATGGTTTTATAACCTATGTTCAGAGCCTGGCCCATCATGCCACCTGATCATACCCACGGGACAGGACTTGGTGAATGCAAAGTCCTTCCTGTCTTTTCAAGGTGTCTGCACTACCGTTTAAGCCAAACAGGTTTGCTGCTGCCTCAGAAAATGCTGCATTTTTACCTAGCAGTCAAGTTACATAGATCCCACACTAGCTGTGATTCTGTCAGTTATGTTATGTGATGGTTGTTTGAGTTTTTGCCAGTTTCTGTTGATTAGTGTAATTTCTGTCACGTAGCCATACATGGGACCATGGCTGGAGTCGCAGGGTGGCTATAGGTGAGTCATATCTAAATGACTACTGGATGCACATTTTGGTTTGGAAACTTTTTGATTCCATAATGGATCTTAAAGTCCTTATTGCTGAGTCTAATACTGCAGTCTGCCTCACAAAAATCAGCTACAGAAATTGAAGATGGAGCAAAAGAAACCACACTAATTCAGAACAAAGTGGATTTTAGTTTTGCTGTTGGAATACCTTTTATCTTCTTCAAATCTTTTCTAGGAATGCCCATCTAAAAACTTGAGTAAATAGAATTGTGTATTAAACAAGGGAATATACAGTACGCCTGGTACCTAGAAATGACACAATTTTTCTTAAGTAGGTAAGCACTGTCCTTAAAATTTTACATAGTGTCCTTTAATAAAGAAGCTCACTTTTAAATTGGAGAAGACAGAAGTCTATCTTTCTCTTTAGAGAATCTGATGTTGCTGCTCTCAGGTCTACTGTCAGGAGGGTCACACAGTTATTTCTCAGAGTGAAGGACCTTTTCAAATAACTTGTGTGCTGAATAAGTTCACCTTGAAAAAGACCCAGCGTTTACTTTTCACTTTGAGAGGGAGGCCAGCTTTGATGGAGTCTGCATGTCTTAGACTTTTCAAACAATCTTTATCACATTGCTCCAGCTAACTATCTGCACAAAGTGAATCCTACCCTACAGATCAGTATGCTGTACAGCTAAAAAGAAAATAACATTAAAAAGCTCCAGATGTTTCAACTGATGAAATGAAAGAAAAGAGGACAGCTCAGCACTGTACACACCAATCTTCACTCATCATTTTTCTGTGCTCCCTCTCTCTGGGCTTGTTTCTGTCTTTCACTCAAGATTTATACTGTAAACAGTCCGAAGCAAGGACAAGCTGCTGTGATGTTCCCTGGTGCAGACACCAGCAAACTGACCTGGGTTTTGACTTGCAGCCGAAGCTCCTAGAGCTGCTACTGCAGTTTAAACAAGGGCTATTAATTCCAGGTGCTCCAAAACTAGCTCTGGAAGATCACAATAAAATGGGGAGTGTCTTATTAAGGAAAGGTTTACTGCTATTATCCATAATCTAAATTGTCACCCTCAATTACTTGAACCTTTCCTGTTTTGATGGAATGGATTACTTGATTTTCATCTGAGCCTTCCGTAAACCCAGGAGTCACCAGTGCTAGCAAAACCAAAAGGCCTGTATTTCAAAGCAGTGACCCAGGTACTGTGCAAGTTCATCCTGGTTTGAGATGGACACTGCGTGAATGTAGCAGAGTAGGACTGCCCACAGTCAACACCGTGCAGGCTGCAGTCACTGTGAGTAGCTGCAGGTGGCAAGCCTGATACCTTCTGATGTGCTCAAGGCATTTGGGCACCTACCTCCTCTTTGGTTTCAGTGGGATTAGAACACCTGACTCTTTTTAAATTGTTTTGTGGGTCCCTGCTGACAAAACCCACACCAGGAAATTACAGAAAGTTAACAAAAGCCCAGATAAACAACTGAAGCTGTTGACCATTTTGTAGGCTATCCCCTGCATCCTTGTAAAATGCTCTGTGGTTGACTGTGCATCTCGCCAGATGTCAGATACAAAGCCCTTGATGGATTGCAGATAGTTTTACCCAAAGATTGTCAGTGTAATTTTCACACTTCTTCAGGAGTTTTGGGGGAAAGAAGCATCTACTTCTGTGCTTGCAGCAGTAGAAGAACAGGCCGTTGTATGGTAATTTGGGAGCCTGGTTTCATGCAAGGCTGAATTCCCAGGTTAGTTTGGTCAACTCTCCCTTTTCTTCTCTGCCTTGGCTTCTATGCCTGTAGAAAGGCTGTGCTTATACTGATCTGAGTTGTGAAATGCTCAGCCTTTTATATCCCTCCGACTGCTATTGTTATTATAACTCATAGCTCAGTTGCGTATGTTTTGTTCCCTTTCCCTTTCCAAAACCTGCTTGAAAGTTATTCTCACTACGTCCCTGGCAGCAGCACCATGGCTGTATGCATCCAAGCATTTGTTGGTGTGATCTGCATGCCCTTCTGCACGTGTGCTCCTCATTGCTATCAAAGGTGTGCAGCGCAGCTCAGGACTAAGCAGGGAGGACTCGGGTCTCACTGCTTTATGTGTAAAAAGCTGCAGACAGAAAAAGAAAGATTTATATCTCTGTGAGAATGGCTTGAATTGCCACTCAGCAGCTTTGGTGGATGACCTTCGCACCAGGGAAGAGGCTGGTCGACACTGAGTGCATTTTACTCCTGTTCATAGGAAAACCACATAATGTTTTAACTGCATTTTGTCACAAAAAATAGGTTCCAGAAAGAAAAAGGCTATTAAACTAGCTGACTTAGAGAGGGGGAAAGGGGAGAAATTCAGCACTGGTTTATATATTTGTCTGTGGGAAACCTCCAGAGCTTTGCTTTTTGAGATGGCCAGGGTGTGGTGGTACAGTTTTTTTGCAATGGAAACCATTATTTATGCGACACTTAGACCACAATGCTCATTTCACTCTTTAACTCAGCAACATTAAGACTGCTCTCCAGACAATGGGAGTTAGATATTCAGCGCATTGTTATTGCCATTCCTACGCCGTTTATGCAATGGAAGATGTTTGCATATTAAATTTGTCACAGACAAGTATGGGGTATCAGATGTAGTGGTATTATTTTAAAATAGAACTGTAAAATGCAACTAAATATGCTCAGCTGCAGAATGCTTTGGATTTTCTAAACTGAAAATTCCCATAATCTTATAAGAATGTGGTGCAATGTGAAAGTTAACGGCTCAGGGGACTGGTGAAGGGAAACAAGGTTTCTTAACTCTTGATAAATAACACAAATCAAACCCAGCTTGATCATGTCTGAAAGTCACTATTATTCTCAGATTTACTTGTATTTTGTTTTGGTTGTGGTTGGACTATATGAATTTATGATCCAGTTTCTCAAATAAAAAGGTGACTCATTCTGGTTTTAAAAAGAAATCAGAGTTGAAACTGAAGAGCAAACATTTTTTATGTACTAACACAAAATGAGGACTTGCTCCCCCCCGCTCTTGGAATGAATGCTCCTATATGTATCCTCCCCAGGGGAAACCTTTCTGCCCTCCAGGATGAAGTGGCTGCGATGGAAGTCAAGTCTGCGCTCATTTGCAGCGTGGATGTGTTCGCAAAAGGTTTACTGCACCTTTAGCATGAGAGGGAGCATTGCTGACCTGTGGGGAATAGCTCAACAGGAGCTTGGAGGGATGGGAAGTGGCGGGTGAGCGATCGTGGGTGGCTTTACATCATCATAGCAGAAACTGAGCTAGTTCAGCCCTAGGGCCACACTGCGCTTCAAGGGGGCAGGTTTTGAGAAATTATATTTTATATGTTTTAATGAAGAGGATGGTGAATTTAAAAAAAATCTGAGAAGGAGCAGTGGAAGGGTATGTAAAAATCCTCAAGTCTTGAAACGGAGCAGGTAATGCTAAAAGACAGTACGGTTGAGGTAAAATATACTGCAATTTGGTTCTGCTATGTAAAATAAGCTTTTGATTTATGGAGTGTCAAAAATGTAGATTTCTACGCCTTTCACGATGAATTTTTTTGGCAAATTTTTGGATGAAAATGATTATGGGAAAAATGTTCAGAATATAATTATGGCTTTGCTGAAGAACTGAGGGCTCTTTAAAGATGTTTTCTGCTTGTATCTGCCATTGCTGCTGTCAGAGTGCCTTGCTGAACTACTGGGTGGCCCCAGCTGTTCTGTATATTTTACCCCCACCCCTCCTCCAGGGAGTAAAAGCACAATTTGGCCCAATACTTGCTAGAAATGAATTGACTCCATGGCAGACTCCATGCAGTACATGCTGAGATGATTAAATAAGGACTATAAACTGTTGTAATAAAATATCATTATTTGAAGTAGGGATAATCATCTTCATTTTGTGGTAGGACAGCACCTATGGGGTCCTGGCCCATAACGCCAATAAAAATGATCATATAGAACATCCTTCATGTGCCTTTGCTTCTTTTGGGAGGCAAAGTCCAGCTGAAAGCATTTTGAATGCTGGTTATTTGAATGAAAGTATTTTTATTTCTAGCTTCTGCAATTAGAACAGTGAAATTTGAGTGGGAACATTCTTCTACCAGAGAAAAGCTTAGCCTACAATTTAGTCTCAATTTATTTGGTTAGAAGAGCTGAACAACAAGACTTTGGGGGCATCAACGGGTTAGTAACCTCATGGTGAACCATTTGTGGTGCATCTATTTTTTAGCACTTGGTGCTCCTCATCAATATACTGTGGACCCCCTCAAAGAACTTGCTGTTACCTCCTCTGCTTTGGACATCAAGGGAGGAGGAACCTTGCCCCGTTCATGAAACCAATGCCAGCCTCACCCGAAGGCCCCATGCCAGTCATTCCCTTTGAGGACCTGGGTTTGGTATCGCTGTTATCTCTGGGCACCGGGTGAATCCCTTCTCTTCAAATCTGACCTTTCTTACTGTTTGAGTATTGTGTACCCGTCATTATTAACAGTCCATTTAAAGCAACCATTTCTCCATTGTCAGAAATTTGTCTGTAGTTTTCACAGAGGCCAAGAATGAATTAATATGAGGCATAAATGCATAAAGGTTTGCATGCTTAGCTCTTCCTGGAGGCTATTGTGAAAGCCAATCCCAGGCTGAACAGGAACACATCAATAGTGTCTCTGTGAGGTGTGGGAGTGGGCAATGGCTGTAATTGAGTCTACATGCAGTGTCTGGAAAGATTTTGTGTCCCGCAAGCCACTTATTCTTATCTTACTGTAGTATGTAACAATTAAAGATATTAATTAACACTTCCCTCAGCGCTACATAAGGTCTACATTATGGTGTGCATCTACAGCATGGGCTTCTGAGGGAGGAGACATTAGTGCCAGGATGCTCCTTGGTGACCTACAAGGAGAGTACCTTGTCTTCGTTCTTTGTCAGCCAGTGGGCTTTTTTGCTTTATACAGCCCCTACAGATACGGGTCAGATTCTGATCTGGTAAAAATCTGTGTAGTGTGACTCCAGTGAACCCATTCCAGCTTACACAAGCCAGGGAGCTGGGTCTGTACTCTCTCTAGCTGCTCTGAGCTAACGTTGCTGGCTGTCTTCAACGCTGTATTCTCTTCCTGCCATTAGTGGTACTATAATTAAGCTTCTGCCATCGTTTGCTGCCCTTTTCTACACATACACCCTCCTACATCTTTTGGAGGAATGTTCCCTTAGCAAAACAGTTTGCATGTCAATTGCTGATACAACATTGTGTTCTCGATGCCATGAGGTTATATTAGCACTTATATTTGTGTTCACAAGGGTTGCTTGCATACATAAAGCCTGTGAGTGTTTCAGAATTGGGGCCATAGTATGCAGTGTTACTGGGCAATAATCTTATGATGTAACCATAAACCTCGATTGCCTGTTTAATATCTCAGATGTTTCAATTTGCATTTCGTTAAAACTTGGCAAAAGGTTATCAGCTCAGATCCAAAATTCTCACAAAAATTGTTCTAATATGTAAAGTAAGTTTTGATTTATGGAGTGACAAAAATGTAAATTTCTAAGCATTTCAGTTTATTTTTTTGCCAAACTTTAGACTAAAATGACTTTTTTAAAGTGAAATGATTCTGGATGTAGTTATTTTCATGATTGTGGAGTAAAAGCAGTTGAAGATGTTAATTTAACTGCACTTACAAATAATTCTTATAAAGAGCATTGCTTCCCAGGAAATGAATAAGATATCTCTACTGAGCTTATTAAGAGGAAGATCTATAGACAGAATATGGTATTATTTTTGCAGGGAACCTGAGTTATAAAATAATCTATAAATACATGTAATATTACTAAACATATATATTCCTCTTGATCTCCTCTTGAAAGCTGTTTACTCATTTCAGAGTTCTGCATTATAAAATACAACAAATCATTGTTGTGTAACAGTTGTTGTTAAAGAGCACAGTAAAAATATGTAATATTTCAGAGGAGACTTGTTTTGCAATAGGAATACCTTTGACCACTGAGGAAAAGATTCATTTCATGTTGTACTTTTTGCTGGAATTAATACAGACTTCCAGTGTATATACAAAGATAGATTTTGTGGAAGAAATGTATAACAGCAGATTGCCTTTGATAGAATAAAATTTGAACATTGGGGTAGTCTCAGATTTGTACTAGTAGTTTGGAGAAGGAGAGAGTATCAACACCTCACATGAAAATCCTCAATTTAAATTCAATTCTCAGCTTTTCCTTTAAGATACACAGAAACATGATATTTCTTTCATAAATCCCTACTTTGTTTTTGTTTTATACATAAAACAGGCAATGGGGTCTCTTGTGTTTAATCATTTTAATTAAAAGTGTGAATTTTGCCAGTTGCATCAGCTGGTCTATCATTTTCTACGGAAGGATTTCTGCTGTGAAATTGGTTTTAAATCTGGTTACCTTTTAATATTTGAAATCCCAGAAAAGTGTTTGGATTCAAAGAGAAAATTATAACCCATTAACTTTGCTTTTAATATTTGAAGGTTATTATTTAAATTTGATATTTTCCAGCAAGTCTTCTAAAATACTTGTGGGGTGGGGTGCAAGGAGCCAAGCCTTACTCAGTGTACTTGTAGGCACAGCTTCTCTAGATAAAGCTTGAAATATCTCATGCAAGAAATGTCAGCATTTCCAAATTCTTTTCCCGCAGTGAAACAAATAAAAAAAAAAAAATCAGAAAAGGAACATTTTCACACAGCAGGGAAAGGATTCTGAGGAGTTTTGAATGGGAAATGTCAAAACAGAAAGTGTAACTGTTTCAGTTTTCCATTTCTTTTCATTTTGATTCAAGATGAGATTTTTCATTTTGATTATCTCCATCACAGAATGAAAGGCCTTTGTCAAAACTGCCATTTTCACATGAAAAAGTTTCAAGTTGTAAAAATCACCTTTTTCCGGTGAGAAATCTTGTTGACTGAGGCAGCTGGACCAGCTCTAACGTGATGCTGAACTGCAACCAACAGCTGTCCATGACTCACGTGAGGGTCTCGGGGAGGCTCCGCTGGCCATCCCCACCGGCTCTGCTCCTCAGCTGGGGCAGCCTCCCAAAGGAGGTTTAGTCTGAGCACAATGAGCTGAAGCGACGAGCTGGCTTTGGGTGGGTGTCAGGCCGTGTCAGGTGGCAATGTGGCCCTGCAGCATTTTGAGGGAGGATGCAGGCAAGGAAAGGGAGCGATGCAAGGGAAAACACGTGGCCCCAAGGCGTCCCCTTCATCAGGCCCTCCCAGAGGCAATGGGAAAGCAAGGCTTGATGTGCTTTCCATCCTGTGTCCACAAACCATCTCATTTGAAAGGGGTGTAGGATTGAAGACTCCCTGGAGGCAGTTAATCAGAGAGTTTCTCACAGACTTGTATGTCTGAAATGTCAGGCGCTGTGCTGACGTTTTTGGGTTTGACGCTTTCATATGTTTCAGCCATGGAGCAGTCAGGGATGAAGGACAAATGTGTGGGTTCCTCCCTCGCTCCCTCTGTCCCTCGCCTGCCTGCACCTGCATGGGCAGCAGGGCTGTCTCCTCCTCACCATGTTGTATGGGAAGCAACAACCCCATTTCTGGCAGAGCCAGGGCAGGCAAAGAAGTCTTGGGACAGACCCTGCAGCTTCATCCTCAGTGGGAAGGCTGGTGTCCCTGCATGGTGCCCAGCCCAGCTGCAGCCATCTTGTCCCCATCTGCCCGGAGAGGTCCCATGAGAAGGGGCATCAGTCCTCTGTATGGGGACAGCTGTGCAATGCTCCTCTGGGGATGCCAGCTGTATTTGGGGTTCTGAAGGGGTACTCTGGTGGTGACAACAGGACCCCCCAGGTTGCTTTCACCAGAAAGACTTGTTGCTTCTTCAAGGCTTTTAAAGCGTGTGCATGCATGCAATGCGTCTCCCTGGAACAGGGAAGATATGTCATAAGGAAACCAATTCCCTTGCTGTACAAGAACAGGGTAGGGTCTTATAAACCCCAAAGACACAGAAGGCAGTACAATAAATAGCCATGTAGGCTCCTGATCCTTTAGTTATTTATGTGTTTAATGCCTCATTGATCTCATCAGGATGAGTGACGTGATTTTAGTAAAATATGTGAGTGCAATTTGCAGGATGCTTTATGAAAGTGAAGTTCAACTTTTGGTGACAGAAACCACAGCTAGAATTTTTTTTGTATGCAAGAGGAAAAAAAAAACCCTATCCTTCCTCAATCTCAAACTCTATTCAATCTTCCCCGTATGTAAGTGGACCATTTTTAACTTCTCCTTACTGCATTCCTGATACTGCAGGCAAACCTGTTACTGTATGTACTTTGTCACTGTGATCTGCTTAAAAAAGTAGGATATATTTTTAATATATATCTTTTTAATATTTGTATGTGTATTATTTAAATATGTATATACATATTTAAAAGTTAAAATCTGCTGTTTTTTCAATTGTCTTTAGTTACAGCAGAGAGAAAACAAAACTTTGATTTTTAAATGCTTATAAGCCTTGGTTTTAGATCTCATGATAAAGCTTATATTTCCATTGGAGTACACATGTCTGAAATTTAATGCTAGTTGCTAATTTTGCAGAACTTTCATTCTGGCAGAGTTCGCGTGAGTTCAGTAGGTCTCAGGAGTGTTCACCTAGGCTGTATTTACGCGGTTTTGAATATACCTAGGAAATCTCAGTCTAAACAATATCATCATCATCATTCAGCCCCCAAGCCTTTCCATATTAACAGTCCATGAGCCTTACCTCCTCTTTAATACATTGATTACATTTGATAATGCTCCTGCTTACAACTGTCTAAGCCGATAACCTCAGAGTAGACATTTTTGCATAATATTCAGCCATGCCTTGATCAGTCCTCAATGCATGTGGCACACCAAATTCTTCTTTGCATTAGCATAAACAAAAGAAATGCAGTTTAAGAAACATTAGTATGTTTTCCCTATATTCGCGTTAATTATAAGTACACCATACCCAAGTACTGATATAACTTTATTGTATGGAAGCCTTCAAGTAAAACAGTATTTATTGTGAATGATGATTGCAGTTGCAATAACAACTCCTTCTTATTACTTAAAAAACGTATATTTAGCCAGATACCATGAACACTAAGTTTAGTTCACTTGGCAGCACTTTAACCAATGCTTTTATAATCTTTATATTTAAAATCCCAAATAAGCCATAATTCACTGGCCATGCTGAGTAGTGACTGTAGGTATCCTATGTTTTAGAATAAAAGTATAAAATTACAGAGATATGATCAATTATTTAAAAAAATGTAAATGTCGTGAAATGGTGTAGAAGAGAACCACATTGGTCTTCATTACTCTGAAAACAGAAATTGCTGGGAAGTAGGGGAAAAAGCAATCTGAAAAGAAATGGTTCCTGGGGAGAAATGGCTTTTCTACAAATGGCACTGAGTGATTTCAAAAGAAAGTGGCTAACAAGGCATTTCCTAATAACAAGCCAAGGGTGTTTCATACCCTTTCATCTTTAAAATTACAAATGTAAAGTAAACGTACTCTGTCTTATCACAGGATTACTTACCGGAGCCCATGTTTTTCTTTGGGACTGAGAGTAGTGTATAGCATAGTATAGCATGTTGTGTGAGAATCCCTCACTGCTGCAAGTGGCTATCTCTTCTGAATGACAGGGGGGAACAATAGGCATCCGCTTGCACGAGAGACCTTCTTTCACCTTCATCTAAAATGTTCTCCTACAGCCAAGAGCTGGGAGGAGTTTGGGAAAATATGTGGTGCTCTCTTGTTGAAATACGACATTGAATTTTTTGGTTTCTTCCTTCTCAAAGGAAGGAAAGGACCTTTGAAGGCCCTTTGAAGGAGTCTTTCTTCTTTGAGTTCCTGTAAAAAGGGGGATTTTACACATTGTGCTTGCGGGGTGGATGGCCCCTTGGATTCAAGTGGGAGGTGGGACAGGTTGTCTGTGTGCTGGCAGTGCCCCACTCATGCTGCTGGCCAAGGGCTGGTGAGAAGGGAGCAGAGCTGGGTCCTTTAAAGAACCTCTGCTGAGTTGTCCTGCTCAGTGCAATTCATTCTGGAGCAGAAGAGGGGAGGGTCCTACCTCCACTGAGGAGGGATAAACTCCCTCAGTTAAACACTTAATTAGGGGTAAAGTCTCCCACAGCGCGTTTAATCTGGATTTGTATATCCTGACAGCACAGAATGGATGAATGAAGCTTTTCAACTTACCTTGCTACAAATTTAAATAATTCATTTCAGAAATGTGGCCATGTGGAATAAACCAAAGCATTCCTCTAAAAGGGAAATACTTAACAATGGCCAAATGATAGGAGATGCGTGTGCATCTGATAAACATAGGGCTTTATAAAAACGTAAAATTTTGAAATTTTGGTTAACTTGGTGAGAATTAAGAACAACATGAACAATTATAGATGATCTTTTGAGGCTTGGTTATAGGAATGAGCTAATATTTCAATACTTCGGGCTTATGATGTGTTTCTAAGATGGACAACACAGAAATAAACTGAAAAGAAGTGGCGCTACCTAGTGGGTAAGGAAACAAACTCGATCCTCTACTGATCACGGAAGTTGCGCGGTGTCTTCCTCCTTTGTTCTTCAGCTTCCCACCTGTAAAGCAGCATAAAATTGCTGACCTCCAAAGGAGCTAGGGAGCTCTTGAGGGAAGCAACCACTCAAGACAAAGGCATTTTGGAGACGGTGCCCCAGGGATGGTCTTCTAAATACATTTCCCTTAAGCTTGGTGTTGATGTTTTTGGTTGTTTTTTTTTAATGTTTTTTTTCATGTTGGATGATTTGTTAAGGATATGGGATTGCTTAGTAATGTTGTTTTGTGTATTTTTTACCACATTCAAAGGCAGTGGAAGCTGTTGGCTGTCCTCAACCAAATTGGTTGAAGCAGTAAAGGCCTCAAGGATAATTAATTTCCTACAAGTTTTAGGAATATATGTGATTGGTTAGAGCAGAAAGGCTCTGTCAATTTTTGACAGATTGAGAGGATGTGGCATGAACACGCATGTTACTAGGCATAAAAGGATGAGTGTGCCTGGAGAAGCTCTGCTGTATGGCCCAGGTACCTGCAACACTTGACTAGTAGCTCACAGCCCAAGGCCCTGCGAGCTCAGGCTTCGTTATTTCCAGTGCTATTGGAAATGCATGGTAATTTTACTCAGGTTACACATTTGCTGTTGCTTTGCTGCCAAAAATGCTAGTCCTACTGTCCATCCCAGTCCTGTCTTCCCAGTCCCACCTCAGTCATTGTGACAGCATCAGTACACACACTGTGGAGCAGCCAAGTGACTTGCTCTGTCCAAGACTGGATTTTTTCGGCCAGGTTAGTCTGTAGCTTGATGAGATCCTTGATCTAGTCCCTGAGACAATTGAGTCAGTGTTGGTGCTGGCACAAGGGATGAGCAGGAGCCTGTACTGGGGTGGGGCTGCCCTTTTTGGTACCTTCAGCTGATCATGACACAGAACCCTGGGGCTCCCAGGGAGCTGCTCGTGGTGTGGTTGCCCTGGCTTCTTTTCTGCTCCTGTTTCAGGTAAACCATTGTGAGTTATCAGGAAATTCAGCCTGCATCTTCGTTGTAAGCCTTCTGGGCGAACAGCAGCAGCTTTGCACTTGTGAATTTTCTTCTGTTCCTCCTAACCATATTCTAATTTGGAGTTTCTCATCTTTCTGTTTAACAGGAAAGATGCCTGCTCTAAAAATATAGAATATGGCTCCAGATCCCTGTTCTGAGAACAGCTGGTCACGTTCAAAATGAATGCCTAAAGAAAATAGCAAATTTGAAAAGAAATGTGAATTTCTGAATTCTGGCAAGTGAAAGGCTGGCCTGAGGTAAGCCAGCCAATTCCTGGATGACTCCAGCACCAGTGTGAGCGCCAGCACTTTTGCCTTCTCTCTTTCGCTGCAGAGCTGGTGCTAAGGTTTCAGTTTCAAGTAAACCATTCCCCAAATGGTTAGTTCTGGAAATAACAGCCCAGTTCCAACGATGACACAGGTGACATTTTCAAAATCAAAAACTGGGACAGTTCTGTAGTGACATTTTTAGGGTCTCAAAATATCCCTGCAAAAGACGAACGTATGCTAAAAAAAACATGCTGATGTCACTACTGCCAGTGTCTGCTTCAACAGCGATACATACACACTTCTCTGAGCACAAGGTTTTTTCCAGTTGCTTTAATTCGAAGTAAATTGTGTCATGAAACACCAAAAGTGCTGCTAACATCCGTTCTGGTCTTGTCTGAATCATGAGGCTGAACCAATTTAACTTAAATTAGTTCAGTAAACCAGCGGAACAAGTATGTAGAGTCTCCTGGATTGTTTAAACTCATTATCTTGTAGCCCATACGTTTGATTGGTATACGATAGCTGGCCACAGCTTGGGTTTTAAATATCATGTAGACATTTGCACACAAGGCTGCCTGGGTATGAAATCACACGACTGTACAAGCCACCATGAGCGTGCGAATGCTTGCACTGCGAGGGGAGCCACATGGGGGGCTGCGCTCAGCGGGCTGCTCTGCCCACCCCAGCTCCCGGCCCAGGCTGCGCTCAAGTCTTTGCTCTCTGCAAATGTGCAGTAACTTTTGCTCGTTTTTGAGGAACATCTTGACCATGTGTTTTGCAGCTAGGAAGAAACCAAACATTTTTCAGTTTAGATTGAAAGTGGAAAAACTTGTGCACCTCTGAGGTGCTGAAAGAAGCTCCTGGGTTGCTGAGATGTCCTGTGGGGCAAGGATGGTCTTGGTAAAATAAGTGTCAATGGTCCTTTTATTTTAACAATTAGAAGCTAAAATAGCTTTTCACACAAAGTCACAAGTCCTACTAATTAGAAGCAGAGCTTTCCTGTCTATCATCAAAATACAGTAAATCCTGGAGTTCCGTGAGGTATACGGTGTTTGGGACAACACGTTGGAGGTAAGATATCTCTGCTTAATGAAGTACAGAACATGTTTTCCTCTGGGACTGCAAGGTGCTCTGTGAGCAGAGATAATTGAATTGTTCCAAGAGCTTTCTGAAAAAGGTGGTTTTGCACCAACTTGCAGATAACCTGAGCTCAAGATTCCTGATATGAATTGCCCGTTGTGGCATGAGGCACGTGGAGGGGACAGGAGCCAGCCCCAGCGCCCTCCCAAAGGCTTGGCTCTCCTTCCTTGGCGGGGCTGAGCACATGGAGGGGCCAGGGTGTGAGCAGCCGAGGAGGAGCCCACGCCGCTCAGCAGGGCGCTGGGAGGAGCTGCAGGGCGCCCACGTGTCCACATATGTACCGAACTCGTTTGTCCAGACCCCTCAGCTTAAGGACAACTGCTTAAAGTACTTTACAATGTTAAGTGTACACAGCAAAAGGTGACAGGTACACAGAAGTAAATTGTAGGCATCTTAAACATACCGGCTCTACTCCTCATTACAAAATGGCTTTTCTGCTGATGGGTATTTCCTACAGTGTTTGTCAAACAGTAGGTTCATGCCTTAGTCAGGGACAAAGATATTAAGGACATAAAACACCATCTGGATGATGCTAATAAACATAAAACCTAACCTTCAGATACACTGCTGCAGTGACCAGACTGCGCCAGACCAGATTACCCTTTGTTTGTGTTAAAATCTGAGCCCTGTACTAACCCTCTGGGCTGCCCAACCTCATATATTTTACTCTGAAAACCTAAAATGTGGTTATTCCAATGAGACAACCAAGTGACCTGTCCCTGGCATCTTACTGGAACACTGTCTTAAAAGGGCTGATTTCCTAGTAGAGTTTCTTTTTCGGTTTCTAAACAGTTGGTGGTTGGTTTTAAACTTTTATTTAGGATTTCTGCTTCTCAGTTTAGTTGGCAGTTCATGTGGCGAGGAAAAAAAATTCAAAACCCTCTTGCAAGCTGAAAAAACCCAAACCTATCCTATAAATGCATTTTGGACTTGTTTATACAAGAAAATGATGGGATTTTCCATTCAAAGTCTATTCTGTGCTGTAGGAACGACCTAGCTATCACTTTACTCCCATTACCTCTTGCAGAGTGTATCGCTGTAAGGGAGAGAGAAGGCTATGCAGGCCTAACCCTAAGCTATCTAACATTAAAGGATACTTTTCCTCTGCAGGAAGGGTTTCATTTTCTTTCTACGACAGGACATGGTTTGTCAAATGAATTTGTGCTTATCGCTAGTACTTGCCATTGAAAGCCAGTATTTGCTGACAAACACTACAAAGGCATTGTGGATATTGTTCTAAATACAACTGCTTTGCAGATAGCAGGTGAGAAGTGCTAGCAAAGGGCAGCCATTCTGGTTGCGTCCAACAGCACTGACCTCTACAAGGCTCGAAGACAAGGACCAGCATCGGCTCCGGCTGAGCAGTGCCTTGCTCTGCAAGGACTTGCGCTGAAACCCATGGCTCTGCTTGCAGTCAGGTACCACACACCCTGCACCAGGCCATCAGGATCTCACCCCTGTTGGCAGCAATGTAAATAAATATCTGCCTCTTCACCCACCCAGGCTGAACTGAGCAGACCTCTAGACAAATGCAGCTTCATGTGTTATTCAGTGCTATGAGACTGTGAGGAAGATGCACACATTAAGGTGTCCAAATCTGATGCCAGAACTAGTCAGATGCTTCCCAAATGAGCATGCACATGTGTGAGAATGAAAATGTTACACTTAAAGAGGACAGAAAGTGAAGTTTGCTGTCTAATCAGAGGCTTCTCCATGCTGTCAGGCTGATTTGCAGCTTTGTGTATGGTGTGTTAAAATAGGCAGGACAATTGTAAGGTACCTATGAGCCTAGCCTAAGCTTCCAACACAACCCAGCAGTAGAGTGGTTAAATAGGTTTGCCACTGTCACTTGGTACTTGTCAAATAGTGTAATTTTTGGAAAAAATAAATCATGAAGCACTATGAGCCATGCCATGCAAATTGCCGTGCAAACAGCAGCAAAGTCTTGACCACTTGGCAGCATCAATACGTGCCCACAGGCCTGAGCAGTAAGCCTGGCATGGGGAAATGGCAGCTATAGGCACATGTATCTTCTTGTTCTCCCTTCTCTATATAGGCTTAGTATTAGAAAAGTGTTTTCTACAGGAGTAAAAGGTATTTGCACTGTGCCTCCATGATGATCGTAGGGATAGTTCTGGAAGCAGAAGTGTGAGTAGCTGACTCTCACTCTGTGAAATGGTGTCGATGTTAATTATTCCTCTGCACTTTTACACCTCCATTGCGACCATCATTTAATGCTTACTGTAGATGATACTTCTCTTATGTAAGTTTAAAAGTATCCCCTTCCTTTCCCTCAGAGAATTCAGCTGCTGGAGGTCTGTTCCCTCTCTGTCTCTGCTAATAAACGCCACTGCTACATGACCATCCCTCATCTCCATGGAGTAGATAGGCACAGATGAAGCTCTCATGAGGCCTTGATCATTTTCTTGGGTCCGACACAAGCCCACAGGGAGGAGTTGCTGCTCCCAGCAGTGTCCATTCTCAAAGGAAAGAAAGAGTGGGAGAGTTTTAAGCAAGCGCGGTGAGAGACAGTTAGTGTTTTAGTGCAGGGCATGGGTTTCCACCTGGCCATGTGTTCTTGGCTCCCCTCCACCACCCAGCGTGAGATGGGCTCTTTGGTGCCATGCAGCAGCTCAGGCCAGGGCTTCCCCTCCCAGTGCAGCGGCCCATGCGTGGAGAGCACTTGGTTTCTCCTCTCCAGATCCCTCTTCTCTGTCCCCTACACTCTGCATTTGGGATAAGGTTTTTTTTTATATTTCTGGTCAGAGACACGAGGTGTAAATAAAGTGAAAATGCTCGGTCAGTAGCATGTGCTTAACTAAACCAATTTCTACTCGTGAACTTTTAATACTAGTAAGTCATTTGGTAAAAATCTTCATTTGTCTGAAGCCATTATGGGTGTATGACACTCAAACAAAAGGAGCATTTCTGTTTTTCATCCGATATATACTTTGGCTTGAATCTTAATGTTCCTTTTCAAGAATATATTGCCTCTAGTTGTCTCCATGTGTAGTGGATTTAGCTTCAGGTGGAAGAAAGTAGCAATTTTTGCAAACAAAAAAATTCAACCTTATGAAAATCAGTTGCAATTTAATAATTCATAGAGTAATATTCAGAAGAAGAAACAGCAGAATAGAACTTAACTAAATATTCACAGTTTGGGAATATCCATGTTTACTTGCTAACACTTTTTGCAAAATATGAGCCCAAATATAGGAAATCTGTGCTATTATTCATTACAATTAAATGGGCTTTGGTTCTCAGAGACTCCCGCTAAAATCTGCACTCTGGTGAACAAGTCTGTACTGGATTATTTAGTGTCTGCTATTAATAAATATTTCATTGTGGTGATGGAAAATATTTCTTTTGCTTTGTGATACAAGCCCATTTTTTGCATCCTGAAGAATATTTAAGGCCTTTTTTTTTTTTTTCTTTTTTTTTCCCTGGGATAGGACTTTCATGCACAAGCAGCTGCTGATCTGATTTAGTGGCTTGTATTCGGGTTAGTTGGCTGCGTGTGATTGAGACGATGTGGTAGGCTGGGGAAGGCAAATGGAAGAAGTGATAAGGAGCCCAAATCATCCTTGGGAAACTGTCTTCTCCTTCAGTGATACTGAGATGCTGCTGAATTCAGACAAGGCTCCTGACCTTAAACCAGGATTTCAAGTAGAGAGGCCTTTTCAGTCAATGGTCTTTTTAAGGCCAATGGAAAACAAGTGAGTTTTCCAAAAGCCATTTTTCAATGGAAATGTTCCTTTGCCAGAGATACCATGAGTAATTGCTTCCTGCCACCAGAATGGGACTCTATTGTGTGTCAGAGAAGTGAGACGAAGGAGGAAACCTGGCCAAAACATCTTTGTGTTTCACCATACAGCCTTGGGAAACCAAGGAAATTTCTGACAAAACCATCTTTTTTTCCTCATTTTTATCAAAACATCCATGGGAAGATAAAAGGGCAGGAGGGGAGACTCTGGGAAAGAAAGAGCAGGTGGTGGGTTTCCTGACCAGATTAGCTTCCTTGGCTATAGGACCCATAAGTTCCTCTGTCCCACAGGACTTGCTGACTTTTCCTTTTCTTGGTTGACGAATTCAGTGGGCTGCAGCGATCGTACAGACCCAGGGATTCTTTCTGTGCCACAAGCATCGATGCAAATCCTGAGGTATTTATGCATGCTCTTTTCTGGTCTTGGCAAGGTACCTTCTCAGGAAGGTTTCTCTGACTCTGCAGCCCCTTCTGTTAGATATCTTTATATAGGGGCTGTGCGCTGGCTAGCATTAATGTAACGTGGGAGTCAGATTCACCCCTGGATGATAATCCAGCACTCATCAAAACTGTCAGAAATTGTCTCTTCTCCTCAATAAGAGCAAGAGCAAGCCCACCTCGGTCAACTGGCTGAGATTCCCCACTCTCTTTGGCTGCCCTTAGAGTCGTTGATTTTCATGTTGAGTTTGTTTGTGGTTTTTTTTTTTTAAAAGATCAGTGATAGTCAGAGGAGCAACTGCAAGGTAACAGTGCTCAGGGCACAGCAAAGATATGTATGCAAATTCTACGCTTCCCATGCCTGCCTCGAGGGCTGGATGTGAGTCAGGTCCTTGCTGCAAGCCCTGTGACCGGGCACTCTTACAGATCCAACAGAAGATACGGAGGAGGAAAGCACAGATGCAGGGAAACAAAATGCCTCCTGCTGCTTCTCACAGCTGAGCTGGCCAAAGCAGCGTTGCCTCTTGCTTCCTGGTCCATTCTCTGCCTCGGGCTGTGTTGCGTCTTCAGTGTCAAAGTGTTCGGCATAGACTGAAGCTCGGTATTTATCTGTGTACGTTGTATGGTGTGTGTTCATGGCAGAGGTCTGTGGTGGGGAGCTATGGGCACTTTAGTTATTTCAGTAGAGGGGTTTGTGGAAGAGATGGAGATAGTTCATACAATCTACCCTCTTGCTTTTTAGGCAGTACTGTAATGTTTTTTCCAACGTCCAAGTCTAATAGCTGCTTAGGAATCCAAAACGTAAAGGTTGACAGCGTTCTCCAATTCCTCCATTACTTCAGACAATTGATTCAATTTTCTAGCTGAAGAAGTTGGCTTTTTATGTTGAATGAATCATGTTCCAATGCCCTTTCATTATTTATGTTCATTAATGAACAATCCCTCCTCCTGCCCTACCACCTCCCATTTGCCCATAATGTAGTGGCCGTTATGTCCCTGTACCAAAATCACACACCCTTAACTGTTTTTAATAATCTGCGTGTGGTCGGTCTGGCTGTTCTGTCTGTCTGGCACAAGTTTCCAAGGCTATTAAAAAGGAAAAATAGCATTGGCTCCTGTCAATGAGACTGGGGAAGATTTTCAAGGTCAAATCCTGCAGCAAACTGCTTTCTTTCACAAATGTGAGAGACTTGTAAGGACCCCATTCACGTGATAAATATTTATGATTCGGGAGGAGGAATTCAAGAGTAAGCAAAATCTTCTGACATTGACTATCGTGGGAATTTTGGGGGGAGAAGGATGGGAACAAAATTGAGGGGAAAACCTTCAGCAATTTTAATCATTTCAATTGCATTTTCTCAGCAATTTACTTTTCACTTGGGAAAAATCCTTTTCCATTGGAAATAGTGAATGAGAGGGGAATTTTTTTTCCTTTCCAGCCTAAGTTCCTTATATTAAGCCTGTAAATCCTGAAGTGGGACTCTCTCAGTGCAAAATACTGTTGCAGTAATGGATTTGTTGGCATCCCTCAAAGCTGAGGGACTCCATGAATTTGCCAATGTATGGATCTGCTTTCCTTCATTCCAAGTTTCTCAGCTGACTTGTAATTACATTGCATGAAAGGCATATATGTTTTCTTGGGGTAAACTGAGATTTTGACCCAGGGGAGGAGTAAATCCTTACTCTTTTTTCCTTTCTTCCTGTAGAAGCCTAAGGAGATGGAGACCGCTCCCTTTAGACTTGAACATGTTTCATTGCCAAGAGCATTATCTTGGTTTAAGGGATGAAGTGCATTGAGTAAATATCCCTTACCCATTATTGGAGAGTTTGAACCTTGAGTATGCTAGAAGAGACTGGCCAGATCTTCTCATTAGTGGCCAGACATTTCTAGGAAAGTCTGGAATCACAAATCAGCATGATTCCTGTGCAATCTGATTTATCTGTGGGATTCTGACTTTTTTTTCCCCATCAAAACTGTTTCAGCTCTTTTTAGTGGGTCCTTGTGCGACTTGGGCTTTTCCTTAAGAAATGAAATTCAATTAAATTTTAAAATCTGACTATTTAGAAGCTTTGAGTAGAAAACATTGTCCCCCTAACAGCGACATTCCTTTGGGGATGCTGAAGCATCCACTCAGCCACGTCTGGCGGAAACAGATGGGGAAATTTCATATTCCCAAATAGTAACGTTTTCATTCTAGCTCAGTTTGACTTTATGCTCTATTTGTGCATAATCCAAACATACTCCTGCATGGACTTAGGCTGTTAGTCTGGCTACATCCTCCAAGATGCACCTTTTGCAACATTTTCTGTGGGTTTTAGCAGTTATGACAGTACGCACAGGTATTTGTGCTCCTATGGCAGATGAAACTTTCTTTGAGCTGATGACGGCAACAAAAGGAAAAAAAAGTAGTTTATACACAGAGAGAAAAGCTTTAAAATATTTTTGTGTGTAAAATAAAAAAAATAACCCTGCTGCCCTAAGAAAGTTAGCTAGAAATTCATATATTAAAGCCCAGGATTTTCAGTTCTAGCACAACATGTAAAAGGAAGACATTTTTGCACAGTTTGAGTAGCCCACCAGCACAATCACCATGTTCCTCTGCCAAGTCCAGGGGGAGCCAGGGGGCAGGGCATACAGGACATCATGCACCGGTGCCAGCAGGCTCCACACATCCCCTTCCTCTGCGCATCTCAGACCTCCATGCCATCCCCTGCCCCTCCTTTCTTGCACCTCCCTTCTCGGGCCACACTTCTTTTAAACCTTGTTCTTCATCTTGCTGCCTCCCTGGCCTCCTCAAACACCCCTCATGCCTTGGGTTTTGGCCATGGTCTCCAGCATCTGGAGGACCTGCATATTCTCCAAGAGACCTGAGACTCAGACAAAGAAAGAGCAAAATCCCCAGGACAACAGAGCACTTGCATTCAGCCTCACCCCTCCAGTTTTGTAATATTTTCATGTAAAACCAAAGTATTCCAAGTGGTGCTCTCAAAATATGGAAAATCTCTTGTGCTGAGCATCCACAGGGTTCATCTGAGCATGGTGTGTGGTATTTAGGAGCCCCAGCATACCACTGCTGATGACTTCCATCCTGGGGAAAATATAAAACACAGGTTACTTGTGTCTAAGCTGCAGAAAAAAATTCAAGTTGCCAAAAACCTAAAGGAAAAATTATGTCTTGTACTTACTTTATTTAATGATTTGTAAACAAATCAGCTGCTTTGTTGAGAATAATGGTTTCAAATCTGATAATTTTAGAATAAAGGGTTTGAAATGGGACCTGCAGTCTATCCTAATGACAAAGTTACAGCCTCTCTCTTCTTGACACTGACTGTGAGAGAGCTTTGTAAGCCTTGGTATGTTCCTCCTGAGTGGATAAGAGGGTGTTTTATCAGTTACAAATAATGTTTGGCAACACTAAGGTAAATGCAGTTCGACTTTGAGTGGAGAGATTTATGCAGTGACAAGGCCAATGATGTTATTTTACATTAATATTTACTAAATACCACTATTTACTTGATTAGTGCTTGCTTTATGTATCCTGGGTCGAGGAAAAACGGTAAGTACCTGCGAAGGATAGGTAAATGCTAAGTGAGACAAAGAGGAAAGGAGGGAGTGGCGTGCGGGTGCTGATACGCTGCCCTGTCACTCTGCTCCGCTCCTGAGAGGGGCTGGCTTCAGATGCATCACCTTCTCCTGGCTTTTTCAAACCTGCTGCACAAGGCGAGGCAATGCGTGGCGCAGCATTTCCCGTCTGTGTCGTTATTTTCTAAAGCAATATGACAAGAAGCAGGGAAATGATTTGTGAATCAGACGCATGTTTTCAAATCGTGATAATTAGTCATTTATTAGGAATGTATTTTTTACTTTTTAAATTTTTTTAGAGATTTTGCTTCTTTTAGGCTTGAGAAAAAGCAAATTTGTAGATGGCAAAGATTTCACAATGCTTCCTATTTTCAAACAATTTAGTATATCTAGGGGAAATCATAGGTATAAAACCAATGTGCTGCAATTGCTCTTGAAATGGCTCTTTTTCTCATCCTCTCATTTGATGTTAGGAAAGAAGTCAGATAAATAACTTTAACTGAAAGAGGTCAGTATTCCCTACAAATGGCAGCCATGCTCTGTGCCTGGCTGGATTTTTGCTCTGCCAGACAATGGTCAGGACGTGGGTGAAGTGGAGCCCTGCTCTCGCTGGGGGCCACAGGCTCCCCGGGCCAGGGAGCAGCTGGCAGAGAGTGCTGGCTGCACCCCTGTGAGCTGTGCATTTCAGGACCTTCCCTGTGGAAATGCCTCTGGTTGGGTGCACAAGGCCCAAATGCCAAGCAAGGGAAAGGAATGGGAAGGGAACAGCGGTATGCTACGTAGACCTGACTGCCTTATCTCACTGTCTTGATAGAGACCTGCCAGCAGCTTCCTTCTGCTCCCAGTACCTTCTCAGCTTTGCTTCCATCTCCTCAGGGCATGTCCTGCCACTGGCAGCAGGGGATGGTGGTACATCCCATCTGCGTGTGGTGGAGCTCACGTTGAAACCCCAGAATATTGCACTGTGGGCTTTGTTTTTCAGTGCTTAGAGACCAGAGTGCGCACCCAGGCAATCTAGCATCAACTGACTGTTTATTCTAAGATAGATGGAAAGCCTCTTTTAGTCCTGCTCTCGTAACAATTTTCCTCCGACTCTGTTTCTGCTTGATGTAAGTCCTAGAGATGAAGCCTGCAACCTGAGGGCAAGCTCTGCTCTTGGGTCAGCAGTGCTGCATGAAGACGTTACAGCACAGCTATCCTGGTCTCGCCTAACTTCAAGTCCATGGTTAGAAAAGCTGTGTCTTTGGCTTTGTGTTGTTCACCGTTCACGTTGTTTGGGTGATTATTCGCACGTGAGATGATTAACCTGACAGTGCTGGTGGCTGCCTAACATCAAGCAGAACAAACACACAAAGAGTTTATGATACTTGGGGTGCTGGCAGCCAGGTTCACAGTTTGCAGAAGTTAAAAACTCTCACTTTGCAAATAATTTTTTCCCATTAATTTGTGTATGACACTGAAATAAAAATAACCTTTTCCACTTTCTATTCCTTCTGAAGGAAACCATGCTAATAATTAAGCTGTGTGCCAGGACATTTAAGGAAGAGCAGATACTGAGCTGAATTCTAAACAAAAGTGTAACGGAAAGCAAAACTGTGTTTTCTGTCTAATTTTCTCAGATGTTAGGGCCTATTTATGATCTCCCTCATGCCTCAGAAACCTCTCTGAAATCAACACATATGTGCTGTCATGCAACCTGCTTAAATTTAGCAGGGGATGAATTTTCATTTAGGGCAACTGTTTGCTCAAAGCTGATATTGTTTCAGTTTCAGGAGGAGCTCTGGTTTAGTTGTTACTAATCTGCCGCCTGGAGAGCTGTGTGACCATCCAGATAACGTGTTGTGCAAGTACTTCGTATGCACCGGCACGGAGGGTTCCTGCTGCCCCATAGCTGCGGCGTCGGGGGCCAGATCCTCAGCTGGGGTGTCCAGGCTGACCCCTCCCCAGAGCCAATACAGCTATGCCAGTTTGCACCAGCTCAGGGTATTGATCCTGCCTGCAAATGGCACCAGCAACTTAAACCAAGAAGTTATCAATTTTATTTCTAAGTGGCTAAAACGTGGGGTATAAGATAGCCAGAGTGCATCAGGGAGCAAGCTTTTCCTAACTTCACCACCACTGAGTGGCTCCCTGTTTTCTAGAGAGCAGGAGAAGTTACACGTCCCCTCTTGCAAACTCTGCAAGCTAAAGCAGCCTTAAATCTGCCTCTTCAGCCTGCGCATGAGGAGAGGGTTCAAAAGGAGCTGAGGCAAGTGTTGCTGAGCAGAGGCACACGGCTGCTCTCACCTCTAGCCCTAGTGCTGCAGCCCTGGACTTGTCCTCTGAGCTGACAGCTTTTCCTTGCTGCAAAATCCTCTGCTGCATGCCTTTAATCCTGAGAAAAAGGGGACTAATGAAAACAGCCAAAGGGGCAGACTTTCACCAGATGTGAGAGCAGTCTGATCCTGCCCAATGGTGCTGTGCTGGTGTACGTACCTAAGAAATCAGTCTGTTATTTTTCTAATTTTGCATTAGGCAGTACTGATTTCACAGCTTTCATTTTTTGTCGGAAAACAGTACTTAGTAAAGCTGGCTGTTAGATGGGAAAACCTAACAGTGCTACCTTTTAATGAACATTACTCTTTCAGTGGATGTGGATGTGTACACACAAGAGAGAGCATATGAAAAGTTGGTAACAGCTGGAATTTAATTTAATAAATGAACATAGAAAATGCAGGGCTGACTAGTGAGGTGAATTATTGGCTTTTTCATCACCGAGATAGTGAGCCATATCCAATCTAGACCAGAGAAAGAAAAAATCCTTTTGATTAAATGTAAGGAGTCGTAAAGAAAATTTGAGTACAAGCAGGCCAGTTCTGTTTCACGATTGCCATGCAGAGGCTGCAGGAGGTCCCAGCTCTGTCGCCAGCTGCTGGTGAAACATTAGGGACCTGTGGCAATGGACTAATACAGTCTGGATGCCACCTTAGGATGCTCTCCCAAGACACTGTATTAGAAACCAGAATCTGAGACAGCTTTCTCGAGCAATTTCCCTCACCCTAACTTACACAGCAGCAACTCCAGGAAATTGGGGGGTGGGGGGGTGGGGGTGAGAGGAGTTGTGGGGGATTTGGGGCTTGGGGTTTTTTTAGACCAAAAGTATCAGCAGACTCCTAACCAAGAGGATTGGTTTTTGTAAGTTTGAGATTAAACAGAGATGGCAGTTTGGACATATTAAGGAATTTTTTTAAGTAAGGGCATTTTCATTGTTTTTCATCATTGCTTTCCCCTAAGAGAGGACAGTGTTACCATATGTGAGAACGACTTGGTCTAGAAATCTCGCATCTGTTTTATCTACTTGCTCTTGCTGTGAACTAGTGTGTTTGATTAAAGTTTTTACGCTGGATCCTTACTGTTGGAGCTCTTCTGTTTGAAGTGTTAGGAGTCTGAAAACTTCATTGGCTACTTTAAATCTTATGTACTTAAGCGCTGCAAGGAAGTTATTTTTGTTGGCCATTTCTCAAGAACCAGCAATGTGCTCGGTGATGTGTGAAATGCTAATATCAGGAAACTTTCTTTCTCAAATAATTTACACTAGAAAAGGAACAGATTCAGTGAGACAGGGTGAAGCCCCCCGGCGCCCCGTCGCAAAGTCAACAGGAGATGTTTTCCTCCTCTTTAACCCAGGGTGGTTTTATATTTCATATTAAGGCATTTTGGAAGAAGTGATCTTCCAAAACATCAGGCTTGTGCAGGGTGTTGCATGTATTTTAATGTCTCTCTGGCGAGAAGGGAGAGCAACTAACGGCAAGGGAGACCCTGGCTTGGTGCGGTTTGGGGGCTCGGAGGACTGAAGCCTCGGTAGCCCCGGCAGCCTCGGCTCTGTGTTGCCCTTGTGCCGCGTGGGTGCTGAGCACCGCCCCTGCAGCGAGGCAGCGTTTGCACTAACTCTGCAGTGGCGTCTGCAGCTACTCACGGCACAGATGACAGGTTAGATCTGCTTCAAGTGTCCCAGAAGTCCCTGGACTTGTCATTTCTCCAAGTTTAAAGATATACTTGAAGATTCTAAAAATATTGCATCTTCCCACAAAAAAGTAATAAATTGAAAACTGTTAAGATTCGTTAAGGGCACTTGCCCTGACCATGCCTAAAATCAAGGGAGTGTCCACTTAAGAGAGTACATATTCTTCCTATTTTAACCCACACAAATCGCACTTATAACTTCCCCTGACAGACACTGTCTCTATAAATAAGTCCCCGTCACCTCCCCCGGGTACAATAACACAGTATACTAGAGGTGTCAAACATACGGCCCATAGGCCAGATCAGCCCACATATGTACTCAGAGCTGACAGAATCTAATCTTTCATCTGAAGAAAACGAAGTCTCTAGACCTCAGAGTTTAAAAAAAAAAAAAAAAAAGGAAAAAAAAGGCTTCGGCAAGGAGTTGAAACTAAGGAGTTCAGTAACATCTGCTTGAATCTGCGGGCAGCCAGACACAGGGATGGAGGGCAGGAATTTGTTGTTGACTTCATTGGGATGTCGATGCTTTGGGAGGATTATCAAGCCTCACATTTCTTTCTCTGGCTGAGACACCATAGTTCAATTTAACACCCTGAAGAAAACATTAATGTTCATTTATGGCTAGTTAACTGCTTGTTATAGATCTTTTGCCAACACAATTATTGAAAAGTATTTCCCTCCGTGATGCTTATTCCTCCTTCTCCTTTTGCACTCCCATGAATCTGCAGCACTTCTGGCTTCACTTTGCTGGGCTAAACTGGCCAAGATCCTCAGGATCGCACTTCCTTGGTCTCCCTAATAGCCTTTCTCTCTACCTGTTTCATGTTTCCTGAAGGTTGGTGGTGATAAGAGTTTGCTGTGCTCCTGGTGAGGTCTCCTGGCCTTGAACAGGGCTGTTGCTGCTGTCTTATCTCTGGGGGAATTACCTTGCCTCTCCTGCCACAGCAGGCTCCTGCTTCTCTCAAGGCCAGGTCATACTGGTGACTCATGCTTGTCCTGTGACCAGCCAGTACCTCCAGGCTCTTCTCATCTGCTACCATTCTCAGCTGATGAGCTCCCAGGGCACAGCAGCGATGCTCACAGCTTACAGTCAATGCTTATAGCTTACGGTCGGGCATGTTGTGCTATTGAATCCCACCCCATTTCTGTCATTCCAGTCATCCAGCTCTTCCAGTTCTCCTCCTCCAGATCAGGAATATCCACCCTATGCACTCTTTTTCAGCCTTTGTTGCGTTGATCCATCCATCTAAATCATTAGGAAAATAAGAACACTTGTTAAAAAAGGATGTTTAGGATTTTTTATGTCAAGTTTTTAAATACAGGTTTTTTGACTCATTTCATTTTTTAACAACAACAAAAAAAAACAGTAGTGGAAAATGGAATTGTTTTCTCTTGCAAAATTACTTTGGGTTTGTTATTTTGCAGGGTTGCCATTTTGACCTAAAAAAATATGGTATGGATATTACTTTGATAAAATGCAGTGGTTCCCCTGGTGCCCCAGCTAGGTTCGGAGAAATTCCTTTATCTGCGGCCTGAGACACCACTGAGACATGCACTGCCCCAAAGCACGTTTGTCTGAAGTGGCAGCAGTACCAAGAAGCCAAAGTATTAAGTTCTGCTCTTTGCCCCAGTCAAGTCTTTGTTTTCCCTGACTTTGTCCCAGGAAATTCAGGTAGGTACAAATAATGCTCTTATCTAAAGAACACTGTTGGCCCCTGGTGACTAAGGCTTTACCTGTAACATTGTAAATGCACTAAGATGTGTCCTCCTACATGAGATATTTGTAAGACTGTGGGAATCTAATTTTTTCCTGATCAGGTCTCAAAGCTGGTTAAAGGGACTCCTGCCTTCTTCCTTTCATGTACAAAATGGTTTTAGCTACTCGGTGCTCTCAATTCCTTATTCAGTAGTGAGGGAGTTAACGCCGTGCTCCATTAACTATCTTGAGGGGCTTTTATAGTATTTAAGCACTGCTTCTGTTGATGTAAGTGATACATTCCTAGGCATGTCCATTTATGGCACATGTAACCTTTTCGGCCATAAACCAGGAGAATCCTATTGGGGCGAAACTGGAAACCATCACACCCACAGTGAAAACACCATCGTAAAGTATCGACAGGAAAGTGAAGGCTGGGAGTCTTACTGTTCAGTCTCATTTAGGAGACAGGCATTCAGCATTGCCTCACTCAAAACTTTACCAGGGGAAAAATCATCAAGATAGATCTGTTTTCAACCACAACGCTGAAGTTGTTTTTAATTTTTTAAGTCAGGTTATTTCTACAATGAGACTTTCGCACGAGGCATAGAGCACAGGCCAATATACCGTATTCATCGGGGCTGGGAAAACCAAAATGACTTTATTTTTGACCCTTTAAAGTTTCTGATATCTCCATTTGGTTTGGATTTTCCCAATCTCCAGTATGATGCTGTAGCTGAGTAAAGCATATGGTCCTAATAGATATTCAGTCCAGATGTTAGTTGTCTAATATGTATCCTGAACGGCTGTGCCGAGCAGCATATAAGAAAAGCTGGTGGAGCAGTTAAATAAGGAACATGCACATTCCAGTATTCTCACCAGTTTACGAAAGTTTAGAGTTCCAGATTGCAATACCTCCGGTTCTGTCACTTTGAATTTCTGGGAAATGTTAAGAGCATGAAGCTTGCTGTACATGCTAAGAGCAGGCGGGGAACAGGCCCACCTGAAACCTGAGCACAAATGTGAGGCTGTGAGTTGCACCGCGTCCTGGCTTGTGCAGGCGGCGAGCACTGCCCTCTGCTCCACAATAGCTGTGAGAAGTGCTCCGATGCTTGTGGCCTCCTGGTGCAACTGAAGGTTGGATAGCAGCTCGCTGTCCAGATGGTCTTGGAAAGCGGGTTAGTCTGAGAGAAAACTTCACACTTAGTGAGGGAGGGGAAAATTTTCCCCTGCACCTTTTGAACCCACAGGCTAAGCTTGAGCAGCGGCTGTGAATGGTAAAGATTTTAATTCTGGCAGACTACGTGAAACTGGTGATGGACAAAGAGAAAGAGCATTAAGCCTGGTGCTGAGGGAAGGGCTGCTCTCCGAGCGGCAGCCTGAATGCCCCCCACCAGTGGGAAGAGCTTCAGTCAGAGCTTGCATACTGCTCGGCACAAGAAAATCCCACCACAAATTACAAAGCCAAGGAAGCCTTCATGTTTTCCCTGCTGCTCGGAGAGCTATTTATATTTTAGTGTTCGACATAGCACATAAGCTGAGAACAGACCTGCTTTTCTTCTCCCATACTGTGTCCTCTTCTTGCTGAGGTGATGCTGGGGCTTCTGGGGAGTCCCATGCTGCTGGTTACTGGCGTGAGTAAGAGGAGACTTGTGAGCAGGACTTGTGCACGGCTGAACACGGCCAAACTGGTTCACAGCAACTTGAAGTAGTCTGAGACATCTGGCATGTCCTTCATTCCCTTTTCTTTGGCTAGAGCTGGGGAATGATAAATCTGTGTGATGCTTAAGTATTCTTTAGCCCTCTCGGTTAGATTTTAATTCAAGAGTAGGGACAGGACTACATCCACTGGGTTTCTTTAAAAAAACCCAAAAGCTCAAAACCCCCTCCTCTTTCTTTATCCTTTCTGTTAGTCAGGAAGATTCACTCCCTGTAACAACCCCCCATAAACTGTGACCAGATGAGGGTCCTGACCTTACTTCCTGAGTCCTCTCAGCTCAAGCCGTGTTCTGATTTTGTAGAAGTAGGACCCCATGTCAGGAGATAAAGCAAACTGCTTTATAGTTTTAACCTGCGAGTGCAACTTACTCAGCAAGGAAATTAGCAGCTTCAAACACATGCACAGGTACACACAAACCCTCTTATTACTCAAGGAAACCTGAAAGTAGTTTCAGAGCTACAAGTTTATTGACTGGGAAGTCAATAAAAAGGATTAGCTTTTAAGATTAACAGTAAAACTTGATTGCTGCTTTCAGCAGCTAACCTAATAATTTCAGGAGCAGAGACTCTGGGAGCTGTAGATCACATACAAAAACTTGGTGAACATCTTTGAAAAGGAATGTTTTTTACACATGGATGGAAATAATTTAAGCCACATAAAGCAGCCTAGATATGCTCTACTATGTGTGGTTTTTCTCCTTGTCAAATAGAGAAAAGAAGGCTTTGACCTTTTTAGAAACAAAAGGAGAGCATTTTCTTTTTGAGAAGTACTCTTTAGTGATTAAGTACAAGTGTCTCATTGTGTTAATTCTCAAGGTCTATGCTTATTAATGTTCAATTGTTGATTAAAGGCATTGTCTGCAATTAATGCCTGTCACTGATGTTTACATGTGATGATGATATTTCGTCAGAAAAGGTAATACTGTTAGTAAGTCACAGCCCTGAGAAATAAGCAGAGGGTAAGTGCCACACAGAGGCCTTTGATCACATACATGTGCTATTGGGTACCAAGCTAGACTCTTGCATATCGTCCCTGTGCTTGCTCACAAAGGCTTTGCCTGCTCTGCAGATAGGTAGATTTCTGCTTTTGGATCAACCCAGGGAGTTGATGGAAGGGATGCAAGGGGGAACACGACAACAGAGCTGACTGGGTCCCAATAGCAATCTTCTGACGGTAGGACTTCTGGGGTGAACACCATGGTTGCCTGCACTGAAAAACACATGAGCAACTCTCTGAATTTGTTCTCAGTGGCCTTTAGAAGAATGTATTTTACTTTTCTCCCAGGCTTTCACAATTCTGCCTCACCCCCTTTGAAAGACTTTTTAAGATACGTGATAGTTTGAGGCACTACTGTCCCTGTGCATGCTTGTGTTTCAACCTGTAATGCAGCTGTGCCTCTTTCCTGTTTGTGTTAACAACTTGACTGTGGGTCCCTTAATGCTAAAGGGAATTTGCCACTTCTCAGCTCCCTCAGCCTCAAGCAAAATCATGACTTTGAGGTGAAGCTCTCAAAAACCTCCTGTAAGAGTAATGCAAAAGAGGGTTTGAGTTCTTTTTTCTGAGACCAGTAGCTGCAGCTTGGCTGGATGAGATGCAAAAAAAATGTCTACTTTACCAACTGTCAAAGCAGTTAGAGTCAAAGGCAGGAATCATAAAATCATAGAATCGTTTAGGTTGGAAAAGACCTTTAAGATCATCAAGTCCAACCGTTAACCTAGCACTGACACGTCCACCACTAAACCATGTCCCTAAGCACTACATCTACGTGTCTTTTGAATACCTCCAGGGATGGGGACTCCACCACTTCCCTGGGCAGCCTGGTCCAGTGCCTGACTACCCTTTTGGTGAAGAAATTTTTCCTAATATCCAATCTAAACCTCCCCTGGCACAACTTGAGGCCATTTCCTCTTGTCCTATCACTTGTTCCCTGGGAGAAGAGACTGACCCCCACCTTGCTACAACCTCCTTTCAGGTAGTTGTAGAGAGTGATAAGGTCTCCCCTCAGCCTCCTCTTCTCCAGGCTAAACAACCCCCGCTCCCTCAGCTGCTCCTCATAAGACTTGTGCTCCAGATCCTTCAGTGGCTTCATTGCCCTTCTTTGGACACACTCCAGCACCTCAATGTCCTTCTTGTAGCAAGGGGCCCAAAACTGAACACAGTATTCGAGGTGCGGCCTCACCAGTGCCGAGTACAGGGGGACGATCCCTTCCCTAGTCCTGCTGGCCATGCTATTCCTGACACAAGCCAGGATGCTATTGGCCTTCTTGACCACCTGGGCACACTGCTGGCTCACATTCAGCTGGCTGTCGACCAACACCCCCAGGTCCTTTTCCACCAGGCAGCTCTCCAGCCATATTCAGCAAAATAGAGAGTTGTCTTCAACATCTTCTTGGAGGAAAGGTGTTTAAAAGAAAAAAAAAGGAAAATAGTAAGAAAATTGTAACTGGGGAAAAATAATTCCAGTGCCTATATAGCATAATAGCTATATGTGCATGTATTGTGTTTTAGTATTAGTTCGTTACTCAGTGTCGTACCTGAAGCAAATCCTGACTTTAACAGAGCTAAGTAATTCCAGTGATCTGGCCCTAGCTCCCAAGCTTAAACTTGTGCCAGGACTAGTTCCTGACAGTTCAGAGAGGGTCTGCCTGTTTCCCTGTCTAGGGATCAAGTTGTTCCCTTTTAAGGCTAAACTCCAGTAGCGGTCCTATGTGGAATACAGAGCTGATCAGAAGAAACCTGCAAAAGTCATATGTTCTTCCCAAAGGAGGTTTGAACTCCTCACAGCATTTGTAGGAAGAAGCAGATCCCTTCTGTTAACTTTGGACTCCACTTTTACTTCTCTTCTTAAGTTTTGCAAACAAATAATTGTGCAAGCATTAGTGGGCAAAAGGATCCCCCACAACTGGAAAGCCAAGGGGAACCAAGGGAATGAGAGAACAAGAAGTAAGTATGCCGCGAGAGAGAGCCTGGGCACAAACTGAGCATTTGTTGCATTAGATGGAGCTTAGCTCCACTGTGACTTTTAAGTGGCCTTGCACAGGGAGTAGTTGAAGGGGTTGAAGGCAGAGCAAGCAGGATTAGTGGAACAGGGCCTTTGTCCCTGTGAAGAACCTTCTCATCCACCTTCACAGATGCTCTGTGGAAATCCATTTACATCACTAGGAATCACTCCTCCCTGAGGAGACTTTAATATCCAAAGCCCTCATCCACCTGAAAATAGACCTTGAAAGGTCCACTGCAAGGTGGATCTCTTCCATGGTGGAAAAGGATCCTTAGAAAACAATACTGAAAGTATAGCACTTTTTCAGTCAGTACCCAGTCCAGGTTCTTCAGTCAAGGCACTCTCACATCTCTGGCTCAGATTTATCCAACCACAGATGAGTTCAAATGCTCCAGGATTTGAGTGTTTAAATAATCTTCAACTGTTGCAAGCTCTCCATCAGTAATCAAGCTGCTCGTTCCAGGATGACATAGCCTGTACTTATGGGAAGTATGATGCCATGCTTCCACCCAGAAAAATAAAATCTTTTGGTCTCCTGCCAGTCAAGTTACCAACATAGCACTCAGCACAAAGCTGTGGCCAGCCCTGAGCCGTTACAGACAACTCCACAGAAGTTTTCTATCTTCATTTTTAGTAGGTCTGCAGGAGGAAGAAAGCAAATAGTTTCGAACAACTTCCACTTTTGCTTCTCCAGAACGTAACACTGAGATACCAGTGGAAGACACTTTTGTGAGTTAAAAGCATTAAACCCTCATTTCTCACTGTGTGACAAATGGAGGTTTCCATCCTCACATTGGTAGATCAGTCATTCCCAATACAAACAGAGCTCCTCTTTCCTGGGCAACCCGCATCAAAAGAAGCAGGACACCATCAGTCTCGTGTCTTTATAAGTCTTGCCCTGTTCGGCTTTGAGGTTGCCCTTTCAGTGTCTCTAATCTCTTTGATTTGACCCACCTCATTTGTGGTGTTCTGGATTCAGTCAGGTCTCTAGTTTACTGATGGGAACATGCTCTTTGGAGGCTTAATCCATAGCTCAGCTCAGTCAGTGAAAGGACCCTTGTTGGCTTCAGTAGATGCTGGATGAGACCTTAAGCGTCTTTTGCTCCATTATCTTTGGCGTCTACTGCATAGGGAGCACAGCTTGTAGGCATTCCAGAGCTTCTGAATTTGCCCAGCATCTGCATTCCAGATAACCAAGATGCTTACTTCTTAAAAAAAATAAAAATGATGCCTATAAACCATCCTGGAAGTTTACATTACATCAAAGTTCAGAAGAATACATAACCATTTCATTCTGCTTCCAATCTTTCGTGCACGGTTCTAGGTTATCCTTTCTATTTTAGGAAAACCACTAAACATGATTTGGGGTGACATAAACCAACCTCGCTGACAGTGTGACAAAGATAGTGTGCCCTTTCAGAAAAATCATTGTGTCTATTTAAATATTAGGCTTCAGCCTGTTAGTGAAAAATGTGTCGCGCACAGCATTTTTTTTTTTTTTTGGTGTGGGAAAATACAGTACAGATTTTGAAGTTTAAAAAAGTCTGGCAAATTACAAATTAGGATAATAATTCATGGGAGTAATAAAATATCAGACTTTTATTGCACTATTGAGAAGGGCATTAAAAAGCATCTGGGAACTTGAGGTTTGGAAAGATGGGCTTTGAAAGACTTGGTGGGTTAAATATTAATGTAGAAAATATGGCATCTGTAAATGCCTGGAAATATGCTAATAGAGCTTGATTCAGCGAAGGATCAAGCATTCCTTTGGGGTCCTGAGCGCCTCCAGGAGCTCCTGCTGACAAAGGGAGCTCAGCGGACTGCAATATCTCCTGAAAGCCTAGGATGCCCGAGAGAGCTGTGCTCATAATGAACATCCCATGGGCCTTTGGTGTCAGCTGGGCCAGCTGAGGGGGACATGGCAAAGTGAGAGTCACCCACGCAGCTGAGGTGCCTCAGCACAGCTTTTTCCCAGGCCAGCCTGGGCCCCAGGCAGCCAGGAGCAAGCGGCAGAGCCACCCCACACAGCACCGGCCAGCATGGGGCCGTGGGGCAGGTCGCTGGGGAAGCTGGGCTGAGGGAAGAAACAAAGGCTGTGTATCTCCCAGCACCCGTGGTCTGGTACCCTCCACTGCCAGGCTGGAGGCAATACCACCCCCGTTATCTCCAGCAAGCTGCCGGAAAACTGGCTAGAAAAGCTGCTGTCCCCCAGTGTGATGGGAGTGTGAGATGTTTTCTGCTAGGGCTAGCAGGGCTGGAGAAGGAGACCCTCACATTCTCCCTGTGTCCTCTAACTCTGGCTAGCAGCTACAGTTATCCCCCCATAAAGTCTTGTTCTCTTTTTACCTTGATTCTAGTCATATTTTTCAGTCTTTTATTTGTTTAGATGCAATAGTCTTAGGGGAATTGAAGTCCTCACTCATCAGCCTTTTATTGTTTGTGCTGAGGAAACCAGCTCTTGTTAGCAGTGGAAACCTCCAGAGGCATGTGCTTTTCATGCTGTTTTTCAACACGGAGAACCAGTCTGTGTGACTTACTGTCCTTTTGAAGATGCTGTGAGTGCAAGGGAGACTGGTGAACTGGGACAAGCCACCTTTCTGCTTCAGCCACCGCTTCCTACCTGCAATGGGCTGCCCTGGCTTCTTGCCTTGCAGCAGCAAGTTGCCAACCCAGCAACCAAGGGCTGCACTCCTCTGCTCTTGAAACACCCTGGTTTTATTTATATTATCATTTTTAATACCCTTCTCTCTCTTTCCACACTCCCACGTGGCCTTTAGATTGCTGGAGGAGTTACTGTACCATGTGCTCCACATCGTCTACATGCAGCAGCAAAGCTGTGATGGTGCACAGGGGTGATGGGTCCTCAGGCTCCACTGGCCACCAAGGAGCTGGAGGGAGTGCAGTGCCATCCCTCGCTCACCCATCCAGGGGTGCCAGCACCGTAGGTGCAAAGTGCTGGGGAAGCCTTGGTGGTACCGTGGGCCTTTGTTAGCACTTGTCACAGAGCGGAGCTGCGAGGGGGCTGCGCGTATTGCGTTTCCTGAGACAGAACAAATATGTCTCAGCTTTCTGGCATTGATTTTTGACAAAGGATTCAAGAAGCTGCAGCTGTGCTGGCTTCCTCATCCCCTCCCCCGCTTTATTACAATGCGTGTTGTTCTGAAATACTCAATTCAGCTATAAACAATCTACTCTATCAACAACATGCTTTTGCACTTTTTGAAATGGTGCTTTGAGGCAGATAAATGAAAGTAAGTATGGCAGCTTGCCAGTAAAAATCCTGCAAACTGTATCATCACAGGGGCACTGACTAAGACAGCACATTATTTTATTTACTGTGGAAACTGAAAATCCATTTCTGCCCATACAATAGCTGTTTATTTCATCTTTGCTTGATGTTTGTTCTAATCTTTCTTGACACTTCTAGATAGTAATGGTTCACAAGCTGTTCAGATCAGTGCTCACAGGGCTCCATCAGCCAGCACTTCTTTCTGGTTTTAGAAGTCCAGCACCCTCTTCACTGGCATGTGCCCTCTGGCCAACAGCAAGGGAACCTGCCCCAGCCCTGGACATGGGCAAAGTGCTGGGGAGGTCCCACAACTCCCTACATCCGTCCCCTGGGTTAAATTAGCACGTTCACCTCTGCCAGCCAAGATGTGCACAGAAGCCCGTCTTGTGAATGTGTTGCAGTGGGCTGACCCGGACAAAGGAGCTCCTCAGGTTTGGAGTTTTTCTTTCTAGATGCTCAGCCTGTCAGATGTTTATGTTGCCAGCTGTCTAAATTGTATCACGCATCCTATATTAGATAAAACTGATTTTGACAAGCAGAAAGATGAGGTGATGGGGTGACCGGTGCATTCCTGCTAAGGCCTGCTGGATTCAGCCTATCCCTGGTGATTTCTTAATCCAGGCGATGTGTCCTCTGACGGCGCGGTGGCTTGTTCCCCAGCTCCCGCTCTGGTGGAGCGGCTCCTCTGGCACCACTCATCACAATGGCTTGGAGATGGGAGAAAACTGGGCTGGGGAAGAATGTTGAAACCATTTCAAAAACCTCTGGAGAGAAAATTAGTAATATTTTGTTTCCCTGAATGGTTTCACTGAAATTTAGGGAAAATAATTGCAGTTGAAAGATCTCAGTTTTTGTTGTTCTGTTCTTTCTTTATTATTTGTTTTCGCATGCTTCTTTTTAATATACTTCCTCCTACTCCTCTCCAGCCTCTCCTTTGTTACCCCATATCCCATACCCTACCACAGAAAGGTGAAGAGATGGTGGAAGAGAAAGAAAAAATATAATAAAGAAAAGATAAACATTTCCAAATTTCATTCTCCAGATTAAGTGAAAACAGTTTTTTGTTAACTTTCAGATCTTAATGATAGCCTTTTATGACCAAAAATCAGCTGAAAATTATTCTAAGCAGCTGTGTTTAACTCTTGTTTCGTTACCTACCTGTTTCTGGGGAATCCATTTTATCCTTTTGACATAGCCAGAGGGCCTACCACATTCATTTTGCTCTGGGGAGTTCTCCCCTCTGCTTAGCCATTATAACCCATCATGCTGAACAGTCAGGAAACTCATGAAGAGCTTTTGGATACTGTTTTGTTGGCCGTCTGACGCTGAACTTGCCCCTTTCATAAGCTTATCCAGAGTACAGTCTCTTCCTATGTCCTATTCTTGACTTTGAGGGTGTTTGTTCAGGTATAATGGTGTTTCATGTATGAATATATTCTTTTCGCTGATACTGTATGATTCCGTATATTCTACATTTGTGGTTACTTAAGGAAAAACACTTGTATGGAAAGAGATGCACCAGCGGTCAAACAGCAGCCAAAGCACTTCTGTATCCCAAGGCAGGGGAAACATAGAACTTTGTGATACCTGGAAAATCTACTGAATGAACAAAACAAACCACTTTTAAAGCCACCGTCCATGGCCAACAGACAGAACCTCCTTCACACTTACAGTAGAGAAGGTGATTGTGCAGGACAGCTGAGATTCACAAGCAGAGAGGTTGGTAACAGTCCTGTTGTGCAAAGCACTGGCCTCTGGAGCAGTGCTAATGTGCAACCAGCAGTGGAAAGGTAAAAAAGCTGTGTATGGCGTGAAACTGGGTAGCTGGGCTGGTGAGAAGGACAGCGTTCAGCAGAAGAGGTTGGCTGAAGATGGATTAATAAGAACTACACTTTTTGGAGAGAGGGGTTCCTTTAAATCTGTGGATTCAGCTCTGCTTTTACCTGTTTCTTCTAAGTTCTGAGCAAAAATTGGTAATGCAGTTTTCTGTTTGAGAATAACCTACAAGCTGAATGTGCAGGATTGCTGAGCGCTTTCAAAAGGGTGTCAGGCAGATAGGTGGGTGTTGTTCTTCATTCTGTCAAATTCAGGATATACCTGAGAGCCTGCATTTTTGTCTGTTTTATCTTACCTTGAATCTATTAAAAATAAACTAGAACTGACGATCACACACATGCATTGTACATTTGAGACCCACAGGCATACTTGCAATTCAGCCTAGGGGACTGAACTGCGTGTGTTTGGTTAATTTTAGTGCTAAAGTGTTCAAATCCCTTACTCAGCCTTGCGGTGCTCACCTATACCTCAGCCATACTCCATATTGGTGGCCCTTATTATTTTTATTTCACAAAATATTTATTGATCTCTGTTCTCAGCCCATCATGCTTCAGAGCTAAAAGAAATGGCCCTTCCTTTCTGCACAAACATTTTCCTGGAGCATCCCTCATGGTAAAAGGTATGCGCAATATTTTGGGTATACTCATCTGTGAAAAAACGTGTATCACTCAAACATCCCCAAAGCAAACTCCAGGCATAGAAGGGCTACGTTTCAGACTAGAGGGGCAACTCTTCAGCTAATGCAGTGCAGTAGGCTGTACAGGAAAGTCTGGAGAGCCTGCCCACCCTGGGTGCTTGCTGGGGGTGGCAAAAAAGTAGTGCAAAAAATTTCAGCAAATGGAGGAGTTCACTTTTAATATCAGTTGACCCAAGAAACCCAGCAGAAAGGGGAGAAAGGAGGTTCTCCTATATGACACAGCACTCAACATTTCCTCTCTCATAACTGTAACGGGGGGAAGAAGCGAGGCCAAACTGCTGTCCTACGAAGGCACTGCTGGTCACTGCCTTTGCACAGCAGTGCTGCACTGTGCTGGGTGGGTGAGATGGCCAACAGCAGAGGCATAAAAAGCTAGACTCCTACAGGATCGTCTTCCTCCTGTGCAGGAGCCAGGGATGTCAGGAAATTTATAGCAGACTAGCAAGAGTGGTGGCTTCAAAGTTTTAACTGAATTTGTAGTTTAAATCAGTACATCCTTTGCAGATAAACACAGTCTTAGCTCTTGGAAACCTGTGCTGGTTAAAACACAGAGTAGACAGGATTACTATCTTAGGACTAATAGTCCAGGGCCTAGTCATTACATGAGTTTATTCTAAAATGACTGGTAATGGTTTGACCACTGCACAGCTGGAGTAAAGCTATTGTGTGCATACAACTGTTTTGACAGCAAATACAATATAATGGCATGAAAGTCTCTTGGTGACTACAGCTTCTTTCATTCCTGAAAGCGATACAGGCTATGCCAGGCAAACATCAGCTTGGAAGGAGGAGTCGTCCCAGGGGCAGCTCCCACCTAGATGAGGTTTACACTGCTCTGGCACAGGGAATGATTGTTTCCAACCTGTGCAACACATGGGTGGGTTCAGAGCTGGGGGGAAGCAGATAGGAGGGGATAGGATAAAAATATTAAGAAAATCCCACTAAAAATGCCCCTGGGCCAGGAGTGCCTTTGCTTGTTTTCTTACTGAAAAGCAAATGTTTTAGAAGATGTTTCTTCTGGCCTCGTGTATCAAATATAACCGCATTTTATCCTCTCAAGTACTGACAGGATTCCCAGCTCCTTCCAGAGGCTCAGAGACCTTCCAAGGCAATGTGATCCTTAAAGGGACACAGAAATAGCAAAAAAGCAGCAGATATTGCAAGGTGTCAGTGTGAGCAGCAAATCAACATCACCTATGCGCTTGCAGAATACCCCGTGTCCCTTTGGATCAGAGCTGGTGAATGGCTACCACCCGTCTTTCTCTGTTCAAATATGCAGCAGATCACTGTTAAAAATTCCCATAATGAAATGTCTGTTTGATCCTGCTCCCTTTCTTTTCTGTTTGCTTTTCATTTTCCTATGGCTTGTATCTTGTCTGTAATGTTGAATGCTTTATTAAGCAGCATCGACTCTATCAAACTACGTATCCTCCGTCTCTCATTTCCTGCGCGCTGTGAGAACTGTTGTTGTGTTGCATGTTGTGGCGTGGCCATCCTGATGCAGGTGGAGGGATCCCTTTCGCAGCTCCCTTCAGCCCTTTGCCCCTCAGGAGGGATTCAAGCCCTCGCTGGTACCAATTCTGCCCTAAAACCTGTCAATGCTGATTTATGAGGAAAGTGAGGCCTCGGTGTAGGCAGAGGCAGAGCAGTCATATGCAGCGTGCGCTCCACCGAAGCCTCCCTCCTCTCAGCCAGCCCAGGGGAAGCGCCAGGGGCACTTCTGCCCTGACCCGTGCTCACAGCGCTCCCCTTCAGCACAGTCGCCTGCACATACCCTGGGGGAGTGCAGGGGCTTGAAGTGCCTCAGCCAGGACGTGCCTGCTCACCCTGCCTGCTTGTAAGGTGAGCCCTTACCACTGGAAAAGAAGAGGCATTTGGCCTTACAGGTGTCTCAAAGGCTTGGGACCAGATCTGCAGATTCACTGCATAGTTATGCTCTTAGAAGAGATATCAGCCACCAATGGGGAGATATAAGGGGTGTGCTCTGGATGCCCTTGGACCCAAAAGAGGACATCCCTTTGAGAGAATGCCAGTCAGTGGTACTAGTTATTTTAAATCAGGGACACAGGAAGAAGTTTTCTTGGGGAAAGCAAAGTAAATTTAATCCTGCTGGCCCCCGTTCCTCCAATGAGTGATTGCTCTCTCAGCCTGCAGTGGGAATTTGCTACTAAACAAAAAAAAGGAGTGGGATTTTCCATGCAACAGATACCGAATGTAACTGCTGGGGGAGAAAGCAGGTGGAGAGATTAGACATGCCTGATGCCGACAGAAAGCATGTTCATGCCTAATACATCAGAGAAAATGTTCAGGAACAATTCAGCCATGTGAAAATGCGACCCTTGTAATATTGCCAAGGTCAGAAAAACCTAAGGAGATCCGCTGAGTAAGTGCTGGTCCTGCAAGGAAAAGCCATCTAGAGGCAGTGCAGTTGTGTTGCTGAGGCAGTGTTCCATCAGGGTCCCGTAGGAGCAGAGGCAGGGAGAGGAGCTCCCGCTGCTTTTCTCTGTTCTTGCAGCTCACAAGGAAAACTATATCGAGATGCAAACCTGCTCAAGCCCACCTGGCTGTTGGCTCTTTAATCACTTCCAGGTTGAGTCTAAAAAATCACACTGGTCCAGAAAGGTTCATGAAACCTGTGGGAAGGAGTTGAGTCTCCTATGGGTCCTTTTTCCATGCTGTCTTCTTTTCCTTTTGCTCTGTTCTGAAAATAATGAGGTTTAGTAACCTGTTTCCTTCCTTCTTGTCAGGGCCAGCTTGGGAACGAGAGAGAATGATGACTTCCTACCTGAAAACATGTCCCTGCTGGGAAAGTCTCTCTGCAAATCCAGAAGAGGCGCATGAGCAGTTTGGGGCAATCCTGGGGTGCACCAGGTGCTAGGAAGAAGGTAGATGCTTTTACAGAAGAATGACAGACATACAGGCAGGAATATTTCTCCTCTGAAGTCCTCTCTTTCACTTCCCTAAAGTTTTAATATAAAAGAGTAGTCCCATATCTCCTAGTAGATTTGGGCTGAAGGGAAGTAATAGCCAGATGCTCTTCCCAGGCAACTAAGAAATGCCATGGGTTAGATCTCTGTCATGTCCTGGCCAAGTGAGCTGTGCACAGACAGGCAACTGTGGCAGGGAGGCAACTAGTTTTGGGTTGGTGCAGGCAATTTTTACAGTGCCAGCTTGGCACTCTATCACTCTCTTGGTAGCATCCGAAGAGACGTTTGCAGGGAGAGCAGCTCTGGAGATTGTCTGATGCTCTGTGAAGGAGGGAAAAAAAGATGAACTAGCAAAAAGTTAATTAAAACTCTTCTGATTATGAGGTGGAATTTAATACTTTAAAAAATGCAGTGTGACACAGTGCAGCACTGCAGCTGAATTAATCATGAATGTGGATAGTAATTTTTAATTTTTGTGTGCATGAGAAAAACACTCAACAGATTTGACAATTAGAGCAGGGTAACAGCATTGCATGGCACAATGTGAAGTAGTTTTTCCCAGTGGTTTTTGAGAGGGAGCTAAACAGATGTGCTCAAATATTTACAAGTGCACAATATTCACATGCTTTTCAAATGCTGACCCTGCTGATTCGCAAAAGTCTGCTTCAATCTGGAGACCAGCTACTGCGGTGACACAGGCTATTTATCATAGGTAACACAGCGGCACTACCGCCAGCTCCCAGTGTACTTGTGTGCGCAGTTATCTCCTACTCTACTGACAGTGTTACGCCACCTCAGCAACTCACCCGTATTGCCAATTTGTCCCACTGCAGTCCTGGCAGCAAACTGGGCCCTGCTGGCTCAGCCCCAGCCTGTGGGATAGCAGGGGTTCCTGTGCCACTCCACACCAAAGAGAAACAGGTTTGATTTCAGCCGCAGCAATAAAAATCAGAGTAGTTCAACTGAAGTGACATGAGGGCAAAGTAGTCCTGTAGGGGTCTAATATTACATGTTTACACTATGTAATTCAACAGGGTGAGCCATCAATTATCTGCATCAAAGTGACCACCCAGAGACCCAGTGTATTTGGCCTCATCTGTCACTTAGCTGTCCCCTGTCACGCTTCAATTAAGAGCTGAGAATGCTAACTAACATTGTCCATATCACCAGCAGTGCAGGGTGTTTCATTGCCTTGTTTTCTTCAAAAGGAGCCCAAAGAAAAGTCAGGTTTATTCAGCACAAGCTGTAGTTGGGGAGGATTCAGGTAAGCCAGATGGCAATGTCAGTGATGGATGGTACAGATACTGCAGGGCTATGCCTGAATATCCTAACAGGGAAAGCTGAGCTGCGCTGTACCTCACTGAAATATTGACTGTTGCAGCAGTTGCTTTACACTGTTCAATTGGCTGTGTAATTGCTTTCACAAATTAAACAAAAACAATGGTGAAAATATGTAAAATGTCACCTGGACTGAATTGTGGTTCAGATCCCCAGTGAAAATTAGTTTGGCAGCCTCCCTTAACTTCTTATCTGCTCGATTTCAGCCTGAACGGCTCTCTGCTCACAAGCCCAGGTTGGTGTTGCAGGTCAGGCTGTAGATGTGGTATGGGTGCTGCTGTGTGAGAAGCCCTGCTTATCTGGCTTAAGCTGGGGTAATTAGCGCCCCTTTTTTTCCAAGCCATCCCACTCCTTCCACACCTTGTATACTTTTTGGTTTGCTGTGCCTGCTCTCCTGGGTTTCTTTACTTTGAAGGGCAAACATGCAATGCTGCACTTCCCTCTTGAGCTCACATTTCTTTTACTTTAGCATTTAGCCCTGTAAATGTGATAGTCGTTCATTTAGTGAAGGCAACCGAGGGAATGAGAAGGGGCCAGATCATCCAGTTGCAAGTTTACAAGTCAACAGGTCCCATCCATGCTGACCTCTCCTCTACAAGCTCAGTGGCACAGACAGCAGTGAGTCAGACAAGGTGGACAACATGCCCAGCTCTTTCCTCTCCCTCCCCTCTCCCCCGTGTTCCTCAGACAGCAATTAGGGGGAATTTAGCCAGCTGGGGTTCTCCTCATGCCAAGGGGTCTCAGGCAACCAGGCACACCTGCATTTCAGTTTCTTTCCACTGCACGTTTGTGGGGGCTGCACTTCATTTTCTTTCTCTCCTTTTCCAGCCCAATTGTGTTACTGATGCAGTGGCCTGCATTTAGGAGCAGTGTGGAGCTGATGCATCTGATGAAGTGCATCAAGAGACAATGCCATGGACCTGCAGACAGTAACTGCAACTGCTATGATGCATCTCACAGGTTTTCAGGGACAGAGGTTAGTTCACCCCCTCTTGAATGGGGAGACTGGTAAACTCTGCACTCTGAGCCCCCTTGGAATTTATGATTATTCAAACATTGCCTTTACCAATGGGTGCGAAGACCTCTAGCCAGTGTTAACCACTGTCTGGTTCTGGAGCCACAGAATGGCTTTGTTTTCTCTTCTTTAAGCGATTTAGATTGGAGAGCTTCTTTAAAGTACCACATGAAAGATGGCTCTGTTTCAGCCACACTCTTGAAAGCCAACAAGCTTTTAAATGCCAGTTACTGCATATCATGAAAAGAATGGGCAGTTGTGAGTTAGCCGTCTTGGTTTTGGTTGACAGTACCCCATGTAGAAAAGAAAATGAGATCTCTGCATTCAGCCTGAGAAGCAGAGTAACCCAGGTAGCTATAGGACAGTCTTCACTCTCAGTGAAACTCAAGAAATTTCTGTACCAGTGAGAATCTGGATTGCCACAGCTGGAATCACCATCAGGCAGTCACAGAAATACAGTGTTTTCTATCAGGCAGGCTGGAGGAGCCCATGTTTCTCATCAGATAGATGTAGTAGTGCTTTTTAATACTTTTTAATAGTTTTCAAAATTATGATAAGATCTGCAAGGCCATTTAAAATGGATAATCTTCAAGTGGTATTAAGGATTAAAATGGGTCTGCCTTGTATGCCATAATGGGCCCCTCACAGGCTGTTCAACGTTATCAAAAGGTGATTTTAAGAGTTTGTAATAAATATGTTCCTTTGGGGAAGATTAGGAAACAGGGTGGGATTTGCCATCCTTCTGCTATCTCCAAATTGCTGTGCTCTAACTGAATTTATTACAGTGGGTCTGTCTTGAACTCCAGAGTGCCAGCTCACTTCTAATCTATCGTTCAGTAAAGAGGTTTGTCCTTAGGGGGAAATGTTTGCTCCAAGAGCCAGGGTTATTTAGTATTTGATTATCAGCCTAGGAGAAATTAGTCAAATAAGGCTCCAGCTTCATGAACACTTATGTGCAAGTTTAACCTTCCATTCCTGAAGAGTCCTTTAGATTTCAAAGTGCAATAAAATAAAGTGTGCCTGCAGAAATCTTATGGGGACCAGGGGCTATGAGAGCTATTTATCCTCAAACCAGAAGTGAATGACTTCATTCAGAAAGTTTTCCTTGAGCAAGCTGTGCTTATCCTCTTTTAGTGTCCAACTCTTTGTCTTTGTTGCAAACCCAGTCTTTGTCCATGCCACCGTCAAGGACTGGGCCTGAAATTACAGAGAGATTTGAGTGTATGAGGGAAACTGGTTAAAGTTACTGAAAGTACCCTCCCTAAGCATTAATTTGTCATTTCACACTTTTCCATATTGACAAAGTCCATGTCCTTGAGCAACCAAGTTGTCAAAGTGGTACAATACCACAGTAATCCTTCTCTATGAACTTTCTAAGGTTTCTCTTTATATATAAATTCCATTGTATGTCAGTTAAAGGATTTAAAGTACGATTATGAAACTTTCACATTTCATAAAATGTTGAAGGTTGAATGATTTTTTGTGGAGCCCAGCAGAAAACTTCTCATAACACCTACTGCCAGTGTCCTGCCAGCAATGTGCTTGCTATTTTTGTCTGCCTAAAATCAACTTGAACACGCTGGAATTTATTGATTTGTCGAAAATTAACAGTTTTGGAGGAGAAAGTAGAGTTTTTTTGGTTTTACCAAATCTATTTGATCTTTACTGTTTCTGAAGCAGGCTTTTACCCCTTTGGCTCCCCAGCCCTCTAGGCTTTGTGCTTTGGAGCCAGCATTCCCAGAGCTTTCATATTGCCTGACTTTCAATTATTCTCCTTGCAGAGATACTGAGAATCCATTAGGACTGAGATGGTCCATGTTTTCGTGGACCTTGAGTGTGCTTTGGAGGCCTCAGTTCAGGCAGAGAGCCTTCAAAAGTCACAATAATATTTGTACATCAGCGAAGGATTTTGTGTAACTGCAAGCTTCCTGCAGTGATGTGTATGTGAGCCCAGAAAACTCCACACTTAGCTCTAGCCATCTTTCTGGACTGACAGGTTATTTTATGTTAATGTTGCCCAAATAGATCTTGCACACAGGATGTTCAATTTCTTAATTTGCTTAACCATATGATTGCAAAATAACAAGATGTAATACAAGAGCAGAAAACATTAATACAGTAATTTCTATTAACCACAAAATATGACGACTTGAGAAATTGTCGTCTGTATATCCAGCTCACTGATTTTGACTAAAAAATATCATAACTAGAGGTTAGGGGCTAGAAAATGTATTGAATTGGGCTGGTGATGGTTAATTTCAAGGAATAACTGAGGGAGGGGCAAAGGAGGCTTTTATGGGGCTGTAGAGCTGCTAACCACATGCTGTTGGTGTTCCCAGTTCACACGACAAGAGGAGCACATAGTCGGGCTGGGCAACACCCCTGTCCCAGCTGTGGCTACATTTGCTCCTTTTGTTGTGACTGCCTCCAAGTATATAGTTCCAGTTTAACTCAGCCTGGAGATACACCCTTCCTAAATTTCAGATTTTAGTTTTCAAGTTTGTGATTAGTGCCTAAACTCTGATTTTGGGGTTAAACTCTAACTCAAGAAATTGAAATGGGCAAATGGTCCTATTGCCTTCTGCATTTCACACCCTTAATCCTGTTTTTAGGCATCTTGGTGAATCAGCCTAACATCCTACTAATGAAAATGCTAAAGCAGATATTCTGCTTTGAGCACATGAATATTTGAAGGCCAAGACCTTTTAGATCCGAGAATAAGCTGGAAAACTCCAATGAGGTATGTACTGCTTTTACTTTTACCCTACGGGACAGTGGTATTCACGTATTTTTCCCTGCAGGACCATGCGGGGTGACTGAAAGCATGTGTGGAATCTGGAACATTTATGGTGCAAACATCATTTTAGCATTCTCCTACGCAAGAGATGATGAAACTTCCTAAGATGAGAGCCTATGTAAATATGTGTTATGCATCAGCTAGGCAAACAGATGAGGGAATGTTGTTTTTAGAAGCTCCAGATGATGGCCATGATCCTGTAATGTGATTATTGTGAACAGAGACATACATCCATCTGCAGTCCAACTAATTCATCCTCTGCAGATCCACTGCAGGACTAGGGTCTAACTCTGCACAGCCACCAATGCCGGCAGTGATTCAGGAGAACTGAGCAAAGCCAAAAAGGCTGACCCTGTCACCCTGGAAGAGGTGAAAAGGCACTGGAAGACCAGGAACCCTGCCATCCATGCTGAGACAATACTTGTTCAATTAAGCGTCTTATGCCTGCATGGTAATAGCCTGTATCTTAGCATGCAAAATCCCTGGCTCACTGCTAGCCTCTGCACATATTAGCTGTCTTACAACCCCTCAGACTGAGAGGTGGCTCTTCCACTGGGGAGAGTGGGGTCCATCCCACTGAGGGTCACTTCAGCAATCCTTTCAGAGTTATTTTCTTTGCAGAAAACGTGGAGAGCAGCAGGGCATATGCCAACGCCAAGCCTTGCTCCACAGTCACAGAAAAGGAAGTGCTCTACTCCTGCGTGGTAAACCTTCCCCCTACACCAGGTAAAAAACCCATTAGAGCTGCCACTCTAAGCTAGCTATGAACAGACCTGTCCTTTTGCAGAAGTAGTACGTGTATGTATACATATATGTATACATTTACATAAAAGAATATCAAAAAGACTACCCTCCATAAATTGCCATGGCTTCTTCTGTATTGTTTTTAATGCTTAGTTTAAACCTTGATGTGTAACTCTTCTTGAGCATTCCTGACTAGAGTAATTAATTTATACTTTGTTCTGAGAGCACATCAGCAAATGGGCATCAATGCAGATAGCCAATTATTGCTCTAGCAGTGAGGTTAAACAGCTTGTGCTTTTAACTGCACAGTACAAAAGATATAAAACTAGTTGCTTGAGATATTAATCCAGGATGACCTGATATAACGTGACAGTAAAAGTGCTTTTCCCAAAGAAGGGAAATATGTGCTCTGCTCAGTACCTCCTGCTGACTCTCTGCTCCAAGTGAATAAACATACAGCTGAATTCTCCCAGCCAGGTGTGATCCAGGAACAAACAGGCAGCACATATTTGTGCCTGCTAATGTCAATTCTAACTCACAGAAGTGGCCCACCACCAGCTCTGCAGTGAAAATGCTTGCTCTGTTTTCTCAAGAATCAACGCAGAAAATGCCACAAGCACAGAAAAATCACCCGGTTTAAATCTCTAAAGAATGAAGCACCATGATATACAATGAAGTATCACATGCAAGAGTGGTGTTTCAGGACTCAGCCACCACAGATGAAATGGAAGCAAAAAGGGAAATCTTGCATGAAACAGACAATAAATAATCTTAAAGACAATTTACAAAGTCTAACCTCTACAGAAGCCCTAGTGATCTGAATGGGAAGAGCTTATGTTGGAACATCTCATCTGAAATAATCTGCTCCGGAGAACATGGGAGCCACGTTCCCTCAGTCTGCAGCTGCTAAACTGTCCAGCAGGTCGGGCAAGGAAAATTGCATGCTGAGTTTGAATATTTGTCTTGTTCTTCTGTGTCCCAAGTTTAGCTCTGTGCCTTTGTCTCTGCTCAGAAGGAACATGAAACACAGTTAAACTCAGCTTGACGGCTCAATTTAGGCTGCACATAAGAGCACATTAGCTCTTGATTGTAAAATGCATACCTGGATTTGAATAAGTCAACCTTGTCTTGGTATGGTAATAAGGAAAAAGAGGGTTAACAAAAGATAGGGTCACATACCTAAAGATAAGAGAAGTTGGGTGATAGGTACCAGTGTCTGAACAGTCTTTCACAGGACTCAACTCTCACAGAATAGAGGAAAAATCAAGCAATCTTATGATTAATTATTGTAATGGGATACTGATAGTTGCCATTGGCTGAGAAAGAATGCACGCGTTTCAGATCCGCTAATTCACTGTGATCCTTTAGATGTTAAGCTCTGAAGCAGTGCTGAGTTTGGCAAAGTGAGGACAAAAATCCATTCCTATTCTAAGCATGCTACTTTAGCTACTAGCTTTTCATTCAAGAAAGGGATTTGTTGACAGCAAAATTATTTTCTTAGAAAAACACTAAATGAGAAGATGACAAATGCTGTTGTGAATGTTCACACAACTCCAGGAGCAGTCAACCATGATTATTCAGACAGGGCTCCTGCAAGAATGGATAGAGCTTGAAATCTGCAAGGATAAGGTCCTCAGTAAGGAGTAGCACTTAGAGTTGCTCTGGAGAAAATCTAGTTTCATTAGCCAGATTCGTGCTCATTTGGAGTTGACCATGTGCAGTAGAACGTCTTGTCTGTATGGATGCAATTAAGAGATACACAGTGAATAGTTGCCCTGCAGTTAGTGTAACATATGCTCCAGTACTTCCAGACGTGACTACTGAAGTTGGTAGCAAAATCCTGATGTCTTCAACAAGGTCTCAATCAATGGTAGTCATATAAAAATGGCTGCGTGTAAAAGCAGCTGGGGATCTCTCCCTTCCCTGGAAAAATGTGAGAAAGAGAAGAGGAATCCATGCTGAGGAACTGACTGAAAGGCTGAGAGGCCAGTAGGTAAAGCCCTGGCTTGTAGCATTCGGGAGACAAAACGGTATTGCTACCTACTCTGTGACCTGCTGTTTGCCTTCTGGTAGATGCTTTTATATCTCTTACACTTTGCCTTGCGCATCTCAATAAGAAATCCTGAGCCCAACCCCTACTAAAGGCATCAGAGCATTCCTCTTCAGTCTCCATAAGCATTGATGTCATGCGCTTAATGTTTAAATCCCATGGCCATATGTACTGTACTCTCTGGAAGAAGATAAGCTTGATCACTGCGCTGGACCACTGTCACAGCAGCTTGGCCTAAGGGACTGAAGCTCACTTGGTGGCATCAAGGCCTGTTTGATATAGGACAGTAACAGGCTGCACTCTAACGAGGCAGTGATCTGAGGAGAAGCAATCTTAGTCCCACTGACAGCAGTGGATCTGAAGCCTCCTTAGGTTTGTGGTGCCAAAATTCAGGGCTAAACTCTGCAAATTGCATGTATTTCCCCAGTGACCTATCCTGAACTCTGGCTCCAAGCAACCCCCACTGGAACTGTGTATGGTTCCCCACTTGAACTGTCTGACATGAGCCCATCTCTCATCATGACAAGCCCAGCGGGTGATGCACAGGCTCATTTGGCGCTCCAGTTCATGACCAACTCCCCAGCTCTGCAGATAGCAGGACCGTGCTGAAGGTTTAGACAGGGCAAACGATTTCAGGCAAGATAAGGATAGACTAGATTTTTACCCAACCAGAACTTATTTGTGTGAGGTTTCTAAAAGTTCAGTAGTTTTTACTCCACTGCTGTGTGCTTTACTGCTGTTTTCTGGAATCAGGAGAGGAAGTAACAAATTAACACAAGGGAAAGTGTTCTTGCAGCAACACCACGGTGGGAAAAAAGTCACGAACTGCTGGAAATCCACCCAAATACATTCCTCTGATCTTCCAAGATTTTTTTAATCTCTGTTCCAGATTCCAAAGGTCTATAATGCAACAAGTTTTGGATAGGTCTGCACAATTCTGATGCCAAATTTGAAATGGGATTTTTGATGCTCTCCCCTGACTAGTTTCCTTTTCACAAGTCCAGGGATTGGAACTTTTCCTTCCTCACTCTGCACTTGGGGTCTCCTGCTTTTAGCAAACCCGCAGGAGCTGGGGCTGTGATGGGAACATAGGCTGGGCACCAGCTGAACACTGCACTCAGAAAAGCCATCCACTGTGGCCAGGAGCTCTGCGAACTGCCAAGGCTGTTGCTGAGGCTGCTGCCTCATCTCCTTGGGCTCCCTCAGCTCTTTCCTTTTCCTGCATGAATGCCATCCTCATCCAAGAGAGCAGGTCTGCCCACTGGCTCTTTAACTCTGCCTTTAACTCCAGGACCAAATTGCCTGCTCTGGAGCCAGAGCTGGATTCTCCAGAACTAATTTGAACATCTGCATTTGAAAGACCCAAGTTACATTGTTTAAAAGCAGGTCAGATCCTGTTCAACCACAATAGCCAGCAGGTAATTCAAGTGCAAATCTGCAGCCTAGGCCATGGATTTGTACGTATCACACAAATGAATGTAAACACCCCCTCCTACTCGACCCAAGGAAGGTTATGGAGAGCATTGGCTGGCTGCTTCTCCACACAGCAGTTGTTAAAACATCGCTGCAAGGTCATGGACAACATTCCAGCTCATCGAAACTGCAGATAAACACACTTCCTTCCCAAAGAGCATATGAAAACAGCTGTTCGGCATTATAGTGTATTGCAAATGATTTCTTGTCTCTTCAAAGGCAGTTGTTCTTAGAAAATCCAAAGGCAGCAGTCCGAGAAGCACCTATCGCCTGCACTGATCTACGCTGGTTGGAGAGGAAGCTGGAGCAGACGAAAGGCAATGCTACTCCAGACTCACTGGTTTGCATCCCACATTTATTAACATGCTTTTGTGAATTAAGTGGGGAAAAAAATCAGGTGTTTAATGACCAGACTTCTGAGGCAGGCAACACGTCACACATTTCTCCTACGGTCTTACGTGTAGGCAGGGCTCAGTCTCACAAGATTCGGGGCAATGTGGACCTGCACAGCAAGGCACAGCCACGGGCTGGGGTGCAGGAAGGGTCTGTGGGGAGCACACCAATAACAGGGGCAGAAATGGGAGCATTTCATATGGGGGAAGTGACACAGGGGCTCCGACACCATGGAAAACCAGACCCGCTTGCAAGAGGGGAATGGGATAGGACCAAGAACCTGGCCTGGACAGGCACAGAGGTGGGGGCAGCTGGGGTTCCAGCTGGAGGACTGGAGGTGAACCAGAAGGTATGTGTCCTCCGGTTTCTCTGAAACAGCCTGGAAAGCAGACAGCTCTGCATTTCTCCTGTCTCATGGTCAAAAACATACGGACAAGGCAACCTGTACTGCACATGCCTGCTGAGGAAGCAGCCCACCAGGCCCTGTGGGGCCTCCTGGCAGGAGGTAGGAAAATATATAGAAGAAACTGTGTTCTAGTACTGTCCTTGTCCTTTCTTGAGTTGTAAAGCTACCCAGGATAGTGTTTGTTTAGCATACTAGGCTTGCATGTGTGAATGGAGTGCTGACTCGCTGTTTAAAAGCCCCCACAGCGGGCAAGCCTTCTAAGGCCAAATTAAAACCATTAGTTTGCTGTGTGATCAATTGGGACAACTGACAATTGATGAAAATGCTTTAGAACAGACAGAACCCTCAGAAATAAATAACTCAGTTCTTCTGAACTGAAGGCAGCCCTCCATCCCCCAAAACTGTTTCTGTTAAGATACTGTTTACACAGTTTTAATCAGTTGTGTCACTGGGGCACAGCAAAAACAGCAATGTGACCTGCTGAGATTTAGCACCAGATTGCGATTTACAATCAAGGCACCAAGAGTCACTGAAGTGCATAGCTCCCGCCCCAATTACTAATTAATCAGACCAAAAGAGGTCTCCATAAAAGGCATAGCAGTCAGCTGTGAGCCCTATAAATTCAAAGGGCTTCTCTATCCTTTATGTAGGAAAGGTGACCTGGGAAGCTCTGCATCCTGCAGTTAGGATCTGGTCCTGGGAGAAAGCAAACTTGTTTTGGGTTTGTTTTTTGTTGGGTGTGTTTTTTTTTTCCTCCCCTCCTTAATAAGAATGCATCTAGCTTGTTTGCAGTAAAGCATTGTTAAAAAGGCAGCATGAGTTGCTGGGATGAAATGAGTTGGCTAACTTGCTTTCTTGAAAGTGTGTGAAAATTCACATGCTTTTGGTTCGGTTGGTTGGTTGGTTGGTTGGTTTTTTTTTTTTATTTTCTTAAAAGCATTAACAAAGTGGCAATAGCTGCGTTGGTTTATAGTGGCAAGATGGTAACACAATGGCTCAGGGAGGGCAAACCGCAGCCCTGCATGTCACCGCGTGCTTCAGGGAGCCAGTCCCTGCCCGTCCCGCCTGTGCACGGGGCTTCTTCCGTAGCCAGGAGCTGGAAAGCACCACACGACAGGACTCCGGCAGTGACCTGCTGGCAATGCAGGTAGCAGCGCCCAGGAGGCAGCATGCCTCGGGCCGTCTGCTGCCGCCTGCGTGCAGGGAGCAGATTTTGCTGCTGGAACTCAGGCGTGGTGTCAGTGGTTTCAGGGGTGCTGCCAGGGCAAGGCCAGAGGGGGATTTAGCTGGGGTGACCCCCTGGGCTGGGACGGCCTGGTGAGCCCATCCCTTGGATGCTGGCAATGCTCAGTCTTCAATCTGGCACTGCCCTCGCTCCTGGCTGACCTGGCCGTGATATGTGTTGGGCTAAGTCATCTTTATGTGAGTCCTTGGAGAGCACTGCTGCCTTTGCGTGGCAGCAGCCACCGAGCCCTTCTGAAAGGGGCAATGGGCCTTTGCCACCAGCTGCGGCATCCCTAGGTTTGGGGCTGCGGCAAGGCCCGTCACCCATGGAGGGGGATTGCAGGGAGCGAGGTATGGGCTTAGCATTATTTGCTCATTGAACTCTTGCTGGGTTTACAAGACTTGAGGCTTTAAAAACTGCACTGCAGGTACTGAGCTGGGCTGGAGGTGAGCAGTGCTGCTCCCCAGGGGCTAATGGAGATGCCTTGTGCACATTCCCCAGCAGTTTCTAGCTCCTTTTCAGGGGTTAAAGAGTTTCCCACTGCCTTTGGCTCCACTAGCCTGGTGTCTGTTAGGATCAATGGGCTCTGAAAAACATCTCAAAGAGTACCTCTATCATTCCTCAACATATCTTTTAATTATTTCAAGGCAAAAGGGATAGTTCTGATGTTTAAAGAAAAAAAAAAAAGAGAAGGAAATATAAAAGCATGAAATAGATCCTCCCATTTGATGTTTTTGCTCACTTTATTGCACTTCATCTCATTACTTTTATGGTCAGGCCATTTCTTGATGCTGATAGTCCAAAATAGAAACCCACAGTTTTTAATATAAAAATAATACATGCCTTAAGATGAAACCACAAGATATTGTGAAAACAGGAAGTCCAGTGTGTCATTAAAGTGGGTTATTTAAGTATAAATATTCTATTTTCTATTTTTTGAAGAGTTGTGCCTATATTTTAGGAGATGATATAGATTTGGTTTTTTAGAGTGAGAAATAACAGGGTAAAATCACGCTGGTGGTATTTTTTCTAGTCACTTTGTCAAATGCATGACTGTGCACACTACACAGGGGAAAGAAAAAGCCTTCCCTCTCCTCACCCCTCAGCAACATAACAGGGAACAGAACTGCACATCTGTAAATAAATGCATCATTAGATTCTCATCAATTTGTAAGCTTCACTTGATGTATGGCTAAAATAATCCCACAAGGATAACTAAAGAAGTGTTTGCTTTCAAGCACACACAACAGAGACCAGCGGAAACACTATTTCAGTTGAGCGGGTTTTTTTGTTGTTGTTGTTGGCTATTTTTTTTTTTCTTACAACAGTCCACATTGAAGAATTATTTTAGATGCATTGCTACCAATATATTCATTAGCTGAGGATCTCTGGACATATTAAAAGAACACAGTAAAACAACTAATGATGCACTTGAGCAGTAACAGGTTGTCATTAGAGCAGCATCTGCTCTCATCAGAGTTAATTATTCAGTTGCTTTGTTTTCCAAGTAGGTGTCTGGTAGAATTTAGCAGAATCTTAATTAAAACACATTTTCAAACTCCATGGATGCTCATCTCATCTAAAGAAATCAAGACAATTTCCACCATAAACATCAAGCTTCAGTTGAGCCATCAAACAGCAGAAGGATCTCAGCCAAGGCAAGTTTTAGGCATTAACCATTACAGCGCCAGTGGGATGCAGGTCGCTGTGAACTGATGCCCCGATGAACTCCCCCGATAAACTGTTCTGTGTATGTACCAATAACTAACACGGGCACATGGTTAAGTAACGAGAATGCTTGTGCTGTGTAATTACTTTCACTGTACAAACCCCTCTAATGCTGCATGTTAATTCTGAGCTGCAGAGGGGCAGCGTGTGCTCCTCAAAAACATGGGTTGCTCCGTGTTCAGGCACAGACCTGCCTTTCTGTCCACTTCTGCTGTTCTGCACAACGCTGCCCTGGGCAGGTCCCCCAACCTGATCTTGCAGCAGATGCTGGTCATTTTGAAACTTTTTATTTCCCTGTGTTCTTCCGCAGTGCTGGAAAAAGATGGTTTTCCTCTTATAAAAACTTCTCCCTTGGAAAGCCAAATGGAAGTGTTCTGTCTCTGGACATAAAAAGATTAAGTGATTACTATGAGGCTGCATTGACTGTCAGCAACTTGCTGCTAATATAGTAGCCACAGTCATGCCAGAGAACTTTTCCCATCGGATGTGGTAAACCCAGCATGCTCCCAGTGAGGATGCTGGCAGGGAGGGAGTGGGGGACTGGACAAATCCATGGCTGTGTGTTCCCACTCAGCTGAAAACTCTCTGTAAAGGAAACAACCCTCTGAGGTAAACAAGCTTAGGTTCAACCTGCTTCACTCAAATGCCGTTATCTGCAGTTGCTTTCCAGGGTCTCCTCTTTATTAGATTTCAGCAAGCGCATACCAAAAAAGTTCAGTCTATGAGTAACAGCTTTATTTCCCAGTGGCCAGCACAGCATATGAGAGCTTGAATCTTAAGCCTGGACTTGTTTGCTGCAGTGTATTGACTTACACTTGGAGCTGGTCAGGAATTTTCTATCATAAAAATGCTGTTTCATCAAAAGAAAATATTTCATGGAAATAGAGTATTATAAGCAGGCTGAGACAGCTGGATCCAGCCTTTTGGATGGGGATGGGAATGTTCTGATTTTTCATGTTGAAACTCTTTTTATAAAAACATTTTTATTAGTAATCTTATAAACAGTTTTGTGAAAACTATAGATGAAAGAAAAAAAACCAAAATTGTCATGAGACATTTCAGGTTTACCACAATGCAGTATCTATTTTAAACCTGTTTTACAGTGCATTTCGAAGCCTTTGGGGTTAGTGATGTTAGGGAATGGAGCTGCACCAGGAGAAGTTTACTTCTGGTTTTGCTTTTCTGATCCCTTTATAAAATAAAAGTTGTTCTAGTAGAAAGTGTCTGTCTGTCATGAAAGGGAAAAGCAGAAATCTATAACTCAGTGACTGTATTTTAATGGCCTGTACAGTTTTTTACAGGTCTTTTTGAGGGGCTGAGTGAGCAAACCGTCCACAGAGCAGGGGTAATGCCAGGCTCTGCAGTTTCGCAGGATTTCTGACTTTGCTAATGGAAGCACCTTCTGGTTTGGGCTCCTTAACGGAAAACAAGCCTCTGAAGAACACCAAGGCATTTCTTTATATGTGTTCTCCTCCTCTTCCCCCTCCTCATCCTTGCTGCTGCTTCTTGTCTCAGAGCAGCTGTAAGAGGCTGCCCTTCAAAGTCAAGCTGGGCTTAGAAAGAAGCTCCTCAGGAGCTGTTACCCCACCACCATCTTCCCTCTTCCCACCAGAAGTGACTCAGGATGAAACCACCAGCATTTCTCTCCTGCCTGGCTGACGTGTCAGATCTCACACCTGACAAACAGCATGCCGCAGGAGCACAGTGGTCCTGGTGAGGGGAGGCAGACACCTCAGGGCGTCCTGAGGAGTTTGAAAGGATGCACGTTCGTTTTTCATCCCAGGCCTGAGCAGTTGGATTCACCCTTTCTGGCACGCTGGCTTTATGGGCAACGGGGCTCAAAACGAGAATGAGCTGATAACCATAGTGCTAGTGCCACCTCCGAAACCACGAGCTTTTCTCCAGAATAATCAGTTTCAGCATTGTTCTGAAAACTGGCTCAGGCTGAACACCTGATGGTCCGCATCCCTGTGAGCACACGTGGGAGATGACCTGAATAGCTTGGCCACAGTTTAATTCCTCGGGAACAATCCAGGCTCCCCAAACTCATGCCATCAGGAACCACACCATGGGTGCTTGCATGCTCCTGCGCTGACTAACGGGCAAAGCAGGCAGGCGGATCAACAAAGCTGTGGGCTGATGCGGGTGGCATTTTCATGCCACAGCACTGGTGGATGACGTGGAGCGCTGCCACGTTCGATCTGTGGGCTCCTGCTTCAGCAGGCGCTGAGCAGCCGTGGCTGCAGCTGCTAGGTGGCTGCTGCTGCTGTGATGATAGCCTGTGCCTGAGGAGCTTTGCTGCTGTGCTTCCTTTTAAAGCTTCATTTTTGCCTAGAAAAAGAGATATTTAGGGACCCCTCAGTGTTGGAGGATGCTTGTGCATGACCACTTCTGGCTTTCAGATCTCTCAGAAAGGTTGTTGGGATATGCTGCTTGAAGGGAACAGGCGGCATCTGGGCCATAGTCCCTGCTGTGGGACGTCATGCCCTGTCCCAAAGGAAGGTGGCGTTTTGGAGGGGAAGGGCTTGCTGGTGGTCCTACTGCTGTCACCAGAGCATTTGTTGTGCAGAGTGAAAATAAATACATGAAAGCAGTACTTTGGTCTTCACAAAAGCATCCTTTATTTACATGCTAAGTGGGGTCGTCTGGTTTCTCCGGAATAGCAGCTGCTGCCCATCAGAGGTAGGCGCTGGAGCCTGCGAGTGGCACGTGTGTGAGCTCCACGTGGCATCTTCTGATGAAAGACAACCATGACGAGCCAGTGGCACCTGGGCCAGGGCAGAGGAGAGGGCCACCGTTCCTACTGCTGTGGTGCAGTCACGGTGACTCGGCCAAGCTGCAGGTCTTGCACACAGCCCTCGCTTTTGGGAGGGACTCACATGTATTTACTCGCTACTGTGTGCCACCAGCAGAAAGATCCACCTTATGCCATCCAGTCTAATCAGAGCTGGGGTCAAATTGTTTGAGGTGCAGGCGAGAGCTCTGCCTTTTTGCTGTGAAGACTTCTGTGCCTGCAGAAGTGCGTTTTTCCACACTAAGCGAGATCAGATGGGTTGTAATAGTGGAGTAGGCAGAGGGGGGTGCGTAGCAAGCCCAAAACCGTAAGTGGGGAGCTAGAAAGATGCAAATAGCTCATTCCCAGAACTCACACTTTCGGCTCAGCGATATGATCTGATCAAATTTGTCAAATTCTTTGACAGTTTAAAAAAAAAAAAAGGAAAATGAGGACTTTATTTGGGTAAATGGATTTTTATTAAAACCTTTATAGCATGTTTTGTTTCACTCAGAACTTAACTTGAATGAATATGCCAAAGACTGAGTTTCTGGTGAAACTGTTTCCTCTCCCTCTTGCCCAGGCCTGACTGCAGGATCAGGCACCCGCACTGCCCCGGCGGTCCTGCACGGCAGTTTCGGTGTGGCAGAGGACTAGCCAAGCCCCTAGGAAGCACCCAGGGATCTTCGTAGGCACAAACAGACACACAAAGCAGACTTGGGGCGCTCAGCACTGCTGGGGCCTCACTCTCTGCCAGACTACCACGGCCAGCACAGGGCTTGCTCAAGGGGTGGCTGCCGGGGCTGAGCCTAGCCCTCCGAGGTGCCCCTGGGCAGGACCCCAGCAGGGCCTGGGCACCAGGTGCTCTGAGTTAACCTCTGGGTGAGCTTATTTTTTTGCATTGATTACAGCTGGGGCCCAGAGGAAGAAGGCTGAGGCTGGGAACAGAGCTGACTGGCAGAGAAGATGCAGTGGTGAGAAGGGCTGACCCACTCCACGAAGCCCCGATGGGGAGATGTGCAGTGAGAGCTCCTTGGCTGCTTCTCTGCCAGGCTGGGGCTCCTGTGGCCGAGACCAGGCTCCACCTGCCCCAGGTTCCCTGTTCCCCACCTGCTATCTCTGTGGCAGGAGCAGAAATGCTGTGTGGAGACCACTGAGAGGCTTGGACTCTGCCAGGTAAGATAGCGTGAGCATGCATCTGAGGCTGGGTGGTTTGTTTTGTGGTGCTCAGGTGGGGTGTTATGCCTGGCTTCCTGGTAGTGATGCTACTTGTTGCCTTTTGTGCTGTTTGAACCCAGCGCCACTGGTTTCATTGCGATGGTGCCTGAGTGAAGTATTGCAGAGACTGCTTCTTGCTGTCCTCGTGAAAACAGAGATGAGAGCAAGTGATTTAATGTTAATGGAAGGGAAGGGGGAAGCTACCCGTTTGGGTGTAAAATCTGTTTTTTTAAAACCAAGATGCTCGCTGCGCTCTCTGAAGTGCGTTGTTGCTGCCAGCGTTTGACCCAGTTCTTCATTCAGCTGGGCCGGCTGGTTCTGGGAAACTCCCCCTCCCTTCAACACAAATGCAACATCAGCTCAATTAATCAGGCTCCATACAGTAAAAGCATCAAAAGCCAAAAAGTCCTCTGTGACATTTATCTCTGTCTTCATTCCTGAGGGAAAAAACACAGGCACACAAACCTCTCCTAATGAAAATCAGACAGTGTGAGCAAGTGGCTCTGAAGCAAAGTTTTTCTGCTCCTAAACTGTACTTCAAGTCATTACAAGCTTTGCTTGCCAACGTTACAGTAGCTGAAGCAGTATGTACAGCCTGTGATACGCAGACTGGAGTAAAACCTTCTTCATGACATTTTGTTGTATGGGAAAGCTTGAGTTTTTGGAAGACGCTCCGATAACACAATATGGAAAGCATGCTATCTTAGCATTTCCTACGCCGACTTGGAATGCCTTCTGTTTGGAGAAGATCCACTGGCAAGTGAGGGAAGGTCTGAACAGTCAATTTAGATTTTTCTTTTAAATGTATTCTGTATGCATATACTGTGGTTATTTTGAGATTTTTGCCTTCTGGAATGATTACTGTCTGATACCAGATAGAAAAGTCATTATGCATAAAACATAGGTGTACAACAAGTTCAATAGCGTAGGGGATCTGTGGATGGAACCAATTAAGTTTCGTTAAGAGGTGCAGACCTTATTTGTCTTTAAAACCCTATTCCACACCTACAAAGCCATTACTCCTGCTGCTCAGACGCGAATAAAAAAACCATGTAGTAAGCCAGTTGCATCCACTTTCTTGACCAAGAAAATAACCAAAAAAACAGTTAAATTAAAATCGGGTGCAGAGGCTGCTTTTGTTTCTTTGAAGTATGGTTTTGCTGAGGATAACTAGATACTCTAAGAAAGAAGCAACATGTAGTTGCTGTTCCTGGATCAAATCTGTGTCCTCGTCATGTCTCAGTCCCTTCTGTGGCTATGTCCTTCTATGCTCAGCTCAGATGGGCTTGACAGTATTTTGGGGGGAAGTTGGAGTCCTAACATCTTTGTGAGTTAGACTGGCATCGATCCTTTCTGGGCTGTACCCCACAGGTCTGGCAGCACAGCTTGCCCAGAGGGGAAGGGTAGTGCATTCCGTCCCTGTTTGAGCATGCAGGGCTGGATCATGCCCTGCGGCACCGCTGTGTTGTGCAACAGGAGCATCCGTGTGTCTCTTCTAAAGAGCTTGCAACTCACAGGGGAGTGTAAGCGAGTGGGATGTTATCGGAGCATGTACAAGTGTGTTGTGCATTATATCTGTATTACCTAAATGCCTTCAGGATGGCTGTGAGTGGTGGGAGGATTGATGTGGTTGACTGGAACGGTTGGCTGGCTGGTCTGTGTTGGTGGAGAAGAGGGAAGGGTATGCAGGAGGAATGGCAGCAGTCGTGTCGTGCACAGTGGCACAGCAGAAAGGACAAAGATGGCTGTAAGGGAGGTGCCAAAGTGGCTGGATAGCCCTGCACATCTACAGCATTAGAGGAAACAGTGATGAGGCAGGAAAAGTGGAAGCTCCCCCAGCTAAGGGTACCTTATTGCACCTTGCACTGCCTGCCTGTACAAGGCAAAGACAAAATAATAATAATAATAATACTTCCTTCTTGTCCCCCTCTGAAGGAAACCCAACAAGAGAGGATGTAGTTACTAAACTCACCAGACAGCCTGCTGTGTACCCACACCTTATGCTTGTTGCCTTTGCTGCCCCGCTTGGAGCACAGCACAGCTCCAGGGTGGAGTGTGACCTGCTGAATCGCTGCCCACCCCTGAGACCCTGCTTGGGAAGATGGGGACCCTCGCTGGCTCCTTACTTCCTTCACAATGTAAATGGGGCTTGGGTGATGTGACTGGGTGCAGCACGGCCAGCACATGGCCTTATCCAAAACTTGGCCCAGTAAGCCCTGAAGCTGCTGAGCTGCAGCTCCAGCAGCCTGATCCAGCTCTCTGTGCATCTGGGCAACACATCAAAAATGTGGGATGCTCAGCTTCGCCGTGGCTTTGTGGAGCCCTTAGTCACAGCCTGTGTGGGAAGGGGAGGCAGCAAGCTGCCAGGGCAGCCTCCTTTCCTGTGGGAGCACAGCTGGCACTCACCTTTCGTTGCTGTTGTCCAGTGACTGCTCTTCATCTCTAGTCAAAAAGGCATTTGCTTACCACGCTGCTAATACCTGTGTGTTGTTGCACCATTGGGGATGTGCATGTTGCAGGCTGCCCCCTCGGCACTGGGGAGTGCCCGTCACGGGTAGGGAAAGTGTCTGGGCCTGTTGCTGAGCTCCTGGTTCACACCTGGTTGTTCATAAGCAGCATTAGCTAAAATCTGAGGCTATGAGCTAGCAGGGACAGCAGCTTTTCCTCCTTTCCTCCCTCCCCTTGGAGGATGCAGCTGTGCAGTCGCCAAAGTATCTGCCAATGCCTGTTCAGTCCCAGGCTCTTGTGGATGTGTGCAGTATAAAACCAGTAACCTCTGTGCTGTGTGCAAGCAGCTAGAGAAAAGCAATCTGAAAAGAGCATGTGAACAGAAGGCTGGAAAAAGAGCCATTTGATTATTCAGTTCTTAAGAGGGGGGAAAAAAAAATTGCTGCAAGAGAAGCAGAACTTATGAATCCTGTTTTTTCTCTGGCGCTCTCTCCCATGGCTTGATTATCTTGCGTTCATCCTGATTAAAGCTTTTCCTGTGGCTGGAGTATTCATAGTGTTGCTTTCCCATGTAGGATCTGTGCTATCTAACAGCATGGGTAATTTCACATTGCAGTCTTGTTCCTCAGAGCAGACAGCAGTTCAAGACTCTCTATGTATTTTCTTGAGACTCATAGGAATTTGGTACATCTGAGATTCTTCTGCGGCATTAAATTTGGCTGAAGTCAGCCATCAGAACGCAGTAGTACCAGAAAGGACTGGGAAGTAAATAGTGTAGTTGTGTAAATCTTGCCTCCTTAAGAAACCAAACCGGAAAAAAATGTATATGTTAACAACATACTATTGAATACCAGTGTCACTTCATCTCCCACATCCCCAGCTGAAGGTGTACAGGGCTGGCTCACATAGTGCTTTGAGCGTACCTGTTCTCTTATTAGGCTCTGATCCTGCAAACAGTTTTTCTGCCTCAGTAAGTGTCCTGGAAGCTGTGGAGTTCTTGCAGGACTGAAATGAGACACACGTGTACAGCTGGCGAGGCCAGGGCATTAGGCTGGTTCATGGTGGAGGGGGAAGAGCCTGCACTCCTGAATCTGGATGAGGCTTGCCAAGTGCTCCTGTCATGTGGCTGAAACACTGTTCCCATGGGCAGAGGGGTCTGCTGGCCCAGCCCAGGCAAAGGCTGCAGCACTGGACACCCTCCTGGAAGGTGGCACCATGTCCCTGTCCCTCATGGGTGGCGAGGGCAGGGTCCCATACCAGAGGGTGCTGGGGGTGCTGCTGATGCTGGTGTCCTGGCTGTGGCACAAGCACCGTGGCTGGCAGGGGTCTCTGCTGGCTCCTGGGCCAGCGGGGTTGTGTTCATGCTCAGGATGACGTGCCAGGAAGGAGAATGGTTTTTCAGGAACTGTGGCCTTTGGTGTGAGCTGATGTAGAAAATGACGTGCCCATGGGAGGCATCGAATCCCAGCTTTGTTTGGGGAAGGAGGAACTCGAAGTTTAGCAAAACATTCCTAATCCCTGAAAAACGCTTCACTTTGAAACGCTTCTCCCAGCAGGATCTGAGAGGCCTGACACGCTTTCAGTGCTGGCCCAGCTCGATCTGTGAAATCCAATGTGAAGCCCGTTTCCCGAGCCTCCGCCAATCGGCGCCTCGGCGTGGGCATGGCCAAGCGCTGCTGGCAGTCGCTCCCGCTGCTCAGCGCTCAGCGCTGGCACCAGCCAGAAACAAACAGGCAAAGTGCCACGCCAAAGAAAAGGGAAACATCTTACTCCTTATTTAATCAATATCAACAGACATATTAACAATCGCATATCAACATGCGCAGTTATTTGTAACCCACCAGTAAACATGCTTGTTAGGCCAAATCTGGTGGTTCCCTGCAGAGGCGGAAGGAAGGAGCGCATTTGGGAGTGCACCATCTCCCCTAGGGATGGGGACAGGTTGGGTGCAGGGTGCTGCCGGTTCAGAGCTGCCCGGGAGGAGCGCTGGAACTCCAGGAGCATCATGGCTCCCAGGGTGGCACATGTTCCCGGGCTGCTGTGCATGGGTGACGAGGCCAAAGTCATCTCCTCTTCCCAGATGTGCCTGCAGTGACCACAACATCTGCTCTGAGCCCCACATGTGTTTACCCTCGTGCAAACTTTGCACAAAAGCCTGGAGCTTCATCTTTGGTGGCTGCCTGTGGCTGGTCATGCTGCAGCTCTGTGTTATGTGGTGCTATGGGCTAGAAGAAAAGATGGTGTCTCACAAGTGGAAAACCAAGGTCTGGCCTCTAGCAGGGTGATGATAGCCTCAGTGCTTGGGTCCTGTTGCAGGCTCTAGCAGTGGCAGGATGGCTTGCACCAGGGGTGGTGTGAGCCAGTGGTTCGTAGCCTGCTGTGCATGGGTGTGGACAGGGGAAGCACTCCTGGAGCGGGTCCAGGGAGCACCTGCAGGAAGGCTGATGATGATGGGTCAGAGCCAGAGCACAGTTGGGGCTTCAGGTTCTCACCTGTGCAGAGGCGGGTGGTGGTGCTGTTGTTACAGCATTCATTTAAGAATAAAATAAGGCTCCATGTGAATTGCATCTCTAGCAAGTGAAATGCAGAAAACGCCCAGTGTCAGGCTTCTCATCTCTGGAACAAACAAAGTTTCATGAGTCCCACTGGCTGCAATGAGGGTATCTCCATAAAGAGAGGCAAAAATAGACCTCTGCTTTAATGTGAGGAATCCAAGAGTATTTCTCTAGTGGTTAAAGCCCCCCCAGGTGAATGTGCTGTCGATATGAGTATGTGTGGGCAGGAGAGGCAGCACAGCTGGTTTGGGTGGTGGGTTGGTGGGAGAGATGCTGCCTCCCCCCTCCTGGGGCCAAGGGGTGGCGTGGCCGCCCTGCATGGGGGACACCAAAGCTGGGGTGTGGGCTGCCTTTTCTGAGCCCTCTCGGGGCATCAGCTCAAAGGCCATCCACTCCTTGCAATATTTACAAATATATCTGTCTCTAAAATCTGCCCGAGTTTATCAATGAGATGGGGATAGCATTACAGAGCTGTGCGCACACATGTTATACATTCCCCCAGCAATAATTCCTTCCTCCAGTTATGCTATGTATTTAGTGCATTCCTCCAGTATGATAATCGTAAACATGCTTTAAAAAAAGGCTAGCGAGGTCAAAACAAAACATAGAAGCTGGCCAGATAGTGGGAAGAGGTTGCTGCAGCCCCTGAGGCTTGGACTTCTGTGTCCTGACAGCCTCTACCCTCTCAGAGAACAGCAGAGCTGCTCCCTGTGGGAAGAGCAGAAATGCTGTGGCAGCGGGTAGGTGACCAGCCAGCCCCGCTCGCTGCCTGCCGGGCAAATGGCTGGGGCTGGCAAGGGCAGAGAGGAAAGGAAGGCTAAAACATAACAGAAGTAATAGGAAGCAGGTTGAAAATCTTTTCTCTATTTATGTATCGACCCACAGAGGCAGGGGGAAATCTTTGCGGTGCGTTCAGCTGTTGTTAGCTGCCTGCCCTGTGCCGAGGGTGAGGGAGCTGCCACGGGGCCGCAGCTGGGCCCGTGCCCCCTGGTAGGTCTGGATCCCTCTGGCAAGGAGTGTGCTGTTCCTTCCCAAAGCGACCGCATTGTTCTTGGGCTCAAAACCTGCTTTCCCACAGTTTGCACACAAAGTAGTGAGTGGTGCAAGGCTGTTACCTGTCACAGGTTTTTGTTTGTTTTTAAAACTGATTTGGGGGCTCCAGGTCTATTGATGCTCAGCTAATGATGAAATGTGCTTGGTTTTTGTGGCCAATCTCTCCCCTTCAGCTTGTCCTGAGCAGAAAGCTGCTTCTCAAGTTGGCCCTGGCATGAAGAGCTTGCTGCTCCTTTCCCTTTGTCCCGCTTGCTTGGAGACAAGTATCCTGTGAGCACTAACCATTCCCAAGCAGGCAACGGTGCAGGTGACTGTCCGAGCTCCCTCTCCTCCCCTTGACGTCATCAGACGGTGCCAGGCTTGGCCCCAGGTTTGTGGCCCCTGTGGTATCCTGGCCAGCAGTGTTGCTGGGAGTGTTTTGGGCAGCATCTTCCAAGGCTTTCCTTAGCCAGGACTGACAGACAGGGTCTTTTGGGAATGAGAAAGGTGGAGAGGAGTTGCCTGTGTCTGCTGTCTGTGGGGCACGCGAAGTCATCAGCCTGGCACGAGCCATTAACCCAGGAGGTCTGGGCAGGAACTAGCAAGTGCTTTTCCCCCTGCACCCTGCTCCCTCGCTTCATGGGAGCCATTAGCTTTCCTGGCAAAGCAGATGCTTAAGCATCCTGATGGCAGCATGCTCCCTTCAGCCGGAATACGTTACGTGCTTGCTAGGAAGCAGGAGAAGCATTAACCGTGAGACTGACAGTGGTGAAATGCATCAAAGATGGCTTTTACCAGAAGGGCTTGCCTGGCTTCACAGGTACAGTGCCAGCTGCCTGGCTTCCAGCCACCCCATACTCCCCATGGCCCTCCCCACATGGGGGTACCCCACTCTGCCACTGTGGCTGACCTCCCCGTGAGGCCATGGGGCACGCAGGGATCACAAGGGGCACCCAGGGGTATCCATGGGACCTGGGGAGGAGCAGGGTGGTGTTTCCAGAGGATCAGGGCGGCTGAGATGTTCTACCTGTGCTGCTTCTCAGCCTGCTGCTGAGCCGTGTCGGCTCTGGTGCCTGCGGCCTCTGCCCCGCTGATGGGTGCTGTGTCCCACTGCGCTGCCAGGGCAAGGGCTGCGGGGTTTGGGGAAAAAAAAAAACAGCCCTCCCAGAACATGGCAGCGCTGAATGCTTCCCCAGACTTCCCATGCCCCCCCCCAAGGCAACAGAGGCGTGTTTGGGAAAGGCAGCAACTTTCTGCTTCCATCTCTTCCCGATATGCAGGCACTGACACTATTTTTGCTTATTTTCTACCCCCCAGGACAATTTAATCGTAGCATTTCAGCCAGGCAGCCTGTGTAAGCCCTGCTTCCCAGGGCTGCCGCCGCAAAGCAGACCTCCGCGGTGTCTGACGGCGAGAAGCACACGAAGCGGGGTCGCACGGGGGTCCAGGGCGGAGGAGGAGAAGGAAACTTGGGTTTAATGCCTGAAGCGCAAATACTTGGCTAGGAGCACGTGTTGAAGCACTACTGTGTGTGCCTCTCTGTCTGCGTTCGTCTTTCAGGCAACAAGCGGCAGCACATTATCGGGTGTGTGAATACATATTTACTACGGTAGGCCCAGAAGGGCTTTTCAACAACTTTCCCTGCATGTGTTGCTAACAAGTCACTCTACAGATTTACCAAGTGAGCAGAATCGCAAATGTTTCTCTTTACAATGAGAAGTAATCAGAGAAAGGTCTAAATGGCAAACAGCGATCCAATATATACATTTGTCACAGATATAATGTAAAGTCAGCTCAGCCTCTTTGATGTCACATAAACATGTCATTTTGAAGTGACTCAGTTTTGCTAGCATTTCATCAGCGAGCGCACAACAAACAGTGCCAATTATGCTCCATCACTGTTTATCATTTGCCTCCTTTACAATGCCCATCCATTACCAGCAGAGCGGTTTGCAGTGTTTAGTCTCTGGTGGGGATGGTATTCCACAGACCTCAGCCCCGAGGCAGACTCTCTCTTTCACTGTTTAACCCACTGGTTTAATTACTGTGTGGGTTCAAAAAAAAAAAAAACCTACCCCAAAAAAACTTTGAATCCCGTATTCCAAACCTATGTAATATTTAGACAGCCTCTGAAAAAAAGATGCTGCGGATAGATGTGTCGGGAGTAGGATTTCTGTTTGAGGAGGGAGGGAAGGACACATCCCCATCTCCTGGAGTGTCCCTGTTATTTGTCTGGTTTCCTTCTCCCAAGCACCCTTTCCCTGAGGATCTGGGCCCATGGGAGAAGCCAGGTTGGGGGGAGGGGGGGGGCATTCTCATGGCCAGGCCCCAGGACCTGCTGGCATGGCAGAGCCACAGTGGGCAGAGCGTGCCCCACTGGCTCAGCTGCATTGGGTCCCACTGCAGCCAGGCTAGTGCATGGAGAATCACTCTGAATTCACAACTAGGTGTCTGAATCCCAGCACTTGTGCTATAAAACACATTGCTGGTTAATTGAAGGAGGATGCGGTGCAATCCGTTGTGTATTAGCAAATGCACAGTTTGTAACATACATCAACCCACACATATACGTGTGTGTATGATGTAGTAGTCGGATCCTGTACTGATGTTATTTCAAAGAGTTTGGGAGATGGGGTACTAAAACTGTGGTGTTTGAAATACTAATGCTACCAGCTGCTGAACTCACCGAAAATAATACAGTTATTCTGTTTGCTTCCCTGCTAGTGGTTAAAAAGTAATGAGTCCTTTTATGCTTTTTTTACATAATAGGCTCCAGCCAGAAAACTGGATGTTTCCTCGTCAATAAAATAAAAAAGAAATTCCCAATATTAAAGGAACAAAGTTGAAATTGAGCAAGTCTTATGTTATTGTGGTTAACAGTCAATAAGGAAAACCAGAGTTTTGTTCTGCTGACTTAAAAAAACATTAAGCTGTAAATATCTAACTCCATTCTATTTTAGTGTTGTGTGTTTTGCTTTTTTTCTTTAAATTTAATTCATGAAAAAATTCTCTCCCAAAGTTTTGGTGTTAGTTTGCTGCTTCTTTTCTCAAAGCATCAACCAAATTACATATGAGGGCCTTGTCTTCATAAAATCTACAAAGCTTAATGGAAGCAGTAATTTTTCACATGAAAAAAATAATTCTGGGGGTGCTGCATAGTGAAAATGGGATTTCAGCACTCATGGAAACCCAGTGAAAGAATAGGAGCAAAATGTCTGAGGTTTGCACTTGTGTGGGCAGAGTGGGGAGGGGTTTGGCTGCAGGGAGGATGGCGTGGCTGCAGCTTTCCTGGGTAGCCCAGGGTTCAGCCACTGGTGATGGGACAAATACTTCTGAGCACGCTTAAGAAACCTGAGCCATCATAAAACGTGGCTGCTCTCTCCTGACTTATTAGCAGGCACTGTTTTTGAGTTTTTTCTCATGTCTGAAGACGTTCTATCACAAATGCTCATCTTGGGTGGGAGAGCACAGCATCCTTGCCTGGCACATGGGAGCCCAGCTCCCAGGCAATTTTACTTCTAGGCAGGGATAGGTCTAGGCACACAAGCGGGAGCCAAAGGTGGCAAACCCAGCATGGCAGAGGTAACGTGTTAGGAAGAATAATAGATCTGAATAATTCTGAGTTTATAGACAAGCAAAGTTGGACACATACATAAACTGTTGAGTTAGTCTACAGACCACGCTGTTCATTAAATATAGCCATGCTGTAAAGTGTGTGCACACAAAGCCGCTCAATATATTTTAAGTGCCCCGACAAAGGCTTTGGTTGCAGTATTTAGAGGAGAAAACTGTTTTCTTTCCCCTGAGCCCAAACTGTTCCCGATGAATAATTTGTCCAGTTCTAATGTATAATTAACATCCGAAGGTGGAGACTGCTGCTGCCTATAAACATTACCATATTTTCATATTCCTACTCTGCAAGTTATCTGTTTTAAAAAGGAAACTGCACATGCACACACACAGGAATGAAGCAGGGCCTGTGACCCGGTGGCAGCGAGTGCTGCTGGTGGGAGCGTGGTCACCAGAGCCCCTCACCCTGTGGCCGTTCACCTTTGCAGCCTCCACAGCCTGCCCTTTGCTACCCAATAACCCCCTTCCCAGACTTTGTGCGTTTTCCTCGAAGGCTTATTTAAAGGACAGGGCTTATGCCAAGCTGTGGGTTATCACAGGTGCAGGTTCTAGGTAGGAAAAACAGAGTAACTATGTGCTGCTGTGGTTCTGCATCCCTGACATGGACTGCCATGAATGCAGCTGCTAATGCCTTTGTGCATGCTGTTAATGGGGGCTAATTGCCTACTGAAAACTTCCCAAGGATGCATCCACAGAAACTATGGACAGGTTTTGGATCATCTGCAGAAACTTGGTTTGTTATTTGGGGTTTAATTGTGAGTTTAGTGCTTCATTCCCTGCCGCCCCCCCCCCCCCAATCTAGTTCACTTAACAGACTTTTTGGACTTTTACCATCTGCTAGCATTAATCACTCTATGCTGAACTGTGCTTATCATTCAGGAAAGAGCACATTACGGAGGCTTCAGCCTTCTCTGGAGCAGGACCAGAGATGAGATGTGTGATGCTCTACCCAGCAGGGCAGCTGCCAGCCAGCATGGCCTTATCAAGGCCTGTACAGCCGTTAACCAGAGGTGAGACAGGGGAATCAATGCTCCTGGGAGCAGATTCCTGTGCTCCAGACGTTGGCCTGACAAGCGATAAGGCACAGCGCTGTTCTGGGCTGATGGAGGAAATTAATAGCACAGCATTGGCAGCAAAGCCATCCCAGCACACCTACCAGATGGGTCGTCACCTGCATCACCCTGGGTCCCCTGTACTGCTGTCAGAAAAGAGTCTCTTCATTGCCTTTTATCTTCGGAGTTGTTTTAAGGAGGTAAGCGGCAGCATCCTCCCCAACAAGAGCTTTGCATGGGCGAAGGGTGCGACAGCCTGGGGTTGCAGCGCTGCTTGCCAGAGCACTGCGCGGCCACGGGGCCTGCGTGGCTGCAGCCCTAAGCCATCACGTGTCTCTGCGCATGCGTGGGATGGAGGGGCCCGCCAGTGGCTCCAGCCTGCGTGCACCCAAACGGCACCTCGCCTCTGTCCTAGCACATTGTGGAGGCTCTCGTTCGGTGCAGCTGTCGGCCGGGGGTGTGGGGTCTCTGCGCTGTGTTGCAATGACTCTCTTTGCTCTGCGGCGTGCAGCACATGGGAGCATATGGCTCTGTGTCTGGTTTGTTTGTTTGTTTTAGTTTTTTTGTTTCTTTCTATTTTGGTTTACTGTCACAAATAATTTAATTATCCCATGACTTGCCATTTCAGTTATGCATTGTCTCTGTTCCTGTTTGACTTGGGGGCAGCTGTTGAGCTCTCCAGATTTAGGGCTCAAATCTGCTCATCATTATGTGTGAGCACAACACAGCCCATCTTGTAAAATAGGCAACTCTGCCCAAGGTGGGGATGTGCGAGGGCTGATGTGCTGGGATGCAGCTCACATCCCGCGCCAGGAGATGGGACCAGCCCTCAGCCCCCATGAGTGCCTGTGGGACCCAGAGAGGCCTGAGCACATGGTGGGTGTTTGTTAGTAGCCACTAAAAGATGACCCACCTGAAGCACTCGTGGGTTGTGAGGTAGGCTGCAAAAATCAACTTGAATTTTTTTTCTTTTGTCCTTCTCAACAAAACCAGCCATGAATCTTTCTTAATTTGGCTTTTTTTGTCCAGAACCTTGAGTTTACAGTCCCTCCTGTTCTCAGAGTTGTTCCTCATAGCTCTGATACCAAGTAGTTTAAAAGCAGTCCCCCCTCATACTGCGTGTAAGATGTGGAGAGGTCAATGAATGGGAGATGGAGATGTTCAAGGAATCCCTTGAATCCAGCAGCCTGGGGCTTGAAGAAAAACACCAAGAATGGGCTGTAATTAGTGTTGTGTTGATGACTGATAAATTAGGTGCTGTAGCCCTTACTTAGAAAATTGAATCAACTTGTGTGTTGGTCCATCACTTCTTATCAAACAATCCGGTGTTCGTATTTACATCCCGTAAATCCCCAAAAGTAGCTGTAAACACTCTGCTGGAGATGGATGGATGACTTGTGCCTACAAGCATGCACCCAGAGGGGGAACATTTGTTTGGCTTTTACCTATGCTTTTCTCTCATGCAGTGGATTTAGGAGGCATGTCCTGTGGGAAGATAGGGAAGCAAACAATTCAGCAATATCTCGCCAGAGCTCTGCAGACATTTATAAGACATACAGCTGTTTCTCTTTTTAATTTGGAGGAATACAGGCCTCACAAACAGGGTGGTTGGTTGTTCCTACAAATAAAAGCCCACAGCTCAAAGGCAAAATATTTTGAAGACAATGTACAATAAGACCCCTTTTTTTAAGCCATGTAAAAGCTGTTTTACGAAATTAAGCTGGAAATATCATAAGTGGGAAATGACCACAGAATAAATAGGAACCTTTTAGAAAGACAGCAAACATGTGTTATTTATTTTCCTAGTAAATGGAAGTGGCAGATTCAATCAGCAAGAAACATCAGATAGTTATGACCATTTTAATCACATAAAAAAAAAGTTCATAAGTTTTGTTTATGGTACATTTAACATTTTCAGTTTAGTATGGGGGGAAGTGAATAACTTGTATTTACTAGTAAACTAGAGATAAGATGGGACTGTTTCTTCTAATATAGGCAGAAAGGAGGTGAGAGGTAGAACAGTGAAGTGTCTGTGCCATTACCTTTTGCACTCCGTGTACACATCTGGAAAGCATTACGACCCGTTGCATCAGAAATATTTTAGAACTATCAAACAGTTCCAAAGCATGCACTGTACACCATGAAGAGAGACAGCCTTCTTGCCTGCAATTTCGGAAGGCTTGTCGGCATGCCAAGGAAACCTATTTTATATGGGTCTATCTCTGCTTATATTTGCTTGAAAGCTTTAAAGTCACATTCAAAAATGTTAATGCTAGATGTTAATTTTAGAGATGGGACAAAGCGAGGGTTATAAAATAGCCAGCTGAGATTAAATCCCTACATAATGACAAGCTGCTGATATGCCATCAGTAGCTGCAAGAGGAATGTGGAAGGAGGGGCCTGGACACGTGGCGTGTGTCTTGTCATTGGGGATGTGCATGTGCCAATGCTGACCAAAGCCAACACAGCACTTGTTCATCTTTCCCTCTGTTTTGGAAGCCGTGCATCTCAGGTTGAAACCTGCTGCATGGACTCGTGCATTATAAAGAAAATAGTTATAAGCAGATGTGTTGAGATCTTGATCTTCTAAGTGTTCTTGTAGCTGACGCGTGTGACTTTGTCAGCCTTTGCAGATCCAGCACGTTGTCCTCGCTCAGTACGTGTGTTTGGTCTGGGAGAGCTGGGCAACTCCAATTGCTTGGTGATAAAGGTTAATTTTCCTCTTGGCAAATGTTCCATTACAGTAAGAGGGGAAAGATCATATTTGAGGGACACAGAAGGAAAATATACAAGCAAAATAAATACAAGGGGGTGTTAACTGCACACAGAATAGACTGATTTACAAGAGGAGACAGTGTGCGCTTTTGTGGATACCACATGTGTTATTAGTGTCATCTTGCTTTGGGTTGTAATATTGTAATAGTCATACTACAGATGAAAATTATATACTTGGGATGAAACCTGTGTACTGTAAGAAGTATCCCCGATGTTATTTAATGTCAGGTATCCCTGACGTTATTTAAAAAGGAAGCAATGTTACAAGTATGAGTGTAATTTCTATCCTCTTTCTGGTATTTTGCTTTCTGGTCAAACATGAGTGTTTCCCGTAGAGACAGCAGTAGATACAGAGTAAGCTCATATCCTTGGGATATCAGCTGTATTGACTTCTACAGAGCAGCGAACCCAAAGAAGGGTAGCAGATAAAAGCTCCGAGAAGTCTTCCTCTGGGAGAAGAGGGAGGAGTTAGCAGTGGGACAGCAGAGAGGAAATAACCCTGAGGAAAAATTTGGGTGGAAACATGCTCAGAGTCCAGGAGCAGTCATGTTCATTGAGTGCCTTAAGTATTCGCGCACCTGCGCAGCACAGCCTTGGCTCACTGCTCTCATCCATCTCAGTTGTTTTCAGCTGAAGAATAAAAACTTGTTCTATCTGGTTTGAGAGTCCAGGGACTAGCCTGCGGTACAGAAGATGACTGGGGCTCAGTGATGCCCGGAGTATAACCACCTTGTGCCTGGGGTGCCCTGAGATCCCACTTTAGTTGCACAAGCAACTGGATGTCCTGGGGAGCTGGCTGAAGGACATGGCATAACGCTGCTCATCTCTTGTGATCTTGTTGACTTCCAGCAAGCGGAGATACAGAACATATATATTAAAATAAGAGTTGATTGTTTCTAATGACAGGTCTTCGCAATACAAACATATCCTGTTGCTTAACTGCCCCATGTCTGTCAATGGAGTCAGTGTAAAACACAGGGGGCAAGCGGAGCAGCTGACTTGGAGGTGACAATAAAACTTGCCCTTCATGGGGAGGTGTTGATCTGGCAAAGAGCCATTTGAGGTGGAGATGCCTCCATCTGCCTGCTAAAAATTACATGTCTCATAACTTTGTTCCTAGGATGTGGGCCCTGCTCTGTCTCAGTGTCAGGTTAGCTCAAATAGACTGTGGTAGCTGTTAAACTGATTCGGCTTTGCCCAGTAGTGGGTTAAGGAACATTCTCGGGATGCTTCCCACCAGTAGAGGAGTGGGGCTCGGGTTGGAGACAAGTGCTTGGGTTGGAAGAGTGGACCACAGCATGGGCAGACATCATTAGCTCTGTATAAGCACAGCAGTCACGTAATCTGGAAAATGCTGGAATATACCATTTTAAAAAAGGAAGGAAAAAAAAAAAAAGTAAGAGGAGGAGTCATAGATTTTTCTCAGTTTCAATCCCATTATGAAACCCAAGTATCTTTGACAGAAATAAACATATACGTAACATAACTAGATCAGTGCACTAATGCCAAGGATTGTCTGGATGAAGGGTAAATTCTAGCGAGTTTACAACCAATGGTCTAGCAACCTTGTAGTGTGCCTTCATGTACTCGCCAAGCAAGCTGATTTAGAAAAGAGACTTGGAGGGGGAATGATTCCAAGGGAAACCTTGGGCTTTTGGGTCTGGTCCTAGGCTGAAAGCGAGGTAACGTTCCTGGGGAGCGAGTGCAAGAGCGTGTCTTTATTGCCCATCCTGGAAAGAACTTCTGTAATGAAATTAAATGCAATTTCTTGCTTTTACTCTCTAGCTGAGCAAGGAGGAATGGGTTATAAGATCCTCTGGTGCTCAAATCCTGTGAAGACCTTTGAAGGGGGGTGGAAGGGGTAAAGGAATTTTCTTGTGGTTAAAGTCCCCAGATGCATGGCGTTCAGCTCTACTTGTCTGAGGGCAAAATAGAGACATAAATCTTTCAAATAAATACACGATGCATGTTTTGGCCTTTAGAAAGCTGCGCAACTTCATACTACTCCATTTGCCTTTGCTTTAAAATAGTGCCTGTGAACAAAGTCACAGAAGGTGCTAATAACTGAGTAAAACTGCAAAACCTCTTTGCTTTGTTTGGGCTGCATGTCCATAAATGTGTATTTATAGTGTGGAGAAAAGCTACTGTCAAAAGCACAGTAGCTGTGCCTCAGGTTCAAGACTACACTTAAATTCTGACTGTCCCTTGATGAAGGTGCGTGTTTGGATTATTAAACCTGGTGGATGGGCTCTCTTGCAGACTGAAGTTAGATGACTAGTGACCTTTGGGGTTTTGTGCATAACTGATACTGGTTTTGTGTATACGTGGTGCTATGTCAATGAGTGATGACAGCCACGTCGCATTAGGCGTGACATGCAGAAGGTGGATGCATGGTTAGCAAGTGAAGAAACAGGGGGAGCGGTGGCCACCACTTCCCTGGGCTCCACCACACAGTCTGCAGCATCAGCCTGCCACGGGTGAAAGGGGTGCAAGGTCCTCCGCTTTGCTTGTCACCTCAAATTGTCCTTGGTGGGAAAGCGTAGATGGGTAAACACGGGCATGGTGTCCTCTGGCCCCTCGGCAGGTTCAGTGCTGGATCTATTAGAGATCTGGGGGGTTCTGGGCTCCCCAATAGTTACTCTCATTCATCAGCAAAAAGAGCATGATACAGTTCTTCTGTCGGAAGAAGCCTCATGTCACCTAAGAAACGTGACAGGTGTGTTACTGTATTTGTGCTGAGCAAACACAGGCAACAGCTAAGCGAGTGCCAGGGTTTGACGGCTTGGCTTTTCGGCAGGTGTGGGAAGGAGCTCAGCAAGGCACAAAAAAGTTGGGAGAGACCAACTCCACACAGGGCTTGGGGAGCGAGTGCACAGCATGTCACTGCTGCAGTTGCCCATGGTTGGAGATTTCTACCATGTCCTTCAAAGCATGAGGTCCGAGTGGAAAGGTGGGAGATGACTCCTTTCCAAAAAGTCTGCCTTTGGGGGACAGACTTTCTTGGAGGCTTATGACTCCCACTGCTTTGGCCAGGACCCAGAGTCAGCTCCCCAGGAGGAGATGGAGAGAAAGTGGAGCAAGATTTTGAAATGCTACGAAAAACATGTTTCCACTCTGCTGAAACACTGAAATGCTAAAACACGGACACACCTTGGCCACTCCAGCAACAGCAGCCCCAGCATTGGTGCTGAGCATGGGGCTACTGACTCTCCCAGTTCTTTCTCGTGTGTGCGCTCTCTCTATATATGTAGACATACGTATATAGCTTAAAATAAACAATGCCACACAGCTGCTGAATCAGACTGGGCTCCGGCTGCGAGCCCACAGCTTGGCATTACCTCTATTCCCTCCGGGGATTTCCAGCATAATTTAGCCTTGAGCTTGATTAAGACCTTGGGTTGCAGCAGCCAAATAAAGGCTTATAATAATCTGGAAGATAAAAAAAAAAAAAAAAAGTCATAAGGTTGTGTATGAGAAAAGCAAAGAACAAGGTCATGTAGCAGAAGGAATAGCCACCGTTACATAGTGGTACAGCCTTGCACATGGCACTGTGGTGGATCCCAGGCACAGTGCTGCTGCTTCCAGTGCAACAAGCATATAACAACAGTCATGTAACAGATAATGCCCTTTTTCTCTGACCCCTGATGTTTTGTAGAAAAAAGGAGCATCCATGACACAACAAACATTATTAGTTCAAGTTATACTGTGGAAGCATTGTGCCACGCCAGCGAGCAACCTCAAGGCAGGGCACATCACCTGCCAGCCGTGCCGCACCATCCAGGCTGGGGAGCGCAGTCCTGCCTGGCACGTGGAGCCCAGCCACGGGCTGGAGCCAGCCCTCGGAGGATACTTTTTGTGTTGACTTTTGGTCAGGAAAATGGCATGCTTAGCCCATAGAGAGATGAAAAATAGGCTATGCCTGACCCACGTGTGGCAATATTTCTGAATCAAAGCATGAGTGGCACTGCTTGGCTCAGACGTGTTGGTGGTAAGGTGCAAGCGTGAGTGCATGCACAGGGGAAGAGCCCCACACTTGCAGTCTGGTGACCAGCGCTGGGCTTGGCAGTGCGGAGCAGTGTCTGTTCTGCATTCAGGCTCGCCTCTCTCTCCCTCTCCCTCTTTCTCTGCCCCAAACACACACAACTGGGTAATTAAAGTCACCGAAACCTTCTAATGCAGGAAGGTAGTCTGTGTTTTGTCAGGAGGAAAAAAAACAAAAAACCACGTTGGCTGCTGTGGACAATAGCTGGAAGAAGCCTAGCTCTTTTCTCCCTCGGAAACAGATCTCCCTCACTAAAATAGACCTTGGCTGCTGCATTCTTCCTACAGGGTTAAAAGAGACAATTTTCATTTAAAAAATTACATTCCAGGGCATGATGCTAATTCTCCTTTGCATCTTATGGGTCATTTATCCCAGCGCGCTGTTGCCCTGTGCCAGCAGCATCTTTGGGCTGTCACGGCCCCAGGGCCGGTGGCAGAGGGACAGGCACTATGCCCCAGGCTGTCCTCGTGGGAGCAAAGTGGGATGCTTTGCTGCAGAACTGAGCCGGTGCCAGGTACGGCATCCGTGGCACTGACGGTGCCTCTTCCCTTGTGAGACTAAGACCTAACCCTTGTATATGCGATGGGTGGCAGAGTCCCAGCACAGGACTGGTTACCAGCTGTGGGGAACAGGAGAGCTAATGGCAACCCTCTGCCATGTGGGAGTGATTAAAGAAAGAGTTGTGCTGGATAGATCCCAGATGAGTTAACTTAATAAAGTTGTGGCCTAATTAAACCACATCCCTTGCATCTTATCTGTCTTCCTGCATGTCCAGAGCAGTGCCCAAAGACCACACTGCTACCAAGCGTTCACCTCGCACTGCGACCCAATAACTGCTACCTGCATCCCCGGTTGCTAATGAAATTGTGGGGGGATATAATCTGATTTCAAATTCTCGCTACCTGGAGTCACTATGCACTGGTCAAGCACTTGAGGGTTATCCCATCCTATAAATAGGGAGGCAGATGCATGCAACTCTTTCAAACATGGCTATTTCTATTAAGTATATCCAATTAACCTTGAGGAGTACAGAGATGTTGGAGCTGGGAACAAAACTCATAATGTAAAAGGCACATGGAGTCTTCAGTAATGAAGTAAAACGCCTGTGAGTTTAAAGGGTCCCTCCTGCTCACCCAGCACTTCGGAGGTTTATTACTGCACAGTCTCTCAGCAGGCAGGTTGGAGATGTCACCCATCAAATGACAAATCTGTGCCTGGTGCCAGTTAAACAAAGGAGGCGGCTTTAGTTGTGACTTGACAGCGTGGTTTTGTAAGTGAAACCTCACACCCATGCACCTGTAGGCGCTGCTCAGCAAATGCAGAAGCTGCTGGTGTGGTTTGCTGTGAGTAGACGTGAATCTTAATGCAGATCTGCAAAAGCTGAAACCAGAGGGTGGCTGGGGCTGTGGAGTGGGGAAGAAGTCCGGGGGTCTCTCCCCAGCCCTGCCGGAGGGGTAGACAGGGCCCAGGACAGGACCTGGCAGGGAACTGGGGCGGCTGTGTCAGGAGCAGCATTCTTGGCACGTCCGCTGACGCCTGCTGGTCCTAGGAAGGGCTGTCCGCACGCTGCTCCTCGGCGCTGAGCTGACACCGCACAGCTTGAGGAACTGCCGGTATACAGATGTTAAAAAAAAAATAATCTTTTGCCCTGCTTGGTTTTTAGGGAAACTAATGGTGACCTGTGGAACGCCATCATTAGCACACATGGAAACCCCTCATGGGAATTTGTGACTGATCTGTGAGAAAACAAATAAATGCTTCTCTCGAGTGGGAGCGCAGGAGGTGTCTGCAGCCGGGATGGGGCAGGGTTGTTACCTCTCGCTCAGCGCCGCAGCCACAGCTGCGTTTCTGACTCCTAGCTCACCACACAACCAGAAAGCTGATCCCCAAAATTACGTGCCGTTAAATGACTTGGAAGGGAAAAAGTATACTAGTGAGTCCTAATAGGAAGGTTTATATTCTGCATATCTGGTCTATGTCTTGCTGCAGAAACAAACAGCCCTTAACTGAGAAGTCTCTGTGGACAGGAGCATAATAGATGAAGGAGAGATGGTCGTATCGTTTTGCTCAGTTGGTCATTACATGGAATTATAACTATATTATCAATAAGCCTCAATGTCATTACCTCGCTATACTTGGCAAATGCACACATGCACTCAAATAAACATTCTCCATTAGAAATATTGCAGCCCATTAGCTAACTCTAGCTGCCCACAGCCCAGCCAGCAGCTCCCTGCTGCTCACCTTGCCGGGGGAGGTTATTCTGTGCTGCTCCCGCAGCAGCACCAGGGCCCCCCACATCCCCCTCCCCGCACCCCAGGGGCTCTGGGCTGGCTTCACCAGGACATGGGCACCAGCACCCAGCCTTGCTGTAATGTTTTGCTGAGTCTGAAAGTCCTTCTTCAAAGGAGAACAAATTTTAGTGCTCATGTAGCCGTATCAGCATCCCCAGCCCGTGCGGTAAATCTTGTTGCGAGTTTCAGGATATTTATTTTTAAAGAGAGAATTAATAATAATTGTTTCCTCCCTAATGAAGATAAGTGTCACAGGAGACTCAAGCTATTGTGTATTTCATGTATATGGTCTCAAATTCTTCTGTATCCCTGTGCAATTTATTTTCACTCAATTAATTTTATTTTATGATAAAGTAAATGGCCCACAGTGCTGATGGGCATTAGCTGTGGAGCTATCACATTATAATACAATCAGGTTAACTCCTAGCACTATGAGTTAACACTCCCATCTGCCACACATGCCCAAAAAATTATTATCTTTCTGGAAAAGCACATCTCTAAGTCTGCTAGTAACCTGCAGCTGAGTTACCATCACAGGCTGAAGGAGCATGTACCCTGCGGGGGGGCTGCAGCGTGGGACCTGTACTGTCTCCGAAAAGCACCAGAGTAGGTCAGATTTGTTTGTTATTCTTCATGGGATTTTTTTTTTAATTGTGCTATTCTCAGTGTGTTAAACTTCTGTGGGTTTTGAAAAGCAATAGGAAAAGTTGGGTTTCAAAATATTGCAGGCTTTCAAAACCAAAGCTAGTATTTTCTAAAGTTGCTTTGAAAAAATGTAACAAACATTTCTAGAAAGGTCATTTGCTGGGTTTGAGGGAGAAAAACATAAGATAATTCTTTTGCCCTAAATACTGTGTAACATAGCCGTACTCAGTAGAAAACCCATTTTTGTTTAGGAGGTCACAGGTGCCCACCCGCAGCCAGGGTGCGTTTCCCAGCCCCTATGCCTGGTGCCCTTGTCACGGTGGTGCCGTGGGGCGCTGCGGCCCAGCATGGCGCAGTGCGGTGTGCCCGTGGGGGCCTCCCAGCATCCACCGGGAATTGGGGAGGTGTGCCCCTGCAATGTTGGTGCTGTCCTCCAGCTGTGTCCCACAGCCTAAGGAGGCATCAAACCACAGCCAAGACCTGTCCCGCCTTACCCTTCAGGCTGGTATTGCTTTAAGAAAGGCCATGGTGTTTTTCTTTCAGAGGGCTTGAGTTTGAAGAAAATAGGCTTTGGCCGAGTCCTTGGTTTAAAGCCACATTTAAGGCTCAGAGCAAAGCTTTATGGTCGCGTTTGAAAATTCCCCCAAGCAGGGGTTGGTTGTGGAAATGCCACCACAGCCTTTGCTGTAGCAGCAGCCCTGCTCTGCGATTAGCCCCTCTTCTTGCAGGGGCTGCCAGATGGCACAGGGACAGGCTCCCAAAAGGAGGCACCCTGCATTTGGTTGGGGCAAGGCAGGCATCGCCCCGGGGCTCCTTGCTCCCACCTCTGCTGGTGCTGTGCCGGGCGCGAAGGTGCCTGCAGCATGCAGGCAGGACGGGCAGGACCGTTTCGAGGCAGCCGGTGCTTCAGGCAGGTTGGTGGGTGGGAAGATGAGCTTTGGTTTGGATGTAGGCAGTACTGAGCACATCGAGTACTCCAGAGTGATTAGACCAGGTTGAACACCACGAGGTCTTGCTAACTGGTGAGATTTGGAGGCATTTGTTTTCTCACCCCATATGTACCTGAAGATTTCAAGCCCTTCCTTGCAGTCTGTACAACTGGAAGCTTTTTTCCCTCCAAGTTGGCTCTTATGCCCCAGCTCTGGGAGGTGAAGCTTGAGGGAATAACTCCTTAATGACAGTGATAAAAATGATTTAGTCAATAATAACATACTCCCAGAGTCTGTGTCACTGGTTTTTCCTCGCGGAGGAAATCCTTGTAGCCTAGAGCAGTTTGCTGCATACAGAATGCACAATCTGCTGATTTAAAAAAAAAAAATTAAAAATATTCCCAGATTTAAAATACTAAATTCACAGCACAGGTTGGGTGTCTTTGGGTTTGCCTACTCAGAATGGGACTTTCCCAGCGACACCTCTGGGTCACTGGGAACGTGGCCTTGGGGCAGGCTTGTCCTGGCTGAGGCTGGGTTTAGCCGAAGGGAGAGATCTGCTTGAGCTGCGGTGCCGGGGCAGCATCCTGCCTTCCCTCGGCATCAACGCCCGCAGCACTGGGGGACGCCACGGCCGCCCCGAGGGGGGGTCACGGGCCGGCAGGGACCTGTACAGGGGGCTTCAGGCTGAGCGAAACGGCAGTTTTACTGCTTAAGTGCAAACAACTAAAAACGCTTTCTCAACAAGCACCCAATAAAACTGTATTATTACATCCTGTGAACAGCTCCAAAATCCTTAACTCGGGGATATCAGCAGCTCCTCAGTGAAACTAAGCTAATAAACAAGTAGATAATTAACAAAGACAAACATGAATCTCGGTACCAGTGACTTCATATTAAGAAACCTTCTGGTTTTAATATTTGGCATGTATGCATGAAATAATTTATTGCTGTTTCAAAGCAATTTCAACTGTTAAACATTCATTGGTTTGCTGAAGGAAATAGTAAAAAAAATTCTTTCATGTGAACATTAGTTCTTAATTTTAACATTTCCTTATTTTCTATAATGGGATTTGATGTGGCAATAAGCTTTAGGAATAGATCTAAGTGGAAAAATATTGTTAGCAGGTGAAGGTTTTCTTACCCAAACCCTTAACTATCTGCTGAACAGGATAGTTTCATCAGCAAGCACCAGCCGAAGCACGGCATTTGAGTGACAGGGAGGATTGCCTCCCTCCCATCCCAAAGCCGATGAGTAGCCTCAGGGATAGCTAAATAAACCATCAGGTGAAGGGCACACTTTGCATCCCTCTGCTACTTTGTCCAGATCTCGGGAAGTATCAATTTACTGAAAGCGCATGTGAATAAAGTGCATCAGCTTCTGACTGTGCTAGCAGCTGGGGGACCTGTGTCAAGAACAGTGCGTTCAATCGTCCCCGTGCGCCTACCAACCCTTGGCAGCCCAAGCCCAGCCGCAGGCAGCCAGCGAGCCTCTGTTTGCTGCCGGAGCTAGAAGAAAAGCTCCACTTTGACCACGGCTGCTGCTAGCAGTTTGTCGAAAATTGAGTTGTGTGTGGAAATCAGGTATTTTTGCACACGAATTCTGTGCCCTGCTATATCTGGTCTATGTTTATGCACTGATTGAAGAAAGAAGACGTTTTGCTTGACAGCACTGTACAGCCAAGAGATAATATACAGAAACGTCTCCAAAATACTTCCAATCTATTTTTATTTTCAAGCAGTCCTGGATAATGTCACGGCACAGCGCACCTTTAACTCGCTCTGGAAAAGAAAGCCCACGTGGGGAGGACTTTGCGATGCTCCTGCTTGGTGCTCGGGCTGGCACGAGGGTTGCAGCTGCTGTAACGCGCCGTGTGGTGGGGCGGTGGCTGCAATGGTGTAAGAGGAGCTTTGGCTGAACGAAAAATCATTTGATTCTGGAATAAGTTCTATACAGTTAATGCAACGAGAGGCACAACTGGGGCAGCATGTGCTGTGCTATCGGTTTACAGATGCCTTGCCCAGCCCTGCTCCCTGCTGAGCACCAGCCCTGGCTGGAGCCCGTCGCTGCCATCCCTTCGGACCCCGGGCCCCCCGCAAGCAATGTGCGCAATGCAAGTGCGCCGTTCTCACCACAGCTCTCTGCCACCTGCATCAGAAAGGTTTTAGTTAACGGAGGCATGGAAAAACGATGATACCGTTTTCTTTCCCAACCTTATTTTACTATTAGTGCTGTGGGATATAGAGAGGTACGGATAGGCAGGAAAGCCACTGCATATTTTTGAATAGGAAATCTAGCAATTTCTTTGTGGTGAGTTTAATCTCCTGTATTTTTCCCAGCTTGGTTTTCACTATTATTAGGCACAATTAAAAATTACTAAAGCTGAGGTAAGAATTAAAGTTTGTAATTAAATTTTCTCTCCCTCCCATGGTTAGCATGAGTTTGATGTCGATTTACAAGGAAGACTCCTTTTTGCAGCAATTAGCTTTCAAAGTAGTAGGCAGTAATGGAAAGCATTTGCCAAATTAAAAAGACTATGGTAAACCATGGCTATTTACAGTTAAGGGGCACTTTCTGCTCAGTGCAGGGCCGATGGCATACTCCATCGCTCTCTGCCAGTTCCTGTGTGGGCCCCGTGGCCACCGGGCAATGCCCCGCTCGGCATGCATCTCGGCGCTTGGGCGAGCCCCTGCAGCCGGAAGCAGCTGGGGTCGCAGGGAGGAGCTGGCGAGCCCTGCACGTTTATCCAGCAGTCTTTGTATTGAAGTTGGAGGTGCTCTCGCTCTGCTCACCGCCGCTCTTCCCCCGCGCCGCGAAACCGGGGAGGTGGGAGCTGCCCGCCTGCGTGGCGGCTGCCCTACATAAAGCAAGTTCCCAGGCTTGCATCTCATTTCAGTGCAAAAGTCAAACTGAATGACTCATGCCAAATCTTTTTATCTTGTCGCTGCGACTGTCAGCGTAGCTGAACTCCAATATGACTATACTTATTGGAAGGGTTATTTTTAAGTACTGAGCATATATTTATATGTGCGGCGATACTTCATCATTTTCAGCTGATTTGATCTACCGGAGCAGAATAGTCCCTCTTTATAATAATCTCCAACATGTTAACTCATTCATCTGGGTAAAGCAACAAGTTCAAGTGAGGCCTCCAATATGTTAATTATTCATGCATGAATCTTTTATTTCATCTAGCCTCATCCGCACCAGACTGCCTTTTCTAGGAAAGCTCTCTGTTGAGAAGAAAGCAACAAATACTGTACGGTGATTTGAGGGGAAAAAAAAATCAGTTGCATATTCCAAACTATAAATTGTCTAGTCTCAGCCTTTTTTCTCTACTGCCATCTATTGTGCAGCAAAAAATGCATAGTTCACCGGCACAAAATCGTGAGTTCTGGTTTAAACGAGAAGGGTCATTTGGTGGTGGCTCCTGGGTGCTTGCAGTTGCTTCTGCTCATCAGAGAACCTATTAAGTTAATAAGGAGAAGTAAAAACGACCAGGAAGCATTAATTGGGAGGCCTTAGGAGCACCTAAGAATATAGATGGGATCTGGCGTTAGAAAGTACAAAACGGGCTGCCGGGGCTTTTCTTGTAAAAATTCCCTGTAAAGGGGAAGCGGCCCCCGGCTCCCCGGACGGCCAGCACCGGGATGGCCCAGCATGGGTATGGCTCTCGTCCTCCTCCTGCTCAGGTCTGTGCCCGCGGGACTCGTGTGGGGCCACCTCACCTCTGCATGGCGACGTGCACAGCCTCGGGCACGGCAGGCACAGGCCCCTGGCCCCCTCTTGGCAGCTGTCCCCCGCCCCAGGGGAGCCGGACAAGGGGTGGTGCAGGGGCCCCTTGCCTGTATTTCTGGTCCCCTCTCCCGCTGCACAGCTGCAGCCCCTCCGAAGGGCAGCTGCAGTCAGTACCTGTGCGACAGCAGGCCAGGCCATGGTCTGAATGGAAATGGAGATTTTCCCCTCTGCCTGCTTTCTCTTAGAGGCCACCTCCTCTCTCCGGTGAGGCACTGTGTTTCTGCAGAATGGGTCGGGCCACTCGTGCAGAGAGCTAAAGACACTGTTTGCCATCTGCAGCGATGGCAACTGGGCAAAAACGCCTTCAGAAAGGCAATGCTATGGGCCAAGTGGTTTTTCCCTGTAGGATCAGTTCAGGTGTATCATAGGTGTTTTGTCTCCTGCTTATACTGGTTTTACATTAACCCTACTCACTGGAATGGGATTACTCCTGGTTTACATCAACACGATGGGAGAACTCGCGCCCAGGGCCATCCACAAAGAGCCTGGGTTTCCAGAAACATCAGCCGGCTTCAAAACTAGGGCCATGTGAGTTTCTCTTGTGGTCTTGCTCCCACCTCTGGTGGCCAAACGAACAGGACCCATCCTGGCAGAAAGCAGCAAGCAGCCCTTGCCCTCTCTCCTTGCACCACTGATGGGTGCTGTGCTCGTGGCCCCCAGTACTGCAGGTTACTGGTGACCACTGTTTTTTAGGGACGCCTATTCCATGTAAGCAGACAAACCTACCAGTAAAGGCGGGGGTTAGCGCTACTGGAAACTCAGGGCAAGCCCCTCAGCAGTGCATGGGGGACGTGTGGCAGATGCTTTAGCTGCAGGAACAAGGTCCCTTCCCCTCCATGGCTCTGTTTGCTTCTAATTTTGTCAGCCATTTCCTGGGCAGTAAAATAAAACTGCCCGACAATAAATATAAAGCCAGTCAAACCCTCCTCCTCTCAGGATGTCCCCGTGAAGACGCACCACCTCCCATCATCCCATCATCAAAAGGGAAGGATGTGGTCACGTCCCAGCTACCAATTTAAACGGACTTGTATGGCATCAAAAGCAGTACATCCACAAACTAGAGGGAATTCAGCAGCAAAATCAAGTGCAGGATGACAACAGCGATGATGCATGCTTAAAAAAAAAAAAGTCCTAAAAGGTTATGACCAGAGTATTTTCAGGGGAAAGAAAGGTTAAAATCATGAAAACTAGGATCAAAGTAACGGAAAGCATATGAAAATTAATGACCATCCTTAATATGTCTTGCATGAAAGACAGCTGAAAGCCAGTTAGCAGCGGAGTATATATGACAGAGTATTGAATTGGTTTTGATCATGTGAATGGTGTAATGCGCCCTGGCCCTCGGGCAGAAAGGAATACAGCTACCACGCCGAGCATCGCTCCTTTCCCCGAATGCCATGGCAGTACCTGTTTTACAACTTTACAAATACTGAAAAGTCATCCATCTATATTTAAACCAAAATGGCATTACATATTTTCTCTGATTTATTAGGAAACTACTAAGTAGTAACATTAAGCTTTTAGGAAAAGATTAACAACACTGTGCAGGAGTAACCTGTCATCTTAATTTAAGGGAAAGCCGCTGAAAATGCTCACTCTTTGCGAGGGGAACATGCAAAATCCTTTGCCTAATGGATGTGGAAATGGTATTAGATCCCTCTCGCGTCAGGACAGCAAAAGCACGTTATTTGTTCTTTATTTGTTTGCTTCGGAGTTTTGCTCTGGTTTTGTTTGGCTGTAATTTTGTCGCAGAGGAGAAAGCGGGCAGCTCCTCGCTCGCCGACGCGCCTGACACCGGGCGCCCTGTGCGCGGCCCCGCTGCCGCTCCGGGGGGACCCGTCCCCCACGGCCCTGCTGCCTCGGCCCTCCCGCCTCTCAGCCGGCCTCTGCCGGGGCGGCGGCGAGCCTCCGCCGCGCCGCGCCGCGCCGCGCCCCGGGGCAGCCCCCGCTGGAGCCCGCGGTACCGGCGGCCTCTGCCGGCAGCCGCCGCCCGCTCCCCGCCCCGCCGGCGGGGGCCAGGGGCCGCGGTGGGGGGCACCGGGGGCTGCGGCTGCCCCTCGCCTCAGCCTGGCGCTCCCGTTTCTGCACTTGGATCGATAGTTTTAGACTTCAGATAGATTTTGGTGTTATTAAAGACTCTTTTGGTGACGCTGGGAGAGCCCAAACCCTTCAAAGAAGTGAAAAGCGCAGATGTCAACAGCTGCATGTATTTATCAATGTTACAACAAACGCTATTTTTTCTCTTAGGCTGGGAGGGATAGTATCAAGAAATATTTTTGTCTTCGTTTCCTTCTCTTAAGCATTTTAAATGGTAGCAGCTTCCGCCTAGGAGCTTACAAAAGTGGTCCCGGTTCCCGCTGGCTGGGACGGTGCCGCGCAGCAGCACCCGACAGGAGTCTGCCGCCAAACCCTCTCTTCACAGGAATGTGCTGATTTGCCAAAGCTGGTAGGTTTTGGCGACATGTGGGTTGTGCTGCACCTGTGCTAGCAAACCTGCCAGGGTCTGCCTGCTGCCTGATAGACCCTGGAGACGGTGCCTGCAACCTCGTCCCTGCCCTGCGAATCGTCTCCCCCAGCTAGCCGGGAGCCCCAAAATCACGGTGCCTGCTTGCGTGCTGCCTTGCAGGGGAGCAGCAGGGCGAAGGCCACCAGGCTCAGCTTCGCTTCGTCATTGCCAGCTGAAACATGATGCTGGTTTTAAAAACGGTGAATTTGAACTGTAGCCCAGAATTAATTTATATTATCATAGGGGATCGAAATGCTGCTGTTGTGACCTAGTAACACTGATGCTTACTATGCGTTGGTGTAAATGAAATGGAAGATGCCAAACAATGGCAAACCAAACCTGCAAAATTTGTAAAAGCTTTTAAGTCCATTTGAATGCAGAGGTAGGCTAAAGAGAGGTTTCCATATCAAGGCCGGACAAAAATTCCTGGTTGCTTCCCAGTCAAGCAATCGTCAATATGTGCCGATGAAGCCACACGTGCTCAGACCACCCATTTGGCACAAAACTTGAAGCCCATTTGTACCTGCAATTATTGCCCTAAAATCTCTTCGAAAACCAAGTAAGGGGAGAAAGCATGCAAAAATCTTGCTAAGGATTCAACAATAAAACATAAAATATGCATTGAATCAATGTTGTATCCCGGTCCAAAGCTCACTTGGGCCAAATCAAAATTCCAATAGATTGGGATACGGATTGGATCAGCCCTTAATGAGGTGTTGCAAAAGAAGTGCCAGTAAAATATACAGGCCAGCATATATTTTATGGCGAAGATAGTCTGAAGTCAACATTACAATTTACTAATTCAGTAGAACAGCTGGAAAAATAAATTTGTTTAGCTAGAATAGCACATCTATTTATTGAGCCTCCTTCCGAAGCTATGCACATATCAACAGTAGGATTGGTCTCTAAAACACGGGGGAGGAGAGGAGGGGGATGATGGTGAATTCAAATTGATGCACTACTTATTCCACACTAGTAATTCAATTAATGATTTTATAGACCCTGCGCTGTCTCACATTCTCAGTTGTTCTCAGGCAAATGAGATGGGGAATCAAGCAATTAGCTGGGGTTGGCAACGCGGTGGGTTCAGCCTGAGCAAAGTGCTGCACAAAAGCCACTGCTCGCTGCCTGCTGGAGCGCGGGGCAACGGGGAGCTCGCCTTCGGCTTTTGGAGAGGAGACTGGGCGGCTGCTTTCACACTCCTGTCGCCAGGAACTTTGGTCTATTATTCTCACCCACAGCAATGGACTGGCCAGCACCGATGCAAAATGCTTTCATCTCATCACTTGTTTCCATAACTTTTTTGGTGGGGGAAAAAACCCTAACTGAGGTTTTCCACACTCGGTCTTTGCTGAGGGCTGATGACATAAGGAAATAGTTGTGTGTGATTTCTGAGTTATGACCAAACTTTTGGTCAAAGCTACAGCAAAGCCAGCGCATGAAACTTGAGATGAATGTAAACTTGATCCAGGAAATTGTTTAGGTACCTGCCTAATTTTAAGCAGTGAAATAGTCCTACTGCGTTCACCTGAATTACTAAAGTGCCTGAAGATAAACATTTACTGACATCAGGCCCTGAGACCCCCTGATCTGTGCTTCTCTGAGACCTGGGTGAAGTTGGGGCTGGGCAGACAAAGAGAGGGTCTCCCGTAGCTCACGCTCTGAGTGTGCATGGTGAACGTGTAGGCAGGCATTTCACAGCAATATTTGCTGACCTGTGTCACGCCTCATACTGTACTGCCATGGAGGAATTATTTTCGTATGCACGTGTGCATGTGCGCCGCAGGCACTGGTCGCAGTCGTGTCCCTTAAGAGGGTGATCCCTGCCCTGCCGGGGCAGATGCGCGGTGGCTGGGCAGGTGGGTCCCTGACAAGCCCGTGCCCTGGCTTAGTCTGGGGTAACAGCCTTCCCGGAAAGGCAGCAGGCATGTAACATTGAGGCATTCCTCTCAATCTTTTTTCCTAACATTCATCCCGTTAGTCATTGTTTTGTTTGCAAACGAACGTCTCTCTGAAGACTTCAAACTGGTTTTGCTGAGATACCTGACAACTGCCATCCTTGCTCTCAAGGAGGCTCCGTGCCCGGGTGACTGAACACAGGCAGGAATGCCGACTGGACGCGCTGCCGGCGATTCCTGCGCTGGGCCAGGGGTGCAGGGAGAGCTGCGCCTCGGTGCACACAGGACATGGCCTCGGCGCTGATGCCTGCTGCTAAGGCACACTTGGTTGTTTTAGCCCTATGCAGCAAAACTACCTTTTTTCAGGAGGCCAGTGGAGGTCTCTATATTTTATTCACATAATCCAGACCTTCAGTGTCAGTGCCTGAAACGAATTGCTGTTTATATTAGAAACTTAGTTTAATAAATTAAGTCTGGTCTATGAACTGTCAAAGTTCCTATAGTCTGCAATTCATATAGAACAGATGCCTTTTCCATGACTCTTAACTAGAAGTGGCCAACTTGATTGCTTCCTTTTTGCCATTACTACATTCTGTAGGTTTAGTTATCTACTGCCTACAGAGAATTCAAAACAATTTAAAAGGGCATCTGGTATAAAGCACTCTCTGGAAAAAAAAAATCTTTCCATATACAATAACTTTCTGTTTAGGTCAGAGAATTATTCAATAATTGGCACTTGTTTAACTAGACCATTCAGAATCAGTTTGGTTTGGGTTTTCCAATTGTAGGTAGAGTTACAGGGCTTTTTTCTTTCCAAACAAGCAGGTTTGTGAGTCCTAATTTCCAACATATTTGTGGCACTGCGGTGATTAAGACCTAACAACTAATTTTTGTACAAGTAACAAACACATATTTCAAAAGTGCCATAAATAATTCAGTGATTTTTTTTTCCCCAGATTGTTTATAAATTATAAATTTTCATTTACTCTGTCCTAGTTTTATATAATACTGATAAAAACGAATAGCTAAAAGCAATGGTTTAATTGAAGAATATAAAACGAGGGTAGGATGGTCAGAACAGATCTCTTTGACTTGCGTTCCAGTTTCCCAGTCACCATCATTTAAAAGGCTGGACATGCTAATATGGGCTGTTATAAGTCCTCGTTTCCAATATTTATATTTTGTGAAGCACTTTCAATGCGCAAACGGTTGCCACATGAAAAGTTAATAATGAAGCACATCTATGACGATGAAAAGAGAGCAGGGCTGATGCTTGTTGCATCAAGAGTTGCATGTCCAGGCGTTTCCAGGTAATATTTTTTCCATGTTGCACATTAAAATGATTCATCACAGGACCTGGAGCCTGCAACGTGGGCAGGGGGAGGCTGCAGGACTGGGACAAGTCCCCGCAAGGACCACGGGGAACAGCTGCCCGATGAAATTTTCATCGTGCTCCTCGCTAACGCATTAGGGTTTCGGTACGGGCTATAACCCTGTTGTGGTGGGAAGTGAGAAACATTTTTCTGTGTTACCGTGTCTGTCACAGCCTGTGAGACGAAACAGCCACAGGACAGCCTGAGCTGTAGCCACCACTGCTGCGGATGTGGTGTCGGTTTGGCAGAGGTCGCTTCATTAATGGCTGGGGCAGGGGTTGCTGGCAGCGGGGGCTGTGCAGAAATTCTGCACCCCTTGCCCCGACGCAGCCGGGGTCTGCTCTGCTGCTGTCTATCTATAACATGCATCTCAAGGCAGGCTCAGCTACATTGCAAATTTACCTCCCAGGGCAGGGCTGTGGTCCCTGAGCTTCTTGTCTATACCCAAAGGATATTTATTAAAAGTGGCTGTGGTTCGTGCTTCGTTTGGTGATGATTTTCGCAGCTCAGGCTAGCTGTATCGTGCCGCCGAATGCAGGTTGTTCTCATCTAAAGAACCACCAGTGCTGCTGTGCCATTACATGCAGTGACCCCCGTCAACTGGATGCCTGCATGGGGTGCCAGTCTGGGGAGAAGTTCTTTGGTTTGGTGCTCTCCTCCTCTTTGAGCAGAAAACAGGAGTAAGGCCAGAGGAAGAGAGAAATCTCCAAGCTGGAGGGACCATCAATCTGTCCAGTCTCGCAGCCTGCACCCACCCGTGGCAAGAGCAACCTGATTTAGAGGAAGGTGAAGGAAATTTTGTAATGCCAGGTTTGAAATAAAAGTTAGTGAACCTCTGCAAACCAGCGGCTATCTCATATCCGGAGGCATGAGAGGTTCCTACCTGCAGAAATGTGCTCTGCTTGTCGCATTTGTGAATGAACATTATCGGTCCTGACTTGCAATTGCTTTACAACTCCTCTTGCCTTACTGTGAAGGTTCATACTAGCAAATAAAAGTCTTGTGACAGTGGTGCTAATTGCCGGGAAGGCTGATACGAGGAGGAACGTGCTGACGTCCCCCTCCACTATATCCCTGTCAGCCAGTGAGCAAAACCAGCCTGCAAGACCCAGTCTAGATCTAGTAATCTAGTGATGCTGCTCCATCCCAGTTCAGCTGTGTCAGCTTACAACAGCTGAGGATCAGGCCCACAAGCCTTAAAAAACAAAGCTGGTTACCCAGGCAGGTTATCCTGCCTCGTCCTTCGGCTCGCAGGGCTGGGCAGCAATCACAGGCTCAAAAACTCTTCATTGTTCCCGCTTTCGTAATTGGTCGTGGCAACATGGATGATAATGTTACTCATTAGTCATAGAAGTTGCTTCCTCTGTGGAAAATGGAACTGCACAAGGATGGTTATATATACATGTATGTGTTTATAGTAACTATACATATAAATTATGTATACATGTGTAAGTCATATCTAGAAGCATAATTTTGCTTGTGCAGGAGAGAAACACCTCTGTTACTGTGTTTGCGTAGACCCAAACCCTTATGCAAATACGTTTTGTTGGATATTTAAACACAAAAAGAGGAGCAAGTAGAAATCAGGATTATGAAACTAGAATGTAAATGGCAAACGCATGCCAGAGCTGAGAGCAAACTCTATAGAAGTACAGTGTGGATGCGTGGTTTGCTTTCATACGGGAGGGCGAACAACTCCGGAGTTAAGGACCACTGGGAGAGTGCCGTCACCGCACCAGTTTTAGTGCGGTGTCTATTTTTCATAAAATAGATGCCTGCAGAACTCATCCCGTTGTAGTTGCTGGCAAAATTTGTGTTGGCTTGGGTTTTTTTACAATGTATAGTCATCTCAGGTTTCCAGTAACACAGGACATGGTACTAAGCAGGGTTCGTAAGAGTGTAATCGTAGGGGTTGATGGGTCTATGCCATGCATGTGTTTAGGCGTAGATTCAAGCACATGGCTGAACGGGGCTCAGACTTCCTAACATTGACTAAGGTGTTGCTGCTTCAGTGAAAGACTTCTCAGTTTACGTAACTGATTTTTTTTATTACCTGGCTTGTCCTACTCTCAGTCAGGCCAAACACGCGAGGATCAACTCAAAATGTTACTTCCAAAAGTAGCGACTTTCTTCTCTCACGCTTCCTCTTTGATTTCAAATTTAAATCCGTTCAGAAACACTGTCTAGCTCCCAGCTGTGTTTTTCTTGGTGCTTTTACATTCATTTATTAATCTCAAATTGTTATGAGGTTGGTCTTTTTTTACTTGGTACTCGTTCTTTTCCTCCTGTACAAATGACACAACTCCAGTCTGCTGGGTACGCCTTTCTCCTTCAATTATTCTGTTCTGAAACTTTCTTCATGTCTGTAATCCTTTTTTTATTGGCTTGTCTTTTTTTGTCTTCTACCCTTTATTTTACTGTCTCTCCTCTCCACAATGCTCTAATTATCTTGACTTTCCACAGCCATTTTGCAAGCCACTAGCCAAGGCAATTTCAATATATTTGAGCTTGCCAAAGTATTCTTGGATGGTCCCTGCAATGGAATTATACTCTACTGAACCTAAATCCGACCCGCTGCTGCTCTGATTATAGCCCTGCCTGGTCTGCATTGAAAAACCCCAGCACATTTAAAGAGGCAGGTTTACTATTATCTTAGGCGGCAGCTGTCATTCTCCTGCATTCCTCCTTTTTCTAATTAGTTTAGTGAAATGGTGTCTGTCAAACCCACTCTTGACGGTGATCTTTGCACTCCGTTTCTTAAGCTGAAATGCTATTGTCCCATAAAACCTCAAGGTCCATTGCCATCCAGGGCCCGCTGTGAGCGACTCCCTTGTACAGCGCTATGAAATAAAACATTTTTTCAGCCAAATCCACATGTGCCTGGTTCATGGACCACTGGAATTAGAGGGACTCTTCCCACTGGCTTCAGGTCTTTGGATCCTGCCCTATTTCTGTTAGCCCTTAAAAGTGCAAGCTTTCGGCTAACGCCCCGTGGCATCGTCCTCTGAGCCACAGCTTCACCTCTTGCATCTTCCACTCCCAATAAAAAAGCTCCTGCATAGCTGCTGACCCTAGATGACCTCCCAGGGTTGTTCTCCCCTGCAGCATGGGACTTCTCCTACTTTTTTAAGCTGTTTTGCCCCAGCTGGAATCACACGTGCGGGGGGCTCAATGGCGGAAAGTAGGAGAATCATTTTTATTTGACAAACAGGAGCACTAGAGGAAACGGGGAGCTTTCATGATGGTGCTACGGGTCCAAATGCAGCAGTTCACGTCATTTATGTCTATATCCGTAGGGATACTGTGTGACCTGGGGCTGTGGTGCTGCGCATCCCACACAGCGAGCACGTGGGAAACCGGCGTGTGCAAACGGCAGGATCTGACCGATGGCCAGTCTTGCGGGTACTCGCTGTGCTGGGCGAGCAGTGGGGCCAAGTCATTTATTTCATGAAGAAAGAAAAAATAATCTTAAAATGGACTGAGCAATAGAAACAAGCCTGCTCCTGTCTTCATTTTTTTTTTTGTTTTCTATCGCTGTTACTTCACCTTACCTTCCTCTCAAGTTCACTATATGTACCAGCAAGCTCAACATCATGTTTTGCAGTCGTGTACTTATCCCTTGAGGTTTTTGCCATTTGCAGAGTTTGGTACAAGGGCCAAATTTCATGTAAGGAAAGATTAATCCCATGATACCGGCTGAGGAGCTCTTGTTGGGTTTGAGTGACTCTTTAAATACCTGAGGCGTATCTGAAAGTGTTTGGCAATGAGCTGTGGGATTTCTGGGCCCGTTGCAATGGTGCTGTTGAATGCTGCCTTGTTGAATGGCTGTCGAGGTCAGTGGGAATGAATTTAGGGACAAATGAGCAGCTTTGAGAGCCCACAGCCCGGGTGTGCTGGAAATGATCCGTATTGTGGTTGGAGATGGAGAGCTCTTGGCTTTAGAGTTTTGGAAGAGTTTGGTGTAGGCACCTATGCGTGCAGGCAGGGACAGCAGAGGCATGAGTGGCTTTGGTTGTCTGTCTAGATGAAGGTCTCTGACAATTCATCTCTTGTTCCCTGTCACTCAGTAAACCCACTTAAGAACAACCTGATTCAAAAAATACGGTGGTTTTCAGTGCATCAAGACAGTCTCAGCCGACCCTTGTGCCCGGGTGGAGGGAGCACGGTGGCTGGCTGCGGCCCCATGCCCGGGGGCCTGGGAGCTCGGAAACGTTCCTGGGGTAACTTTTTCAGATGAAAAAACAATAATAGAATGATATTTAAACAACAACAACTAAATAGTCGTAAAAAGCTGGATAATTCAAACTTAAGAAGGCTGTCAATCCCTTTTTGACACCCTCTTCCTCCTTTCTCTTAGGACAAACCTTTTTTTCTGAAACTGCCTCACTGACACCTCTTCTTTGCTCTCCTTTTTAGAGGCTCTAAGGATTAACTCTGAGCCTCCCAGCTATCTTCTTATAGGCTTAAATTATGCAGATCCACAAGCAACATTTGGTCAGAGATAGCCAGTCTACCCCGATAAGCTCTTACACAGTCTTGAAACCATCTTTCTCCCTTTGATTTCTCAGCCGCTCTCCTCCCTCTCTGCTGTGAGGACAGCGGATAGCCGCTCTATGCTACACATGGCTGGTGTCCGCTCTCCATCTATTTCTGCTTGTCCCCAGCTCCTCTCCGATGCGCCTGAGGGCCAAAGCTGTAGGGAAGCCCCTGACCCCGCTCTGGCCCCGTCAGCTGGGAGGGATGGACCCCTCGGCACCTCCCGATTATTTCCCACCTGCCATGAAGCTTTTCCAGGCATTGTCTTGGCAATCAATGGTGCCTCAGTGTTTTGCAAAAGGATTCTGTGTCCCCGTCCCTCACTGGTGCTGTTGAGTCCCTACGTATTCGCTTCAAGGTCTCTGGCATTGGTGGAGCGGTGGCGTCAGCAGATCGCAGGTGGCTCGGGTCCTTGGGTCCTTTTCTTTATCCTTGGAAGCCTTGAAAGTTTTCCCCAGGCAGGAGGTGAAGAGTCTGTTAATTTCACACTTCAAAATAATCTTTGCCCCCTATTTCTCGTCCTTAAATACGATTGTGTTATCCGGGGAGACGTTTTAGGGACTTGGGAACAATATGGGGCTTCTCCAGCTTTCTCATCCAGTGCTCCCACAATGCTTTTATTTCCATTGACTCAAAGCACTTCTTGCCATTCACAAAAGCCGACCACAATGCCCCGCGGGCGGCTGTCCCTCCAGCTCTGTGCTTGGAGGCGATCAGCCAGGCAAGCTGGCGGTAAATATCTGAATCTTGGCAACGCTAAGGTAAATTATTTTCCCCTGCGCTGTGGAGGGTAGGGGTGCAGAGCACCTTGGCCTGTCTCTGGTGACTTGCGCTGCCGAACGGTGGGAAAGCAGGGGGAAGGAGACCGGTACCCTGATAGAGGGGCCGAGCGCCTGGGCGCAAACCCGTTGAAGCGTGATCCCACCGGCCAGCATCCCTCCTTCTCACCCCCACCGTTTTATCCAGAGAGACAGAGAGAAATGGTGGAGAGGGTGGGAAACCAGTGGGATTTACCTGCTGCCCTTGCAATTGGTCCTTCCTGCAGCACAGTGCCATCAGCGCAGCCCTGCCCATGCCTGCAGCTCTGCAACGCTGGCCTGGTGCCACCTCCGTGACATGATGGTCCTCTGGCACTTCTGTCCTCAGATGCAGGAAGGACCGGGTTTTACTCAGAGAGCCTGGTGATATGAAGAAATTGAAGCGTATGAGCATTTGTAGCATACTGGTCTATGGTCACTGGGCTACTTAGATTTTCTCCTACAGATTTGGTTGAATTTCAGCCAGTTAAAGTTCCTGCCCTCAGCTCATCTCATACTGCAGGTCTTGTGCACAACAACTGCGAAAAACCTGAACTTGCTGAGTTCCAGCACATATTTACGGGTGCACATGGGATTTTCCAGAGTGGGACTTGAAATATTTTAAAACCTGAATTTTTCTGCAGAAGGGTCCAAGAGATGCTGTGGTGAGGTATCCACATGTGAATGAGAAATAAGGACAAAATTGTGGGCTGAGCTTTGCTGGGAAATAATGAGGTTGAGGATGTGCTGGGGTAACCAATGTGTTTGTGCCACTGCAGTGCCACCTGAGGAATACCTAAGCACAGCTTCTGGCTGATGCTACCCTCATTTTCTCTTTCTACTAGAAAAAAAAAGTCTGATCTCAAGTATGGCCCTTCAGTCCTGCGCCCTGGCAGCTCGTGGCATGCCAGGGAGCTCCATGCAGCCCCTGAACCACTCAGAAACCCCTCTGCACTGAATTTTTGGGATGACTGAGGGGTTACCTGCTTCACCCTTCCCCTCACCCCCAGATCCACTCAAGGAGCTCAGAGCGCACTGCCCGGTGCAGGTGGGGCATGGCAGGCTCGTTCAGGGAGGGGGCTTGCAGCAGACTTGGGAAACAACAGGATGTTTTAATCTTTTCCTGCAAAGCTTTGCACAAGAACTGGTGTTATGTTTGGCTGTGTAGAGGGGTCCTGTCTTAAAGAGCTGGTTTTCTTCTTGCCTGAAGGGGAAGGAATGATATCAACCAGATTTGTTGAATGCTAGCGGTTTTATGTGTCGTTGTTGGGATTGTAAACATTTTGGGGTCATCAGCCCTCTCCTCTTCCAACGTCTTTGCCCAGGTCCCGCATGAGGACCCCCTTGTCCCTGTTTCAGGCATGGATGCTGCCAGGACACGGCTAAGAAATCATAGCAGCATTTCTCATTTGCCCCAAAGCTCTCGCAGCTGCAAACGCTCCTCTGGCCCCAGGAACTGCCTCTGTGCCCCCCCCAGCAGCACCTCTGGCTTTTTGGGCTACCCCCTTCCCAATTTCTGCTCTCCTTGCTCATGGCCGGGTGCATTGCCAGCGTGTTTTGGGGCAGGTATCTGCTGTGGGGGCTGTCCCATCCCCTCCTCAGTGCTGGTGGATCCCTGTCCCTGGGCTGCAGCAGCCCCACAAGGACACACATCTGCACACGGACACCCGTTTGTAGGAGTGAACGCATCTTCCCTAACACTCGGGCAGATAAAAACCGCGTGTGTTTTGGATTAGTTTTCTGCAGCTGTTTCTCAACTCGTGTTTTCCCTCGAGCTGAATGGGATTTTGTTTATGCGCTGCCCGGGTTTCCCATTCCCGTGGGCCCCAGCACTGTCCCTCCATGATGCCCCCAGTGCTGCCTGTCCCCCAGAACAGCAGGTCCAGTCCCTGAGGGGCTTTATTAAGCACCCCAGACGCAAGCACCCCAAACCACCCATCACTCTGGAAAGCCTCAGGCCCTGTCACCCCGTGGCAGCTGGCAGTGCCCTCCCGTCCCCAGCGGGGCAGTTGCAGGGGTTGCTGCATCCAGCTGGTCTGGTGGGGTTTTGTCTTCAGCTCTTCCTGCTCCTTGCACTCCCCTGCTGCTCCACACCCAAAACGCTTGGTCCATGGCCCCACCGAGGGTGGTCCAGCAGCTGGGTTACCCCAGCACACATCAAGCTACACATGGCAGAGCACGTTTTTGGGGTGGGCTGTGCCTCCTGCTCCCCACAACTTCTTGCAGTGTGGCAGCTGCCCACTCTCCTGCCTGGCCATGGCCTTGCAGGGTCCGAGCTGGCCGTTCCCAGCTGTAGAAGCAGCCCATGTGCCGTACAAGGTATCACACCAGTCTAGTAATCACTGAAGTTAGTGGAAATTGGAAATTAGTGATCCTGACATCAAAGGGAAGAAGGAGACCATGGTAAGAGTGCAGGTTTTCACAAAGGCGCTGGCAGCAGGATGGACCTGACCTGCAAACTCTCCCTCCAGCAGGAGCCACTTTGCAAATCAGGTCAGGTTCCTGCCTTCAGGCATCACAACTTTCTCACAAGTCAATAACCTGTTTTGTATTCCAAGTTTAAAATGTTTATTTGCCTCTATCTTTGTGAGAGTCGCTTTTGTAAAATTAAGTGACAGAGCAATGGAAGTGTGGTATCTTTGATTTGGTATCTTTGATTTTACTAATTAAATGAAGGCTGCGGTAAGTTCACAACATAGTAATTCGTGCTACCTCATGGCTTGGTGGCAACTGCATGAACTGGGGGACAGGGGACCCTTGCTGAAGAGCCCGCCTGGATCCGCGCTGGCTTTGTTCGTGGGAGGTTAAGTGCACTCCAGCGCTGACAATCTCGGCGTGAGAGGCTCTCAGGAAGCGGCAGCTGTGGCAGCGCCTGCACGGGAGGGAGGGAGCCGCCTCTCACAGGAGAGACAGCCAGCCTTTCGTAAAACTGAGCGCGCCAGAGAGATGATCGTCTCCGCTTGGGAAGAAATTGCTCATACTTGTGTCTCTCGTCGTGCTTGGGGAGAGCCTCTTTCCTTCAGCCGGGGGGGCAGGCTGCCCCAAAATCGTGCTGTGGCTGCAGGGGGCTCAGGAGCAGAGCCTCCCCCATTCCTGGTGCACGCTGGACCTGTGCTTGGGCAATACCGCTGCATCATTTAAACTTCATTAATTACAGAGCGAATACGTGCTTTCCTCTCTCTGCATTTCGAACAACTAGGGAGACAGCACTACTCTACCAACAGCACGGAGGGCTATCTGCTTTGATTCCTGCTTCAGTGTCCGAGCCCTGGGTCTCTGTTTCAGTGAGGACAGGCCATCCCATGGAGCACACCGCTGTCAGGAGAGCTGAGGCTCATCGTTTAGCAGAGCTTATTAACAGAAAACCCGGATGTTCAGTCTTCTCTTCCCCGGGGTTTAAAAAAAAAAATGTTTTCCAAATATTGTTGCGTGCCATAAGGTCTTTCCCCCACTGCCAGTCGCTTCTCCGGTGCTTGGATGGGAGTCACAAATTCGCTGGCAGGCTGCACGGCAAACCGCCGCTTCTGTCTCCTGCCACCCATCAACTGGCCCCTATTAGAAGAGAAATGGCAAGTGGTTTATTTGCCGCCCGTATGGCAGCCCTTATGGGGCAGGCATCGGGGCGGGGGGGGGGGGGGGGGGGTGCCACCTTTTGGGGGGGCCAACCCCCTGGCAGGCAGCACTCTCCCTGCCCCCCCGAGGAGCCTGCCTCTGCCAAGACCCCACTCCCCCCGCACCTCACTGCTGCCCTTCCTCATCTTTGGCATAAAAACAGGGGCCGTGGGGAAAATCCTGTCAAAATCACGACGTGCTGGGATTCTGCTCCACTTGGAGTTTCCCCATCCGCAGAGCATCGCTGTTAACCTGCCACCAGCACGGTCCCTCTGTAACCCCCTTCTCCCAGCTTGTTTTCTTTGGAAAGCCCGTCGCTCCTGCGGTTGCTGACAAAGTTTCTTTGTAAGCGTCCCGCAGGCTGTCAGTGCCTCCTTCTCCAGCCCGGCCGGCAAGGAGGGCTATCGCTAATGTGTGTCATTCATCAAAGCAAAATTACATGTGTCCCAAAAAAAGGACAGCATGCAGACAAATTACAGCATGCAGCAAATTGCTTATTTGCAGAGGGAAAAAAAAATACAGCATGCTGTTTTCCTCCCCTCCCAGAGGTAGGTGTTTAATTCAACGTATTAAGACTGAGAAATCTAATTATAGCCACAGGACAGGGGAAACCCAATTGCAGTGAGGCACAGCTCTTGCCCCAGCCAGTGGGTGCAGTGCGGCCAAGCCGTGCCACGTCCCAGCAGGGTCAGCCCGCATCCCACACCCACACCGGGGGGGCTCCTGCAGCACTGGCCAGGTGAGCCCCCCCATGCTGCACCAGGGACATGGCATGGGGAGTAGCCCCGAGGCTGCTCTGCTTTGCACCAAGGCACCTGGGACCACAGGGGAGAGGAGATGCCTGGGTGGGGGGCATGCTCAGGGCAATTTTTATTCTTTTTTTAAGGGTTTGAGGTTTAGATTTTTTTTAAGCACCTTTCTGTGTTTAGGGATATTGCAATTCTCTGTGGCTGCAGCTCTACTGCTCTGGTGTGAGCCGGCTTTCAGGCTGGGGAGCAGGGCTGGCCGCCTTGGTGAGCAGCTGCTGCTGGGGAAGGAGGGCCTGGAAGGGGACCCCCCTAGCCAGGTGTCCGGCCGGGTGCCCCGGGAGCCAGCGGTCCTCCCAGGGCCCCAGGGCAGGGTGTGAGCCTGGCATGTCCCTGGCATGGCACTCAGCACAGGCCCTCCGTCCCCAGAGGGAAAGGAGAGAGGGGGCCTGGTTGCCAGCCACCCTTGCTTGCCACCTGGCTGCCCCACCAAGAGCACCCTGGCAGAGGTCTGCTCCCCTGGTTTTATCTTTCAGGTTGCAAAAGCCCCTCTTACATAGTTAATTGATTTTCATTAATCACAGTCTTCTCATCTACTTGTTTATGTTCTTCACTACTTCACAAATCTAATCTGACATCTGATTTACAGATTTCAGAAATTAACCTTCCTCCAGTGTTTCTGTTTCAATGTATCTTTATTTATTTACATTCCTCTCGAGTGCCTTTCAATAGGAATGATTTCTACTTTTGGCAAGCAGAGGAACCTATTGTTTTCCACGGAAATGTACAGTTTTGCCAATGGGGCAGAACCCAAATGGGTAATTGTGGGTCAAACTGTAACACCCTGACTCCAGTGCAGCGGCGGTGGGCTGTGAGGCATCCCCGACAGCTGGGCTGCAGCGCAGCCCCTTCGCAGCCTGGGCATCCCGGGTGCCCGCCAGGAAGAGCGAGCTAATGGCGGATCCCCCTGCCCCTGCTGGGGCCGGGCGGGAGGAGGGCTGGCCTCCACGCCATCCGAGCTCTCCGGCAGAGCTGCAGCCGGGTGCTTTAATTTGGTTTGCCACAGCGACCCGTGTGCTCCTCGATCAACCAGGGAACAGCTGCTTCCAGGAATAGGGATTCTGTATTTCTGAAGCAACAGTTAACCTGGCAATGACATTATTTTCTTATTTGTAGAGGACAGTGTGTGCATTATTACTGAGGCACTGCAGAAATAAAGCTCTTTGGCTCACTCCGCATTCGAGAGCTATTGTCTTTTACAAAGCATCATGCAAAGAGCAAGAGTAGCTTCTCCTGCAGCGGCTGTAGTAGACCTTGCAAAGGAAATTAAAACAAACTACAAACAATTCTTTATCAGAATGAAGAAGAAGAAAACAAAGGGGGGAAAGAAGTGAGGGCACAACGTACCAAAGATTAAAGGTAATTTTGAAGGGGTGCCAAAATAACTGCCTCCATCTTCCCTGGAGATGGTAGTGCTGCAGGCAGGAGGGGAGGCAGGGAGTGAGAGCTAACGGGTGGCGCCGCGCAGAGGCAGCAGTCCCCACGTCCATGCTGGCAGGTGCGGCACGCACACCTCGCAGTGCTCAACCTCCTCACAGGGCAGCGGAGAGCAAATCAGCCATGCCTGAATAATAGAGAATGCGTTTTTCCAGAAATAATATTGAAGGGTAAGTGGTAAATGCAATAAAATGCAGTATGGGTTTACCAAAAGCTGTTGGTACCAGACTAATCTCATTTCCCTATTTAGTGAATGATTTCTCCAAAGCAATGGCATTCATTCCATTTCACACGACACCCTGTGGGAAATTATGAGCTAAACAGGCGATGCCGAGAACTGGTGCGGGAGCTGCAGGATGGCAAGGGTGGCAAGCAGAGCAGAGACAACTTTATATGCTTCAAGGGGATGTGTTGCGTGATAGGGTAGTTACTTGTTCAGTTTCTCAAGCATCGTTCTTGGGACCAGACCGCTTCCGTATTTTAACCATTTGCCTTGACATAAATGTAGTCATGTGCTGATGAAATTTGCTGGGGAGGACAGGGAGGGACGTGGGGCTGGGGCAGCTGGGTGGCCGCAGGCTGGGTGCTGCCTGGAAGGAAAAGCAAAGGTCGTGCACTTGGGAACTCATAATTACTTCTGTCATTAGCTGGGAGCATGTCGACCAGGAAGCACGCAGGAGCTGAAAGACCCGGCCAAATTAATCAAGTCCGGAGTAAACCATGAGCCCCTGCTGGGAGGTGGCCGTGGAAAGTGGGAAGTCAGTGGCAGGGTGTATCGGTCCAGACAGCCCCAGCAGAAGCAGCACCGAGCAGCACCGTTGGGCTTGATGTCAAGGTGGCAGATAATTGTCCACCTTGCCAGTGAAATTGTGGGTGGTTCTACCACCACAAATGAGCCTGACCCCAGAGCAACCTCGCAGCCCTTCCTCACCCTTGGCTGCTCTTGCCGTCAGACCACATTAGAGCCAAGCGGTGGCGGAGGGGAAAAGCCGTAACCTGCAATAACCAACCTGAAATAACCCAGGGGACTGGTTCCTGACCCCACAGCCTTCCTGTGAGTGTCACTCGTCTGCTGTAGTGCAGGCGGCAGCCAGTGACCATGGCCCTGTGTGCAACCTGCACCCCTGGGCGCCCTGAGCTGCCGCCTCATCGGCAGAGCGGAGAAGAGCAATGCACCCAAAATCCCCGTTGTGGCGGGGTGTTTGGGGAGCTGCTGGCCGAGCCTGTGTGCCCCCGAAGGCTGAGGCACCATTTGGCTGCCCCGTGGTTATAAACCCAGCCTGTGACCTTCTCTCCATCTGTTGTCCGGCATCGTGGTAATGGAGGGGTTGCTATTCTTGCTGTGCTGAATCCACTGGCACTTACCCCTCCTGTAAACAAAACCAGCCCTCTGGAAGCCAGCGGACATCAAGGATGTAATTTAGTTTCTTAATAGCCTTGCTGAGGCTATTTCGGCACGCACACTGTGACGGTGGCATGGTGCTCCCTACCACCTCGGCCAGTGGTCAGGGTGAGGGGCAGCAGGGCAAGAGCCTGGTTGTCAGAGACCTTCAGCTGCAGGAGGTCTGCTGTGTTCATCTTGCTCTATTACGATTATCTGGCTCAGATAATCTCCTTACCTTCCTTTGCAGTTGTTGTAAAGTTATCGTACCAAGCACAAACATGTTGATGTTTCATTTCCCTCTGAAACATGAGAGCAGGAGGTGGAAAGCCCAGTTTTCCCCTCAGCCAGGTAGTTCCCCCCAGCAGTGTCCTGTCACTGGTTTCACTCCAGCCCAAGCCCTAAATATGTTTCTACGCTGGCTGTACTTTTGCCATGGCGTTGCTGTGTTGCATACTCTTAGCCTTGGTGATAGTGCACCATAAATCGCTATTTATAAACATAAAATATAAAGTGCATCCTATTTGAAGGCGTTTGTGTTAGTTTGGTTTTGGTCTACAGAGCAATGCACGACTTTCAGAGCAGTGGTGCAGAAGGACGTAATCAGAAATATATCCCTTTTGGGTACCTTTTAAAAGCAGCCAGGCAGTTGTAAAGGGAATCTTTCCTCTTCGTAAAATATTAGAGGCAACAATTAATATCTTGTCTGCATTTTGTACTTCAGTTGCTCCCTCTCCTTTCCACCGACCACAAACTGCACAGCTAATCCCGCTGCCGCCCGGATTTCGGTGGCTCAGGCACCCTTCAGGAAAGCATTCATTGCCGTAAATCAAATGGCTCTGACTAAGGGCTCATGTAACCAGCTGAAATCCCATCGCCAGCATCCCAAGGCCACCGTGGCCTTTGCCAAACTGAGGCAAGCAGGCAGGAGCCTGGGCTTTGGCTGAGCCACAAGCAGTGTGCTCCTCGGCTCTCCTCCCCTCGCACCGAAATGTGGCCTGCCAGCACCGTCCCGGCAGCCAAAGGCGCACTCCTACACCCGTGTCTGAATCCCCCGGAGGTGAGCGTGGGCAGCCTATGTGAGCCCGCAGGCTCAAAAATAAGGTGAAAATTTGTTGTCCTCGCAGCAAGGCTGCCATGAGAAATTGTTGCCTGGGCGCTAATGTTAGCTTTGTCGTTGAACGCTTCTGCTTGCAGCATGCTATTGATGTAAACAGCGGGTTTTGTCCACGGAGCCCTTTTTCCCGTTTCCTCCTCCAACCCTGTGTTTTCGGGGTCGACTGTCACAACGTGTCATTGGGGTGGGGGGACGTGTGGCAAGTGTGCCCCTACAGCAACTCCGATCTCGCCGGCAGCCGGGTACACCAAATCAATTTATTTAAACTTCACCCCTCTGAAACACTCCTTCACTAGAAACGAAGCCATTTTCCTTGGCACTTGCAGCTCCCCGTACATGTGCAAACTCATTCAAAACCCAAATTCCTTCTCTGAATTAAATTGTCAGCCTCCCACTCGGGCAGATACATTAGCACTGACTGTGTAACATCAGCTCGTCTCTCTGTATAACATATGAATAAGCCTTTAAAATTGTATATTCTGCCCTGCAGCATTTATCTCATATTTTGATACTGATTTTTCTCAGCTAAAATGCTTGCTGGTCTATTCAAGTGCCTTGATGGTTTACGCACTTCTAATTTAGGGTTCATCTGGGACTTACCAGTTCTGCCTTCATTTGGTAACAGTTCGTTCACGTACTAATACATTCTCAAGCCATGGATTATAATGGATTTCTGAAATTGTTAAAGATAGTGACAAAAGATTTTTTCACATTTCATAATGTGTAGATGTAGCAGTTTATACTTCTAAAGGAAGTCTTATTCACCATTTTCATTCTCTTTTGCAACGAAAAAATGTCATTTATCTTTAGAAGCAAAGACAGGGTTCAGGGGTAATTTTGAAAGTAGGGTATAAGACGACACTTCAATTAATTAAAATAAAAAATCACGTTGGCTAGGAAAATTTGTGTCGATACCATACTCCAAAATTAGCAGGGAATTGATGTCTGCCACTGAGCAGTAGGTCAAAACGCAGTGGTTAAAAATAGTGCGTCTTATTTTCAGTAAATCACCTAATATATTGCCTTCATGAAATTTCTCATGAGCAGTTTGAGTTCCCAGCAAACCTTAAAGGCCGAGAAATAGCATCTTCACGGCCGAGAAGGGAGGGGAAGAGAGCTCTGCTGGTCCCAGAGCTGCGGCAGAGCCCTGGTCGTGCGGCTGCAGTGGGCAGTGCTGCTGTGTGGGAGTCACTGGGAACCGCGAGTCTCCAGCTGTGGCAACGGGCAGATCTCGGTAGATTAAAATAAATGGCAAACCTCCCATTGACTTTGAGCGAGAAAAATTCCCATCTTTTCACGTGCAGTGCAAGTAATAATTGAAAGAAACATATGGGTTTTCAGCTGATGTACAGCCACGTAAGGATTATCAACAATGTCTTTCTCCCTGTCCATAGAATACCCCACAGATCGATTTGCTTATCCGACGGCATCAAAACTCAGCAAAAAAAAAGGCGCCACGCTTCTATTGTGTGCTTACAACTGCAGCGCTACCTTTTTCTTTTCTCAGAAAGAAAATGCAGACCGCCCTGCAATTAGCAGCGAAACCATGAATACTTTCTTCGTTAACCACAAATGGTTCTTTTCGCGACGAGCGGGCTCACATATGTTCTAAATATGTTCAGTTTCATTAGGCGGCGAAGCGCTGTGGATCTGCTATTTTATTCAGGAAGGCAAACAAGAGCTGCATATGTGCAACATAAGTTGAGGAGAATGGGAAAAACTTGAGGCACTTGCAGAGTGCCCGAGATGCTCGGATGTGCTGATTTAATGCGGGATTGCTCCCAGCTCCTTTCCATCAGCCTAGCAGAGACCGGTGTGCGCAGGTCAGCGATGCTCCCGCGCTCTGCCAGCCTGAAAGCCTTCAGAAAGGTGGATTTGTGTGCTGCAGGTGGCCTGCTTTGGCACGGCGGTCAGCTGGGTTGCTGGGGTTTGTCTCTGCTGCCTGGCAGCCGTTCCTCGTGCAGAGGGGGCCAACTGCTCCACAAAAAAGAGCAACCCTTTCTAAGCGGGATGCAGCGCTGATCACTGCTGCCTGCGGGGTGGGAGGTGAAGCCACCTTGAGTCCAGGCCCCCACACTGGGGGTCGGCTGGACCTCGGGGTGCCGCAGCAGTCCGCAGGCTGGGAGAGACGGCTGGGGGCTCCTCCAGATTTTCTCCCAAATCTCTCCCATATTTTTCCGTTTGCGGTGTTTAGGGATTTCTTGCGTATTGCTTGCGTGTTTCACTAGTTAGGTGGTCAAAATATTTCAAGTATTGGAAATGCGTATTTTTTTAATAACTCAGAAGCACAAACATTCACTTTTTCTTATTTTCTTCAAACTGTTTTGGATGCTGGAGGCGAAAAAGCACGGCACGTTGTGTGTGAGCAACCCCCCAGCGCCCTGCCTACCCAGCACGGCCGCCCGCCAGATGGGTGCACAGCCTCTGAAACCAAACTTTCAATATCAACACTTTTCCTCTGACAGTTACATCCCACCCCCCCCATCACTTAAACACCTGCAGTTTGTTCTGGTGAAGAAGCTGGTGGAAACTGTTCTTCAGGTCTCCATGTCCCTTTTTTGTCTCTCCACTGAAAGCATGATGGACTGTTGCAAATCGATGTAGCAGCAAGTTTATACAGCGTAGAAAATGAAGATTTGTGTAAATCACATTTTTTATGTAAACACATACAGTGTTAAAAAAAATCACACCCCTAAGGTGTTTCCCATCACGTGCGTACTAATGAGTGGATTAGGAAATGTGTTTTCTCTGTCTTATGCTTGGTCCTTGTGATCCGCTTTCTCCCACCAGACGGGACCCCAGGGCAGGCTGGACGTACCTGCAGGCAGGGAAGTGCAATGAGAGACTTTTAAGAAAGTGCACTGTACCCTTGATCCCTACCGAGAGCTGGAGGTACCACATTACTGATGCAATGTGACGGGACTTCACGTCTGTCAAGTGGAAAGCTATCTCCTGTGAAACTGCAACCTGTTAGAAGTATCTGAGGTGGGGCTGCAGAAGGCGATGCTGGTTGGGCGTCCGTCCAGTGGCTGCAGGCAGGCAGTGTCCTCACTTAAACTGCGCGTACAGAGCGACATTCCTCAGAAATAAAGACAGCAAAATGCAAATAAACAGAGAATAGTTCTCAGAGGGCCCCAGGAAAGGAGTTGTAAGAAATTAACCTATTATTATTTGCTGATGGTATAAGAGGTATGTTTTAAATGCCCAATTTGTGGCAGAGAAGCAGTTGTAAAGCACCGAATCAAATAAAGCAGCGAGATGTGCCTTTGTAGGAACAACCAGCGATCAATAAGTATCCCAATATCTGCAGTGACTCAATTCATTTCTCTTTCCCTAAACCCAGGCATTATATTGATAATGTCTTTAGCTGTGCATGGGTTGCTCAGTAATCTTTGTGCAGTGCTGCCGAGCGATCTTCACCTCGGCACACCCTGCGCCTGCTGCCAGGAGCTCAGGACGCATGGAGTTAAATAAGTTTGCCTTTTCCTCCATCCGAACAATTGGAATCAGCAGTTTGCATTATTTTAAAAATGAATGCTCGGAATCAGCAATTTTCTTTTTCCCTTCTTTTTTTTTTCTTTTTTAAGATCTTGAGGGGTTTTTTTATTTAAAGTGGAAAACTACATTAAGTGCAAGGCACTCAACAAAGAAACAGTCATAAAGCCTAAGTATTCTTAGAGTTATAAAATATGTCCGTGGTGGCAATTCTACTGCCAACAATGAAGTTTTAAGCATTAATATGCCTTCATTGCAGTTTTAATGCCTTAATATTGACTCTATAGCTCTTTTGGGTAATTTTGCTTTCTCTGGTACTTGAAAGGTGATGATGTCAGCGTTCTTCTTACTGATTCATATGCAGGTTGATGAAGCTGAGTTATTTATTGAGTTCCATTATATTTTCTATAAACATTAGTTCTCAATAAACAGAGACATTTAGCCGAGGGTTTATTTATTAAATAGGTACTGTACAGATGGTTTTGCCACACATGATGTGCTGCAGAGGATATTACTCAGGAATAATCAGCTGTGTTATAGCTTGGCTAAATTAATAAGATGATAATGATGAAATTGATGCTTTTGAGCTAGGCTTGGTAAATGGTTTTTGCATAAACAAACTGATAAATTTGAGAAGCAATTACTTGCTTGTCAAAGATAAAAACACAACAGGGCCCATTTATAGTTAGGTCCTATTTATTTTTAAAGATTGTACCAGATTTTATGTTTAATACGCTGCAATTAAAAAATAATACTTAAATGAAGAATAATAAAAAACTAACTTTCTGAGCTCTCCTTCAAATTTGAAGATGCAGCATTGCTTGGTTAGACATCAAGTAAACTTTTTCAAGGCTTTCGCTACATCTAGAAAAAATATAATTGTTTTATGAAAGATGCTGTCTGGAGTTGTGCAACGCAGACTCTGGCAGTGCTTTTCATAGCAGTATTTGCTCTAAAATCAAGCTGGATTTCATATAGGGAAACACAGTCTCCAATTCCCAGTTTAATGTGGATTTCACTCCAGTGGTCACGGAAGCGAACAAAACACACGTACTCCCCACACACACCGACTTCGTGTAACTCTCCAATAAAATAATGAATTGCGTGTGTATAGATGTATATGTGTGTACCTATATATACAACACGAAGACTACTGCTTGACTTGTCTAGTAACAAATGTGTGTGTGTTATGTGGTTTTATATACCAGCCCAAGCAGCTTATTTATGTTTATTTAGAATATGTTTATTTAGAAAAAACAAATGGACAAGTGATGTGCGGCCCCTCAGGTGGCCCCGCTGGAGAAGACCTCACGAGCTTCTGACGCTATCTATGTTCTCAGAGTGATAGCAGTACTTTACAGTGACCGTGGTTGGTGGTTTCCATATGAGGGTTTGAAAGCACCTCGTGAACATGCATTTAGGTTTGTAACGTCCCTGAGAGGTAGGCGTTATCACACAGCTCGCCGCCATCTCCTTGGCAGGAACAGGCAGTTCCTGTGTGCTCCGACAGGACAGTGATGCTCCTAATGGTTTATTTTACCTTCTTGTGCACTGAAGGAAGGGCCCAGGCCTTCAGTTAATTCCTTCTTTCCCTGGAAATCGCCATGCCCCAAGGGCACCCATGTCTTCTACACGTAAATATTCCTGTGGGACTGTCCTAAGTGGATTATACCTGAAAAGAGGCATCGTATGGCCTAACAGCAAGCTCCATAGGCATGTCTTGACTTACAAGCATGTGTTTTCCACCCCGACACAAAAGGCTTTTACTTGTAGCCTTAAAGGGAGCTTTTGCATAAGTACTTTGCTCAGTAAGTACCTAAAGCCAGAAGCAATGCGTGGGAGAGGTCCAGTCCTGGTTGTCCAGAAGGACTTCCCACCTGGAAGTAGCACAGCACTGTCAGGAGGTTTTGCAAAGGGAGCAGGCGAGGAGCCCTTCCCCTTGCTATTTAAAACATCCTGCCATGAGCAAGAACAGATTTCTAACAGTCCTTCTTGGCTGTAACTTTTTTTTTTTAGGAAATTTGGTACTGAAGTGTTAGTGTATGACACTATGTTAGCGAGTCCTTCCTATCTTTCTTTTCTTGCAGTCATTCATAAAGAATTTAAGGTCTTACGCTGACCTGAAATTCTCAGCAGAGACGAGCAGGAGAGTCATTCTCTCAGACATGATGCCAACAATGACTACAGGAAGGAAAAATCATAATGTGTCACAACATCAGCAATATATAGAAAATACTCCACAACCAGACAGAGTTTTTGCTGTCAACTGTTAGTTCAGGTTGATTACCTGAATTACAACTATTAATTATAATAAAATGAAACAAGGTCATTGGGTTAGCCTTAAAAATCTGAAATGAAGTTGTCTACAGTGCTTGTGTCAAAGGTATGAACCTCATTGATGAGTTTTGTGTTGGATTCAAGGCCATAGGGAGACACAAGGAGAGAAGCTGTGGTTTTCTGCTGGTTTCATCAAGAAGGCAGAGCTGTTAAGCTACCTCAGGTAGAGCTTGGCTAAGTATTTAGCCATCGGTTTTAGCATGTGAATAATCCCCTTGACTCCGGGATCGGCTGGGAGCAGCATGGCTCCCTGCTGCAAAACCGAACATGCAAACCAAGGTGGCAGCCGCAGCTTCGGCAGTGCCTGGCTCCCACCACCCCACAGGGAGGCAGGCCCCCTCGAACGCTGCAGAGGGGTGCAGGCGTACCTGGGGCGGGCGGAAGGGCAGAAGCTGTCCCTTCCTGGTGACCATCCCCATGGGTCTCAACCCAAACTTGCCACATCATCCTTTTGCAGTCTCGGAATGTAAATGGCTGTGCTTGCAGGATACAGAAGAGTAGGTTTGCATAGGTTCACAAAAATACTATTTATGTCATTATAACTATTTCTAGATTTTCACAAACATTTGTAAAATGTGCTCGATGGTCTGCAGGGAGATTTGAAATGATGTGACGTTGTGAAAATCCAAATCCAAAAATATGGTGCAGATCAACCTGCTCAACTGGGACAGGTTTGCAGGGGACAGGGACTTCCCTGCACTGCCCCTCCAGGAACGAATTTAACTCAGACATCAGTGTGAGTTGACATCCCTGCTGCTGAACTGAAACATTTTTAGCGAGAAGGTGTCGAGTAGGCAAAGGTGAAGCCATTTCTATGCTGTGGTGCCACGCTTACTTACCCAGGCTGGGGGTCAGTGTGAAATGGAGCTGATGTCTTTCAGCTGGACTGCATGGGGGGCTTAAAAGCGGGTCTTGGCAGAAGATTTGGGTGAGACCTTTCTTGGAAAAAAGAGTCTCTGTATTCTTTGGGGTATTGCCAAGTTTCTTGTGCTAAGAAGGAAAAAAAAATGAGGAAAGTCAAAGTCACTTCAGTGCTTTCAAAATAAAATTACTTTTTAAGTATTACTAGGAATTTCATGTAAAAAATTATAAGGTTGTTTTTTTTTTTAAGAAAGTGCCATGTTCAAAGAAAATATTTACTTTTAAGTAAAACAAGATTGCTGTCAGTGAAGATTTTTCTCCTCCTGCACAGCTTTACAGTACCTAAAGATATTGTTGATCAACGAAAACTGAGACAGAATTTTCCTAAAACGTTGTTGAAGTTTTTTCCTGCTTTAGGCAAGGTCAGTACTGAACTTTGATTTTGGTAGATGAGTCAGCTCTGAGCTGCCATTGCAAAACAAATTTACTCTGAATAGAGAGAAACCTGGAGCTGCAGCTGCGTAAGACGCCTGGGCTTAGGACTGCTGGCCGCGAGCAAGCTGTGCCGTGCCGTCCCATGCCGTACCGTGCCGGTGCAGCGCTGTGCCCGGCCTCCGCCAGCGCGGCCGGTGCCTGTCAGGGCCCACGGCGGCTGAGCGGCACTTTCTTGCACATTTCTTACTGGGCTGTGAGGAGCCACCGCGCCGCTTCGGTGTCATTTGCTCTAACTCCTAAGGCTGCCTTAAAACTCAGTGTACGGCAGCACTTTAAAATAGAATCATTCATTATTAATTAGGTCACAATAAAAAAATCCTATGGATGCATTCGTGACGCTAAATGAGCCGATCCCAAATAATGCGATTGTAATGAATTCCAAAGGAATAAATAATGACTGGGCCATTAGCATAAAGTGCCAGCCACAGCTCTGTGCTGCCTGCCCGCCTCCGCCAGCCTGGCACCGCTTCCAAACTCACCCAGCCAGCCGCCAGCCCAGGCGCGGGGGTCCCTGGCCACAGGCTGTCGTGGGGGCGGTGGGGTCTGTCCCACCGTGGGGGGATGCTGCGGGGGGTCAGCGTACTTTGGTGGCTCCCATCGGAGCTTGCAGCGGCGTCACCCCAAGGACAGCCACCCCAGACCCCCTTTACAGGCAAGAAGCAGGATAATGCGGAAGCATGTGGGAAGATATTTTTGCACCTCTTGCTCTAATATATAATCAGAGCTTTTGTTCCGTGGCTTGCACAAGCAAATTAATTAGAAATTTATCTGACCAGAAGTTCAGTTCAGCATGCGTTTAAGGCAGAGGCCATTTCTGTGCATGTATTTGCTCTCTTCATCATGGAACAATTATCTGCCCATTTAAGAAATGCAAAATTTGTTTCTATTTTCATGGACGCTCCTAACCATAAAAAATATCAGACCGCTTCTGATTGTAGCGTGCTTAAAAACCTCCGAGAGGAAAACATCATTTGTACTCCCCCTCCTTCTACCCAGAGCATCGCCCCGGCTGTTTCCAGGACACCACGGGGCAGGCGGCAGCGCCAGCCTGCACGGGCGCAGGACAGACCGGCACAGTGCTGGCAGTGACGGCACAGCCACCTGGGCAAGCAGAGGGCTGAGACGGCAGGAGACTAAGGCGGGGTGAGGCCATAAGGAAAGAGGTGCAGGGAAGGAGAGCAGTGATGGTGGGTTTCTGGGAAAGAGAGCTGTTTCACCCGAGCCATGTGGCTGGTGCCAGGGCAGAGCGGTGGGGCAAGCACCGCAGCAGGGGACACCAGCCCCGGGCAGAGTCCGCCATTGGCCTCACTGGGCACCCTGGCAAATAAAATAAATAGGTGGAACAGGTAGCGTGGATGGTGGTGGGACCTGTTTTGTCAGCGTCCCCTTCCCTCCCAGCAGCCGAGCAGACAGGCGTGTCAGGTGCCTTGTGCCCCTCTTATGTCTGCTGTTAAAAAACCCAGCCAGGGAATGTCATTAGAAACAGCCTCACCATCTGCCTTTTCCTCCCCTCCCCTTTAAATAAGGAAACACCTTGTCAAACACATCCCACTAAATATCCCTAACACCCTCCCGCGCGCTTCGCGCTCGGCGGTTCGCAGGATCGTGCACCATCTGGACCCTTGCACTACGCCTCGGCGGTGAGGCCCCGACTCGGACCCACTGTGCGCGCCATGGACCCCGGCGGGTCTGCGATGGCCGACGGCAGGTCTGTGCCGCCCGCATCCGTACATGGCAGCAGGAGATCATGGAGCTAAGCAAAAGCAATGACTTCACAGGGGGGAAAAAAGAAAAGCCCAGCAACTCCACTTCATATTGTGAAACCTAGAAAATTAACCAAGGAGGACCTTAAACACAGGCACTTATTAACATGTAAATGGACTGAGTCAGCAATTAGTCAACAGTCAGCATAATTGAATAGAATATTGTAATTAAGTTGCCATTTAATTATTCCCATTTCGTTTAAGGTAAATATTTACTACAATCATGGTTTTTCCATTGTCTTTCACGTGGAAAACCAGTATCTGTGCAGAGGGTCTGCATCAAAGTTTCCCAAGAACTTTAAAAAGGCAGGTTGCCTCCTCCCTTCTTTGCCGTGCCGGTCCCCGATGCCGTGGGTGAGCATGGCTGATGAGCATCGCCCGGTCTCCTGTGCTTGCGACGGGCTCTGTGGGACCCCGCGGCCAGCACCTCCAGGCCCTGAGCCATGCAAGGTGGTAGCTGGCTGTGGTTTGGGGCTCGCCCCGGCTTGGCTACCTCCCACCCGTGCCCCTGTGAACGCAGCTGCTGTCTGAGGCCCACACGTGTGCACACACACACACGCTCACACACACCCCCTGCTCACTGACCGTGCAGATGAGTCTTTGTTCTTGGTGATTACTGTGCAGACAACACACTCACCCGGCTGCGCCGAGACACTGCGTACAAACCAAGCGATGTGCTGATAAGTGAAGTAGTGTTGAGAAGAGCCTTAGGAGACAGAAGAACATTATTTTAAATTATCTTGAACATAAAAAACAAAGTGAGGATTTGGCAACCTTGCAGCAAAAACCTCAAAACCAGTTATTCCTTTTAAATAAAAACAAAAATGAGAAACAGTAACTATTAGAAATCCCACCTGGTGCTTTCTCTGTGTTAATGATGCTTCTTAAATTGCATGTGGGTAAATGGTAATTTTGTCTCACACCATTAAAAACTAATGGAACCCTTGATGATAAGAAATGCCATAGCTAGCTTGTTGGAAAACGTTTAATTAATAAAGTAATAAAATTATTGTAAACTAGTGCAGTTTCACAGAGGATTCAATGGGATATAAAACAGATAAAACATCCTTGAGAGTTGGTACAAGAAATAAATGCTCCTCTGTAAAAAAGCAGCACTATAAAGCTAAGCTGGTCTGTGTTCTACTGAGTTAAGACAAGCTATGGTGATAATAAAGGTATTTGGATGAGCCTTTCTTGGAAAGTGGTGGGAAAACTTCGTGAGTGGAGGTGGGTGTATTTTCACAGGAGCAGAAAGCCAGCGCACCTTCCCCTGCACTGGTGTGGGGATGGAGGTGGCTACTGACAGGAGCTGCAGCCCCCTGAGCCCATGGGAATATTTTGGTAGTGTTATTGCCATTATTGGCCTGTCCCAAAGCCTCCAGAGTCAGTGAGAAAATCTCCACTAGCCTGAGTGGGTTTGGGGTGAGGCACCATCCAACCCTGCTGCTACAGCCACTTTGCTGCGTAATTTTTGTGAAGCAAGTGGCTGGCAGAGAGCGGAGAGAAGGGGTCGGACGCTTCACCCCCCAGCCGCCCTGCTGCGGGGGAACGGCCCTGTGCTCCGCGCGGCCGGTTTGCAGCTCCGCGCAGGTGGCCGGCTGGTGGCACGGGCAGTGGCACTGTTGTCGTCGCTGCAGCACCGAGCATTTGCACGTTGGCAGCTCGGTGCACGTGCATGGCATCCCGGCTGCTCCATGGGTAAAAAAAAAAAAGGGCTGGAGAGGGGCGAGCATGAGGAAAAATGTGCCAGCAGTGAAGGCTGGGTATGGCTGCCTTGTCCTGCTGCCAACCCCAGTCCGTGCTTCGTGTCCTCCCAGGGATGTTTCCTTGTAAGCTTTGGGGATGAGTCTCCCGTAACTGCGAGACCGTACGGAGGCTTTCTGCACTGCACGAGCTGCACCAAGTGCCACTGGTATGTACACACCCGTGTACAGGAGCCCATAAGTTTCCATTACATGCACATTTTAAATATTTGCAGACATTTAGATTCAGACCGAGTGTAATCTGCCAGGTGCCCAAGCTTTCATTTAGTCCAATGCCCGATCTGTGCATCTCACTGACAAGCACTGTCAGCTCTTTCTTCGGGAGCACTCAGCCCACGGTGACGGGAAGACCGGGGGAAGCAACAGCCGGGAGAATGGCACACGCCAGCATGTCCCCAGTTTCAGGCTGTTACAAGAGCCGGTTGCAGCCCCTGTCATTCGGCGGCCCCGTGCGAGCTGGTGCTGCCAGGGCAGCTATGCCAAGTGATGCCAGCACTCTGTGATGTGCCACAGACAGACCTGGAAAGGATTGGGACTGAGCTTGGCCGGTATGTTTCCAAACTTCCAATGACGTTTTTCTATAAAGAGCTGGAAGTGTTTCTGTAGCGGGTTGGCACGCCTTCTTTCCTCCCACATCAGAATAGTTAATGCTCATACCAGGAGAAATGAAGGACGCTCCACCATGCTCCCAACATGGATGGTTTCTTTAACGAAGGCTTCATCCAAACCCCATCACAGCCACAGCCTCTGCCTTTCATGTAATGGAAAGAAATGATATTGCAGTATATACAACTTGTACGTTGTTGCACCACAAAGGTTAATGCTTGTGTTCATTGGCCTCTTAGGACTCGATGGTAAGAAGGAGATGGTCAGACCTTAGTGATAAAAACTCTGCTCTCCTCACCAAGTCACCACAGATGTTGCTGTGCCCACTGATGCAAAGACAACTTCTTGGTTAGTGTTTGCAACAGCGTCTGCTTTTGAGTGCCTTTAGTTTCCTCTGCGGTCTCCACCTTGGTCCTTAGAAGCCACCCTGCTTGATCTCTAGTTTTAAAGTTTGTTTGTTTGTTTTTAAAGCATATCAGCATAAATAACACTGCCAACAATGACAGTCCTTAAGTTCATTTTGGTAGGAGCAAGGTATGAGATGAAGGTGCCCCTTGGTGCCGCTCCTGTTTGGCGCTACCTCCATAACCGCAAGCCACAGGTGTCGATGGACAGAGAGAGAATCCGGCTGGCACAGAAGGGGCAGAAAGATTTCTGTGATCCAGAGACGCCTCCCCAGACTGAAGAGCAGGCGCATCGTCCACCAGGGACCAGTTATAAACTATTGTTTGGTTTGCCCAGCTCCCCGGGTGTGACGGCACACTGAGGGGCTCCTTGCTCACTTTGGCCTTGGTGCATGGACAGACTGGCAACGTGAGACCTCTTCCCCACCCAAAGCACCAGCCGCCTCTATGACAAATATGGTAATTCCCCTTGTAGGCAGATATTTTTAAGGTAGCCTCAAAAATGTGGGTGCAGGGAGAAGGCTGCTGCTCTTTACTGAGGCAGTGTGAAAATGTTTATGGGGGTCCATAGTCCATCCCCACTGGCAATACCAGCAATGACTTTTTTTATCTCCTTGGTAAAGGAGGAATGAAAACATGAGCGGGACTTCAGTAAAAGACAGGTACGGCCAAGGCTGCGATATTTGTTCCCTGGCAAACTGTGGTTGCTCTTGATTTAGCCACAGTTTTCCCAGTTGATGTTGTGCAACCCCAGCAGAAAATTTAGCCTTCACAGCTCTGAAAGGGAATGCAGGACTGGAAGCCGCCCCTGCGCTCACCGGCAGAGGTTCAAGCCAAGCCTCCTTCCTTCCAGAAGATGCTGCTGGTCCCAGGACTGCACAGCTGCGGGGGCAGTGCGGGGATGGAGATTTAATCTTTTATTTTCCCCATGTGTCATAAACATGTCATAAGATGATGACAAAATAATAAGAAGTTGGTGGCTGCTTGAAACTTTTTTTTTAGCAGCTGTGTTTTTAGAATATTATAATTAACCACCCTTTTGCCTTAATCACTTTAAGATTTCTAAAATAACTAGGAGCTTACTGTACCTTCCCTCGATGTGAAGCTTCCCCATGTGGGGACCATGACTTTATTTTTAGGAAGGCAGGGCAGAAGAAGCAGGGCAGAGCTAGAAACACACAGTCAGGTTTATCAGTAGAAATTACAACAGAAATTAGTGAAATTACTGTAATAATTTTAATGTACAGCCATCGTACTACAAGCAGGAAAAAGAGGTGACATTGTATTTAATCTGCACAATGACTGAGTCACTTCGCCCGGGCTCATTTTTGCAAAAATTGAAATGAAGTAAGCGCAGTATTTATCAGAAAAATGAAAGGGTGAACTGTGAGTAAAGGGAAAAATATTTGTCAGCTTGCCAGGGAGAAGCACGATTAAAAGCTGACTGTTAATAAAGCATGTGGGTGACAGGGCTGTCTCACCACGCGGTGCCGGCGCCTGGCTCAGGTAAAAGCAGAGGGCTTTAGCTCAATAACGCACTCCTGTCTGTCAATGTTAGGGTTGTTTTTTTTTTTTTTAAATGACATGTTTTCTTTTGGCAGATGGGAACAAGCCTTGAAGAATAAATTTTTGGAGGCAGACAAATTGGCTGCCTGGAAATACATGTATTTAGGAACCTGTCGGGTGGCTGTGAGTGTCAGCAGCACCCCAGCTGAGCCGGCCGGCACCGCTCCACATCTCACCTGCTCCAATCTCCCCCCTGGAACCCTCAAATCCCCAGCCTACCACTGCAGGGCCAGAGTAAAAATGACAACTCCGATACAAGATTTGCTCTCTATATTGCTGATATTGCTTTGTGCTTGCCTTTATAAAACTTCCCCGTTGGCTATTTCTCTAGCCAGGGGATTTTACCCAAATGAATGTGCTCGCCTCCCTCCCGCCGGCTGCCAAAATCCAACTTATCAGTAAGTGGAAATAACGCTGTAGCCTCCGGTCGATCAGAGCCGCAATGCTCTTTACGAGAGGAGGCGAAATGAAACCGTTCCCCGTGTTAACACCTGCGAAAGCCGATGTGCCGAGCGGTTAAGTGATTTGCCAGGCGTGAAGGAGGATGGCGCCTGGCTCTTGGGAGCCCCGTTCCTGCGGTGGTGGGGCAGCGCAAGGCGGGCGGGCAGCCCCGTGGGGGACTGCAGAGACCCCAGGCATCGCCACCAGCCCCAGCCCCCCATCACCTCCCTGTTCCCGTCCCCACAAGGGCAGCTGGGGGGGGCGGGAACCACCTGCAACGCCCCTACCCCCAGACGGGGCATAAGCAAAGTTTCACTAGCAAAAAAATATGTTCTTTCCCCAAAATTAGGTACTGAAAGCGGGTGTTGGGTTTTATGAGCCAGCATCAGAAACAGGTGGCAGCTGGAATGATTTTTTAACATCTCAGCAGTGCCTAAATGTTGGAGGTAAGCGAAGGAAGCAGTGGATTGAGCCAAAATCCAGATGCCTTGAAGCCCACATGAGTGCACGTGCCCAGCACAGCCTCTTGTTTGCCTCGGGACATTTAGGCCTGCTCTAACCACAGAAATCAGCACCTTTAAAGAGCAACTCAGTCTGGCCTAATCAGAGCCTAGGTATCTATATAGTCCTTCAATATAGGTGGTGCAGTATATGTTACTATGGCAGAATAGTTAATTTCTAGAAATGTAATATTTATTGCCACTTTATTAAAGAATGTGCTAAAAATGAAGTGGCTGTATATATGCAGGTAGGTAATAAATAAGGTACAGTAAAAGGCACACTCAAAAATAGGCAGTGTTGTTCCCCGGTTTTGTAGGGTCGGTAAAACTGGTAGCAGCTCCCTAGCAGTGGCTTCATCTCCACGCTCGCAGTGTGTGTTCTTAACACCTTCCTTCACTGCAAAACTGAAGTATTTAACCCAAAACATACAAACAAATCTGTTATTCTCTTCCTTTATTAACCTTCTGAGTCCTCGGAAATCTCACATTAGGAGAAAGCTCTTCCCTTTTCCTTTGTCTAAATGAAGAGGTTTGAACTTTACATACAAATAGACACGTGCATACATGTAAATGTACCCGTGTAATCAGCCACATGCAGGCTCTCTTTCTCCCTCTCTATAAATATATACACACATATGTATATCCACAGATATACAGGCATGTGTGCATATGTGTGTGTACAAAGAGAGAGAGAAAAAGACTTAGAAAATGAAAGACAAATGTTAGAGAATGGTATTCCCAAGCCCTCAAATCCCTAATCTTGAGTTTGATGCAATATTTGCCCTAATGGGAAATGATAACTGGCACCATTCCAAAGCAAACCTCGAAGAAAGGAGCAATAAAAAAGGAAAATGCTAGCTTGGCAGTTAAAGAAAGAGGAGCCGAAGCGAGAACTGCTGTCGGAGATAATAAAGAATTAACCACAAACCCCTTTTCTATTAAGCACAAAAAAGGATATTAAAATAACATGCCCCCTCCCTAAATGTTTCAAGGCTTGTGTCATGCTTTGCTGAGCGGCTTCCCCGGGACGTTCTGAGCCACAGGGCTGCAGCCCCGTGCAACCCGCCTCCCCAGCCTCCCCAGCCTCCCCTCTCGTGCGAGGAAGGCTGCTCCACACCAACGCACAGCAACTCACTTACGATCACGCTCACTATTTTTTTGTAACTTACACAGTAGGTTCCAAATCTTGCCCTTTCCAAGGAGAGGGAATATGGTCGCAGCCCGTGACCATGTGGACCTTCAGGAGCTGGCTGTGATAGAGCAGCTCTCATGGGCTCCCTCTCCCCTTCTCTCCCCTTGGGACCATATGCATTGCAAAGCCCCACTGTACAGTGCAGCTTTGCTATAGTATCCATACCGTCCGTAGGCACAATGACATCCGTTAAGTATACAGTGAGTCTTAGTGCTCTGTTTTCTGGTTATAGCGGCAAACATCAGTACTTTTACCTTCATGCTCTTACTATGATTTTTACATTCAGGGCATTTTCTCCCTTTAAAAATTACATGTGATAAATTACACAGAAAGTGCCACGGACCTGGGACAAAAAATTGGTGCAAAAAATTGAATCAACAGCTGCTAGATATAGGAGAGAAGAAAGTAGAAGGGAAGGCTATGAGTCAGGAGGCACTTTTCCGTACAGCATCCCCCTTGGCAGCCTACTGGGACATCCCGTAACGTTACCAACAAATAGAGACGCTGCTGCCTGCTGGGTTTTGCTTGAGTGAGGCTGATAGGTGCTGCAGGAGAAGTGGGGCTGACTCCTAGTGCGTGTGTGCCTCGGCACTGGAGATGCCCTCATGCAGTGCTCCACAGCCAGGGATGCACTGGAGGGCCCTAAATCAGCACCATTTCTGTCTGGTCTCATGATGTGCAGGGTTTTGGTAACCAATTTTGCCTGTTTTGTGACTACCCAAACCATTTTAACAGCAAGACCCAACATAAACCTCCCTTGAAATTTCCACCTCAACTAAATAGCAGATTTTACTATGGCAATTTTAAATTTGCAAAAGAAGTGGTACTCAGCGCGCTACAGACCCAACAGGCTGAAGCTAGCCCTTTATATCAAGTCAAAGAAACCCTCAATAATCTTATATTTCAAAGCCATCATGACCTAACTTTGGTTCATTAGCACATAGGGAGGCATTAATCACACGGAGTAATGAAATGTAACAACTCCTTTGGTACTTTCTTATTATCTAGGTCTTTAATATGCAGTTTGACAAGAGCTGGATTGTAGCAGCTCTAATGGGATTTTGTAGAGCTGGTGCTCACTTGTGCACTAGGAGCACCCCAAACCCAAAATGACACAAGCCAAAAAGATGAAGATGCAGTAAAGAATCACTAAGAGTTTATCAAAAATGTTAAATGAAGTACATCTGCCAGTAAGAGCTTATTTAAAAAAACAATGTGTATGTCGCATTGAGCTTAGCCACTAAGAGGGTAAAGCTTTAGAAGTAAAAAAAAAAAAAAGCCCACCTGTAGAAGACATTTTTTAAACCTAAAAGTCTTGCTCTTTTAAACTTTTAAAACTCTTTGTGAAGGAGATATGATCCACAACTCGGGAAACTACTAATGCAATCTATCTTTCAGAGAAAAAAAAAAAATCAAAACTCGCTATGTCAGTGCAGAAAAGCAGAGTTAAACATCAGCTGCTTTTATCTGAGTGCCTAAATTTAAAAATACTTAACCAGAATTATACCAACTATTACATAGTTTAAAAGCCGATTGTTTGTATGCCAGGACCACGCTAGGTCAATTTCTAAGCTGAACTTAAAAAAAAAAACCAAAACAAAACGATCAATAAAGGTGTAGGTGGAGAGGTTTAAAAAATAACTACTGGAAATGGTGAGCCAAGATCGTCAGAACAACTTGTCTCTGCCTGAGGTACAGGCAGGCTGGTTTTCAGATCAGTCACCTACAACTGTGGTGTCATGAAGTGGAAAAATACCACCGGGAGTCATTTTTAGCAAGGAACACCAACAGCTCCTCTCACATTCGCATCCAGTGAAACTCCATTCCGGTTAGATTCATTGCCAAATTATAAATTCTTATTTGATTTATCAATCACAATTTTATATTGTTAATTCATATGTTCATTAGACAAATCTGTCCCTCCAAGGTAATCACTTAAGGTACTGCTGGCATGTGAACATGCACAAATGGATAATTCTTAATGACCTTCCAAGTTGACATATTTTTGGCATCAGTTTTCTGTATCCTAATTTCAAGCTGCCTCTCTGGTGTTATCGTAGGATCAAGAAGGAGGACTTGCAATTGGAGGTCGCTATTAAGATTGTTCCCATCAGATATCAGCAGAACAAGGAACAATTAAAATTATCTCCTTGGATGAAACCCACGTGTTTCTAGCTGGGGAGGCTGGTAAGCAGTCCTCTATTTCAGCAGCCTTAGAGGAGAAAACATTCACATCATACAATTTGACTGGGTTTGTGACCTTTTTCAGTATTTCCACAGTGAAAAATTTTTGGCTTGCAGATGCTTGGTAAAAAAAAAAAAAATTAAAAAATTAAATATAGGTCATCCAGGCTACTGTTCTGCCAGCGGGTCCGCATGTTGCCCTCCCACAAGGCCAGGCCAATATCACAGATCTTCTACTGCAGGTTAATGCGGTGCAGGTGAGTCACAGGGCAATGTACCTATGGCATAGCCGTCTATTGCAGATGTCCAACAGAGGAGCTCACACTCCTTCGACCAGTAGCTGGATCTGTCGCTGGCTGTGGACACCAGGTCTGCAGCATTGCAGCGGGATTAGGTCAACTACCAGAAAATGCAGGAATGTTTTCCATATTCTTAGTTTGATAGATGGGATTTGCCCAGCTGAATGAGCATAATTCATAGGGACACCCAGCTCCAGACATGGAGCTCTCTCCACGCAGGCATTATCCCTGCTGAGCCTGCATGGGGTCTCCATCCCCAGCCTCACGGCGTTACTGCCGCTCGTCCCGCACCGTGAGAAGGGGAAAAAAAAGACAGTGTCTTAAAGACAAGGTTTCCAGGGGTGCAAGCGTTTTCACAGTGCTTCCCCCAGCAGATAAGGGCAAGGAAAGGGCAATTTCTGGCATGGCCCACAGGCTATAAGAGACAGGAGGAAGAAATGTGGGAAGAAAAGCTGGGGTGGACACATTGCTGCTGTCCACTGAGGTTTGGCAATTGGCTTTTATGGGTTGGGAGGCAGTCTGGGAAGGGAGTGAGATGGGATGGGAGAAAAAAGCGCCAGAGAAGAGTCTTTCCCCAGCTGATGGCCAACACAACTGGCCAAGCCCCTCAAGAAGGAGCCGCTGGGGCAAGAGGCAGAGGGTTGCAGAAGAAGCTGGCAAGGGCGTGCGTGCGACGTGCATCCCCTGCGCACGGCAGGCTGCAGGCAGCGCCCAACTGCCTCCGAAAAGTTGAAGAAAAGAGTTTGCATCCCTTCCTCAAAAGCACAGCTCGGGTTGCAAATCCAAATGTATGGACAAAATGTAAATGCATTGTGACAAGCTGTACGGAGAATCAAAACAAGGAACAAGGAGCGTATGTTTCTTTTAGAGAAATGTCCTTTATCTCGCAGGCAGAACGAAGCGTGTGGCATTCAAATGTTAAGATTTTTACACACTTTCATGAAATACTAAAGAGAAACCAAAAAAAAAGAAGAAGAAAAAACCAACAAGAAAATAACCCAAGTCCATGTCACTTCTCAGCTAGTTTGATTATTGCTGCTCCTGAGTACTGTAACATATGCACTTTCCCTTTTGAAAATGTATCAAAGTTGTTATTTTGGGGGTGGGATAAACTCTTACCCATGCATATCTTATGTTTCGAAGCCAAGAATGCTTAAGAACCTGCTCTGGATCCGCACATCAGATGCATAAGTGATTAGTGACAAGTGACACAGAAACAGAGAATGTGCTGTGTTACGATGAATAATAAACACGCGCAATTTATGCAGGCAGAGCGAGCAGGGAGATGGCATCCTGCACTTTTTCCATATAAATAATGTGAATCTCTCGGCAATGGATCCAGGCCGACCGGGGAGTTTCTCCAGCCCGCCAGCCGCGCAAGCCGGCAGGGAGCAAAGCGGGGACGGACGAGGAGGGGTCGCCCACAAGCAGGGCTGCTTCTGGTTTCCTATGGGTCATTACAGAACGAACTAACGGTGATGAATTGTCTCTAAACTAGAATCAACACAGGAAAAAGATTCACGGTGGGCAAAATTTTTCAGTCTCTGGAAGAAAGGAGCTTTTAGATAAATGAAAAAAATTCACTGAAAAATATATGTATCGTTTTCTGCTTCCTGGGTCTCTGGAGAGCATCACTACAGTGCCTGGTGTAAAAAAATTGCCTTGCAATAGGATTGGTGGTGCCTATCTGAGAAAACAAATAATAATTAATTTTTGAATGAACAAACTCGGTTTTTAGATGAAGTTTCTTCAGGAAAAGTGAGCACATGCCCCTGAGAGGCCAGCAGGGCTGAGGTGAGCTGGCAACAGGGTTTCCCGAGGGGTCACGGTGCACCCGTCGGGCATCTCCCCACTCTTGCATTTCCATCAGCAAAACGACATGCACCCCCCAAAAAAACAAATGCCAAAGCCAGACTGATGTTCATCTTTAGCCCAGCTCTTGCTTTTTTCCTCTTGCGTGTGCCTGGCCGTGCACAAACACCAGAGCTGTGGGGCGATGCACACGCGTCCTCCCTCAGCCCCGCATCCCACAGCCTCGCACTCAGCCAGGGGGACAGTCCTGGGCTGGCCATGGGGGCTCCTGCAATGTCCCTGCTTTGCCACTTGCTTTCCTTTGCCCCATACTGCCATCCCACAAATAAGCCATCCTCCAGGGAAAAGAGACAAGAAATTAAAAAAAAAAAAATTAAAAAATATCCCAAATGCACCTGCTACTTAACTCTGCACATTTTTTCCTGGCTGTCCTGGCCTGCCAACTCCGAGCAAGCTTTTCTCTCTCATTTTTACACTCTCTCTACACTTCCAGAAATGTACGCACTTGGATAAAAGTAGAACTGAGAGGGGAAAATGCATATTCTGTTAAATAAAAAAAAAAAGTTGAAAAAAGTGTCTAAAAGATGAATGCGTAAAGAAATCATACCCCTACTTTAACTCCAGGTTTGAGTTATATAAACTGAACTGTGGTAATTACCAAGCTCCTCCAGATTAATAAACAATTACCATAGTAACTACACCATCATATGAAACCTATGCTCATGAATTTTTAAAGCATAAATGGAAATACACGCCAGTTGAAAAAGTCTCCTATTTATTTTGTTCCTGGAAGACAAGGGAGACAGATCCATTAAAGGATCCCGTCAAGTTATTTCTTCCTCCGCTGGTTCCTGCAGCCACACTTCGGACAAGCGCCATGTATTATGTACTAACTAGGAAAGTCCATTACGCGGCGCAGGGCCGTGGGCTGGCAAGCGGTGGGGCTGGCCTCGCACCCTGCTCCCCTGGCAGCCCCTGTGCTCTCACGCCTCATTTCCCTGGCGGGTTTTAGGTGACGCAATGCACCTCTTTCTTTGCCAAAATTTAAGGGGTTAGATAGCACAGCAAGTTGTCCCCGTTTACCCAATGGGGTCTTTTTAAATTTTTATGGATAATGTATGAGAAAAGATTTCAGGTTAATGTTGCATAACCACACATGGGAAAGGCATCTCTATCAAATATTTGGTAAGCAGACTACCGTGAGACAATGCACACACCCAAATCTAGCCTTCCACAGCATGGTGTGATTGAGCCTTATTTCCAGCACAGCCACCAGCATCCCACCGGGCTGACCCTACCGCAGGGCCCATCACAGCCCATTTTCCACCAGTGGAAAAATCCAGCATGAGCTGCGCTCGTGCCAGCGCCGGGCACCTGGTGCCATGCCGGGAGCCTAGGTTCAGCCACTGGGGAAGGGCTTCGCTGCAGCCCCTGCACCTTTGCATGGTCCGACCCCTGCGACGGAGGCAGCAAGGACGGGCAAATGCTCTGGGCAGAGCAGCACTAAACCAGGTGGGGACGCCTGCTATGTGTGAGCCGGCGTCGCGGGTGCAGTATCGCTGCCCGGCCGCCCAGCAGGAAGGGTGTCTTGGTTTAGCATTGCCTTTCCGCCCCAAAGTCTGAGCGGAGCAGCCCCTCAGCACTGCCCTGCGCTCCTCCTGCCTCTGGACCTCTCCTGCCAAGATGTGCCCTCGCTTGCACATGCAAGGCATCAATGACTAAATGCAGTCTACGAGATGCACCCAAGGTCATTAAAAAAAAAAGGCTTTCTCCTCCACCAATGCCAACTCTTGTATTTTACTCTCATAGATGAAAATTTGGTTTCAAAGCTTGCACCCTTATTTCGAAGCTTTAACACAGCTGAGACTAGCTTTACTGCACTTCACAATTTGTTTGTAACAGGTAAAAAGAAACATATCAAAATGCCAAATAATAAGATTATATATCAACCTGTTGATAATTCTGACAGGAAAGCTGAAAAGCAGCACTGAGTTAAAAAATACTATTCCGCATTTGCAGCAATAGTCTAAAACATGAGGTGAGACCTCTCCGCTTCAAGTTTGAGCCGCTTACTTTTGATAATTTTGATGAGCTGAAATAATATCCCCCTTTTACAAGAAAGTATTTCTTCAGACACTCTGAGAGTTAGGAAAGCCATTAAATCCTTGTGGATTGAAGGTAGAAAAATAAATTGTATGTATTTTAGACTTTGAATGATCTTCCTATAGCAATTTTCGGGAAAAAACCTATGAAGAATTCTGCAATTTTAATCTCCTCAGTAGCTTCCCATTACTAAACAAGCAGAACACCACAGTACAAATGTGGATGTTACATGTCATCTTGATCTGCTGCTTTTTTCTTTCATTAAAGCTTTAATGCAGCAATTATGGCTACGTTGCCCTATAAAAAAAGGAAAAGGCAGTTTACTTTAAAAAGTGAAATTGCATAGCCTACTATTTAATTATACACAAATGTAAATGGCCTATTTTTCCATAACTGGTTATTACAGCACTGTTTTACTTTCTGAGTTTTCACAATCTCTAAAACCTACAACGCTTCCTGCTATATAATTGTTTTGCTACATTATTGTTTTCATCTTATTTTTTCTTTTAATGCGAGTGCAGCGGGATAAATCTTGGTTTTAAGCCAGCCAGTACTTCATCTACTTAAGCTTTTATAGATGAAGATTGCTGTAATTATCAGAATACCCGCTTATTTCTGAAGTATTATCTTGGCAACCTGCTGGCATTTACAACCAATTAACAAGCTTTGCCCATTAGTTGCATAAGGGGTATCACAGAGTAAAGCCATTGTGTGCTAATTTTCTATTTTAGATAATCAGTTTGGCCATCCAAAATGGAAAGGGGAAGAAAAGAAAGGTTTGACACCCAGTGGCAGACATGTAAAAATGACTACATGCCTCCCAGAGACAAAGGTATCCAGCGACTGCATGATTGCTTCACTGTCGTCACCACTGGGTTTTAAGTATTTATTCCCTTTGTCTCTTTTGGAAGAGAAAATCGAAAGTACAGCTTCGGCAAAGTAATCATGTCCTCTTTTTATTTTTTAAACAGACTGGCTTCTCCCTCTGTCCGCTTGGGCTTGTAATTTCAGCAAATTGTACAAGTGTTAAACACGATTTCCAAAAAAAAAAAAAAAAAAAAAAAAAGAAGAAGAGAGAGAAAGAGAGTGAGAGAAAGAAACCTGGCCGCCGGTGGAAATCACAGCTTTCCTCTCCTAATCATGGGGGCCAAGCAGAGCCCTCGCACTGAAGGCAGCCCCTCTTGCTCGCCTTGCCGGCACCGCGCTTGGTTAAAGCCATGTGCTGGCTGCGGGTTTTAACCAGGCGACACTATTAGCAGATGGGCTCCTGGCCATCCTTCAGCTCCCAGCTGCTGAGCTGCGTGCCAGCCCCGGCCATCTCCTCCCTGCCCTGCCCTGGAGAGTTTGGGGCAGGGGGACCCCCGGCACAATGCTGGCTCGGGCAGTCATGCTGGGCACTTCTCTCTGGGGAGAGGGGAATTAAAAGCTGTGAGAGTTTAGGAGATTTCTTTAAGCGTTAACCTTTGGTTAAGGAAGAGTTTCCTTTCCCTGTTGCCTGGTGCAGAGCAAGGAAGATGCATCGCCATGTGGATGACCTGGACGGGAGGATGGTGCTGCCTGTGGCCACAGTGCCACATCCCCATGGCATCCCCCAAAGCCCTCAGCCCCACCAGACCCATCTCCAGAGCTGCCCCATGAGCACCCCAGCCCTGCTTCTCTGCCCCGTCCACATAGCTTTTAGTCAGGTCCTGCCTCGCACACGGGCACCATACCCCAAAGCCAGCACAACAGGGATGCAGGCACAGCCTGCTCCAGCATCCCAAATCAGCACCGCTCTGCCCCTACCCACCAACCCCACACCACACCGGCCCCTGCCTCTGCCTTCCCACCCCATCCCTGCTGCCCCACCAGCACCGGGCACAAGGCTCAGTCCTCCCCATCTCCCGCTGACCCTAGGCTGTGAGCTTGGCCTTTCTCTGCATCTCCATCCCATCCTGCCCACGGCAGCTGGGACCATAAGGGCCCCTCCGCATCAAGGCTCATCCCACGCTGTGCGGCAATGGGCAAAACGGGGCTCTGATCCTGCCCAGGGAGCCTCAAGGTAAATAACAACGATGAAATGATTATGCTGGAGGCAGCAGGGCTTGCCCATTTAATTGTATATAAAATTAGATGTTAGACCTGGTATAGATGCCTGCATTTTGTAATAAGGATAGAAACTAATCAGTTTAAAGACGAGCGCAGTCCTTAAAGCATGGTTAGATCCCATTTACTCCATTGAACAGAACGGGTGGATGGTTCCTGTTGTAAAATGGTTTTATAAAATGTAGCGAACTGTACAATGACGTGTTTTATTTGCCTCCTGTGGTTTAGATTCATATTTTGCTTTAGCATAAGTTAAACAAAATTAAGACTATGATTATGCTAAGAGGATGCAGCCAGTAAAGTAAAGATAGAAAATGTTGAACTCCTCGAAGTCATAAAGAATTATCAACTGTGCAATTAGTAAAGACTGAACATATACACTGAAGTCTATTAAGTCATAAATGAATGAGAAAAATGTTGTGCTTGGCAATTTGATGTGTATATTTGTCTTAATTATTTTAAATTAATTGCTATTGGCTACAATCATTAGAAAATTTAAGATTTAAGTAAGGTACGGCATAAACCCCCTCCTATAAAATTAATCTAGTTATACAGCCAAACTGTTTTTTTAATTGTCTGGGCTACTGAAAAGGAAGAAGTAAGAAGGGTCGATGAGCAGAGCGCTGGGGATGGCTCTGAGCTCCTGGTCTCCTGCGATGCTGCTCCCCCAAGCAGCCCGCTCTACTGCCAGCTCCAGCAGCACATGAGCTCACAGACGTCCCCTTTTTGGGCACCTCAGGACATTTTCCCCCCCAGATCTGGCCTGGCCACACGGCTGCTCGCAGCCCCCGCTGCAGGGCAACACGCCATCAGCCCAGGCACCACCAGCAGAAGGCTGCTGATATGTCTCCTCTGCATGGTCATGCGAAGATTATTGTTGAAAAGCAAAAAAAAAAAAAAAAAAAAAAGTGGCTTTCTCCCAGTCCTTCATTCCCGAAGGACCCTTGAGAGATGAAGCTTATCCCAAGCTAAAGTAAAACATTTTTGTGAATGGCCCGTATATGATATAAGTACCATACCAGTGTGGGAGTTTACCTAGAGCCAGCGAAGGCGCTCTGCCTGCCTGGTCGCTGCGCGCGGCAGGGAGCAGTGCCCTGCAGAGGTGCCCCCGCATCCCACTGCAGGAGCCCTCCCTGGCTGCCCGCAGGGCACCGTGGCACAGCGTCTTCCATGAAAGGGCCGGTGGGCACTGCGCCTGGGTGCTGGCAGGACAACGCCGCTGCCTGTTGTCAGACACTGCACGGTCTTCTTGGGGTGCTTTCGAGATGCTACAAGGAGCCAAGGGTAGGAACCGAATGAGGCAATAGGTCTTGTCCAAAAATGAGCATTTCAGAAAAACCAATGTGGTTTTTTTCTGATGTTCTGTAAATTAAAAGTTTCAATTTCTTGTTCTGAAATGTGATTTCAAGATCCCTTGTCACTGCCTTTCATTTACTTTTCAGAATAAAGATGGTTAAAACCAGAAGACAGATAGCAGAAGCAGACCTTTTTCCCAGGTTTCCATTTTGCTAACAAGAAACCTGTATTTTAGGGTAGTTTTTTTCAAAGTCTCAGGTGGGCCACCAAACTGAAAAAGCAGCTATTTTCCCAGTTCTAATTAGGCCATTCCCAGGCAAGATTAGTGTATCCCGATAGCCTTACCAAGAAGATGACAGAGGCAACTGGAAAACAGGTGAGCAGAGAAACTCTTACCAGGAAAACGAAACAGTAAAAAAAAAAAAAAATCCCCATTATATGTTCTGCATCTGCAAGGGAGGAGACACATTCTTCCAGGACTCTAATCTCCATTACTAATATTATTATTAAATATTTACATACCACCCTAAGTTTGCATGACACTTTGCAGAGATAAAAGATGCTCTTTCTGCACTGAAGATCTTACAGCCTACGTCAGACAAACAAAGCAAGCAAAGTTAGCAGAAAGAAGACATGATGAAGGTTAAGAAACTGATCTAACGCTGGTGACCTAAAAGCATTTCTGAATTGCAACAAAGCATGGGACTAGGGCTGAGAGAGGCTGGCGGCATGAGGGCCCATTTTGCTTTTAGTAGCCAGCCGACCACCTTTCAAACTCACGGTGGTTGTGTGGACCTATTTCCCCACAGCTTTGACCCAAACAAAGAAAATAATGGCCTCCTGTAACCCCTAGAAAAATACCTTTTTTATCTGACTTGTCTAAGGAAAAGAGAAGTTGGGCAGCTACAGTCCAGCCAGGCATTTTCCCAGGCTGCACAAGTGGGAGAAAGACCGGTACACTGCACCACTGAGCCGAAAATAGAAATAAGAGTTACTCAGCCCTTCAGCTTGGGTTTCCTCCATTTTGTTTAGTTCCCTTACTTCATTTTAATTTCTGACAATGCAACTGGAGAGCCCTGATGAATTCAGCCTTCCCTGTCAGACGCACATGGCTGGGGTGGCTCTGGCCTGCAGCTGTGGGGTGAAGCGCTGCAGCAGCAGGAAAACAAAGCAGCAAAGGTGGAGAAATGGGAATACTCAGGGCAACTCTCCCTGCCTGGGGCGTGGGGTGGACTCAGTCTGGCAAAGTACAGGGAGTACACCTCTGCAGAAAGGATGCTAAAAGCCCCTCTCGTAGAGGATAACACTCTTTCTATAATGTCTGTAAAATAATTTAGCATATTTTAATGTAGACATTGTTAACATCCTGGGTAGCCAAGCCAAGCCAAGCCAAGCCCTATGTTAAGCTGCTGTAGAAGAAAGCCCCGCTGCTGCCTTTTCCCCCTGGCACGGAGGGGAGCCAAGCCCGCTCTGCAGCTCTCCCCCCTGCAGTGCCGCCAGGCCTGTCCCCAAAACCTCCGCAGATGGGGGGCTGTGGAGGCAGCAGCAGCAAGGACAAGGCCACTGGGCTTGGGGACAGCAAGAGGGAGATGAAGAGGGGAGGTGCTGGCACCTCCACTGGAGGGGGTCTGGGTGCCCCAGATCAGGGGACAAAGCCCCCTTCTGGGTCCCCACTGTGCACCTATTATTTTCCTTCACAAATTTGGTGATCAAGAAAAAGAATATATCTGCTTTTTAAATTTTTAAAAGTAATCCTAGACTAATCAATGGCAATGAGAGCTTTCCCCAGGTTTCCTAGAAGAAAGGCATTTGTAGACGGACCTGAGCCATCGTGCAGAGAGAAGCAGCAGCGCTCATCGATTCACCTGAGACAACAACGGGCAGGACACGCAGAGCGGATGAAGTGTAGTCATATAGCAACATATATATCTGCAGACACACGCATGCACGCGTGCACACACACACACATATGCGCACATACATACACACACACACACACACTCTCCTAGCAATTCAGTTAGATTAATTTGCTTTGGCTATTCCATTATTTTACTGTAGTCCTTGTGTAGTACTTAAAGTTTCAGGTTAAGCATTCTGCATTAGATACACAAACAATGCTTCTTTACCTCCACATGGGTGTTGTGAGACTTTAATTAATGTTTGTAAAGTGCTTTCAGATCCCCAGAAGAAAGGCACTATAGAAGTGTGAAGTCTGATTATTTCACAGCATACAAAAGTAGAGGTGAAAAGAAATATTCTCCTCCTTACACATAAAACTACTGATCTCAACTCCTGCATTTAAAAAAACAAGATGTTAAGAAAGAAAAGAATTCTGACCATGAACCTACTTCAGGCTTCCCCTTTGCCTTTTTCATCTGATTTCTGGTTGAGTGAAATAATAAACTATTGTATTGCTGTAAACTCTTTGTAAGTAGATTTGACTAAGACAACAGAGTTCAGTGCCAGCAGCTACTCTGATCATTCTTTTAAATGGAAATTTACCGTCTGCTGCATCACATGGAAAAAATATAGAACTATTTTTCACAGCTTGTTCACTGAACAGATTATTGGAGGGAAGAAAAAATAAAAAGGCTTCATTTTCTACAGATCCCAAATCTCAGCATAGAAAGTCTTGGCAATTTCCTTTTGAGAGGAGACAGATTTCACTTTCACATTGATTTAACAATGAGAAGTGTGTCCAAAATGAGGGCCTGATTCTGAACGTTTAAATGGTTAGCCATGGTTGATTCAATAGCTTATCTATGGGAGCAAAATTACTCACATCCATAAGTCTATGTAGGATCTGGTCCTAATATAGACCCAGTTCTTGATGTCATAAAATCTTTTTTAACAGCATCTTGTGTTACATTTAATTTATTTCACATGGCCTCATAAAATAAGATAAAAGCTTCTAAGTCTAAAAGCCATATAAAAAGGATGGAAAAAAAAGTCCTACCATGTATTCATATTTATTAAGTATTATCTTCATGCAACTTACAGAGTTTTAACTCCAGAATTTCCAAATTTTTTCTAATCCTAATAGTCAGCAAGAGCTGCCAGTGCATAATATAAACAGATTACAACACGCACACTTTTTGGAGAAGAAAGTCTTTCCCAAAGCTCTCTCCCAGGCAGATCCTCCCTTCCAGCTCGTGCTAGCAGCATAGAGCCTTACAAAGGCACCCTGCCAGCTTACCTCTCCCCCAGGCAGGGCACGGGCAGGCAGCATCCCTGCCCTGCCTGGTGCCTGGGCAGTACAGCTGTATGGGCTAACCTTCGAATTTAGCCCAGGAAGCACTAGGTTGACAGGCACAAGAAATACCAGCTTGCGTCAAACATGGTTTAATCTGACAGTAGCCTAAAGAGTGCGTGCGCAACTCCTCAATTCACCTATTCTTAAATATAGAGAAAGGCTCCAAACAGAAAAGTCTGTAGCAGAAAAAAACATGTTCAGAGCCAAAGAAGGCCTCACCCTTCTTTAAATGGAGGTTATGGAGTGCCTCCCCTCTACCACTGAAAGCGTGCTTTCTGCTTAGGTCCCAGGAGGGGAAGGAAAGGACTGCAGCCACATACCCCAGGATTTAGGGTGAGCTCACCTGAAGCCAGGGGGACTTGGCCAGGAGGTCCCAGGAGGCATGCATGGCAGCCTCTGGGGTGTGAGAAGGAAAGTAGGTCCGTGAGTGTAGCTTGGCACCCACAAATTCCCCACGGAAAAGGGGCTCCTTTTCTGATCTTTGAGGGATGACATTTCTGGATGCTGGGAGGTAAGTGGTTTCAGAGATGCAAGTCAGGAGGTGAATCTTGGTCTGCCTTTAGGGCTCCCAAAGATGTGTGCACTTCTAGGTGGTGGGGTGCTCCTCCAAGGTTGGTGGCAGGGCAACCAAATGCCAAATGGGGCAACTTCCTATTCACAGTATGGGTCCTTTACTTGTGCAAATGTATAATAGAAATCATTATAAAAGTGCCTTCAGCATCTCAAAGCATGGCAGCAACCTCAGAGGGCTACTGGTATGAGTACTTGTTTGCCAACAAGAAAAAAAATTGCAGAAATAAAAAAAAAAAGGGTGTCCTGGTTCTGATGCCCAGGAATGGGCATCATAACAAGCTAAGGGAAAGTTACATTAAAAAAAACAAAAAACAAAACAAAACAAACAAAAAAAAACACAAAACAAAAAAAAACCCACTTGCCCTTTTTTCAGCTAACATTTCCTTAGTTTATCAGTGATAACCGTTACCATAACAAAATGATGAGGTCTTACCTGCTGCTGCTGCTAGTAAAATGGTTTCACTACCAGAAGGCCTTCACAGACTGGCACTGTTTTAGGAACCAGCAGCAGACCCATCGCCTTTCCTCTGGGAAGCACAAGCCAGAGGCAGACCCAGGGGTAACGCGATAAGCAAACACTGCGCATCCAACCTAAGCCCTGGAAAAGAAAAGTTACTTTTGATGAAGTAAAAGGATTCCTGAGGACAACTTTCAGTAAAGACAAACTTTAATCACAATCTGACACGACAGTCAATAAAAAGCTTCAAGATAATTGCACGTACCTCTTTGGTAGGCAGTGGTCTAACCCAGGCAGAGATGCTTTTAGATCATGGCTGTTCTCACCAGCCCTTGATATTTTTCTTGCGATCCAGGCAACATCCACATTGAAAAACCTACGCCACAGCTGTCAGGGCTTCTCTCCAGCAGATAATTAAATTCCAACTCTATTGCCATTGTGACAAGTGAGCTCAAGTTTAGTGATACCATCCCTGCCAACCGAAAAAGAATGAGAGCCATCAGCTGCATAGTCGTTAATCGCGTTGCTGAAAGACGAGGTGCCTGCAGTACTTACCGGCATCCTCCCAGGGTAGGTGTTCAGCCTCCAGGAGATATCTGACAATAACATGAGTACGTCTCAAGGGATGATTGCGTTTGGATCAGCGTGCTTACGCAGGAAGGCCTGGCAAAAGTGGAGCAAGTCAACAAGTTTAAAGGACTTTCAAGATCTCTTCCAAACCAGAGAAAAGCAGGGCTTAGCTTGGGCAGTCACACGGTAGGGTTTTGCTAAATGCAAAAGATGAAGCCATTGGCATTTTCTCCTATGGATTGCTCTCTCAAGTTGCTCTTTTAAGTAAAGAGTTTATTTTTTTTCCTCTCCATTTGACTACAATGTGCACATCCCATATTTTTGCAAATATGTCTATTTTTCTTAGACTATAGTTTTTAGACTGAGCTTATCCATCAAAAATCAGACTGCACATTAGCCAGGACCTATTTAACTCCCTAAGAACTGCTTTTTCATAGCTATCTTTCTTCATATGTACATCTGTTATTTCTAGGCTAGTTATTGAACTATCCAATTTTATGTACAGCTAGAGGAAAACTGTGGTTTTTTCTCACAAGAGAAGAGTACTGTGTCACTGGTAGCATCTCAGAGAGACTCCCCCAGTTAATAAACGGTGACCAGGTCTCACGTTTAAGAACCGCACAAGCCGTATCTGCTCCCTTGCTTTGCCTGTTGCTCAAGCGTTTAAAGCTAGCGTTCCTGCTGCAGCAGCTCCGTGGAGGCCGCCGTGGAGATCGCGGTTGCAGAGGCGTACATCTGCCTCTGACAAGCTGTGCCAGCCGAAGGACAGCTCAGACCCCCACACAGCCTCCAAGCTCACACCCGGTACACAGGAGGAGGTATATATGGCCTCTGGGGAAAGCGCTCCAGGAGCCTACTGCTAAGCCAACAGCCAGAAAATGTAGTGCGCTTGAGCAGGAAATTAAACCTGACTCTCCCATCACCTCAGCAAATGGCTCAACCAGCCTGCTATAAAATCAGTCTCTCGGAAGGCTCTCCATCCCCTCTTAAAACCAAACACCAGTACACTCTTTCTGAATTGAACCTGACTGCCCCACTCCACGAGACATCAGCATTGGCAGCTGGGTGGGGAGGTCTGAGGCCTGACAGCACCTAAATGCTGGGTCAGAGACTTAAAATTGTAGCTAAATAGGTTGGCCCCTTTCTAGATCTCATCCTAGGCTCCCAAAGGCTGCGTTTATTCGTCACCCTATGTGCTTTGCTTGCAGCATTGGCTTCCCTGCTTGTCAACACGCCGATTTCTGAATTCTCAGTGCAAAGGAAGCCTTTCATGGTTTGGCATCCTCTTATATGTTTATGCTTCTCGAGATATATTCTCTAGCCAAGTCTTTAAGTTCTTACATTAGTCCCCAAGCCCAGACATCAATCTGTTGCTGATCAGGTCTTTTCACATCATGCTGCTTTTATCTGGAATGCTGTTTTTGATGCTTCCAGGGAAGCTCTGGCTGATGTTTTTAAGAATGTGGTTAATTTTTTTTTCCTTTTTGTTTAAAATGACACTTGAGCACAGCTATTTCTTTTAACCTTTTGCTTTTACTGTAAGACTTTAGCAAGAAATTTGCCTTATAAATGCTATTATAGTGGGGAGGTCCTGATTTGCATCTTTGTCCTTGGATAGTGTAGAGGCAGCACAGGGGTCACAAACAGAGAAAGATTGAATTTTTTCCCCCCTTTTATAGTCTACAATAAAAAGTTTCTTTAAAGGGGAAGAAAAGAGAGGCACATGCTTAATATTGAAGAAAAGCCTGCTTGTGCTTGATACATTGGAGAAACAGTTCAAGAACACTTCATCTTCCTGCAACTATTTCCCGCACTTCTGCCAAGGTTAGGGAAACCTTGGGTTAGCTGCTGTCTGAATACCACAGGCTGGTATCAGTCTGAACAAGTTCAGCTGACTGCTTAGAAGATTTTTGTCTTTATTCTTCCCCCTGTTGTCTCCCCACTTTGGCAAATAGAAATCGCCTTCGTCTTTGGGGGAGGCCTCAGCCTGAAAGCACCCAACAAAGAGAATTCCCTGAGAGATGCTGGCTGGGGGTCAAGGTCCTTCCATTGAGTCCCCCAACTCGGGGGTGGTGCTGGTGATCAGCCAGCTGTCGCGAAAACGAGACTCTGTAGATCAGCGTGGTGTGGGACCAGGTGGGTCAGAAAACACAACAGCATAGTCTGATAAATGACTGAAAAATTAGACCAACAAAAAAAAAAAAAGCAAGAAAGATCCACCACCCCCTCATACGTAAACTCCCATTTTTCCACAACAGTGGAGAAATAAACAAAGTGGCAGAAAGCAAAATCATCAGGCAAGTATGACAAAATTTACCTCGTTTTTCATTTGACTTTAAATGAAAAACACTGCTGACTCAAACAATCCTTGGATGTCAATAGTTCTTGCACACAGCTCCTCTGATGTACAAACCAGAAGAGGAGCAGCACTCGGATAAAGAACAGACCGGCCGGGAGATCCCTGCTCTGAACAGCTGCGGGACACCCAGGCCAGCACAACCACAAACGAGGGATGCAGTCCTGCCCCCCTGCTCGTTTCAGATTGCCCCTTGCTCCAGGAACCAGCCCAGTTGCTATCCTTTTGCACTGCTTTATGTCTAAGGTATAAGGTATATGGTATAAGCTCAACACAGGGACTGAAAACAGTATTTTGTCTCTAATGTACTGGATGATGAACCAGAGCCAAAAATTGAAATATCAGTTTAAATTTAAATTTAAACTTTTTTATTTTTTTTTTTTTTTTTTTACTGACAAATATGTCTGGAGTGCCTCATGCAGGAATGGCTTGGGTCAGATCATTACATCATGGAGTATAAGCTCAAATGGGCTCTGACAGAGTTACAACTGTTCTTATCACCATGGAGCTGCCCCAGCATTTGTGCGGAGACAACAATACTCTCCTGAACTCATTCTGTGTATCTTATAGTGAGAGCCACCTGGGTAAACCTGACCTGCTGGTTCATGGAAAATAAGACAAAAATACAGCAAATTCCTCCTCTAATGGTTCTCTTCTTTGTAATAAGGATCACGCTAATCACCGCTTTCTCTCACGGGACCATGGTCTGGGCCTAATTGTAAGAGCTGCAGTCATTTAGAGATGGGAAACGGAGAACACGGGAATGGGGAAGAGCTTGAGCGCTTCAGCAGATAAAGGAGAGCAACTCCTTCTTCTGCATGCTCCCTTGGGGAAACTGCTGAAGACACATTACCATGGCTACCTACCTCGGCAGACAACTCTCTTTTCAGATATTTTGTGGCAGCAGAAGGGACCCCAGTGAAGGCTTTCTTCTTCTTCTCTCTTCCATGACGAGATGTCAGCAGTGGCTCCCGCTGGCCAGCCTACATCCTGCCCGCGATGCCTGCACCCACCAGCCCCTCCAAAATCCTCTGTGGACCTGGGGCTGCCCGTGCACAGCACTAGGGTGCCGTGCCTCTGCTCCCTGGGAGCTGCTCTCCACTGCTCTATCCAAACCCTGGAGATGTGCTACCAAAAACCCCACCACAACCTTGAGGGGCTGTCAGGGAAAGGACCTGGGCCCTGCTGTGCTGGGGGAAAGCTCGGAGGCAGGAAGCAGCGGGAGAAGAACTGGAGGAACAGGGGAAGAGCACAGGTTTATTGGGGAGGAGGCATCTGGAGGGAGTGGGGTGCACTTCATGATTGTCAAGTCTATTTTATGATACCTCTTTTTTTCCTTTCTGAACAACTGTGGTTCGAAATACCCTAACTGGCAGTAATGAAGTTAATGACTAGTAACTGGCAGCTACGCGGGCAGCTGGCCAGGGCAGCAAGGGACACAGAGAGCAGAGGAGCCATGGCGGTGCTCCTCGTCTTGCCCACCACAGGGTGCCCCCCATGCCGTGTGGCAAGCGGCTTTGCCCAAACGCCCCCTTTGCTGGGCAGCAGCAGGGCCAAAACGGGGACTAGCCGCCAACAGTTGCAGTCACCCCACGGTCCCATCCCAGGGCTCCCCATCTGCAAACAGCGGCACTGGGTTCCTCACGACACTGCCGAACTCCTCTGCAAACAGCGTTCATAAATCCGCCCTGCGTCCCCCAAACGCGGCAGGTCGGGGCACGGGAGGAGAGCTCGCCTGCACGCCTCCGCCGGGTCTGCCCGGCAGCCCCAGCCCTGCTGCAGTCACGCTCCATCCCACGAGCCAAGCGACTTCATTAAACACCTACTCATTTAAGGATTACTCTGACATTGCTCATTTCTAGGTCAATTATTGACTTGAATCATGTTAAAGTTTAACATAAATATGCTACTATATCACCTGCACATATATTACGATAATTATATGGTTACAAAATTCTTTTAAAATACTAGGGAAACTAGCTACTAGTGGAAAATAAAGGTTCACAGACTGCTCTGAAGCCCATACAAAGAAATATAAAGGTTCCCATTACCTTTGTATCATCAGCTTCACAAGGAATAATCAATTTAGACTAGTAAACACACCTACAAATTAATTACTCTGCACTTAAAATCTTTTGCTTCCTAAAAACGTTTTGTCTAACCTTAGCAGAGAGGAAAGAAGGGGGGGGGTAGAGGGTGAGCAGAGAAAGGAAAGGCATCGTATCATAAGCAGCTTATGAAGCTACGAACATGAGAATAATCTTTTAAAGAAAAATAAAAAAAAAAAAAAAGCACTGCTAACTTTTTCACATTGTAGCAAACTTTTCAATTAGGATTTCTTCCTGGCTATTTAAATATGCTTAAAGTAATGATTTTCTGTAATTTGTCTTTTTCCTTTGGAAACATACCGTGCTATTGTCAGCTTTAAAAAAGAAGCAATTTTCTGACTTTTGAGATTGAGCAGGTCATGGAAAAATTACTACTGTGGGAACCTATAATTAAATAGAAAATGCAGCTGCACTTATAAAAAACTAAAATTAAGTTTATTCTATTAATACTTGATTCTAGAATGGTATTTGACTCTTCAGACACAGGTCTTAGCTGAAACTGTACCTCACCTGCAGAACATCACTAGCTACACAGCTACTTGCAAAAGCATATCTGAAATAACATGTACAAACACATTGCCAATTATTTGCTGTTCATCTGAATTAGATTCAGTATAGCATGATAGTCATTTACACATGTAGTCCCTTTCTTTCCTCTTTTCCTAGTATTGGCACTACATCTTTGGGTGTTGGTGTTTTTTTAAGGAACTCGAGTAAAATAAATCTACGTAAAATCAGTAATGTTTATTATAAATTTAACTAGAAAAAAGTACAGAAAGGGGCTTTTGAACAAAATTGTGTAGTACATCTGAATTGAATAAAGATCTCTTCCCAGCATTTGACTAGTCATGAAATGGAGACAAGATTCTACACAATACCATGATATAAAACCAGGCTTCATGTATATAGAAAGAAAATTTATCATAGTTCCTGACTGAATGTTTGCACAGTACCAGATACAGGCTCTGAATTACATTCTAAATGAAAATATTGAAAAAAAAATTTTGTGACCCACAACAGATTTTAAAACACCTAAAATATAAAAGATTAACAAAAGCCTCACCAAGAAAATAAAGTACAGACATGTGACTAACAATTCATGAGACTTGTTCTGATGTCTGATGATAAAAAACACCTGCACAGAAATCTTAAAAGAACTATATAAAATTAGAAGACGGCCAAATCAGTCTAAAATAACGATATTAATTTTATTTAATAATAGTAATAAAAATAGCATTTTTTAAATAATTGCATTTAGGATGACCGCCTTTCACGATTTTCTAGGATAATAATAGGTGAGATTCCACAACCCATCCTTATTGCACGATATTATAGAAATTATTAAATACAATTGTTCTTTTATATACTATACACTAATTTGTAAAACTATATTTCCTTTAAACCTCCACTAATTCACTAAGTTTCAGGGTTGTTTTTTTCTTTTAATAAATAGGAAGGAAATTTTCCATCTTCTTTTCATCAATCATTTCCACATATCCAGCTTTCTGTGCTATTATAAAGATCATAACCAAACCCATACAGTTTATATAAATGTCTATACCCTATTTAAAACATATAAGAAGCTGAAATGCTTTCTTCATATGCAAACCCAACTTCACTATTTTCTATACACTTACATATTATATCTAATACAGCTAGCCACAACTACTGTGAGAATGAAAACAGCATATCAGAAATGGTAAAAAAAAAAAAAAAAAAGATTTGTGAAGAAACATTATACACAACCCGGGAAAGATTTTTTTTCCCCTTTCAGAAACGACTTGTGAGCTACAGTGCCGTCGCAGAGAAAGCCCACAAAACCTATATCATCGTGTACACTGCTTGATTAAGACACCCAGAAGTGATCCTAAGAACCAGCAGTATAATTATTTCGATTTCACATCTACGGCTTGCTTTCTCTCAGCTGCGTGTTTGGTCAGTGGCATGATTTTTTTTTCGTTTCATGCCGTGGAGCTGGATTTCTATTTTCCAGCTGCATATATTCCACGGAGGAAAGGAAAACTGATCCATGAAGTTCCTATTTGCATAAAGCACAGAAACATCTGTCACAAGATTCTTGTTGGTGGATTGAAGCATCAGGAGATACTGCCGTTGATCATCTGCCCTTAATAATATTGAATTCTTTTTTCTGTCGATAGGAGCTCTGAGCGAGGGTGTTTAAGGAGGCAGAAAAAAGAGAGGATTTGATCAGAGAAGACATATTCTTACTATTACTTGAAATGAGTGATCGGTTACGTGATGCTGTCTCACACAAACGCTCAGAAATGAGCTCTGCCCCAGGATCAGCAAACCCCCTGTTCCATCTGATATCAGTTCTTTGCAAATACAGATCTTATAAAGGTATATGACGATTTGATCAGCATCCTGCAGTTGCCTACAATGCACAGCAGCTTTTTTTGTTAAACTTAACACGATGAATGATCCGTGGTAGCAGGGCTAACATAAGAAAGTGCTCAGTCTGCAGTGTTGTTTTGAGTTTTGATTTCAGTTTAGGGAATCAAATAAAAAATCTTGAGGAAGACTTATCTGTGTCTCAGATCAGGAAAATTTTCATTCCCTTTCTGTATGTGTATATAATGCACGTCTATAATCATAAATATCATGTGGACCAGCCAATCCATTCATACAGAATACATAAATAGAATAGAAACTCAGTGAAATACAATAGCAACTATTTAAAAACCAGAATGACTATGTTAGGTCAAGTGTTATTTCTAAAATCACTAAAGTACTTTTGGTAGTATACAAGATTCATATTCCTGCATTACATTTCGCTTTTTTTTTATTACGGACCATTTTTAAAATTCGCTAGCTCTGTTGATATAATTGTACAAACAGATTTTAGGCTGGCCTCCTCTCCCACACCACCGAGAGTCAGAAATCAGTCTAACCTACAGTGTGCAGTGCAAGCAAAGTGCTCTTCTCAGCTCGTGTGTGTTGTGGAGTTTAACAGCCAAACTGAGAGGAAAATAAAGTTTCTTCACATTTACTGTCTACTTATGTCAGAAATAGCACGAAGGGGATCGATACAGCACTATTCTCTCTGTTTTCTGCCAACAGCTCCAAGATAGCCGGCTTCCTAAGCTAGGGCAGCAGAGATTAATATCACATTAGTAACATCTCATTCATCATTGTCATTGTGAAACAAAAAGGCTTTAAACATTTCTTATTCATAGCTGATCTCTGTAATATGCATGCACGCTTTTCCCCCCCCCCCCCTCTCTCCTTCGCACATTCGCAGATACCTCGATTCAACCATAAACGTCTGGGTGCAGGAAATACCTGCTCGGGAGCGCAGCACAACAGGGCCACGAGTCCAGCCAGGGTCACAGCATATTGTGAAACAAACACTTGTAAAAATAATAATAAAAAAAAACCTGCAGCGGGAGTGATCTTTGCTCCCATACATATATTTGTATAAAAAGTTTCTCTGGCAGTGGTTCACCAGCAGGCAGTAATCAGCTCAGATACTTCTTTGTAATTTTTCTGTTTCATAAATAATACAGGAGTTTACTAACAGGAAGTTTGTGGGAAGCAACAGTAAACAGTCTAGCAATCCATCTGTTATTGCGGAATGTAAGAAAGCTGAATCAGGTTCTCTGCAAGTGCACTATTTTTGTTGTTTGTGCTAGCAAAGATGTGTGGGAAACGGGCATTTAGAGTCATTATTAACATGAACTCTTGCAGACCTCCTTTCTCCCTCGCCTTGCGGAAGGGGATGGCTGGGTGCGATTTCAGCAAGAAGCCCAAGTGCTTCGGTGGCTACGGGGCGGCTTGTAATAAACCTGAGCAAAAAAGACAAGGCAGTTGTATCAGATGTGAAATATTCAGGTGACGGTTACAAAGAGACTTTTGCTTCCTCGAAATCAATCTCAGAAAGAATGACTTCTAAATTAAAACACACACAAACTCCTGTTAGCACCTTCCTCAGTGTCAAGATATTTACCAGCAAGAAATGGAAGGGTTGGAGGGACCTGGAGTGGGAGGAAAGGAAACAAGGAAAAATAAGGTAACGATGGAGGTTGTACTGACAGGCTTTCTGTGCCAGCACAAGTAGAGAGTCAAGCAAGGGTGAAAAAAAAAGCTAGTATCTTTCCCGAAGACAGGCTGTTCTGCTGGCATTCATCCACCCTTGATATGTTGCTTATGAATAGAAGGCTAGAAAGAGAGCGGGGGCAGGCGTGTAAATTAGTCACTACTACTACAAAAGCAAGGTTTCTTTGCCAGCGGCAACGCGGCGTCTCACCTCAAAGATTAACTTGTAGCCGTGAAAGCGTGCGTCCAAGATAAAAAGTTGTGCTGTCAAACAAATGAGAGTCAGAAGCCTAAGTATAGGATTATATCCTGTGCTAACTAGGAATAATTTCATTTTAACAAGCGAACAAATTCTGCTTATTCACAAGATATCTGAATATTACGCATAGCAGTTGGTTTAGAAGAGACACTGAAGACACAGAAAACCTCTGTCCGAAACAAAACCTACCAAAAAGATGTAGGAAGTTGTCAAGAAACAAAAACGTCAAATTACTGGGCACGATATCAGCTACTTGTCGTGCATTTAATACACTGAGGGCAGTAGTGCAAAACTGCCCTGCAGCAAGAACAGTTTTCAATCGGATACGCTTAAGGTCAGAGTTTTAATCTTCGCAAAGCCTTTTCGATGGCAATCTATCGTGTTTTGGCTACGGCCGAGCCCTCGCGTGTCTGCAGCCCGACCGTGAGGCCGGGACACGCCGGAGCACAGCGGTGACGGGCTTGTGAGGCCGGGGGTCAGCGGCCCCGGAGCGGGGCAGCCGCCGAGCCCGTCCCGTCGGGGGGCCGCCGCCTGCGCCTGCCGCGGCTGCCACCTCCTGGCCTCCCTCTTGCAGCCAGCGCCCGCCCGCCCGCCGGGAAGCAGGCCCCGCGCTGGGGATAACGCCGTTCCCGGGGAGAGGGGCTCGGACGCGGGTGTCGGGTGCGGGGTGGGACCGGGGCGGTGCAGGCTCACCCCCGCCGGCCGTAGCGCCGGGAAGCGGCGGGGCAGCCGCAGGCGCACCCCGCCGTCACCTGCCCCAGCCCCCCCGCCTCGCCCCGGCCAGCACGGCCCAGGCGCTACCGCTCTCCCGAAGAAGGGTCAACGCTTTCTTCCGCAGGGGCAGGAGGGCCGCGGCGGCCGCCTGCCGTGCCCGCAGGGTGAGGGACACCCCCGGAAAGCTGGGCTTCTGGCCGAGGGGTTTGCTCCCCGAAACAGGCACGGTGCGAGCAGCTGAGCCCGCGGGTCGGAGTTATGGGGGAGCCAGGGCGGAGCGCACGGCAGAGGCCACAAACCTGGCGGCCTGAGGGCTCAGAGGGCCGTGGGAGCGCCTCGCCCCCCCGCCGCCCCCGCCCCCCCGCCGCCCCGGCCCCGGCCGCGGCCCGCCCGAGCGCCCGGCCCGCCGCGCTCCCGCAGGGCTTTGGTGCCCCCTGGCGGCCGGCCCCGCGCACCGCGGCCGTTACCCGCGGGCCGGGCGGCCGTTACCCGCGCCGTGCAGGCGGCGCTGCCTCCCCAGCGAGCGGGCGGCGAGAGGCCCGCTGCCCGCCGCTGCCCGCCGCTGCCCGGCCGCTGCCCCGCCGCGGGGCAGCCCGTCCTGGCCAGCACGCTTTACCAAAGAAAGGATGAACTACCCGAACGCCTGCAGCCACCCGCTGAGCCACTGACGATACTCATACAACACATCGAAACTCAGCAGAGCAGCCCTCACGTACTACAAGCTGTTCAGTCTCACCAGGTTTACCTCAGTTTGGGTAAGAAAAATCAGGACAGTAAGTGACGTTTTCAAGGTTTCACTGTCTGCGTAATACTATTGGAGTACTCACATTGGCAAGCATATTTTTACCAGGCAACACTGCACCATTGCCACTGCAGCAGATACTGACAATTTCGTTATAATTCCTTGAAGTAGTAAAAGACATTACCTAATAACTGTGTGGTATAGTTAAAGGTTCAACATCATCTATGCCAATTACACCTGGACAAGGGGCGGAGCTGCCAAAAACAAAAAGGACTAAGCTTTTGATGATTTTCGCTCAAACTGGTGGAAAAGCCTAGAAATCCTTTTTTTTTGAAACATCACTATCTGAATCTATAATGTCAATGACTGCACAGGGCCCGTCCTTTCCTCACATAAACCCACCAGAAGTGAATCAAACAGACAGCGCTGCCACTCCACTGCAGGTTTCCCATGCGGGCACACAGTGGGCTTGGATCACTGGCACGGGCAGTAGAAGTGAAACTGGGGTTTAATAAAGCTGTGGCATTACTTCCCATGACTGTCTCCAGCTGTAGAAACATGTAAACATGAAACATGAAAATGGCACTGGAAACACTGAGTCTTTCTGGCCTTTTTTTTTTTTTTTTTTTTTTTTTTTTTTGTCCTGCTTGCATTTCACTCATTTGCTTAGAGTAGAGCTTGGGGGTATTCTCTTTATTTCTGCGTCAGGATGAGGTTGATTTCAGTACTCACCAGTGTACCAGCACAGCCCAGGTACTAGGAGCGAGGTAGCTATGGTGGTCTGGGGCTCCACCTAGGCACACACAGCCTCTCTGCAGGAGCAGCTCCCTTGAACACCGCACACGCTGATGCGCATAGTTCTTCTGTTTCTCTAATCAAAATGAGTCACAGCAAGCTCAGGAATCCAGTGTTCTCTGTTGCAAGAAACTGCCATGATGAAGGGTCTTGATGGTACTTTTGGGTATCCACTGATATGCATGCTTCTGCAAACCTGGCTTTTCTGCTCCGGGTACCCAGCAAAACCCCATCAAGCAAGTGTTTGATGTTATGGACCTTTGTGTGCCATGGGAATGATAAATGAGAATTAATGGCCGGTGGGCAAAATGGTCCTGACAACCGACTGGTCTGGACATAAAGCCTTCCTCTCTGGGAAGAGTATGACAAATGAAATTATTTGTGCACTGAACAAAATCCCTTCCACAGGGAGCCCAGGTCACTTTAACACTTTGTGAGTTTATCATAGCACATCAACAGATCAGGTGCAAGACTCCACTCAGCTTCACTGCTACAACCTAACCAAGTCGCTAAAAACCAGAGATCAAACACCCCAACACAAACTCTCTGAGCTGTGATCCCTGCCGCATCTGTGAGGTACCGCCAGTGTCTCCTCTGCACAGGTTGCCATCACCGGAGGGATCTGAGCTGTTATGACCTTCCCACTGACTGCGGTTTGGAGGCAAGGCTCCCTGTCACTCGTTCACTCTGGACCAGCCTTGCCAGACATCTTGGCTCCAGTCTGCCAACAGAAGTCTAGCACTGGGTGCAACCTGTGCCGTTACGTATCTGGATTTCCTGGCAGAGGGCTACCAGAAGTGTTCTCCAGTGGATCCAGCAGATCAAAACAGATCTGGCAGATCTCCTTTTTCCCAAGGGTCTAAGTGAGAAAGTGACATCTCCAAAAGCATGCCCAACCTCCACCTCCAAAATGCGGAGTCCTTGGTTCACACTGGCTGCAATGAGGTGTAACAACACGAAGGCTCACACTGTAGCAGTTGGTAGGGAACGCCTCAGATTCTGACCACTTTTAGTGAGCCTTCCTTAACAACCCTGTTGGGTCTTTCCCTAGGCCTCACCTCCAGGTAGCAAAAATAAGACTACTTCATGTCCCCCTTCTCGAGCTGCTTCCCTGTAAAAGTCTCTGCTCAGATAGGTTTATGCCCCTGTGGTGAGCTCTCAGGATGCCTCTTTTCTGCCTCTCACGCCTTCCATAGCAGTTGGTGCTCCTCTCAGCTATAATCCCTGCAGCACCTGAAAGCACGGACTTTCCACAGGGGCCAGAAGCTGTATTCAGAGCTTTGATGGAGCCTGCGAGAGCTGGGTACCTCTCCTTAGGCGTTCAGAAGACACAAATGGAGCAGATTTGGTTCCCTGAGGCGAGATCAATCTTTTATCATAATTACAGAAATGAATGGTCAAACTCCTCCTTGCCAGACTTTCTCCATCTAATGGAGCTACGCTACAGGAGACATCTTTCCCTACAGGGATGAAGTCTGTTTCAAAGTCCCGTTGCCCTAGTTGGCTAAATCAATCTGTATTTTAAGCCGCTCCTGTTCCTTCTATTTGTCTTGTGTTTGGAGGTGAACTCATGCTGAAAACCACCAGCACCATTATGTTAGGCCATCAATTAAAAGTCATATGGACAGGGACCTTCGAAACTGATCCCAGACTGGAACCTTTGCCCAGATTTATTGAGCCATGATGCTAATTTATTTCCTCTTTACCAGGGGAAATCCTGTCTCTATAGTTACCTTTTGTCTTCACTCCAGTTTTGTGCCCAGCTCAGTTACCTGATTCTATTTTCTCTTCTACTCATGGTGACCAAAAACACTTTATCCATGGAAAAGTATTTCATATGGCTTTGAAGCTAGTGAGGCCAATTAAAAACACGCACACGTGCGCACACGCACACTTGCATGCGTACACATGCGTGCGATTAAAATTCAGTCCAGGAAGAAAACTCGGTGAAGAGGAAAACACAAGTGTTGCTCATTGCTAGGAATCATGACACTGTGCAGCAGGTAGCAAAGCAAAGCCTTACCGTGAACACCCAGAAAAACAGATGTTCAGAGGGTGTGAGCTGGAGGTTGGGAATCACACAGTTCTCCTTTATCTTGCATAATATAATTCCAGCCAACAGTGTGCAAAACTGGCCGTAGAAAGTCACAACATGGGGAGACGCAGAAAAATCTACCATGCTCTACCAAACAGCCTGCAGGGTCGTTGAGAACATTTCCCAGGAAGGGAGTTTCTCCCATTGTAATGGAAATTTGAGTTAATGGCAAGTAAATGATAAAGGAAGATTGTCTCCCTGGTCGTGTCTTTGGAACAAATGCAGTCGTCCTTGTTGGCATGTGCCCTTGAAAAAAGGCATGCTGCTTTGCTCAGAGAGAAACTGATTTGCTGTCTTCAAATGAAGACGTGGCCTAGTGTCTGAGCCTCAACATCTCTGACAACCTGAAACTCTCAGACATGTCAATAGAAATTGACAGTGCTTCGCACATATCTTAAGGGTCTTTTCCAACCTTGACGATTCTATGATTCTATGTTATTAGAGGTGCAGAGAACCCCACAGCGCCAGGTCAGAAGACAACTGTTTGTTGCTTGACGCCAGAGCCTCTTGCACTGAGCAGAGAATGAGCGAAATAAAGGAAACACAAATGCCTTTGTGCCTACAAAGGAAGATCTGGAGAATAGTGTCAGTGGTTTGCAGGGTTAGGAGAGGACAAGTCTTGGTGAACTGTTTCAGGACCTTGGACTTTTGCATGATGTTCCCATTTCAAGGTGCTCTGTGGAGTGAAGCCCCACACAGGAGCCCTACAAACTCCAAGAGGCTGCTCAAACCTGCCTACATGGCCAGATCTTATCTGAAAGCCACATTAGCATAACACAGCTTGAATGATCCCAGCATGTACTTGCTCAAGCACAGTCCTGCTGCTCTCCATCTCTTTAGTCCCCTGAGGGAAAGCCAGGCAGTTTAGATTCTCTGTCTGATAATCTGTCCTCTTAGGTAAACCACAAATTCAAAGAATTGGAATGCTTAAAACAGAAAATGTAACAAAATGTTAGCTAAAATAGGTTAAATTCAAGATAAGTATCTGAAGATCAGTAGCAAAACAGAGACCAGCAAAACGGATTTTCCCAGGCACTGATTATTCGTGATTCCTAAAGGCACCAGGAACTGTTTGATGCTCCTGTATCTCTTGTAAAATTTAGATCAGTACTGATTTAGACTAAGGTCCTAAGGTAGCCAGACCTTAATTCCACCCACTAACCCTCCAGCTCTTGGGAGCTTTCTGCTGTCACATGCCAAGGAGTATTAGCCCAAAGCATTTAAGTCCTCCGTGGCAGACAGCTTTTGGGAAGAGACTTACCAAAGCAAGGCCCCATGGCCCAGAGGTCGCTCTTCCTCCCTTCACCCTTGTCTGCTCAGCTTGCTGTCACATCCTCTCTGAGGTCAGCTCTTCCCCGCCAGCTTTGCCCAAATCTCTTTGCTAGAGATTTAAAATCACTGGAAATTTTTAAGACATCCAAGACAAACAGTCACAGAAAAAGAAACTGGGAAGGGCAAACTATTGGCATACTTGCTGACAGAAACTACATTTTTCCTCAGAAGGAGAAATATGTTCCTTCCCGTTTGGTTACTCACAGAAAGTGCTGCTGGGATACGCCAGAAATACATACCTACACATATACTTTACTCTCAAATAATGACAAATATAACTAGCACTAGAGACGCTGAGCACTGATGTGTTGGTGGTATAGCTCTAAAATAGGAAAAATCATGTTGAAAATCCAAGGCATCTATATAGGTGACGTATACACATAGAGCTCAGTGCTTAAAGCAAGCCATCACGTCTTATTAGTGACAAACAAATGGGCACATTGCTAAAGAAGAAGCTTAGGTCATGAATGTAGTAGCTCTATGTGTGGTCTTTATAATGAAGTTAAAGCAGGACAGGGTTAAGGACCTACAATATGCTTGCCTGGAATGTGCACATCTACCATCTACATGGAATATAGTCACCAAAACCTGTCTGTTCTGAAATAAAGAAATAATTACCTGGAAAACTGAAACACAGTAGCAATAATTTTAAATGTTAATCTAAGCAACATTTAAAATTAATTTTGTTTTAAAGTGTTCTGACATTTTCAATACAATAGTTCCATACAGAGCCATACAGAGCCTCAGAGTTTAAAAAAAAAAAAAAAAAAGAAATATTTTTTCCAGATCTTCCCAGCTCTGCATTCTACCAAAGGCCATCATGAGGTCAGTCTTTGTGATGTTCTCCCTGGAGATTTTTGTCTGCCCTAGCTCTCTGGATATGTTTTTCTGTCTTTGGTCAGTTTTTCTTCCCAGCCTCTCTCATTACATGCAATAATACATCTTCTGTTTCAGTTTGGGGCTATTGTGTAATGTTCCCCAAGTCACATCTCGGAACTAGAGTGCTCAGCTTTCTTCTTATGCCCGTTTTTTTCCCCCTTGTTTTGAAAATATCTCCATCTGTCTGGAGTTGCAGACATGTTTACCAATAGTTCTGATCTTTCTTGAAATATTGCTGGTTTCCCTCTATTTCACATCTTCTCCATCTATGTGATAGCAGCAACACCTGTATTTCTGAGTGCTGCCCCTCTGCAGCCCCTTTTTGTATGTTCTCAGTTCTTACCTCTGCTACTCCCAAACTTCTGTGAAGTACCACATACCGTTTGCTGGAGATGTGGTGCTCCTGCAGGTAACACTGCGTGTCTTTGTAAAACTAAACGTGTCAATAAAAGTACCTATGCTGATCACGAAAGAATAGCAAACATCGTATTCTCGCACACGAGAAATGAGTCCTCAGTCTTCCCTGCTCTCTTCTACCCTGAAACATGAGCTGCTTCATCAAGGTCCCTGCATGGTGCAACTTGCAGACCGTTGCTGGGTTCCATCTCATCTAGCTTCAGGTGGCTGCGGCGCAGGCAAGTCTATCCAAATCGGCCACCCACACTGGTTTCCTCTCTGCCAGGGAGGGGGTGTATCCAAGTCATCTCAGCCTTGGCACACACGTTTACGAAGGCCTAGGACTCCGGGTATGCGTAAGTGTCTCCGTCACCTGCGGCAGGAGGGCAGGTGCCTGCAGCACAGGCATTACCTATTTGGGCCAGTGGGAAGCCAAGCCTGCCTCTGCTCCTGCCTCGGTGTGGCACCCGGGCTAGGCGCCTCCTGGCCCCCCCTCACCAGCCCCAAAGCTGAGGCAAGCACCTTCCCGTGCTGAGGCGGGAGAGAGGCCTGGGACACAGCACAGCAGCTCGCCGCCGTGTGGCCAACGACCGGCGGTGGGGCAGCTGCCGCCCGACCCCCACGCCGCGGGGCCGAGGCGCGGACCCCCGCCCCGCCGCCGGGCCTCTGCCGCTGCGCGCAGCCAGGGGGCAGGCGAGGCCCGCGGCCGGCCCGCCGCCGCCGCCGCCGCCGGGCGGCTGCCTGCGAGCACCCTTGCAGCTCCCGAGCTGCCTTTGAAGGGCCGCTTCCCCTTCTCACCTGGGAGTGACACCTACAGTCACACGGGGGGACGTGCTGCGGGGAATGGGCAAGTGACCAGGGGAAGTACAGGGGGCTTCCTCCTCAGAATGAGCGCTTTAGGGCACGCAGGAAAAAAATGAACGGAGAAAAACGAGTTGGAGGAGCAGTTGTGCTACAGATACAAATAAGAGGAAAGATGCACATTGTGATGAACCAAAGCTCTGCTAAGGCACCTGTAGTATGCCTCTTGCAGAATCCAGTGGCAAGGCTAGGCATGTATTCTGCAGAACAGAAAGGCAGCAACCAGCGTGAGTGAGGCTGAAATGACCACACCTCAACTACATGTTTCAGGATTTCAACCAAAACGTAGATTTAAGAAGATGCCATTCTTCATGTAAATCCCATGAAATCCTTAAAAATTCCTGAATTTTTCAAGGCACTGATTGAAAAAATTTCTCTTAAGAGGACTGCGAGTTTTAAACAAGTCAGCTTCATTCCTTCCAATCCAAAAACCTCCTTTTTAGTATATAGGTGGAATCTAAGTACACATTTTCTCAATGCTGCAACATAAAAAATGCACAGAAGAATTGTTCCTGATTTCAACATTAAAGCTTTATTCATTCCAGGACTTGGCAATAATGTATAAACCTCAAGTCAATAGGTGTAAGTGAACTGCACACTTTTCTCACAGTACATTTAATTAAGCTCTCAAAGGTTTTAATTTTAAAATACTTTTTTTAAAAATTTTATGTTCTCCTGTTTCTTTCATAATATAGATGGAAAGAATTCTTTGCATGGTCCAATGGGAATATCTACAAGAAAGCATTAGAAACTGCATTTGTAAGCTCTTTCCCAGCTCAGTTACCAAATGACTTTCCTTCACTGGTGCTCAACCAGCTGCAAAGCCTGAAAAGTGTGTAACTGCATTTTCAGCATGAAAACTGTCATCGATATGGATTTAAAAGTTGTGCGTGTGTAAAAATAATAAAGTTCAGTGATAATTTGAGGCAACCTAGACAAGGGCAACTAGACAAGGAAGAATCCAGCAGCTCATCAAGCCCCCTAACAATCTCACTAAGTAACTGTTTCCAAGGCTCAGTCACGCTACTGAGAACAGAGGCAGCAAGTATACATGGCATACTCTCTTTAGTCCTGTAATCAGGCAGACAATCAGACAACGGTTACACCAGTTTTTTATGCACCGTGCATTTTTCTTCCCCGGGGAGCTCCTCAGCAGAGGGGACTGAAGCTGCCACTGCTCCCTCTTTAGGGCCTTCAGGACTCAGGCTGAAGACAGGGCAAGCGAGAGAAACCCACCGCGGGGGTGTAACACAAGCACAATGTTCCTCAACGGGAAACTGCTCCAGTCGGGAGATTTCAAAACAGTCACAAACATCCACTACTTTCTGTAGGCTGTATTTTCCCAAGGTCATCATAATCGGTGTTTTGCCTATTAGATTGAAATTTCTTGAGAAAATATATACTTTGCAAAAGGCCAAGTTAGCTGTTATTGTTACAGTGACATACAGTGTCATTTACAAGCTCTAATTATTTTGGAATAATTTTTCTGTCAGTGAAAAGCAGCCAGAATGCATGGAATTTGGCTCCACTAATAAAAGTAACAAACATTTGCTTTATGTTCCACTTTCTGAGCTGGGGGCGGGGGAGGGAAGGTCATTTTGAAACGGTCAACATTTACAGGGGGAAAAGGTAGGCTTAAGTCCCCAAAATGCAGCAGGTTTAGCTCTGTCCCTTTTAATCACCTGGATCGTAGGAGCTTGGCTGACACCAAATTAAGGAAAACTGAAACCAGCTGGTGTAGTTGCAGTTTTCTATACTGATCTTTCAAAGCAGCACTGACCCACTTGAAGAGAGGTAAAACATAGTTGTGTAAGGAAAGCACTAAGTAAAGTACTGCAACCTGTAAGTGAGAAGTTTCAAAGCACTGAGATCTGTGATGGCTGCATGATGACAGTAACTGGCAAACACAATATACAGTGAAAATACATTCCCTTCTCCGTTAAATTGTCCTTGGACTTTCTCACTCTCTTCTGTTCCCCTCTCCACCAGCAGGAGTCCCACAGACATTAGGGCACAGGAAGAACTGGTAACAGACTTACAAATACATGGTAGGTTGTTTTTCTAATCGGAGTTAATGAAAAGTCTTCATTGCAAGACATCATAAAGCTATTTCAGAGATATTCCTCTATCAATAGCAAGTTGGCCCTGTTTAATGGAAGCTTGGAAAGTACACTGTCAACTTAAATTTGTACCCACATAAAAAAACCAGTTTAGAAACCCATAAAACTAGTAGGAATGTTTACACAATTTAAAAACATTCCAGCAAGGACTGTAGCTATTAAACAAATCAGCAGTCCCCGAGTGTTTGAAGCCCAAACATTGAAACACTAAGTGTCCAGGAGTATAATTTGCCTTCAAACACTTCTTTAAAAAAAAGATGCTCTTTATTGTCAAGAAAAGTTCCAGTGAAAAAAGGTAGGGACAAAGGAATCTCATGAGTGAGCACTGAGTGTGGCATAGGCAGAAGGTTACAGGTTTGCAGGGCTCGATCCTAAGCGGGAATGGTACTGGTTGTCATGTCAACTGGGGACTGTGATTACGATTCATAAATTTGCAGTAGCCCTTGTAAGGGCACTTTAGGCCTTCAGGATATGGATCTGGCAAAGAATCATGGCTCCAGTGAAGCCAATAGCAAAAATTCTTCAGTGCACACAAAGCAACCCTACTTCTTCCATTTCAAAGACTGTCCGTACTCATATACAGAGACTCTACTAAACTGCTTGCATAGTACAGCCAAAATACGGTCTAATAGGTGATGAATTCTTCTCCTTTTTTGGCAAAGCCCCTTTTGAGGAGCATAGCAACTCAAAACTGGCCCATGTCGTCTCACAGACAGTGCATCCCCTTTCTAAATGACACCACTAAGTATCGCTAGCTGCAGGCCACCAAATCCCTCCACACAGGGCTGAAGATGAGGCGCTCCTTTGGAAAGTGTCTCTCACACAGTGTCCCTTTTTTCCTAATGAAGGCAGCAGGAAGGCTTCCTTCCTACTGGCCAGCCCACTGGAGCCTGAAAGCCATCCCAGATCCTTTTTTCAGCCCTACTGCAGAATTAGCTTTTTTTACAGGGAAAATGTGATACCAGTTCCATTAATGATTCACTAATCAGAAGAGAATACACCTCAGCTTCTCTTAGTGTTGTTATTAGATTTATGAATTAGTGCCTTTAGAAACTTGATTATCTGTGTTGCCACTTCAGTCAGCAACCAAGATTTAACATACACCAGAATGTCAAGAGAGAGAACACAAGTGTGTCATCTTTAGAGGGGCTTTCATCTGTCATAATCACAATCTGCTTAGCAGAAATTTTCTTTATCATGTCTCCCATCACAGTGCAATCCAGAAGGAATGGAGAGAATCACACTGTGTCCATTGCTGTTACCAGCTCTCATCAATGCAGCTACCAGATGTAATGATCTATTTTCTGGCTCTTCACAACTGTATTCTTCAGGTGACAGCGTTCCCATCCAGTTGAATTCGATAAATACATGTGTAGTATGACTGACTCTCAGGTTTAGGTGTGGAAAATTCTTTGCATTTGCCTCCTGAGAAAAAGGAGGATGAAAATATGAGAAAGACAATTAATTTATTGTCTGAGGATACTCTTTACTGAGTTCCCTTCACTCCCCTTTCTCTGAGTCCAAGAGTTAATATGTTTATGTTAAAGAGAGCATGATATAGCAGCTCCTTGTCTTTCTGTCCCTGTATGCCCTATTAAACTGCCCCTCCTGTTCCACTTCACCACACAGAGGAAGAGCATCAGCACAAACGTGAAGGTGCCCTGTAGTAATTTACAATTATAAGGGCCCGTGTATATGAAATAATAAATACCATATATTGGTCTGATTAATGCATGCTTGCCATATTCATTTATTTTCCTAAAGGCCTGTGTGGGGTTCACGCAGGGCCGCAGTACTTGCGGGTACTTAAGAGTAGCTCTAGAAGAGCCAGCATTTGAAGACTGTACTTGGGATGGATGCGCAGGCCACAGGAGTGCACCTAGTTCTAAAACCATGGCAGAGATTGCAAACACCATGAATTTACCACACAAACCAAAATGTTCTCCTCCCCATGAGAATTCCAGAGCATACCTCCAGCCTGAAAGTTTCATGGGGGATCCATCCTGGTTGTACGTGACTTTTCCCAAGAAGTAAATTCTTTCCTCTTCGGAAGCATCTTTCATACCCTTAAAAAAGAAAAGTGGGGAAGGATGGCATTTCCACCATTCCAGAGAGAAAACCCATGACAACAGCCCCAGTGGCTGTTGCAGCCCCAGTCACAAGTCTCCGGACTGTGATTGGGCATGCAAGCAAGAGGAACCAGCAGTCTAACTAAAAAGGACCAAAAAAGGAGCCTTTCAAAGTGACTCGCTACAAAGGATAAAAAAAGGAACTTGCATAGATAGTTAAGTTCTTTGAAGCACTCATGATCTCCTCTGTCTGCAACTCTGCTTTGGAAATGTGAGCCAGCATCACAGCGTGTGGGCAGATGACTCTGGATGGTTTTCTCATGACATATCCCTGCAATCCATCCATGGCTCAGCAGTTTCCTTGGTCATTATCCCACTGAAACAAGACACAACAGGGAACACTGAACCATATTCCAGATAGTGAGATCCATACCTTATCCAAATTGGTCTTGTGGCATAGAAATCCCAAGATTTCAAGGTCACCAACAAAACAGGGGAAAGACAGACTGTTTGGTAAGCAGGTCTTGTCTGTGTTTTGATGTGGGGGACACAAACCAGATTAAACACATTCCTGTGCTGTTTAAGACAGTTATGGAGCAGTGCTAGAAATGCTGCTCAACATCCACATAAGAACGTCCATCATGGATATATTTGACAGCAGATTATCAACATGGGGATTTTTTCTACATAATTTTGCTCCTTAGTGGAGACACAGCCAAATAGGGTGAGTCTACAGGTCTTTAACACTCCATATGGGTTATCTCAGATCTCCCCTGCATCTGGCGAGCATAACAACCTCTACCTTTCTGACATGGGATCTCCAGGTGCAAGTACAGCCACATGGAGCCCACAGCCTTGCAGGTATGAATGGAGACAAAGCAGCTGTTACAATTCCAGACCTGAGTTCAGCTCAAGTCTTCACTCAAGCCTGCTCCATCTGCCTTTGCAGCAAAGTTGCATGCATTTGTGGGTAACTCAAATACATACCAAACCTACACATCTTATGCAATGTGAATGCAATCATAGAATCATAGAATCGTTAAGGTTGGAAAAGACCCTTAAGATCATCGAGTCCAACCGTCAACCTATCACTGCCAAGTCCACCACTAAACCATGTCCTCGAGCACCATGTTTACCCTTCTTTTAAATACCTCCAGGGATGGAGACTCAACCACTTCCCTGGGCAGCCTGGTCCAGTGCCTGACTACCCTTTCGGTGAAGAAACTTTTTCTAATATCCAACCTAAACTTCCCCTGGTGCAGCGTGAGGGTGTTTCCTCTCGTCCTATTGCTTGTTCCTTGAGAAAAGAGACTGACCCCCACTTTGCTACAACCTCCTTTCAGGTAGTTGTAGAGAGCAGTAAGGTCTCCCCTCAGCCTCCTCTTCTCCAGACTAAACAACCTCAGCTCCCTCAGCTGCTCCTCATAAGACTTGTGCTCCAGACCCTTCACCAGCTTCGTTGCCGTTCTTTGGACATGCTCCAGCACCTCAATGTCCTTCTTGTACTGAGGGGCCCCAAACTGAACACAGTACTCGAGGTGCAGCCTCACCAGTGCCAAATACAGGGGCACCATCACCTCCCTGGTCCTGCCGGCCACACTATTCCTGATACAAGCCAAGATGCCATTGGCCCTCTTGGCCACCTGAGCACACTGCTGGCTCCTGTTCAGATGCCTGTCAACCAACACCCCAGGTCCTTTTCCGCCAGACAGCTCTCCAGCCACTCCTCCCCCAGCCTGTAGCATTCCATGGGATTGTTGTGACCCAAGTGCAGGACCTGGCACTGAGCCTTGTTGAATCTCATACAGTTGGCCCCAGCCCATCGATCCAGCCTGTCCAGGTCCCTCTGCAGGGCCTTCCTACCCTCCAGCAGATGGACGCTTCCACCCAACTTGGTGTCGTCTGCAAACTTACTGAGGGTGCACTCGATCCCCTCATCCAGATCATCAATGAAGATATTGAACGGGACCAGCCCCAACACCGAGCCCTGGGGAACACCACTCATGACTGGCCGCCAACTGGATTTGACTCCATTTACCACCACTCTCTGGGCTCGGCCGTCCAGCCAGTTTTTAACCCAGCACAGAGTGCACTTATCCAAGCCGTGAGCAGCCAGCTTCTCCAGGAGAATGCTGTGGGAGACAGTGTCAAAGGCCTTACTAAAGTCCAAGTAGACAGCATCCACAGTCTTCCCCTCATCCACTAAACAGGCCTGTGCAAAAGCTAATATTAGCTGTGTCTCAACTACTCAATACTTTAATAATAATCCATTTTAAAAGCACTGTTTTCATTTAAACATGCAACATAAATAAAACACCAGCTAATGTTCCTAAAAGACAAAAATGTGATTTCTGTAAGTTCAAAAATCTCAAGCACTTAAAAGCCATAAAATGCATGCCTAAAGACATCAGTTCTCACAAAACTCCACATTTTTTAAAGCTATAAAAAGCACATATTTCATCACAACAGTAATGGTATTTGCACACAATTTTATCAAAACTCAACACTACATACTTTCTTTGCTGTGAAACACAAGCAAACTCTTTCTCAAGAAGGAGCCATCATCAGGACTTTCTGAAAAATCATTGGTCAGAGGTGTCGTGGTTTAACCCCAGTTGGCAACTAAGCCCCACACAGCCACTCGCTCACTCCCCCCGGTGGGATGGGGGAGAGAATTGGAAGAGTAAAAGCAAGAAAACTTGTGGGTTGAGATAAAGACAGTTCAATAGGTAAAGCAAAATCTGTGTGCGCAAGCAAAGCAAAACAAGGAATTCATCCACTACTTCCCATCGGCAGGCAGGTGTTCAGCCATCCCCAGGAAAGCAGGGCTCCATCACACATAATTGTTACTTGGGAAGACAAACACCATCACTCCAAATGTCCCCCCATTCCTTCTCCTTCTACCAGCTTTATATACTGAGCATGACGTCATATGGTTTGGAATAGCCCTTTGGTCAGTTGGGGTCAGCTGTCCCAGCTGTGTCCCCTCCCAACTTCTTGTGCACCCCCAGCCTGCTCGCTGGTGGGGTGGGGTGAGCAGCAGAAAACGCCTTGACTCTGTGTAAGCACTGCTCAGCAGTAACGAAAACATCCCTGTGTTATCAACGTTGTTTCCAGCACAAATCCAAAACATAGCCCCATACCAGCTACGACAAAGAAAATTAACTCTACCCCAGCCAAAACCAGCACAAGAGGATATCAAATCTCTAAAAGCAACTTGATAAATCCACTGGTCAGAACTGAAGTTGAAAGTCAACAGTAATGCTCTTATGTCTGAAGAATATGTTTAAGCTGCAAGAAGTTAGAGGTCCTGCACTTGATCTCTTATGTTTGTTTTCTATAAGTGACATAACAGGGACCACACTGGCACTTTAGCAGCTGTAATTGTTTGGTTTGGAATTATTAACCTACCCCAACTTGGTTCCGTTTCAAAGCTGTTCTGGAATTTGTTTCAGTTTTCCTTTTTGACGCCCAAAAGAGCAAGATATTTCCTCTTCACACCTAGCTGCCAAGATCCAAATTTGTAGTTTCTGTGTTTCCCTGGTAACAGCTGGTGATGTCATAAATTTACTAAGTGGTACAGAGAGACGCTATGCTCTGTGCAGCCGTGAAAATCTGGAAGAGAACAGCTAGCTGGCTCTCTGCCTGGCTGCCAACACCATTCACCTTCTCTGCCTGCCCAGCTCTGTAGACATTATCTGGACCAATTTCGAGAGTTCCCCAGAAAGCTTGAATCCTTCTTGGCAACGGGAGTGGAAGGTGTAGAAATATCTGCTCTTATTTCTAGTGTCTCAATCTTGAGTGTTTTGTGAGCTCAGTATGCTGAGAATTGTTTTCTAAGCGAGGTTTGTATCTAAAATGACACTGAGTTTTTTGTTTGTCACCAATGTAGCTGTCAACCTGCTCAGGACTGGCAGCAAGCTCTGCTTCCACACACATCACTGTTGCTAACAGAGACTGCTGAGCCCCTCTGAAGGTCAATAATCATAGCAGAGGTTGGGACCTGGTTCCTGATCAGCCTGGGTTACCCTGCCCAGTGCTGCGTCATACAGGAATACATTGGGAAATGGGGGAGCAAAGAGAGCAGGTGTAACGCCCTGATTTCTTACCTGGAGAATGACATCCAGAAAATGTGCATATTCCTGGCAGAACCCAAACACACACAAATGTACTACTTCACTGGAAGGTTCACTCAATTTCACAACAGTGTCACCTGCAAACATTGTAGCATATGCATGAGAGGAAAAAAGCTTTCCTATCATTAAATACTAGGAGATAAAAGGAACAATCATGGAATTAGATGTATAAAAGTTCTATTATTTGTGTACCGCAGTCACTTATTTCCTAGTGCATACAAGCAATGGGACTGGCATTCCAGTCCTGAGATACGGCTCGCAACTACACTAAAAAGCAACAGGTCAGTATATTATTCTTCCAGATTAAGCAAAAAGCTATTTATTCTAATTCATGGCATTTCTCATTGAGGAAGAGGCCAAGGGAAGAGAAAGAGTCAGGTATGTTACAGAGCTTTCAGCATGATTTGAATCTGATTTATCTAATGATTTCAAAGCAAGACCCTCCTTGACACAGTCCCTTGTCATGCTTCAACTGGATGCTTTGAAGAAGACAGAAAGTAAGGGAATTCTGTACATAAAGAACTCGGGAGGCAGTTGGACAAACATATTTCCCCAGGACTGAGAGACAAATGAGTTTTTATATTTTTCAAGGTCTGTACTCCTGGTAGGCTAAAAACAAGCCTACCAGAAGCAGATACAGAATTTCTGCAGAAGTTTCATTAGCTTATGTGCAGTAGTTACCTGTGCAGAGATAACTTGCCTCTCTAGTTTTATGCCTGCTTTGTATTTCTGATATATCTAGAACAAGGAAACACCTGTGCACCACACTGCAGTGCCATATGGCTTAGATACCATAAGCAAACCCAGCTCAGGTGTCTGTACATAGCTGTGTGCCCTTTAAGTTATCCATGTCATCCAGGACTTTACTATGGGAGATCATTGGATAATTGTCCCTGATGTCATTTCCAGAGTCAATGCAATTCACTACACAGAACCAATTGCCCATCTCCAGGCCAGGGACAGAAGTTTCACTGGTGAGCCCAGCTCAGCCAGACAACAAGAGTTACAGGAAAAAGAAAGAGATGTAGATGTGCAGCAAGATAACGAGAGTTTTTCCCTCTCCGTTTCATTGCTCAGATCCAGTTTCGGCAACTGACAGCAGACTAGTTTTTCACAAACTCCTGTCGTAGGGGACATCTCAGGGAAGATCAAAGAACTGCACCTACTGAGAAATACTGTTCTTGTCTACATTGGCTCTTCCTTTAAGTTTGGTCGAAAGCTTTTTGGAAAGGCTCTCCATCTGACAGCTGGTGCCTCTTTACCTCTTCCTTCTTCCCCTCAACTCACCAAATAATGAGTTTGCTTGGGATTCCATCAGCACCAAAAAATAATAAAGTAAAATTACTTTGAGAGATAAGACCCCTGTAATTTCTCCCTTTTTTATATGGTTTTAGCCTAGAGCTAAGGTCTTGCATGAAATAAAAGAAAACCAAACCAAAACAAAAAAGCCCCACAAAACCCAAAGTCCCTAGACAAATAAGAGGAATTCAGAGCACAGTGATGAACTCCACAGCACTCCCTGGAAAAGATGCCTAGGAAGAATATTACTGCTAGAAAAGCAATCATCAGCTTCACTACTGGTGCACAGTGAGGGAAAGAAAGCCCTAGGCTGAAATTGGTATCAAGCTTATTTTAGTAATTTCTGTTATTAAATCATAAAACCTTTGAAATCATTAAGAGGCCAAACTGGGTGGCTGAGACCAATTATTCAGGAGAACATAATATTAGCAAGAAACATGGGGAACTGCCCAACTTTGGTCTCACTGGGGATATGGAAGTATTGTTGGTATTTTAGCGTTTTCAGCAGTAATGGCTAAGAGACATGTCTAAACAGAAAGCAACTAAGGTTTTAAGGGCCCACCAAAACATTTTGTTACCTTCTATAGTAAACATCCGAGTACCTGGACCTTAGACCCAAGAGTCAAATAAATATATAATGATTTAATTTACTATAAGAAAAGGTGAATTGTATCTGCTAATAGAGCATTAAGAGCATTAAAGCATGAAGTGCATCACCATGTTAGGCTTAGAACTAGGTAATGGCATATTTTAATATCAAGTGTCCTTACAAGAGGTTAATGAAGTCAGATTGTGTTTTTCAAAATAATTGTCAAGTTAACCTTTAACAGTCTGACCCTGGTGACATTGGAATGCAAGAATAAGGGGTCACATAAGATTAAATAGCTGACTAAGGCATATTAGTTGGAGCATAAAATGTGTAAGCAATGCATAAAATCTACAGACATGTATGTGTATTTTATGTTTTAAAGATACTGGCATGCCTAATGGTTTACAGGGAAGACAAGCTATTTTCCTAAGATCTCTGTAACCAGTTTATCCTTCCTGCTTCCACCAAGCACAAGAGATTTCAATTATAAGACAGTTAACAGTGTTTTCCTTCAGAAGATGACACAGAATACTTGCATGATTTTAGTATAAACTTAAATCCCGTGGCTTTTCTTGTGCAAACTACAAGATTTCCAATAATTGTAATTGATGTCTTGTGGCTTTTTAGAAGGACAAGCCTATCTAAAAAAACCCCAGATATTAAACTGTGCTGTCTTCACCTTTATGTAACAGGTAACAGCTTGATAGATGGGGCTGAAAAAAGAGAGTCTATCTTCCTTACCAGCTGCAATATTTGCAGAATGTGCAGAACACAAATATGTTCTCCAATGGCCACAGAGCTTCCAATAGTATTTTTACCTTGGTGGACACTTAATTTTTACTGTTCGGAATGAGAGAGATTTTAAAGCTTCCTTGGTACTCAACAAAAAGGAGCACATCCTTCTGTCCCAAATAACGGTGAGAAGTGGATAGAAGCCCACTGAAAAATACCATCTTGGAGGAGTTCTGAATTGGTCTCTGGAGGTTTCTGAAGCTGAGAGCTGCTTCAGATATCCTCTAAACCAAGGGATAAGTGCCAGATGTACTTAAAGTTTGAGTTTCCTCATTTTTGTGTTTTTCTTTAGTAAGCAGTGCCCCTATCTTTGTAACCCAGAATTTAACTCTCTGCTTTGTTAGCATAAATTGGTTTTCTTCAGGTATTGTGCCTGGTATGAAGACTGATACCAGCACAACATATCCTGCTCTCCAGAAGCAGCTATTCCATACAAAGAGGTCCCATTAGCAGAGACAAATGCTGGGATATCAATGGAAATCTGTTCCTGAAGAGGTAGTGGTTGAAGTGACACCTTTCCTGTTGGGAGCCTCATATCATCATGAGATCTTTACTCAAAAGAGACTATGTTGTCACTCTTTGATGGGCCTGTCTCTGTTTTCCCTGTCTCCCATTTTTCATCTCTGTCATTTACCACAATTCTTGACACTTTGAGATTATTCCATCAGGCATACAATTACCCCCTTGCCTTTGGACATGCACATGCATTCAACAGCTTAAAGAGCTTCAAAGCCCTTACCTTGCAAGGAACCCCAGGTCCTACTGCTATGTAGATCAATAGCCAAGTTCACACAGGCAGGCAGGGTAAGGCTCTCCATCCTTCAGTAATCTACAAAAAAGAAAGGACCTTTGCTGTAAATCTCATTCATACTCTCTCTCTCTCTAGCTTAAAATGGCTTTAGCCAGGGGCAACCATAAGTGCATTGTAATGTTTTGACCTCAAAAAAAGACTCATTACTGCAATGCCAATCCACTCATGAGTTCACGCAGCAACTGAGGAAGTTCTAGCTCACGATGCAGTTACAAAGAGATGCTGACTAAAGACAGCATAATTCCTAACACAAGCATTTCTTCTTTACTGTGCTCTCAGCAGTAATATCCACATCCAGCAGAGAAGCTTTCAGAGCATCTTATAGCTGGATCTCTGCATAAGCATACTTCTCACTTCTGCCCAATATTGCATTTCAGTATGATCACATTGTATAAACTCTGCTGAGATCTGAGATCCACACTGTAACCACCCCAAAACGAAACTGAGCCAATCACATTAAAAACCACATCTCATTTCTTATATACCTGTCAATGAAAGCCACACAATTGCAGGTACCTATGCTCCAAAGCAGTAGATACACACTGAAGATGCACAGGGGGTCTCGAGTCATTGGCACCAGTGAACAGATTCAGTTGCTCTCAGTGCTGCGTTACACAAGCGAAGCTTGAAGAGCATCAGATACTTCTACTGAAGAGATTAGTCAAGGAAATTTTTAAAAAACTAAAAATCAAAACACAGTTAAACCTCACTAATTCCCATTTGTGTCTGAGAAATTTAATTTTGTTAATTAGCAAACAACAAATGAGTTGCAATGGGAGCCTGTACTTTACTATGTACTAATAAATGATTTTTATAAGGTCATATTAATCTTCCTATATCATCAGTATTCACAGCCACAAGAACATTAATAAAAGATGAGTTTGTGTTTATATGTGTATATATATCTATGTGTGTGTGTGTATTGATATACACACTAACATACATACATGTCTTTAAAACTCTGTGCTCTTAGCTTAGAAAAGCTCCACTCTGAAACCTCAAGAGTGGCAGAGGAAGAGCTTTTTGCACAGAGTAGAAGATATTAGCAGTTGTCCGCCATAGCATCATTCAGACTCCAGAATGAGTCAGAATGATTCATCATTCATTCATCATCATCATCATTATCATCATCATCATCATCATCATCATCACATCATTCAGACTCCACTTGACAAATCCAAATAGGTAAATGTGAGTAAAGACATTAAGTAAAGCAGGGCATTATTGCTGCTTGGTGAAAGAGTGGCTTTCACCACTAATTGTCACTAACTTCCAGCCTTAAGTCTCTGTGAGGAGGAACCAACTCTCAACGATTGCATTTTTAAGTGTTGGCATACATTTTCCCTGGGGTTCTTGCCTAGGATTCTTGCCCTTCTCTCATGCCTGCCACCATGAATCGGGATTTACTCCACTCAAGCAAAACCAGGGAGAAGAAACTCAGGCCTTTCATTTGTTTTTCATGAAGAACATTCACAGTCACTCTTTACCCTTTTATGATGATGAAGCAATCTCAGAATTTAACTTCATCAGCTCCTTCACCTTCTTCAAATAGTGACTTTCTATTTGATGTGATTACCGTAAGGAGGTTTTAAAAAAACCAGTAGCAGCAATAATGATCATTTTCTGAACTTGCCTCTTCTGATTAGGAAAATGTCTTGTAGCTGTCAACAGCTATGAATATAGTGTAGACTTAACACTTCTCTTAATTGGAGACTAAAAAGGCCATATACATGAAAAAATGAGTCTCACAGACACTTCTGGTAGCGAGGGGTTGAGCAGACTGCAGGCAGAACTAGCAGCAGTACTCTTGAGTGCAACAAACTAACTCTCAGGAGCCCACAGCAATATTATGGATCAAGAATACAACTGTGCTGAATGAGATGCAGTCAAGATCCTAAGACTGTTTTGAAGCAGACATGGTTTTGTAGAAACAGCAATGTCATTAAATTCTGTTTTCCATTGTATCTTAAATATTATTGATATGACTTTTCTCACAATGATCAAATATTACTGTAATAAAGCTCTAATACTGGCTAAATTAAATAAATAGATCATACATTCATTGTTGAGCCTTGCAAAACAACTTGCTTTATCTTTAGGTTGCTGGTACTACTGTACCACAAGTTTATTTAAAATAAGGAAGAAAACTTCTGAGCAACAATGTATTGACATAATGAAGAGAAAAAAAAAAAAAGAAAAATAGGAGAGTGAAATATTGCAAAGTGATAGCTTTGATCAGATTGCCAGCAATTTGACATGAATATGTTCTTAACTATAATATAAAAAACCCTTGCCACACCCACACCCCCCCAAAACGTCTTAGTAGAGACATGTCTATTTTTAACAGCATCCAATGTCTGACAGAGAGAGATTTCATCCTCACCTTTCACATACAACGAGGATGAGGAGGAAAAAAAAAAATAAAAGGAAGAAAAAAGAAGAAAATCAGCAGATACATTTAGTGTTCCCTTTACCAAAATAAAGCTTAGCTTATTTGTAGCTTTTGGCTTTCAGCCTTTCTTGCTAAGCTGATTGAATTCTTCAGGAAATGATGCATGAGGGGAGGTTTCCAGCCAGTTCTGTTAAGGAACTGAAGATTCCCAGGAGGGTGATGATAAGCTGAAATGATGGGTATGATAGGAGGCATTGCAGATATAGATAGGAAGAACAAACCAGCTTCAGCTAAACACATCCAAAATGCACAAGCCTGAAAGCACATTTAGAAACTATCAGCGTGGAAAGATGCCTGCTTCAGCAGAAATGACTCGTCAGGGGCAAGCAGCCACTTTAGGACTTTTTAATCAGTATTTCCCAACTGCTGCACTGTAGGCATTCCTCCTGGCAGCATTATTCACTTGGCTGCCCATATGCCTGATCGAAACAGTTGTCTCTTGGCCTTATTACTGGGCACCAGCAGGCTCTGGTTTCATTCTTCTTGGTTACTTAGATTTATAAGGCAGCAGCCTTCCAGCTGCATGACATATGTAGCCCACAGGCATATACTTTTAACATATGCTGCATCTTGTCCTTTTACACTGTTCCTGTTAAGCCGACACAAAATGAGGAGATTGGGACTGCTCTGTCCTCTAAGCAGTCAGTACATCCAGGAGCAAGAACAGAAAAGCTCCCAGTGTTGCAAGCCTGGCCTGAAGGATTAGGAACAGTAAGGATTAAACACTGCCATGTGTCTAACCAGGCCCTCATGCTGAGTGTTCTTGCCTTGACTTTTCCTTGTAAATTATCTTTCTTTTAACCTACTTTCTTTCAAATTGAGAAGTGCTCCAGAGTACACTTGTAAAACTCATTCTGAATAAATCCTCAACGACACTTTAAATTAGATCACATCACTGTTGAGCCCATGAGACTTACCAGAAGGCAAAGTACAGACGTAAGATTTACATGAGCTATTCCTGATTTATACCCATTTAAGTGACAACTGAATCAGAGCAGCATTTTTACCGCAGACCAAGATCAAAGACTTGAGTGTTTTACCTGGCTGGCTAAAGAAATTTTATCATTCCCTTGGTCATTCATAGTTGGTTTTGAGTTTGTGGTTCAGCTAAGAGACTTGCATTCTGCTGGATACCAGAAATAACCATTTGGTTGTGCAAAAAGTCTTTGTTACTTCTGCATTGCGTTGTCTAGAAAGCTCCTAATCCCACCATCCAGTATTTACTGCATTCTTAGCTTCAGGTTAAGCAACTATAAAGATCTCTAGTTTATAGAAATGAGAAATGGAAGTAGTTAGATAGTGAACCCTAGCTTTTTCTCCCCGATACATACACCACGTACATATGTACCCACACAACAGAATCTGCTACATTCAAAACACAGATGACCCAGTGAGTCATGATCGTGTAGCGAAAGATTTAAAATAGAACTATCCTTTCCTGAATCAGTAGGTCATGAAGAATTACTTTGTGTTGGGCATTAGGTGGGACCTGAGCAACCCGACTTTCATGCTACAGTGTGCTCCAAAACACTTTGGGCTCATGGAGTTGGTGGTTCTCCACTCATATCTCTGCATAGTCTGCACATGGAAGGAAGCAACGTACAGCAAGGAAAATTAGGGATGACAGACTGCTCTAAAAAAGCTTTAGAAGAAAATAAGAGTTGCTCTCCTATGTCTTCAACTGTCTTCCCCACAAAGGTGTATGCTGTGGTTCTCCATTTCATGATAAGCTGCAGTTTCATTTCTGATAGAGCAGCGTGCACAGGCTCAGCATTACTTACGAGAGTCAGTCTTGGCAAAAGGGGACAAAAAAAGAGGCTTTCTATAACTGGCATTTTTTTCAGCAACTTCAGAAGTGCTGGGAACAAAAGATCCATCCTCGCTGTACAGCTGTAAAACTGGAAAGCAGCTCATGAAAGTCTGCTCTCATCAGGAGCTCAGAATCTCCTCTTGAAGGGCTAAAGTCCTCTAAGTTCTGGTGACAAGCAGGTCTTTTTCTTTTTCCAATGTCTCTTGGCACCCTTTGCTTCCTATTTGAACCTGGGATTAATGCCAGGCTGTTCCTGAAGCTTTCAGACCTGCAGACCATTTGTCAAACTTCTAACCCAGAGTATGGCCACAGTGCGGAGAAGCAGAGTAAATTTAGCCCATGCTGAGTCCCACGGCTGGATTCTTCTGTGATATCCAGCACACTTCATTTCAAACTAGCTCAGGAACCTCTATACTCCACTGCAACACAGGCACAGGCCCCAGGCTTTGCACCAAAGACACAATGTCTCTTTAAAAGGGAGTCTTGGGCTCTTGATGAAAAATTATAAAGCAGGAATCATGGAAGTCCTTTGTGTTTCCTTTAGCCTAAGACGTTTGTGGATTAATCTTTCATAGTAGCTGAAATCATGAAAGGGGTCTTACAGTGGTGGTGTTTGGAAGATTGGACACAACATGTGTCAGGGCACTGCAAAGTCTGGGAGCCGCGGGGGCTCCCTGGGGCTGGCAGGGCAGGACCTCACAGCCAGGGCCTGTCCCACCACCCGGGCCAGGGAGCAGGGAAGCCTGGGGGCAGCCCCAGCCATCAGGCACCTCCCTGGGGACGGGGACAGGACAAGGCCAGGCCAGGCCATAGCCCCATGGGTGGGTATCAGGTTCAGGCCTGGTGCAGGGAACCAGGATCAGACACAGCCCCAGGATGGCCGGGCAAGGCCTTCGGGATGGAAACAGGCTGAGGCCAGGCCAAGATGTCAGCATGCAGATCCGGCCAGGCTCGGCAGAGCCCACGGCCGGGCAGTGCAGGGCTGTGGCAAAGCCGGAGATCAGCTTCCTATGGCGTCGCTGGGGCAGGGACTGAAGTGGGGTCCTGAGCCAGGGGTGAGGGGAGGCTGAGCAGGGACGGTGAGGGCCCATGTTAGCACCTCATGGCCCTCACAGCATGGAAGTAACACTGTATGCTGTTGGGGCTGTCAGAGAGGAAGGACCATGCAGCTGCCTGACACTAGACTGTATCCATATTTGAAAGTTTTAAAACACAATGAAGAAAAAATTATATATAACTCTCCAGCAGGAAACGAAGAAGCATTTTGGTTTGTTTTTTTGCATTTGGCAGGCAGAGGGCATACTCAGCCTAGACCTAAATATAGGCTTCTGTCTGCTTAGGGACTATTTATTCTTTCTGTCTCCTGACACCAGTACACACAAAATTTATTTAACATTCAGCAGATGCAGCACTCATACAAAACCATACAATCTGTTCCTGAGAAATCAGCAGTAATTTTAAGAAGCCATCAGTGTGCTGGGGGCGGAGGACCAGCCAGCAGCACCATGACAGTCATCCATTTCCCAGCAAGGAACCACAGTTCTCCCCCAAACACCTGAAACTGGTACTGGGAGTTGGGAAATGAGATGGTCAGAACCAGTTGAAGCCACACTAGGGTATGACTGATCAAGAGTTTTCCACCTGACTGATTTTTCCAATAAAAAGTCACAGACTGTACACCCCTCCAAAATCACTTTTTTCTGTCAGCAAAGTCAGACTCACAGCTCTCTGCCCAGCTGCCTCTAAAGCTTCTGCAGTTTTGTTTCTGCCTCCAGGAAAATGGCCTTTTTTGGATCCCTGCGTGTATAATAACCACATGGAAAAATTAGCAACAATGAAAGTTTCAATGCAAAACGTTATTTTCCATACACAGAGACTCCGCTGTCAGTGATTAAATTAGCAGCCTTAGTTTCAGCTCACATATTCATCAAAAGAGTTTCATTATATATTAAATAGTGCAGTGCATATATCCTTGCTTAATTTAATAACTATTCATCTGACGGAAGCCTGACAGATCTTTAACTATTAGAACGGAACTATTTCACACAGAAGATTTTGTCCATTTGCTGGCAAAACCTGTTCCTGAATGCAGTGAGTCAATTTAAATATATACTGTATGTGGCACACAAACATTATTCAACTCATTATTTACTAATATCCCTTTTTTCTTTGCAATATCAAGTTTTTCTATACAAAAAGACACACTGTTAAAAATGAGCTGCACAATTGAGTCCCCAAGGGTGGGGTGAGTGCCCCAGATGACTGGGTCCCTGGAGTCCCCACAGGTCAGTGGGTCTCCTAGACACCTGGGTTCCTGTGGGTTGGTGGGTGCCCCAGATGCCAGGGTCCCTGGCATCCCCGAATGCCTCAATCCTGGGAGTCTCCATGGGTCAACAGTGCCCCAGTTGCCAGGGTCCTCAGCCTTCCTGGACACTAGGGTCCTTGCCTCTAGGATGTGGTGGTGGTGCTGGAGGTGCTGACCCAGCTGTGGCTGCACTCACTGCTGTGGGATGAGCCCAGCCTCAACGTCACCTTCGCATAGCCGAGGAGGGCACAGGGACATGGCGGAGTTGGGGCCCCCAGGTGATGCTACAGCAGTGGCTAGAGCATGTCAAGAAGGAGCAGTAGGTGGGATGTGGGAAGCACTGGGACAGAGGGGAGAGAGGGGGCCATGGGAGGACAATGGGGAGATGAGGAGGGACACGACACATGGTGTCTATAGGATCTCTGAGTGCTTTGGTCCTTCCTAAAGCACCACAACCCTAAAAGAAGTAGTGTTCCAGGATAGGTTGATGAGTGAGTGCCCAGAGGTTTCAATGGCCTGCCAAATATCCATGGTAATGGAAGAGGAGAAGAAAGATCAGCATGGGCACAGTTGCAGGAGAGCGTACCAGGGAGAGCTTGTTTCTCTTACGGAAAACTGTCTTTTGTAATGCTTGGTGCCAAAGGAGGCACCATTCCAAATTAAAACAGAGAAATCTGGTAGGCTCATCTGAAACTAGTGGGCAGGGCTCACAGTCAACATCCTCCAAAGCAAGGAGCCATTATTGGCACTTGGGGTATCTCAGACATGAAATGGTACCCACTCACTGAAAAAACAGATCTCAGCAAGGCACTGAGGGTGGGCTTTCCAGACCAAGCGCCCCCAACTTTAAAGGCTGTACTAGGAAGATGGAGACAGTCTATTAAAAAGAGCCTACCAGCTGCCACGGGGTGTTCCTGCCAGGACTCACTGCTCATCCACAGGAGGAGTCCAGAGATGGAAAAAGGCACAACTGTCATGACATGAAGTTGTATTTCTCTAGAAAAAAAACCCGCAGAGAAGACAGCCATATAAACCTGAAGCCTTAAGCGGCAGCAAGAGCTTGGGCAACTCAGAATTACACAACCTGTTTATCAAGCTAACATCTAAAAATCCCAACACAGCAGGGGTAAACCCCACTGTCATTGAAGACTGGGAGCCCATCACTGATTTTAGCAAAGCCAGAATTTCATACAGGACATCAAACACCATTGAAAGAAAAGAAAAAGAGTACTGCAAATCCTATGGAGATTTGGTCTTCACAGAAGGAGAAAACGTGAGAAGTTAATGCTTCATTTAATGCTTGGGAAGATAAAAAACCCAAAGCCTTAATCTTTCATTTTTAAGAACATGAGTGTGAATCTAATTCTTGTGAAACACCTGTATCAATAACTTTCCTCTGTATAAACATGTGTTTCCTGCAGAGATGTGCTCCCAATTCAGAGCACAAAGAGAACAGGCAAGGCAGGAACTTGGATAAAACATTAGACAAAGACATGTGAATGCATTCTGTAGAGAAAACAGGAAAACTCTTAAACTCTTAGCACATCAATACACCTGTTAAGAAAAGAATTATGGCTATTTACTCAAGCACTTATTCAGTGCCCGAAAACATCTAAAGATGTGCAGGTCTGACTCTTCAAAGAACATTTTTTATTCTAAGAACATCAACTATAAACACGGTTACAAAAGAGCACTAAGCACTGAAAAGCCTAGCACTACTGGGAAAACTATAGTAATGTATACACCTCTGATGGTCTAGCCAGCTGCACAAACCTCCTCTCAACCAAGTCTGCAGGTACTTCTTCAAGTGCCCTACCTACCTATATTGTCTCTCAGCTGGCTGCCTTTTGCCAGCCAAAAATTAAATTCCCAGGCATTTTCAGTCCAAATCTACTTCCCACATCAGCACTTGAATCTGGAGATGGTTTGGAATGTGCAAATGCACTTTTCTTATTCCACCCGATAGTTTTAAGACGGTCCTCTTCCAGGAGAAATATTCTGTCCCCCTGAACAGAATTATAAACAGGGAGAGGAAATTCAGATGTGCTGTTTCGTTTTACATATCTGTGCTCTCTGTTTCAGCAGCAGCACACACTGGGTGTGATTCAAGGTGTTTGACCAGGGTCTGCTCCCAGCCCAGAACCGTTAGGGAAGCAGCTTTGCATGATGCTGCTGAGCAGCAGGCCCACTGACTCCCAATTCTTGAGCTGCATTCACTGCTGGCTGGCACTCACAAACCTTGTTCAGCAAGTCCTTCTTTGCTGTTTGTCCAGGTTCTTTCTGTCCATTTAGTAGACGAGTCTGGACTTCGCATTGCTGAGTTTGGGTCTAACTGGCTACAACAGTCTGAAGTGACTGCTGTCTAAATGCACAGACTGCACCATGGCACGCGCCTTCTCATCCACTTCCCCTTCCATTTAAGATCACAACACATATCCATGGCAACTGCAGCTCCTGCATACAAGAAAACAGAGACATTAGGAAATGTCTAGAATCTCCTTTCACAGTTTGGCATCGAAACATAGGACGTAGATCCAACGCCTCTCAGTTCCCTGGGAACCATGACCATCTCATTTCATGGTCTCCTCCAGAGACCCCAGGCCACTAGAGCACCATAGTTACCCTAAATACACAGCAGCAATCAAGCACAGCGCTTGGCTTGAAGAGAGCCGTTTCCTGCCTGAAGGATCACTGCAATGTAGAAAAGACATAATAGTAGAAGGAAGACAGTGTAGGAAAAGAATTAGTTCATTATACAGGAGGCAAGACACGAAATAGCAAGCAGCTTGCATTTCATATGGGCAGAAAGGTGAGGCCTAAGAGAAAAAAAACCTGATGTGTTGGAACAGTCTGTACCAGCACAGCGCAAAGCTAAATGTGGCACAGAGACATGCTATTCACCCACAAACTCTAAACCTACAGAGGAAGCATACGCCTGTCAACATTTTGACTTATAATAGAATTAGCCTCACATTACCTCAAAACCAAAAAGGCTTAAAAAGAGGACCCTGAAACGGAAGAGAAAAATGAAGGTAACGAAAGGGCTTGTTATACTGTGCTGATGCTGGCTGACAGGTACTGAGGACAAAGAGGTTAGAGGGGCTCTATACGACAAGAGAGTCTGCCACTCCCTGATATTTGTGTACATTTGCAAACCCAAATGATCCTTTGGGATGACAGCAGAGTGAGATTAGAACGATGCCTACCTGGCAAGTGAGACTCTCTTGCTGTTTGACTAGCCATCGAAATATGCACTGTGCCTTTTTCTTTTTTTTTTAACTATTGCTCAGACACTTCATCAATGACTAGTTTGTAAATGAAGGTCGGGCTTCGTCCTTCCCAGGCATACTGCATATAAACAAAGGAATGGGAAATTCTGGTTCTGGAAAGAAATACAAGAAGGGATGTTCCAAGAAATCCTATTGGAACACGTGTCTTGTTCTGTAAAGTTGCAGTGATTATATCCAAGACAGAGGTTTTAGAGAAGTTATACCTCTTGTTAAACAAGCTGAAATAATGGGGAAGACACAGAAATTTCCCAGCCTTCTTGTGTACTTGAGAGCCTCTCTTTTCTTTTTCCCAAGACTATGCAATTTTGTCTTTTCTTTTTATTACATCTCTCTGCAAAACTAACTAGGTCATGCTAGTTATAAGAGTGCTACTAAATCATGGCAAATTCTCTGTGAAAGGACACCACAGACATTAAAATAAAGTTTTCTAAAAAAGATTTTATCCCTTTGTGCTGATTTTGGATCAATCCATAAGGGCTCAGCACAGATGCTGTAAGTTCAGCTGAGAAAAAGGAGCCAACAACATAAATGTAATCCTTAGGTGCATGAATTCAGGTAGGAGACAAAAAACCTACCAATTACTTCCCACACAACTATAAAATAGTGTCCTTTTTTTTTCCAAAATTGGAATATTTGACTTTGGTATCCAAAGGAAGAAATCATTACTTTTGTCAGATCTCAGCCTCACGCTTCTGTCTGGCAAGAATGAACAACACGAATAGCCCGTGACCTGGCAAGCTCCAAATTGCTTTCTCCGCACTGTTGGGAGTTAGTTGTTACAGAAAGTCTCGTTATCTTGGGCACAGGTAGAAGTTAGACATTCAGCAGTTACGGGCATTCAATGGATGTTGCACGTGTGTAACCATCAAAAAAGCAATTTATGAATACATTTCTGTTGATTTTAACCCGTTCCTCCATGTTATCACTATTGTACTGGCTATCACAATAGTTACCACTATTTCATTTTGCTTATGAACTACTGACTGAGTGTGCTTTTCACAGCTGCTGACATCTTTTCCCTTTACAGAACATGAAAATGGTATGTTTTGCTTGGTGGTGGCTCAAATTTTTTATTGATGGGGAGTAAAAACTGCCGTACAAAGGAGTTAAAACTTCATAGTGTTATGCCACCACTGCATGTTGCTACTTAGTGGGAACAACAAAGAGACTACCAGCAAGGTTTACCAAGTTCTGATGGGGATGAACTCCACTTTAGCCCGTGGTTAAGTGAGGCAAAACCCCAGAATTCATTACCAGAAGCATTCACAGTACCAAAACAACTCTTGCATCGTACCTTCCCATCACGGCTTCACATTTCAAGATAGTGAGCAATGCACTTTCTTGGAGTCCACACAAGAGAGTCTCTGGTGGCTGGTTTCAAACAGTGTAGCAGCAGGTTAGGACTCGTGCTCATATAGACCCTAGAAGCAAAGCCAGGGGAGTATGTGAAAGCTACCCTGGATTTTGGCAAGACAAAATGTTCTTCCAGTAAGAACATTTACAACTATTGCAGTAGCATCCCTGGGTCTAGGATCCCTTTGTGTTTGCTGAGGCATAAGCAGAACTAAAGACCATTCCTGCTTGAAAGCACTGCAATTTCAGTGTAAAATAAGAGACGACAGGTGGATGGAGACAAATAGGCAAGCAGAAAGAAATGTCGTATGCCTACAGAGACAGGGCAATGCTATGGAGAGAAGGTCAGACTAGTTCCCAATTAACTAGCTAAGGTGTCCAAAGGAGAGCAGTCACTTGGTACGACTAGCCTCCTGCTACAGCTTCTAATGCTCGAGCTGATCTCCTCAGAACCAGGCACCTCCATCACATCCTGCAGGCATAGCCAAGTAGTATTAGCCAATATGATGAGTAATACTGGTCAGCCACACTACTTGTCTAATCGTCGTCAGGCTTATTTGAGCTACAACTCTCTTCCCTGCTCTTCCACCATGTTTAGCAGCCAAACTTACAATGAAATGGCAGGCCAGGCCCAGGAGGGACCTGTGCCAGGGGCTTTAATTCTTTTTTTAATCTGCAATGGGGTGGGCAGAGCTAAAGAACAGAAGTAATACAGTTTTAGTAATTAAACTGTTCTGTTTCACAGAAAACGTTGCACTATTGATATTAGAGAGACAGAGCTGAAGCACTGGCCTGTAAGTGTGTGCATGTGTGTCTGTTTCTCAATCTGTTGTTGGGCAGTAGGTGTAAGAAGAAAAAGCTGGTGTTGCTGCTTCTTGGTTTTAAAATGTGCACAGAAAGTAGTTACAGAAGTGGCATATACAGATCTACCTAGAGACAACTGATCTCCTTGAACATCACATTTCCAAATGAGTAGATCAAAGATGCACAGGATCAAATTCCTTTGAGGAAGGCAAAGTGAACAGTCTCCAGTTTTCTTGTCTGGTAAGAAATCTCCAGGAAAAACGTAAGAGAGTCATTGGCCATTTGTGCAGGGTGTTTACACTTACATTTACTGCCAGGAATTGAATATGTTCAGCTGGTCACAGACTCACGTCTTCATATCGTAATAAAATGGGCTTCATCAGCTCAGCCCAACTGGTGACTCTCCAAGCCGAACGCCGCACAGCACAGATAGCTCTGCCACGCTGGCGCCCGCTTGCCAACAGGGCTTGCTCGCCCAGCTGAACTGAATGCCTTGCAGAGCTGAGTCCTCCTGCTCTCACACCAGCAGCCCAGCACACCGCACAGCTCTGTCCCTGCCGCATGCAACCCCTCAGCCAAATGCCGGTTTCCTTTTACTTGGGAGCATGCAAATATTTATTGGGCTGAGAATCAGTTCCTGTGCAAATTCCTCATAAGGTATCTCCTCTCAGGCTGATAAAAAGAAAACCAGAATGTCTCCTAAAGTGAGTTTTGAGAGTATTTACATCACTGACCAGGGCTTTCTATCAAGGTTTCCCCTACACAGCTCCACAGTGATGCGTTGCCATATCACAGCTCAGGTTTAGCTCCAACCATGTGATCCTTTATTATGAAGCCAAGAATAACCAGGCAATAGCTGGCACAGCACAGCAATTGTGACATGCACAGGAATCAAGTATTTCTGCTAAGCTTTGAGGGAAATGCAGAGCATAAGCCCTTGGTATTAACCTTCAGATTGTGATTAAAGACCTTGTCATGTAATTCTACTTATAATTCTCTTCGCAGAAATGAGAAACAGCAGGTAAGAGAGGCCCAGACATGGCTGCTTTTCCAAGTGCTGTATCACTTTTGGAAGATTAAGAACAAAACTTCTGCTTATGAAAAATGTATTACATTACAAGTCAGAAAAGCATCTGGGATCATTCCTTCTCTAAAATTAGACGTCTAGTGTTTATTAGATTGGCACAAAAGGCTGTTTGAAAACAGCTGATGGAAGAGCCAAGGGCCAGGAGCAGGAGGCCAAACACAAAGCCGGATGCACAAGGCCTCCTAGCAGCAGACTGCAAAAGCATGCAGAGAGAGGGGAAGGAAAATAAGGAGCGCTTGAAAGGTAGTAGAGGTACTGAAGAGTTTTTCCACAGCACCATATTGGCACAGGCTGCTTGTAATGAGCAGTTCCCAGCTACAGTGCTGCTATAGCTAAAGCCATCGTTTCCAGCCCTGTTTTTCATTACCAAGCAGAGAGGCAGGACGCAGAAGAGCTCAGTGAGACTCAGCCATCCCAATCCCAAATGGAAAAGCAAGCAACATTCTCTTTCCCATCTCCTCCCATCCTTTGGCATCTCTTTCTGTCTCTCTGAAAACATTTACGTTTAATGAAGGCGGGCGTTTTCTCGTTTTTGCAGGGGACATTAAGAACTTGGAAACAGTGTGCAATAAGGTTATCACCACTGAGGTGCACCAGAAGCATTTCCAGTGGATCTTTCCATTCCAAAGCCAGCTGAGGCTGTCAGGGAAAAGTGCCTTTTGCAGTGATAAGGATCTGAAGAGACTGGGCCCTTGATTTTCAGACCAGAAATGGGAGGCAGAGAGCAAGAAATGTCGATGATCCTTCAGGGTTTATAGACCTTCTGCTTCTGTTGAGTGCTGAGAGATGATTTTGCCCTTCACACATCCTGCTCTAACCTCTTCAGAGCCCCATGGTAATTTGTTGAAGGGTTTCTGTTTAACTTGGAATTCCTTCAAGTTAGTCTGGCTTTTTACCAACTACATTTGCCCATCAGACCTCCTCTCTGGGTGTGCCCTCGCACTGTGAAAGCACTATATGGCTGCTTTATAGCTAGCTTTTATTAGGCTTAAGGAAGAGAAGAAGAGAGAAGGATCTGAGCACTGAAAGTGTAGCTCTGTTACACCAAGTTCTGAGAAAGCAAGAAAGTAGAGTGCACATAAGTAAGCAATAACATGTTAACAATAACATAAGACAAGGCTATAGTTTTCCTTGTTTGTTTTCCAGACATAACAGAAGCACTCTTTAAATGCCTGGTAAAACCAAACATGTTTTCTTAGAAAGGAGCTACAGCCCATCTATATTTACATCAGGAGTGGGGGGGGAAGGTGAGCAGTGTGAACCCCTATGGGAAGCTCTACTCCAAATACATATACACACGCACACATCGCCTGTACAAAGGCTGCAAGCATGGTGGGAAAACACTGCAGAACTGCAAAGACTACGCAGGAGCGCCAGCATGTGCATGGCTCCATTTCAAACCAAACAGGGACGCTATTTGTTGTTCTTAGCTAGTTTCTTAGCACTCAGGAAATCAAACGCCACATTGTTCTTCCCTTTATGCTTGGCATTCAGGAGGCTAGTGGTCATTGGAGTGCTATCTCTTAGGAAGTTCTAAGGGGGTTTCTTTTCTTAACAAATTTTATCTTTTCCAAAAAATAACTTCAATGATTTAGAATCAGCGGCTGTCGAAGTGTATCTGCTTGATACAAAACTTGCAAAGTTGACTAGAGCCTGGAAAGCTGACAAGCTCATGGAAGCCTCTACACTGGTTTCAGTGGGAACGGGCTCTGATCCTACACAGACTGCCAGATTTCACACCAGACAGCTAAGACTGGATAGAAAAACACAAGTAAAAGGAAACTTTTCAATGACAATAATCAGCTGTTTGTAACATACAGACAAAAATTGGTTTTACCCCTAATCTGCCATTGCCCTTTTAAACTCTTAAATCACAACTAAAACTACTGTCTTCTTCCCCGTAACCCTCCCCTATGTCATGCAGGTCCATTCCCTCTGCTCTATTTATTTAAGCCTACTTTGGCGCATCTATTCCCCTGATACCGTTTTTACTGAGTGAGCCCAGCAGAGTGGGAATTCTGGTCTCCTCCTGCCAGTTACTTAACTCCTCCCTCTCTAATGAGAATTTGGGACACAGGCACACAGCGCCACAGATCCGCCTCATGAAGCAGCAGCTTAATTCCCTATAGAAAGGTGAAAAATCCCAGTCTTTCTGAAGATAAAACATGCGGGTAGTTCTATTCTTCTGAGAATACTTGGCTGGCATACTTAGAGCCCCCTTATTTCACAACGTCTAATTAAAATAGACTGTTTGGAGGGGAGCAAGTTTCTTTCCTACCCACCCCCTTTCACCACCTCTGCTGATTCGTGGTTAGACTTTCCTCAGCATATTTTACCTAGAGAATTGGCACAAAGCTTTGAGATAGAGCTAAGAAAAGATGTCATCTCTGAAGAACCAGCCTCACGCTCAAATTCCAGTGGCCTCAAAACTCAAACTCCTCAGCTCTGCACTGAGTGGGGAGGCAGGTGCAACGTGTCCTCTGCAAATGTGGAGTGATGCCTTGCATACGCTCTGGGATGAAGAGCAGTCTCAAGAGCATATTTGAGTTCACCAAGCCTTAGAGCTTGCCTGTTTTCTGCCCATGCTAATGGCTAGTAGCCCAGCTCTACCATGGCCACAAGGGCACACTCCATTTAGCAAGAGCTGAGCTGAGGATACTTGCTAGGAGATGGGCTGCCCAGTCAAATACACTCAAGCCTCCAGAGAGGTCTAGACCTCAGGACAAGACCTCCTTTGCTCTAGGAAGACAGTGAGCAAGCCTGCCTCAGAGAGCAGGCTTAGACCTTCTGGTGACCCAACCGAGAGCATGGCAACACCTAATGACAAACATGAAGATTTTATGGATCATTGGAATTAAAGCAGGTTTGTTTCCAGGTACCTCATTGCAATATTCCAGTAGAAACTGTGATAACCCAGAGACCCCAGCCTTCAGGGCTAGATCACACCTCAAGGTCACCAACACCTTGCCTCGGCCTTCTCCTGGGAAACAAGCACGGAGCAGAGTTCCTGAAACAGCACTAAAATCTGTACTCACGTGATGGACATCCAGCTGCTGGGTGCACAGAGTGCCCAGGAAAACCTTGTTTCTGACTCAGTAGTCTCAAAAGAAGGAATATTGTAAGTAATTGGGTCCAAAAGACATCTTTGATTCAACTTCTTGTCCAATATTTTTGTTGCAGAAGACAGATTATTGTAACAATTGGCATTTGAATACGCTGCTTCCAGGGGCATAAAACATTGTGTCCAAAGGGTGCATTTAACATCAGTGCTGAGCCTGGCACACCCAGTCTCACAAGCCCTTTTACTCACCAGATAATCCCTCTGAAATTCGTGGGACCCTTCATGAAACAGAGCCACCACAACCTTTGTGCGCAAGGGCAGCACAACTCAGGTTACTGCTCGGAGTGTGGCCCAAACTTTATTAAAGATAGTTCAGCGAGGCTCCTATGGAGTTACTGCAAAGCAGGCTTTTGCCATATAGCTTGAATGCGACAGCCCATGAGATCTGGCAGCAAGTTCAGAGGAAGTGAAGCATCCAAGTTCTTTTCCGGTTTGCCTGCAAAACGTGATACATGACATGCTTTGCTTGCGATGATCTGCTTTATTTGGCAGGAAAGACAAATGGATTCAGTCATTGTCCAGTAAAGCTTTCAAACAGGAATAGCCAGGAAATCAGCGCAAGAAGAATAAAACAAACAAACAAAACCCCCAGGATTCTCCAACCCTAAAGCAAGGCAGAGTTTATGCTCAAAATGCAACTTTTTTTGGCAAAGAATATCTTGGCAAGAAGCAGTGGAAATTTAGAAGCACCTTTGGCTTCGCTCGGATGACTTCCATTGAGGCCACCATCTTCTTCCTTTGCATACTGCGTTACTGATGATGTGTTAATATGGGACATGTTCATCTTGTTTGCTTTCTGAACTGTCTCTGGAAGATGCAGATGCTGTGCATACTCATCCAGCCAGAGTAATTGTACCACAGACAGCTGTTCCGGGCCATATCTATAAGCACCACAAGGTGGGGGCAATGAAGACAACACAGGCATGAATAACTGGGCAACCTGCTAAGGCAACGTCACCACAAGTTTCCCAAAACGAGCCCTCAACAAGCTGGTGCTCAGGCTGCCCCGGAGGCTGGCCTAGTGCTCATCGGGAGCCAGGCGAGCAGGCAGCCCCTCTGGCTCAGTGGCGTGAGAAAGAAGTGAAAAATTCAGTGTCTGCTTCAGACACAGATGCACACAGACAGATTTTTATGTGTTTACACTAGTTTTCCCCTTAGGACTGGGGCTGTGTTGGAGCCGCTGGCCACCTGTGTCCCTTGCTGCTGCCCTGCGGCATTTTTCAGAATACTCCGGGAGAAGAAATGCAGATATATTTCTGGAAACTACGCAGTGATCGGTACAGCTGGAACATCCTTCACTCAGCCAGCAGAGCCGCTGGCTTCAGCCGCTGCAGTTTTATTTCAGCTCCAGCGACATCATTCAGCGGAGCCTTAACAGTATTAAACCTGTCAGTCCCTCCCCGACAGCAGCCAGTGCAGCGGGTGCCAGACAGGCTGGTCGAGTCGACGGCTGCTTCCGCTAGATAGCAGGTTGGCCACGCTGCAGGGGACGCACAGACGTACAGCTGTTGCAATCATAAACACATGCAAGGCTCCAGTTCCGGGGGAAACATATCCACATCTGGGTTATCTCAAAGCTGCTATCTGTTTGATCTATTTTCTTGAGGCAGCATGGGGAGAAAGTAGTGATTTTTTTTTTTTACTGTTTCATACTTAATAAACCCAGTGGCTCAGAAGTGCCGCTGGGAGAGTTTTGAGGCCTAAAACACTCTTCGATCAGCCACAGGACAAGCAGCAATCTTCCAAAGCAGTAAGAGCCTGAAACCCAGAGGTAGTGTCGGTCGGCACATGGCTGAATAACCTTGGCCCACAATCCAATGTACTGGAGAGTAATCTGATGACGGAAACTGTTTTTATATGAACTAGTTTTGTACTTTCCACATCCTGCATTTTGATTTTTATAGCTATCCTTCAGCTGGAGCAAAAAGTCACCAGACAAGATCAGGATCCTGCGGTGGCAGGACCTCGAACGCACAGTATGGTCCCTGCCAGGAACGGCTTGCGACAGAAACAGCCCAGCCTCGCTAGGAAAGTATCAGTCACACTTTAAAGGGGCGTACAAGGATTAGGCACTTTCCCAAAACAACTTGGGATGTCTCAAACTCAGCTTTAGGCTTCAGAGGGCCAAGTCAGCGCCTTCTCTACAGGCAATTCTTCCTCTCTTGAATGACGCAAGTAGATTTTACAAAGTTGCAGCAAAATTTTCTTTGGGTTCCGACTGATTGGTAAAATTGCCCTGCTAGCGGCCGCTCGGCAGGAAAGCAAACACTGCAAGTGGGCTGTTCTCCATCCCTTCAGATCTTTTAACATTTTAGTAGTGGTGTCAGTAGGGAACAGGAAATCTCAGAAGTATTGAAAATAAAAAACCTACACCTCCTTTATTGCGATACACAACTCTGAGTCATCAGCGGAGCTCGCCCTCAGCTCAGAGTTTTCCCATTAAAATAAGCCCACTGAAACCAGCTGTGATCAGAAGGTCTTTGTCCTGCATCTAATTTACCCTGTCAAAGCACCTCTTTCATCTGAGTCTCTGCAGGGAAGACAGAGTCATCTCCCTGTGATTCCACCTCTAGTCCAATCCCCTGTGCCCCACCAAAGCTGACAAAGACCCTATTTTCTGTACCGTCCAACAATTAACTGGTACGGCACATTAGGAGTATCACCTAGTTCATAATCTCCTTCCTTTATTCCAATTTAGGTGAAAGCAGGAAAGCAGGACAGGTTTTATCCTGCAGTGCTTGAGAAACTCTGTTCAAATACACTCCCTTTTCTGAACTGTTCAGAGTTCTCTGCTGTTCTGTTCATTCTTGCCATACAAAGACACAGCGTTTCCTCCAAACGTCTGCGAACACGGGAGGAAAATACAGGCTCTTCAAGTACCTCTGTTTGCACCCGATCAAACGGAGTCTCTGAGTTCGGAGTGGTCGTGTTGCTATTTCTGCTGCACTTCAAAAGAATGAAGCTTCCTTTCTGTCAGAAATTCTTCTTAGAAAAGCGTAAAGCAAAATTAATATGTTGCATGCTGCATTCCCAACAGCCAAAACCTTTTGAACAGTAAAAAGTCTAAGTTTTCTGAACAGCCCGACTGCTCAAATGGCTTCTATTAATAGTTTGTCAGAAGGATTTAGGACAAGCTTCTTGAAGGCATATTGATCACTTTGAACCAACGTACAAGATAATAGCTCTGGAACAGCATGTACAAAGCTGCCAAGTAAAAGCCATCCTTTTAGATAATCATATTCATGAGGTCAGCAGAGGACAATAACTCTCAGCACTTTGCTTAGTTTCCACATGATCTCTTCCCCCTGGGGTGTGAGATTAGATTGGGAGAAAAGCCAGTTACCTCTCATCTCCCAGCCAGTCATCAGCACTGAATCTCACAGCACCGCTACTGAGTCAGCTACAGATTGCAGCAACCTAGAGTCACGGCCAGGCCCCAAAGGGAGGGAAATGAAAGGACCGACCGTGGTGAAGTCCCTTACCCCTGCTTTATCCATCTCCCTCTCTCCTGCACATCCCACCCAGGTGAGCAGGGGTTCGCAGCACCGCCGTGTTCATAGGCACTGGCACTCTCGCTGCTCCGGCCATTGCACCCGAGGAGGACCAGGGTCCCCAGAAGCTTGAAGGCAGAAGGTGGATTGAGATTTAGGGGCACAGAGCTGGGAAGGGCCTGCGGTACCATTGGATCCAGCCGTGCCATGGGGCTACTTGGAGATTCAGTGTCCTCCACTACTCTGCACAGAGCAGTGCGACTTACTGGGAGCCTGAAGTACAATATAACGGCTCAGCCATCCAGCCCAGGACAGGGGTACGCAGCTCGTCAGTCTGCAGGACAGCCTGCTCATGCGGCGGGGAGCAGGGCGGGCTGGCACATGTGGGATGATGCAGCTGGCTCAGCCAGCCAAGTTACAGAGGGGCAGGAGCGCCTTTCAGGGAGGGAGAGCAAAGCAGAGGTAGAGGTAAGGCTTTGTTATTTCTATGGCAACTGCCAGGGAGCTGCACCATGCTCACTGGGGGAGAAGGGAAGAAAGGGAGAGGGAAGAATAAAACCCAGAAAGGATGGCCAAGAAAACACTTAGCAGGCAGAAACCCACAACAAAGGGGAAAACAGAGGTGGGAGAGAAGCAGCGCAGCCCACTGCTGCTGAAGGGGGAAAGCAAAGGGCTCAGGGCTGGCGTCCAAGGAGGAGGCTCTTGAGCACCCAGCACAGGGGCGGCTCTGCCAGCCTCCCCATCCGTATCCCGCAGCACACAGTCTGCTGCAGCCAGGCACCGCTCTCTGGCAGGCCAGCCACAGTTCCCCATCATTTTCTAGGAGACACCAAAAAATGGTGAGACTCCAGTAACTGCACAAAGGTCTTTAAGCCTGAGATGCCAGCAGTGCTGCAGTGCATACATAATTAAAGGTCTGAAATATTCATTTTACTCAAGCCACAGATGAATATTAAGCTCAGATAAATGAAGATATGATTAATAAATTATATTCATTGAAATCCATCTGAAACAATGTAAAGTAAATATTGAAAAACAGCAGGGCAAGGACCATGCCAAAGCTGTACAACTTGTTTCATGTTTGCATCAGAGTACAATGAAAAGGCAGCTTTGATTCAAAGTAGTCACGTTCGTTCAGCTTTCCCTCATCCAGGAAGGCCTCATTCTGTGCAATCTGGAAGTCAAGGTAAAAAAATTCACTCCTTGCTTCCCACACAGTCACAGCACAAGAAGTTATTCCCTCCAAAATGGAAACATACTGTGCTTGCTCCAGGCCTCCAGGAGCCTCCTGTCTCTCCTCGTCTCCCCTTCGTTCATCAGCAGTCATTCGTATGCCCTAATGATTTCAGAGAATGAGTGGAAGACGATTCCTAGGGACTTCTCTTTACACAGATAATAGAAAGAGCTCATTTTAAAACCTTACCTGTGTACGTGGTATGGGCTCTCTAGCTTGCCTGAGTTTCAGTTACAGCGACAGAGCGGTTTGCACCACTGAATTCTATGATTCAGAAGAAAACACGAGTGCAGAAGCCCTGCCAAGCAGAGGAATTACCAGCACGGGCCTTCCAAGCCAGGAGGGCATTCACTTAGCACAGAAAATCTCTCAGCTGTTCATGCAAACAGAGGACAGGGCTGCCAGCTCAGAAGGTCAGAGAGAACAACGCACGAAACCTAGAAACTCCAGGCTGAATGACATGCTTCCCCAAGAAACCTAGAGCAAGGCTTCCCGGGCTGAGGTGCATCTATACTATCCCCAACCTCACTCCAAGTGACAGCAAGAAAAGCATTTCCCCAGAGGCGATAAGAAGCAGCCAGGTTCACCTGACATAGTCATGGGAGATACTGCCCTCACCTTGGTGCCAGAGGAGATGGAGGGGCTGAGGTAGTCACATCCCTCAACATGACCATGGGCTGGCTCAGGTCCCCAAGCTGTGTCTTTGCTGCTGCAAGGACTCCTCAGTGGAGGAGTGGAGACTGCTGCTGCAACCTCCTCAGTGGTTGCCTTTCTGCAAGGGAGAGATGCTGCCCTTCAGTGAGGACCATGCTTGGACAGGGTCTTCTCAGCTCCTCCAGAGGATGGAAGCAGAGAGGACGGTGGGTGGCAAACACTGAGAGAGCCCCGACCACCAGCCAGCACCTCTGCGCTCCTCTCTCCCTTTTGGCAAGACAAGAGCGATGAAAGCACGGTACCACATTGACTGCTGGGGAGTAACTGTGCAATAATCTGCTGCAGCTCGCATTGCCATCCAATTTATCAAGGTACCAGGTAATTCACAAGCGGGAGATTGGCATCACCTGTGCCCCAGGGATGAGCTGTGAAAGGAACTGCTGCCACATGGCTCAAAGCACGAGGGATTATCATCACAAAACACGGCCTCGCAGGCTGGGGTTTCGTCACCTCAGAGCTTTTAGGTTAGCTGCCCTGTTCTATCACCTTGCCACCAGTTTTCGATAGCTGACCAGCAGCCATGGATTAACCTGCTGGGAGCTGCCCCATATCCACGTGTCGTTCTCCAGCTCAGCGCTTGTCAAACAAGAAATTTAGTCTCCATTAACTAAAGGTCTGAATTTAAGGCAAAATTGTTAAACTGCATCAAACACTGTTGGGGATACTCACATTCATAACTACTTTAGCCTTAATTAGGTTGATCTTAATTAACTTTCAAATCTAGGCCATTTTAGCTGTCCATGTATGTTTAACACCATTCAACCACTGGAAGCTGAATTCGGGTTTTTTCTTGGGGTACCCACAGACAACCAAGTTACAACATACCAGCTGAGTCACAGTATTTGCTCGTGCTCACACTGTAGCCCGTCACAAATGTGACATCTGACACATTAACACAAATATCTCTCCTTGAGGTTGAAATGAAGGCTTTGCCTCGTGGCTGCAGGGCAGAATCACCTGCAGCATTAGCTCAGCTGCTGGAAAAAGGAGAATTTGATCATGCAGATAAGCCCGTGGGATGAATAGAGAAATGGCCCCAGTAAATGCCTGTGTGATGAAATGACGTGTATGGTCTGTGGGAAGGACGCTCTTGTCTCAGTCAAGAAAAGTCAGCTGGGGATTGCTTTATCTACACTGAAACAAGCCTCTTTTCCATAAAGAGAGTATCCACATGGCATCAGGCTTTGGCTCACCTCCTCCCCCGGGGAAGGGGGACACGATCATGAAGGCCGCTCCGCTCTGCGGTACCCTCACAGGCTCACGCGTGGGACCTCACACATTTATCACATGGAGACGTTCTTAGCCTCAGCGTGACAATGGTTAAATGCGGCTGTGGCAGCTCGTAATCGGTCTCCCGTGCACACACACTCAGGGGTGCCCCAAGCATTAGGGGAAAAGCCTTCATCATTTTCTCTGGTGTACTGGCCCTGCCTGCAAGGATGGGCACAGCCTCCCCATCCTCTTCTCATGCTGCGCAGCCCAAGGGACCAGTTTGAGCATAAACTCGCACAAGAAGGACAGACTGGCAAAGCAGGGGCTTCAAGGCAATTGTTTTCTAAACAATTCAGTTGTTCTGCTGCTGCAGCACCTGAAGCCGTTACAGAAAAGGCTTTGTTTTCCCCTTCGTACCGCACTTTAAAGGGTTTTTAACCCAGTGACCAGGTGCGCTGCAGTGCCTGAAGTTAATGATAACGCAGAAGAGACGTAAAGTGCCTTTGGCTCTTCAAGCCGAGCGCAAGCAGAGATGGAGAAGCCCTCTGAAGAGACCCGACACGCTCATTGGCAACCCTCCCGTGATCACTTTGCTCAGCATTTGCTGACGTCCTGGGCACCGCCAGAAGCACACAGCTCTGTGGGAACCTTTCACCAACAGAGCCAGAGACAAGGTAGAGGACTGCGGCATAGCAGCAACAAGCATGAGGCTCCTTGGGGACACCTCCGCTTGTCATGGCCAAAAGAAACAGCTAAGAAGGACGAGCCTGCACCAACATAGCCAAAAAAGGTTTGTTTGCTCAAAAACCATTGCAAACTATGAGCTGGAAGAAGGTGGATAAACAAAACCAGCAGGGATGGTGAGCTGCAACTTCATAGCGAGGACTGTGCTGCACATCTTGCAGCCCGGCACAGCACAGAGACCTCTCAGCCTGTGTCAAGGTGCGAATGCCGCTGGTGTAGCCCAGCTCACAGCACACCGTTACCAAGGCAGAGCCTTTTATGAGGATGTCCTACCTGTGGTGGGAAAGTGCTTTGGTTGCAGGAAACCTTGTGTTTTCAGTGCTCCCCTTCAGCGCAAAACTCTCACCATCAGCAGTGGTACACCGGTAGTTTCACTGAAGCAAAGGGGATTGCTCAGCTCCCATAGATTTTGCTGAATTGCAGCCTGTGCTCATGCTATGAAGACCAGGGTTTCCAGGCAGAACAATCTCTGGGGAAAAAAAGTAGCCATGGTCTCTTGTCCTAAACGATGGGCTCAGATACCATTCTGTGAAGGGACCAGTAAAATTCTGTAACTGAAGCATTTGGGGCAACTCTGCATACGAGCAGCAGCATAGCACAAGAGAAGATGGCTTTGTGGCTGTCTCTGAGAGGACAGTGTAGGCTCCCTTCAATGCTGGAAGCAGCTCAGGTGCTGGAAACAGCTCTAAATCCCTTTCACATGACAAGTGAACCCCCTGAACTCTCTTGTATAACCTGTATTTTTTTCCTTCTTACAAGAAGATTCATTGACCCTAAAGAAGGATTACTAACTGAAGGACATTAGATTTAGGCTACCAGGCAGAAATCCTTACTTATCTTGGCTAATCTTATGCCTGTTTAAACTCTGCTTTCAAAACTTTCTGTTCAATCAGTTACAGCACAACCTACATTCAAAAGACAGACTGAGGTCATTAATTACCTTTATCCCTCATCCTCTCTCTCTCATCTGTCTTAAAGAAAAGCTTACACCCCCAGTTAAAAGTTTTCCTTGGACTTAGTGGTTCACGGAGGACGAGGAGTTGTGGCCTGCATGGGGAAGGTGAGGGCTGCATTGCATTCCCAGGGAGGAGTTTGGTTCCCTGCTCTGCCACAGACCTCAGGTCCCCGTTAGCCGATTCCCTGCGCTTTCTGTCACTACGTCCCTCGTGTCCAGCGAGGGCACACCGCCTTGCCTGATGGACACGGGAAGCAGAAATATTGCAGGGTGCAATAGGATTAAAATAATGAGAGTCCCAGCCCCAGGAGTCCAGAAGTGCCACGGGAGCCCTTCCAGGAAAAGAGGACGAACCTCTCCACTCCTTGAACAGGCATTACAAAAAATGGTGATTTCATGGCCTATTTCCCTGCCACCTGGCACAAACCAACCACTCAGCAGGGACCTTGCAGGACCGAGGTGCCTTCATCAAGAAGATGATATTCACTTGCTAAAGTAAAGTATGGCATGAGACCAGAGGCTGCACACCTTCCTCTCTGCCGCTCTGCACCCTTGCAGCCCTCCTGTGCCCGCACACGGTCCCGCAGCGCTGAGCAGGGCCCGTGCCAGGCCCCGCTCTGCCCACGCACGAGGGCTGACCCTCCGCCATGGCGGGAGGCAGAGGCATGGCTGTGCTTCGCGCTGAGCCTCTCTGGCAGACATAACCACACAGGCAATGGCACTAAATCCCTGTCTGACGTCTCAGCCATTCTGGATGCCGTTAGAGGCAATTTTCTGTCCAGCCGCCTGTTTTAATGGGATGTGCAGTTAAACAGATTCATCCTTTCAGCTTCACTCTGCAGAGCCTTCACTCTCCAGCCACCGCTGCTGCTCCCATCCCAGGGAATTACAGTGCTCTCTGTGTTTCTCTCTTGCAGGCAGGCACATTGCTCAGAGAAGTAGCTCTTGCCAAGAAAAGTGTATAATCTAAAAAGCCACCTGCTCAGCTTTCGTTCTTTGAACTCCCTACAATCAATCCGCCTTTCCCAGGAGAAGGTGCAACTGTTTTCAGTGCAGGAGGAAACAGAGGATTCACGATGTGCTATAAAAGCACAGCCAGTCCCAGGGAAAAGTTTAATTTGCCTCCCTGAGGGGGCTGAAACCTGTTACGCGGGAGCAGCAGAGACACCCTAGGATCCCCGATGCTGACCTTTCAAATTTCATGACACTGTCCTTCTGCCTGCTTCAGTTTCTCGAAGATTATCTTCATGTTCCCATCAGGCCTGTTTGCAATGTTAGTGCCATATGAAAGGAGATGTGGCACTTTACCTTCCTGACAGGTCTCCGTTTCCTTCCTGGGGCTTTGCTCCTGCCAGAAACGCTGCTCTGCTGGGGACGGGGGTGTCTGCCATTTGCTACAGGGGATTCTCTTGGCTGGTCACCCCGTGGTGGCGGCATGGTCCACCTCAGACCCCCATGTCTGAAGCAGTGAGCACAAGGTCTGTGGAGCTGAAAGCCACGCTTTCTCCATGTCTTTAGTTTTTGCAGATGTGCGGGTTCAAACCATTTAGTATCACAAAACATTTCTCGGCAAACAGCAGCAGCAGCATCTGCCCCTATGTCTTTACAGGATAACCTGAATCCCCACAACCCCGCCATCATCTTTCTTGGATTTTCTTGGTCAAAGAATGCAAAAAATGACCAAAGAGATACATCACTTTGCCTTGTACAAGTGTACACCTTGTGACAAGCTGTCACAGCTAGCTGTCTTTTATGCAGATAAAGGCTTGGTTTCTCTTCAAGGATTCCTACTACAAATACTTGCAGGAAACAGCACAAAGCAGGCGCTGTTAGGATAAAACTAAATCCTCTCCTAAGTGCACAGCTGAAACAGGTGGGACAAACTGCTGCCTAAAAATACCTAGTTCAGCACTCTCAATAGAGAAAGTTTAGCTGCCCAGGAAAACCTGCCTTGCACGAGATGGCTGCCAGCCCTGCGCACAGAGGAGCTGCTGCAGGCAGTGACCAGCCCCGCTGTCCCCAGGAGCCCACCCTGCTCTCCTCATCAGGCTGAGGCGCTGCTAATTGTGCAGCTTCTCCAAGCAGGAGCCCCTTGGCCACCTTCCGGGGAGCTCCCAGTGGCTGGAGGGTACTGCGCAGGGATGCACCCAGCCTCTTGCAGCACCGAGCCTCTCTGGGGTACGGCTCAGAGCACCGTCTGTGTCCCACTCGCCTTCTAGGAAAAGGCAGGTCTTACTGCTACCTGCTGCCTTGGGTACTAGGAACACACGAGCTGTTTTTTCTCGCTGGATAGCTGGGATCCAGAGGCCGCAGCATGTAAGGCTACCCAATAAAAATTCCTCACCAGGCCTAAGGCTCTTTCCCATGCACATCATTACTAAATACTATGTAGTCAATTTTCACATCCAATTCATATAAATAATGGGAGGAATCAAAACTGGTGCCATTCTGTCTTCATTAATGCTGTCATCAGACTCCACATCGGAGACTTTCATCTGTCCTTAATTTGCTGCCTGGTAGAAACATTTTTTCTGTGGACATTCATGTTCATTTGATGGTAATTATGACCTTTAAGCACTAAAAAAAAAATATCCCCTGGCAACAGCTTCTATGCACAGAGTGTGACAGACCACAGTGTCAGTTTTCGCGTAACACATCTCCTCAAGACCTGGGAGAGAATTCCAACTGAATCATGGCTGCAGGTTTATTGCAATCACCTTGCTAGGAAATATCAAGCTAGAATCAATAACAATAACAAAAAAATTCTCCTATTCTATAGAACTGACACACCCTGGCACAAGCAGAAGCATTGCGCTTGGTAATACCATTCAATGACACCAATTCTCTGCACTCATTGTAGGTCTTCTAACACATCCCATGATGGGAGAACACTGCTGAAATAAAAGTCACAATATTTTCAAAGCTCCCACTGGCAGGGGCCAAGCAAGCCATGATGAGAAATACAAGTATCAAACGGCAAACAATTTAGATGGAAGTCTACGTGTAGTTTTCCGTATCTCAGCAAAGAGGTCAACTGTGCCAACAGTGCCCAGCTCACTGACAAATAGCTCAGGGCAACACCTCTGTCCCAGCACGCCGGCTGGCAGATGGAGCAGCGCAGACGAGATGCAAAGGCTCCTCTTAGAGAGCTCTCCCTGCTCAGCCCTGCCACGCTGCCCCGGGGGCTGAGCTCTGCAGACAGCCTCGGCCCAGGGAAAAGCTTTCCTTTGCAAAACAGTCGATACGGCCCAGGTCCGAAACATCGGAGAGGGGTAGAGCATGACAGTGCTGAAAGTTTTCACAGCTCCTGACCCACAGACACACCTGGGTTTGCTGATCCCCCCAGCCTGCTGGACTGCAGGCAGTCACTCGCACACACCCCGCCTCTGCTCAGACCCCAAATACCGCAGCAGGCTTTCCAGAAACAGCGTCAGCTTCTGTTTGCCATAAGGGACATGTGCCCTGCAGCAAGTCCTAGCCCACCTCAAACGCTGTTTGCAAACATGAACCAATCTCATGGAGTTGGTGTTTTGGGTTTACTCTGATGACAATTCTGCAACTCTGCACTCAGTCACTTCCAAAATGTTTTGGCTGATCTGAGAAGGGGGTACCCTACCATGTCATCGCCTGCCCGCTGCTGTACATCTCTAGATTGTTTTCTTGGTCAGCACATCCCCTACCTCAGAATAACTCTGTTTCCAAGCCACAGTCTAATGCCAGCCCTGAAACGGTGTTGCCACCCTCCTGCTCAGGAGTCGGGACAATGCACAGCTTGTCTTGGCGAGGCAGCGAGCACCAGGAGGCCGGGACAGGCCTCAGCAGGAATCAACAGGCTGGTTTGTGTGGGTGCCTGGCTACTTACAGACGAGATACGGGTGAAAGGCAGTCAGGGCGTAACAGGTGAAATTACAGTCTGGCTTTGGTGGGAGCTGAGCCCACTCACGCTGCGGCTGGTCTGAGCCTCCTAAAACTGGCTTCACCAGGCGGTCGCTGAGCGAGCAGCCCCACAGCAAGCCGCTGCCAGCCTGGGGCAGCCCCACATGTCCCAGGGAAGGCTCCCTGTGGCCCTAGGCTGGCTGCCCACTGGTCGCGCACAAAATCATTGCACAAATAATTTCCTTGGAAACACCTTGTGTGGGAAGGCTGCTGCAAACCAGCAGAGCACGGCTGAGTCGGGGCCCATGAATCCCAAAGGCAAAGGTAGGAAGGACAGTACATCAACACCAGCAAGCAACAGACTTGCTGATATCAGTATGTTCTCCAAGACTTTGCTTCTGCCTCTCCAGCAGAGAGACACTTTTCACTTTGGAGAACCCAGCTATGAAACGCAGCAGTGACCAATACTTTGGCCTATTTGCTTTGTGTAGGAGGGAGCAGCAGCAGCGCTCGCCCTCTCCCCCGCGCATGGCACGCTAAGGCCACAACTGCAAAGCTGCAACACTCCCGCTGCGCTTTGCTGCCAGTACCCTTCTCCATCCATCAGCATCATAAATAATCATAGCAGCTCCTGCTGTCTGAATCATAAATTTGTACCTCATTTCTAATTATATTATGTGTAGCTGGTCCACCAGACCCTATCTGAGGAAGCATACAAATAATTCATCTGTATTCCTCCGTTCTCCCCATGTGTGCTTACAGACAAGCCAGATTAATACCCGTCTTTGTCTACTTCTAATCTCATCTCCATCCTGTATACCTAGTATCTTGTTTAGCTGCATTTTCAGCTGCCATCCAAAATTAATGCTTCACCTGGCATATTCAATCTCTTCCCATATTCTAAACTCTTGATTAAATTCACTTCAGAGACCGGGGATGAACTATAGGCATTCAGTCAGGTTGACTTTGAGGACCAACACTTTTGGGTCAAAAAAGATGATCAGTTTTGTCTTACAAAAAATAACACCTGATACATTATAGCAAGCAGAAATTACCTATGATGCTCTTGGTGGCACATTGTGTCACTGAAGCACAGCACTCTTGTGATTTTGCATGCCAGAGTCAAATAAGGTGATTTAATGAGATGTCACTTAAAACTGATTGGCACCTGCAGCCAGAAACCGCATTGAACAGCACTCCTATCTGCTGGGCCACAGCGACAAGCTGCTTGCGTCCAGTGCCATCAGTGCTGCAGCCCCAGCTGCCACGAATCCCCCCGGCTGGCGGGAATGCCTCTAGGTCCTGGGGCCGTGGGCACGGACTCTCCCATCCCCTGAGGGTTTCTCCCACAGCCACACTAATCCATGGGCCAGGGGTGGGACCAATCGCCACGGCCACCGTGCCTCCAGCCCTCGCTGAGGTCTGTGCGAACTTCTGCTGGTGGAAACCAACGCCACCGGTTGCCAACCTGCTCCCTGCCCAAAGAGCCCTTCACTGCCACTGCAGGGAGGGTGACGGCTCCTCCTGGGGGCTCTTGGCCAGCGCCCGCCCAAAACTCAGCATCCCACGACACATGCCGACACGCCACCTCCTCTCCACGCTCACTTACTTTTGGCCTCACATATCACATTTGCTTCCCAACCCTACTATATTCATATCTTAATAAATGAAATAGTCCCCACTGCACAATTTAACAGGGAAAATAATTCTACCACCACCACTGCCTTTGCAACCATTTTCTTCTGGTTCCCAGAGCAGGGTGGTGTGGACTGTGCACAGCAAACAGTCGTCAAACATAACACTGCCTCCCGCTCACGCGTTGTCTCCCGAGATTTTGGGTTCTGCATATTTTCTTGAAATTACTCCCAGAATGGTTTGTGCAAAAGCAATTTATTCATAAACTCTTTCAAATAATCAAGGAGAGCAGAAAATCCTCATTTCAAACATGACCCATTTGATCGGGGGCAAGTCCATGCAGTACTCTCTGTTGCAGAGGAACAGCTGGTGGGACAGCGCTTGCATCACATTTCTAGCCCGGCTGCTCACATCTCGGTTACTGAACTCAGATATTCCTCAACATTATTTTAAAAAGGAAACATTTTTTCAGGGATCTGCTGTGGAAAGCAAATGCAAGACTGCTCAGCTTGAGTCTGTGCAGCACTCGCGCTTCAGACCTGGGAAATGCATCCCGGCAGCGCTCACCAGCTGCCCGGGGAAACATATCACCTTGTGTTTGGTGGGGCAACTTGGAGACAATTTTACAAGTACAATATTATGGAAACCTTTGGATTTTCATGCCTGCCCTGGGAGATGAGAGGGGCTGACAGGGGAGGGCGTTTGGGTGCCTGGTGTTTGCTCTGTTCCCAAGTGCACATTCACTGTGCCCAGACGATTTCATCCTTCACAATCACCCTCCCCCAGCTAAGCACTGCACTTTATAAGAAGTAAATCTCAGATTTATTGAACACGTACATCATCTGCTGCTGCTGTGATATGAGCCGGGGCCATCACGCTCAGTCCCACAGCAAGCAGGGGAGGCGAGAGGAGATTGCTCCTGCGACCCCCTCACCTTTTTATTTTCTGAAGCTTCCTGAGTTAGTCCCCCGCGTGAAGCGGCTGTCTATCGCTGTGGGAGTGGGACGGAGGCCAAGGAGGCTACAACCTAATGTTTTAGTCTGAACAGATAGATGGAAGAGATGGATTATTATACAGGAAAGCTCTCTCCGTGCATGCAATTATCTGATAACAATCTATTTTGGGAGATGAATCTCAGAAAGAACATCATGCAAAACTCTCACCTTGTTTGCACTGGTAAGCTGTGTTATCCCTTTAAAAAAAAGGAATAAAATGCATGAAAAAAGATACAGAAAGCAGCAGAACAGCGTGGTGCTTTAACTCGTGCTGAGGTCAGGAGAGGGAGAGGGAAGGGGTCAGTCCTGCGGGTCACACCAGCACATGAGATTTGGTAAAAACTATTCCTGCTGATTGAAGACTAATCAGGTGCATGTACAGCTGGACTAATTCAGCCTCGTTTCCCATGCTTCGTGGCTGGATTCCTTCATGTACACAAGAAGCAAAATCCAAGGGAAACCTCTGCCTCCACTCTTTCTCTTGTGGTTCCTGGTGCCTAATACACAGGTAGAGGTCACGCTGCAGCCTCATGCCCCAGGGAAGGAGCTGCTGGGGCCTCTCTGAGCCACCCGCCTTGTCTTTGCTTGGGAAATCTGCAGGAACTTAACCCCTTGGAGGTGGCTGCCCCTCTGCCATGCCTGCCCAAAGGTGCGGTTTGGTAGGGGCCAGACACAGACATGTGCACAATGCAGGCCTGAGCGCTGGAGGAACCGATGCCCTCGGGAGAGAGGAGCAGGTCGCGGCTCAGCCCTCCTCGCACGCGCTGGCTCACCTGCGCTCACCCGCAGCGGGAGGACGTGGCAGACACTGGTGTGACAGAACAGCCCAAACCCAGTGCCTGGATGTTCTCCTGAGAGTACCAGCCCACTCAAAGGGGTTTCACAAATCTGTCACCTAATCCATGCCTGGGAAGGAAAACATCATCAGTCTTATCTTACAGATGAGAGAACGATACAGGGAAAATAAATACTGTAAAGATGTAGGACTTGGTGGCAGAGGTGGAATGAGAATCCAGGTAGATTCACTCCTGTATTCCCTTTGGAAGACACCTCCCCACCCCAGTCCCTGAGAGCTTCTCTGATTTCTAGTTGCTAAAACACACTCTAAACAACTGCAAATACCTGTAACCCTTTCCTGACATCACTCCCCCGGAAGTGATATAGATAATATCTGCCCATTCAGGTGGGCCATCAGGCAAATCATACCAGCACAGGGCCTGGAGAAGGTGGTTGTGTCACTGCAAGAAGCCAGGCGTGTCATGAAACCCTCTCTGAAAGGACAGGCTGTCAGTCCCCCGCGTGTTGTTGCTGTCGATACTAGATATGATTTTTCCATGTATTCTCTTTCAAGGCTGAATTTTTATTACACCGACTGCCTCTTTAGCATCCCCTCGCAGTGACTTCGAAAGGGACACAGACGAAAGTGAGGTGCGCTTTTGCCGCCAGCCCCCTCTTCGTGCAGGAGGGAGGGTGCAGCTGCTGCAGCTGCAGGGCTGTGGGCGCCAGCGCCAGGCGCAGTCCCAGCCGCTTGGGGCAATCCAGGGTGCCCGAGGTTTTCTGCTCCCTATTATTTTGGCACAGAAAGCCACACAGCATGACCTTGGCACAGGACATGACACGAATGCTAAACATGGCATGAAAAGTGTGGGCATGCATGCTACGGGATTTCCATCCAGCCACTGTCTTCTGGTTCTGCAAACACATACAGAGCAAGAGCTATGTGGTACCCGTCTCCGTGTGAGCACAGAAAGCAAGCCCTTCTCCATGTAATTTTATGTTCAATTATCGATAACATCAGAGAAGGAAGGAGGACTAGAAGGTATTTTGCCAGCAGTTCCTGTACAGACATTAGGACAGCCTTTCAAACTGAGAAAATCAAACTATCTAGGTTTAAATAAAGCACCAAGAGGCAAGCCACTCACCCTTCTTGAAGCAACCTCTCTCTTCCAAGAGAGACGCTTTCCGAAGGCTGATCCTTCACCATTGGTGGTGCTAGGTTAAAAATTTCCATCCTCCCTAACTGTAAATACTGAAGGTCAAGTGCTGTTTTTCATATAAACACAACCCACGATGAAATCCAGAAGGTAACCCAGGAGGGCAAAAGGCAAATGTGCACACTTACACCATTGATCTGGGCCTCATGCCTTGCCTGAAACACAAAAGACAGCCCTCTCCAGACCTCAACGAAGGCTGAATACACAGTCATAATACAATGGAGAGAAAAACAGCAGGTATAGGGCTGGATCTGAACAAGCATGGCACGTTTTACTGAAATGGTATTTAAGGCACCCGAGTTATAACCTTTGCAACAATACAGTTCCTGTTAGAGCAGGACCTTCTCTCAAGCAATTTACCCACTCTAACCCACCTTTATCCAAGTCTTGCTGATTACCTTCTGTGTTAAATCACTTTAAAAACATGGGTCAAAGTTGTTTCATAGCTTTACTCTCTCAGTAATGTGCAACATGAACATAATAGTGTTATTAAGAAGTCAAAAATAACTTAACACAATAGCTATGTAAGATTCTCCAATGGTCAAACTTTCAGCAATTACTTTTTGTTAAGTTCAGAAAATTAGCATATTTGTTAATCAAATTAATTTAAAAAGTAGCTTTTCAAAATAAAAGCAATGCTTTAAATAAATATAGTCTTTTTTATAACCGTAAAACACTTAGTCCTGTTAAAGGTAACACAAATACTACACTCAAGCACAGTACTTAAATGATTGAAATGAATGTTGTGAGCATACATGAGCTGGACACAAGGAGGGATGAGGATGCATTGCTTCGTGACATTCTCTGTCTCCTTTCTGCAGCAGAACAAAGAGGCAACCAATTCTCAGAACCACCCTGAACATATGACACGTGTCGGGTTATTTGTAACTGCGGCACAAAAATGCTGGTACCCTGTTTCTTCCCCAGGCTATTTCTCTACAATACATCTTTAGCAGTTCTACAGCCTTGCTTCAAATTTCTAGCACAGCATCACTCTTAACCACAACAACATAAGGCCAGATCCTGCTTGCTTCATCCAGCTGACTTCAACATCTAAGCAGAAGGTGGCAAGCAAGATCTGACCTCTCATGCCTCTTGCAGTAAAGCTCACAGTTCGTGAAATCTGTAAAACCTTCCTTCCAATACTGGCACCACCGGCTGTTTCAGAACAGCCTGAAGCTCACCTTCAGAGTTCATGATCACCGAAGGATATTCACAGCTCTCTCTCCTCGTGACTACGGGGCTGACTAGCTATGTTCATTACTACAGGAGTTAATGCCTATCAGCAAAGACTGTAGCTGTCCTGCAGATCTACAGGGTAGCAATGATTTACTGGAATGAAATAAATCAGCTAGTTCTTACATTAGTACATGCTATCTGGGTGTATCCCGAAGAGCAGTTTGCTAAAATTCAGCGAAATGTACACCTCAAATCTAATCATAATCTATCCAGCAACTCTGACCATTTAATATCTCGTTTACTTGGTTTGAATTGTTCATGAAAAATCATGTTCAGGATCTGCAGCAAACCACTGGTTTTGCCCTCACAAAAACAGCTGTCGGTGACATTTGTTGTTGTATTTTGTTTGTTTGTTTAAACAGCATAACAGTAATGTAATCTATAAGTTAAATGATAAAAGCTGGAGAGTAAAATAAAGCACAAAACTGATACAAGTACTCTCTATTTGTTTTGATCTTCAGAACGAACAGGCCTATTCAAAGATGACAAAGGAATAAATTAGCAAATGGCTAATGTAATGCATGAAAGGGTGTCTACAGGATTTGCATGTGCGCACACACACACGCACTTGCATACAGACAGCTTGGCTTCATTAGAAATCTCACTACCAGAATTGAACTTAGATAAATTAACTGCATTAAAATACTGTCATTGTGAGGATTTTAATACTATCAACACCCTGTAGAGGGCATTCCTGTGTGAATTTTTAAATGCTTTAAAAAAATAGTTTAGAGTTATTGAAATCTGTGACAAATGCGACAGCTCTGCCTCTCCTCACAGCCTCCCATTCTCATCTCCGGTATCCTTCTCCTGTATGGCCTCCAGGCACCGTTTTGACTTGGCGTCCACGTGCCCACTTCCAGTTTTGCTCAGTCCGCACGACAGGCACGCCAGCTGGATCTGCTTCATGTTCTCCAGGGCTTCGTTCTTGGCGTTCTTCAGGAGATCTCCTTGGCCCTGAGGGTGCACAGACAGACATGCAGGAGAGAGTCAGGGATCGCACACATTGCTCGAGACCGAAAGCCACAATACTGCTCTTGTGTCTCTGCCATACTGTTTGGTGCCATGGAACAGGATCCAGGTCCTGTCTCAAATCCCCTCTGCCCCCCATGAATGCCAGCCCCCAGGGAAGGGACTGAAGCCCCTTTTGCAGCCTGGCACCTGGCTTGGTGGGGAAGGCAGCAGCTGGCACAGCGGGCAAGGTGAGAGGGACAGCCATCAGACTCCCACCCCCTTCCAGGTCACCCCTGGGAGGTAATTTGGGCCTGGCCCTGAGGAGCCCATCACTCCCAGGAGCCCAACCTCGCAGGGGAAACCATTTCCTCTTCCACAGTCAACAGCGAGGAGCTGCCAGGGACGGGGCAGCGATGGCACGGGGTACCCCCTTCCCCGTGCCACCGCTACATCCTTGCAGGAACACCCTGGCATCAGATCCCACATGGCAATGACGGCACGTCCCCAGCCAGGGGTCCCCTGTGAGCTCCGAGACCCTGTTTACCCACCCCTCCTTGCACCTGGATGTGCTACCCAGCCTCGGGCCCTCCTTTAGCAGAGGCAGGCCAAACCGCACACTCGTAAGAAGCACAGCACCCTGTAGTACCACACTGAACCCATCTGAACCATTTCATTTGGGACCTTTGAGCAGGCGAATGGGAATGAGAGACTTCATGAGCAAAAGCCTGCCTCTCTACCTTCCCAGAGCGTGTAAAGGTGAGGTGACTAACAGCATGTCAATCTAATTTGTAACTATCAGGAAAAATGCGTTACATTAAATTTGTATTAAGGAGTTGGTGTTCGGAAATGCCAAAATGAATATTCATGCAATATTGATATCTCAAATGCCGCAAAGCGACAAGATTCTGGTGCTAGAGGCTACAAACAAATAAAACCCAGGAGATACATCTGGTTATTAAAATTCAGTGTCACTAAGAACTTGAGCTGCTCTTCTCCTAATATCACCCGAAATACAGCTTAAAGTACACCACCCGCTGCAGCGGGTTATACGCATATTCAAAAGGAATACCTCTGCTGACTGAAATGTCACATTCGCATCCCTGCAACCTAACCTGACCTCCTGCAAACCACAGATGCTTTGTGGGGTCTCGGAGTAGACAACAGATAGCACAGCAGGACCTGGGGCACACTGGAGGGGCAACTGATCACTGACTCTCCTTCGGTTTTCAAAACAAACCAGATGTGTTGGACGAGTGACAGCACGACACCTTCCAGCAGTGGGAGCATTTCTCTGCTCTCCCTTTCCCCAGAGCTAAGAGGAAGGATTTATCCCACACCAATGAGCACAGTTCCCTTTTCGCCAGCGCCTGGCACCGGACTTGCACCGCCTGAGCCCCCGTAAACAACGTTCACAACGAAGAAACAATGGTGGCTTGCAAGTCCCGCTGGACTGGTAAACACCACGTGGGAAACCACATCAGCCAGGGACGGCAGCCCGCGCCCGAGAACGTGATTGCCTCATCTCCTGGTGACATGAATTTGCCCCTGCTGAACAATGCAAATCGCTACCCAGATGCTGGGAATCCAGCTCAATGTGAGAGTCACAAAAAGCACTGGGACTGCAGGAGCGGCTCTGTGCTATTTGGTAGGAAGCTCTTTTGAAGATATTTGTATCTCGGCAGCACAACAGTTATGGGAATGCACAGACAAATAGCTTGGGATCCAGTGAGCAGACATGGTTTGAAAAAACAAACCAAGAATAATTCACGCAGCACATATTTCACATAGCTGTGATCTTGCTTTCAGGACAGAGGTTGATCTTATGGTTAAAGGCGGTAGGCAGGAATCCAGGAGCTCCCTAGCTGTCTCGAGCACCCAGCACACCCCGGTGTCTCTCCCTGTCTGCAAAATGGCACAGGAATCGTGCTGGTGTTGTTCCAACAGGGACAACGCACCACGGCAGAGGCAAAGAGATCCAACAGCAGTATCATTAATGACATGATAAAGTTATCAAAAAGGGTGGTGGATTCTTCACTACACAAATGCAGTTCTAAATAATTTGGTTTTGGGATGAAACAGACCCAGCTGCAGCGGGGCCGCTGCTTTTTCTCGTCACGTACACAGGACTGAAGACATCAAAGGCTGCACCAACATGCAGACAAAATCTGTGTGATGATGCTTTGCAGCCTTAACTTCTCTAAGCCAAAACCTGGTGCTATGTATTCATGCACAAGAACAGAAAAATCTCCTTAGCACAAGAAACAACTCAGAGCAGACGTCCCTACAGCACCAAGAACAACTAAGCCCAAACCCTGGGAGAGTCAGTGCAACAGAGAGGTAAGATGATGATGAAGGCCCAGTACCCTGAAGCACCTGGCGTCCCCTTAGCTGGGGTGACTGGGGAAAGACTCCTAGGAGCTTGTCCTCTGCTGTGGCATAGCCAGCAGAGCTGTCCCCAGGCAGCAGGAACAATCACCTGCACCGTGCACGGAGGAGGAGGATTTCCCGTCATGCAGCAGCACAAGATGGATACAGCTCCATAAGCTGACACCAAGAGCTTCAGCTGAGTCTATGTTGCCTTCCTCATGTCCTCTTCCTTCTCAGAGTGAGGGCAAAGCATGGAAATCTTTCTCAGGGTGGCCCACAAACTACGTCTTTGCCTAGGGACTCTCTGAGACACTCATTTAAGGGAAGCTACTTGGGATTTTACACACCCCCGCTTGGAGGATGACAGCCTGAGTCTGCCCTGCCAAGACTCATATCTGAAGTCCTCAGAAGCCAAGGGACTTCACACCCTGTGTGAGGGTGCTGAGCCACCCGCTCTCCCTTATGCATATTCCAATTTCACATTTAAGTAACCAGGCAATTCAGATTACAGGTTTCATCTGAGGCAATGCATGACATGTCTTCGGGTTCCAAGAAGAAAAACACTCCTCCTGAGCATACTTCCAATATTTTGAAGACATTCTTATTTTACAGTGATCTAAAAACAGAAATGGACTTATCGAAATAGTGCAATTCCATTCATGTGCACACCAATTGATTTATGCCTTAGTCTCCTTGTATTTTTTATTTTTAAACAGCTGGTTCATTTGAGCAAGCTGAAGGAGCAAAAATGATTTTGAATCATCTGTCACAAGAAAATTAATGACAAACCAGCCCCCTCTGACAGAGCTGTCATAATTCTAGAGACACCATAAAAAAAAATAATCTGTGGGCATGCTCTCTTTGAAAAGCCATCTGTTTGCTTTGAAAAACTGTCTGTGAGCATAATCCACTTAAGAAAAATATCAGCAAAATTGTGTCAACACCTTAACAAACTAAATACTGGATAGAAGCTGCAGTAAACTTTAAAAGGATAATTGCATTGCAACAACCTTCATAAATCAGTCATTGTGATAATCTCTGTGCACAGAACAATCCTCTTTGCCCTTACAAACAAAGCATCTCTCTTCCAGACAAAGAGAAATCACGACGGTCCACTTCGGCATCTATCCATCTATCTCCCTTCTGCTATTGGTATCATCAGCCTTCCTGAAAATAAATACTTGTGAGAAAGGTTAAACTCAGCATTTGGCAGGACACTAAATTAAGCCAGACGAGATTGATCGAGTGTTCTACTTGAAAAACTGATCAAGGGGCCCATTTTTATTTAGAGTTAGGGAACATTAAACGTCAGGTTTCACACACCTAACTACAACTAAGTGCGGAGCCTCAACACAAATTAACTTTACAGTACAAATAATGCAGCTTGTCAAGCAAGTGTAAGATTATAAGCCTTTACCTTGACAGGGTAATACTACTTAGAAAACAGGGATAATCTGACATGGCTTTAAATACTGCTCAGTTTCAGTGACAACCCATGAAAGGCTTTAAGTAGCCTTAGTAGTTCTAGACAGACACTGGCAATGGCCACAGATGGGACAAATTCTGTATGTTGTTTTTTATTATTTGTTTTTTTTGCCAAATCAAACTCCTAAGTTTTTATGAGTCAAGACAACAGCTCATTATATCCAACAACAATCCAGACTCTGAGCTTGGGGAAATGAGAGGAGGAGGTGGGTTAGGTAAGTGGCACCATTCTGTGTTCAACTCCACGATATTTTTTTTCCATATGTTGCAGGTATATTTCTACATAAATATAAATATATGGGCATGGGTATGTACATTAACAGATAATTACTATTTCTATTCCTATGGTTTCTAGGAAACACCCTGCAACATGTAGGTCATGACACACTGCTAGTTCTGGGTACCCACCACTACTGGGGACCTTGGCTACCACACAGGCAGGACCCGAAGCCCCCGTGTTGGCAGCTGCCCGCACCAGCATCAGGGGGCTGCAGGAGGACCCTGAAGGCCACTGCTCAGCCTGTGCAGAAGTGAACTGCACCAACAGGTTGCCCCACACAAACGCCTTGCTTTACTGCCAGCGAAGTGGAAAATCCCACGTTGAGCAACAGGGTCTTCCTGGCGTTCAAAACTGGCCGTGTTTGCAGGGAGGCTGAAACAGTGGCTGTGAAGGCCATTTTGTAATCCACTGCTTACTAAAGCAGACGGTTGCTTATCTCCTGGCAGACATGTTCTCTGACAGCACATTATGGGAGCTTTCCTCTCCGCTCCTCGAGGGCTGAGTAAACAAACAATAAATAACAGAGGTCTTGCCACCCATGCCACATCACGCTCATGATATTACTGTTATTTTTTAACTTTTTGTCAAAGAAACAAGCTCTTACATTATTATTTAATCACAAAGTAAAATCTCCACAGGCCGCCAGTGGTTGACTGAAAAAGCCAGACACGGCCAAATAAAACAACCGCAAGAATTGCGTCGCTCCGGATTTGAGAGGTAACACGGGAAAGGTGACGGCACTGATTGTCAGTGCCGAGGGACTCGGAAAGCAGAAATGCTGGAGAGCTGCTGTGATATTCGGGTACTCTGTGCGGAGGCGGCATTTACCACAAGGGGTGCATTTTCCAAGTGTCATAGTGGGACTTTAATAAGGAGGCACACAATTAAATGATCGCACATGGCTTTGAAAATGTAATCCCGAGGAGGAAATCATTAATGAAATGATTAGACTGCTATGTTAAACTTATTACGAAAAGCAGGTATTTTTCCATGCCTCCTTCGAAGTCAAATGTGGGAACAATTGATATGAATTTGATTATGATACATCCACATTTCAGAACAGAGTACTCCAAAAACGTACAGACTATTTCTGTATCAATGCAGACTTTAAAAACCCACCCTTTTCATTATTACTGCATATTGCTTGTCAAGAGCTTTGCTTTGTTCTCTGTGATAGAGATCATAGTGCACATGTTGGCATGAAGAACAACTGTACACAAAGATTATACACAAAGCGTATAATCACTTCTTGCACACTGAAAAATAAAGGATTGCAAAAATGAGTTACCCCACAGGAAAAGCAGGGGCCAAACGTTACTTGACAATTTATGTTAAACACTTGCATGGGAGAAATTCACTTGTCAGGAAAACAAAAAGGCCATGTATGTAAAAGATGGCACTTAAATAGCACTCCTTGGGCCACTGGTGTATCGTTTAAGGTCTGGGTTTTGGGGGTAGCTTCCCACATACCCAATTCTGAACCAAATGCAAGAGCTTGTTTCTACCTGGCTGAAGCCAGCACCAGCTTTGCCACTGAGTAGATCAGGCAATCTGACAGAGTCCTCGCTGGGGCCTGAGTGTGACTCAGTATTTGCTAGTAATTTCAGACATCAAACTGAGCATCTCATTTTGGTGTATCAGTGTGTTACTGACAGCCAGAGACCTTCTCTCCCATTGCCCAAGGCAGAGCCCAGCAAAAATTTGCAAGAAGGAAACAGAGCTGAGAATCAATTATATCACATAGAGAACAGATCTGAGATGTATGAAGAAGAAAATATCCACCCGCTGAAAGGCAGTCATCATTATATGAAGTATTAAATCTCTGTAAGCAAGAGCAGGAAAGAGAAACTATCGTGGAATAGATTGCCATGTGCAGCTTTGACACAAGGTTATGCGATAAAAACAAGGTGAACATGAGTTTTTAGATGAGCGTTAAAATTGAATCAAAGGTTGTGCCAAGCAATGAGGTCAGAAGCTCTAGGGCTTATCTGCTCAACTCATCGTAGCCAGCAGCTGGGACACCTAGCACAGCAAGGATGAGGAAGAAGACATAGAGGGGGAGGAGGAAGAGTTAACAGGAACAATCTCCCAGTATTTCTGTATCTAACCCAGATTACTCCTTACCTCATCCTTTCTCCATTTACTTCATGAACCAGCCATACAGATGCTGGCTCCAGGCTTTCCTGCCTGTCTCTTTTATAACACAGGGGGCTACATGGGTTCAGAGAGCAGAAAGATGCTCAGGAAAAACACCGGGAGTACAGAACTGGCCTTGGCTGCACTGTATTTCCCAACTGTTTTACTGCTTACGCAGGGAAAAAATTCCTGTTCGCACCTGGTATTTGCACGAGTCTCAGAACTGAAACCACACCTGCAAGCGACACTGGCAGCCTCGAGGGCACTCACCAACTTGCCAAGACCCACAGCCCTAAGGTGATGCATCCCAGCCAGCAGCCTCCTGCCAGCAAGCACTTAACTTAAGGACAACTGCTGGGTTAAGAGCTAAGGGGTAACCATCTCTGCAAAGACCGTTTGCAAAGCACGGTCTCTTTTCCTGTGCAGTCAGTTGTAAGAGCGAGAGAACAACCCCAGCATTACTCCACGTGGTTGGTAAAATTCACACAACAACTCCAAAGCAACCTGGCCAGGAGCTCCCTGTACAAAAGCAGAAGGGGCTCTCAGCAATTCAAGGGAAAGCAGGCAGGAATCTGGATTACTGCACCTCCACAGAGCCCATTTGGCTCTGGCTTGCCCTGAGCACCCAGCACGTTCCAGTATATTAGTCCAGTCCTCTTTGAGGCAGGGATCTCTGCAACCATAGTAGGTGTTCAGATACCATAGCAAAATGACACAGAAGAGGTTAATAAAAATGAATAAATAAATGATAATAAATAGAATAAATAAATAAATAATGAGCAAAGTAAAGTAGGATTCAGAATGGCCCTAACTTGTAATACAGATCAAACCTCACCCGTGGCTCTAGTGTGATTACTCATCGCGGCCACGGGCTGGACTACTCTGTTAAGACACTCAGTGATTTTGTGACTGCAGATGGGTACTCTGACGCAGAGATGGAGCCTGATGCTAAAATTGTAAACATGGTGTGTTAAGAACAATATCCAGGCTACCTGAAAACCAGTTCCATCTGATTTTAACTACTTATATTTAAACTCCCAAACTAGACCAATCTGCCAGTGTTCATTATTAGGCTGTCCCACACAAGCCCCAAAACTTTTTCACTGATTCCATTTGCCATTTGGCTCTCATCCCAAAGGTTTGCATTGGAGAAGATGATTAAACAGGCATCTACAGAGGTGTTCTGCATTAGCCTGGCTAGTTTTCTAGGGGGCTAGAGACAGTGCATTGCACAGCCAAGCAGTCAATCCCGCAGCACAAGGCAGTGCCATGAGCGGTTGGGAAAAGGGAATGCTGGCTGCCTCTGCCAGTGTGGCACCTCCTTGAAAAACATCCGTGGCACTTTTCGCCTTCTTTTCCAGCTGCTGGAAAGGTGCAGTTAAAATCTAAATGGCTGTGCCGGATACCGAGAGACAGCTCCCTCGGCATCGCACTGGGCAAGGCTTCCCGGTTTATTACAAAACCGCCAGCCCATCACTCGTATATTCCCAAATCATGGGACACAGCCAAACGCAAACCTTGAGGGCAGCCTGGGAGGTGGAAATGAATAAAACCCCTCTGTCGTACAAGGAGGACCTCAAAAACAGTCATGCAATTAGCAAAAAAGCAAATACTTAGAAAACCTTCCGATTCTGGTTGCTGGCCTTGCCAACACAAGTATATCACTGCCTTGTGCAGCCATGGCAACTTAGGAAAGAGGGTCTGTATTTGTAATTCTCTTACAGAATTTGCCTAATGAAATAAAGGCGAAGGACATATGTGGCCAGCTTGCTCTCTGAAACACAGTCAAGTGCCCTCCCAAACACTACTGGCCCTAGACCAAAGTCTGAGAAGGAATTACCGTCAAGCATTTGCTTGAATGCCTAAGTGGCAAAAGCACTCATGCTGTAGTGTTCCCTATTGATCTTTAAACAGAGCTCTCCACTGAAATCCACAGGCTCCTGCAAATCAATCGCACCGTACAGCTACTAATCTATTCCTTCAAGCAGGCATCTTATGTGTAAAAAGAGTGGGCTTTTATTTTCATTTTTTTTAAAAACGCCTCTTGCTTCTCTCTCATCTGGGTGTTTAAATTAAATTACCTTATATCAGGCTGTCAAAAGCAATGAATGTGAACATCGACTGTCTGTAACTGTCTTGCAGCAGGAATTTGCTTTCAGAAATAATGGCATTAATTTGATGTTAGCCATGTGCTGAGCAGTTCAGCTGCTTGTGTGTCTCTCAGGCACTGCATCTAGCAGACAGTTTGCAAGCACAGCCACAAATGTATGGACTCTCACTGTCAACCTCTCCACTCTAAGAGCCTGTCTTTTTTCTGGTGGTAAGTTTGAAATCAAAGGGTTGGCTGGGAGCCCAGGAGTGCACAATCAATACTAAAAAAACCCCACGTCACTGAAGAAATTGGGGCACTATTTATTTTTGATACACAGCCATGAGATGGAAATCAAAGCTGTATGTCCAGGCATTTATTTCTTAGTCCTCCTTTGGTCACAAAACCCAATTCCCCACATGTACCAGCACCAGCTGGTAACGCCAGTAAAGTCCAGAGAGTCCCAGAAAAACAAAACAAGGGGAAGAAAAATGAGGCAGAAAGCGCAGAATTTTCTTGCGTTTCATTTTTCTGAGTAAAAGGACCAGCTGCAGGAAAATATATCTTTTGCAGCTAACAAAACACCTGTGCAAAGCAACCCCTAAGCAAAACATTTGGCTGGGAATAGCTGGCACCCCCCCCTCCCTGCTCCCCCCGTGCCCTCTGTGCTGACTCATAGCCACCCAGGCTGCAAGCCACACAGTTAACATCAAAATCACATCCTTCATCACAAGTGTTAACAGCAAAATGTCCATTAAGTTCATCAGAACCTGGAACGCATTTACTGGCCATCTCCAAGTTGATTCTGTTTTGACTGAAGACAACAGGCACCTGTGCTGGTTTGGGGGTTTTTTTGTGGAGGAGAGTGTTACAGGAGATGTAGCACAAATGCTCACTGCTCTCCTTAGACTACTGCTTAGAACAGCTAAAAAAAAAAAAATACCTGCAGCTGTGCTTAATGCTAACTGAAATAATCTAATTAAGATGAAATGAAATTATGCCAGTCAGAGGGCAGTGTTTCTGGACAGGTAACAGAGCATACTCATGCAATGCTTGCTCCTGCACACAGCTCCTTACGCTCTCCTTGTCTCTGAGTAACTGCCTGGCACAAACACTAATTTCTTAGCAGCTATATGGTTTGCAAATCCTCCCGCTGCAGTGGTGGCTGGCAAACATCACCAGCTGACTGGGGCACAGGAATCTGCAGAAGCCACCCAAGCTCCCTGCTCCTGCTCCCCCAGAGGGGACATGACATCCCTCTGGTTTGGCTGCTCTCCTCCCTTCACACAAGGTGCTGTGGGCAGTCAGTTTCTAACCTGTTCACAAGCAGCACAGGCCACAGATAACATTATGCTGAAGCAGAAAGCTTTAAGCTGAGACCAAAAACTCCAAATGACGTGAAGGGTTAAGTGAAGAAAGAAAAAAATAACACAAAACGCTGTCTAACTGCTAGGAGGGAAGAGGCTTTTAGAAGATCCCTAAGCAAATGCTCTGGTCCACCTTGTCTCCATCGGCCAGGACATTCCCTGTCCAGGGACCAGCCCTGCCATTCTCGTCCCCTGCAGTCAAAGGCAGGTTTGCTGGTGAGACTGGCCATTGAGCTCAGTAAAAGCAGAGCTGAGCCACCTTCTCTGCTCACGTTCCCTCAGCCACAGGTTTAAGAGGCTCCTGAACAGAATCACTGGTGTTGTCTCAGCTTTTCTCCCCAAATGGTTCCTACCTGTACCTGGGGAAATGACCCATAAGAAAGGGTCCTTTAGCTCCTGCAGGGTTCATCACCTTGCACTTGATTTCATCTGACCCAGGTAAAAGAAGATTGTAGCTGTCAAAGATACAACATACAAGATCGCAGTTTCCCAAGCCATTGTTCATAGAGTGAAGCTTACTTCCACCTGCAAGCACTTGGGCCTCTGATGTCCCTAGCTCCCGCACAAGTCTTTTGGGAACGCCTGCTACATGTAGGGCTTACAGGATCTACCAGGGCTGCTGGGGAAGAAAATGCCTGGTCTCACTGGACACCTACCACTTCCACTTAATGCAGTTTGTGGCTTTCAACTAACTGTCCAAGCCCTCCCTGCAGATCCATATTGCCAATAATCATGTATGTTAACACAGAAGTCTTTACTCCGCAGTCCTCTACTGCTGATGGCTCCAGACTACAAAAATGAATCAATACCACCATTGAGTTAAATAGCGTTTCATTTCTTTAACCACAGCCATCAGAATATGTTAGCAGTGTGGATGAACATTTCCTCTTTTCAGTGTCAGGAGGCAGTAGTGGAAGCTGGACTGGCACAATGAAACGGGGAAGGTCATGCCAGCAAATCGCTGCCTGCTGGATTCAGAGTTCAGCTCCCCTGACTCCTGTACTCACGCAAGTGCAGAAGTTGTCAAAGGTCCTGGCTAGCAATGGTATTATGCACATCCCGACACATGAGAGAGGATTCCTATCTATGCTCGGGAGGTAGAGGGGGAGAACTTGAAATTTATAGAGAGACATGCTAGCCCCCAGCTTCAGCAAAGCACAAGGGCCAGGTATCACTCAGTTATAAAGTACATTACCGGGTTTGACCAAGGCCACTGACACTGCCAGGGAAAACCCAACCACCATCTCAGCAATGGGAGAGGAGGAAGTTTCAATGGAGCAATCGACAGCTTCCATCACCTCCTGAGCTCCCCCAGGAGCTAACTGAATTAGCTTCAATTAGATACCCGTTCCCCCACAGAGAATGGGGTTTTGTAGATGCTGGCACGTAATTCACATAACAAAAGGTGCAATCAACATATATAAGTACTGGGAAACTGTATGTGATCCGCTGACAGTAGCTGTAATGAGCTCCAAATATACCACAAAGGTAATTTTTAGAACACGTTAAACCTCTTGGCACACATCAAAGCTTATATTCAAATGCAACCGTTCCAGGCTAGCACCAGTTTACAGCTCCCAGAGAACGGCACAATTCAGCTGGAGAAAAAACAATGTACAAGCGATCCTCTCTTAATGTTCCCACCATGTACAAATCAGTACCCCAGTCTCTCCCTGATACTCAACAGCCCTACACAGATTCAGAAAAAATGACTGTGGGTGGAGGCTTCAGGCAGCAATTCCCTCTTGCTCTGTCCTGCTGTGGCCCACCTAGAATCATAATCATAGAATCATAGAATCGTCAAGGTTGGAAAAGACCCTTAAGATCATTGAGTCCAACCGTTAACCTGACACTGCCAGGTCCATCTATACCATGTCCTCGAGCACCACATCTATCGGTTCTTTAAATACCTCCAGGGATGGAGACTCAACCACTTCCCTAGGCAGCCTGTTCCAATGCTTGACCACCCTTTCGGTGAAGAAGTTTTTCCTAATATCTAACCTAAACCTCCCCTGGCGCAGCTTGAGGCCGTTTCCTCTTGTCCTATCACTCGTTACTAGGGAGAAGAGACCGACCCCCACCTTGCTACGACCTCCTTTCAGGTAGTTGTAGAGAGCAGTAAGGTCTCCCCTCAGCCTCCTCTTCTCCAGACTAAACAATCCCAGCTCCCTCAGCTGCTCCTCCTAAGACTTGTGCTCCAGACCCTTCACCAACTTCGTTGCCCTTTTTTGGACACGCTCCAGCAACGGAGCCCTTCGCTCAGACACGCACTCCCTCATACAACGGCAATGCATACACAGGCTGCCGAAAGGAGAAGCTCCCCGATGGCACGAAGACCCATGTCTAAATGAACCGGGGAATTTAACAGTGTAGGAACATGACTGTTTCAGGTAAAAATCCTCCCAGAGCCTATGGGTTACCCTGACTCAGGCAGGGCGCTGAGCTGACACACGCGAGCTCCACGTTTGGAGGAAAATAGAGTTTTCTCTACCCACATTTCGTTAGCCCTGAAGCAATCACAGCTCCACCAGATCTTTACCAGGACATATGACGCTGATTCACAACGGCATTCAACCGTTTAAAACACGAGGAAGACAAAACACCCCGGCAGGCACCATCCCTGTCATCTCTACGTGGGCCAGAAGCGGCAATGTGTGCTAGCTGGGGAGGGACAAGATGAGCACAGCAAAAGCAAGTTCTAGGTTGTAAAGCGAATTTGCTAAATAATGGAAATTAAAATACAACTGAAATTATTTAAAAATGTAACATCTTTTCAATAATAAATAACCATGCAACTGAATCTGTCTTCTCATATATTATTTAAGGGACATTGGGAATCCTCCAAGTTGTGTAAAGAGATAACTGGAGTTTTCTAAGCCCCTGAGTCCAAGAAAAAACATCCGTTTTGTGTGTCTCGGCACATGAGAAATACCACGCTGCTTAACTGACCACCCTGAAACAACATCAACAGTGAATGTAAGGGAGAAAAGGAAAAGACCACCGAGGTCTTCAGTGTCATGAATAATTATCCAGGCAAGGCACCACGGGACACTGCCAGCCCGGGAAGGAAAAGGTCTCTCCAAGCCCCTCACTAGTGCCCGGTGTTGGGGCAGGAGCACCGCCTGGGGCACAAGCCCAGTGCCACCCCACGGGCCCGCAAAGGACGCAGAAGAAAGGCTCCTGCCCCTCCAGCACATTGCCTCGCTGCTTGAGCTGTGTGTGGCAGGGCTGGCGGCTCGGCTTGGGTTATAATGCAATCTTTAACACCTCACAGAGGCAGCTGCTCATTTCTTTCTTTCTTTGTTAGTACAGGCATTGACAGATAAAAGCAAGAAATGTGTGAATTTCTACTGAAACTTATACTTTCATTACAGCCCTCTTAATTCCTCTGAATGAGGTCATGTTGTCAGATTGGCACAAACAAGATTCCCAACTTCCATGTCTTCCAGGCTGTGTTAATTAATTCCACCACCGCGTACGGCAGTCTTTGATATCCATGTCTCAGAAGAAAACATCACCGTTGCAGGGGAGGGGATGGTGGCAGAAGTTGCTGAAGTTCCTACGCCACTTGCAGTTCCCGCCTTCACTGTCTCCTCCTCCAAGGGATGGGAGATGATATTGACCCGGTATTTACACCCAAGCAATCCTCCTTCAGTGGGGAACCATCTACAAACATTATTCCATTCAGTCATTTTTCCCTCCCCCCTGTTAGTACTACCCATTTTCCAGCTCAGTTCTGCTCAGGCACACATACGTGCAGAAGTAGCTCCTTTTCCTCAAAAGATGAGTTCCCTCAAGGAACTTGTAATCCTACCTGCTGATTTTTCTAATAACCTCCTCATAGGTGATAATCTTTTTACTGCTCAGAGCAGCATTTGGAGAACAAACTCTCTTTGTATTCACACATCATTACCTGAATGTTATTAATTACTTTTCCAGTTGCGCAGTCTTTGGACCGGATGACCCACACCCTCGGGAGAAGCTGGCCTTCATACCCAGGTACTAATATCCCTGCCAGGTCGGTAGAGAAGAGAGATGACAGCAGCGCAGCTGGGGCTCCAGCTGGGAGGGGGCCTGCCCCACCAGCGGGAGCACAGCAGAGCCAGATCCCACACAGCTGCTCTAGGGTGAAGTTAGCATGAATATGGAGTGATAAACTCACAAGAACTGCATTGCAGGTAGAGACAGCTTTAGAGTCATGAGAAACTGAGTCCAGATCAAGGATGGGGAAGAACTGGATGTGTGGGTAAGACAAAGAACGTGGTGGTTCTCCCACTACTTTAGCGTGATTTAGATGATACGCACAACTGGGGCAACGCAGAGGGAAGGAGGAGTTGAGGCTGGGCAGAAAAGACAGGAAAGATGGAGCAGACAGTGAAGCACAGGGGTGTACCTGAGACAGGACAGCCAAGGAAGCGGCGGGCTTCACTGAGCAGCCAGCCTACACAAGGAGAGAGATACGCATCTATTTTGGCAGACTAGCGCTATTTAAACATCTTGACAAGCCTCCATTTGTGAAGCGATGCTAAAATTGGTTTTCTACACACAGCGCCTCAACGTGCCAGCTCTCTGCCAGGCTCGAAGCCCGTGCCGCCGAGGTGGCCTTGGCACAAGGGGCGCCAGGCACAGCGACCCCGCATGCTCCTGGCCCTGTCTCCCACCACCATCGCTGCAGCACGATGCACCTTGCCCTGCATGCACAGCCAGCAGCTTAGCATCATATCTATGGCTTTTGGCAATTTGTCACATCACTCAAAATAAAAGGCACATCACAAGATTGCTTGCCATATATCTCTGGCTTATTTTAGTCAAATACAAGGAAAATGGGCTAAGCAAGATACCACTTGAGGTTTTTCATACCATCTTTCATTTCCCTAATCTGTTCTTTTTGTCCCAAAGTTACTGTTGTTCTGCGTATATATTTGATGGCCTGTCTCACCTCTTATATACATACATACATGTGTGTTTGCACACATACAAACCCATCCTAGTGGAATTGAAGGAATAATATTTACATCTGAAATGCAGAACTTTGGATTGCAGTCCAAAAAAAAAAAAAATTAAAAAAAGGTTTACACCAAAGGAAGGCAGCTCACAGCACTTGTTTTCTGGATGAACTTTGGTGACCCTCCATTTTTGGTCTGTCCTACACTTGGGTCCCACACTGATTCCAAGAGGGTCTTGTCCCTAAACCCACTGTTGCAAAACACCTGCAGGAGCAAACCCTGGCACTGAAGGAGGAAGAAGGAAGTGAGAAAAACGGCAGAGACCCACATTTCTGCTCAGATGACTCTGGCCATCAGCTCTCCCCCAAGAGTGCCAAGTGACTCTGGGTCCCTGGGTCCCCTGGACACTGGGTGTCACCATGGAGAACACCACAGCCTCGTACCAAGCACCTTCCGTGCCAAGTATTTGAGCAGGGCTTAGAGCCACAGCAGCTAAATATTCAGTTTGATCTTGCATTGGGGCAGCAGGAGGAACTACATAGCCTCTCACAGGCCCTTCCAGTCCTATTTTCTATGCACCCAAATAACTGTTAAAGGCTGGAGAAAGGTCAGAAAATGGTGCATGCTCCCTGAATGAACAGAAACTATTAATTGGGCTTGATCCTGCAGGGGCTGCATGAGGTGGGGAGGTGAGCGCTGCTCATCACAAGCACCAGCGCTGCACGCAGGCGAGCGCAAGTGCATGTGGATCCCTGTGCCTGGATGGCTAAGCACCAACTCTGCCTGATCCAAATGTCTGGACAATCCCTTCTTGCCAGTCAATGAAACGCTCCTGCTGTGCCAGTATTGGACAAAAAACCAGGAATAACTGACTAATACGGGACAAAGTCTCTCCTCTTTGTCAAGGCATCCCGGGACTCCATGCCCTAACACATCTCCTCAGAAACTCACAGTATTATGAAGCAGCAAGAGCTGTGAACCCTGGTGGTCGTTGCTCTCCCTGCCCCCATTAGTCCCTGCTGTTGCCAGCATTTGGTACTTGCAGATTTAAGATTGCCTCAGTGGCCTTCATGTATATTTCAAACACACATGAATATTTAATTTGCTCTAAATCCAATTCACGACTTGAAATTTTCCTTGGCCAAGAAAACAGAGACCTTGTCAGAAACACCATCAGGGCTTCAAAATCTTGCAGGGAGCAGTCAGGTACCCAGAGAGGCCATGCTGTACTTGTTTGAGACTGCTCACTACATCCTCCCCGGAGCAATGCTCGGCAGCATGGCTGACAGCCAAGAAGAACAGGATATTCCAGTTGATTAATTAGTACCGCTGAGAGACTGGGATTACACTCATTTTACCCTGATACACGCTGTTGAAGTAACTTGAGAAGTTTCCATCACCAGATACAACTGACAAAATCCACCGAGGCTAAGTGTCTTTTAAAGAGCTCTGGTTCCTGCCTTTGAGCTTGGGCAAGAAAGGCACAAGCCAGTGCTGTGAGCAGCATGGGGGAGAGCTCGAGGAGGCATTTACCAGCCAAATCAGCAGAGAACAGCACTCTGCTACTACGTACCAGAAGGATCCGCCTACCTCGTGGTTACGGGGTTTGGTCCTGTTGGTTTACAAAATACACTGATCAAAACAGCTTTGCATGCGAATCGTACACTTTCACCTCCGTATCTTGTAACTCAGTATCATTTAAAGGACTCTAAATCCCCCTATCCCAGAAAAATCTTGAAACGCCTCCCCACAGACAGACAAGCCCTGCGGCACGGCCTGAGGGCCAGGAGCACAGGCTTTGCCCTCCTAAGAAACTCCGGAGCTGGGAGCCTCCACCGCACTCACCACCGCATTCAGAGCACGCGAAGGGCCCAGGAACAAGTTGCGCTCCCATGCCGCTCCTCCGGACTCTTCACACGCTCGACAAGGAACAACCTAAACCCATCTCCTTCCTCACCTTTCCCTCTACTTTTAAATAAACTGCTTCAAGCTAAGCAGGTTGGTATTTACAACAATAAATGGATGTTGACCTTGCCGGACCTTTTCCCCTTCTCTTGAGCACTCTCTCAGAAAGCCAGCTGTTTCTTGTTATTTTTTTCTTTTTTGTCCTTCAGCTTGTGTGTAAGAGACCAACCTGATCTAGTCACTACGTGAAAAATTAGAGCAGCTCTGCATTTCCTCATATGTTTGTAGAATCTGTCGTCTCATTAAAGACTGATTGGCTCAGCCAGTCTCAGCTGCAGCTGAGCTGGTCTTGGAGCAAGGCAGCAGAGCCTTCAAAAGTAGCCAGGGCACACAGTCTGGAGAGGTTTAAAAGTTAGAACCACCACTGTGAGCTGCATCAACAAAGGAAATGCAAACAACATGGGGACTGGACAGCAGGAAAGGCATTTAACCTCTCTGGAAAGAGGCCTTTGGGGTAACCACATTCAAAACATATTTATCTAGGGATATCTGGAGACGAATAGACACGGAACAATACAACAAGCCCTGCATTTAAGGACAAGCGTGAAGTCTCCGTGCCACACAAACCACTCCTGCCTACTGCTCTTGCTGTACTATCACTGTCACAAGATGACAGCAAATAACAAAAATTTGTTGCTAAGCCACTATGGATTATATTTCATCTATTTTTGCAGTTTCACGAATTGAGCACCAGTGTGCTTATGTCCACAGAGATACACTGGGAAAAGGAGGGACATAAAATATGACGAATTTTTCAGGGAGCAGGGGGAAGCCTACATGACACTTATGGGGAAAGAAATATATGGTACATGGAATGCAGTAGCCTTACGGGGGCTCATGAATTTACCGTGCTGTCGCTTGAGATCTAGGTAGTGTAAATTGTTGTGCAAATCCTTTGGCAGCAATTATATGACATCTGTTAGAATATATTGTTACCATTGTGCTTAATTACATGAAATGTCCCCAAGATACTGCCACGCTGCTCTTTTGTCCACTCTGTAGCATGCCAAGGAGCGAAGCCACGGTTCTTGCCTAACTACAGGAAAAAGGACTGATGTAAAAAGACCCAAATAAATCTTACTTACAAGGTGGTGTACAGTACTGTAGAATATCCATTAAAAACACTCCCATACTGCACTATAATAATCCTTAAATTAAGGCTGTGAATGGCCCTGGTTCTTCCAAAGATCAGCAGCAAATCTGTGTGGTACCATTGTGCATGAAGTGCTTTAGAATAACAATTACAGTCTGATATGTTGCTTTTCTTCCTTAAGAAAACTGATACCTCGTACCAATGCTAAATTCAGCTCAGTTTAGGTGAAACCAGATAAGTATATGGCTGTCTGTAAGTACATCTTTCAGAAATCTGGCTTTTATCTCTCCAAGGAGCCTTGAAGTGCACATTTGGGGCTCTGCTACCCAAGTGAGAGGTCTGGATGCTGCAGGTCTCCCAAGCAACTGAAGGCTGACTGTCACAAATGACTGTGAGGAAGAAATAGGCCATTTGTGGACGTGATCCTCCAAAAGTGCTATTTGTGCACAGTTTTGCTGCATAAAACCACTCACACCAGAGCTAACATGGATCACGACTACATCATAAAATTGTGGATTTCTCCTCCAAAGAGTGAACCACATTAGCAATTTAATAATTGTACGCCTTCTGCATTCAGCAACCTCTCTCTTTATACATCTAATCAGCATTAATTTAAATGCAGGATAATTAGCAGATACACTCATGGACGGGTGCTGAAATGATCCCTGAAAATTTAACCACTTGATGTCTTGTAGCATGCACTAACAGTTGGAATCCTAATAAGAGAGAACACATTTATGGCAGCAGAGGCAAAATCTTACCATGGGCAGCAAAAAAGTTTTAAAAAAACCCATGAATGCATTTGAGAGCAGAGACTAGATTCAAACATTTGGGTGTTCTCCCCTTCAGTAGAAGACCAAAACAGTAAATGCCACTTTATCTTTGTCTTCCCATGTTTTGTCTATAAACAAGTCAGTATGTTAGTATATTAACTACCTAGATATTTACCATCAACATGCAGGCAAGTATTTGGTGGTATTGTTCCCAGACTTTGTATGTGCTGATCCACCAAAGCACAGATAGCCCAGCAAAATATGTCTGCAGCCAGACAAAGCATGTCCACGTGAGAGCAATAAATCTGAACCACAGTCAACACACTCAAACTTTGCTTGGCTTACTTGCCAGGCTCTTGGGACTCAGGCAGATCCCAACTTCTTTGCCCAAGTAAACACCTCCTGGCAGTCCATGACAGTTTTGCCTCAGCAAGGAGAGCAGTTTTGCAGGCTACAACTTCCCCCCCCCCCCCAACATTCTCAAAAACTCATAAAGCAGTCATTAAATCAGTGGTTTGCACGTGACAGATGCTGAGAGCGCCTCAGTTACTGGAAAACACTTGGTACAAGATCCCTTGGGAGAGGAAGATGGAACAGGCAGAAGGGCCCCAGGAGAGGCGGCAGCCGAGAGGGCTGGGAGCAGACCTGAGCTGGCCCTGCACGCACACCACCCATGGTATGTGAGCGTACCTGACCTGAAAGCCTGGTGCTCTACGGCAGCACTGAGTGCCAGTGGTTATGTCCCAGCTCCCAGGAGGACTTGTTAGCTCAAAGCCAGAACTGCCCTAACGAGGCTTATCAGCTTCTGCCTTGCCGGTGCCCCCCTCTCTCCAAGCACAGGCAGGAGGAGTTCACGCCTGCCTGCAAAAGCAGCCGCACGTGCCAGGGAGGAGGTGACCTCGCCAGGGGAAGACGAGAGGAATGCCAGCATCTGGGGAGAAACAAGCACGAGCCCACACACCCATGTGAACCCCTTCAGTCCGTGAAATGGATAGTCACCTATTTTAAAAATGGGCAAATATCGCATGAAAATGAATTGTGAACTTTTGATGCCAAAGAGAGGGTCGGCCAAGCCAAGCAGTTTTGCATGCTCATTAGGATGAAACAAACGGTTCCTAGCACCACAGTCCCTGTGAGGTGGTAAAGATAAAATTTCTTTTGCTACCTTTGCATTTTACTGGCACTTAATTAAACACAGAAAGGAAAACAGAGGCACAGAGACAGTGGTGCATGGAAATAAAAATGAAAGTGAGACTAAATTTGGGATCATAACCGTTCCTGTAACGTTGCTGTGAGAACTTGGTTCTTCTGTCTATTGTACTGACACTGTGCCTCTCGAATATTACTGACTGCGAGCCAGACAGTATTTTATACAACATGGGACTAAATAAGATGATGTCACGTTTTAAAAATACGTGTATGTCAAAGCTGACTGTCATCAACTTATAAGGTCCCTGTTCTTACTAACATTTTTATGTTCTGGCGAACTGTTTGTCCTTCTAGTGGGTATTACGAATGTGTAATAAAGTTTATATAAACTAAGGAAGAAAATGACATTATTTTGATTCATTCTCATTAGGTACCTCTTAAAAGTACCTCAGGGCATTTTTAAACATGAAGAATGCCCACAGTTATGATTTTTATAAAATATACTTTAATCTTGCTCTCTGTAACTATTTAATGATTTTGCCAGTAGCAATTTGTTATTGCATCCCCTCCTTATATTCAAAGCTTACCTATTGCAATGAGTCTTTATAAAGAAATACATTAATTAAATACGCCTTTGCTTCACTAGCCTAGGAAAAGACTATTAATCACTTGGCAGGCACAAGCACAACATAATACCTGCTATTGCTCATGGGCACCTCACGCAAACTGACTACTGCCACATGATGTAATTGCCTCCAACAACCCCAAGCACACAAAGCAGCTTTCTCCTGTTGGTGTTGTGCCATTCACTCACCTCATCTAGTGTAAAGCAGCTGATGCATTTGTGAGATGTTATGGGCTATTTTTTTCTTTTCTTACTTCACCATACCAACATCTAGTGAGATATATTTGTAGCGACCACCCTGACACTAGACATACGGAGGACAGTGATGGATTGAGCGGGGCAGGGTTGTTGGTCTCTCCCCACCAAATCCTCCTGGAGAGCTCTCACCAGCACAGAGGGGAGAGTCAGCGCCAAACATGAGATGCAGCTGTAACCAGCAAATAGGTTTGTTATGGGCAGGGTGACTGAAATACAGTATACTTTAAGGGATAAAAAAAACATTTAAAAAGAAGAACAATGACTGACAGTCTCATATCAGACACCTGGGGTGTGTTTGTGTGTTTGACAGCCACATTCCCAGCTGCCTAATGTCATTGCTGAGTTGGAGATCAGTCAGAATGAAAAGGTGTTTCATGTGCATTTATACCCGTGGGTAATTGCCACAAATTCTGTTAATATTTTACTATGTGAGAAAGGTAAAAAAGAAGTTGTGGCTTAGAAATGAAACATGTCAATTATTCCTTGACCTTGACTAGATGTTTAAAATGCTTTTCAGTATGTTGACAATATGTGCTAGGCAGCAATTATTTTTCAGGGGAAATGTTTCTCTGATACCTGACTTGTACCTTCATTAATCACAGGTCACCCTCAGAGGTCCGAACTTCTCATTTGACAAACATCTAAAAATGGAAGAGTTTAGAGTAACCCTGACCGTATTTAGCATGACTCTGAGTGTGAAGCATTTATTTTACCTACCACAGCTAAAGGTATTCAGATTAATGTCCAGAACTGCCTAGTGGGTTGGGTTTTTTTTGTCCTCTTTAGCTACTTGCCTCAATTATGCTGTGTGGAAAAGGTCAGTCCCTTCCATCACGTTTGAATTAGTTGCCTTTTCTCTTCATCAGAGGTCCTATTAACTGAGCCTATGCTAACTCCATTACTCACTTTCCCCCTCTCTCATGGTGAATCAAGGTACGCAAGGAACCACAGGTGTCCCCCAGGTCTTCTCTAACCCTTCTCTACAACCAACAGCCTCTCCCATCCATTTTTGCCCCTCAGCCTCTTCGTTCCCAACTCCTGTTTCCCTCTCCTGCTCAGGACATATTTGTGTTCTTTCCGTCTCCACGATGCTGAAGCATGCATCTCCTACTACTCCTGCTGTCGCTGTTGCATGTTACATTTAGGTGTGTATTTGATGAGGAACTTTGTAAAAATTCCCTGTCATCTGCTGGCTCGCGCCCGGATGCCAGTGAAGGGAAAGGCGCTGGGGGGGGGGGGGGGGGCGGGGGGCAGTCACAGGGAGATGCTGTCAGACAGGGCAATCTGCTTAATGGGAGCCGGAGGGAGGGAGCAGCAGGGAGAGAGTGAGGGGAAATCAAAGTGCGATCTATCAGAGCAAGGTGGGAAATGAGCCTGTGAAAGAAGGCATGAGCTGAATGCTAACAACCTGAATGCTTGGCTCAGGTCCTCTCCCTGCCGTCTGCTACAGCTGCACCAGATCCTCCCCTCTTTCCATCTTTGACTGTCCCTGGGTAACTTCAGCCAGGCTCAGACATCCAGCTGCTGTGGCAATGTGTGGCTGGTCAGTGCCAAACCAGTAGCTAAAGCCTGGTGAGTAACGTGCTCACTGAGCAGCCAGGATGGAGGGATTTTCATCCGTCCCTTTTTTAGCTCTTTGGCTAATGCTCTGCTTTTGAAACCTAACCCTGACATTTCTGCAGGATCTACAATATTCCTTGTGTTTTTTCATGACACTTCCTTCAGCCCTGTCCCTTCCCAAAGAGATGCTCTAGTCGTCATTTTACAAAACAAGTACCTGAGACACGGTGACCCCAGACAGGTCACATTCAGGGTGTGTGGGGCAGAACAACCAAAACCAGGTCCCTGGTGCACAAGTTATCTTTCCTCTTTCGTTCAGGCTTAGACAAATTCCTTTCCACAGCTTCCAAACCAGAGGTGTAACTAGATATATTTGATAAATCTCAGTAATTGGGGGTAATTTATACATTCCATTAAAACAAAATGTTGCTTCAGTATTAGTAAGACAGCACAAATAGATGAGCTAAAAGAGCAAAGGTTTGCTTACAGAGTTAATAGGAGACACAAGGTAGCGTTTTCTGTGCTTACCTTCAGCACTGTGATATTCCATGCAAAACTCTCAATGGCTTTGCTTAGTTTTCTTCCTTTCAAACCTTCCTTTGTCCCGAGGTTATGAAGCTCTTCATGGAATTCCATTCCTAAAAACATAGATTGCTACATCACCCAGTGCATGATCGATCTCCCCCATAAAATGTTCAGCGAGCATTTTCAGTCTCGCGGCTGGTACTTCCTACAACCTCTTTCTGTGTTTCTCCCCCTTCGCTGTTATGACCCCATCCTGGAGAGCATCTTCCAGAATAAAAGGGTCATGTGCAATCTTGCGGTCGTGCTTCCACTTTGTACGTAACTCTCGTTTCCAGCGCTGGGGTCCCAGACAGGCACGCGCCTGGTCCCCGCACAAACACACCTCCAGCGCTTCTGCTTGCAGTCTGCATTGCTGGCAATATTGCGACAAAAGGCAATCGCTTGTCACTCTCCTTGAATAGATGATTTTGTACCTTGGAAGGCAGTCTGACAGACATGGAAGGTACCTGTTCAGCACAGCAAATACAGACTCAGATGCACAGCTCCTCATTAATCTTAATCACAGTCATACAGAAAAGACCTTGTACTTCACAATGATAAATTATGTCAGAAACACATACGGCTAATCACAGAATTGCTATTCCTGCAGTCTGGAGAGCTGAGACTTCCAACCACAGCCCTGGGAATTGTTACATTTCATTGCTAGTTTCTGTGGCAAATGTCTGCAAATCTGTTGTTGGATACAAGAATTCAGGAAATCTGGGAGCAGATTAAAAACTTTAACGAGTCCAATTAGCCCACCAATTCCACAAGATTTGCACAGTGTATGCAAACATTTCGCTGAGTCTGGTGTGGATTAAGAGACAAAATGGAGAGGGAGCTGCTTGTGTTCCCTTAATTTGTACCTCACAAAGGCCAAATTGGCACTAAATCTCACTCCAAAAAGTCTGAAGCTGGCTGAACAAACCAAGTTTCATCTCCAGTTGTTTCATAGCTCTCCCTCCCCTAACGTTTTAAGGCAAATGTCACTTGCAAATTTGAGCAAGCAAAGAAATGCCCATTGAGAGAACACCTGCATGGAGTAGACGCAGAGGGCTCCTTAGCGAGTTGCAGAAGGAGTCAGTCCTTCGACACGCCAAGGCTGGCTTGCACTTGGTGTAGCTTGCCCGAAGCACTCCTGGAAGACTAACAATAGGTTTCTTCTTGCTTGCACCAGCTCCAGGAGCTCGAAAGCACTGAGGCAGTTCAACCCCACACAATGAAAGATTTCTCTACTGTTTATTTTCCAAAACTTCACCTGCTCACAGGTTTTGCCTGTCAAGGGTAACAGAGCTCCTGCAGCACTTCCTTTGGAAAACAGTCTAAATAACCGCACCTCAAGTAAGATTCCCCTGCAGGTGTGCCTCATGCCAACTCACTTACAAATCATTTCATTTCATTAAGTGAAAGAAAACGCTCAAATGACTCGCTTTGTCCTGCAAAAAAATATGAAGGCTAATGGTGCTCAGCTCCACGTGGACAGCCCTGCCTTTATGCAGCATCCTTTTAGTTATTTGTCCCTCCAGATCCCACTTCCCCACCTGTAACTTGGAGACAGTGCTGCCCCGGAGAGAGGGAGCCACAAACATTTGTTAGGCTGCAGGCAGGAGCACCAGTGAAAACATTTAACACGTCGGTCCTCCAAGCTGCTGCTGACCACTGGGCATTGGGCTGAGACTGCACATGAAAAAAACCAACAAAACCAGCCATCTGAGAAGCTGTCTGGGGGAGCAGGCAGGACCCTGCGGCACAGGGAGCCTGGACAAAAACAGGCTATGATGTGAAGCAGAGGTCTGGTGGGAACACATGGTTCAAGGAGTGCAGGACCAGGGTGAGGTGAAGGACAATGTCACAGGCAATTGTACCTCTGACACCTCTTAATTTTGAGTGCTTCATTTTGCCACGCTCAAAATATTATTTAACAATTTGCCTGGGTAACATTTGCAACAAAGTAATTGGTAATTGAGCGTGGTGAGGAATCCTCCCTCTCATACTCCTTTCCGCTGTCTAAATCCTGAGGCTTCAGAAGAGCGCTTCATACCTCTCCAGCCTTCTTCTCAATCAGAAATGATATTTTAAGGCTAGCAAAGCAAAACAAATGAAAATACAAGTAGATACAGCAGCAAAGAGAAGAAACTTGAGAAATTAATCTTTTTGCTGGGGGAAGGAGTGAGAGGTGAACTGCATGAAACTCTGGACATCAGTGTGGTGGCATGGTCCTGCATCGTGTGTGCTCTGCACACATCTCCAGCCCTCTGCTCACCAGGACACCAGTGCCAGGCAAGTGTCGCGGGTTCTTCATTCTGTGCACAAAGCAGGGTGGGCAGAAAGCTGGCTGACACTGCTGAGGGTCTGCATAATTTAGTGCAAAGTATTGCTCTTAAATTATACCATCTAGAAAGACCCACCGATGCTGCATTTTCCTGTCACTGTCCCATTCCTAAAGCCTCTGGACCCAATGAAGGCTTCGGGCTGAGGACACTTATGCTGCTTATGCAGATACACAGAAGCCAAGCCATGACACAAGATGAGGCCCATGAAATCCAGCAAGACATAGCCGCTTGCGTCTCCTCCTTTTGCTACCACAGCGCCAGCATGGCTCCAGAGCTCTGAATTTCAAAGAGCAAGGACTAGGTTCCACCCTGCTCTTGCATCGCATAAAAATCAGTTAAATGCTATTGTTGAAACAGTTTCCAGAATTCCTCTAATTAAAAAGATGAATTAAAGGATTTACTACAAAACACCAGTTTCATTCATTATTTACATTTAATAGAAGCAAATGGCTGCAGCATGCATCACTTGCCAGATCCAAAAATGCCTATCAGAGACAATAGTATTTATGATTGTTGTGGTCCCAGAAGACTATGCCTAAGAACACAAATTAAATGCAGTAGCAAGTGTTTGCATTACTGACCTTCAAGGCTCACTACATGTTAGGAAAGCTGCAGCTGTACAACTAAATGAACTGAAAACAGATTTAATTTCTGCAGTGTAAACCCCTAATGGAAATATGCATGTATTTATTCAGCATGGTTTCTGATACATGAAAGCTGATGGATTTAGTTGTAGAGGATTACCGCCACCAAATGTGGACTCTTATCCCTCCAGCAGGGCTTATTCTTGTGTACCAGTGGAAAGTATAGGAGACATGTCCCAGTTCCGAGTCTAGCCTGCTATCCCGAACAAGGGATGAAGAGGGGTTTGCATGAGTAAGCTGAACTGTGAATCAAAGACACTTTGGCGACTTCTACCATCCTGAAAAAGGAGTGTGAACCTGTGGCAGAGTAGGTGGCCACTTCTGGAACCACCTCTTCCCTATCTACTGGTGCACACGAGACAGAGCCCTAGTTCAGATAAAGACATCCAGCACCATACCCCAGCAACATATGATCTACTTAAAGCCTGCTTACAGAGGTTTGTGCCCATATACCTGAGGTACATAATGCATAGCCAGAGAGATTCACCGTGATACAATGGAATTATATTGGCATAAGTTTCTAAGGTCTAAAACCAACCTAAACAGCAAAAGTAAGCAAAGGTAGGCAAGAGAGCTCGGTCCTGTGGGCTTCAAAACCTCTTGCCTCCTCTGTGTTTTACGGGAACGATTGCGGTAGAGAATGGAGCTCAGTAAAGGCAGCACGCCTTCTCATTCCCTCTTTTTAATTGAATGCCTTTCTAGTTCATTTGACTAATTTAAATGCTGTCAGACATTTCAGAGCTGTAGAGCAGATGGAGAAATAGCTTTTAAGGTGAAAGCTGAGAATTTTTCCCTGATCCTACGCCTGTGTTGCTACTGAAGGATGAGTCTTCAGGACGGTGGAGTCTGCCACGGAAAGACCAGGATGCTCACTTAAATACCAGGTGAAAGATGCTGCATTAGTCACAAACTATAAGTAAATTACGGCACATCATTTCCCATCTCCCATCTAGAATTGCACAATAAAGGAGGGTTACCTGCTTTCTGGCACTGAACAATCTTGTCGTGAGTGATGTCTGCCGTCTCAATGAGAACCCTGCTCTCTTGAATCATCTGTCAGAAAATAAATGGAAAAAAGCAGCATTACTAGGGCTTCCTGCAACATCTAGTCCACAGAAAAGTACAAAGGTTCAAACTTAAAAAGAGCTCTGCTCTGCAAGCAAGGCTATAAAGATTGGATCATTTCTTCACATCAGGGCTCCCAGATCTGTATCAAGCTCAGAAAATGTTTTGCTCCAGAAGTTAAAGAACAGCTGCTTTACATCAGTGAGACACCACTGCAAATAACATGAAGGAAACACAAGTGATTTCAGAAGAAAGCAGAGTTAGCAGACAAACAAAATTAATTCTATGTGAAACTGAGCCCCTTCTAATTAGTACTTTTCTGGAAACAAAAGGAGAAATAAGTACAGTCTTTGACATAAGTGGTTATAAAAAATGTTACCAAGTCATGAATAGTGCTGATTTCAAGAGCTACTTAGGCCTGTGCTGAACTTTATGCGCTACAGCAGTTCAGACAGCTACAGTATTTCTTGAGTTTCTCTTTGGAGAAATTTAGATCCAAATCCTATCCTATCCTCTACATTTCTGTTGAAGTTTAAAAGAAAAAAAAAAACAAAAACGAAAAAACAAAACCAAAAGAGGCACGCAGTTTCAACAGGCCTACTCACAAGTTTCAAGAGATATCTATATTTATGCATCTTCCTAGAGTAGCCCATTAACAGCAAACAGATGAAGTGTCCATTACGTGACAAGTTTCCTGAGCCTCCCTTCTTGCAAATGCTATTCTCCTTTGGTGGTAACAAACCTTCCAAACTCCTTCAGAAGCCCAGGCAAACAAGCAAATTGTTCCCATGCTATATTCTGCGAAATTGCAAAAGGTGGCACATACATCTGTTACAGAAGGCAAGAACATACTGTATAACAAACTATGCCTGAGAATAATCTCACTCTCCCGGGACCTACACCACAAACCCCAGTCAAATCCAAGCAGCATGAGAGCGGTGCCAATTAGAAATGAAGCAAACTGAACACTGCCCAATGTTACACCCTGAAATTACAGAAGCCGCCATCTGAAAGCTTTGCCAAAATGCTACAACTGCTAAAAGCCTTCCTACTTTCAAACACACTAAATATGAAAACACAACCAGTAGGTTTCGATGATTTTAGTGGAAGACAGTATAACAGTATTAAATTAACACCTGTAAATTAGCATGTCTTATTGTTTTAATTAGATACAGGGGAGGAGAGATGCTTCCACTTGTCACACTTGAACTTCCAAATTCTGGAGAAATTCAGATCCAAATTTTGCTCCTCATGCCATCTTCATTTCTAATTAAATCGATTAAGACAGGCTGCATTTAATAAAAATACCTATGCCTTTGCTTTGATATAAACAAGAACATGAGAAAAACAAAATCCATTACCAGCTTCACAGGCAGAGAGAAAAAAGCCTGATACATCTACAGAGTGCAGAATTGTTTTTTAACAGAACATGCCCAACAGAAAGGCCTGAGATTGAAATTACTTTCAATAGTATCCTTTGCCTTTCATTCTTATTACTTGCTTGTTCGTGCATCATGTTGATTTTTTCCTCTTTGATATTTTTGCTTGCATCTAGAAAGAAATGATGATTTCTACCCACCCTCTGGCTTTCCTGCACCACAGCACATAGTCATTTTGTGCTGAAGGAGCTGTTCAGCCGCCAACTACAAATGGTGAAGTAAGAGAGTGAGAATCCCCAAAAAACCTGCAAGTCACTACAGAAGCAGCCAGAGGCCAAACGCCCTGCGCACCCATCACCCTGGGCTTGGCTCCCCGTGGGTCTGTGCCTGTACTTCCTACCCAGCAGCAAGGTTTTGCCCAGCGAGGTCAATGCATCTAAGCTGGGACAGCATATTCAAAGCGTCCAACTCTCCTGTGCTCAGATCTCTGAAGAAGAACTTGACTTGTGAGAGTTTTTTACATATATATACATATATATCTCTCTATATATGGCCACAGGAAATTATCCTACCACGTACAAAAAAAGCAAGCTTGAGAATCATGCAATTTGGTAATCTAAGTTTGACCATATCTTCCTCCAACTACTGGACGCACTCCCAGGAGTTTCTGGCATGCCTATTTTAGGATTCTCAAACATAAAGGTATTACATTCATTTTTTAAGAGAAAAGTGGCAATAGGATGTCAATTTTCCCTTACTGCAGAGTAGGTAAAGCAGCACTCCGCTCCTTTGATGGTGACATCAAAGTCTCACTGCTCTCAGCTCAGCAAGAACAAAGAATTAAAAACAGATCATAGAGCAGAATTTAACCTGTTCCTGTCTTCCTGCTCGGCAGTAACCTTGACAAAAATAAGCAGCTTTTGTCCCATGACAAATCCTGACAGTGGATTCAGAGTTCCTCAGCTCGGTGACTGGGGTTGGGGGATGCCCTTAGTGCACCACCTGGCATCCTCCCTCACAGGTTCCTCCAGGAAATAATGCACTAGGTAGAAATAATACACCTGGAGCCAACTATGATCAACTATGATATATGATTTTGGCCAGCCTATGGTGTCTTCGCCACCTGTGATAACACAGTGTGCAGGACCCGGTATCTCTACATGCCAGGCCAGACTCTGCTCCCAGCAAGAACTGCGTGTGCAGTTTCAGCAGGCACGAGATCCTGCTTCCTAACACTGCGGTAAAAGATCATAGCAATGGGCTAGTGCAAGGATGAAGCCTGGGTGTTCACTTTGAAGAACCTGAGACTGATTCATACAGATAAGAGTACAACAGGCAAGCAACTGCTATCCATGAATAAAATTATAGCATAGGGTGTGGGGTTTGTTTGGTTTGGCTTTTTTTTTTTTTTTTTTTTTTTGAAGAACATCACAGTAGATGCTCTTGAAAGGACTCTGTGCAAATCCTGGCAACCGAGCCAATACAACCCTCAAAAAATAGCCAAACTAATCTGAAACCCCACTTTTTTTTTTTTTTTTTTTTTTTTTAAATTTTGCCCTATCATACGTTTTCACTTACACATAAAGTAGCACCTTGGGGGATATTTACTAAGCAAACATTGTAAAGGTCACCTAAAAAGCTAAGTTACTCGTAACCGTTTAGTGGAATTAATGTTAATAATTTGTCAGTATTCAATCTAATGCAGGGAAAAGCAGGTGAGAGCCTCAGCTAGAAACTGGCACCCCGCACATCCTTTCACGCTGGACACAGGACAGCAGGCAGCAGTTTTGGCAGGGTTCCCGGCCACAGTGGAAGATGCTGGCCAGGGATGCAGCATGTTGGCCATAGACACCTCTGCTTGGTCCCGTCCGTCAGCCCCCAGGAGACTTTGCTACCATGGCTGTGCTCCTCAACAGCTCCCGCTCACAGTCCTGTGTCATGGCATCTAGATACCCTTTTTCTTTTCTGGCACTGGTTCTGAAATGGGTCCATGGTCTCCCAGTCTGAACAGTCCCCTGGTTTTCCAGCTGGCATCACATCCGAAACCCTGCTTGGGGATGTCACCTGCTTCTCGCGGTGCCAAGACAAGAACCAGAAGGCCTAAACACAACATGGAGGGCTGTGAGATTTTCTGCTGGGAAGGTAACCCCATGAATCACATGATAGCCTGAGATTTTCAAACCCAGTTTTGCCAGTAACGTTTCAAAATCCACCAACCTGTCTCAAATGTGAAGAATAAGCTTTCTGATGTTTGCAGCATGAATTTCCACGCACCTTTACTCTGCTCAGACCCACGCTGAGCAGCACTCTTGGGCAGTTGTCTAAGTCCCAGCCATCTGCCTGGAGCCCATCAGGCTGCTGTTTAAGGTCAGCTCCCACACGGCAACTCGCTTCAGTGAGTACCTCTCAAAAAGCGAGAGACGTCCTGCTCCATTAGGAAACTCATGCTCCACCAGAGTGTTAACTCCTGAACACTGAGCTTCAAGGGATTAACCTCCAAGCAACATATACTAAGAATCAACCTTTAGAGGATGGATGCTGGTATCTGGATCCACTTGGAGTCAGCGAGGAAACTTTTAGCAGCTGTTGAAGCTCGCAGGATTGCTCAGGACAACTTGCATTTTCCATGTCAGAAAGATAATGATAAACTTTACTGGGTGATGTGTTTAACATAACCACGGGGGGGGGGGGGGGGAATAGACAAAAATAGGAGTAAAACCACACAAAACCTGATTCTGAAATAGGGACTTAAAAAGCTACCTTGCTGACCAACAGTGTATACCTATTAGAGTAAGCAGAAAGGAAGAATGCTGAATGGGAGAAACTACGACAAGCTTTGACATCATTTGGGATCCTGCTAATTTCAGTACTGGGCTCCACGTCCCGAGGGCCGAGACCCACGGGGGGGGCGCGGGGTCCCTTCTGCGCTCCCTCGGCAGCTGTGGCAGTGCAGAGCTCTGCGGGAAGAAAGGACAGCCCTGCTCTTCCCATCGGGGACCCCTGCCACGTTTCCATGGGAGCAGGGACACAAAGATTTTTGCGAGTCCTGGAGGTGCTAACCCTCCTGGAGAGGCTGCAGCGCCAGAAATGCTCTCACAACACAAGAAGTGAATAAGGGGTTGTTCAGATTGACAAAAGATGCACATGGCACGAGTCCCAGAAGTACATGTCATGTTTAATAAACTAATGGGAATGAGGAATACAAAGCCTCTTCTGCATAGGCTAGGGTTTTTCCTGCAAAATAGCTCCTTGAATTTAAATATTCTTACAAAATGCTGAAAGCAAGAAGCCTAAACGCGATTCATCTCAATTCACCTGAAGCACCTTGTTAGGATCATGCCGGTTTCTCAGGAAAGCATGGGAAGCAAGAGCTGGCACAAACCCGGGAGCTCTCTCGTTTGGTATATGAGACCCAGAAAGAGGAACAGACCACGGGCTGAAAATATAACTGACCTGTCTCACTATAGTGTCTAAATATAGCATACAATATAAAATTTAAAATCCCATTGCTTCACAGAAGGAATGATGCTTTACTTTGTCACTTCTGTTAAGTGTTAATATCAAAAATAAATAAATTTTAAGTGAAATTTAAAACATCTTAACACTGAGGACATCATATTTTTAGTCACAAGAAACGAACAGGCTTATTTCTTGTCTGTACTAAAGGCAGTTTAATCATAGGATCAGTACAAACTGAACAAAACCTGTTATTTCTTTTTACTTTAATGAACTCCTGTGCTAGAGACCAATTTCTTCTTTTCATTACAAACTATTCTAGAAACTGAAAAGGGGAGAGGAAATTAACACAGCAGATTCTCACCAAAAAAGACAGGAAAAACTCCTGGTGGCAAATTAAAGCACTGCTCCTGCTGGGAAGATAAATGATACAAAAGGGACAGTTCAAAGAATCCTCTCATAAATATTCCAAAGTTTAGAACAGAAACTGACTGAACATCAAACTAAAAAGAAGCTCTCTCTCAGGTGTCTCCTCATGGCCATTGTCCGAATCTCCTATGCCTTTCATTGACAATGGATAATTAAAAAAAAAAAAAAAGCAAACAAATGAACAAAAAAAAAAATCTACTCCACTCCCAAACAAAAATAAAAAAGGCTACAAAAATACAACCAATTTGGAAAAACAGCTGAAGCACAAATTGAGCTCATGAAAAGTTGAACGGGATTCCCTTTCTAGCACTGAGCATTTCTTGCAGACATTTGGGACAAGAAACAGTCAGGCAATCAATCGTGTGCCAGCAAGCCTTGTGAAAAGGGAGGATGTGCACGTGGTGCCTGGATGTGGGAAGGAACGCTGGCCACCAGTCCTCCTTGTCTCTGTCCCAGTATGCTCCGAGCCAGCTTTCCGTATCTGAGCCTTTTCCTGCAACAGCCCAGTAAGAGGAACAGTTATCAGGAATGGTTACATCAGCTGGAAACCTCTGAAATACTTTACTGACACAAACTGCAGAAGGAACTGAATAAAATTAACCTTAAATTCCAATTTCATGGTTTTGCTTACAAATATTTCTGGGGAAATATGGTGTCAGTGTTGCAGGATGTGATCTGGTGCATGAAGACCAGTCCTCTCTAAAAACGAAGCAGTGGAGGAACAGGGGAAGGGGTCAGCTTTCAGTATGCTTATGCTAAAACAGAGTAACTAAAGCACCCAACTAGAACTTCATTCTGTAAGAAAAGTTCTGATCTGACCATTTTCAGGTCCTGTTTTAGAAGACACTAAGGAACATGGCTATCAGAGAGAGAAACTGAGAGAGTGGTGGGTAAATAAGAGAGAGAATTATAAGAAGCGGAGAAAGAAAAAGGATAATTGCTTCCCCAGTCTATGTCCAATTTTGGATGGAAAACTCTTTAAACAGATACAAATTCAAGACAATGTCCATGTACTGGACTGTGTTTGACGTCAGTGCGTTATGACACTTCCTTGGCAGTGGATGCTCTGCTCTGCAACATCCCTTGTCTTCAGCTGCTCAGAGAATTGTGAAAAAACGTTCCTTTGGGGATGACTCTGTCCCAGCTGAAATATGAATTTCAGTGGAAAAGCTCACAAAAATCTATCTAGTCACTGCATTGACATAAACTGGGAAAATGGACTTTCTCCTTGGGAATAAAGAGCTGTCATGCCTGCATCATGACAAAGAAACCCAAAAAGACTGAATCTGAAAGAAGCGCAGACAAAGAGCAGTTCCTCTCCACACTGCCATTAAATACATTGACTTATTCCCCAGCAGCATCACAGATATTACTTCTCTTCTCAAAAATCCCCAGTCCCTCTCCGTGTTGGCCAAGACATTAACTAACTTGCCATCTCTCAACAGCACCTACAGACACGCTGTCCTTCCTTGCCTATCTGCTCCTAAACAAGATCAGTTCCACTAGAGGCTTGAATACAGAGAAAAACGTTTATGTCAACATGAGTTTATATAACAAATAGCTTCTCTGTTCAACCTTTTTTACAATTTTTGTAGTTTATGATTTGAAAACACGTAGAGATACTTGGGGAGCTTCTTTCATTTTTCTAGCAAAATTTCTGTATGTACATGAGCCAGAAGATTGGGTAAAACCAAGAACATTTATAATCACTTGTTTATTGCTTTTGATTTGCAAATGATTCAATCATTTGATCTTGGAGGAAGAATAATGCTGAACCAATAACTGAAAAGCAAAGTGCACAAGCGTCCCTGAGTTCATGCATGCTTGCATCAGCACATGAATATAGCGTGCAGACAGAGAAACCACAATCTGTTTTCGAACAATTCTCAACCAAAAAAAAAAAATCTTAACTTCACACGATAACTGCTTGCAGTGAATAATTCAACCATCTGTCAGGTCCAGCTGGGCCCTATCCCTCCACTTCACATTGAGTATCTCCTTTTTTTAGGTGTGATCAATGAACGCTGGCATCAATTTGACAGGTTATAAGGCACACTGCACGTGCTGCCCACCTGAGCGAGCATCTTCCCATGCCCGGCCACCGACAATGGGGAGCATACAGGCAGACAGAGGGACAGTCCTCCTTCATGGGAAAGGAAAGCTCTGAAGAATAGCTCTGTAAGTGACACGCTACGCTGTCTTAGGATGTAGGTGTGGGAATCAATGACAGCATTGCAGGAATCCGTTCATCATACTCAATGTATGGTAACAACCAAAGCTGTTAAGTTGAAATAAACCATTCTAAACTGTACTTCTGGTAGCTGACATACTTTTTGAAAATGTTTTCTATGTATTGTAAACAGTCCACCTTATTTTCTTATTTTCAGCAAATCCCATTCCCTGCTCTCCTCTGCAGAAACTCCCGTACAACGGAGTACCATCAGTGAAGCCTCTTCCTCCATGAGACGTGGCAACAGTCGAATTCCACTAAACCACGGCAACGCGACCATAAAAAAAATAAATAGAGCCCTGAAAAAGCATTCTGGTTCCTTAAGCAAAGCATATTACATTTTATTCTAATAAGGCCTCTCTTGAAAGAAAATATTTAATGCGGAACACAATGGTAAAATTAATTGCCCACGAGAAAACAAACTGCACAAACCGGTCTTTGTCTATTGGGCCTGCTGACAAAGGCTGAGCAGGAGGGAACAGAGAGTTAATTGTTTTCCAGATCGCTGTGGCAGGTCTCCGAGCATTTGCACCTCCATTTGCCCGAACTGTCAGTGCTGTCTATGCCCCATTAAACACACGGGCAGAGTTTATACTTTCCTTGGGGGGCGGGGGGAGAAGGTATGTTCAGCTGACAACTTCCAGTATGAGGAAAAAATTCAACACATTAGGGTTGTTTTTATCAGAGATTATTTTCAAAGCAGATTTTTTAAAGAATGTGAAATATGCGGTGCTTTCGGAGGTGGCAAGGAAGGGTTTGCCCAGCACTCATGCTACCTGTGCTGTGGAGCCCACAGTAAGGCAGACCTACAATCACAGCTTCCCACTATGAGATTTAGGGCCAAACTTTTTTCCGTTCTACTGTAAAAGGAATTAAGAAGTACAGCCCATTCATACAAGAGAGAGGCCAACATTTAAAATTGCTCTCAGGCCTATTCACCCAAAAAGTGCTTTGAGGTGAAGAGACATTTCTGGGGAATTAAAGACATGCAGCAAGCGCTGGTGGATCCAGTTCCTTGAGGCTATATTTATCAACAACTTAAAAGGCTAAACTGTAGTATATCTTGAATATAAATAAATTAATAAATAGCTAAAATATTGCTTTCCACCAACATCTCCTTGTGCTCTCATTTGCACAAAAAAAAAAAAAAAAAGAAAAAAAAAGAAAAAACTTAGCATTATTATAAAGACACCCTAGATTATACCAAGCCCCTGCAAACATCACAGCAAGGAAGAGCCCTTTCTCAACATTAAAACTGCAAACCCCTCCCCACACTGTATTTTCAAATATCAAGATTGATAGAGACAGTTCATTTTTTTAAACACAGAAAAGGCTAAACAGATTTCAATATTCTGCTGCTGGCATTGCCTCAAAAGGCAAATATCCAAAATGTAGCAAAACCATTTATTAAATCCAGCTTTTGCTTTTTCAGAAGCAAATAGTTTTAGCAAAGTAAGAGGCAGTCCCAGCCAGACAAAGCGGGCAAAAATGATTTGAAGTATCATGTTCTCATGAACCAGAATTGCATCTCAAATCAACCCTTACATAGGCACGGAAGAATTCCCTTCTCTTTCTCAGCCCTCTGATTTTAAAATCCTTGCACTGCCTCTTGACATTCGAGGTACATCTTCCTTCAGAGACAAATGTGAGAGCAAACATTATTTAAAACAGTTATACAAGTGTTTTTGTCTGCATCTGAAAGAGGCCTTTCACCTATTTAAATTGAAAAACTGTTTCCAAAGCACAAGGAGGCCTTGAAACGTCCCATGTGTACTCTTCAGTCTATAACTACAAAGATAAGAGGTGACACATTCATTTCAGTAAAACTCCATTAAGCAGGCCTCCAAAGACAGAAAAATCTCTTATTTATGCAGTATTTGCTCTTTCAGACAGACATCACACCATGTAACAAATCTATCCAAAAAAAGTCCCATCTAAAATATGGCAATCAACTGGATATACAAATCCTCATTCTGGTATTGTTACAGCTGGTATTTTATTCCCATAATTTAATCACCTTCAAGTAAACTACTCTGGAAGGAACCCAACAGTTATTTCAGAGTATTTTTAGTATTTCTCTTTTAATCAACATCAGTGTCTCCCTCTTCCCCGCAAGCTGATTTTCTCCTGAAAAATGCATTACAAGAGCAAAAAATGAGACGGAAAGGAGTCGAGCATTTGGTACATTGAATAGCTGGTCAAAGCTGTGATCACTCTTTGCAATACTTCAGGGTCTCTGGAAGCAATTCAATACCCCCAAAGTTATTCACCTTTTTATTCCTTATGAACATAAGCTGAAGAAATAACTGCCGTGCACTGAACATGCATTGTGATTTAGTCTGGTTGCCACAGTGTAATATTTAAGTCAGGGTTTGCAGCTCCTTATCAGTTGCTGCAGAACATCTACTAAGGATGCTAAGCGACGGGGCGGTCCATTAGCCCGAGAGGAACAAAGTGACAGCAACTTCTGCTGCTGGAAGTCACACACAGCTGTTGCTCAGTCACCCACGGCAGTGACATATGTCATACCAGGCTGAGCAGCAGCATTCACCTGGAATGACTTCAGCCCATCTTCTCTACGTTTCCGTAAGTATTCCTGTACCATAGTGCCCTCTCCTTCATCACTGAAAAAAACGGGCATTTTAAAACTTCCTTTCCAACTTTGCAATGCCCTTCCCAAGAGCAACATTAACTTGGTTTGGCAGGGACACGGGCACTACTTAACAGTGCTGCTGAAAGGCGTCGGGAAGGGGACGGCTCCGCTTTGCCCAGCAACTCCCCCGCTGCAGCTCCCTGTCTAATGGCCTTCCCCTCCGCTGTGGGGAGGCAAGTGAAGGGCAGCACACAAATCTTGCCACTTCTCAAGGACAAGGACTAACAGCCGCCAGTACACACTGAATTGCTGCTATTTCTGTAAACAAAGTCCCTCCTCAAGTGCCAACCTGTGCTAGCCACAACGGTGTTTAAAAAACAAAACAAAACAAAGAAGCAACAAAAAGCCCAGTGTGGTGATTTTGGTGATTAAAGGACAATTTTGCATAGCTTAAGTCATTTGAAGAGCCTCATTCATTTAACTGAAACGTTTGGGTGTATGAAAGCCAGCAAGCATCGCCTGCCATGTTCATGAAGGTGAGGAAAGGCAGAGGTAGCAGTGGTAAGCGCCTACCAGGTCATACGCCGCCAGGACCTTTTTTTGCACATCGGGCACGGTCCCCAGAGGCTCTAGGTAAGGAAACGCATCCTTCATGCAGAGGGTAACGGAGGGCGCGTTGTCGCTGCTCACAAGCCGCGAGGACAGGGTCAGGATGCACTGCTTCAGGCTCGCGATGGGCGGCAGCCCGCACAGCTCCTTGACAGACACCATGGCATTCTGGGGGAAGGAAAAGAAATACTTGAGCACATGTTGCCGCTTGCCACTCGGTCCCCCCTGCCTGCCAGTACCTTGTCAGCACCTGCCTGCTTCTCCCCCCTGATGTGGGGCAGTGCTACCCCACTGCCTGCCATCCCTGGGCCCCCCAGGGACCCCAGGGTGCCAGCGCACACAGGAATTCCTGGCCAGCCCCGTTCTCGGCTCCTCAAGCCTACTGCCAGCTCCAGCTTTCCCCCAGGCCCAGGTATCCCAGCCGCCAGCTCTGCAGCTACTTTGCATTGCAAATCCAGACCCAACAGGGACAAGCTTCGGTCCCCAACATATTAAACCATCAGCCTAAGATGCTATTTCTCTTCCCCACTGTTCAGACTCCAATTGCTTTTGATGCTGTAATCGCCTCATTCTCCCGTCATTATCATCCTCCAGCAAGAACAAGTTCGACAGACCTTGTATTTCCCATGGGAAAGGCAAGCAGGAAAAAAACACTTTGTTTTCAGCCTTGCATTACCACATCATAAAGAAACACAAGCACTCTTTCCCCTTCATAGGTCACATGTAAGAAAATCAATACTGGATATACAGGTCAAACCAAACTAACATGCCAGGATTTATTTATTTATCAAGTCAGTGGATGTACGGCTGCCATGCCCTCATCGTTTAGCTTCTTGAGTTGTAAAATGAGTGACCAAGATGCACAGAATTTAAATAAGAGAGTATTATAACAACCCATACCTTGTAAGTGTTCCCCCACACACCTTGCTGAAAAAACAGCCATCAGAAAACGCTCAGCTAATTAATAGAGGTTTTTCTCATTAATCAAATACATTAGCATGCAGTTAAATCTAACAACTGTGTCTTTACGAAGCATTCCCCAGAACAAGATCTTGTACTGAAATTTCACTTGGAAGGCACATTAATGCTGTTTCTGAGTCAGATTCAGCGTATTCTCTTTTACATAGTTCACATATAGTGCCTGTCCCAGACAGAAGGTGGAGTCAGTGGTTCAAACCAGTTACTTTCAAGGCCTGCAGGAAAGGAAAGGCTGGGAAGAGTTTCCCATTCTTAAAAATATGCTTAGACTATTCCTTTGGGAGTGATTTAAAACTTATGTCATTTTGTAAACTTTTCCAGCTGCCAACATTTAATTTGCTTTAGACTCTGTCCAGAAGAGCGGGGTCAATGAAGTGCTATGCGTTTTTCTCCTGTTTTCAAGAAAGAAAAATGAATTGTTTCTGTATCTTTACCAAGGAGATAGTTATGGCTGATTTCAGCTATTTATTAAAGAAAATTCATTGTTTAACACTACTCAGTTTTGTTTCTAGGCAGCGCCTCAATCTCCGAATTGAGCTGCTCCTTAATCAACCCGCAGAGTCGCCCCTGCCGTGGAGGAGAGCGCTGGGCAGGCTGGTTCTTGTTTGGCCTCGCTGCCACTTCACCTCCTGCTGCCGACCACGAAGGTCCAGCCCGGGCAGTTGTGACGGTGCTGTGCACCTGGGCCCTGATGCCCCCGGCCGTAGCGGGCTCCGGCTGCTCTCGGAGCAGCGTGGGCAGGCGGACGCGGTGCCAGGAGACCGCTTGAGCCAAGGCACGGCACCGGTGTCTGTGCCAGCCCACAGCCAGCCAAGACAACACAGCTATTTAGCAGGGAGAAAACTGCAATCCAAGTGGCATTCAGTGCCTACATTGAACATCTGCAGCCCCTGGGCAACGGTGGCAACACGCGCTCAGGGAAACCTGCTGCTCTTTGCCAGGTGGGTTTCTCGGGTGCAGACAAGACCTTAATGACAGATCCACTGACTGTTTCTTATACTCACCCAGACAAAGAAAATTAAGAGCATAACCCTCACTCAGTTAGCAAAACAAAAGCTTGCTGAAATTTTCCAGAACCAGTGAGGAAATGAAGTTGTTGAGACCTGAGGCCTGGGGACATAAATGTACCCTCAGTTCTGCTTTCTCAGAGAAAAACAACCAGTAAAGCATGTGTTTGGAGAAGGCATATTGATTTTTAAAACATTTCTGCCTAATCCCACATTTGCTTGCCAGTTAACACCTGTAACTATCAGCCTTCCAACATCCAGTTAAAGGTTGACAACAGCTGTGGGTCTGAAGCTTCACCAGCTTCCACCAGCTTCATCAAGTTTGCCCTACCAGCAGCTCACACCGGGACCTTCACTTTCACATTCAGGACACACAAACGCACATGACGGAAGTGTCGTACCTGCATATTTTCTCTCATGTCAGTAGCCTCTCGTAGTGGATGCACTGCCAGCTTGAAGATGTCATCGATAGTCTTGAGACCGGTGTTCCTTAGCATGGTGTACTCCCTTGCTTTCTTTCCTATCCTCACTGAGAGGCTGCGCTTTTGGGCCTTCCCACCTCCGCTCCGGTTGGTTATTGCAATGTGAACAAAGAGGGTAACGTGCTCCATGACATCACCAACAAAAGACCGCAGCGGTATGTGCCTGTATCCAGGCTGTAAGCACTCCAGTGGGATTGTGTACTGCCCTATGAACTCATCCCCAATGTAGTCATCATCCAAAACAACAAAACGGATCATGGCCAGCTCTGGTAGATTGATCTGGAACTCAAAGCTTTCATCAAAAATGGGGTTATCACTGTTTTGCTGAACAGTTTTAGTTCTTTGTTCGGTGCAGTCTGCAGGAATCCCATGAATTTCTATGCAGACATAGGGGTCTATGACATCCCCTTTTGCGCATGCACCCTTGGGCTTTGGAAAGTTCTGGCCACTGATTATTTTGACATGTAGGACTTGGGGAGAGACCCCCGGAACAATGCCCTTGGTATTTGCACTGAAGTAAGACACTTCATCACGCATCACTGAAGGCCTGAGAACGTACCCGCATCCCCCGTTCTGTAGAAACCAGCCAGTGTGGAGGTCCATCATGGGCCCCGGGGTCTGATAGTTCATTGCCACTATCTGGCAACCACAATTCCAAAAATCTTGAGGATTTAAGTTACTGGAGTCTATCCTCATAGCACTTGGGTACACCCTGGACAGAAACTTTTTGTTGTAGTTGACAAAATCTTCAGGGTATTCATTTGCAATCCGGCTGGCTTCTGCCTCACTGAAGGAGCACATTTCCCAGTAATTTTGAGCTTTCATGGATGTCTCAAAGTCTTTGTATTGGACAGATTTGCATAGGGACACCAAGTCGGACAATTCCCTGCAGAGCCAGATCAGCTTTGGTTCCCTTGAAAAGTCCTCTGACAGTCTCCGAGATATTTCAGCCTCTTCGTCTTCATCTGTGACTTCTCCTTCTAATATATCCTGGTCGCAGGGCAGCTTCTTCCCCTTCACAATGATCTTCATTTTCAGTTTCTCGGGTGATGGGAGGTAGACTTCTGAGGATAAAGGTGCCTCTGTGTAGAGTTTGTTTCCAAAGATCCTTTTCATGTGTTGTACCATTACCTTCTGCTGTTGTACTGAGCAGTGGTTCCCCAAGCAGAGAATAAGGGGGTATTCTGAAGCAAAGAAGGCCAATTTGTTTATTACCTCAATAACATTTCGAAAGGCAAGTGGCGATGTCATGTTGTTACGGTTACAAATAATGGGTTCATTATCTGGGCCATCACAGACGTCTAGTTCAATACTCCGACAACTCATCTTTAAAGCTCTGACATAACCATTGATATCAGCTGGTCCTCTCAGCTGGTCTTCTATTAGATACGTATTGTGGGATGCATTGATGTAGTAATGTGACAAAGGCTGTGTCATGTCTTGGACAATTTTTTTGTGCTCTGGGTCAAAAATATCACATTCTGGGGATAACAAGTATTGAGTAAATCCATCAATTGCAAGAAAACCTTTCAACCGCCCTTCTTGAGAAAGCTCATACCTGCGTATAATATCTAGACACATTTCTTCTGTTATGTGGGTCACTCCTTGCTCAGCCTCTAAAAACAGCATGAGGTCATTGGCATCTAGATACTCTTTGTTTTTAGATATCTGCACAAGCAAGAAATAAACTTCAGGTCTTGTGCAAAGTTCGCTGAATGCTTCACAAAATTCCTCTTTTGTTACTCGCGTTGTCAGTTTCTCTTTGCTCTTCTGGATTTCCTTAAATTTTAATCTAATCTTTGATTCCTTTAAGGTGGGGTTAAGTTTCTTTATTAGCTCCACAGACGTATCTTCTAACATTATGCCATTACCATCAACATCTGCTGCTTCGAATACAGTTTTTAGCCAGGCAAACCGTGGGGTATTATGGCTGCTTTCCATCAAATCCAAGGGTTGTTTGCTACGAGAAACCAAGTACCTTAATCCTGATACCCAAATATTGGCCACATCTGCTGAATTGGCAACCAAGTCAAGGGACTCGTAGTTCTCACCGTGAATTACCGACAGCGCACAGTCCTCAGAAATCTGGTCTGCAAGTCCATTATTCCTGAACGTTTCTGTGTTCTTCCCTAGTCTGATTTCCTTTATAGCAGAAATATCAAGCTTGGCTTTCTCAAGGTCCTTCTTGGAAGGCTCCCAACGAAGAGCCTGCAGGTCAGGATCCAGAGTAAAAAAACGGTTATAAATCCGGGAATTTGGACGAACTTTCTTCAGTTCACACCCAGCCTGCATAAAGCTGATACAGTCACTGGCACTGCTTATTTTCTTCTCTGACGGCATGCTGCTGAAGGACACTGTTTTCTTTCTTCCACATTTTTGGTTTGAAGGATCCTGTGGAATAATTACATAAAAAAAAAGAATGAGTAAGTTTTCTTTGGCCATTCCACAAGTGCATAAATAATAGAGAAGATATGTTTATGTAAAGATAATTCACGTTCTTCTGAACCTCAAAACAACATATATCCCTTTCCACAATTTAGTTCCCTGCTGAGCTATAAAATATACCGAACTATACAGAAACTTGATTGATTGCAGCATTAGAGATACCAAGTTTTCATGAGTGACATTTGCAGCTATTAAACTGCCTTCCAGATCTCAGCAACTCACTAGGGCTGTGAGGAGGTGGTATCCGGTTGTGTCACATACATCTTCAAAACACAGATATATGGGAAGAGGGGTTTCATGGGAAGCTCCAGCACCTGGTTAAGGTCTGCATAACCAGAAGTGGGGTGGATCTCACCAAGATTTAAGACATATCATGAATAAAGGAGGAACTTTGGGATAAAAAGGCATGAGAAAAGAGTCTCAGCCTATGTGGGAGGAGAAGGGGAAGAAGTCTGCAAAGCAGTGCTGGGAGGAGAGCTTGGGATGGGTCAGCATGCCTGTGGGGCACACGTGACAGCTTGGTGCTCGGCAGATGAGCGTCCTGCCTCAATTCTGCCTCTTTTCTGCAACCTCGGACACCTCAAGCAAAACTAAAACAAAACCAAACAACAACCATGAGTCAGACCCCTGAGATACACACCCAGGAGAGTCTGGGCTTTCTTATTTGTATTTTTTTTAAGTGTCCTTTGCCAAAGGATGTTCTCACTAGGCTGAGAAGCCCATCTCTGCTGCATGCACAACCACATGGCTCTCATGGCTACTCTCATGGGAGCCCCACATACCCCTCTGCTCAGCCCTAACCTACTTCACACTCTCGTCTCCCCATTTGTTTTGAAAAGTAGCTATTCTGGTCATTTCTGTGTACCAGGACCACAAAACACTGTGGGGAAAATGGACAACCAGGCAAGAAACCCAAAGCCTTTTTCTTTAGGCCATATATTCTAACTCCTCTTCAGAAAATACTTAGCCAGACACGTGTGACTATCTTTTCAGTATCAACTACCTACTTGCTGCTGGATTTAAACCCAGCTGCCTGCAAAGCTTTCTGTAATTTTAGTGCAGTACCTAAATTTAAATCTTTTCCCACATATTATCAATTCAAAACATTTCACAATGATTATAAACTGCAAATCATTCTTTTTTCTCTGCATGATTTCCGTCTACTCCATTAGTATATAAACTATCCAACAGCTACGAAAAATATTTTTAAAACATCATTCAAGGCTGTAATTAATAGCGAAACACTTGTTAAAATTGCTTTCCCTCCTATGTCCCTAGCCGCCAGCAATACTTTCCCAGTTCTCTGCCTTCTGCTGTCAAAGGGGCTTTTGCTGCCTGGATTTCAAGTAGAAGAGGGGTCCCAAGGTGAGGAAATGTTGCTGCTGGGTGTAGGCACTCAGCCCTCCACCACGCTGCCCTCAGGCTCAGCCACAAGAGCTGCACCAGGGACCAGCTTCCCGACAGCCCCAGGGGACCTGCTTTGAGACACTAAAACCCCTGACTCTAAAACTTCGTGTCTTTGAGACACTAAAACCCCCTTTGCAGCCTGGACTACCCTCCCCTACCCCAGGAGCTCCCACTTATCTGCTGTGTCATTCACCCTTCCTCAAGTCATACTCCCCTGCAAATCCTAAATGCTACCCGTGCCCTAGCAGTGCCCTCCATTCACCCATCGTTGTGTTTCTGCTGCTCCACAGTCTGTGCCCAAACAGGACCCCACGTAGCAATCCCAGCCACAGAGCATCAGTCTTGGTGCTTGTAAGAATATCTCCACTCATTGTCCGCATGTTTGTATAGATAATTTCAGCAAATTAGTCAGTATAAATGTTTCTGCAAAATTGCTATTGTCATTCACTCACTTCACTCAACAACATCGAAAATATTTCCAAAACCCCAGCCCCTCAACAATCGGATTTAAAGGCATGGGATCTGCTGGAAACAAAACCGAAACCTCTAAACTTATGCTAAAGATCTCTCATTAAACTGACGGAGCGACTCCTACTGACAAGAAGAATTACTCTAGCCCTTTATTGTAGTACATTATGAGAATTCGTCTTAAAAAAATAGGAAGAAAGTCAATGAAAGTGAGTGCCTTGGGTCAGCTACTTTTTTAATTGCAGTTTTCTGCTAAAATATTCTGGTCCTGCATTAACATACTGCGTTTTAATACACAGCTATGGCCATGAAAATCTTCAAGCAATACATGGTAATGAATAGAAATGAATGCAACCAATTACCCCACAGGTTCTAGAAGAGTCTTTTCTTTCTTATTTCTTTAGGTTTACAGGAGCAATATTTAGATTTAAGACTGATGATTAATTAAGATTATTTTTCTCATATAGGAAGACGTATTAATGGCCTTTGAATCTGCAGTGATTCATTCCTTGACAGAGAGCGGTTTCCTCAGGACCAGACCTGGAAAACTCATCAGAGCAGCATAACTGATTTAGCTACAGGTCTGCCATTTCATCTTTGCTAGAGAGGCGGGAATTGTTATGTGACTAATTTTTTTCAGCAGAAAAATAAAAGCCATTTATTTTTAGTTCCAAGATACCTGTGCTTTTTGATGAGAATAAGCCATGGAATTAATCAGCTATTTTTTGGGTATCAAGGTGGGGAAAAAACCTAATTGGCCTTGTGGAGAATCAACGAGAGCTGCCTTTTAAGGTTCAGTCTTAACCTCTCAGGGATTTGGAGGGAATTAGATTATCCTCTGTGTCCTCTTTGCCTGATTTTATTCTTGATGGTTACTTGTGGTTTTGTACTTGGTGGTACGTAAGGAACATCAGAATTGTACAACAGCAGTTCTTCATCTCTGAGTAGGACTTCCCCATATCTTTGAATCAATTGAATAGAATTAAAGTCTAATCCATGGATAATTGCCTAAAATTAACAAGATTTGAGTATTATTGACATTGATAGGATTATTTTAACTGATATTAACAGTCTCCCAAATCTACTGCATAATACATACAAACCCTGCAAAACTGCAATTGCTAACTGAGCTTATTACTGCATCAGCTATTCCCCTCTTGGTCTCTACAGAATAGGAATGTACTCAGTCTTTCAAAGTTAGCGCTGCTAATTTAGATTTAATGAGACAGTTTCCATTCGTAATTATCAAGAAGTTATGTATTTTAGTGTTGCAAAAACTCAAAATGTGTTTCTGTAAGCTCAAATGCTGTCTTCTCAGCCTGACAAGCCAGGCACTCGCCTTTGTTCTGCCACATTCACATTGCTTGGACAAGCATCTTCAGATCCTGACACCAGGGTTTAGCCAGGCCACACACCTCCAGGTCCAAGCCATCACCCTGGGGAGCAGAGGAGTGTTTTCTTCAAGTGTCCTCCCTCCACTGGGCCCCACTCGCATCAGAGCCTGGGGAAGACAATTTAAATGCACTTTGCCTCCCCACTGATCTTATGGTGAGTTTCATTCAACTGAGCCTACACAGACTTAGGTTCCTAGCTTTAGTTTAGCTATTGTCTTTCTTTAAGCCTCTACCTTAATCCAATTTCTACACATTGCTCTTCTAAGACAGGATGTCCAGCTAAGAATACTTCTGTGCTGCAGTGTCTCTAGTGGCTAAATTCCTGTTCCATTTTACCTTTCACCAGAGACTACAAACAGGAACAAGTACAGCCACCTGGCAAACTAAAAGCTGCCAACATCTTATGTGAATAAATAGCAAACCTGCTCTCCTGTGCTACCTGCCAAAAACATTCACACTGCAAATTATCAAAAAAAATCTCTTCAAGACTCACCCACACAAGAGCACTTGTTCCCCTTCATTAACCAAAGCGCAATGAGATGTAGTCCTGAATCTTGAAGGTGAAAAGTCTATCTTTCTCCAAGATGCTGAGTCCATAAAAAATTATCTTACCACACAGTAAGTAGCCTAGAACTGCTCTTTATCCTCAGTTGTTGAACTGATGACACCGAATTTATTGTGGCAATGAAAGAAGGAAAGGATGACATTTGCCGAAAAAGAAATCTACATCAGTAAGAAAAAAAGCAACTAACTTGTATGTTTTCAACCCTAAGACCTTCTCTACCAGAGATAACATAGCTCTATACAAAACACTGTTATTGGAAACAAATACAACCAGTTTGTATGCAATGTAGATGTACAAAAAGAATAACTCTGCCTATATGGAAAAACTTGTGCTTTCCAAGGCAAGGCACTTCTTTCAGAGTGACTCAAACTTTGGTTTCCCTCGGTTCTTTGGACACCCCCTATAAGGTGACCTAACTGGCTGACTCCATCTCCTGCTCCTGAGCCTGCATAATATCCATTATGCAAAAATACCTCAAGACCTCACCATAGGACCAATTCAACGTGTGCTTAGCTTTCAGCATACACAGAGCTGCTCCGAAATCAGTTAACACCAAGGAGTCATATCCAAGTGCTGGCCTGACTGCATCCTAACACCGCAAACAACTGTTTTCTAAAGGTTTCTAAAGCAGGGATTCAGAGCTCCAGTCTAAGCACGCTCCCAAAATAGGAGAAGCTCTCCTGTTGAACACATCATCCTCGTCAGAGGGACTTGATGTGTAAACAGTGGGATCGCTAAGCCATCAGCAGTTGTGGGAAAACTCCACCCCATCCACCCTGACCTTTAACCACTCAATCTTCTGTTGTTAAAATCAAAGAGCTAACAGAAATAAATATGTGGGATTAAAAAAAAAAATGAATAAACATGCTCTCCACCTCACCCCACCCCCTTTGTCAAAACTACAGGACGTAAATTGTTGAGCTGAAGTTAAGAAACGGGGCAGTAATAAGAGTTGTACAGCAACCCCGCACATGGAAGTCAAGCTCATGAATTATTATTTGTCTGAAATTAAGCTACCTGAAGGGCCTCTAAAGCACTGACAGCCTTCCAGGATTCTGCTAAGGAGGATGAGAAGGGCAAAAAGCATCACTTACATGAAGACACCAAAAGCCCTTAAAGAGCTGCAGGGCTTCTGTGAAAAGATGTGAAATTTAGTAATGATGCTAAGAGCTAAACTTGTTAAGTGCGGTTAAGAGCTATTTCCCCAAAAACCAATTCACATTTTCACCAGTGAGTATCACCGTTGCTAAAAGAGAAGCTTTATTCTGATCTTTGCCATTTCTCATGAACCAAGCACTAAGAAATCAATAACAGACAGCTTAGTCTGTCCTCACAAATAGATTGTGATAAATGGCACATCCTAAAAGCTATCTGCTCTGGAAACTCCAGATAATCCACTTAATTGGACAAATGATTACCTGTGGTTTTGTTTTTGGTTTTGTTTTTGGTTTTTTCCCAGGAGAAACTAATTAGCTCTACAGGGTGAGTTTTTTTAAAAGCACAAGAGTGCCATAGTGTAAGGATAATAATTTTGATCTTTTGGGATGCTTCTAGATATTTCAGCTTTACAGAGAGAATCCCAGTGCTTTACAGCTTTTATCTTAAAGGTTTACAGTACTTGTGGTGGGAAAAATGTACCTTTAAACATTAAACAAACAAGTCAGTGAGTCACTAGCAGCACTCAAAGCACCATGTAGTGGGTTGACAAATGATGGTGTAATTTTTCTATGATGAAGTAAGTCAGAGCAGGGAAGGTTTATATAAGCTATCCAAGAGAACACAGAAATTCAATGTTGGAGCCAGAGCTGCAACCAGATCTCATGCGCGTATGAGGCTTAGTCCATCTGATCAGAGATGGGACTCAAAGCTTGAACCTGCAGTACTGGTACGTGATTACTACAGGTAGCAATGATTGCTGGAAACTGGTATTCATTACTAGGACACAAAGATGTCTTCTGTGAATCTCAGCCACATTCAGGCCATCCTCAGAGAGCATCCCAGGATTGCCCATTTTGCAGATTTTATCACTTCTCCTCACAGCCTCTACTATCACAAATAATTAATGAGCTGAACTCCCTCTAATCTTTCTTGGCAAGGCCTGTAGGATATAAGTATGAGACATCCACTGTGACAACCCACAGGACAACAAAGCAAAGGTTACCTACTCAAAATTCATCCAAGCTGATGACTCATGGCACAAAGCAGCTACCTTTGCACAGGGGCTGACCAACCAACCAACCTCATCACTGGTGTAGGCAGCCCCAGGGATGCTGCCAGTCACACTTGGGCTAACCACACAGCTCAACAGATTGCGAGAGCAGATGTTAATGCTGTGGGATCGACCTTGGTAGCCTCTTCAAGGCAAAATTCCTGCTAATTCAGGGATTTGAGCACACGTGGAGTAAAGACTGGATCCAAAGTTTAACACACGTGCTCTTAAAAGCCGAGATGCACACGTAATGGAATAAACAGAAAACTTAAGGCAGACTAAAAATATGACATGGACAGATACATGAGAAATAGCTGCAGAACGCCGTGTCCAGCAATTTACCAAATACCAAAATAGTCACGCTGACATGTCTGCAAATCCAGCTAGTTGTCACTAACTAGCAGTTTAACTTAAGCTCAAGCTCCACGCAGAAGCCTAAGCACTATCATCATTCATGAGAAAGCAATGACTAAGGGATCTCAGACACAGGGGCGAGAAAAGTGTGATGGGGAAAGCAGTATCACCTTTTACAGTGGGCTCTTCTCAATGCCCCAGGATTACCCAGACATTGGGTACAGGCAGTGGACTCTCACCAACACCTATAATAATGACTTTACAGTCAGCTTCTCATCAAAAGGGGAGGAAATGTCACCCTGCAGAATGGGCACCCCAAGGGCAGGAAAACAGAGTGAAGACAACAGCTTAACTATTCTGAGATGCTGAATAGTCCCTGCTGGAGAAGTTCAACAGGAGGCAAGATTATAATGGCTTGTCTGCTTTCCTCTTTCCCTCCATTACTAAAAATCCCTTTCAAATACTGGACTGTAGGCTGGAGAGAGATAGAAGAACGTCTGGAGGAGATTTTTGAGAAAAACATTTGAACCACAATGATTTGCTGTTCAAGGAATGCTTTGTTGTGTGTTTGCTTTTTTTTCCTCCTTTTTTTTTTTTTTTTTTTTACATCACTAGCATTGCCAAATTTATTCAATTTTACCTTGAAGAAAATTTACCTTTGCTGTTTAAATGACAAATGAGAGCAAAAGAAAAAAGCAGCAGCACATAAAGACTCCATCTGGAAACACTTTTTGGAAATGAAATCCACACAATGCAAGAAGGGTTTATTTTCTGGCATGGTATGACACTGAAGTTACTACTTCAACTTGTTTGTATAATTAGGGCCATGAAGCCAAAGCCAAGAAGCTTCAAAGAGCACAAGAACATGAACAACTTTTCAAAGCCTGTAATGAGCCTACCACTTCACGGCTCCTTCTGCCGTCATTGTTCCTGACATTTTCTCTTTACACTTCATCATCCAACTGGGTTCCACAAGGACATCCCTTAAATAAAGGTGCGAGCACCTATCCCTTTATGTATTAAACAACAATCTACAGAGAGAAATAAATTCCTGTATGACACTTCAATACATAAGCACGGCGCCTCTGTATAACCCTATGGAAGACCCCACCTGATGCAGATTTTTCATGTTTCTTCTTCATTCTCCCTGTGGAACAAAATCTTCACTTATGACACCCCACGTGCCAGATCTACTTCCAGCTGGGAGGAGGCTTTTAGTTTGGAAAGGACTGACACAGTCCACTGGACAGAATGTCTCCAACCATTGCCACTCCCAACCGCTCTGTTATTTCCAAGTATTCAGGTTGCTTGCAGGCTGTAACGCTTATAAGTCTCCGAAGGCACCTTGGACATAGATTGAATTTATCCCCATGCTCTAAGGGAATATAAACCTGAGAAAGACAGAAAAGACGCTTTCTGTCTTCAAGCAAAAGCAGTAAGAGCAAGCCCTGGGAAAATGAGATCTTGGCTGCAGCATTCCCAGGAGAGCTCCACTGTACAAACCCTTGTTCTTTTACAGATCCTCCTTTGAATGCATCTGAGGCAAAAATTAAAAGGAGTGTCTACATAAAGCAGCTAACCCTACCGCAATCACAGACCTGCCTTACAGAGCTCCTCCCTCCACGCAAAGCAGACCACAGCTCCTATCAGTCCCCATCTGCAGATAAGTAAGCCGTATGGAGCTGTCTGTACCAGAGCCCGATAGATCAGTGCTGTTTCAGACCAGGGAGGAGAGGTAAGTAACCAAACCATGGGTACTTATTAAGTACCCATTTTGAGTATTTCAGCCGATCACCACTCTTACCAGGTGGCACAGCAAAAGAGAGTCTCTCAGGTTAGAAGCTCCCAAGTTACTTAGATATAATAGATCAAATCCGGGCCTTAAATCCAATCTGGAGACAAGCCAGAACCAAGAGTAACCGGCAGAGTCCAGGCAACATGAACTTCCCCCATTTATACCTACTTAAAACTTCTGGATTGATTTCAGGTTTACAAAGGTGACTGCAGCGATGGGGCCTTGCACTGACCACAGCCTGGATTCATGGTAGACAGAGCTACATCTGAAGAAAACGGCCAGACGCCCCACAGAAGGCACGGATGGGAAGCCATGCTCCTGGCCCCTGCTGAGGCCATGTCATATAACAAGGCGCAGCGGAGAGGGAGCTCTGCTCTGAGGTACATTTGTAACACTGAGTAAGAGGACGTTCCCTAAAGCTTAGTGAAACTTACTCTGGTGACAGACTCCTGGGGCTGTGTTGCAAGGAATGTGAATCCCATTCATTAGTGTACCTGGGTAACCTAAAGGAGCAGCTGAGCTCTTCTTCACAGGCATAATAAACAGTGTATTTTGAAATACACAGCCCTGGCATTTAAAAAAAATACACATCCACTCTTCATACAGACATGGAGCAAAGGCATTACAAGTGCAGAGGGCACGTAACCCATCTAACCTGCAGCAGAAACAATGAAGATCCAAGATCAAGAGCCGGAAAACACCAAAGATCCGGTGTCTCAGCATCTTCCCAACAGCTCTGAGCACCGTGACCAGGAGGACTCTAAAATATTGCTAGCAAACACTGTGCAGGCTCACTGAGAGTTACAGCGTTACCCTGATATAAGGGCTGCTGTGGCCCCGGGGAACAGGAAAATGAGCACTGCAATATCTGTACATCTCAGCACAGCCTTAACGTTCATCTCTTTTGCTAATCAGAGATATGACAGCTCCGCAGCAACTGCAGAGGTCACTGCCACAGTGTCCTTCCAAAACACAGAGATTGGAGCAACTTCCCGCTGTCCATATTTGAAACAAGATTTAGAAGCTGCTCTGTACATTAGCACACGGGTGCGTGCAGTCACACCTACACCTGTGAGCCAACGTGGAGATACCTGACCCAGCTTCAGGGTCCTCACCCACTGTCACCCTAGCAGGGAAGCCACAGCTTGCTGTGCATGCTGCCATGGCCACCCTCCTCTTAGCGCCCGAGTCCCGGTGTGATTGCACCGGCTGCACTCCCTGTGCAAAATGAAGCCTGGCAGTAACCCCAGCGATCCACAGGACCTGGAGAATGCTAGCATTCAAACCAGAAAGAACCTGTAGGGCTTGAAGCCTTTGAAACTATAGAAGATGGGCTTCTTATTTCCATGTCACCTGGGTGCCTGGGAGAAAAGCATCACGCACTACATCCCGCGATGCAAAAACCCAAATGTGAACACATTATGCGCACACCTTCCCGTGGGCTTTTACTTGCAAAGATTTTGTTTATTTCTGCATCTCTTTGAAACAACATATGCTTTAAGTATTTTGAAGAAATTGGTTATTCAGATACGGACCTTAAATCGGTGCAAGACCTTCTCTGCACCCCTTGTTCAGAGGGGAAAAAAACCCAAAACAACAAACAACTAAATTAAGGACTTTCCCTGAGAGGGAATTGCAAGAATCTGACCTAGCTGAACTTGAAAGATTTTTTTTTATTATTATTTTAAAGAGACCTCCATTGCATCTGTGGGAAGTCCTCCTTAAAAACTGACAGAAGAGGATGACCTGTGGGTAAGTCATCTAAGCTTTCTTCAATCAATCCAGGGAAAACACTACCTGATCCAGACAAGCCAGAAAGAAGATTATGCTGGTTAAAAATGTTTCTTAAACAGAAAAGAAAAACAGCTACAAGAAAGCAACACATTACAAACTGAAAATAAGAGAAGTTGTTGGTGTGGGTTATAAAGTAAAATAAGGAAAATTGGGAAATTGGTGAAGGAAGAAAAGAGACAAAGGAGGAAACAGCAACCAGAGGAACTGATACAAGCAGGAGAAGGGTTTGGTGGCAGGTGGCAATTAGAGCAGGGAAGGTCCAGACAGTTCATTTGAAAATATTAGGAAGAGGCTGAATCCCACCAGCAGTCCATCACTAAGCAGGAACACTCATGGTGTTAATAGTACAAAGGAGCATTTATTCACTAAATGACAGTAAGAGAATTCCAGTAGTAACTCAGGAGGAAAAGCCAAATGAGTTTAAAAAGACCTGGCTAAGGAAAAACTTGCCCCACTGGTACTCCACTTCATTGCACCTCTGAATGCTGGATTTGCAGCATATCTTTGAGCAGGTATTTTTCATTGCTAAAATAATGGAAGAGCTGAAAAAAGATTTGATTAAGAAAGAATAAAAAGATGATTAGCATTAACTATTTCCAACATTATGGAAAGCAGAGCTTGTCAGACTAACCTGATATCTCTTTTATGAGATTAAAAGTTTGGTTGATGCACGTAATAAAGTCATTATAATATACTTAGACTCTGTAATATATTACGGTTTCTGCAACGCGTTTGACTTTGTACTGAATGACATTTTGATTAAGAAGATATAGCAATAAAAATAAACTCAGAAGACATTAAATGGATCAAACACGAGATAAATTATGTGTCTCAAATGCAACAGTAAATGTGAAACACTCATCATTTAGATGTGCTTCAAATGGGATCCTGCAGGGACCCATTCTTAGCCCAGTGCTATTTAGCATTTTTAAACTGACCTGGAAGAAAGCATGAAATCGATGTACATGGGAGTCTAGAGATGATACAAAGCCCAGATTTGAACAGCGATGAATAACAAAGAATGTGACTCAGTGATCAAAAGTCAAAAGACTACTTGACAAGCAATGCATTAAAAAAAAAAAAAAGCATGTTCCAATAAGGACCAAAATGTGAGGTCATAAATCTAGAAACACAAGGGACAGGCCTTATTTACAGGACTGTGATCCAGGAAACAATAATTTTGGAAAAAAAACCCTTCTATTTCATCATCACAGATGATCAGCACAGAATGTAACAAAAGTATACTTGGTTGTATAAACATAGCATCTGCTAGGGATAGAGAAGTTCTAATATTTTTGTATTTGTCCATCATGGGATACCCTGAGTTTAGAAATCACCTTGAAAACTGGAGAGAATTCACAAAAGCCCCAAGAATCAGGAAGATTTTGGAAAACCCATTCAAGTAAGAGATTCCAGAGTCTTTTAGTTCAATACACATATTGTCTGGTCACAAGCAATTGCAGAAGCCCAAATTAATATAAGGAATAACTTTAAAGGCCACTTCTGATGTCCTAAAATAAAGGCATATCTGGGCACTTTTGTTCAGAATGTAATGGTTCCAAATCAGTAGTTTAATTAAATAGTGAATCAATGTATTTTAAGAAGGCTTTCAAATTAAGTTTCCTTATTGACCCTGTAGAAACTCGAGACGTAGACTGACATTGCCACAGATTCTAGATGGTGATTACATAAAGATCAGTACCATCATGGGATACATCCTTTCAATACCTAGAAGTTGACACATTCAAAGGAAAACCAAGACTTAAAAAAACCCCACAAAACCAAAACCCAACAAAAAAGCCACCCCAAAACCCCCAGTGAGGATAGCTGATGAAGGTCACAGCTCCCAAGGACAGCAGGAGAGTCTCCATCACGAAACAGGTATTCATCAGCACCAGACTCCTTCCAAAAGGATGTCACATGAGATCAAACGTGATTTCATTTAAGTCCTATATAACAGAGAGCAGACTAGTTTTCAGTGGTATCTTCTGGACTGGTTATTTAGGTATTAGCTCAAAAATTCAATCCCGTATTTTTCCAGAGAAAACCGCTGAACGTGACTATGCTGTCTGGTATCATGCCACTGGAGATTATGAGGCATTGGGGGCCCCAAATAGGATGACCGATTTAATTTCATTCTGAATCTGACAACAGTCCTCCAGGAATAAAATGTGTAATCCAATAAGCCACCCAAATCTCCATAGTCTAATCACATTATTTTAAGCCCTTTTTAATCAACTTAAATTATTTCTTCATTAATCACATTTATGCTGATTCAGATCAACCCCAATCCTTAAATTTAGCAATGAAGTTACAAAAATCAATAGAATAAGGTAATCAAACTGTTTTAATGGGAATATTTTTTAAATTCTGATTGCCATTCATAATTGAATTATTAAATAGGTTGAGATAGCATACATAAAGCCAAATGTGAACTATGTGGGCAAGCTAACAGTGTTGTTTTAGCTGGTTTATAATGCACTTGGGGATGAAATTTTGCCTTGAGCATGCTATCTACAGGCCCCAGCTTTCTGTAAGAGAGAAAAGCAACTTTCAGCATACCCGACAAATGCATTAGCTCCTCCGAGGAAACTGTTTATCAATTTAGGAAAGCGTCCTTGAGGTGTAGGAGTTTGTACAGCTGGTGTGCAGGCTCTCCGCGGGGGTACAGGCACCACCTCCACGTGAACCCACGAGACAGATCCCTGCAGCAGCCCCAGTGCTCCCCAGTGTGGGTGGGTGTGCAGCCCACCTCCCCGTGCACGTGGGACACCCGTGGACTTGAGCTGTCCCATTCGTGCTTTACTATCCCTTGTCAATAAGCTTCATCACAAAACCAGGTTTAGGGAAAACTTTCTGATTGCTCCTCTACAAAGCGTACATATGGGTATCGAGGCATGTCCACATGTATACGCGCACGCAAAAATTTCTGAAGTATTTTACTCCCATCTACAGTTTTTTAGCTTTGCAACTACCTGCACAGTGCATACAATATATTCACCTTCAACATCCTTAGGATGAAAAGCTAGGCTGTAGAATAAATTACACTTGCTGATACAAGAGCAGCCTGCGTCAAGCCATGAAATACGCCACTACACCGATAGAGGAGCTGACAGGACTAAAACCGACATACAAGTGAAACAATGATTTCAATGGTCTACTTAGCACCAGTAAAACAAATCAAACGCCTCCCTTAAAAGCAAAACACAGGTTTCCCCAATAATACAGAGGAAATAAGTACTCAAGAGACAGCTGTGGTAACGCCGTTAAATCATATTATGTGACTCTAATAAGTAGGCGTATTCCAAATTTTTACCAATGCAGATGCTGAATGTTTGCATTACTCATCAAAATCAGGAGTAAATGATGCAGGTTACAAGCCCTTTGATAAGCCTTCACAGCAAACTGCAGCATCATAAACATTCAATTTATTTAAAGAATAACTGATTTGCTATGGTGATGCGTTAACTTTTATCACATTTCTTCAAAACTACCCACCTTCAAGGGCAGAGCTCTCCTACTTCCAGGAGTTCAAGTCTTAGGGAGAGAAAAATCAGTCTTTTTTTTTTTTTTTTTTAATAAATATAAGACTGCAATTGTAATGTAATTTTATTCCAGTCATATATTTTGCTAAATAATTATAATTCCTTTTTCTCACAAGTAAATTAGCTGCATGCCTGAATATTATGGTCCCTTGGGTTTCACACAGCACATGCATTTTTACTGTTTAAGTATATCACCAACCTGGCATAATTGCTTCCATCCAGCTAATATTTAAACATTATGAATTACTGGCAGCAGGGGTATTAAAAAAAAAAAAAAATCTAACCACAGTACAATTATACTGTAACTGCAACATAACTTAGTACTTTATGAGAAGAAAATAACACCTCAAATCTCCAACAGTCCTGTACACTTGCATCATTTAGAAAATGTTGAGCAAGAAGAATGTTGAGTCTGCTACCAGAAAAGTGGGAATCCCTCTGGCTTCTAGTTCGGCTCACGACCCCAGGAAGACCCCTTAGGAAACACTATCTGCTCCAGATTTGGACTCATGATTTCCATAAGACTCAAAAATGTTTTGAAGCAGAAAGCTCTGTACCTTCAGAGAGAAGGGCGTCTCGTCCAGGGTCTCCGTCCTTCCCAACATCGCCCCAGGATGCGCTGGGAGGGGATGGACCACCATCCCTCTGTCCTGCACTACCAGCTGAGGGGCTGCCACTGGCAAACACCAGTCTGTTGTTTCTGGTTTCACGTATAAACGTTTCAAGGCCTTCAGCCAAACAGCACCATTATAGAACAACTGCGCCACTGTGCTTAACACACCCAGCTCAATAGTGCAGATGTTATATGGATTTAATTAAACAGGAGGTCACCTGCTGTGGTGAGACACATGAAGGTAAGCCAGGTTTTATCCCTGAGCCCTGTGGCATCTCTCCAGCTGCTGGAAGGACTTACATCCATACCAGATGACTGATCCCTCCCTGCAGCACCTGGAGGGAGCCGGGTGCATTAGATGGGGCACGACAAAAGCAGAGGTGTTGGGCGGGAGCTTCTTAACATATCTGAAGAGAAATGCCAGGATATGAATTAAATCCCACCTTTCTTCAGGTGTTTGCTCCATTACTATGGATACAAGGAGAAATATTCTTCCACTCAGAATCAGAGCCTAACTTCATACTATTTTGATGCATAAATGTTTCTTTCAAAGACAAGCAAAGGGTCATCTCCTCTGTCAAAAGACTGAAGTGACAGCAAAATCTTTCTTGCAAGGACTCTGTGGTTGGCACCCAGGCTGCAAGGGAGCTGGGTTTATTTCTGCTCGGGAGCATGTAACCCACTGAAAGCAAGGCCTGATTCACCATCTTTGACATACTCTGTAAGGACAGCTTTTTAATTCCTTCCTGGTGATGCTGTGCCCCTTGTTTGGAAGTGTGAAACAGGCGCTGTGGCGCACGCAGGATAAGGACGGGTCCCACCACAGCAGTCACCGTGCTCCCCTGGGGACGCAAAAGCACCGAGTCCCTGCTCCTCACAGCCCCCATCCCGAGGCTCACCTTCTCCAAGCGGGTGCCGTCACCACTAGGCTTTGGTCCCACTGAGGACAAACACCCCCAATTCACACCCACCCCCCTCACAGCTGCGTGGCACACACGTCTCCAGCTGCGGTGTGCACTGCAGGAGCCCAGGGACAGCCACAGGAGCACCCCTTGCCTGGGCGTGAGATGCGTGGCAGGAAAGGGGGTATTTAGCAGCAGGGATGGGAGCAGCTGGGCCAGTGGTTTTGGGAAGCTTTTTGTTTTGGGAGGTCCAAGTTTTGTACCTGCCTTCTTGAGGACGGAAAGCCACAGGCCCCATTGCTAAACCACAAGCTTCCCTTATCATCTTGCACAGTTGCCATTAACACCAACAGGCATGCTCCCCAAAGCAACTTGAGAAGGATCTAAAAGACATCTGTTAAATACTGGCAAAATTTAATTTTGCAAGTGTGCACAAACAATGGCAGGAGTGTGGCATAAAAGTGAGCTATGGCTCAAAAAGCCAGGTCAAAATGAGTGACTTATAATTATGCTGCAGAGAATTAAGCAAAAGCCATGCCTTCCAAGCAAACATGACACTTTCAACATTACTACACAGTCATGACAAGGAGGGAAGCTATTTACAAGAAGCATAAAAAACCTGAAGGAAAGGTATTCACAGGAAATTGCCGCTAACCACTAGGAACCCACGTTTCCATGGACAAAAATCAGGTCAGAACTTACAGTCCATTCAACGGGCCCTTTAAAATAGATGATGATTTGCAACAACTGTGTGATTTAGCAGTTGCTCATTTTAAGCTTTAATCTTACAAACACTTGCACACACATTTAGTGCCCATGGTCACACTGTTGATTTGTTAATATCCTATTCAGCATAAAAGAGCACAAACGCCTGTGCATTTGTTCATCCAACATCTCCTCAAGCCCTTTTTAAACATGAGTGCTCTGGCTTTTCAAGACTTCTAGAGCTAATCCCTCCCACCAGGGAAATGCAGATTCTGAGTTTGTCAGTGTGTTTTTTACATAAGCAGATATGGTGAAAAGATAAATTTCAAGGAAAAGCCTTTTTCTTGCTCTAAAAGAATTAGCTCCCTCTCTTCTTCTTTCTTGTTATTTTTCATCAGTTCTTTTAGGTGGGCGTATGAGCAATGAACACTCCCCAACACATTGCTCCAAGGTAAATAAAGGGTAAAAGAGTACACCTCCATTTAGTTGCAGGACTCGCTGCCTCATGGAAAAAGAGACCAGAGGTGGGCAAGAAAGCGCCTTGGCAGGGAGCTGGCAGCAGTGAGTGCCCCACGCCCCGGGGAGCGGGGGACACCCACTCTGTCTCAAGCCGGGCTGCTCCAAACTCAGCACGCCTGGGAGAAGCCAACTTTTGAGCTCTGTTTTTACAGATGACACTATTTTTTTTTCTAGCTGGTGGCTGCAGGAAAATCATATTGCTGTAAATATGCCATTTTGCTATTTTTTTACTGTGTCTGTCTTTTAATGGGAGACTAAAAAGGACAATAATTAAAAAATGATATAGTTTTCAGAAAATTATAGAATTTATTTGCTTTGCCTGTCAGCTTTCAATGTCAAAGCTCTTAATGAAATTTCCAGTCTTAACCCTAAAGCAAAGCTTTATCCAATGAAGGGCAGACATATTTTATATCTGTTTAATTATAATAATGAAGACTTTGGTGATGCATTTAAAAGAACTACAGTATAATCAGGGCTGTATCCAGAGAACTGCTTTGTTGTGCCCAGGAGAATTTGTCTGTCTTAATTAAGTCTCCTCTTTCAGACGCAGAACATAGTGACTCTTTCATCTGAACTACCTTATATAATTGCACAACCGCTCTACTTATTGCATATGGCATACATTGTTTTTCAGTGCAGTTTCTAACATTATCATCATGCTTCTTAAAGCAAAAATATAGAAAACAGTCTGGACAATGTCTTTGCATATACTGAATGGTATGCGCATGCTTCAGTCTTGCAGTTCAGCAAGGGGAGCAGCAGTAAAATATGAATGTCCTAATGCTATTATTAATCTGAATCAGATTAAATTCTCTTAGTTCACACAAAGCAATTGTTCTTTACTTACCTGGATGTAATGAAAGCAGAATCTAGCCCACAGGAGCAATGTATGAGGTTCATGGAAATCCCACACTTAATTATACCACACTTTCTGGCTACATTCTTTTAAGGTATATTTGGAGTCAAGAGAACAGTACAAAACACTATAGTAGCACCAGATAATTTACAGGTAGATTAAAAAAATATTAAAAAAAATAAAAGGCTGGCACAACCCAACTTCAATCATCAGTTTCTTCCTAAACGCCGACAGAAAACATAATTTTCTCCTATCAATAACAACATGCCCCAGAATAAACTCACATGCAACATTAGGAAAGTGTGTGAAACTACGAAAACCACACCATCCAGAAATTAGCCAAAATATTAAATTACAAAGGATAAATTTGGAAGGGGCCTAAATACATCCTTTGATTTCAGGGTCAATGTGGCTACTGGAAGTCGTAGAAGGGAAGTAACTAAACTTGTGAAGAACTGAAGGGTGGAGCATTTTTAGCACATTAACTGATCTGGGCTGTTACTTTTCAGGGTTTATAGGTTACTTTTGGTGGCACACTCCTTCTGGATACCTTAATGCTAAACTTGGAGAGTTTTCTCTTTCTCTGCTGCCTGAAAACACAGGGCTTGAAATCAAATTTTGAAATCCAAGTAGGAGAACATACAAGACTGGGTATGAAGCAGGTTCTCCTTGCATCCCATTTATGAAAATCTCAAGTACAGATGTCACATATCATTGTATATAGAGATAGAGGTACGTGTATATCATCCATCATCATGAAGCAACAGATGCGCCTCCAGAGTAACATTCACTTAAGCAGAAGTTCAGTTACTTCGCTTTGCGTGAAGCACAGAGCTGATGATACATCCCCAGCTCTTGCTGAGTCAATGAAATGTTTAAACACAGATCTACCGTATTCAGTGAAACTTAAAAGATATTTTAGCGCTTTGGTGATCTCAGAGACTCACCTGCAGTTGTGCAAGAAGTAGAGGCCAGAGGAGCTGCGAATGCTACTGACACGCTGTTATACTGAGCCACAAAACCACTCCTCTGTTTTCAGAGATTGCTCTAACTCTGTATGAAACCTACATGTTTTATGTGTCATGTCTTCACGGTAGGAATGTATCAGCACACTGTGAAAATAAGTCAAACAGTTCTCTTAGCAAAACAAGGCGTTTCTTTGCAAGTGCAGAAAAGACACCGCACACCATTCCTGAATGTATGTTCAACTAGACTGCTTGGGATATCTTCAGAAAACCGAGACTACATACCTGAAAGATAACCCTTTTCATTTTTGACCATAAACATGATCTGAGGGCAGGTAGGAGAAACGGCCTTGAAACCTCTTAACCTAAACCATATCCCTTTGACCATGAGTTCCCCAATAATTAAGCAAGATGTAATAAACAGTTCAGTTTGGATAATACCAAATGCTGGCTTCTTACTTAAAAGTTTCAGTGTAATTGCTTTTCCTTTTTGTATTTGAGTGTTCTTGTTCATGCAATCCCAGGAAAGATACACAGAAGTGCCCCATTACCTCTGCCATTTCCTTTTTATATGCTTAAACAGTGATGACACGGAAGATGTTTACTTTGGCAGTTTTGTGCAGAGCTGGTCCAATGAAAAAGCAAAACCAGGTCCATAAGCAGTCCATATGCACAGCCTCACTAAGAAAATGACACGCTGCTCATAGTTTAACCGGAATTTTGAGAGACAGAAAACGTCTCTTAAGTCTACGAGATGCAGGTGTTTATGCTACAGGGAAGAATGGGACTAAAAGGCCTGGAAAATCTTTTCTTGTTTTCCTATTTAAGCCTGAGCAGAGAGACAGACAATGTTTGGCAAATAAATGTATTTTAAATACACATCCTGGACATGTTTATACTCCATTTGTGAATAACATAGGGAATTGAGAATAAAGCTGGGTTAAGTCCTGTGGCTTGAGACAGGACACGTGGGTATGAGCAGACAGGCACGAGCACAGGCGTGCAGCTGCGCGAGCACGCACCACGCACCGACACACACCTAAGATGGAGCCTTGAAGGGATTTCACCACCTCCTTTCCAAGGGCATTCTGTAAAATTGTAACCACCTTGGTACATTCTGAACCAGTCCAAGAGCAAACATTTTCTCCCACACATGTATCTCCTCAAAGCCCAGAGGGCAATCATATCTCGCCGGGATGATTACGCAGCATCCAGAAGGGGAAAGAGAGGCAGACCAAGAGAGGAAGAACTCCAGCAGACAGAAACTGGGAAAACCAGCACAAAACTTCTCTCCTTATAATTACCTTGGTAGAACAATGGCAGAATTATACAAAGGGAGCAACCAGAGCCCCTTCCAGCATACACTGCTACTGCTTGGATTAACCAGATAGAGCTGTTCCTGAAACTGATACGTAAATTGACATCAATTCAATCTGCATATATAATTTCAATTCACTCTCATTTTTCACACCAAATGATGTCAGATTTTAATTAAAATCTTTTAACTGAAAATTAAAATGTCAGCGGTGATGCACAGATGCTGCTGAACAGATTTATCTTCTCCCTAACATAAATAAAAAAGAGAAGAAATACCTAAGAGCAAAAGTTTCAAGCGATACTTTGCTCAGCCAGCATCAGGGACTGAGCACCGCTAAATTAAGTCCCATGGTTGCATTTTCTTTCTAAACATACCTCTTGCTGTCAGCTTCATGCTCGTAGGATCAGGGACTACTCAGCTGAACTCTAGTATTCAAATAGCAGGGGAATGTAAAAGCAAATAGCTCCTAAATGCAGTCTATCAGTACAGTGTGAGCCTAATGCATGACTTAGGAAACTGAACAGCTTTTTCACTCATCAGACCAAAGACGGCCTCTTAGCAAAACTGGAGCCTTGAACTCCACCACTGGTACATCACACACACGGGTGCGCGCTCCTCCGCCTCAGCATCCCCCCACCCAAGGCACGGCAGTCCTGCATTCGGGTGGGACTCAAACGCAATGGCTGAACACTGCCTTCCACCTCTTCAAAAACATTCATCAGTGGGTTTCACTAGGAGAAGGGATAACGGAAGAGCCACGCAGTGTGATGCCTGTTTTCCAGAGCCACTGCTCTAATGAAGCCTAACTCCACTTCTTCCAACTGCTAATTGCTTCAAATGACCTAACGTGGTCTGACACACCCAGCACTCGTTTACTAACAGGTTCCAAGGGGCATTCGCCAAGTTACCTTTTGGCCCTGCTACTGCCATCAAACTCACAACTATTTTAATCAACAGACTGTTCAATCTACATCCAAGGTCCACAGGATCGCTGGCATGAAGCGAGACCTGCAGCTCTTCTCTCCAAAGCTGCTGTTTCTGATGTTTCCAGAGGTTCTTCTGTTTTGTTTAAAGGCGTCAGAGTTACAAACTTTTTTCATCTGCCTCGAACTAGCCACCAGCTTCAGCCTGAATTTCTAAGTTCACGCATGATTTGGCTGGGCCGGTCATCGTACGCGACCAGGCCCTACTGATGCTGCTGGCCATTTGCGGAAACACCTTCTCTGATTCCACGAATAAAGCCCGTTCCATGGCTTAACTTCATTTTCTGGCTACAAATTAAATAAGAGAGACAATAAAATGTTGCATATTGCAATGTACCCTTACAGTGAATAGGGCACCCTTAAGCAGAGTGGGAACGTAAACAAAAATTAAGACATGAGTCACAGAGAGCAAGTCAAACTAAAAAAAAAAAAAAAGGAAAAAGAATACTGCTACAGTGAGGGTGTAAAGAAATTATAAATACAAGAGAAAAGTCATAAATGGAGTTCCGTGTAGAAGCGGCTCTCAGGCATGGGCAGCGCGCTGTAGAAGTGGACAAGGTGAAGAGCTTTTGACACCTCGCTCAGTCCAACTTTCCCTCCTCATTAAAAGAGCACCTGAAAAAGGAAACCTCCATTCTCCAGGGAGCACATTCACTTCTCAACAAATGTTACCGAGTTGCACTACTGACATCAATAAAAGGAAGGTAGTTGAATCACTAAAGCTCGTTTTGGGTTGCTACTGATTTGATGAGGATCTGCTGCTCAAGCTGCTAGTGGTTTGAGCCTAATTTTCTGATAATTTGTTTCTGTGTTCTCAGAGACTGCTTTTATTACCCTGTCCTCATTCCTGAGGTATCTAACATCACTGTACCTGTCAGGTGCTGGGAACAGAAAATTATTTCTCTGCAGTATTAAGAAGGCTGAAAAAAGAAAATGGATATTACTAATGGGCAGCTCCAGCACTGCTGTTCATACAGGATATGGCAGTTCCACAGAGCTGAATTACATTACATATTTGCACATGGCAATTTGCACTGTACAGGAAATACTCTTCTCCTTAACTGAGTGTTGCTGTTAAAACAGATCAGCCAGGAAGAAAAAAAAAAAAGAAAAAAAAAAAAAGAAAGAAAGAATAGGAGTTCAAATGGAAAAAAAAGCCAGCCTCATCTTTTCAACTGTCTGCAGAGTGCAGGCACATCCCACTAACCCCTCCAGCCGGCACACTGCACACCACGCAGCTGTGCATGGCAGAGACAGGGGATGCAGCAGTTCTCATCCTTGAGACCAAAGGCCCAAATGAGCCAACCCCTCCGGCAGCGGCAGCGGCATGTGGCCCCAGCTGACTCCCAAAGGCAGAAACCTGCCAAGGGCAGCTGGGCAGCACAGAGACCCAAGACACCCCAGCTTCACCAGCGATGGCTCTGCCGTAACCAGGCATTTTGCTCGGTTGTTTCCCAGGGTCGGTTCTCCTACTGCCCGTCCTGTGCAGACCCGCGGCAGGCTGGCTGGCCTGGGGGGGCCCGGCAGCCAGCGCAGAGGCAGTGGGCACAGCCTGGCTGGCCTGCACTGAACGACAAATGCCTGAGACATCCGAGACACCCCGCACTCAGGCATGCACACAGTGATTCACAGCATTCATTTCAGTTGCCAGAACTATTTAATAAACCACTAGTAGACTTCAGGCTTGAAATTTCACAGGGATGTTTAGACTGAGAGCTCATACAGTGACAAACTTCTGGCTTTGAAAAAGACTGTTAAAACCCATCTTTGGTCGTTTACACATCCTCTCTTTTAGTGTGAGACCTGCCATCTGCCTACTGCAGTTTGCCAGTTACGCTGCCGTATCACCAGCCACCGTGCTGCTGCCGCCGTGCTACTGTAACGCAGACAAAAACCCCTGTTGGTGTCTTCACCCGCACGCTGCTTTTGGACTGTTGCCTGAGGAGGAGCGAGTGGCTTAGGGTTCGAGGTAGAGGGCAGTGGGACTCGTCATTTATATCCCAAGCATTGCCATACAGGTAGGCTCTTCCTCTCCGGGAGCAGTGAGGAGCACAAACACCCCCAAAGTCCAAGTGGGGAGTCCCACTGACCTGACACCCCTCCGCCGGCACTTCAGAGAGACTGCCCAGCACCGGCCCCCTCCATCACCATGACTGCATCCATCCCTGCGTCTCCATCGCCCTGCTTTTGGGACACTAACCAAGACCCCTGAATGCTGATAAAAATGTCAGCTCTCCCACAGGCCCCTTATCTGACCTTAGACACGGTCAAATTCTCCCTCCTTGCATCAGTTCATCACCTCCAAGATCAACATCAGGGTGATTTCCACCCCTGTCTCCCCTCACAGAAGCTGAGCTGTGGGAGCAACACATGAAACAGCAGCAGCTGTGTGTTCAAACAGGGGGGTAAGGAACTTGGCACACATTAAGTTCATGTCCCTTGCTCCTTCCTCACCTGCCTGAACCCAAATGCGTACAGCAGACTGTTTAAAAACAGAGGTAATTTGAATTAAATAGCAGTCCTAACACATTCCAGGAACATTCCTGAAAACCAAGCATTTGGATTAATTTTATTCAAAAGCCGCTGAACAAACACCCAGCTCTGCTGTAACACCGTTGCTCTCGCCTCGCCTTAGTAATTCAGTTCCCACTGTGGGGTGCTATTTATCTCATTCCCCTTACAACATAAAAGCCATTTCTCCAGTCAAACCTCTACATTATAGATGGTTATTTTCTCCTTTATCATAAGCCCGCTAATAGTCTATTTCATATGGAGGCAAAGCATCCAGCTGAATGATGAAGGCGGCAGCAGAGAAGCAATCCTGCTTGTGCAAGGGACCTCTCCCAGGATTCTAATCTGTTTGCGAAGGCCTGGCTCCAGTGCCATGCTGGCTGTACATCACTGTGATTACACTGACTGGGTTATTCTGATTTACTGGAGAGAGAGAGAGAGAGAGAGAGAGAGAAAGAGATGGAGAGGCAGGAAATTGGCCCAGCAATGATGTACTAATGTATACTCCTCCCCAGAAGCTCAGTGCCTCTAAATATGAAAATGTTAAAAACATGTTTTTGATAAGCATGACAAATCACGTAAAGTCATAACAATTTTATTAGAGGAAACATTTTCAAATGCATTGATTAAATTAGGAATAATGCCTTGGACCTAAAGATATAAACTGCTAATCTCATCAGCATTAATGACCTCCTGAAACAGAAGGGAGGAAGTCAGCATCTTCAGGACCGAGACAAAGAACACACAGCGCACGACACCAGCCCTCCATCGGCCACACTGCAAGGGATAAAACTGGGCGAGAAGACAAAGACTGCGGAGACCCAAATCACGTGTTAAATTGCTTCAGCTAGCTGTGATTTTAACTGCTGTTTAAAATTACTTAGTTCTTGAGCTCCAACAAACATTGAGACACTTACTGTAATCAAAAAGTGGCCTATATAAAAGCAGTAAGTGTTTTTCTGTTTATATTCACAATGAAGCAAATAGAAAAATGAATGTGCTCAACCTGTAATTGTCTTTCCAATGTAAATGGCTTCCAGCATGCACCTTCCAATGTATAAGTTGCATGCAAACATCCCACAGACCAAACTGCTAACTCCAAACAAAGAACATGCTGCAAGGAGCTAGTCGTAAGGTGGCACTCACCGTCCCACTCTGCCATAACACCACCACTCTTCTCCCACAGAAAGTCCCGCTCCACCCTGATATAGACACTGATCTCCCTCCACAGGCCTACTAAGTGGAGGAAGACGAGGGAAGGTGTAGACCTTTCATTGCACGTGGAGCCTAAGGATGGATCCAATTGCCCCTTACCTCCCTCATGTTGACTGACAAAGAAAAATCATCATCACTGACTAGGCCTAACCTGTAACCTGTGTTTCGAGGTGCCATTGTCAAGATTAGGGAGACCTCAGCTTGATAAAGAGCAAGGAAATGAGCAAAGATGACCGTGCATCTTTTTAAATGTTCTCCTGGGGCCTGGAGATGGCCAGGGCTTGTTCTCATCCCTGCCATGGTTGAGACAGCCTCAGGGACACGCGCGACCTAAACTCGTTTCCAAATGGCTGCGCACACTCAGCAGACCGGGTGGAAAGCAGAGCATGGTCCTCGCGTCCTGCTTCCCAGCCCCTGAGGGCCGGCGTGCGACTGCTGCCTTCTCCCTGCAAAACCCGGGAAGTCTCTTCATACTGAAGGTACTTCCTGGTGGAAACAATCCACTAAAACTAAATTGCTCGTGCAATAGTGCATACAGAATTGGGGCCTTTTATACCGAATCCTCCTTTTATCCTCCCGCAACAGCAAACATTATAAAGGATGTTTTATCCCTTTTTTTTTTTTCCCCTCCCATGTTTAGCCGTTTCCCTCTTGCTCTGTGAAAATCCTAAGCAAGAAGAAAGAGTGAAATGAATGTATGCTATGTGTGCCAAAATACAGACAATAGACTGGGAGAAAGTAAACTGTTCTTCCCTAAACTCAATAATTATCATTATCTTACATGTTTTCTGAAACACCAGCAAACATAAGGAACTGCTGATGGAAGAAGAATTGTTTTAACAAAGGTTCTGTCTTCAAATTTAACATTACTAGGGAAAAGAAAAATGCAAATAAGTACATCATTGTGGAAAACCAGCAGAATTATCCAAGTGCTTTTCCCCACCTTTCCTCTTTTATGCAGTTTGTAGATTTATGTACTTCTCTTTCTTGCAAGGACTACATCACAAGATAATGCATGATTCATTCATTCATTCATTCATTCAGCTTCACCAGTGTAGCTTCATCTGTCAGGTAAATGGGAAACACATACTGACAGCTGTGCATTAACACTATTTCTGCCTGACTCACCACGACAGAGCTCAAATCCAAAAAAGAAGCCTCACCTCAAACAGGGAGCAACATAGCTTAACCTCCCTTCAAGACTCAAAACTCATGCAACACCCTGGATCCCCACATCAGAGTACCCTGTGTAGTGAAAAACTGAGTTTTAAAGCTTCAGCTCTGAACCTCCAGGACATATGAGAAGCCAGGAGCTTGCTGGCTACAGACACCTTCCTCCATGCTAAAAGCTAGAAAGATGCTCTTCTGTGCACCCCTGTAATTTCCAGGAACACAATACAGAAATAATCTCATGTGTGTATCCAGGAACAAGAGAGAATGATTCACCTTGCACATTTTATGCAAATTTGGTCTGAAAGTCCAGACAACTAATTACTTGAAGTGGATTGGTACTATTATTTTTTTTTTTTTTCTTAAACTGTAATTCCAGATTTAAGGTATGAGTTCGGTTGCTTTTTCTTCTCTTTCATTTATTATAGGAATAAGCTTTCTATTCCTAGTCTGTATCTGTCATTAAATTTGTAGTGTGTGCGAACACTGATGGGTGGTTTTTTGCTCTATCAATCTCTGTTCTGTTGTAACAACTGGGAAATGCATCTTATTCTGCATTATACATATGAAATATTTAGAACAAACAAAAAGAGAACACTGGCTACCCACATACATTAAGTATCTGATAGTAAAGTGAAAATAGTACATGCGGTAGTACAGCTGCACAACATTATGATAACTGAGTCTGTCCTCCACCTCTTGAGTCACTGAGTTTCAGCCATTTTCAGTATTCTTGATTTATCTTTTTTTTTTCCATTGTAAATAAAGAGACTTCATTTCCAAACTCTTCCCATCTTTATTTTTTCCCTTAAACTCACCTCTGAGAGACTTAATGAGGACAGAAAATTGATCAGCGAGTACACTTTATGCCTTATTTGAAAGCACATAATGTTTCTCACAGGTCCTCTTTGTAGGGAAGATGTTTCTGGCAAGTCCTTCTCTTCTATAAAAGTATTAAGAAGAAGGATTACAGAGAGAGCCATGGCAGCCCAGGACTTGGGCATGGGCCTGTGCCATTCAGCTTCCACAGGAAGATTCACTCCAGGTCTACAGATACAGGGTTGAGCAAACCGCTGTAACATAATGCCGTCATAGCTGCCACTGCTAGAAACCATGACCGATCTGTTGCCCCTCCGGGGTTCACAGCTGGATTGCTGTTGTCTAACAGGCACTATTAACCGCAGCGAGTGCTCACGCAGTGAACGGTGGGATGGCAATCAACAGATCGCCACCGGAAAGGTCTGCGCTCACACTTGAGCTCGCACGGGCAGCTGCAGAACTCCTCTGCAATTTTCATGATACACCTTACCTTGGTTGTTTACATATGGCAATAAGGAAAACCCACCTACCAAACCAACTCCCAAATCAGCTGTCCCAGCACATGAACATCCTCTTTGTATTGTAAAAGTCAAGCTCATCTTGAATAGTCACATGCAAATCCCATCTTTACATTACTGAGGTCTCCAGGGATTTTAGGGGGGTGATCTATGTGGAGGGAGTATTCTGTTTTTAATGAGCCCTTGGCTCCTACAGAATCGACAGCAACAGAAGTTAACTACTAAACCTTCATTGATTTCAATGGGCGACATTGATTGCTCGGTACATAAAAGGGAGGGGAAGTGTGGCAGAAATTGCATATGCCAGACTCCAGCCCAGGGCGAGCCGCAGCTGCTGCACGCTAACCTGCCAGCCCAACCCTTGGTTCAAAAGCTGACAAAACCACAGAGGTCCCTCGTGTGAGCACACAGCTCAGCGCACCGTCATGAGGATCCACTGGCAAACCCTTGATACGGCAAGATGCAGTAACTTGGTTAGCACAGATGTGCTTTTAAGACACCAGGACTGCATCCCCCAGCTGGACATGGCCAGCTCTCCCCACTGGCAGCCTGGCAGGTTTTAGGACTAACCCGAGAGATTTTTCTTACCAAAGTCATGAACTTCCAGTGCCCCGAGTAACTCACCTGTGCTGAAACATGGCTCCCTTTGAGAAGCATAAGGCTCAATCCTGTTCTGTTTTGGTTTTATTAAATTAAAAACAAAACCACAAACAAATAACGGTTGGTGTTCAAACCCAAATCTTCATCTGTCTATGGACCACTATTTACATGGAGGGTGTGTGTGTGTGTGTCTCCTAGAGCTGTCCAATTGAAAATTAATTTATAGCCCTGTCTTCAGAAACATAACATTAACCACAGAGTGACAAGACATCATCATGGGAGAAATAAACAACCTTTGGCAGAATGCACTGGAGTGCCAGTTAGTTAACATGCAACTACAGGAGTAGTAGGGAAAAAAAAACAGCTAGTTACCCTTAAAAAAACCCAACACAGTATGCTTAAAACTTTCTTTTCTATTGCTTACGGCTATAATTAGTGGGTAGTAAACATTTGTGTGATGACAGCATTCAGATGTCACAACAGGGAGTTGGACAGCACTGGGTAGGTACTGTATGAATAAAAAGAGGCAATAGTTGGCCTAAAGGGTTGACTGTTAATATTGCCTGCATTATTCACATTTCTGAAAAAAAAATCTTACTCAAAAGGAAATTTTTAAGGGCACTCAGAATATACACTGTCTCATCAGTTAGGCTATTGACACAGAATAACTGTGTTAATAATAAATAAAAATAAATACTACGCTAATAATAAATACACATTACTCAGAGCAGTAACAGTAAATTGTATAGTTTGAGATAAAGTCTAATAATAGCAGCGGTTTCCTTATTCATATCACTACATGCAATGTTTGTTGAACGGGGTGGAGGGTTTAAGACATTTCCCATGTTAGCCAGGAGTAATTTTTAAATTGAACTGGAAAAGAGTTCGTGAAAAATGAAAGTATATTTAATTGCAAAATGGACTCAAGACGTGCATTAAATCAGCTAATCTTATCAGGCTCCCTTCATCTGTAACTCTCACCAGCAACAAAAATGGAAAGTGGCTAGGAAGCTGTTTGAAGTGCCTTTAAGCTTCCCACTGATGTACTCTAAACAAAAGGTTCAAGGTTTCTGCGGGAGGAGTAACAAACCCACCAGGACTTCACGAAGGGTGCGTGTCCTCAGTTTTCCCATGAACCCCTCTCTGCTCTGCGCGCAGGGGCTGTGGGAGCGCGGTGGCCTGCCTCACCCACGCCCGCGGCTGGCTGGGGCTGCGCAGCCGAGACCCTCGAGCTGCAGGCAGCTCACCCGAGCAGGAGCCTGTTTAACGGGACCGTTCGCAGAAGTCTCCCTACGCACTGTTTGCGCTAAATTTAACATTTGTACTAGATTGTTCAAGATCTCCTTTTAAACCAATTGCTACATGCAAATATTTTTATCTTCATTTGCAAGATACAAAACCCAAGGGTTTAAACCATGAATTTGGCTACGATCATTAACCTGTAATTGATTTTCCATTACGCCATTTTAATCTTTTCATGCAACCGTTATATTATAGACTAAAACTCAGTCTCTTCAGCAAGCAGAGTGTGCCCACAGTCAGTCTTCTCAGGTGGACAGAAAGTCTTCACCCAGCCACACGTGGAGGTCAAATGGCATAGCTTAGGCACACACCATAAATAAGTGGTTATAGTCAAGAACGGTTAAGGTGACTGTTTTAAGAAAGGACACCCGATGCCTCTTCCCATGCCTTGAAGAGACAAGGGAAGGAGCTGGAAGCCTATCAATCCGGGGAGGCTAAGGGAAGGGCTTTGCTAGCTGGTTGTGCTGCAGCAGGAGCACCCTTGCCACACCGATGCAAGTCCCAGTCTGAGGGCTGCAGTTTGACAGCGATGAGGGAGCAGTTGCAGGAGGACCGAGGGAGGTGAGGGGTAGACAACGATGCACAATTTCCCTTCATACAGGATTAAATGCAGCCCACATGCAAAGCAGAGTTTCACCAGGCGCATTGCCAGGGTGCAGTGAGGGGAAGGCAGTGCTTGGACCGCAGAAGGGCCTGCAGGATTACACCTTCGGGAAACGTGGGCATCGCTCCCACCCATCTGCCATGGAGTGCACGGGACCTTCAAAGACCAGAAGGAGAAGCAGGAGCCCGGCCCCGCTGCTGCGCAGCACTCGAGTAACAGCTGCTGCCGGGCTTCCCGGGGGCTGCATCCAGCTGCACGCACCAAGACACCCTGCTCTTGGTTCTGCTTGCGGGGAGATTTGCCAAGGGGAAGGCAGCTGGCAAAAGTCAGTAAATCCTTCAGCTCTAGCAAGCAGAGATCCTGCTGGGCCCCTGGCCAGCTCTGATGGTGGGTCAGATAAAGAGCTGTGCGCTCCAGGTAGCTCATAAAAAGAGATTAAACCAACACAGTCAATGAGACAGTTTCCTTCTATTTGCCCGCTCAGGCAGAACAATTTCCCCTCCAGATTACTTTCTGCCTTCCTCCACTCAGGAGGAGGCTGTGAATTGGCCCTGATCAGGAGGCACTAGGGTGCCCAGGTGGGAGGCATGGGAAAGCTGCAGCCAGAACGGAGAGGGGCACACCCAGGGAGGCCCTGCGTCCCCCCTCCGCACTCATCCTCCCGGCATTGGGCCATTCCTATGGGATGAGTGTGCTTCCTGCTGTGGCAGGGACACAGACCCATAAGCTGCAATGCAAATGTAAATGTGTGATCATAAAAATAATAATAAAAAAGCATTTAGTTGTCACACAACTAAGCAATCATTTCCATGGCGTTCAGAGAGTCCATCCAGACGGACTGTGGAGGTCCATCAGACTGGGAGATTTTCTCCGCTCCTTGCAAGCGTGGCTTTGACTGACAAGGGAGCACGAGACAAGCATTAGTGACATGCCTTGTTAAGCTTTGTCAACAATGCAACAAGAAAGCCAGAAGACACAGCTGAGATGCAAGAACAACAGATGGAGATTCTGCCAAGATAGTGCTGCTTTCCTCCAAGGACAGCCATGACCTACCCAAGCTCCAGGGATGGTCATCTATCATGTCGGCATTCCCATCTTCCCCAAGGAGAGCAAAGCTAGCTCCCCAAGGCTCAATATTCCTTAAACCTTTCCATCAGAAGGGATAAAAGAGAAAAAAGAAGTGATAGAGCAACACCGTGTATCAGACATGCAATTACTGATTGTACATGAAGTCCATATCGGCTATGCTTTTCCCTAAAATTTGCAGAGCACCACCCAACTGAAGTCTACGTCAACAAAAAGCACTTGGCCACCTGGCAAAGGGAATCCACTGACCAAGCCTCAGGTACGGATCTGCACAAGCATTTTTAAAAGATGGAGGTCTGCAAAGGAACATACACACCTACTCTCACATCCATGTGCCTAACATCTCTGTTGTGCTTCATACCAGGTAACTAATTACAGCAGGACAGAAACACCAACACCCCAGTTAACCAACTTAATGAATCAAGATTTTGTGGATGTTAGTTGACATTTCTAGGGAAATGCAGTGTCATCACGAAAAATCGTGTGTTACAGGATTGTCTTCAAAAGCATTCAGTTTGTTTCTCCAAGCTGAATAACTGATAGGTTAACACCTCTAATGCACTGAAAACATTTGCTGTATAGTCCCCAAGAACCCCTACTCCCTTTAGCACAGTCTGAGGTTTCTGTTACTGCACCAAGAGTCTCAAGAGAACAACAAGATAAAGAATCTACATCCTCCTACCTACAGCATCTCTATTGTAACTGCTGCTTACTAAACCCCTGCATGGTGCCTCAACATATTTACACCTGGTTTTGCATTTACTCTAAGTTCTTTACAGATCGTATTTCTGAACTTTGTTCCCTGTAGAGAAACTTTCATCTCTCAGTCTGAATCACACTTCTGTCACATAACAGTTAAGTACAACATCTGAGCCCTGAGGTCAGATTATCAAAATTTATTTAAAGATCGTGCATAACAGAAAGCATCAGCTCACAGCAGGAGCCTATGTGAACAATTAAAAACACAACAGAGGTGCCTTTCTCAGCTGTCAAGTGGCCTTTCATGTTTTATTTAGTGTGTTAAGCATATTGCTGCTGGTTTGAAATGAAGATCAACACAGTTTGCGGGCAAACATACTTTTATAAAAAGTAATTCCTGTTGAACTGCACGGGTGTGACACAAAAGATTTGGCCTCACCCCATAATAATAATGGGCTGTTTTGACCTAACCTCTGCCCTACACCATCTTCTTCTGCCATGCTGAAGAACCTTCAGCTGCACCTTCTGGGAAGAGCTGTAGTGTCATTAATATACTTGCTATACTTAATATACTTCAGATTCACTGAAACCAGCTGTAGCAACTCCTGAATCGTGCAGCTTTCAGCACTCCATTCCTGTGCGAGCCAAAAAGCAGAGACTTTCCCCTAAGCTGCCTCTGCCCCATGCTCATCTGGAGCTGCTGCAGTGCTCCCACAGCTGCAAAACATCCTGGCCGCTTTAATTAGCAGATGACACCGAGACGGTTTTAGAAAAGGAGAAGTCTTCCTCTCTCATTTGCTGTTTCACAGCCTGTCCCAAAGTCTCTAATGATATATATTCACACCTCCACATAGAACTCAATGGGAGTGGAAAGAGATTGGTCATCTGCAGGCAGCACATCATTTTTCTCTAAAATGTGGAAAGTTGTTAAGTAAAATGTCACTAGGAAAGGAATTCCAGGTGACTTTAGATTATTTAACTGTCCACACAAAGTCTTTGCATACATCTTGCAATGAAAGGTTCCTTTCCATTAAAAAAGTACGTATAATTTTAAGAGTTTGCAATTAAAAAATGCATTGGAGAAAATGCTCCGTCTCTAAGCTGGTGCAAATCTTCATAGTTCTGCTGATTTCAACAGGCCAGCATACAACAAAAATACTTTTAAGTGGCAAAAAGTCAGTTAAAAATATTTCTTCAAGTCCTTTATTTCAAGGTTTTGGGGAGAATTACTCTTCTCACATCTCACTCTCAGGAGCTTTGCTAAAAAAAACCCCAAGATGTAAGGGAAGCAGCAGCCTCAGAAAGCCCATGACAAATTTCAGCAGAATTATTTGTTTTGCTTCTAGCAAAATAAAATCCACTGCTCATATTCTTCTAACAAGTAATTCCTCTCAGGTGACTTACTAATATTTTTACGACTTTGTACGAATTTATTTTTTCATCTGGAAACATTTAGGGGAAGAGGCGCTCGATAAATATCTCAATGAGCTACACATCCATTTCTTGATAATCTGCTGAAGAGATAATTCCTACCAGTTACAGGAACCTAAAGCCCACTCTCTGAATGCTCTTTGAGTCAGCCGTTCTTTGCACGTCTGACCAGGAGACCCAGCAAGATGCCATCATGCAAAACAGGAAGAGTTTTCTTTACCACAAACTACTTTCTGGCACAGGCTGTTCAAAAAGAAAAAGCTACAAAGTAGGAGGACTTCACTCACAAATTTCATTAGAAGGATTTCACTGAAAGAGGTGGAAAACCAAGGAGCCAACGTCAAACAAGAACCTGCTACCTCAAGCTCTGCGTGGGGCTGGGGAAGGGGCGGCCTGAGGGCACGCTGTGAACCGGGCTCACGGCAGGAGCACTGCCCAGCGCGTTGCTCCTACAGCCGGCGCAGCGCTCGCTGGCGGACGGGAGCCACCGGTACCCCACCGGTGACCCTGCAGCTTCCCGTGGGCCGTTCCCCACCCTGCCAAATGGTCTGCTTCGGTAAGCACGACCATAAGCTTCTTCCCCACACAGGTGCCTCCCTTGCCGCTGTGGTCCCCTTAGCTCAAAACACAGCAGGCACATTAAGCACCCACAGGGCACATCTGCAAACTCTGCTGAGACGCAGTTGCCGCTATCTATAAATGTAGTTTTTACTACGCAAGGCAGGGCCAGCACCGCAGAGGCAGCACATCTTGTCAAGGACCTTACTCTAGTTGCTCATTTTGCGAAGGGGCGAGTCACGCAACGCGCAGGCTGACTGCCTCCACCCCGCTGCCTTCCCTACAGCCTTGCGAGAAGAAGGGTGGTCTCGGCCCACGGCTGAGAGCGGTAGGTCCTGGACACCTGCACATGGGCTAACAGGACGGCGCAAAACTGACATCTGCCCCCAACCACTTCAACATCGGGACGTTCAGGTTTGAGGCATAAGCTTTGCAAGTAATGGTTTGTTGGTTTTTTGGTTGGGTTTTTTGTTGTGATAGCAGGTTCTGTAGGTCCAGCTTCCCTCAAAAACCCTTCTCAAAAGAACACGTCTACTGCAAGCTGAAAAACAACAGCTATTACTACGACTGTTAGGCTGCTCAAGTGACTGCATGTTACAGATGGGTCATCCTGAACTCGGCAAGCCAGAAATACATTTCCAGTGCTTTTAGTTTATTCAAAAAAGGTCAACTGCAGTTCTGTAAACAGAGCCTACCTCCAGCACCAAGGGTCTAAAGTCACGAAGTGAGCTGGAATATGCATCTCCTAACTGCAAATCCCTTAGTAATCTAAAAACAGGAAATGAAACAAAAGCCCACAAATAAATTGTATTTCAGTCACTGGTCAAAACACTGGACATTTCTTCCCAGAACCTCTGACCCTTACTCAATATCTCATGGAAAATAAAGATTTGAGGGATTTCTGCTTAAGATCACATTTTCCTCTCCTATGTATATCTTCAGCCCTCATGTCAAAGAAACCTTCTTAGGAGCCAGAAAGACAGGAATCCACAGTTCCCTCCAGAGCTCAGCTCGCTCACGTTGCTCCTCCACAGCTGCCTGGAAGGAGGCCTCTTCTCCCACCCTCTCACCTGGGAAGCGCCGCATCCCGGCCTCAGGGGCTTCCCCCCGGGCAGGCGGCTGCTGCTCCTCTTCCTCTCGCGATGCTGCCGTGGCAGGATGAAGGCAAAGGTCACTCCAATGTCTGAATCTTCTACCACGTTCGTGCCCTGCTACTCCGCACCCATATGGCAGACAACATATGAATGAGGGCTTTCAACCAAATGAATCAGGGCTTTCTCCTTCCAAGTAGCATAACCTTTTAGAATTATTTTACCTAATTCTTGCCAATATCTACACTCCAAGATGTCATCATACTACCCTCAAACTATCTGTTCATAGGATCATTTTCCAGACGTTCAGTGATTAAAATGAACTTGCTCCGCTACCCTCCTTCTCAAAGACAGCAGAATATGACGTATTAATAGTGTGATTGAACCCAAAACTTAAGAAATTGAAAACTAATTTTTTTTTTTTTTGTGGGAACACTTCAGTTAAACGTAGTTTGGGCTTTTTCCTCCATACTCCCGTGGCATATTCTCTCTACATTTTTATTTTTACAGGAAACAACAACGACCTAGTGTTTTCTCTGTGCCAGAACAGTCTCCCTGTGTGCTATTAATGCTGCAGGTTCCTTTTGTTCACTGCAAGTGCCCTCCAAGACACATCTGTAGAAGGGAGAGAGAAAAGCTTTTTTTTTTTTATGCTGACAGGGTTGGCATCCATTCGTCGTGTCACTGCTTGCTCAGAACTACACTTCACAGATTCATCTCTCTTGCTCTTTTATTTCTTCTCACCACTGCTGACTCTGAGACACATTCACCTACTTAAATTCTGCTTGAACTGAAGTTGTGAGGCATTAAAATGTTTTTAATTTCCAAGGAAAGGAAGATTTAGAAAGACCGTTCTCACTTTTCCAAAGCACATGCACACACAGAGCTTCCCCTGGTTAGTACATCATTAGGATTTCTTTCCAAGAATTTCATTGCTTGCAAATAGATTATTTTCAGGGAAATGTGCTTGGTGTAAAATCTTGCACGGAGGTGTTGATTAGCTAAATGCCACTCATTTTGCATCTTCTTTTTTTTTCTAGTTCGGATCTGTGGGAGCTTCCTGGCAGGTTAATGAATGCATAAGGAAAGTTTGTGTAAAATAAGCCAAGTGTTCACTACAAAAGATAGGCAAATGGTTGTTAGCACCAGCTGCCACAGAGGGCTTAGACACAGGCAAATGTGGACGTGGCAGTGCACAGAATCAACTCAAGGTAAGCGCAGCTCTCTGCATGTATCGGGTGTCTTCAGGGTCACCAGTATCCAGCCAGGCATGCTCTCGGATACACTGCCAGCGGCACCAGGCTCCCTGCCAGGGCTGGGATGGATGGGACCTCCTGGACAGCTGCAACTTTTATCTTGAGCAGATGAGGAGGAAAATGGTCTGTTATTGGGCTGCTTCTGAAACAGATTAACCCACACAAGGGAAAAAAGGAAGACTAGAAAAAGCCTGTTCTCCCATGCTCATTCATGCGACCTTCTGACAGGAAATTAATCTCTTGACCCCATCTATTTAGAAATAGGAAGGAACAAAAACCATGTTTCAGTTAACAAGGAACACCACAGGGTCAACCACAAATACTTGCCTAACTCTTTCTGGAGAACTTACATGTAGGTAAACTAGGTAGTTCATTACATAGACTATTGCAGCTTCAGGGAGGAGAAAAAAAAAACACCCCAACACAAAAATTATTAGTAGTTGAGGTTTGTTTTGTTTTTGCACAAATGCAGAAGAAGAGTTAAGATGGACATTTCACATTTGGAAAGCCAAAGCCATGCATCTTAGCCCATGTTATATGCCCATATTAAAACCACAGACTACAGCTGGAGCTCCAAATACTCAGAGCCTTAAGAAATTGGGTCACTTATTCACAGAGCCAAATTTTCACATTTTCCATGTTCTAAAACCCCTTTTAAAGTGGTTTACCAAAGTTGCACAACACTTTAGAATTTATTTTAAAAATCTGTTTCAGCTGAGATTAGATTCGACTTCAGACTCCGCTCACATACCTAAGACTACAGAACGATTCAAAATTTGTCCATCCCACGGCCAATCCATCCAGAAGCGTGTAATGATTACACTCTGGCATAAAACACTTCTTCTAATTTATAAGCTTTATCTGAGGTAGCATGGTGATTGATGCTCGAGTGAAGAATTTCTTCCAAATTTCATTTTAGGTTAGGGATCTGATTTTCAACATATGCAAAAGGAAAACAAAAAAAAGTATTCTAGTTATAACATGAAGCTGACATTTCTGAAATGCCAGTGGACTGGTTTCTAATTTTTGCCGGAGGAAAGACTGCCAATATTTCATTGCTTCTTTCAGCATTCCTAAATTTTCCCTGTCATCGTTTTGAAATAGTGGGAGTCATCCCTCACAGCGCAGCAACCCCCAAGCCTCTCTGATACCAAAACTGATTGCTACATAGCAGAAGCCATGAAAACTGTTTTCCCTCTGTCAGGTGGAAAGCAGAGCATAGACAGTTTAAAATAGGGCAAAAATCTAGAGAGATTTAAAAGTGTTTTGAGGCTCTAGAAAAACACCTGAATGAAACCTTTGAGAACAGCCAAGAAACACCCTAGTTCAGATGCGTTAAGTGTGCAAGTGACTTTGAAAAATCGAACTTAACCTAGAAATCCTCTGAAAATGAATGGCTACTGTGCTTGTATTCACAGTCACCAGCAGCAAGACCTCCCCCCCGAAATAAACCTGGCCGCAGAGACAGACACAGTCTGGCACATGGGGACACATCAGGCTAATACCTCTTGCCCCATACTGACTGTTCTTCCAGCTTATTGCATGGTTTAAGCTCACCATGTAACAACCATCATTGTTCCTCTGCGCAGCTACCCACACAAACCCTCACCTATTAGGGCCTGACAGAAGCTTTATCCACAGGAGTTTTAATACCTGTGGCTAAAGGAGCGCTACATAAGGCAAAAAAAGGGGGGTTAATCTTGCCAATTCCCTTTGCCCCCTGCACACCACCAGAAAAGTATCATGCCCCAGCAACCACTCCACCCTCAGGATGTTGCTCTCATGTTTCCCCTCTCCCTCCTGCAGTGGAAGCCTTTAAAACCACTTTTAATAACCCATTAAAGCCATGCATCTGCCTACAAACCAACATAGCACCTCGCCTATTCATATTAAGGAGGTGTCTTTGGGTATCACTCTCCCAACAGCAACCTGCAAAGCCAGTTCTTACTTGAATGGCATGAAGATAATTGAAATTTGCAGTCCTAACCAGCCACCGCGGCTGAGCATCCAGCCTCTGCTAGGGCTGCTGCTGGAAGGAAACAAAAGCCTGTGTCAACAGAGAGGAATGATTTAAAACTTATTCGCTTTTTATAGCGATGCACTCTATAGCACCACTTGGTAAACAAAAACGTGCCATTAAATAGCTACCAGTAAGCAATTCTGCAGTTGACAGGTACCTGATTCTTTCTTCTGGCTTAAAGAAAAAAGACTTTTTTACTATGTCAACAAGGTGAATAAGCTGGAAATAGCAATTACATTAATCCATAGAGCTCAGTTCTGCTCCAGCCACCCTCTGCAACCACAGCAAAGGCAGAAAGGGTGACAGAAAGCGAAGAGTGGACCTTAAGCATTTAAAGATGACTCACAAATCACATGCCTGATTATGGCAGAAATTTCCATCACTACTGAGGTGCGGCTCTGAGCTCACTGAAACCAGTGGAAGATTTGCAGTGGATTTCAGGACATCCAGGAGGTGTCTCTTCGATGGGACCTGTGAGGCAGCAGTGGTGGCACTAACTTTACTTCTGATGTGGTCTCTTGAAAAGGCGAAATCTCATTATCTGCATCTCTTCTAAAAACCTCTGTTTTCACTTATTAAGTATCACTGAGTCTTTATTACCCAGGGCATAATGAGGCTCCTGCTCACTGACAATCACCTCCCACCCCTTTTTTACACCACAAAAATGGAGAATAAATAATGACAGTATTACCCTTGAAGGCTCATTAAACCAACAGGCACTTGAGCAATCCTGATTAAATGATCCCCTAGCCACGGTGAGCAAGTGACAAAGAAAAGGACGGCCATGCTTTCTTATGGTGCTGTATTTGATGTTTCAAAACTACAGTGGCAGACCTTTTAAAATGTATTCTGTTAAAACTGACATGAAATGAACACACATTACTAATTCTGCATATGTTGTACATTGAAATTGCTACAGGAAAATGCTTAGCGATATAGTACCAAGGTTCTCTCAGAGGTGTAACCTCTGCATTTAGCAGCCATCACCTGCAATGTTCCTATTACTCTTCAGCAGAATTAAAGTCATGCAACCTCCCTTTCCCTCTACCATCCTGACTGCAGAAAAAGAAAGGGTGTAAAATGGCAATAAAGTCACTGTGCTCCTTTTTGCTGGTCCACCTCCCGTTACTGTCAGCAACCTTAATTTTCATCTGATGCACAGGAAAAATCAAAGATGCCAAACACAGAAAGGCCCAAATCTCTTCCCCAGTCAACCTGCAATGCCCTGACGTCAGCGGCTCTGCACTGAAAGCAAGCCTTGCCCAGGCAGAGGAATAGCACTCGTTCAGCAATCAAGTTTCAGACCTCATTTTGGCCAAACTGCTGCTGACCTTGGTCTCAGCAGTGAAAAGCACACAAGGACAAAGGCTGCTCACAGCCCGCGTGGCCAGGCAGGCATCACCCAGGGACAGAGCAGCCAGAGGGATGCAAACAGTGGGGGACTGCACCCCTCTGCTCTCCCTGCTGTTCCTGATGCAGCAGCAAAGTTGGCACACTATGGTTAAGCACTGCTGCACAGACAACACAGTTTGCAGTCAAGTTCTCCGTGATACAGAAATCCCCTTCCTGATGGCACAAGTGGCACAGGGATGGCTCTTGCTCCGGTGGATGACAAGACTGCAGAGGGACAGCAGCACCGAGGAGGTAGGTGAGCAGAAGAGGTACTGCAGAGGTAGGACAGAATGAACTCGCACATACCTTCACAAACCAGGACAAGTTTGATGCTGTATCGAAAGGGAAGGGAAGCCCTGAGTGGAGCACAGAGGGTCGATGTGATCTATCTTTTCAGTTTACCCAGCTGGCAACCTGTTAATCTCCTGCAGAAATTAAGTGAAATTGCAGTGTTCAAAAGCATTTGAGTTGGATTGAGAGTAACTGAATGAAGCCGGCTGATTAAGAGTGAGTTGCATTAGGCACTGAGGTGTTTAAACGAAGATTAAGAAAGAGCATGTGTTTCAGTTGGGAGAACCAAAATAATTAAACATCACTAGTCCCACCACGTGGTGCAGTGCAGACGACTGCTCTGGAACATCAGACCACAAACGGAGACTGTACTAGGACTAACCTGTACAAAACATCACGGAGTTACTTCGCAGTCAACACAATTTAGCTTAGTTTTTTCGGGAAAAAAAAAAACCAAACAGATTAACAGATACTGCATACAGGTCTAAGAAATTAATCTTCAGGGCACTTTCTTGAGCATTTCCCCCCACACTTTGGGTGAAGTTAAGAACACGGGGCCTTGACAGGTTCCCTCAGGTCATGAAATCTCATTCCCTGCTACAGCACAGAAGCACATCGGGTATCTAACCCTACACCTCCACCCTCCCACATCGACCCCAGCAGCACCCGCGTCCTGGAGTGGTGGAAGGGAGGCAGCAAGGGACGAAGGAGCAGCAGCGAGAGAAGAAAAAGCAGAACTGTAAGAGTGGAAGGAGAATCGCAATGCCGCTAGCGGACAAAGCTGGCCACCGGAGGGCTGCAGGGAAAGGAGAGTGAGCGAGGGGAAAGGACAACCAACCACTAATCAGGTTAAAATACACAAGAATCTCATTGTTACTAAAAAATAAACCACAGGTGAAGGGGCAATGCTGTGGAGGTCCCTCCCTTAGCTCCTTCTGGGGCTGTCACCTGGGGAAGCCTGACACCTCTCTCTGGCTCAGAGGCATGGAAAACACCAAGGGGTTGGAAGACAGCAATTCATTCTTCAGAAAAATCTCAAAATTTGTGGGATTTCCATTAATTTGCCCCACAAAAATTTCTTCTTTGGTTCCAACTCCCATATGGAAGATAGGGAAAGACTGAATACGGAAAGGAAGATTTTTAAAAAACAGATACGGGAGACAGGGAAAACCTTAATTAAATTTAACTTAATATGGAAAGAAGCTTAAATTTTGTGAAAACAACAATAGGAGGACGTCTTCCCTATGACTCAAAGCACACCCCCAAAAGATGTCTCCCACGGGCACGGTGAAGCAACAGCATTTTTTCAGCATGGCAGCAGAGCAGCTGCCAAGTCTGTTCCGATACTGTAATCACTCTTTTGACCACAAATCCCCACGTCATCCCTTAGCTACATAACTTTTTTTTTTTTTTTTTTTTTTTTTAAGAAGCTTTAGAAATAAAGACCTTTTCCATTTGGTCTACATCGTATTTTAGTTCAACTGATGAGTCTGATATTGCAATTCCCACACTCATTAATGCAGCCTACATTCAAAACCAAAACCTGCTCTAGAAGCCATGGTTCCTGTATATCTAGGAGCTGTGTCTACCACAAGAATGCTGGAAATAAGAATAAATTTAAACCTTTCTGTGTTCATTAAAACACCTAATGAGAAAATTGCCGCCTAGAGCAGTAAATGGTAACTTGTTATTGCTGATGAAGACAGCAGAGCTCATTTGTAAATACAATAAATGCTATTTCAGCTACTCTGGCCCTGAATCAAAGAATCAGCATGTTGTTCATTCACAAAGAAAAGTGATAGGGATTTGTATGGTCTGCAAGTGCCTAAACATCGTATTTATCCCGCTGAAGGGCAAAGCTGTACAGAACAGGATCCTCTTCTCATTGAGGTCAGGACAGCTTTTGACTCAAATGGAAGCAAATTAAACTCTGCTGCCTCTAAGCTGGTAGACCAGTCAAGAGGACCTATTGTGCCCAGAGCTTTAGGAGCAAAAATAAAGCAACCTGGCCTGAAAAAAACACGAGTGAAGCACTACGTTGTATAGTAGCTGCATGTCTCTTCAGCAAGGAGACGTGTGCCACCGTGGTTGGAAAGCACAGCTATTCATATTCAGTCAGGCTTACACTCTGGCACCGTTTTTATTGCTCTCGACTGTTTCAGCCAATGAAACCTCAAAGAGGCAACATGAAAGTCATGCAGATTTCAACCACGGTTATTTCTGGAACTGCCAAAACCAGAAGAGAATAGCCTCTCCCCCACATTTTTAATCAGCTTAGAAACAAAACACAGGGGTATTTTCTCACCGCCTCGCATCACTGAACAAACAGTAACACTTTCATCCTGAAACAAATGATGCTACAGGAAACTATTCAGTCACCAGAGCAATGGGAGGAAATTATCACCAAGCTGCTCCTTAGGCTGTCAGGAGAGCCTGTAGCTTCATGTTTAGGCTCCACCACACCAGTGCCCCAGGCACAGACGCACCGCATACACTTGACACTCTGCCAGCACCCACTCTTAGACAAACCATTCAATATTGCAAGATGGTTCTTTGTAAATTATGCTTGCTGATGTATCTGTTGCTGTTATTGCCGTTCAGACCACTATAGGCAGTAACTGGAACCACTGAGCCCTAACCAGGACTTTGATCTGCTATTCCGTTTGTACAGGAACTTTTGTAGCAAAATCCATTATAACCGGTATGGTACAAACTGGCAGGTGACAGCAGAGCGAGCTCTGAGGAACATTTGGATGAACCTGAACTGAAACAAAGACATTTCTTTCACCATGCTGAGTTTAATACGTTGCCTTTCACCTCTTAAATTAAGCAAGGGCAAGGCACTTTCCCATACTCGTAGCAGTGGAGTTAAATTATGCAGTCAGAGCTAATTAGCTGATATGCCGTTTAAACCCTGTCATTATACATGTCGAATAAGGAGAATGCAAAATGTAGCTCCCAGGCAAATAAGACAGACACAGGGCGAGCGTGAAAGACACAAACTTCCCCTAAAGGACTGCAACACCCGAGATACCAGCTGTACACCTCCAGCATCTGGATAAAACTGGTGTGTGGCAAGGACAATGCAAGGCTGATCGTTTTGGTCTCCCGGCTGGGGTTGAGGTGTGTTGGCAGATGTGGGTGCCTGTCCTCTCCAATTCCAGGTGCTCTCTTAACACAAGCAAGACTGATGAACCATCTTGCAAGGTAGCATGGTGGGCAGTTATTTTTTCTCCTCTGGTTTTCCTCATTATGCACATTTTCTGTAGTCCAGAGGAAATGCAAAGTTTTGAAAGCCACAGATTTTGAAAGCACAAATACAGCTGTTTCCACAGATGCACGCCTGCAAAAATGCTACTTTTGTTTCAGGCAGGAGTGCGAAATCTGACTGATCCTCCACATCCTGCTGCTGCTTCTGGTAATCGAGGCCAGAAATCCTGAGAGAAGAGCAATTCTTTTATAACCTGGAAAAGTTTGTCAAGAAATGATGTCAAAACCAGGCTTCATCTGTACTTAACAGTCACGACTGGCAAGGACTAAATGTAAACAAGGAAACTCAGGAAAGCCCCCGCGACTGGGCAGGGATTTGGAAGCATGGGACCACCCCATCATCATTACTGGGGAATCCCTATTCCCCAGGAAAAATAATTTCCGGCAGATGACATCGACGTGGCTCCCGCTGACCGCTGCTCCCGTCAGGCTCCCTGCTGCTCCATCCCAAGCCTCCCCAGCCAGCTCATAGCCAGCACCGTTCCTCCCCTTACAGAAGTGAGGGTATGCAGGTCCCGCGGCACGGTGAGCCTGCGCTCTCCCGACAGCCCAGCCAAGCTTTCGGGCCCCCGCAACGTTCCTTGGCCCCTTCTGCCTGCAGCCAGGTGCATCCTCCTCGTGCAGCCAGCACACTCCTCCAGCCACGGCCATGACAAGCACCCCGGCGGCTCACATGTCCCGCTGCAGGCTTCTTCAAAACACTTCCCTGGAGGTTCGCCCAACTTGAATGAAGCCATTGCAGTTCCCCTTATTTACACCAGGACTGACACCAGGCTAAAAATGGAGGCAAGCTTCAGGATAACAATAAATAAACGGTGTCCTTCAGGGGCATGAAGTCGAACTCCAAAACTTATTTCATCCAAGATAATGACGGTGATTAATAACAGTCCAAAAGGATGTTGTACCTCCAAAAAGACGCCTTTTTAAGTCATAAAAAAACCCGGAAAACATCTGCTTCTTTGTCGCCGTGAATATCTTGCAGTGAATATGTACTTCATTAAAAAGTTGACCAACCAGCGGGACACCAGAATTGTTTGCTCTGTCCTGGTTTATGCTGCGGGTCCAAATGGCTACAGACAGTGTGATTATAGATGGCCCAACAGGGTAACAGGCACCGCGCAGAGGTAAAACTGCCAAGCAGCAAAAGTAGCCAAGTTCCATTAATCACTGACAAAGCATCCTGATGCTAAATGCTTCACATTCATCCTTTCCTGAGCTTTTCACTTCGCAGTTTATTATAAACAGAGCTTGGCTCCAGAACCTTAGTAAACCCCCACACAAAGCCACATTTTTCAAACTGTCATCCCTAGCAGTCCCGTGCTTTCCTGATCATCCACAAACATTCCTCCGTATTTACATTATGTACGTTAAGAACATTTTTAATTATTCTTCCAGCCTAACAAACAAGCGCTCACAATAATTCGGACACTGGCACTGTCTATCTGTGGCAGGCAGACGCTACCGTGCTCAGGGGAAGAGGGAGCTATTTTTATTTTAGCATGCAGGCAGGCAAAGCTTTTCAGAGCAAGCAGACGCTAGAGAAATTTTTTCCTTGTCCCCCTTTTTTTTTTTTTCCTTCCTCCTGCTCCCTGACCCTTGCTTTTTGGGGGAACAGCACTGCCTCTGTTCGTGGCAGGGAGCCCACCTGGGGAGATGCAATGCCAAAGGACACCTGCCTTTCAACAGTCCCCACGAGAAGTACTTATTGCTTATTACAGCTGGAAAGCTGGCCAGACCGTACAAGTTGTACATTTCAGTGTACTGGAAAGCAGTATTTTTAAAGGATGGCAGGATCCTTTGCTTATGTGAAAATGTTAGCTATCCTGTGGATCAACTGCAATTATCTTATGACTCACCTTCCAGTGGCGGTGTGAATTTTGAACAATTACATATTTTAACTAAGTAAGAAGATAAGAAACCTTTGGTTTTCCACAGAGCACTATCATCTCAACAAAGGCTTGAGAGGTTTTTTTATCTTCCCCTGCCTCCTCATCACATCGTTTGTACCACCCTTTTCCTTAGATCTTACACACATTAGGAAATACTCACCAGCAAGCACTTAATTCTATTCGTTCCTCTATCCAGCCCACTCGATACTGCTCTGCCTTTCTGACGTCCATCGGCCCACAGTTACACAGCCTGGCTCTCCCAGGTTTCCACAGAAGTGACTGCAGCTTAACATACAAAATCTCCCATGGGCCCTTTTCAACCTCAACTCATGACTGCTCGGACCATTCCCCTCACCTACTCGAGTTTTTCATGTCTCCAAAATGCTCAGCAATTGCTTACGTGCAAAAGCACGACACAGGAAAACACTTCACAGTGTTTTAAGCTGCCACCACAGTGAGAGGGGAGCTGGAAAGACCCATGGATGGGATACAAACACCTCGCAGTCCAGATCCCTGGGGCAGATACAGGATGCATTCAGCAGCTGCTCCTTAAAGGGTATGAAGACAACCCAACCAGTTTATACAATAAAAGCCCTTGTAACTACAGCACTGCTCTATCAGCTGAGCCAAGCAGAGATGGTTCTTCAAAAGCCACTTGGGTTCCCCATCACCATATGCCATCCCTCAGCTCCACGTGCAAGTTTTTCTATATTACTGTTATTGAATTAACTGGCAGAGCCCAACAATAGCCAAAGATGGTAGACACCTGAGTTGCCAGGTAAAGGTGAAACTGCAGCCCAGATGTACCTCCGTTCACTGGAAGTGCCTGCACCATTCATGACAGAGAGATACACGTGGCAAAAATGGTCTGTGACAGGAAGAGCTTCCCATTGATGTTAGATAGATTAGGCCAGATTCTTCTTTAGGGTAACTCTGATCTGCAAAATGGAATTGAACTAGAGATTGACTTACTATTATCATCAAATTATCATCATTTTTAGCTATACTTGTACTTATCCTCTTCCCAGCACTTCAGCTTCCTGGTGGAGGAGAAGGCCATGAGAGCTGGGAGAACATGAAGTGCCTTATGACACATCTGTCTGTACATTTTCCTGGTGAGAAAGGCTTAAATGCTGGCACTAATGTCATAAAAACTATCAGGGACTTAGGACAGGGCAGTTCAAAAGAAAAGACATATTTCTGTGCCAGTGTTCAGAGGTCGATAGGATGCTGAAAGCTCTCGCAATTTTCTTGCCATTCAAATGGAAGCCTCAGCTGTGCAAATTCAAAATCAGCAGACTGCAGCAACTGTAGATAAGAGAGTCAATGTACCTTGGTTTCCAAGTCAGGGCTATTTAAGCCCTAATTCAGTAAAGTACTTGTGCACTCAGCATCTTGTGATTCAGCGGGCTGCTTGCTCTCCTAAAGTTAGTGCTTCGCCAGAAACAGCCTCCAACTTACAGAGTGAAGGGGGAGCAAATCTCTTGTTTGCTCAGCTCCATAGAGACCAAAAACTTCCTGGTTTTGCCAGGGAAAGATTCTCCAATAAAGACCCTAAAGCGGGCAACAAAACTTCCTTTTTGAGGACGACTTCTCATCCCCTGCTGCAGAAGTCACCACCCTGGCAGAGCAGCCCACTGCAAAACATGCGTAAGTCCACAGGGAGTTAGGTTGTTCTAGTTCAGAGTGGTTTCTGTACTGAGCCCAGAATCAGCAAAGTACAAATACATCTTAAAATAATCACTACGTCTTTATAAGTCGTCTTCCAGGCTAAAATTCAACATAGGGCCTTTTAACTGCTCTCAGAACAAATACTGCAGGGCACAGTCCAATGGTCCTCTGCTAAAACTGCAACTGCAGACCATGGACATCTTGTGTCAGTGACAACTGAACCATTCTGTGAGGCTCTAAAGAGACACTTCATATACTAAATGCCTGTGCATTCACAATGCTAAGTATTTATCCAGGCTGGAGCTTCAATGCGTGTAGTAACAAGCTGTAAAAACATGTCAGGAGAATTTGCGCTGAAGTTGCCAAGTGTCAAAATAGGATAGCATTTAAAACATTTGCAAATTTTGCTTATGATACAGCAGCACAAGGCAAATATACCACCATTAGCATTTCAAAAATAGTTTCTGAATGAAAGGAAGCTTTAAAAATAACTTTGTTTTCTCCTGGCACCCCTATGCTAATAGATTCTACTTTTAATTTTTAAAGTCTCTTGTATGCTGGCATAAGGCGTCACCATCTCCTTATGCAATTTAAGTTCCTCTGGCAAAGCAAATGAGACCGTGGCCCACCTCTCACTTCTCCCCAACAAACCTGGGAGGTTTTGTGCAGAGGTTGGTGTCTCATGCCGCTCCAGATGTCCATATTCCACTCACAGGTGACAGTAAGCTTGGGGCGATCCCTCCAAGAGAGCTCTTTAAAGGAAACTACATCACATTGCTGAGAAACATGATTAACTTCTCTTATAGATAAATCAACTGAGCCAGAGAGAAATGAATTTGTTTATTCAAAGTCATCAGGTTACGGCTTGTACCATCATTAGTACCACAGCAGACACTAAAGCATTAAAGCAACAGGAATCAACATAAAACTGTAAGGTAGGAAAAAGCGAGATTCCTACTGAAAAAAGAGTGTAACTATGTAATAAATGACAGTACCACAACTGCAGAGGCGGTGAATTCTAGTTACACAGGCCCTCCTTACCCATAGGATGCTTTGCTGTGCAGCACCAACATTTTTCCAGACCATTTGATGCATGTGTTGCAAAATATACTGAGCTGTTGAATCTATCTTTCAGTACATTGGTTTTTGCCTTTTCTCTCATTATCTTCTCAGGTATCCAGCCCAGGTCTGTGCTTTGTAAACACTGCTAACTAATTCAAGAATTATCTACCCAGAAATCTCATTAGCTAAGAGAAAGAAAGCATTGCTGAAATAGATAAAGATGATTCATTTTGTTTCTATTAGCTGAAAGAACACAACAAACAGCTGAGAAGATCTAAAATTACACACTTATCATGAAGCGACACTAAATCGGAGTACGGCACTGAAACAAAAAACCCTGGACAGGCAACAATTCTGCAAGGTCCTCCAGAAAGCAAGTTATTAACCTGACTTTTAATCTGTTTGGCCCTGTACAACTTCAGTGGTAAATATACTCTGTCACTGTTTTCATTCAGGATTTCTATAGACTTCATCACTCATTCTCCCAAATACCTACTTGCTATAGTTTAAAAGATTCCATCTCACTATATGGCCTTTTACTTCCCAGCTCAAAACAAACAGACAGATAGACAGAAGCACTGTGTTGGGCCACTGGTAGTGAAGAGACTGCAAAGTTTCAAAGTATTTTGGAGCTGGTCATGTTACAGGATTTCTACGTAAGAGAGGTCATTTAGTGTGGTGGTGCTAACAACAGTGCCAGGAGGAACCAGTTAGAAGAACTTCAGTATTTCTGCCCATGTTCACATCACGGTAGGCCAAGTGCTGTAACAGTGCTCAGCACCTCCAGGCCACTCTGCAAGCTTCAGGCAGCTCCAAGACCTAATTCACACCCAAAGGAGGCATACCTCGAGCTTGATCTCAAATCCATCAGACTGCGGCATCAGATGGGAGAAGGGAGTATTTTGTCCCCGCCATCTGAAGAAAGTAAGGTGACCAGCAGAAAAGGAAGGCAACTGTACCATAAAACCAGAATTAAGATGTGCCCTGGCGCCAAGACACAGCCCTTCCATGCTACCATTCACCAATTAGCACTACAGAACATTGTGCCTAGTTCTAGCTTTAAGGCTTCTCATAACAATGTATTTATGCACATGCTTACACATTTTAAGAATTGGGGCCAAATTATTATAAACTGAATAAGTTCCTTAACTTCAAAAGTGACGGGCAAGTTTGGACTTTTTATTTTAAGATACCCTCCCTGCCACGCCCTGGAGGGACCTGATTTTCATGAAGTACCACTCACCCTCTCTCCAGGAGATGCCTTCCTGCCGCAACTCAAAACAGCCAGCCAGAACTGCGGGTCACGCTGGAGAGCACGGGGCGCACTATGCCAAACACCATGTGTATCCAATGCTCATCTTCAAATCCTGACCAACTCGTTTCCTTCTCAACTGGGTGCTTCTGAGCACGGAAGCTGGCTCGCTGTACCATACAAGCCTACCTTCTGCTCCAGAGTGTGGCATCCAGAGAGCTCTCCTCCTCTTTTTCCTGGAGCACAGACACTAAATCCTCAGTGCTCAGAAGAGGACCATCAGTTTCCAGGCTGCAGCCTTTCATAGCATACACCTGGTAGGAAAACTATGCCCTGACATACAGGATCTCCAGGTGTCAGGCCCAAAGAGCACTCACCCTGCGAAGAGCGTAACCTGCATTTCTCACCACTGCTAAAGGAAGTGGCTGTATAGATTTGAAACCCTGAGGTTTTAAACTACATCACCTGCCTAAAAAAAAAAAAAAAACAAAAACGAAAAAAAACCCACACACACACACACAAAATCCAGTCCTAAAAAAGATGAAAGAAATGTAAGCAGGAAGACATGAATTTTAGTCAAATCATGTGGGCAGACTGCGCAGACACAGAGAGGTAAGGAAAATATATTTTGTGTAAACTAGGGCAATACCCCTGGGTAGGGGCACCGTTAAAGCAGTGCTGGCTGGAGATACAGCTGCAAACAAGTAGTGTAGCTTGTATCAGTTTGGGTAATGAAGAAAGCTATGCTAGGAACAAGACAACTTTTTTTTTTTTTTTTGAAAGTATAGCTCCATTCTAGCTTTTTTTTTTTTTTTTTTGACAGTTTTGCCAGTCAAAAAATGTCAAAAGTAAAAAGAAAATAATCACATGCAACCAACAGCTGCAATACAGCAAGGGTTTGTACATCTTCATCTGGTATAACCGGACTCATATAGCCAAAACCTTGTAAGAAATAAATAGATCAGCACATACTGCTAGTTTTCTGTTTCACTCATAACCTAGGAGAGTGTCAATTTCAGAGGCCTGCAATGCTCTTCAGTTCAGAGCTTCCCTAGGCTTCACAGGCTCTGAAATGCTGGAGAGAAGGGAAAAGCTTTATTCTGCCCAGGCTCTGAACAGCTGGCGGTGCCCGACAGGAGTGGTCACACCGTAGAGGCAGAGGGTGCAATTCCATGGGTGACTTAAATCGGATCCAAGCCTGAACTCCTCCTGCCCAGGGTGTTCTCATGCTCGTGTCTCCCCAGCCCCAAACCAAACATTTCCACACACCCTCGTGTCAGCAGTGCAATCCTACAGCAACATAGTAAAGCAGGAAACCAATCCAGGTGAAAGCTCATCTTTGGCAGTTCAGCGTGTGCTAGAATATACATAATTATTGATGGTACAAACTTGTACATAAGAGCCAGCAACATCCCTGAAGGAGTATCAGGGGACACTTTACCCCACAGAACTTCTCTAGGAGTTTCAGATATTGTTCATCTGTATTTCACTTATCTTCCTACTTATCAACACTCACAAAATATATCGCCAGTATCTATCACCAGATTAGACGACAGTCCTTCCTGAAAGCTGTGAAATATTGGTACTGTCATCTTTCAGGAATTAGTACGAAGGAATATAAAAGTAATTCTGCATAGCACACTGAGCTGTGGCCCTCATTCAGCAGAGCCTGTAGGCAAAGTACAGGAGGAAGGTCCTATGGTGTTACATAGAACATGTGTAACGCTATACAACATTTATGTCACGCTGCACAACTATACATGGCTTAGATAATTACAAATATTGTTATATAGAAATATTAAATTGGTAGCCTCAACCACACCACAGGCTAGGGAAGAAGGCAGTGAGGACAACAGAGAGGATTTCTATGGAAAACACCATCCTTAAAGGGAGAGCCTACTCTGAATTAAACGTAAGACTGATCTCTTTCCTCCTCTTTCCTGCCCAGGAACGGGCCCTGCTGGTCAACTCTACCACCATCTGCCCGACAAGACACACATCCAGCTCAAGAGAAGCCCTGGAGGCTGCAGTGCTGAGCCCTGCCAGCCTGGAGGCGTTTGGAAAGACCCGCTGTCCTTAGCCACGGGTCCCAGGCACCGTGCCTGGAGCATTGGCCAAAACAGGGGTCTGCAATCCTGGTTGGTGCCTTGCCTGTCAGCTTGCCCTGTTCAGGGGGACTCAACCTCTACCCTTCCCCACCACCGCAGCCTCTCCTCTGGACGGGTGTCCAGCACAACCCACCACCCCTAAGCCCCTGGCCAACCTGTCAAACAGAGCACAAGCTCCCTCCCTCCGGCAGCACGAGGCAAAGGGGGCTTCTTGGACCCCCGCCTACCCCCCAGCCCTCTTCACACAGCAGCGGACGTGCTGCGCCGAGAGAGACGGCCCGGTACAACAGGTGAGATTCAACGTGAGGATTACGGCGCTGCTTTCATGTCTGGCCTTTAAAGGTCCCCAGACAACATCCGTACCAGCGCTGAATTGAGCCTCATAAATGTAACCGCCGAATGCATTTTATGGGCATAATTCCCAGGGTCTTTGAAAACAATGCGTTCTGTCAAAATAGCATCCGAACGAAACAGGCTCTTTAACCACCCGACAAAGCCCTGTTTGATCTGCCACATTCCAGGAAGCACAGCTCAGTATGATTTTATCTGTGCGTTGTCGGGCCCCTTGTGCCTTTTGTTGAAAAACTAATACAGCTCCACAACAGGGGAGAAAATATTCCTCTCAAAGTATGCAGCCGGGGGGGCGGGGGGGAGAAGAGTTGGTATTAAAAAAAAAGAACCGCCATACCAAGCTTCTTTGGTGTCACGCTTTCTGGTTTTTTCCTTCAGTGATCTATACACCCACCTCCTAGAATTAGGGTCTTTTTTCAGGCCACCTGTATTGACCAAAACTTCTGTACTAATCTGGCTGGTAAGGCAAAAACCAGAACATGTTTAGTTCAGATGTATCCCCTTCAACCTCCAGTATCTGCACATCGCCTAGTTTGCTTTTAAGTTATTAGTCATGATAATCATCTCACTGAAGTCAGTGGAAGGCCTCACAAGAGAGAATGATGCTTCCTTTCTCCTGAGGACAGGATGCTTGCGCCTCGGGATAAATTTCATTTTTCATGTCCGTGTAGGCCCACACAAACAAAACAGAGTTCGTTCTTCTCTAACGACAGTGCACATCCAGGAGGGAAAAGTCAATACCAAAGAAAAAGAAGTCCTACCCAAGCTTCTCGAGTGCTCAGAAATCTCTGCATGATCACAACATGATGGCCAAAGTAGGTTAAACAAAAGGTCCATCTACCTGCTATGCTTTCTTTGACAGCTGCTAAGGCGGAAGACTTACAGGAGAGCATGAGGTGGTGGCCAGTGACACTCTCCCGGTAGAGGCTTTCTGGACAACTTCTAGATATCTATGGCTGAGAGGCTTCCTGGGCCAGCAATGGCATTTCTGCGTTTAATAGCTCCCAATCCATTTCTATATAATGATTTTGCTTTTTTGGAACCAGGTCTGCTTTTGACATTCATATCAAAATATATTTGGCAATGTATTTAAGCTTAATGACTTCTTGTATGAAAAAATGTATACTCTTTGGTCCTGAAACTGACACCTGACAGTTTAATTTGAGGTACCTTAGCTTTATTACGCGCAAAAATAAGCAGTTGTTTCCAATCTATTTTGTTCACGATCCTCACAGTTTGCAGAGCTCTACATCTCCTTTCCGTAGTCTTTTTTCTGGGATGAAGAACTCTTCACCTTGGAAGTCTGCAGTTGTTTAGAAGTCATCCCATACCTGGGACCGCTCCTGTCACCCCACACTGTGCCCTTCCAACACCACCAAGACTAGTCCAACCTGGCTGAGATGAGATGGACAGCTATGGTCACAGACAGGAGTCACTGCTTAGGAAGATTTTAAAGCACAGCGAGAGCTGACAACTCACTTCACATCCCTCAAAGCAAAATTTAGCAAATGCCTTGTGGCCATTACTAATAGCTGGAGGCAATCAGCATCCACCAGCAGCTGAGGGCCACATTCTCTCCCAATCTAAAGTTCCAGCTCAATTAATAAAATGACACCCATGACAGTCTGGCTTGTTCTGTTTAATGATTTCTTAGAAGGGTAGTTCTGTTTAATGATTTCTTGGAAGGGTATTGACTAAACCTTCATTCCTGCAAACTGTGTGCAGAGTCAGAGCGTTTGCACATATTAGTACTTCAGTGCCCGATGCGGCTGTCCTGTCAGGGTGGAATTACCACTTTTTTTCCTTCTTTTTTTTTTTTTTTTTTTTTTTTTTTTTTTATTTTGATGTCAGTGCTGAGCCCAGGAATGGAAGATGTCGTTTGCCAGCCAGGCACCCACCGAGCTGCAACTGCATCCATGGCAGCCCACCAGCATGCTGGGCTCTGCACTCTGTTAAACTGGCTTCCCACAACTGAAACCCCATTGCCGTCCGTGGTGTCGTACAGCTGCCGAACCAGGCAGGCGGGATGGGAAGAGCCTGCCCAACATCTCCCTGCTGCCCTGCTAACTGGCACACATAGATGTTCTGGAGCAGACGCTGACATACAGTCTTCACAGATCTCCCCAGATTTACACAAAAAAAAACCCAAAAACCAAACCAAACAAACAAAAAAACCCAAAACAAAAAAACCCATACAAACAAAAAAAAAAAAGAAAGTTGTGACCATTTTGCTCCAGGGCAGCAAGCTGAAATTCCCCCGTATAAGTGAGAGAGGAAATGGGGGAAGAGGGGAAGTGTTTAATTAAAGCTGGCACAAAAGAATGCTGCCCTTCCAAGAAGGGGAGTACTGCTAGCAGGGCCTCAGAAATGACCATTTAAATGAAAAACTGTTTTCTAAACACCTTCCCCAGAGCCTGTGCACAAAGGGAAGCGTTTCAACCCATGGAAGCTGGGTCTGTTGAGCTAAAGAACAATGTATTCTGCACTCCCTCACAGCTATTTTATTCACAAAACACGCACCTGTTGGTCAGCATGCCTTTGGAGCCACGGTGGGGAGGTGAAGCAATCTTGACCTCGTCAACTACTACTGCACTGCCAGCCGTTAGCTTCTGCACACTGCGAGACCATGCTGCCTGTGCTACTGTGCTCTTTGCAATTCAGTTGCTGCTCTGAGGAGGGCATAAATTGAACCACTTGCACATTAGGATTGACTTGTGTGGTTCTCCATGCTATTGCATTTCCATATGGTACAGATGTGGTTTGCTTTTCTACCTCAGCACCTCTCTCCCTGCATTTCAGTTGGCACTTCTGGCTTCGCTTGCTGGATTGCTTGGAGCACATTTTTTTATAACAACTCAAGCTAGACCTAAAACCTGCTTGGTGAATATAAATGTATAACAATTACAGAATTTCTTACCTTATTTATGTAAATGGGGCTCTTAGTTCCTTGTTATATTACCTTACTTTTGGCTGAATGAAAACAAAAGCGATCTACATCATTCTGTAAGCTGACATCCTCACTGCTTGCTTGCACTTCCGTATGCAAACTCCATCAACAAAACCCTGCACGATCAACAATAGGTATGGGAAAACAGGAACGGGTCTCATTATTCATATGTACGTGCTAACAAATTCATTTCAAAATCTCAAGTTTTAAATCCACTTAGCAGGTTAATTCAATACAATGCGAGTTTTCTGGATTTTGCTTTAATCAAAAAGACACGTATTACTAGTTCAAATGATTTAGAGAAATCCAAGCATATTATATAAATGCTGGGGTTTTTATCATGAAAGCATATAACCCTATCAAAATAAAAAACAAGTTGACAAAATCTACCAGTGGTTAAACCATACTAAGTAGGAATTATATTTTTAGCCTTTAATACTTTGGAGTATTAAATTAATACAGAGTCCCAAACAAACTGTCCCCTGTCAGCCTGCAGCTAACATCAAATCAACCTGACCTAGTAACTAGGGTTATGCTTTTGGGCCCTTTTTAAACACTGGAAGGGCCCTAGAGTCCCCCAGGCCTTCGGAATTTCCCCAGCGTTCCAAGATTTGTTAAAAATCAACATTGCTGTTTCAGAGAGCGCTGCAGCCAGCTTCCTGAGCTCTCCTGGGCGTTCCTTCTCAGCACCGGAGGATTTCTAAACACCTGAGCAGACACTGCCTTGCCACCTGTGCTCCCGCGCAGGACCACCTTCCCTTTCCATGCACCCCACCGCACAAGGGGAGACATCCTGCCCTCCAGCTCGAGCGCCCGAGAGAAACAACCCCTGAGCATCTCTGCTGCTTCCGCAGCATTGTTTATAATTATACCAAGCATCTCCCCTTACACATTAATTAGCTGTCTGGAAAGTGCCATTTATCCTGTTCTCTCCTGAGACTGAGTGGCCTATAACAAATCCCAATCTCCATCTTGTGTTTACTTAAATATACAGCAGACAAAATAGTTTTCAATGGGTGATTTTTATAAATACTACCTCACAGGTACAGCTACTTGTGTACTGGCACATTATCTTTTTGTGTAGGCACATAAATCTGTGAGTGTATATATAGTCTTGTGCATATATAAACAGGCAATTGTGGCTTCTCACATATGGATATGGAAGAGAGATTAACCCAACGCTCATTAAATAAGGGACTGCTTTGAAGTATTTCATAAACATACTTAGCATAATGCAGTTTGCATCCTGACTGGGACTTCCAGAAACTATCAGAATATAAACAAATTATAAAGATAGTATTTTTAGAAATAATTGCAAGACTCATGTTTTCTGCTTTACACAGCAGCAGTATTTTAACTCAATGACCTGGCATCTAATTTTTTCAAAATGTGACATTTAATTAGCATCGTTTCCACGCATCACTTCCTCTTGCCACCACATCTGAAAGCTGTTCTCTGCACAAGATAGCTTTAATCTCTAAGCACGTGTGCGTGTGCATACACACGCATCCTACAGAAGAATTTGCATGCGTTATCAGGTAACTTGTTAAAGGACATTAAGCCACTGCACCGCGATCACTGCCAAGAGCTGCACCTTCGCCAGGTCTATTTGCGCCGGCTCGCCGGGCACTTGGCTGGGGTATCGCCGAGTGGAGCTGACTCGGCACAGGGCTAGGGACTCATCTCCCCCAGGTGACGGGGGACCTTGCCCAGCTACGCGGGAGCTGCCTCCTCAACTCTTTTGAGTTGATTGTGCCTCCTCCCCTGGGTACGGCTGCACTAGCTACCGCTGTATACACTCACAGATGTTGCTGCCTGATGCCTTTAATGGTCATTTGTGGTCTAAAAAAATTTTAAAGGCAGATAGAAGGGGTGACAGATGCCTTTCTGTTAGTTTTAGAGACATGGGAATAAATATAGTAAATAACGTATCGTATTTCAGACCTATCTTTTGCATTATGTAAGCAACAAGGCTCCTTTCTTGTTCCAGAAAACTTCCAGTCCCTCTTCCACACTCCCAAACAGCAAGGAGTATACAATTCAATTTGAAGAGTTGCAGCACAAACTTTCTAAATCTTTGCTCCTGTCTACAAACTTAGGGATATTTGTATCTGTCATTTCCAAGATGGCAAGCAGCCTGCACCTACTGCTATCATTAGCTAAATCTGTGCCGTCGGATACTTCTCACTTTCCACCCTCATCTATTATTTTCCTTCCTCTCATTTGGAGAAGCACACTCAAACTCCCTGATGTGCTGGAGTAAAGCTGAAAAGCAGTCAGTATTTAATAAGCAAAACTGTGCTCATTTTATTTATTTAGGCAGTTTCTTGGAACTCTCTGATCATATTTGCATGAGTGCTCCTCATCTGGACTAGCTGGATGCTACAGAAAAAAAACCTCATAAATAATTGATATTTCATGAAAAACATACACTTTGGGAGCTATTCTTCTCCTCAAGACCTTTCCTGTTTCTGTTCTCTTCTTCTTTATTACTAAGGACATTTGTAGACAATGGGATCATTGCTTCTTAAGGGAACATCTGCTATTAAAAGCTATCTCTCAAGGGAGCCAAATCTTGCTTGCCTTGGTCACACAAATAGTTTTATTGACTTCAACAGAACTACTTGTGCAAAGCAGACAGGACTTGACCTCTGCCAATAACTACGTGCCATGTCCCTCCAGGTTGCTCTTGATACTTTGGTGATCCCTCACATTGAAGTTTTAAAGTACTAATAGTTTAAACAGAAAGACACTGAAGAAAACAAGTTCCTGCCATCATATGCAACTCTAAAGAAGAGAGTCAGAAGAGAATAGCAGACAATAAAGTGTAAGACCTTTTTCTTACCCAAATGTTTCTATCTCATTTCAGTGCCTGTTTAACATAGATTAATTTCTCCCAGTATTGTTTTTCTTCCCGATGCTTAAAATAGGAGAACGCTACAAACTCAAGCCTCTTGTGTGGTGTTCCCCATACCACTTTGGGGCTAGTGAAGAGCAGTCATCGCCGTGCTGGGACATGGGGTGGGAAGTTACTGCAGAAGGTGAGCTCAATCACACCAGCTAGCAAATCTGCAGTTTCTTAAGGGGTGTTACAAAAACCAGGTTTTACACTAAACCCTCGGGCCACTGTGTCTTGCACCCAGCTTTTTTTCAAATGTCTTAGTTCAAAACTACATATACGCAACATCTCCTTTCTACTGCCAGCTCAGGCCACGGCAGTGGACACGCTTGGGAAATATTCTTACTGCTTCCTTTGCATTTGTACAACTGGATTAATCTAACGCTTACGAACAAAGAGCTTAACCACGCAGCAGGCAGTGCTGAAGCCCTACGCTGACAACTCGGCTGTAATGCCGCATCCTGTCGGAGCTGGGCTCCCTCTCGACATAGGTTTTAGTCCAGGTCTGCTTTTTTGTTTAAGCAAATATCGGAAAACAGCCCACTACTGCACAGATGGGTACATACAACGTGGGGATACTCCACCTCTTAAAGTGCTGTCCTTGCATGTGTGATTCATTCAGAAATTATCCAAGGATTCAAATGCGCTGCAGTCACAACAAGAGCTGGCTAATTCCTCAGAAAGTGACAGCAAATCCACTAAACAGCACAGTCTCCCTGCTCAACCTTCCCGTGAAGGAGTGAATTTGCTGCTAATCCTTTTAAGACTGTCCACCATGTCGGCTAGCAAGGACCAGTGCTGTTACAACGCAAAATGTTGTCACCTGTGAAATATTAGTTGCTTTACTTCTGATGATAATTGCTGCTTTCATACACGACACACAAAATAGACTTTAATTTATCTAGGCTTTTAAACAGTTTTGAGTTTTAACTACAGAGGTTAACATTTACTCTAGAGGCATTTTTCTGGTAGTTAAAGCACTTGCAATTTAATTTCCTTAATTGATGAACTGCGTCAGAAATAGCTATTTAGGACACATGCTTTTGGTTAGGACCTTCATTCGGTTGTCTTCTTCCAGAGGACACTGACACTACCTAGATGACACCGCCAGCACAGATTTTACCCACTCTCATACCTTTCCAGCAATCCACCCATAATTACCCCCGGAACAGGGAAGGCCCTTTCATTCCTAGGAAGAGATACCTTATGTGTAAAATCACCACGATAACTGGGCTGGGCTGTAGCGGGGCTGCCAAGCGTCACATACCTCCTGCACCCCGGGCTCCGCGGGGGCTGTACTGAATTCCCCGGGTAAGGGGGGGGGCACTTGGCTTTCGGCAAGCGGGCGGCCTCTGTGCGTGCCCTGCCCGCGCTGCCTGCAGCCTGATGGCAGAGGCAGCGACGGAGGCACCTAATGAGGGGAGGAGAGCGAGTAAGGGAACGGGAGGCAGACTGAGAGACGGAGATGATGGTGTATTTGCAGGAGTCCCAGTTATCTCGCGGAGTCAGTTGGCTACATCTCTCTCAGCTCCTTTTACGGTATTCAACTGTCCAACTGGTACCAAAAACAGAAAATGAAATGGAAATAACTGGAACACAAGATATGATGCAACTAGTGGGAAATTACCAACTGCCTGATGTGAATTCCCTGTACATCTTTAAGGGGATTACTGATAGCTCTTCTGAAGTCTAAAAGAACTGGCACACATTTGGCTTAGAAAATACATACTTCCTTGGAAGAAAAAAAAAATTATTTATCACTTTCTCATTATCCATCCACCTCCTTTTTTCCATGTTAGTAAGACAAGGAGGAAATATAGCTGTCTGACAATTCATTTGCCCTAGTTTATTGATTTCTCATATGAAGCCATGTTCCCCAGATGGTGATGTCATTTATTTCCATAGCAACTGTATAACATCAGAGGACTATACCTAAGCAGGTGGAAGAAAACCTTTAGGGAACAAGAATATCTTATGTTCCGGCAAATCTGCCAGCACCAGAAAAGGGCTTTTAGAAGATGTCTGAAAGCTGGCTCTGAATGGTCTTAGAAAAGACTGAGCAGTGACAGTATTATTAACCATTTTTCATTGGCAGCGGCCAAATCAAATTCAGATGTGCAAAGCCTACTCCTCTCCGCTCTGCAGAGCACTACTCCGCATGTGCCGCATTCAGAGAAGCGGCAGAAAGACACAGCTTTTCACCAGCGCGCTCCCACCACCAAAGTCCTCCCTCCCCCCTCAAAAAAGCAGTGCTCACCAAGTTACCCATGAACCCAGGGTGGTTACCAGCTTTTCAGAAGCAAGATTTGCCCTTCCAGATCAATATTTAAAACCTAATTCATCGCATCAGCGCCAGCCATCTCTGTCCTTTGCAGGATGAACTTGTGCAGCAGCTGGCTCCAGCCACACAGTGGGCTCTGAAGTTTCTCATTCTGCAGAAAAGATGGCACCAAAGTGGTCCAGGGACAGAATTATTTGATTGCATGAATTACTAATTACAGTCATTACCTCTCTCAGAAGGTAATTTTTACCCGAAGTACCAGAGGGTCAGGTCATCAAAGCCTCCACGGCTCAACGAAGCCCTAGGCGTGCTATTGGCTCCTCTTCAGCAGTCACAGTATTTGAGCCAAATCTGATCTTTTTTTCCACCTGGCTGGCCCATTTCTCTTTCTCCCCAAAAAAGCACAGCAGCCTCACTCACAACCACAAGAAAACGACCCTGGTAGAGCCCTTTCTTCACCACCTTCTGAAGTGTGCTGGTGTCAAGGAGAGGGACGTGTCCCCAGGTCAGCCCTCGGGGGCAGACGGGCAGGCTGACTCACCCCCAAAGCACTCACCCCCTGACTCACCGCCTCTTATGCTTGCGGGAGTTAGCAGCATATAAAGGGGAAACAGACACAAAGGTGCTCAGAGGCGATCAGCAGCTGAGGGCAGCTGCGTAATGCAGAGCCTCCTTAGCGTCCTTGGGTTGGGTACAGACCTACTCCCTTCCAGTTCTCCCATAGGCATACACAGTATTTATTACACCCATGCAGATGACCAGATGCGATCAGCTCTTCCTACCATCTGTAAATATCAACTCTTACTTCCATCACTGTAAAAATACTTCTGTAATCTGCACTGATCAAGTATTCCGGGCTGATTTCTGCTTTGTATAAAAAGAGAAAAGGTGAAGTAAACCACTTCACATAGCAAATAAACACAAAAGTAAAAAATTGTTGTTACATCTTTTTTCTTCTGTGAAAGTCAAGAAATAAACACCTTAAATGAGGTTCAATTAATGAATCTCTCGTACAACAAAAGCACTACATGGTAAATGGTTGCCGATTCAGCAACTTGCTAAATCCATTACCATGAATTCCTGATCTAGTTCATCTTAGCAAAGCATAAACTGAGGCTTTTGCTTTGAAAAACTTCAAACTGCAACAAGAGGCTGGTCTCCTCTTTTCCTATTAGCAAAGTATATAAACTGAGAAGGGATGCTTTGGGTAAAGTCAAGACTTTAATTATTCATTAGCTTGACTAATTAATCTGCAGTTCAGTAGAGGTAATATTTTCTTTAAAGTAGCCTCAGAATTCATGGAGATACAGAGCAAAAACTGACAGTGCAAATATATTTTTCTTTTTTCCTATTCCCACCGCATTAGGCTGTGCATAAAACTTTCTTTTGAGATGTCAGTACTTTCTCATTGAGGTAGTGCAGTATGGGTTTAGATTATTGCTGCCAATAGCCAGTATTTTCCAGTTTTATGGTCTTTGTATCCTTCGGAGGCTTTCCTCTGCTTTATAACTCCATTGCCCATCCATTCTCAGTTCTCTCCTGCATTTGCAACCTGTTGCCAACCATGATTTGATTTACTTTGCCAGTGATGCCCCTTCCTGTGCCCTTCAGTCTGTGCTTAAACATAAACTATACTGACAGCTGGAGAGACTTGACTGACAGCTCCCCGTGTTTCCCTTTCTGAGTTTAGCCTGTAAATGTTGGGTATAGTCTCATGAAGGCACGTAGATGAGGAGCTGACATCACTAAAGACGCCTCAGCGGCAGGCAGCCTCCCTGAAATACTCTGTATATATTCCCACACTCTCAAATGGGCCCCAAAGACAACATGAGTATTATTCAGCCAATGGTCCCTGCGTGGTTGCATTGGAGAACACGTAACAGATTTAAATAGACTAGTAACTATCCATACCATAAAATGCTGTTCTTCCTGCAGAAGAAGATATAATTCTCCAGTTAAACCCCTGGATCAGTTTAATGAGTTGACTAACAATTTTCTACATTCTTTTACGTAGAAAACTCCTTGGTTTATATTCAAATTGTACCAGACATCCTGCACACTGAGGTGTTCAGCCTGTGCTGTATTGCCCTACTGCTATTACACAGCTACTGCTAGAAGGTCCCTCCCTCGATGGAAAAGCCTGCAGGGCTGCATCCCTTTCCTCCTTTTCCCAGGTACCCCAAGAAGTGACTGTTCAGCTGGGAGCAGAGACCGAGAGAAAGAACATTTTCCTCTTCCATCTGAAGAAGAGCTGTTACAGAAAGACACCGAGGGCTATTCCTCCCACACCTGCAGCTGCAGAAAAGATATTGCAGAGATCCATGCCAGATACCAGGGCAGATGCAGTGAGGGGAATATCTTCCAGCTTCCAGAGGAGGCCGGGTGTCTGGACACAATGCCTGGGGATCGATGCCAGAGGCTCAGCCCTTGCTCGCAGGGTCACCGCATCGCAGCACGCCCTGGGGCTGGCCTAGAAGTGTATTCTGAGGGGTAAGAGCTCCCCTCCACCAGGAACACATCTGCAGTGGCATCACTGAAGACGTCTGCAGTGATGATATTCAGATGCACCGAAAGACCGTGATTTTTCCAAACCAGAAACCCACACCTAGACAAGGAGTTATTTATCTGACCAGATTTTCAAACTCAGTTTCCATTAGCCCTGTTGACGTGAAGCTTAATCCTGCAAAGTCTTTGCTGCTCCGGCAGTCACCCCGCGCAGATGCTACCTCTGTGCTCCAACAGTGCGGTATCTCCCCGAGCACAACAGAGCGACAGGGGTGCCTGCCCACCGCTCACCCGTGTCGCCTGCTCCACCTGGCCTTTACTGAGACCCGTGGGGTGACAAATCTTGGTCCACGTTAACAAATCATTACTGCACAGATTATTCCAGATGAAATATCAGAAATCAACTAATTCTTACTTGTAGTTCAATTCAAATTTAATTAGATGTAATTAATTTGGAATGCAAGAACATACTACCTTTTCCCAGCCACTCACCCTCTCTTACATATCACATAAATATCAAAATAATCTGGAACCTCATTCTAACCCCAACTGACATTGGTATACATCACTATTACCTCTACCACTATAATACAGGCCGCCCAGGTGTTCCAAGAGCATAATGAATTTTGCAGTCTTTAAGATCATGCTGATATTACCTCAAACGGGCAAGTGGAACATTTCAAAAGTATTTCCAGTTCTCCACTTAAACTTAACATGTGGAAAACTATTTTCATTTGTGCAATTAGCTACAACCCTAAGAATATTTTCCTACTGTATTCACTGAGCAACAGTGAGAGCTCAGCCAAAACAGGAGCAGAAACAAAGCAAGCTGAAGCAAGCCCATTTATGTTTAGTTCGGGTCCTTCGTCTTTTGTGAGCAGAAGGACCACATATGATGGACAGCTACCAGCCTCTTGAAATCAAATCCGTTTCTTTCAAAGAACACTTGTATTTTGTAAACCAATTAAACCACATGAATAGTACAAGCATGAATAGGCTTTTGTTTTATTCAAATTAAGATATTTTGGATTTGTGAAGATGCAAATAGATATGACAAAAAAGGTAACAAGGGTACAATAGAAAATTATGGAGCAGGGAGAAATTTAATTACATGCCTGTTTGACTGAAAGTTCAAGGTTCTTTTTATATTGCTTCAAATTTAAAAATTCACAGATCCTTTCCCTCTGTTTTCCAAATATGTTCAGGAAAATAAGTTGGTTGAATTTGTCCTTCCACAGCCTTTAATTTCAGTTGCATGCTATTTGGATCCTTTTATTTCTATGGAAACACAAGACCAGTTCCAAGTCATGAACTAACACGCTTCCTTTTAATGAAGACTGGATCAAAATCCGCAGTCCTCCCACAACAGAAAAATCCTTCAGAATTTAACAGTGCACGATAACCCTTCCAAAAAAAGTTTAAAGAAAATCTAAGCCAGCCAGCAGAGCTCTACAACACTGTACTCGACAGCTGAAAGAGCAATGCTCTCCATCAAATACTGGAAGTTTTTAAAGCAGTTTTTTAGAACACTATTTCATTCCCATAAGCGAAACCCTTCCGCTAGATTTAAAACAGAAACTCCTACTGACAGAAAGCAATGGGTTCTGCTCACAGCCCTGCTGCAGCCTGACCCTGTGGAGCCGACCACATTCATCCCTATCACCTCCTCAGGGCGATGCCCCAGCCTCCCTTCAGCACCACCCACTAATTCCCATTCACTTGCATTCACCGGGCTTTTTTGCTGGATTAAAATAAATAAATAAATAAATAAATAAATAAATATACTGAGAGGCCAATTTACAAAAACATATGCGTGGACAATAGCCTTCCTCATTTCAGAAATCATATTCAGGATGAGGAGAGTGGTCCAGATATGTGGAGTTCTGCTGTATGAGTCCTGAACAAGGATTTTAATTGTCTGGGCCTAATCATATTCCCGTGAAAATCAATAGGAGTTTTGCCAGTTTTACCGGGAGCCGCATAACGTGCATGACTCCTGGGGGGGACAAGACACCTATAGAAAAAGGCACTGACCCGGGCCTTTATCAACTTCTAGGTGAGAACTCACTACAATGAAATACATGCGGTCATTGCTGAGCCTTACGGGGCAAGCGAGAACAAGCATTAGGAACACAACTCCAAGTAATAACCTAGTGTCACAAAACACAGAAAACCGCCCCCTTCTTTCAGCAAAGAAAACCAGACCTTAACCTTTAGGAATATCTCTCTATTTTCACTCTGCCATCCTTTTTAATGCAATCCATGGGCCTTTGTGGTCCCAGCTGTATAGGCAAGCTGCCTGATGACCTAAAAGGATCTGCACAAGTAGTAGCTCTGTCGCTAAAGGTAAACAGCCGAAATATACTGTTTGTGCTCTGTAAGAGGTAAGGAATTATAAGTCCCATTCAGCCCCTTATGTTTTCCCACCTCCTGTCTGTTATGGGACACAAGCCAAAGAAGCTAATAGTGCAAGGTGCCAAGTATCATCTCCTGTAAATTAACTTCCTAAGTTCTCAGTCCTAAAAGGGGACACAGCAATACAGGCTGCTGTTACTGGAAGGATACTCACATAGGTCTTCACACATTTTTTTACCCCTCCATGTGACAGAAAGAAACTGTACGAACAATGACTTAGAGCAAAGAAAGCAAGCCAATGGCAAAAATTATGCTGAATATAGCAAGAAGAACTTAACACACATTTCAGCTTTCCCCACGGGACCGGCTCCATGGCTGCTCCTGGCTGCTTTGGCCCTGGCAGCACAAGCCGAGTGCCACCCCTTGGAGCACCTCGTCCACAGCTAACGAGGCCGGCTGCAACGCAGGCAACTGCTCACCACAGCCAACCTCTGCCTCCTGCCATTCTGAGGGCACAGGTCAGCAAGGGCCATCTCAATCTCTGTTACTGCTGAAAATGGCCACGTCAGCTGAAAACGAGAAGAAAAAAAAAGGGGGGGGGGGTGACGCCATGAAACTGGTCTAACTTAGACTTCTGCAGAGGTTGCAGGTCACCTGTCTGTACAGTGTATTTGAATGCGGCTGGCAGCAAGGGCACAGCTCTGGTATGCTACCGTGTCATTTCTACAGAGATCGTTTCCAGAGAGGAGCTGCACTTGAAATAAACTAAACCAACGGAAAAGTGAGAGTGCTGGGAAGTTATCTAGCCCGTTGGCCTGCACAATGCAGTAGCTTTGTAATAGCTCTTGCAGGGTAATAAATGTGCTGCAATTAATACCAATGAACCTTAGAGTATATTAAAGCACATTTGGAGTGAATTAAAGCTGGCAGCACCCATACAGAAGGAAAGGTTCTGGTCTTAGACAACCTTCTTTAAAATTTAAACAAGCTGAGGATTCGGCCCAGCAAGCGTAAAGAAAACAACCGAATCCATCATCTCAGGCTTCACAACAGATGTTTGCAGGGTGGAACAACTGCAGTTCTTAGTTTTCCTTTGGAATTTCTACTGGATAAAACAGATCTAACAATTATAATTGGATAAATTCAAGGCCATGATGAGGTGTCATGTCAGAAAAACTGCAGCTGGCCAAGGAAACTCTTCAGAAACTACTCAGTGCGCAGTTCTCCATTGCAGGGCCCATGGATGGCGGCTGACTGTGTTCAGAACAAGAGGCTGTACATCCAAGGATGAGGCACCAAGAGTCCTTGATTCCTGCAATCCATCTGAGCTACATTTGCATTACTCCTGCTTATCCTAGCAGAAAACGTTCAATGTGCAAAACATGGGGCTACCACCAACGCTCCTACAACAGTATCCACAACCAAAATCTCAGCCTAGTCATCTTCCACCAGGAACTGACGCTGACAAATAAAAACTGCCATTTAAAAAACAAAATTAAATTATGCCCTCCATCGCAAAGAGGAACCATTTAAAATGTAAATTTCTCTAGGGTTTTTGTGTGAGTTGTTGCTTTTAAATAAAAAGACACCCTAGGAGGACAGGCCACTGCTTAGTATGTTCATGCACTGTGAACATAACTTTGTGACCAGCCTATTTCTTCTTTTATAGTCAGGGTATGTAAGGCTGTTACTCCTCTTTCACAATAATGTTTTCCTGTTCAAATTACAAATACTCAGAGTAGCATAAAAATCATTCTTTTACACTTCAGTTACTTGATGGCATGCTAACACTGCTAAATCATTTATACATTGAGTAACATAGATGTCCAATTTAGGGGATTATTTAAACAGTTTCCTGCTTGCACAAATGAAGGAAAACCTGAGTTTAGGAATTGCATAGAAGTAATTTATAATTATGTCTCAAAAGGGGCAATGCTAACATAATTCACCCCTCCTTTATTCAGCTTTGGTGTTTGTAGGCTTTGGGCCGTAACGTGTCTGACAATCCATTTCAGGGGCACGCTTGGCACACGAGGGAGTAGCTGTGGAAGCTCGGTGTCCCTCTCCATGCACGCTCCACAGGCCTCATGGACTACTTCTTGTGAATCCACAAGAGGTTACTAAGAAAAGTACACCTGCTGCAGGAAGCTCACCATCACTATCCACATCTGCCTGTCCACTGGAGAGCTGCTACAGGTCTGCAAACTGAAAATGATTGAAAACCTGTTCCGTGTTTTACCATGTCTGCATAAAGTCACCGAGAGCTGAAGGAGCACAATCATGCCAAGTACAGTCACTTGCATTATCTGGGAAAAGGCAGGTCCTGCAGCACAAAAGAGAAAACAGCAAGGAAAAAAAAAAAACAAAACACTGCATTACAGTTACATCTATTGGTAATACAGACTTTCTGCACAGAGAAAAGGTAGGTATATTACTATCGTCCAAGCAGTACAAGCACTGCTCCTTCCTTTCTTCCTTCCTACATTTCCCTATAATAATTTCCAAGTACTTCAACAGCCGCAGGGTGAATTCTTGTCTCTACCAATGTAAGTAGGAAATCTGCCATTGACTCTGATGGGATCATTATTTCATCCTGCTTTGGGAGGGATCGTTGCCTGAGTGAGTGCTGTAGGACTTGGTCCAGGAAGAGCTAGCGCTCTCTTGTCAGCAGCACAACGCCTCCCCTTGCCTAATTTCCATAATAACTCAGAGACAGCAAGACTTCTTTTTTTCCTATTAATTCTAGCCATGATAGATGCTCTGTGGACGCTGAGCATTACCTCTGCAAAACAATCTCTGGAGTAATTGCAGAACTTAATGCCCTTACGTTCCCCAAACAGGCTGTGTATACAGGCAGTGCCGTCTGCCCAGAATTTGACAATATTTCTTTAAAAGTCACTAGTATTACGCTTCTGTGGGTATAAATTCCGCTTCTCTTCACTCTTCCCCGTTAAAACCTTCTCTTTGGATAAAGGAGTAGACCATCAAAAAGGGCAGTTCTAGTCAACAGTCTTATTAATGATGACAACCCTAATAACACAGTCACTTCCATATGGTTTCCATCTCAGTGACTTCACACACATTCACTCAATAAACATTCTTATACCTGGGTAGTCAGCGAAGCATTGATTACCTTCTCTACTTCATTTTGTCTTTTATAAGCTAGGAAGTGCCAGTGAAATTACGTGACTTGCCTGCAATGAAGCAGAGTCCAGAACTCAAATATTTTCACCTTCCAAATTGCTCAGGCCCCTTCCAATTTGTAGTCACGCACACAGCTGCTTTCCTCATTTAAGCCGTCTTTTGATTTAGTTTAGAAAGAGACCATAATTTAGGTAAAACACAATTCAGGAACACCTACAACAAGTATTTCCATCAGTACTGACACCAGCTGAAGCAGTTCTACAAAGCAATCACAGCCTAGTATTTGCAATGCTGTAAGGGAACTTCAGTCCTTCAAATGGTTTACTTGCTCACAGTTTGTCTGCTAAATTTATTAGGAAAATGTTAATCACTGTTGGTTGCCAAATTCAAACAGACAATTAAAGTCAGATCTTCAACACCAGCCCCAGTAGACAGCTCAAACTTATCATTTGTACAGAAGGATGTAAACTTTAATTATTACAACAAAGACCTTTCCAAGCTGAGCATGGCATAAGTCATTCTGATACCTCTGGCATTTTATAGCCATTCCCATTTTTAAACAGATGCAACTCTCTTTCTACAGCCTCCAACATGCTTGTCTTTTAAGCAGCTAGATGTGACGGTCAGATATGCCAACACCCTGCCTTACTTACCTCTGTTAAGTAGAAGTTACTCTGGCACCATAAATTTCAAAATCTACAACCCTCATTAAAAACAAAAACAAAATATGCACACGCAGGAGGAGAGCAGAATCTCTCCAGGAAGATAACATACTCTACCAGCTTTACAAGACAAACTCACAAACATAAAGTCGAAGCCACTCTGCGGAGGAGGACTCGCAATAGAGAGCTACTGCATAGAAAGAAGTGTCAACTCACACCACACTGCATTTCAACATGATCCCAAAATCCTAGGCTGGTTTAATAGGAGAAGAAATGCTATTGCACACTTTATAGAACAAAAGGACCTTCCAAAGCTTCCTCTTCAAAAGCTCTGTCTGCCAATTACTGTTTTGGAGGCTAACGATGAGCAAAAATTTGTTAGTGCTTCTCTGGAATTGACAGGTAGTCTTTGCAGAAGGTGCTGCAGAAGCCCTGGGTACTGCATGCGCAGAGATGAATACCTAACACCTGCCACCAGAGAAAGCTGAAGCCTCTTTGAGAAAGCACCTAGCCACAACTATCTTTCCCCCATTACCTCTAACCTGCAAGAGCTGCTGAATGAACAGCAGATGTTTGCCATCAGTGCTTCAGTACGTGGCAGAGGAGTGTGAAGGGTCCTGCCAGAGCTCGCTCTGCCCAGCAGTGTCCCATTAGAAAGAGTTTTTCTGCCTTGCCTGTGACCAGAGCAGACGCTCTTTGGGTTCCTTCATCTCCCATAAGACAAAAATTGAAACATGTCGACCAAAAATATAATGAAAGAAGATTTGCATTCAAGAGAATAGATTCAATTGCTTCTTCAACAGAAGACGCAAAGTAATCCACCTTACCTCTCTGCAGTCATGATCCCATTCGCTGTACTAACATACACACCCACCTTCCCTCCTCTGCTGTTGCCGTACAGACCAACGTACAGACCAACCTGAATATAAAAAAAGAGCCCGTACACCTGAACATAAACCTTCGGCATTACCTCTGTGCTCTGCATGGACACATGAACTTTCAACTCTGCAGCTGGAATCAACCAGAAAGTCTTCACATTTTGTGAAGATGATAAGTTGTGATGATTTTTCTGCATTTTCAGCCAGCACTTGCATATCCCTTAACAATGAAGGTGCCAAGAGGCATGGCTCAGAGCCAGAGGAAAAACTGCCATCATCCTTAGCAGTTTTCAGATTCAGCCCATAGATTTTGTTACATTATTAAAAAAAAGGGCCAAGGGCTCTATAGAGACAAAGTCCCTCTTTTTCTGCGCTGTGCTGTATATCATGCGGCAAGACAGGAATGCCGAAAGGCCATTTTACATGTTTACATTATAGAGCAAACCAAGGTCTTGAATCTTATGAAATTATGTTGTGCAAGAGAAAGAAAACTGTCATTCTAACAACTTCAAGGTGAGACACGTTGTCCCTCCCTGCAGAAAAATGACATGAGAATGCACTGGCAAGTGCATGGGCAGGTTTCACTACAGCTTGGCTGAAATACGGTTTCTCGTCATCTGTGGGTTTAGGAACAGCTTATTGAGCACCCTGAGGAAGCGTGGGTGTTGCAGCCGAGTTTAACACTGGAGGAAAGACTTCCCCGAAATGGGGGAAGAAGACCGGAGCTCCCAGCTCATCAGGTTGGTAAGGAATTTTTGAAACACTTGCCAAAACTTTACATATTTCTAGTACTTTAAGGTTGATTCATTAGCAGCAAATCAACATGGATTTTTTAGAAAAACTGGAAAAGGAGACTAGTTGGCACTGAAGGAGACTTTCTGAACAATATAAAAGGATAGGGGAAAGTCTGCTTTTTCCTCTTCTGAAACCCTTCAACACAAGAAGGATATTGTCCTCTGATTTGGAGATGTTAAAGTCAGAGCCTTCAAAGTAGATGTTGGTCCTATGCTACTTGCTGGAAATAAGACACCACATACACACAAATATCATAACTACATAAACAGAGCACAAATAATTGTGCAACAATGCTGCAAAAATCCGCTATATTAAAAAAACCAGGATGAGTAATACTTTCAGTACTGGCCTAAAAGCAGTCCACAACATTTCACTTCAATACATTCATTAAGGCTCCAAGATTTTTTTAAGCTTTCATAAAAGCAAAATTAATGGATATTGCTGAAACAATAAGTATGATTTGATCTTTACCACAATAACTAAAAAGCCTTGTAAAGCACAAGAGCAAGCAGCAATGAGGCTGGGAACTAGAAAGCATCAGGCTTCCTATTACACTCAATTAAATTGTTAATCATGTCATGTACTCACTTTTTAATCTCTTTAAACCAATACAGCAGTATGATAAGTAATAAATTTGTTTTTATGAGAAAGCTTCTGATGTATCCTTGGTTGCCAGGAATGAAAACTGTTTATGAAAAAGTAATTTACAGCAAAAGTTTATATGAAGCATAGAGCTTCATGGATTATCAAGCCATATGAGCAACAATTCAGAACAGACAGAAACATAAATATGCTCAAGTTTAATATTAAAATTCCTCATATTTCTGGGACCTTTAATCTACAGTTTGTAAAGCTTATAACACAGTTTCTACTATTTCATAGTAGTTTGTATCTTTTCAATTCTTCCAAGACTGGTGTTCATAATGTGCAATGAATGCTATTGCAGTTGGTATGTTTTAAAAATTAGGACTTCATTATGGAATCTGTTGCCTTTCCGTTAAATAGGTGAAACAAAACCTGAAAAAATAACTAATCGTAACCTACACGCCTTTGAAAAAAGTGTTTTTCCTTATCCTGCAACCCAACAGGATTCAACAAGAACATGAGCTCTTCCATCTCTCTTTTGCTAAACTTTAATCCCCATCCCAGCAAGACCTGCACCAGGCTTAATCCCAACTCCATCGCCTCCTCAGGACCTTGTGATCAACCAGTCTTTTCATACAAACAATCTTCTCCTAATCCTGAGCCTAAGTCTAACCCCTGCTGTCTCCGTACACTGCACAGCATCAGGTCTGAGCACAAGCAAATTCACCGCTGCCAACGGCACCCCCAAACCTGGCCCTGCAAACGATGAAAGTTTCTCCAAAAACACAAACTTCACCTCGCTTCTTTTATCACACCTTTTCTCTCACTTGAACATGAATCCTAATCCTAACTATACCTAAATCACCAATACCTTTGCAAAATGATACATAAGGCATTTGTGTTTGATGTCACCAGCATTCACATTACCAATGTCATCCATGCAGGGTTCAAAATTATATTGAAGTGCTTATCCCTTTTATACCCCACAAGCCCTCATCTTCTCAACCAGAACTCCGAAATTTGTCTGGAATAAGAAAACAAATTCCATTCATGTATAAATGTGACATTTATGGCTGCCAGCCATCTCCTCACCCACCCTAGCATACAACATAAGACTCGGACAGAAACCGACCAATTCTCTCATCCAAAATTGTACAAAAAAAAATTCTAACGTTAAACACAATCAAGTGACTATTACCTGGAAAAAAATGAAAAAAGCTTATCTGAACATGCCAAAGCCTGCCCACACCACAGCTCTGGGACCTGTTACTTTTACAACTGCTTTTTTAACAAGCCCTAACACTAACAATAGTGCCAATGTAATAAATGCCCAAATCCCTAACCGTGGCTGACTTCACTAACAAAGTTTAACACAACCGTTCTTCCCAATTCAATCAGTATCCTAAAGCTGAGGAGCACAGAAGATTTAGCAACAAACACAAAGTCTCACTCTTGTGTTTTTAAAACTTAACCTTAACAAACCCTAACTCCAGCCTTAAGGTACTCGGATGACCAGCAGCTACGTTGAAGGTAACCTGGCACATTGACCACCAGCAGCAGCTCTCATCCCACCCCGGCAGTTCCTTAAAGATATAGGAAGAAAGGGGCCTCTGCTCTTTCCTCACTAGCACTGCCTCAATGCCCATGCCTACAACAAAACTAACTACCCTGTAGTCCCTCCTGCCAAAACTGGCTCTCATGCCACACTAACTGCTCCTGGAGAGGATTCAGCAAGAAATCAATTGTCGTCTTCTCAAGGGGTGAAAAGGTGGCAGCTCTGACACCAGCCTAGAAGGAAAAGAGGGTCTGGAGAAAGAAAACAGAGACTTTGATGAATTTGTCATTACTTCAGGCCTAAAGCAGGGAGCAACTGTCAGAGCCTGCCGCGTTGAGTGTTCAGAAGCTATGGTAATTCTCCACGCATTTCCACGTGCTCCCAGGCCTTAGGCAGGATGATTAATAGCCCTCTCTCACAGCTCTGTACGAATGGGAAAGTAACGACAGTGACACATCACTGTGGCTGAGACTCTCCTAGTTGCCACTGGCCTTCAGAAAGTTATAAATGCGATTTCTTTAAACCGCAGGTAAGGCGCGTCAGCATCCCTGCCTCTAGTTAGAGCCCACAGTTACAGCTTCATGCAAGTAACTCTCAGCTGAGCAAAGATCCTTTAACAGTCTGGCAAAGCTCTGATCAGGGTGAGACAGCCAGAAGAATGTCAATCACCAACTAAGTCGTAAATGTTTCATTTAAAAAAAAAAATTTTTTTTTTTAAATTCTTTTTTTTTAAACTCTGAGTGTGTAGGACATATCTGCCCTTGCAGTAAGGCCTGAGAGCCTGTCACTTGCTCCCTGGCACATCCCCTCATGATCCTCAAAAGCTCTGAACTCTACTAAATCTAAATTCCTAGAGGCATCCTGGTAACTAATAAAGGCAAGTCTCTCCTGCTATCTTCTAGAAAATCAAGGCTTGCTTTCAGATATCTTCCCTGCTCTGAAATCCTTGGAAATTCAATTTGCATGCCTAATTAGCATCTCTGCCCGCATGCTGCACTTTTTACAAGAAGCAGTCCTCATTACACTGTCATGCATCTGTATTTCCTTCGCTTCTGAGTATACATTGTGCATTTTAATTCTTGAATCTGTTTCACTTGCTGGTTTGGGTGCGAGACACACGCATGAACGCTCTGAAGAGCCAGCCTACCACCTTCATATCTGTTTTGCTCAGTTATATTTATGATCCAGCTCTTGAAATTCCTTTCCATAAAGCTTTTCTGAAATACCTGAAATCCACCACAGCTTCACTTGTGCAACTGTGAAAAGCCTTTCAATCTTAGAAGTAGAAATGACCTTGGAAGCTCATGCAAACTTGAAAGGTAACACATCGAGGGATGGAGGGCAGGGCAGCTGAAATCCGAGAGCTGTATCAAAAGAATGATTTTTTTTTTTTTTTTTTTTTAAATGAGCATTTGTACCTGTTTTCTACCCTTTCTATATGGGCCTGGATTAAGAGCTCCTATCTACCCTGCAGCTCTGCTCAGCCTCCAGTGCCCTTTCTCACACACACATGGTTCAGGCGTGCAAGGGAAATGCCACCTTGCAGATGGGGAATGGGGCAGACACCCACAAAGGTGCTGGAAGAATTAAAGATATCACACAAGTAATGCAGCATTGCGAGAAGCAATTAAGAGTACCATTAACATATTCTCCCAGGTATATATTAGTTGGCTACTTGTATCCATAATGGATACAGCAAAAGTTGTTGTACAGCATACAATGGATCAGCAAAAGTTGTTTCGGAAACAAATTTAACACAATTTGCAAATAGCCCAGATGCTGTGCGATGCTGCTGATTAAACAGCACCAGAAAAGCTTGTATGGCAAAATCATCTGAGCAAGACTGGCAAACTAAGAAGTAACCCTATCCCTTTTATATCCTAAGCTTAATACCTAACAACTTAATTTGCCTTTTCTTCATTTACTTACTCTTTGCAACTTCCTCACACAATAGATTTCTACTTGGACATGTCTGTATGCTAAGCCAGTGCTGTGGCATGCCAAGGAATGCCACCTTTGTCTGGCGACCAAGAAACACACGCACAAAGAGGCTGCAAAAAAACTCTTGGGTGTTCTCCTCAAGGCACTACTTGCGACTCATTACGGATGCCTCCACGGGGGGTGGTCAGAGGGCCTCAAACTTTTTGTGACAAAACACCATCTTTGGACCTCTCCAAACCCACAGTAAGGGCAGGCCCAGAACAGAACTTCAAGTCTCATCATAGCCTCTCTCCTACAGCTGCTGCATGTCCTATTTTCACCCTGACTTGAAAACCCAGTGTGATCAGACACGTTTTTTGCTGCTATGTGTAAATACTGACCTGGAACTACCTGCACTGATAGCCTACTATTTGTTTTTACATGATGTACATTTTAGATTTTCTTGTTTGATTTATTACTTGTTTTGATGGATGCTTGACCATTTTGATATGCTTCAGCCACTAATAGGAGGCAATATCATTTTAAGACTGGGCACAGCAGGTTCAGGTTCTATCACAGTACAGTCCCTGGGTGATAAAAGCTTGGAAAAAATTGCGTTAAACCGTAATAAAAAAAAAAAAATCATCCTCTATCTTCCAATAAGCAAGGCCACAATGTACTGTTATTTGTGCACCGGAGTGCAAGGTACATGTTGCTACAGTAAGGGTGAGCTCCATCAGAAATGACCAGCCTCTAAATTCCTTGGTGATCAAGCCGAAGTCATGGAGCTGTTCAATAAATAGTACAGTACAGCATGAAGCGTGCACTGAACACTGTGTGATCGCTGAAAGAGTGATGTTCCAGGGAAGGAGGAGGTTTTCTGGCATTTCCCTCACCCAGGAGGGACACGAGCTCTAATGGGGTTGGCTCTGACGATGTGACACAGCACAAGGGCAATGAATGGGCCAGGCTCAACAGCCAGTCAGCCCCGGCACCGGCTGGTCAGCAGCACACGGCTCGGTCTGAGTACAGGCTGAACCCTTCTCTAGCATGCACCTCTGGTTTTTAGAAATCCAGGGGTTACAGGCTCCCACACAGATTGGGAAAAATGCATCGTTGCAGAGACTTAAAGAATTTTGCATGCAGGGCCCTGTTATTAATGCTCTTGTTCCTCCAGCAATCAACAAAATATGTTCCTCACAAGTAGCAGCACTTTATAGACAAATAAAAGGCACGACCCCTGCCCCAAGCAGTTTACAGTGGAATGAGAAAACATGGTAAAAGGCAGGGAAGTGGAACAAGAGAATTGATACAGCATAATGTCAGGAGGGCGCCTGCTTTCATGGTCCAAGCACCCTGCTATTTCCATCTTTTAAAAGACTGGCACAAGCCTTCAGGACCATGCCTGCCCTATTATCACTAACATGCCAGCATGGCAAGCCTAACTTTCGCACGAATGATTCCTTTCTCTAAATCCCTCTTTTCCTTTGCTTGCAGTGCTATTGTTTCCGTAAGATCTCATTACATATTAATAACCATTCACCCATTCATTCTGATTCCAGATGGGAAATACCAGCTATGCAGGGGCTGACAGAATGAGATTTTATTTACAGGTCTTAACATTTCACTCATGTTTCCAACTTCACCATGGTTTTTGAAGCAAGGAGAGAAGAAACAGCCTGGCACTCAGCCATGCTAACAATCTACTTGACTTTTTCCAGGACTACACTCTAATTCTGTGCCTGCGGAGATTAACCAAGAGTTTGACTCTTCAATTGTCACCTCATCGCTCTGCCAGCTACGTTTTCCAGCCAGCTATCCCTTCACGTCTTTTTGTCTCCTCCTTGTTTCAAGCAGGAGAGCTATTCACAACCGATGCAGTGGGCTTAATCACGATGCAGCCTCCTGTGATTAACAGTCACGAAGCTCAAATAAGGATACTGATGATAAGCATATCAACCACCACGTGAGAATTTTAATCACTTCACAGTCTTCTGCACCAGAGCTCTGCTTGGCATCTCTCAGTAAAATATAATGGCCACGTATACTGTAGCTCTACAGCCGGGTTCACTTAACTTCTTACACCAAATGCAAACATACATCACTGCAATTCTACATAGTACTTTATTCTTTCTTCCTCTTTCCCTGCCACCATGCTGCATCATGACCCTGGTAGTCACTCAATGAAAACGAACAGTATTTAGAGTTCAAACTCTTTGACCTGAGCCTTTATGATCTGGTTGTAGAGCCCCATACTGTCCAATTTCTCTGCTCTTTCTACTGTTCTGTCTTTGGAAATGGATCGATAATATATTTTCAACAACATGAAAGATAAGTCTGTGCAAAACCAAACATCCATCTCCATATCACAAGGCAATTATGCCAATTTAGTGTCTCAGGTCCCCAGGCAAGTCTCCTATCTGATAATAAGAAAAGCTAATTACTAGCCAAGGTTTGAGCACACTTACACCTCAGCTGTGCAAAACGATCATTCTGAATTGAGATGTTCTATTAAAACAAACAACACTTTTAAACTTGAAAAAAGTACTTACTGGGACAAAAGGAGTTATTTATGTAGCGAATCACATCTTCAATATTTTTTAAATTGTATGTTGCTGTGATTTTAAACCACATAAGGTGTACATGCAAACAGACCATCTTTATCAATATGCGAGACGCACACATGTGGAAACACACACGTAATAAAAAGAAGATTCACTTACAGATAGAAATATTTTCCATATATAATTCATTTTGATTAGCATCTCTTAAAATTAAAGATTGAGTAGAATGTACTTCCTTGCATATATTTGTAAGTAAAGGCTAGCACATCCTTTACAACAGTTTTCCATCCTTCAATGGCCTGCAGGGTTGATTTTATAGTTCATTATTAAGGCAACCACAAAAGCCACCTTCATTCTCACAGGTACTGAACCCACACAATTGTTTTCCAGAGCTGGGGCTGTTCACTCGCCTCTCTCACGCTCCACCTTCAGTCCCATCAAACGTACCACTCATTCCCCACTTCTTAAAGGGCTGAACAACTTCTCTGACTTGATACCCAAAGATGTTGATGCATTTGCAAACCTGTGGGACCAATTCCATTCCATTTGGGAGTCACCAGGCATTTATAACTCCCCCTTCTGTGTTCAAAGTATTTAATTAACTTCCCACACATAGCATACTGTACTACCTGCTCTGTTGATTTTTCAGGAAGGCTTTTCATTCTCCCCGCTCCAAACCTGTCTGCTTTTCTGCAACCAGAAGGCCAAAATCTCTCTACCATTGTTTCCAGTTTCCTCTGTGTATACCTCTATCCTGAACTAGAAAAATATGAGAGAATACTGTAGACGCTATACAGAAACCAAGTTGCCTACATGCTCATACACACATAGAACTTGACAATAACCAAACACATCTCTAGAGGATATCAGTATTTGCAGTTTTAAAGAAATTATGTTCTGTATTTAGACACCACTAGATTATGCTTTCATGCTTCAGTTCATGAAGATGCCCAGAAAGACCAGACTGCAATGTCTTCTTTAAGTTACTGATAGGTGATTTCAGTTACAGTAACTTTCGTGGTCAAGCATCAGTTTGCAGTTAAACTGTAAATATATCTCACACTGAAAAATACACAAAGTGGACTACAAAGAAAGGACATGTGTTCAAGAAAGTTCCCCTTGAATAGAAGCATTCCTTAAGCATGAAAAAAAAAAAAATGTTCTCAATTACCTATGCCTGGGAAGCTTCTTTTAGCAAGCCTGCATCTTTTTGTTTATTTCTGCAGAATTTAAACTCTCCCTACAAAACATGAGTTAATAATCTTGGTGGGTAAAAAGACAAGCAATTTCCAAATGTTAATGAATGCTGGGATTCTTCCAGAGACTGCTGGTATCTCTGGTACCTCCAGTGCCGCCTGTCACCTTGTCAATAGAGTAAAATTGGGATGTCTACGATTCAGATCTGGCAGGATCCAGCAACACTGGGCGGGGGGGAGGCAGGGGGGCACAACACACAGAACTAAACAAAAACCACATCAACTTTAACCCATGGCTTGTGAGAGCACCAAGTGGTAGGTAAGGGCAGACACAGGAAACACTGCAACAGAAAAAGTAAGAAGAGCAGGAAGAGTAGCACCTTTTCCCAAACTCTAGGACTCTAAACCAACTCCCACTGAAGCTGGTACTGCTGTCAGGAGGGGGAGAAGGAAAGGACCTCTGCCTTGCCCCCAGCCCTCTAGCAACATACGCCCTCTAGCAACATACTCCCACCCCCTGCACTCTTCCAGCACAAGCATTTATGCAACTGTACAATGAGCTAGAAATAACCCAAGTATCCAATAAGTGACTGGATGGAGTCTCCAAGGTCGATGAGTAAGAACAAAGAAAAAGGGATTGTTTCATCCTCCTCTCCAGTAGCTGAAGAAGGAAGTTAAAATGCCCAAATTGCCACCCCAGGGAGGCCACATTTTCCTAACACATGCCATTCCTCCCTGTAGCTGCAACTCCACAACATCTCGACCGCTATCACTCACTGACCCCAAGAATGCCAAAAATATTGACTAGCCCTTTATACTTAAAGTTCAGAGCCCATCTCCAGTGTTTTGCATGCAAACATACCACTTTCAGCTAAGTTTTCAGCCAAGACATCTTTGCTTAGAAAGCATATAAACAGTGATTGCATTTTAAATGGAACCGTAAGCAACTGGAGAAGATGATACCTCCCTCTCTCCCTGCAATAGCTGAGCAGTTCACACCAATGGAAACGAAAAAGAAGCGAAAAAAAAATCAAAGTGTAATAACCTATGTTGATGCGAGGTGACCTCTTTAACCTCTTTCCAACCAGTCCGTTCCTCCTGACATTTAGCGGACAGCAAAAGCTTATAATGGAGGATTAGTAGAGAACCGCTTTGCAGCGGGTATTGACCACCAGGGTTCTGGTACATTGGCTTTTATCACTTGCTCACAAGGCAGACAGGCAGGTTTTATGGCCAATAGTACTTCATATCATCTGTTCAAACACTTCTGCATGTAAAAAGCAATAGGTAGAGGCAATTTGTATCTGCTAGTCTCAACAGCAGCCTCAAGATTTCTTTTTAAAATATTATTTCCTACTCAACCAACATTTCCTTTTCTCCCTCAATATGTTATGCTTTTCAGAAACTCAAGCACAGTCACTTACAAGCTTCTACTAAAAATCCACTTTAAGACTAAAATCCACTTTATCTACTAAAAAAAAAAATAATCCAGCTTTAGTGACGTGTGCCCAGTCTTCTGTATACTCATGACAACTTAAAAAAACTGAAGCTATTTAATACTTAGGTCCATTGGGACTTGTATACAAATAAATCCATCAGAAAGCATCATCCTTATTTTCTTTCTTCCTTATGCTAGGCCATCTGTGCAACCCACTGCACAGCTAGAGAAAAAAACAGAAAGGAGATGCTCTAACATTAAAGGAAAACAGTTATTTGAGAGAAGAGCTAGTGGTAGCATCTTCAGCAGGCAACACTTTTGGATTTAAGGAGAAAGTAACACTTATTTCAAGGGAGGTCTGCCTTTATCCACATCCTGATGGAAACTTCCAGCACACAATCGTAGCTCCCAAATGTTTCCACCTCGTTCGGCTCTTAACCACATTAACAGATGTTTAGACCATTACCTTGTATAGAGAGGTTACACCATGGCCTTGCGCATTCAGAAGGACAGAAGTCAGTAAATTCTTTGAACCAGTCTCATCTTTGGTTTTCCTGCTCATAACCATATTATCAGGGGAAAAGAAAAAGCTATTTTTAAGCCCTTTAATTTTGTTTCATGGTCTTAATAGCAAAACCTGAGCACTTGCGGCTCACCTTAAAACACGGGGGGGGGGGGGGGGGCGGGAATCATCCCTATTCCAAATGTCAGTTTTGGCATCTGAAATTTAGCCATATACCGAGTGCCTTACTGAATGACAGCCAGGTCCTGCAGTGACAGCAGGTATCCCAACAGCCCTCATGTACCTGACGGCAGCAACATGTAAACACCAGCAACTACAGAGAAATCCAGCCTCGATGCTCGTAAGATTGCCAGATTTTGCGAGATGCGCTGGGACTAGCCAAAGCCTAAAACAGTAGGGTTTTACTCACTAGGGTTAATTTAACGATACCTTTCATGCCATCTGTACTGAGACTGATGAATATATTTGCACCGCTAATTTATTACTCTTTCTTCTACCTTAAATTTCCCATTTCTCTTATTTGAAAGATGTATCAACCTACCAAAAAGCCAGCATGTTTAAGAAGAGTTTTCCTAGTAGGCCCACCGATCTTGGAGAATTATGAATTGAGGACGCTTAATTGAACACTTACAAATGTTTAAGTCATATTTTTTCCCACTATAATACAATTTTTTACTAAAATAATGTTTAGTCCAGTTCAAAGGGTTTTGTTTTCCCTGAAACCAGCTTTTAAAAATGATCATTTTAATCAGTCATTTACTCCCTTCCTCCCTCCCTTCCCCCCCGCCCCCCCCCGGTTTCATTTGAAACAACAGTTCATTTTCCATATATTTTTATAAATTGGCTCAAGGACCGCATCACAGTAGGGATGACCCCAGCAAGCCATCGCCATATGCAGCTGCTCCCTCAAAGGAGCATGGGTCACACAGCGCCTTCTCTGCACGCGGAGGGTTGTCTTCTGCAGAGCACAAGATTTCTCTGCACAACTCACCACTGTAAATCAGCTCCCCATTACTCCTCAGACTCCACTGAAGACGCGGTAAATTAGAGACCATCTTTTCTCTCTCTCTCTTAATACTAAATCCAGTTGTTGAGAGACAGCACAGAGCATTAGGCTTTAAAATGGTTAGTGAGTCATTTCTACAAAGGCAGTTTGGGTCCCTCTTCCTCAAATAAGTTTTTCTGGATAATTCTATTTTAGAAGGAAAAGAACATTCTTTAAAATCTCAGCAAATGCAATGCAGGTGGTTGCACCACCTCAGGGCCAGCACAAGACAGACTTTTGCTCCTAGATCCACACCCCTCCTTTCAAGGATTAAAATTGGCATTTATCTGTCCCTCACCCTTACCAGTTAGCCAGCCCCCCAGCACCCTCTCCCTTCAGCTCCCCAGCCCGGCTGCGAGAGAGGGAGAGGCATACAAGGAGCCCAAACTCCCAGAAGACCAGCCTGTTTTCTGGGGAGGGATGGGGCGAAGGAAGAGCGAGACCCATTTACCCCAACGCCTCCAGCCTCGGCTGACAACAGTGCACCCCAAAGATGCAATGCCCCATCACAGGGGGGATACAACCGAACTGCCAAATGACCCGATCCGTACTTGCTCGTTTCTCTCTGCTTGTTACGTATGGAAACACCACAATTACGGTGGAAGCCTTATATGAAACTCTTAATGGATTACACTCCAAATTCTTAATGAAGTGCTTGTTAGACTTACATTGTGTCTAAATCACTACATGTGGTATTACACATAAATTAAATGTAAGAGTAATACGAAGAAGACGGTCTGGCAGTTTAAGCCCTTGCTTCCACTTGCAAGCAAAACTGACTCTTTATCCAGAGAGCAGTCTTGCAGGACTATAAATTCACTTGCAAAAGCAGTGAATATTTTTTCCATACAAAACAAACCAACCTTATTATACGCATAAAGTATTCCAAGTTTCCACCTTGTGTCACATTTGTGAAAGCCTCCACTGAACGGATCGTCATTTCAGTATTTAAAGCCAGAGAAAATTTCGGAATTGTTTTACATTATTAAAAAAACAGAAATAAGGATGTTTCTTTAGTCTGTAATTGAAGTGGAATTGTTTCCACTGCTGTCATCATATTAAGTTGCAGGTTTTACTGCAGTTAGCCTCCACCTTATTGGCCTATTTCAGCTGTTTTGGATGTCATAAATATAGATTTCAATTTCCCCACAGCTCAGTCTAACAGACCCCTGAATCTTGCCCTACTAATACATGGTAATGGATGTAAAAGCTAGAGCATGTAAGAGATAGGACATAAAGTGACAGAAAGTCTGTTTGTCAATCTTTATAACTGTTTCATTATGATAACTGCTAATTTCTATGTTGTCTCTTTTTTCCACAGTAGATGGGCAGCACCACAGATGAAAAATGGCCACAGGTTCTCCACAGGCTCTGCTGCGATCCAGCCCTAAAACAGGTCAAATTGACACGTGAGCCAACGGAGGAGTCACCTGCGCAGATCTGCAGGCTGTGCTCGCCGACCCTCTTCAACCTTTGTTTGCTACTGTGCTTTGTTTTCTCCCTCACTGCTTGTCAGCTCAGAAAGGCATCTTGAGTTTCACACCGCATGCAGATTATGATCAATTATTATGTGACCTGTAGTCCAGAAGCATTTGAAATGGCTTGCACTACCTGCAGTAAGATGAATGCCTGAAGGATCCCACAAGGTGACATGAATCCAGCCCTCCCACTAATGTGACAAATGAATCCTGTAAATGAAGGTCAGAGCGGCAGACGTTTTTGCCTATAGGAAGCTCTGGTGCCCCTGCATTCTTTCCCATCTATCTGCTGCACTCCATTTATAAAAGAAAACTGAAAAGAAATTTTAAAACCTGCTTTTCAGGGTTGTATGCCATATTGCAACAGAAACGTGCTAGACGGTTCCACATTTCAACCCTAAATTAAAGCACAAAGCAGTTAGTTTGTTAAGACCCTTACTCTATGTAAGAGCATGCCAAGCGTCCCGACCTTGGCTCCCGGGAAGGCAGGGCCGGCGCTCCCCGGGGCCGGGAAGCTGACAGCATTTCTGCTCAGCCTGCTGCTTACAGCCGCCACTGAAGGGCCCTCTCCCAGCAACTCTCTCCAGCAGCTCGTACGTGCTGTTCCATGCTCACGCCTAGATATGGCTGGAAATCTTCTACTCTATCTACTCTGCATCCACTACTGAGTAGCGAATTTCAAAGAATCTGAAAATGAAGCTTTTTTGCTGAACACTTGCTTAGCAGAATCATTCAGATTTTCATGAATAAAGTTTTTCAGTCCTTGATGACCAGAACAGTCTGGTTCTTCGACTACTGAAAATATAACATGTTCAAATTTTCATCTCTTTTAAATAAACTGGGGGGGGGGGGGGTGTGTGTGGTGTGGTGTGATAAAAAAAAACATTCCCCGTATTTTGTCACAGACGTGAACTTTCTCCCAAGAACATCTACTCAGGCAAAAAGTTATTTTTCTTCTAAAAATGTTCACCCAAAGACTGCAACCATCTCCCCCACCCCGTGCCCCAGGCAGCTTTGCAGCTCCTCAGTTTTATGATGACAGGGGTTTACTGAGACAAAACCAGATGTCTATTGAGTTTGAAAAGCTTATTAAAAAGATTTGTTTGCTTTTTTCCTTGTAATTTTTTTACAGTTTCATTGTATCCTCTGCCTAATTAATCTTCTCATTTACTATGCACTATTATCCCAAATTCCTTCAGTAAATATCTACCAGCCAGGCCTAGGAGTACTCCACGTGGGAAGACTGGAACATTTACTGACTACCCTATAATTATTCTCTAAAGTCGAATGAGTTTCTTAATGCAGGCTCACCAGCCATGATCAGCCTCTACAGAAACAGCCTGCTTTCAATGTCTGGTTCACACTTTTCAGTACCCCTCATAAGAAATAAACAAAAAAAATTACAACGTATAAACAACATGCAACCTTTTGCACTTTTGATTCTAAATAACAATTAATTTAAGGCATTCCAAAAACAAGCCCTCTCCTCTGTATAGTAAGAAGGAAAAAGGAGCAATAGAGACTTATGCTTTGGTCCATATTATTTTTCAAACTGCTTTTCAAAACAAGCCAACCATATGGGCATAATTTATAAAAACTTGAGTCATACTGTCACACACTGTTCAGCATGACCTACCATAACAAATGAAAATCACTTTCAAACAAACATGAATTAGCTCTTTTGTTGCAAAAAGTGAGAGACAAGAAATTGTTTGCTCTTAAAACAACATTACCTAAACATCCTCTAGATTGAAATATAGCTATTCCCACACCTCATCATTACCTAGTAATGCAAACCAATTATGAAGTAATTTCAATTCAGATCTAAATGCTGCAGGAACAGTAAATAGAAGTATCATATCTGAATAAATACATGAAATACATAGATTGTGCAATTATTTCAGCAACTGTGGACTAAACTCTGAGAGAACATCTTTGCTTTTATATAGCCTGCCAACCCGGGAGGACCTAAAGGCTCAAATAAGGCTACAGAACAAAGACTCAACCTTGGAATCTGAAAATATGAACCTAAAACAGCTTCAAAGGGAACAAGACTCAGGTCTGACTTTCAAGAATGCAGTTCTCCACTCGAGCTGGTGCTACATTCACGCCCTGGTCTGTGAGAATACATCAACTGGATCCTCAAGAGCCGCCGCATTCCCATAAATGAGCTTTCATAAAACAACTGCCCGCAAATCCACCACAGTCACTCCCTCCACAAACACTCAATTCCACAGATGCGAGCAGCTAACCAGCCAGCAGCATCTGTGGGATTAACACGCATGTAAAATGTTTATGACCATTCACCAGGTTCTGCAGCCCTTCCACAGAATTTTATTGCATGTCCTTTACTACCCTAATACTGCATTCATCTGTCTTCTTTTCCTATAATTCTGTTTGTGGTGAGAGGGAAGACGTTCATGCACATCCTGACTAGGTGGGTTTCAAACATGAAAGAGTCTTGGGTTTTGATCAAAGAAAACAAGCTCCCATGTTTTCGTCAGCTGTACAACCGGCTAGAATATCTCAGTCCTGAGGTAGCTGGAAGGTAAAAAATACAGGGTGAAAATGGTCTCCCCTCTACATTAATGCGAGGTCCAAGGGACAGAAATACAGCACAGCCATATCAGCTTTTATCAGGAGATATCTGAGGCATTGCAGTATTCTTGTACGCTAGGAACAAAATAATTATGATATGCCAGCCTTTACAGTGTACTCTCCGCTGACACGGTGAACATGGCCTTTTCAAACAGTCTGAGGTTATTCAGCCCATTTTACTACTAGTGCTGGATTGCTCTTGACAGGTTTTTTTCCAGTACTTCATCCAGTTTAGTTTCAGATGCCCCTAGATGGAATGTGATTATTTTGCTTGGGAGATAATCCCCAAACTGAAGGGATCCCAGTGTCTAAGAAGAAATTAAGCCCCATGAACCCTGAAAGAAATTCAACTTGGCTTTCTGCTCTTTTTAATTTCACCTAATCAGTCTTAGTCAGAGCCCCTTGTAAGTATAAACTGATTGCACCTGATGCTTTCATGAAAAAGCTGGTAAGCCATTAGAAAGTCATCTGCGACCACAAAACTCAATTTACGTATGACCTTTCAAGCCATCCGATCAAAATTATTCCAAGTCACTTCGGTTAATGTCAGGTCTGACCTACAGACTAAGGAAGCTCATTAAGTGACATACTCAACCGTACATGTTGATGTTTCTCTCTGAAGAGGGAGCGTATTTCTCAGAGGTTCCTCTTCCATTCCCACGTGAATCATACGCTGTGTCATACGTTTTATCTGCAGCTGTCATCTGCTTTCGAATTACAGCATCAGGAGAGACAGTCAAGGATACAGCCATGGATGCATTAAAACATTCCCCTAAGCCAATTTGTGGGAAGATCTAACTCCTCTGCGATAACTAGCACTTCACGGCTTATTGTGAAAAGTAAGAAAATAATGTGAGGGTAGAGTATTGCAAACCAATTATGGCATTAGAAACGCAGAAAGAATTCACTGGAGCGGTTTATTACCATCACTGTAAAACGATACGCCACCCTACTGAGCATCTTTATTTACTGAACTTCACATCAAATACATCAGACCAATCAATTACCTAGCAGTGTTTCTAAATTAGTCTCCTTGAAAGACGTAACTGATTTTCTGAGAGCTGCGGCTCACAACATACCGATTTGTACTTTTTTTTCCCCTCAGATAAGAGCCCAAAGCAAGCTGCCTGCGTTCAGCCCAGTTACATAACTGCCTAAAATGTCATTAGCAAGTTAAGTGTTTATAGGGGCCACAGGATTCGTAACGCAAAAACGATCTGCTCCGAGAGCTGGTCACTGTATAGCCTGGAAAGAAAGAGTTATTGTCATTCTGCTTCATTTGCTAAGAAGGGCTCTTCTGCTTGGCTAAACCCTGAAGGGACTCAATTTAACTGTCTGGGCAGTTTCTTATCTCATCCAGCCATGTCCACGGGACTTCGTAATTTCCCAAAGCAAAAAATGGCAGCCAATTAACTACTGTGAGGGACACCAAAATATCTTCCCAATCAAAATAAGGATTAAGAAATTCCCGAGGGAAGGTTTTGCATCTGAAAAAACCCCACAGCTGAGTGGGAAGCCTAGAAGGGAGCCAAGACTCCCCAGATCCAGATCAGCTTCTGCATGCACAATACCTCAGTGAAAATAAAGAGCATAAAAGCCTCCACCAGGAAGCCCTGAACATGCTGCCAGGAGAGAGGAGCCTGTGGACCGAACCCAAATACACAAAAAGGTAGATAACAGGATTATTGCGCAGCCTTTTTAATTTCTGTTTATCCTTGCCTTTGTAAAAGTGTTGTCCCCTTTGAACATCATAAGTAAGTATCTTTATTTCCTTCTAGCTACTCTGAGATACAGTTGATTTCCGCTTACCACCAAAGCTTTCTGGGCAAGGCTGCCGTTAAAACCTGGGCTGAAATAGCCTCTCAGTGCCCGGGGCTCCCATGCTGTCCTCTAAAGCACTGCACACATCCACTCGCCAGCATGGAACACACCAGCTCCCGCTCTACACTGAGAAGGTCTCAGGTGAGTCGTGTTAGCTGGGCACGTTCCTGGGGAACAGCACCGAAGCAAGGGGAGTGCTTGCACCCCGAGCAGCCAGCCAGTTTGTAACTGGCAAACGGGAGTAGGAAACTGGTCATGTAGACGAGGAATTTCCAACCTACAGCAAGAGCACAAGAGGAAAAGCCTAAATTGAACACCATGCAGAAATGCTTGTTAGGAGAGCTTGCCACAGCTGGAATGAAACACTGCCATCGGACATAGCTGCTGATAAAGTCCACTTGACAGCTAAGAACCTCGCAAAGTAAGAGCAAAACACAAAAGCCAGCTGGCTGGAGTAGACTTTGCACACTCCCGCTAAACATAAAAGGAGTTTGCACGGTATTCACTGTTTTCAAAGAACTGTGAGTGTTAATACACAACGGAGCACTTCCTTGTAGTTTGTTGTTAATCAAAAGCATCTTAAATGCAAACTATTCACATCTTATCCTGAGATAGGAATACAGTAGGATTGCAGCCTGCCAACAGGTTAGGTGTCAATATGGATAAAACACAAGATGTTTTTGAAGCTCCCCAGTGTTTGTGGCATCCCTTTCCTGCAGCCCTGCCATAACAATTTTCCTGCCATTTATAACTACCTCTGCCTATTTTCAGGCTACCAGGTCAGTCAAAGCACTGGCCTAAAAAGCAAGATGTCACCATGTCCTTCCCCTTCCCAGGCTCACTTGCCCACAGCCCCTCCATGTCCAAGGATGACTTTTCTGTGGCTGAGGGTGCAAGGAGGAGACATCCAGCCCCATTGCCCTCCCTCAGCTCAGCACAGCGACTAGTGTAAGGCTGCTCATCCTTTGCTGCTTCTTAATCAATAGCTTTTCATCCCTGTCTCTCTGTCCCATGCTGCTCTATGCAGCATTTTCCCACCTCCTCCAGTTATGGGAGAAGACAGCCTATCTCAGAAGCCAGAGGCAGCCCGTGAGCTTGCAGCTGAACCACCCTGAAACACAGCTATCGCAGCCCAAGCTGCAATAAAGGTCACTTACTCCTCTGTGTCCCCAGGCAGCTGAGGCCACACTCTAGGAAACGAAGGCCAGGAAGAAATCGGTTTTTCCAAGTGATTGTCACTACACAGGGGTGCAGATTAACAATAACCAACCAACACCTAATAGAGCCATGTGAAATGGAAATAGGAAGAGAGGATAATGAGGGACACGTAAAAGTCAGAAAGAGACCGAAAGAAACTAGAAGGACAGAGGATAGGAGGTGCATTTGCTTAATTAGCAAAACTGTCAGAAAAGCAGGGCTATGGAAAGTCTAACAGCAGCCCTTCAAAATGGGAAGGATCCCTCTCCAACCTGTCTGGGAAGCACCTCCCCTCTCACTGCAGCATTCACAGTACTCATTTCTTTTATCTAATTACCACCAACAGGCATCTGCTGCTGTTTGCATCCTCGCTCTAATGAGCAAAAGCAGCAGCCAGATCTGGCTGGAGCTGAGGAGGAGCATGACTGCAGAGATTATTTTTCCTGAAGTTTATCAGAAGCACCTGCTCCTCAAGGAGATCCAGAACTGTCCCAAAATTGGGAAAAGGAGGAGGGGGAAGTGCATCAAAGAGATTAAAGAAGAGTTTTAAAAGGAGGCAGTGAAGGAGAAAGTACAACATCAACAGGTACATCCAGGGCTAAAAGCTAACCCCCACTGCTCAGCTGGAAGGAGCTATTTTGGTAGGGACCAAAAGCAACGGCTGCCTTTTTTAGGACTCCCAAATTCAAGCAGGGGTAAATTCACACACAACATATCTGAAGTTGTCTTTTCTAGTACACCAAGAGGGAGCTGTATCCTATTTCCAATGTAAACATGGGACACGGTGCTCCAATTAGAGGTGTCTCTAGCCCGTAATATAACTTGTAAGTGACATTTCTGGTTTACAGGCTTTAACGAAGTCTATTGAAGAAAGCCTCACAATGCACAAGGTGCTCTGGGAATAACCTGTCTCAGATAGCATAGAAGCAAAGAAAAGATGGTTAAAATTACTCATTCAAAAATTAGGTTTTTAACTTCTTTGCAAAGACAGAACTAGAAAAAATATAAACCTGCCTTTTAAAAAACGTAGCAACTATCCCATAATTTTGTTCAAAATGTACATTGGCACATGTATTAAGGTTACTTACCTTGCAGGGAAAACAGCTCTCTACAAATAAAATGCTTAGGAAAAGCTATTACTGACCCTGACAAAAAGGCACAGATGGTGAATTCAGTTCCAATGAGTCTGATAAAATGCTGCACGGAGTCAATAGATGGAATTATTTTTTTCCATTTCACGTCATTTAGACCGTCAGCCCTAGACGACAGATGTAAAACATTTGCCTCAAAAGACAATCACTTGTAATACATGCTAGTAGGAAAACACAGACTGAGGTTTTAGGATAAAAAGTATGGGATTTTCCCTTTTATTTTATTAGAAGTATAAACCTGAATAACCTTAAGTATTCCCTCCATATTTTGAGAAGCTCCTACAGGCCTTGCCTTCGTAGGAGTTAAATTTGAGTTATTCAGTTACCTTGGGTAGGGTTATTCCCATGCGTATGGGAATTGTCAATCTCCCTCTCAATATTATAAACATTTTCCATGTAGTACTTACCAAGTCCATCATCATTAATTTCTTTGCCCAAGAGTCTTGCAGAACTAAGCTTGATCACAAGTACCAATCTGAAATGCTTTGCCTGTATTTATCCCCTTCTTCTAATCACATAATCTAGCGGCACTAGGGTCCGCTGACTGCACCAAGGCAAAGCCCTTTTAGCACCCAGGCAGACACCAGAGATCTAAACTCCGCAGGTGTAAAACAGGAGGAGTTGCAGGGCTCTAACAACAGAAGTGTGGCTACAAAACCTGCACGTGCCAAATGCACGAATATCAAAGGAGAGCTCTGGATGCCCCGTACTGTGATCTTCACAAACCCCTTTCTCTAATACAGTTCAAGATGGTTAGCAAACACACTGCAGCAGTATCTGCACTGTGGGTATGGTCCAGGTCCACAAGCAGTTACGTGTGTCCGCAACTTCATTATCAGGAGCAAAGTTGCACCGTATTTCCAGCATCGGCGCATTGGCTGGCAAAACTATCCTTCATTAATAGTCTAAGGCAACTTCCTTCTTCTCAGCAACAAGGACGAAGTAAAAGCAGCTGAAACACCTCCCTCGGAACAGAGCAACCCCCATCCTGCTGCACTGCAGAGCTTTGGTTTGGTTTTTTAAACTTAGAGGACTGGTCATACTGCTAATAGACTTTCCTGGCCTGTCTCCTCAAGTCACGTTTATCCCCTAAAAAAAGAAAAAAGACTGTTGTTTATTGCCATGTCTAAAAATCTAGCTTGAAGATGTTTTATATCTTGACTTCCATGTTTGCATAACGTTCCTCTAAAAATGCTCTCAAACTGCATGCACACTCATAAAAGCTGTTGGAACATGACGAAACTGTTCTAAGTGACAATTCAAAAAAAAAAAAAAAACAGAGAAATTATCCTGCTTGGGCTGAACCACCGTATTTCCAAAAGCAGATCACGGGCAGGAGACAGATTCTTCCCCATGAGAAAGCAACAGGGGAGGAAAACAAAAGAAAAAAAAGAAGTGCAGATTATCTATCCCTCTCTATTCCCAAATGAGTGTGCTCATCAAGAGCTGTCTGTGAGGTTATATCCAGCGGTGGCATTCCCCAGTTTGCACGTGGAAGACTCTCTGCTCTCCCAGCAGACAGAACAACAGGCAGCTACTGGTGCAAATATTTGGCTTGGGGCTGCTGAACAGAAGCCCTCATCACTACCAACTTCAAACTTAAAACAACCATACCAGTACGTTGAGAAGGAATCCAGTACACTGGGAATCCCCCCAAATATTATCAAAATTACGAATGAAGTACAGATATTTGCCATTCTACAATGATGTGACCTGCTTCATAAACTTAACTAGAATTTGGGGGACCACTGAGGCAGAACACTGTTTTCTGCACAGAGATGGTGGGAGACGGTGAGCACCACCCCTGCCTCCTGCTGCCAAGTGTCTGATCCTTGGAAATGCATGTGCAGGGGTTGCTTAACACCGGGTAGTAAAATTACTTACATAGTGAGGTGTTCATTAGAGGGCTGGGTTCACTAAAATAATCCTTCCCTGAATGGTGAATGCAGTCTCTGCTTCTCAATGGCAACAGTTGTGATTGCTGAAATAAGAAACATTCGCAATTACAGCTGGATTGCAGCCATGCCCTTTGGATATATTCTTCTCTGTGAAGGACAAGTCTGCTAATTAGAATCGCTACAGCTCTAAAATAACAAAAGTCTTTCAAGCAGAAGCTTCTGATGTTTTTAACTACTTCATGCTTTTATTTTAATGCTTATTTCACACTAAGCACATAGTATGTAATTTGGATGCAAAAACCACCAGTATCCGCTTTTTTTGGCTATACTTAACACAGCTGAGGCCCTTTCCTAAAAGACAGTCACACACTGTAGACCAGACATTTCTCCAAAAGAAATAAGATCTATTACAAAAATAAAAACTTAAAAAGTGTTCTTTACTTAGTGTGCAAATGGATCAGTATCTGAACTTTGAAGACCTTACCCACAAAGCTCCTCCGACATACCAACTTACTTAAGCATGCTAAGGTCTGACTGGCATGCACCAACCACAGTACCAAAGAATTGCCTTAAGACCTCTCTGTTTTCAGTTGCCTCAGTTAGCCTAGTTTTAGGGCAAAAGCTGACTCTGCCATTCCTGACATTCTGATTCTACAACCTAGAAGCTATCACTAAAAAGGAAAAAAAAAAAAACAAAAAACAAAAAACAAAAACCCACCAATGAAACCAAAACCACCACACCCACAGGGAACACCACTTAGTTCTTTCCTTGCCAGTCATGGCTCTGCTGAAAACAAGAACCATTTGCATGTGTCTGAACTCAGCCTTGAATGTCTCCTCTTGCCAAGACTCATTTATCAGTTTAAGTAATGATAATGTAATTTCAAAACAAAACAGGTTTTCAAACTAGCAGCTGGAATATTTCAACAAATAGCTGGACTATTTTTTATGGTTATCTTGTAGCACCTTTTGAGACCAAAATTAGTACAGAATATGTACTTTTTCACAAAATAGTCAGCTTTAGGGAGCTCTATTTTGTTTCTGAGAAGATAACTGGCCAAATGCTCGAGTGCAGAAAGTTGGCATATCCCCAGTAAAAGCCAATGAAGCTATATAGCTTTACTCCAGCTAAAATTCCCACATTAGCTGTGCTATATATTTTGTTGGTTAGTGTGTATTGCTTTGGACTAATCAAACCAAAACAGGATGAAGAAATGAGTTATCACTGTTGAAAAGAATCACGTCCTAAACATCTCCTCAATCCTCTCGCATAGCTCTATTGATCATATAGCTTTCTCAGAGTTAACTCACAGCATCTGTTACGGTCATTTGCTTCTAAAAACATATGAAAACTACATTTGTTGGGTTACACTATTACAGTGAAGTGGATCACATGAAATGTTGCGATTTCCATATAAATACAGTTGTTCCATCTTTTCCCTAGAACATTAACTTCTTCTAATCCACACTTATCTGAATCACAAGATTCAATCTAACAACTTATGCCTGCTTATAGCAGTTATTTGGAAAGGAATTATTTCAGCAAAGCCAGTATAATTACTAATGATCTTATGACTAGTTACTCTCTTCAGATGCTCAGTAAACCATCCATAAATTCATTCCACCTACTATCGGTTTATCTTGTCAGGCAAGCTTACTAATGGGAAGTAAGAACGGCTTTTAAAAGGAAGGAACCGAACCAAGCACGTACGCCTTTGTCCCGAGGGATAAATGCAACTATTGAGGCAAGCCTCCCCCCCAAAAATCTTTGAATGCAATGGTCATTGTAAATGCCTGTACCAACATCAAACATCGCCCCAAATAAGCGTGCGGCCACATGCAAAGTAGCTTAAGTCAGTGGGTTCCCCCCCCCCCCCTTTTTTTTTTTTCTTCAAACTTGACTCTCTCCCCGCTCTTCTGCCTCTGAGCCACTCCTTGCCCTGTGCAACCTCTTTTTCCTTTTCCTTGGGTCAGAAGAGTCAGCAGCAGGTCAGTTCCTCCGGAGCAGGGAACCAGAAGCCACCTGCAATTACAAGCTGCAAGTGCAGCTACTCCCAGGTTCCTACCAGATAGAGCAGATGAAGGCAATTAACAACAATCTACTCTTTCCTGATCCATTTCAACACTTTGTGAACTCCTTTAAACTTTCCCACAGCTCTGCTGGAGGATACAACCCACTTTGACAAATGCAAGCCTGAGGCAATACCTCTGCCTGTTCACAAAGCAAGCTGGAACACAGCGCTGCAAGGTGGCACAGCAAAACCCACTCTTCCTCAGCGGTCATTTGCTTACGGGTTCTGCCCTTCTGTCTTACTCCAGAAGCACTCTTCCACTGCTCTTCCAACACAAGGTGACATATGATCTGAATTCATCTTCACGGAAGCACCCAGATTCTGGCAGGAAACAGAAGCTCTTGAACAAGTTAAGTGTGTTGTTTGCAGTTGAGCTGGCTGAAGATGAGGAAGATACAATCTCTTCACCTCAAAACCAGTCCCATGGCAGTCATGTTTGGTTTTAAGAAAGAATAGATTTAAGCCTAATCTTGTATATACTCTTCTCAGCGGAGCTACAACCACTACTTTTCCAATTACTCTATACTCCTGCAGGCTGCTTGAGTTTTACAGCTATCAAAAGCCCCCTTAATCTTTTAGTTGTTTGGATTCCATGCTCTTTTGTGTTTATTTTTTAATAATTCAAAGGGAAGTTCTATGGGGTTGTTTGTTTTGTTTTGTTTTTAAATAACCAATGCTCTTGCTCCAAGAGTTAGTCACAATGGACTGCTCATTTTTTGGCACGTCTTCCGAGTATTTTACGGCACGTTCTTAATGGCATTATGCAATCATTTCATTAGCCTCAACTGTTTCGCTTGGCAGTAAGGTGCATTATAAAATGATGACGTCTCTTGGAAAAATATGGAAGTCAGAGGAGGTCGCAGTTTCAGGGGTACACAAACCCTAACATCACAGCCACTTGGAATTCAGAAATCCCCATTTGTATACGTTACCTCTGTTTTTTACCAATAAGCCACATCATCATATCGCAGTTATCAAACACGTACAGAGCTGCTCCCCACCACCACCACCACCCCCCGCAAAAAAGGGAACATTTTGGACCCATTTTTAGAGAACCTTTTGGACTACCAAATACAAACTCACATCCAGTTCAGCACACAAGGCAAGTCAATGATGTACAGCATGCCCCTCTACGCTCTTCGCTATTGCAGCATGGCGTGATATGCACGACACGAGTCACCACAAGGTAACAAAGCACAATTTGTCATCACCTTGCCACCTGACAACCCTACTGAGTGGTTTTTGCTCCAGAAATAAAGACCTAATTAGATCTTCCAGATGCCTGAATACAGGTAGTCTTTCACAGAGGATGCACATCCACATCGTGTTCTTGCTTTAAGTCACCCAGCAGCTCCTGGGAAGCCAAATGTTTCCAGAGCAAACAAAAACTAGCATGGAAATTTTGCTGACAGGAAGAGAGCTGTTTCTTGAGCAGGGGGTCTCCTTCTCCCCCATCTCCCACCACACTGTATGCCAGGTGCGATCCTCTCTTCAGGGGCTGGGGAAAAGTGGCAAACCTTTTTAATTTTGACGTTTGCAGTTCTCATTTCCCAGACTGCCTCTATCGCCTTGGCAAGCCTCCTTTCTGAGAGGTCATGTAGCCAAAACAGCCAGTGCACTGAACTGCAGCTTGTGAGGAAATGTAACGCTGCCTCTAGTTTCAGTATGGCCTCAAAAAAGTCAGTTATCTTCATTCTGCTCAACTTCCCCTCTCTGCAAAACAGAGCAATGTCTGCAACTGTACAACGCTTTAAAGAAAGTCACAAAGATAGTAGTTCTTCATAACGGAAGCAGGATATAGATTGAACCACACAGCCAAATGATAACTAACCAGTCAATATACACAATATGAAAATCACACCAAATTCTACCAATAAGCGGTAACAGTGGAAGTGTGTAACCTTCCCTTTCCCCGCTTCTCAGCTAAGAGGGTCACCTGCCTGTTACCCTGTGATAGATACTACACAATCTAGGAGTCCAACCTGTGTGCCACTGTGGGAAAATTTCAGATCACGCAAACAATCTCAATGAAGACGGTCCCCTGATTCTCAGCTAATTCTTGGGTAGCTTTCCATTAACTTATTAACCCCTCACCACAGTCAGCATTGACATATGAGCACAGCATGTCAGCATGCCAGCCTGATGTCCTCTCGCTTTGGATGCAGTTTCATGCCTCTGCATCCCACACATCTGGGAGGAATTGGAGAGTCAGTCTGACTCTGCAGAAACTGCATTTTGAATAAGCAACCTGCTGTTCTGGGGTGCTCTGATTTATAAACCGAAATGCGGAAAACTTAATTTGACCCATGTCCAGTTATCTTATGACCACCTGCCACATTCAAGCAACTGCTGACAAGCAAGAGAGAGAATGAGAATCGATGTGTTGGCCCTCTTATCTCTAGACATCTAAGATGAAACCAGTAACAGAGCAGAGCCTCCATTGCACACAGGCCCCGAAACAATCCAATACTACTGCTTTTGTTGCAAAACAGGCTGCTCTGAGCAATTGGATCTTTTCCCAACTCCAAAGCAGCTGGCATTGCAGTCTGGGGATCACGTTGCTTCTGTCAGCACCAGGGCTTGCCATTAGCTGCTAGCGCACCAGAGGGGATAGGGTCATCTTCACAGGAGGTAAGGGAAAAAGAAAGGGCCATGTGGGTGGGGGAGAACCTCTCACCCCCAGTTCAGCCTTTTCAACACAGCCTGCCAGAATGTGGCAAAAAGAGGATGAGGAAAAATCCTATTGTCAGGGGAACAGCCACAAACCAACAGACCCCAGAAACGCATCGTGCTTTCCGATACAGCACAGCACGCAATTTTATAAGCAAGGAGCAATTAAAAAAGAGAACAATGCATAATACCCAGTGGAGCAAAGAACTGCTGACAAAAGCTGCTTCACCTATATATGTCAGTATTTTTCTGACAAAAAAATATCTACAGAAGTCTCTGTAAACTCCTGTCAGAATGAAATATGCCATAAACAAGAATTCACATTTTTAAGCAATGTCACCGAAATGAAATACCATACATCAAGTGGATAAATAATTATTCAGGGACTCCACAAGTAGTGGAGTAAAATTTGTAGGGTAAAGGCAAAGCAACCAAAATCAATGCCTCATTTTTGTAGCTAGAAGAAACTATTGTTCTTTTTTTCAATGGACGCATTCCATTTTTAACACGTGTTAGACTTGAAGAAATGATCCTGAAAGCCTTTAAAAATAAAACTGAGCTAATATTTGTACTTTTCCCCTAAGCCAAGCTCCGTGACCACTAGTGTAAGTATTTAACTGCAGTTTCATGCATAAATCAAAATCACTGGCAGCACAGAGAAGAAATCAACAAGAATCTGCAAGGACCACAGATCAGAAAGTAACAAAAATGTGAACAGCGAGGCTCAGTTTCAAATGAACCTTTAAATACTGTCAATATGAAGAAAAAAAAAATTAAAAAGCAAACTGTATAAAAAGCCAAGAAAAGATGTACAAGTTATGGCACTACAACAGCATTCTTTTTTCTTTTTTCCTTTTTTGAAATCCAGAAACAGCACTAGATGAATAGTCGATGCTTACAGTGTCTATCGTACCGTACAAGTCACTGCCAAATCGGCTATAGCAATGCATTCAGCGCACATATGCTGACCTGGATTTTCTTCTTCAAACTTTATCATTTTGCCTCCAGGGCATTTCAATTCAAACACTGTTCAGAAAACCACTACTCAGGTAAGCATCTTTTCCCTGTGTTTTATATAATATATGCTCAAAGGAGAGCAAAGTAAGCTCTTGAGCAGGAAAAAAAAAAAAATAGTACTTTTACATGCTTGGAGAACCTCAGCAAGAACCGTGACTTTGTGCTGATAGGAAGAATTTCAGTGATTGCTATTGCATTAACCCGTGCTTTGCTAGTTTAGAGGCACTCACAGAGTAAGTCTACAGGGGATGCCCAAACTAAGAGAGACTCAGGCCAGATAGTCCGCACGGTGCAGTGCTAAATTCACGCTACCGCTTTGAGCTGGTTATCATGGTATCTAGGTCTCTCTGATGGGCCTCACAGAAAGACCACAGCCAGCTGGGATGCCGGCAGAGCCCTCTCCTTGCAGGCAGAGGAGGCAACTGTCAGAAATGGGGACAAGGGGATGATATGGAGTAAGCCAGAAATAGGGGAAGGACAAGACCCCAAAATACTTCTCTAAGACCTTGTTCCTCAGGGCTTTCTGTTCCAAGATTCATCTAAATGGAGCCAGCAGACACTTCTCTGCACCCACAGCTTTCGTAAGCTCTCACAGTCTGGTAGCTTCAATAAAGCAGAGAGACAAAGAGCAAGCTTGCCTTTATTTTGGCACTATGTGGTATGCCATAAATAACCGCTTAGGAAGAATAACTGGACAAACATTTCAAACTATATTTGTCACATAAACTGGGTAGAATACATTTGGTGATCGCATCAGCCTTGCTATTGTATTTATTAATTTACTTTTTAATCCAGCAAGCAATAGCACTGACAGCAGGTCTCTTAGTCATTAATGAAGTCTAATTGTTCTTTTTACTCCTCATCCCCCAGAGGGCCCACTGAAAAGAACAGGGCATTAGAGAGAGGAAGGCTTGCTAACCCTACCAAATCCAGGGAACGCAGCCCAGCCAGCGGGACACGCGGTGCTGCAGGAGACCCGGGCTTGATCTCTGGGCCAGGGTAGCAGCAGCGCGCTCGGGTTTTCGGCACACATGTGCATCTCAGGTCTGGCACGGCGAGGAGGAGACGCCTCCACTCAATGCTCTGCAACTGCTCTGCAATCGCCGTGAGGCAATGCTGGGGGCTGCAGGGACAGTGGCCACAGGAGGACTTGAACCCCTTTGTAATTTAAGCCCTGTACAGGATTCACCATGTAACAACAGCAACAGCTTAGCTTGTATAAGCTTTCAAAACAGAACTACTTGGACGTAGTTGCTTAGCTGTTTAAAATTACCTGAAAACATGCAGAAAAAGACTTATCAATAATCAGGTCTGGGAGTTTATGGGGAAAATCATATGAACAAGACAGTTGTAAACATACCTAAAGCTTCTCAAATTGAATGAGCTGTTTGCACTGCAGGCAGCATCACAGTACCTCCACGCTTCAGCATGAAATTAATTCCATATACCATGGTTTTAACTATTCTTTAACTTTCTGAAAACCACATTTATAACATATCTTTTTAAAAGAAGTTCAAGAAAGCTAAAAATAAGCACCATCACTTTCTAACAGAAACCTTTGTATATCTACTATACCCCACCTCTGCTGGGCTGCCCTGTTGGGGGGGGGGGGGGGAGGGAGGGTGGAGAAAGCATTTTCCCCAAAATCTGTCTGATCCAGTACCCTTTATGTTGAAGAGTAGACATACCCTTGGAAATGTGAAGGACTACTATTAATAAGGTAACATTCCACCTTTTGCCCAAGCATCCTAGAAACTTTCTCCTTTCCACGAGAAAAACATAAGCCAATTCACCTATTACCCTGTATTTCTGAGGTCTCATCTCTGATGGATCTAAGCATTACCTCCTTCCTTTTGGCAGACTTCCATTTTTCACTCATTCATAACTTAGCATGAAAACAGCATCACAGATGATTGATTGTTGCCAGTCAGTGGCATTATTATTACTATTCTTACTTGGCAGTGATAGGTTGGCGGTTGGACTCGATGATCTTAAGGGTCTTTTCCAACCTTGACGATTCTATGATTATTTCTTACGACTACCTCCTATTGTTCACAAGTCACTTAGAAAGCATAAGAGTCAGCTCCTCTCTCTCCTTGCTTTTCAGTAGTACTGCCTGGGTGCTTTAGATCCCTAAACATAGAGAGGTTCAAAAGCAATCAGAGAAGTTCATGGACAAAGTGTCTATCAAAAGATATCAAACATGATGGGAAAGACACAATGTTTAGCTTGGAGAACCACAGCGCTGCAAGAAGACAGACGTGTCCTATCTCATACTTTTTTAACCTATAAGAGCTGTTGCTCTTCCCCATTCCCGCTATCTTCTGGGTAGTGTGCATCTTTGTTTTCACACTGGTGGAGTTGCCACGTAAGAGGATTGTGCCATCAGCAAAACAGAATTCTTCTAGCACCATTTTTAAGCTATGTAACAAATGTGCTGTGTCTGTCTAGGATTTTCTACAACGGAGTCAAGAGCAGTATTAAATAGGAGGATGAAAAGAAGCTTCTTTTTTTGACACCAGTGTTTATGTTAAACACAGATTTGAGTGACTTATTTAAATGTGGAAGTTGCAACCTGATTTAAAGCCTCAGTGTTGTTAATTATTTTTTATTGCCATACCCTAACACTTTGAAATGTGCCAGAGCAAATTGCAATAGAAACTGTCAAACGCTTTCTCAAACCTATGCAGTTCGGAAAAAATTGTTCCATTGCTATGCATTACTCTCTTTCGTGCTAATTTGGGGGGTAAAAGACTGGCTAACACATCCTCTTCTAGACTGAAACCAATTCAGACCCGTCTGTCAGCTTTACCTCAACTGGATTTTCTCTGCCGAAGAGGGCAGGGAGCACACAGAGGCCAAGCAGCGGTGTCAGCCACCCGGCTGGGCTGCAGCACTGCAGCTCCCCTGCACAACTTCAGCAACAAACCCGCAGCTCTCACGTGGGCTCAGCTGCACCTTCTTCCACTTTGAAGCATCTACTCCGTCACTGTGCAACAGCCATGGACCGGCTAGCTTGGTGTTGGAAGCCAGGCTAGAAAAATTATTAAGCCTCTTGCTACAAAGCTGAGATTTCTCCAAGACAGAGGATTCAATTTTAACAATGGCATTTACAAAGTAACATCTACCCATAGCATTGCCTGGGATTAAAAAGGACTTCTGTTTGCTGAGTTATAGCTAGCCGAGGGAGTACAGACTCCGTGCAGTTTTCAACCAGGATAACTATTTACTTAGCACTAATCCTTTATGTGACTGAAGTCACTCACGTTTCCTTTTGAAATAATAATTTTATATTTCATAGCCATCTTATGGAAGGAGCTACCTGACCACATTCTAAGCTCTCATGCTTGGAACAGCTTTACTACCCCCTGCATAGTCTCAAGGCTCAACCAAAGAAAAGCATCTCTGTAAACCATCCCAGAGACAGAAATTTCAGTCACTTGAATCTTTTTAAAGTCTCATCAATTGTAATGAGCATCTTTTTTACATTTTCCAGCAATAAGTAACTGAAGCAATAGCTTGCAGTTAACTAATTACATGTTCACCTAGAAGTAACAAGTTTCTTTTAATAACACATCACTATTCATTTCCCAGCAGCCTGATAACGATAACTTGAATATTACACTTAAAAAAAAGTGATATGCGTCCTAAGGGCAGAGCTGCCTGTACAAAAAATTCTGGTGACTTCTTTCTTTTAGAGGGACTCAAAGGAAATCATATGCACCCCTATGAACTCCGACAACAACTAGAAAAATTTATTGCTTCAGGAAGGAGGAAAAAAAAAAAATCACTCTTGAAGTTAAAACAGCCATCATTTCTGCTTGACATTTTCAAAACAACGAATAAATGAGGTAACTGCTCCTGCCTGCAGGCCACTGAGTTCTAACTTGATACCACTAATTAAAACAAACCTACATCATACGAAACATCTCAGCAACAAGCATAATTTGAATTCTTCAAATGCAAAACGTGAACTAACAAATTCCCTTTATTAAAGAATAATAAGTGCTAATAAATTATCCTTTCCAACCTGGCACTGCAAGCAAGAGATTTGCTGTGATTTTTAATGCTAACAGCCTTAGCTAAAGGATGGGAAGGGCTAATCCTTGAGCAAGCCTTGGAGTTGTTCTGTCTGCCTCCAACAGCTCCAGAGCATTTAGTGGCATTTAGCCACAGTGAACAGCCCTGACAGCATGCAATGTACTCGGATCCTGCAAACGCCATGGCAAACTTGTTCTTACTAGAGAGTCTTTTCTTCAGACTTTTGGGAAGTCAGTACCCTCATATGAAAGGATTTGGACTGTGGTTCCCCCTGTAAGAATGCAGAGCAGTGGGTGGGCTATACTCCATGTGGCCTCCTTCAATACTCTGTGTTTGCAGAAATCCCCAGTCCAGCAGATTCCTTCAGCATAGACATAATTTTAAAACACTCTACAACTGTTTTTAAACTATGCACATGCTTAGTTTATTGGATCAAGGCACGAGTATCTATGCCTATGCCTCTACACAGATGGAATATTTTCTGTGGGACTTGCTTTGGGCAAAATTCCTAAGCTTTTGCATTGAAGTTTTTTTCCTGCACTGTCCAATAACAGTAAAAGTGACCGTAAAATAGAGTACGTAAACCATTTCTTCCCCCTTCCCCTCAATCACCTTGCAAATCCAAAAAAAGGCCTGAACACAGTCTGTTTCAACAGGCACAAGGTTTTTCTCATTGCAAATATTTGTTTAGGCATCCAATCCAGATTTGGTCTAATTTTCATGTAATACAATCCTGTTCACTTCTGGTTTCTGCCAACATTATCTTCCTTTGCTATTTTGCTTCCACTGAAGAAAGTATTTAAATGAAAAGCACACTAATCTTCTTATGCTCTGAAATACACACATCTGTTATAAATACCTAACCTTTCTGGAACACACATCCTCCAAATATGCATTTCATACACTCCAACATCCCTAGATTTCTCCTTGGCAATATGCAACAAACCAAATTGAACAAAGCTGATCCTAACATGGGAAGTTATAGTAAACAAAAATGTTCAAGATCTTGAGTTTATTCTCAGCAGTTTGATCAGTTTGAACTTTTTACACCCACTAAACAAGTTAGAGCTTGCCAAGTAGCAAGACACATTTGGAAGTCTTGGCAGAGTCTTTCAGGGTGAAACAACATCCTGAGGTCATGCAACTGCTCCATTTTTGAGGAATGTGAAGAAAATGTATGAACAAACAGCAGAAGTACCTCCTATATAGCATGTATATGCTTCTTCTCAAAAATAAAAAAGTGGAGGGCAAAAAAACCCAACCCAAAACAATGGTAACTAGCAACATAAACTCTTTTAGCCCAAGCCATTAATGACGTATCATTTATCAGCATAAATGATATGCAGTTCTGCAAGCTCCCTATTGTTGAATCTCTATGTACATAACTGTTATTGCAACCGTTATTTCAAAATAAGCAAAGAAAACTGAAGAAGTGTTAGCTCTGGAGGTCAGAAGAACAAGCAACTTTCAGAAAAGGCCAGCTGAGTTCTCCTCTATGCATAAAGGACAAGTAATACTCCAGTGAACTTTGTGGACTCTGGATCTGCATGTTGCGTTACAGTCAAGAGTTGTGTTGGCTTATAGGCCATGATCCAACCTAAGTCAGAACTGCTGGCTCTCTCGTGAATCACTAGAAGGTGGCAGCAAATACCACATTCTTCAGATTTTGCCAATCTTTCCACAAATACGCTGAGGTGCTTGAGATTTACCACCGCTGTGTCCCCATGTCCCCAACATGCCCTTCCCCTCACTCTTACCCTGTCACTCACTGTACTCATCACAGACACAGAAGACATCCATGGGTTACCTAGAGGTGGCTTCCCACCAAACACCCTCCAGAGCCAACACACACACAACTGTCCCCAGTGGCTAATGGCATTTAAAACAACATTCTCGGGGCAGCCACATTTTTATGACCTGAAAAGGGGGGCATTTTAGATTGTGACGTTCACTGGGAAGCCCTTCCAGGAGAGTGGGTGTTGAGGCACCATCAGTTTTAAAGATCCCATTCACACTGTCCCCAGATTAATCCCCAAAGCGCTGCTACCCTAGGACATATTTTCATTAATACTACATCAGTTTGTATAGGTCAGGTTCCTACAAGACTAGAATAACCAGCATCTCCTTCACAGCCTCAGCAAAGGGACAGATGATTGATCAAAGTCAGTAACTCTGCTCCTTCTTCCACCCAGTCAAGTACCCAGGGAAGGCCAGGTAGTGGTGGACTGCATTACTTTTAGTTGAACTGGTAAATATACAGTACTAAGTCTCATTTCTACATCTATCTGACAGCAGGTACATACAGAATCTCAGGCTGTGCAGCTAAGTTAAGTACGCAGTGTGGGTGTTCAGATTCATAAAGTGCTTCTCTCTGTTTTTCCAAAAATGCTTCTTGTTTTTCTTCTGTTTCCCTTTATTCTTTACTGATGCCAACAGCACAGGGGCTGCGGCAGACAGACAGACAGACAGGTGTTGCAGTTTGCTCCAAAAATGGACAGGCTTTAACTCAATCTTATCTTGTATGGTAGCTCAGCCCAGGGTCAGTGCCTTTGGTAGAAAAACACACTTCAAGCCGTGCTTTCACCAGCTCCATTCCAGTCTAGGACTGCGGCTGTCCTAAAAGACGTTTTTCAATCACACAAGCAGCTCGTTGTCTTGACCTCGACTGCAGGCGAGAGGCGAGTTCTCCGAGGTTCGCGTATCCTTCTGGGGAGCAGAGCAGGGATCGTAGGAGCCTACAGGTGAGGCAGCGTTACTTAAGCCCTGTACAGTATTACCAGACCAAAGATTAGTGTGCTGGTTTCGCTTCTCTTTACAATCAGGTAATAAATAAGAGCAGGGTGGCACCAACCGTGCATACAGTAAAACACCACAGGTTATCTGAAGATCATGGAGGAGATCTTGCTTCCTCTTTCTCCTACTGAAGCTGCGGGTGCCTTCGCCAGGGACTGTGTTAGGGACTATGCCAGCCCGGTGCCTTGCAGGCAGGAGGTACGACGTGGCTGTAACCCAGCTCACTGAAAGGCAGGCGTCCGCAGGCAGTCTCTGGAGGCAGCTGGCCGCCGGCTGGGTGGGCAGAGGCAGAACTCTGCGGGATTCCCCAGGCGCGGCACAGGGAGCCCTTGGCTCTACCCTAGATAGGCATCAGTGCAGCCAACACACGTCTTTTGAGCTGGCAGAAAAGCTTGTTTGCTCTGGAGTTGGAACTTTGTTTTGTTAGGAAACAAGTAAAAACCTTACTAGTGGCAAACTTCATGCAAAACAGAAAACCTCTTGGACTGCCTCAAGACTCACAGACTCCACTGTAGAACAAGTTATAACATCAAGATTACTTACATTGCTAATTTCAATCAAGATTTACTGCAACGTAATAGTTTTTAAAAGCAGATTTAAATCACTGTGCTATTTTATCAAGTCTGCTTCTTTCCTTAATTACTTTCCTAAGGAAAAGCCCATTCAATCTATGGGAGCACAGCTCACTTCAGTAATGAAATTGCAGCTCTGTACATTCAATCTAGCTCTGTCCATTTTCCAGCTTGTAAAAAACCAAAATCATAAGAAACAAACAAACAAACAAAAAAACACACCCCCACATAACATTTCCTATAGTACCTTGGGCCATATCTGCAAATGTCTCCATGCAGAAGAGTAAAAAGAAAGGCTACAGTCCATCTCCTGCATTTCCCAGTTTCTACTTTTTTTTTTTTAAATCCTCATCCCCTCCACATGATTCTTCTCAATATTTGGTATTTTATCATGCTTCCTCTAGCCTAATTCTAAGCTAACCATTTTTAAACAGTGGAATTACTCTCATTTCACTCTCTAGTAGCTGGTATACCCTGAGCTTTGCATCTTGTTCACCTTTATGATTGTCCATGCTCTTGCTTCACGGAGGCCCTGCTCCTGCAGTCTGACCTGTTTAGGCAGAGCCCTGCAGACCCAAGCCTACAGAGCTTCATCGTACCCAGTGGCCAGAAGAATCTGCTCACACATACCCAGCAGCAACGCTGTACTCCCTTCCTTGCTATTACTCTCAAAGGGGTGTAGATTTATAGCTTTCCATAGTCTACACTTCGCCAAACTTAATCTGTACTTGCTTCTTTCTTCAGACTCCCCTCCAGTGTTTTAATTATTTATTGCTCTCTTATCTAAACTCCTTCCAGTTAGTCTATGTCATTCTGACACTGAAAAAGCACAGAAATAAAACGGCATTTTAAATGCAGGCACCATAGCTTTACAAAGCAGATCTATAACCTACAGGCAGACTCTCGTTTAACTTTCACCTAAGTCTCCTTTGCCATTATTGCTTGCCAAGTGGCTTACCCCAGTTAAACGTCTGCTTTGGTTTACTTCTACCCAATACACTTGCTCACATACAAGGCTGAAATTCACCGTTTCTTATTCGTGTTCCTCATGTTCCAAGCTGCCATATTTTGTTAGTTTCTCCATCTTTAAATGTATTTGCAGTTCCTGTCAGTATGGTATAGTCTGCAAGTCATCTTGTTCCTGATGCACCAACCTGGAAGACAGGTCTCCGTGCTTGCTTGAGACTTTGTTGGAAACCTCAGCCAGACTGAGGACCTGGACAAGGTACACAACGGCTTCCTCCCACTCCAGATGTCTGAATTTCCTCCCAACAGAGATCAAAGATCACATGTGGAAACTAGCAGTCATTCTCAAAACACTTCTCTTGCTGTTCCCTGCAGCAGGTCACCTCCACTCCAGACTGAGTGACTTTTGCAGAAGTCCTGTACAGCAATAATACCTCCTTAACAATATCTTTATGATAGAACCCAAGAGATGGTAGTATTCAAACAATCTGGACCTCCCTGCCCTCCCCATAAGGCACTTGTATTACTACAGTGAGCTCTGCCCAAGTGCAAGCAGATGAATTCTTCAGAATATTATTACCCAGGAAACATTAAATCCTCCACAGTCATTTTGCTGTGCTTTTCCAGACTTCCTCGTTTACCGATGTTGTGAATCCCAGCCCACATCAGCAGCACCCATCACTCTGCGTAGCTCTGCCAGCGCAAGCGAGCACCAGGGGGAATATTACGCCTGGGTTTCACTGCTGCTCAGCACACAGCTGTGTTTGGTCAGACCTTCAAGGAGCGCGCCCACATCTGCTCCCTGTCTTTACAAGAGTTGGAGGTCTCCACAGCCTGTCTTCAGCACCTCCTGCTGAACATTATCTTGTGTCTGCCACCATCACTATTCCTCACTACTTTTAGCAGAGACAGAAATCCCAGGCAGACTCTTGCATACTCTAAATAATTAGAGCTCCAGTGAACTGAGCAGCTGAGGATCTGCCTCTCAAAATGGTAATAGTTTGGTAAGGAAATTTGTTAGTCCAGCCGAGCCCAGCAGCACGTGCACCTGAGACTTCGGTTGAAGCAGAGTGCTGTCAGCAGCCATGCCTCTTTTATTATATCCATAAATGCTTAGCAATCCATGTGTCACACAATACAACCTGCATTGCCTTTTCTCCCTCCTTCCTGCAGTCACTCCTTACTTCAGTAGCTGAGTATCATCTTGTAAAAATCAATGCTAGGAAAGTCTCTGATGCATTAGTGGAAGCCTCTAGCACTTCTTTTTGGGGGAATAATTACTTTCCAATGTAGGATGCAAAGCATTTATGTTTTAATAATAGCAGTTTCTCATCTCTTGGCTACATTTTATGTACTCATTTTTTTGCTCCTCATCTCCACAACATGCTTTCTTAATAAACTTAATGGCAATACTGTGATTTTAATTTCAGTTGGAATATAACCAAACCACTAAATCTACTCTGGAGACCTGCTGATTTATGGTCATCTTTTAATAAGTTCTTGCTATTGGTATTATTAAAGCACCTTTGGGTGCTATTGCAGTGGAGCTATTTGCAATTGCAAATGAACAATGAGGCAGATTTTCTAAGCAAAAAAAATCCAGACGACTGTGGAAAATACACACAAGAGAAAGAGCTTCACCTACATGATTGCATATAATTCAGTGAAATGCCAAATTGCTAGGCACTGTGTTTAAACTAGGCTATAACAGCTCTTAAGAAGAAATGTGGGGTTTTGATTGCTTCCATAGACAAATCTGGACAAACCTGTGTCAGAGATGCATGATTCAGAAGATGTATAGCAGAATTATAATACAGGGATATTTTAAGCCCTTAAGATATTTCTAAATAAAAAAAAAAAAAAAGGCTTTAATACAGCCTATGAAATGAAATCAGCAGTTCCAGGAAAGGAGGCAGACCTCCAAAAACCGAGGGCTAGTGCACTAACAAAGAGATGGTTTGTGTAAAGTATACAGTAAGTGCGGGCCACACTCTATTTACAACTTCCTTGGCAACAACTCAGAGAAGGCTATTAAATAGGCCTCTGTCAAAATTGGATCCTTCCCATCCTAGCATCTTCTGTCAAACCACAAGGAGAAAATAATAAAGGAAAGGAGAAATAAACCTACAAAAATTAGCAAAGAAAAACCACACTGTGGAGTGATTAGGCCTATTGTGTACTCCAGGGCTTTTGTTTTTGCCTCCTTTTTGTCATGATTAATTCTTCTGCAGACACTGTGTTGCATATTATGGTACAATGGGGGTTTTGGAATGAAAGATAAACTGTTGTTATAACCAAGTAAACATTGAATGGGATCATTCTAGTTTACTGTACCTAGAAACTGCAAAATCAAGACAACCAAACCGGCAAGATGATGAGGAAGTCAGACAAATAAAGTAGAAAGTAAAAGCTGCAAGCTGTACTATAGGCTAACTACCTAAATTAATTGTGATCCTTCTCTGAAAAGGCTCTGCTTCCACACCACCACCCCACCCCCCCCGAAACAACAACAACAACAAAAAGACAAAACTGCTGGTCATCTATAGATGCCTTTGGCTTTTCTGTTACAGCGCGGAGAATGTGCTCAGGGAAATTCAACTTCACCCTGGGATCGAAAAAGGTTATTTAGGATGAAGAGAGGATATTTAAAAAACTTAAGGTAGGGTCCCAGACAATCAAGCTGTTTCTCAGGAGCATTGCACACCTAAGAGCTCCTGGGTGATTTCCACCTGCCAGTGTGAAGAGCCAGGCACTACCTCCAACATGAGCAGCAGGGTCTGGCTTGGGAGGATCAGGGCAGAGCTCTGAACGCAGCCACCTTCTGACTTCAGTTCACCTGCTGCTACCTGGTCTGAATAAAAGTAGTTGGTAAATAATTACAACTTTCTAGCAAAACTGGAATCTCGAAAGGCACGGAATGTGGGAGGGGAAATCTATCAGGAAATAAAGTTCAGGCCTTTTTTCGACATTTACTGTAGCACTGGAATGACCTGTCACGTTCTGCAGGGAAGCAAAGGCAGTGCCAGCAGCAACAACCACATCTACAATCCAGTCATTCTGAGCCTGTGGAACAATTTAATGTTTGACATAGGTGTTCAAAAACATCCTAAATGCTTAATTAAGTAGCACAGAAATTAAGTCTAAATACAAGCTATCACATTGCTCAGAGCATAAACCAGATGCCTGGGGGTGGGCGGAGAGAGCAAGCACATCATTAGAAACAAAAACGCTGAGTCGGATTGATGTTTTATTCCAGTGAAGCAAAACCTGATTGCATCTTGGCACATGCCCCACTCAGCCCCTCGGCAATAGGAACAGATTTATTCAGACGACAAGTAGCAGGGAGCACATAGAAATACCACATCCACTCCCCTCTGAGACGCATGTTCTCACTGAAGCAGAAAAGGGAACTTTCTGGATGCTGGTAGGAAAGCACCAGGCAAAACAGCTTTGTATAAATAGCGGGTTTCAACCTTTTTTCAACTTCTAGACTGCTATACATTTTCTAGTGGCAGTGTGAAGTGCTCTGAAGTGTATTTAATTCTGACTAGAAAACTTACTTCACCCTTCACAAATCCCTTAGAAGTAGTTCATGAACCTGGTGTCTGTGGTCCACACACTACCCTGGCTGGAATCTGGTCTTCAGTCTAAGCAAAGAGTTACTCATTCACCTAGAGCAGCAAAGAGAAAAAGCAGGGAGAAGGAGGCGACAAGAAGGTGGTCCACCTCTCACCCCAGATTTGTTCTGTCCTTCTGGGAAAGCTGAAGGTAGCTCCTAGCCTGCCACTCTCTCTCCCGCTCCCTACCCTGCTCAGCTCTGCCCACTGCCAGCCCCTCAGCCCCTTTCGTCCTTCAGGGCTACTGCCCTCACAGCTTGCAGCCCAGGCCGCTCTGGAGGCGGTGAAGGCAGGAAGACTTGCTTCTTAAATAGTTTCTCCGAAATGGATGCTGCTTTGACTGTTTCTTTACTGAAATACATTTACAATGCTTTTAAACAGTCAAGCCCAACAAGCACTCATTCCCCTCAGCAGTTTCAGGCCATTCGCTCCCGATTTCCACCAGCCCCTGCTCTAGCCCTTCTTGCCACGACCACTGCTTAGGGGAAAATAAAATAACGTAGTTCAGTGATAAAAAGATAAGTTTGAAAGGTCTGTTTCCATCTCCACCTAATTAATATGTACTCTGCTTGCTCTAGGCCGACATTTAGAAACCTATGTAGTTCTCATGAGTTATATAGCCCTGGGAGTACTGCACCACAGACTTGACCCATTTGGACTCCTCCAAATTCACAGCATCTCACCATGCGCAACTAATGCTGACAGTAATACCCCATTTTCTCATTTAAAGGAACAACTTCAGCGGATGCAGAGATAAAAGACTGTTTCAATTTTATTATGGCTCTCATAGAGAGGCTTTAGATAATTGTTGCCTATTCATCTCTCTAATCTTTCATTTTCATTTCATAGAAGACTGATTCTGTTTCATGCTTACTGACAAGAGGTAGAACGAGGATGAATAGGAACAGGGAGTAAGTAAAAAAATCAAACTGGAAAAGGGACGCGCCACCAAATCTTACTCTTTCCTATTAGCATGGTTGTGTTTCCCTCCGACCTCATTGCTTTGAGCTAAAGCCAGGTGAAGCCATGGGAAGCCTTCCTTGAATGCAGATCAGACCAAACACTGCTCCCTTCTTGCAGATTGAGAGATACTCAGACTATACACTCATTGAGTGCTAGACCCAGTCTTTTATCATGCACAGGGGGAGCGACTGAGGAGCCCTATGGAAGTATGATGCATACATAGGACTCTCTGTCGATCTGTCTTACCATCAGCAGTATTTCTTGGAAGTCAAACTGGCTGGTCACTATCGCAACCACCATACAACACCTCCTCTGAGCACTTGTTAGAGCCCGGGTCCATTTCTATTGCAGATGTCTACATACAAGATGTGGTTTAATACTAACGCCTATATCATGTCGCAGACTAAGTATAATTTTTTGAATAATCCTATAGTAGTTTTGCTGTCCATAAAATACTTTTATTAGCTCCAAACATTTAGAAGATCACATAATCCAAGCACAGGCCATGATGTGTTCAGTGTTACTAGTTAAAATGCACAAGGTCCATCTGACATGACCATCTGAAGTCTGTGCAGCATCACATAACCCTATCTACCCGATTTTATCCTAAGAAAAGAGAGCTTTGCAGTAAAACATTAAGTGTCTCTAATTCTTCAGCTCATGGTGTTGGTTACCTGAAGCCCTGAAGAGACAAAGATGCAACAACAGCACAGCCAGAAGCAGCAGCAGCATCTTTATCACAAACTCACTCCAGAACACACTTGGAAACACAAACTTTCAGTGCTTTTTTCCCCGATTTCAGGTTCTGACTGCAACAACAAACCACATTTAGAGGACTGAATCCTTCTCTCTACTAAGAGTAATTCAGTTCCAGGCACCAAGTTGAATGTGGGCATGCACTTTTTTAAAAATGAGATGATTCATTTCTAACCAAGAAAAACAACGTAATCTGGATATACAAGATGTTCCAAAGATGTAAAGCCAGAGCGAGATGTGTAGATTTCTCCTCCCTCTCCCAGACTAGATAGATATTAGGTTAAGGTTCAACGTTTGTAAGCAAATTCACACGCACCTCAAGATCCTGGGAGAGACTTAAGATACATAGGACTCCACAGCCTGAGCATAATGGCAATTAAAAGAGAGCAAACAATCTTCGCACCTTGATTTATGACGAAGAGGAGTCAAATCTTTCTTACTTCATACTGGTTTTTATACATCAAGCTCCCAGGAGCAAATATTCTGATTAACTTTTTTTTTTTAATGCAAAACAAAATCTACGTTTTTTTTGGAATGCTCCTGTGCCTATTTGTTTTCATAATACTATCTTAACTTTGAGCCAACTGTCATTTCTAGAATACAGGTATAGAGGCAATGCTCCAGCAAGGTGCTCCAAAAACCAGACATCATTTCCTCTATTGCTGCTAAGAGAGAAGCCCAAACAAGCCCTTATACCCAGTGGGAATCCTGGTCTGACAAGCAGGGATAAGTATAAAAATCATGCAGTGCCTGAGGTTATAAACACAGTGTGCAACTGCTGCTTGCAAAGCTTCTGATACTCAGGACACTGACCATTATCACTGTGCTTTATTTTCCCCATATGCCATCTGTGAAGCAAGATAAAGCAGTACTAGGGAAAAAGAGGTGTGATGTCTTCAAGGACAGGTTAAACCAAACCGTGCCATGAAAACACTGTTTCCACAAATGTATTTTTAGTATAATCCCAAGGATGTAATTTTATCTTGCTCCCACACAGTGCTTTCTTATCAAGTCCCGCAGTCTGTGTTGTAATTCCGGGCAAACAGCCCCGACTGCTGCATTCTGCTGTCGCAAAGAAAAGCCAGTACTATTTACTGGCTTTTAAGCACCACATACAAAGTGAACTGCATTGCTTGTACGAAAAATGTTACTGAAAATATTCTTAGACCATTTCACTTTTATTGCAAACAGGAGAGAAATCACTTCAAAGAACTATAAATTGAGAGTAGGAGGACCAAATCTAAGCACAGCTCAAAGTGATGACTTAAAAAAAAAAAAAAAAATCTCACTTTTTAGTTATAAAAATGATGTTGTAGCCCTCAAACTGGCAAATTTGAAAGTGTGACCTGTGCGTAACCCCTACAGCAATATTTGCCCAAGTCCGCAGCCAGTCTAAAGTGGTTCCAAGTAGAGTGAAGGACACCACGTATTTGTATCTGTCAGTATTTCTTAGAGTCAGTAGTCTGAGTGACAGCGGGGGAGCGTCACAAAACATAAGCCACTTGAGAATTTTACCGGGTTGGATGGCAGCTCCGTTTCCTTCTCTGAGATGGGCTGATTTCTACAGAACACGCTTAGGGTTCGGATTGAAACAATAATTAGATTTCACTTTGGTGGTCTGGTTTCTAGAACTGTTTATGAAATTGGGTCTTTGTGCTAAACTGTTTGTGTTTTTACATTGCAAATATTTAAGAACTATGCTGCAAGTGTGTCTTATGTTGGATCCAGGATACAAATGACTGTAACAGGGGGCATGAGTAACAACTTTCCCGCCCCATTTCTTTTGAACTATACCTGGGGAAACTGGGTATTTCCATAGCTCTCCTCTCTCACTGTGAGAAAGTCCCTGCTATAGACAAAATAAATACAAATTGTAATATTTAACAATGAGGTACCGTAATGTACAATCTTAAGGTTAAAACCTTGGAGAAGGAACAGGATGTAAGCTGAGGATTCACTGTTACAAGTGACAGCTACAGAGCCACAATTCTCTAGGAAAAAACTAAAGCTCGTTATGTTATTACCTGAGTAAGTTCTGTTGCTCCAAAGTGAACCGATGGGATCACAGCACTTTTACTGCTGATTAAAGGTAAAACAGTGTTCCCCCTTAAAACATTAAATATAAAAGCAATTAATAATTGCACGCATGGGAATAAAAATGACTGGTTCATCTGGAGATCAAAGAAGAAAGCAACAGCAATGTAACTTCAAAGTGTTTTCTAACTGCTTAAGTTTTTTCAAGGACATTTCCTTTCTCTTCTAATCCCTGATTAAATGTGTGCCAAATGGTCTGGCAGAAACTCCATCACCAAACATGGAAAAACCATTTGATGCAGGTCCCTGTATACACAAGTGAGTGCACACACATTTCTAAGAAATTTCTCAGTTTTATCTTCTCCCAGAACCAGCAGGGCCAGTCCCACACAAGACAAGTTTGCAGATAAAGTGCAGCAGTAGGATTACTTGCAACATTTCTGTTCTGTCTAAAGTCCTCTTCTAGATGTGGTTTATACTAGTTTCAAAGTGCCGGGCCAGTGTCAGTATGGCATGTACCTTCCCCAAAAGAGGTAACTCATGGGACCAGACAGCTGTACCTGCAAAAGCAAGGCTGTCATCCTGCAAAGTAGACTTGACTGCCTTGATCCCCACATACTTCCCTTCAAATAGGGAAAGGAATTCTTATCTAAGGGATACTGATGAGTTATCTTCCTAAACGAAACGAAAGTGTTGTTAGTAATCTACTCGTATTTAGAAATGCAAAAATATTTAAACAGCAAAAGCATCAAGGGCTTACTGATCTTCAAAAATTTTTCTTTCTCTACAGCAGTTTGCTTCTACTGTCAGTGCTCAAATCTCCACCAAGGCCAACGCAGTCCCTTGGTTTTCTCTAGAATATGCATGCAGCTCAGCAAATCTGCTCTCCCAAGCTTGCTCTCAAAGTTCATAACACATGGTGAGGACAAATGCCAATCCCTTTGCTGAGTCTAGAGTTTCACTGACAACCTGAGCCCTGTCCCAGAGTTAACTGCCCTTCCTACAGCAGTCCGTACATTGCTGCAGCCCAGGCCCATTGCTGTATTTTGAATAATCAGGCTTTTGAATCAGGGTGGGTGGGGATGCAAGCTGAACCTAGCACTGCTAGGCACTCCGACAGCTTCAGTGGGCTCTGCACTGAGGGATAGAGGCCCCTTCAGCTCATCAGCGTGGCAATAAATTAAAAAGCAAGTGAACGCTTACTTGATGTCTGTGAAAAGTCAATAAACCTTCCATTGCAAAATCAGCAGTAGGTAAACTCCTTTTATCTCAACACTACCATTTTTCAGCTCTACATTAAGGAAAGCCATAGAGCTTTTCTACTTAGCAGGCCTTTTGATCTGTGTAAATCCCTGCCTTCTTGGTTCTCAGTCATTTTAACAAGTACATACAATTTTAAATCAGACAAGCCTACAAACTGTGTGCATGGCTCAAGCCACTTCTTTTTTCCACTAATCTGATTTCCAAAATGCACAAGATGTCAAGACTAACATTTTCGTTCCATGTTAAAGATATGGGTCATCTTAGATGTGTTACCGACTGCTTTCGTCTTGTCTGGTCTCCTCCCACAAACAGCAGTAGTCTCCAGAAAGTCTTCAAAAGGTTTTGGTTTTTTCTGTTCGGTTGGGCGGGGGGGGGGGGGGGGTGTTCGGTTGGGTTTGGTTTGTTTTAAGAAGAGTGAATGTTTTAGCCCACTTTCTTGCCTACTTCCTATAAAAGCAGAACAAGAAGAATGAAGAAAACATCTTCTATCATAATCTGGCATTTTGCATTTTTTAAGTTTTATTTAAATACAATTATAATGCATTTGATTTTTTTAATGAAATTATTGCTTTTTGGGTCCTAATTTTAAGGCAGTTGTCCTTCTAACATAGCAAATCCTAGCATACCCAATTTTAACAAGATGTACAATGATGTGAACCCATTAACGCACATAACACCACATTCATAAAGCACGCAAAAATGGAAAACAGTATGTGTTGTATTGACTATAAAATCCAAATAATTGAATTAATCCATTACTACATTTCAAACTGATACAGATAGTGAAGTGGCGCAAGATATTATAGGACTAGCACCCCAGCATTACTTTAACTAGGTTTTATTTTGAAGGAGCTAATTTGCAACAAAAAGGGAAAAAAAAAAAAAGAGACCTAACCTTGTAATCACAAGTGTATTGCCGAATTTTTAATGGCTCTCTTACATGAACACCTAGAGATTAAAATCTAGCAGATGGCAAATCAGTCTGAGTAATAACAAGGCCTTTTCTTGATGAGTGGTTAAGTTCTGAATGCTGTAGTCTTCTCTATTGCTTGTTACTGCTTAAAGTTTTATCTAGTCATAATTGGAAGAAAAATAAGTGCTCATTTCAACTGGCTCTCCCTGTTATTTTAATTATTAACCAGAAGAGTAATACTAAACAGTCACTTTCTGCCACCTCTCAATATACTCTTTGCCTCCACAAAGATTTAAATAAAACTAGTCAAAAAAGGTATTAGTGTGACTACCACACACACAAAACAAAAGCCTTATCTGGGAAAAAAACTAAAAGCATCATGCATGGACACAGTACTCAGCCAATTTACCTGAAGAGGGAGGCTCTTAAAAGGAGGTTTCACATTCAGACTTCACTTGAGAAATACTTTTAAAATTTAAAATTAATCTGCAGGCTGGAAAGTAGAGCAGTACAACTGGGAAGGCAAAACCCACCTTCAGTGATAGTTAAAATACCATTTTGCTACTTCATCAAAACACGGATTGGGTGAATGTGATCGCAGTTAAAGCCTCTCTTTCTCTTCCAGCTGCTGGGCTCTGACTGGACTGATAACTAAGATCCCACTGCTACAGCAGTAGGGATTGTTCAAAATACTGCCCCAGTCTCATTTCCAAGGCAATGTACCCCAAGTAAAAAGAGAAGCAAAGCGTTCGGTGCCCCAGCCATCCTCAGCTCTCTCTTGGATGCCTGGGCACCCTGCTGGAAGTTTAAGCTTTAGCTGTATGAGAGCATTAACTATCCAGTTTACTATATGCTAAAACAGCCTTCCAAGCTGGGTTGAATTTGAACTTTCAACCTAGAGATAAAAGGCCCACTTCTGAGCCCCATTGTCCCTAGGGTCTTCCTCTTGTAAATAATTCAGTCGTGCGTATCTTAAGTGGATCATGAACAGGACAATAAATATAAGTGTCATTTAACAGTGTATTTAAACCAGAAGAACAAGCAGTTGTGGTTATTTTTATACCTTGCCCAAACAAGGAATTACCCACCTGTTGCCACCTCCTGTCCATGACCCAACAAAACAAAAGAAAACTATCATCAGTTACATTTAGCACTTTTAGAAAATCTGAGAGGGATATGAACATTTTTGCTCACTCTTCAATTCATGGTAGCACATTAACATTTGAATACTGATGTTGTGAAAAGAATGAGTAATTGACAATTCTTATGTTTTTAAGGGCATATGGTCAAACTTAGCACTATAGTTTATCCACATTTACCTCTAAATAGCTTCTACTTTCATTTTCATGCTAAGATGATGTTCTGAGAGAAATAATTTAGATAAATAGCTAAATTCAAATATATCTGAATCCAGATTTCAGTGGAGGTAGAAGGGGGAGCAAAACCATAAAAAAACCCACAATATGCTAACCAAAAATTTATCAAATTCAGCATTCATTCAAAGCATGTAATAAAGAAATACAACGAATGGGCATTCTGGAGTATAGCCTGCTCACTTTCCTACAAAGATGCTTTTTATAACAGTCAGTCAAGGACCAAACTATGCATTGCTGGGATTTCTGATCCTGCAGTAAATGTCGCTCTTCCATGTTTTCAGAGATCCTTAGCCCTAACAGCCACGATATGCACAGGGTACCAGCCAACTATGTTTCACAGCTGAGAGGAACAGGCAAGAGGCTCATTTTTTTCTAAAACGACAACTCAGCTAATTCTAAACCTTCCCCCCTTCCCCCAATGAAAAAAGATTATTAGACCTCATAATAAAATGGAAACCATCTCATTCCTTCTCCCACATTAGTAGCAATAAATACTATCCTCGGGGGTAAAGGGGCAACACAGCAACTGGAACTCAGGGGTTCAATGCTTTCAGAGAGAAGTCACTGCAGTGACCTGGGTGTTGCAGGTACAGCGCGCCCTGGGCTCTGCGGTGGAAGAGGAACTGACCGCTGCTCTTCGCTGACAGCAAAGGTGTGTTTTCCTGCAAGGTGACGTTTGCGGAGACGAGTCACATTACTTAGTTTACCTCAAAATAAAGGTAAGGAGAGTGTTCAGGACTAACTTAGTAGCTGCCTTCAATGGCAATATAAACCGTTTGCCTTTAAGTGCAATTTCACAGTGAGGTTCCTATCATTGCATTTCTTACCTTGTTAGAGGAACCTCCCCCAGGGTTTTAAAGAAAAACAACTTTTCCCAGCTGTTATATGTCAGAAGCCAAAATGGGTTACAAATTCACAAGCTAAAAAGGACTCCCTTCATAAAATACCCCTCCAGGCATTCCCATCGTACTAGAAGCGTCCTGGGATAGCTGGAAGGATCTTTCTCATGGAGCGATCTGCAGCTGTTACCTCTCTTGTGCATTCTCACAAGATTGAGCTATTTTAGTTGGGACTTTCAATAAAATCTTTTCTAAATTATTTTGGTCTGAACTATGTCCCCAGCAAGAAGAAATTGAACCCAAGAGGTTAAAGTCCAGGGGGGGGGAAAAAAAAAAAAAAAAAAAAAAAAAAATCTATACAACTAAAGCACAAGAAGAAAGCAGTGAATTATCAAACAAACTTATCTCCTGGCTGAGCCAGCTTTGCCTGCCTTGTACAGTGAACAGACTACTCATATGAAAACAAGTTTAAACCACTGTATCTATAACAACAGGACCAACTGCACCTTGCGCTAGTAGGAAGTTACGATACAAGGCAGCACTGGCAGCTTTGCGTGTGCGGATTCAGCTGAAGTGACCCCAGTCCACATGCTTGCTTCAAACACCTGCTTTGGCTCTCCTCTTATGACTGCAAGCTCTCGGGAGTAAAGACAATTCTCTACCATATATAGGTACCAGGTTTACAGTGATGTTGAGGCCTTTGGGTTATAATTAAAATGTCAAACCAAAATAGTTACTAAGGAACACTGCAGAAACATGTTTTTAACTTCTGATTTAAGGGTGGGTTTTTTGTTTGTTTGCTTTTGTTTTTTTTAAAGGAAATGCAGTACCACGTGCCTTAAAAAAGGAGGCATGGATTTAGAAAAGACAAGTAAACAACAGCTTTAAACAGTCTTAACCTTTATTAATCTAAAGCTTGATTAAAATCTCCCCATGAAGATAGAAGTCTGGGTTTTGTTAGGAGACCTCTCGTCTGTACGAGTTTCCTGCCAAGAAGAATGCTTATGATATTGCATATCAACAACTTGATCTACTTTCTCTTCCTGCTGTCAAAAAAACAAATAATTTTATTATTTTACAAAGATTAGTATCATCACTATGACAACAAACCTATGACCTGGAAAATACCATAAAATAACGTGGCAAGAAAAAGCAACACAATGAAACAAAGAACGAAGAACCATTCTGGAAGCATTCCTCTCTCTGGAAACATTCCTTTTTCAGGAAACTCGGTTCGGAAAACTGTAGGTCCATTTAATGGGGAAACAAAGATGAAGTGACTTCATTAAAGTTTATAGAGAGGCTCCAAGTGCGGACCAAGATTTCAGCCGAGACCAGGCTTGCGCTTCTCAAGAGCGCGAACAAAACCTCTGGAAGGGCACCCCTGATTCTGCTGGCACCAGGTGGGAAGCCACGCACGCAGGTAAGCCACTAAAGGAAGCTCACGCTGAAGCTACTTTGTTTTGCTGCTCAGAACAAGGGACCCATCAGGTAGGACAGACTGGTAGTCAAAATGTCCCCTCTAAAATGGGGAAAGCATTACTACAAGGTATCTCCCTGGAGCTTACAAAGACCAAGATTTCTGGAACGCTGTGGGTATTGAAAACACAATAAGAACATTCAATACTATTATACTGCCCTTAATGTTCTTTCTTGTTTTTATCTTTTCTCACGGCCTAAGACATTTATGCTTGCACAACTCATGTACTGGCATTATTTTACACACAAAAATGATTAAAGACACACAAGTAACTCAGCTTAACATTTCTTAAATACTCGTAGGTCCTCTTTCGGCAGCCTATTAGTGGTAGCGACCATATGATTCACTCTTAAGCATACAACAACATAGTGTAACTTACTATGTAGCCTACATTATAATGAGAACTGCTAATAGCAACACAAATAAGCAGCAGTTCTGACTGTGTACTGCAGCATCCAACATAGCCCAAAAGCAACAGGCTAGAAAATAACTTGCCTTTAAAGCAGTCAAGGAATCAAAAGGTCACCTCTGAGTAGTTTTGGTCCCTCAGTTAAGATATTTTTATATGTGCTACAGTAAAACAAAGCCTGCACTTTGCACACAGGCATTTTCAAACTCTGGGCAATGATGCCTTGAAGACATTTGACAAATTGAGAAAGAAATCAAGTTGCATTCCCGTTTCACTCAGAATAGGCTTTGACTCCATTTATGTAAATGTAGAGAAGAATTTGGCCCTACTTTATATACTCTAAACCCTAATTAACTTCACATTCAACCCTCTTTTACTTTTCATAACTTAAAACCTTTTCATATCTTTTTCATACTTTTTTTTTAAATGGCAGACAGAAATATTTCCTAAGGCTATCCAGATGTAATAAAGCATCTTTATCATCTTGAGAAATTCCACTTATTAAATGCTAAACCAATGTCATATTAATATTTATGAAAGAAGTGGATTTCCATAAGTATTTCACAGCCAACACTATAAATGTCATTCCCACTCCACATTTCTAACTTTTCAGTCTCAACCACTTTGTGAATGATAATCAGTTCACTACTGTTACTGTTCAATGACAACTGTGCTGTGCGTACTGCAATCAAGGAAATGCATTGGAAATGAAAAGGTTTTTTTATATTATCACAATGCTCAGCGGCCTGCCATTCGAGGGCTGGAAGCTGGCTTCACAGCCCTTCTGACAGGAATGAAAACCCTGCGCAGTGCCCTCAGTTCAAGCTAACTCAGCCCTTGCACAAAGGGGAACATAGCTCCGGGCCCTGTTTTGAGAACTTCGCTTTCCTTGGAGAGGGAAACCAACACATTTTTGCAAATGTCAACACAATTAGCTTCAGATACATCAGAATAAACTACTTTGACACGTCAGAAACACTGCATTTGTCCTAAAATGAAAAATTCAGTTTCCCTTCATTTCAGTAAGAAAACATCTTTGAATATTAATCAGACTCGCCCAACCTGACTTTCTTTTTTCTTCCCCGGCCCTCTCAGTTTGATCAACAACTGGAAGTATCAGGCATTTGCATAAAGTAGATGCTTTCTGATCCAAAATAAAGAAAAAAGTCCAACGAGAGGAAGACTAGTAGTTAAAAAAGTAACAAGGAAAACAAAAGAATGCTAGTGCATTTCATGGTCAGTGCTCTACAGCTAAAGAGGAAAAAAATCCTCTTTTTCATTTGCATTAAGATAATACTTTGATGACCACCTAAGATGAGCTTTCCATTGTGCTCAGTAAAAGATACCATCCCAACTAAACAAACAAGAAGGGCAGAGAGCCAGATAGGAAACAAAACCATTAAGATATTAAGCAATTTACCCAAGGTCACCTGAACTTACTGGAAGAGCCCAAGATAAAGCTTATGTGTTGCACTTCTCATACACTGCCCATGCTGAGTCTAAAAGCCTTCCCTGGGAAGCAGTTCCTGAAGAAACATGCCAGATGCAAAGACTACCTCCAAGAAATTTAGTGAAAAAGATGTCAACTGTCCCCTTCCCCTGGCACTGCTACAATGCAACATCCAGCTTCCAAGGAGGGGGAACGATGCAGAGAACCACTGCCTGGCTGCCTTACAAAGCTTGGAAGAATAGTTATAACCAAGGGCAGTCTCTGTACCTACAGCAGCTGCCTATACAGTCTCAAGCCCATCCTAACACTCAAGTCTTAGAGATTGTTAAATCTTGCTTAAACTCTCAAACTTAAATAACAAAAAGGTGATCTGTCTGTTTAGTTTTCAGAGTGCCTGTAATATAAACCCTGCCCTTCCAAGCTAAACCAGGAAGACAGGTCTGGAGACGCTACTTTTGCCTGGGATAACAGTGTGTATTGAAAAGCTAAACAAATATGCAAACACAGTATTGTCTTCACCATGGCACCTCCTTCTCTTGCATAGAGTTGTGCTGCTTAAGTATTTTCAATTAAACAAAATTGAGGGTCCCTGGGACAGCAATCCCATTTTGATTATTGAAATGAGAACTTTGGAAAATCAGCTCAAAACATGTATGATTTCATTCATTTTGTGTTGCACAATCAAAGAATAATCCTTACCTGAATAATCTTTATGCGAATAAAATAAAGAATCTAAGAGTAGCAAATCTACAGTTTAAGTCACATGAAAGAAACTAACATGCAATTGCACGGGCTGAGAAACCACAGAGCAGTGTTTGTCTTTCGTCACTACAGATCAGCAAAACACTTGGGAGTGTTTGACTTAAAAGCAGTTCTCCCTCTTACTGAACTTTTTAATGCTTATTTTCATTAAGGCATGATAAGGATGAGAAAAACATTAATACAAAACTAAGTTCACTTACAGATATTGAGAGAGAGAACACAAATTTCAGGTTCTCTTTCAGCTCTATTTATCTAACTTTAATTTTGTGAAATGTGTTTATGGCAATTTCTCAAAGTTATGTTGATTTTACAAGTAAACAATGCTGCCAACTTACAAATACATCTCTGACTAAGGCAGCATTAACTTGATATTTAACAGGAAGCAACCAATTTTCTCCTCAGACAGTAAATTGTTCTACGGCCATTAACTTCTTTTATAAATATACATTGATGTTGCTATTAATCATTAAATACAGCTTCTAACACAATCAAACATTAATCATTAATGACATTAATTGCCAGTTTGCCACAGACTTAGTAGTCCCTTAAGTGAGCACAAGCCTCATTTATTGTAGACTCTAAGCATTGATTCCCTGGATGATGAATACATAGTTTTCCTATTACACTAGTGAGAGCATTATCAAGGTCTTCACTGACTAAGCCTTCTCTGAAGAATGCACACCAAATGCGTCTTGTGTTTTTTCCCCCTAAAAATTGTTTAGAGAGTGTGATGCGCGTCCATTCATGCTCTTCCTTACAACGAGTCAATTTGCCTCTGGATTTCCATTTTGTGAGACTTGTAGAATTTAGAAGGGACATGAGGTAAAAAATTGTGAATCAGTAAATCCAACATATTTGTTTTGTAGTACCTATCTTCTCCCCTTACCTATCAAATCTCCAACAGCTGTTACTCCTGTAGCTTTGTCTCCCGTGTTAGTTCCATCTCTCCTGACTATCCTTCTTGTCACATATCTTTCTGCGTACCCCTTCCTTGCTAGAGTCTCTTTTCTTTGGACAGCAGCAGCTATTTTCCAGGATATTTGCCTTTTTACCTTAGTACACAGATCTCTCTCCAAAGCTCCTCTATCACCTTGACTCCATATCGCAGGCGGTTTTCCCCTTCCAGCACCCAGCTGAGCACCTCCTTATTTCAGCTGACAGGATGCCTACGGTGAGACACGGAGCTCTCCACCCTCACCAAAAGCTGCATGTGCCACCCTGACGGGGCTTCTCAGTACATTAACGAAACAAACACGTGCTCAGTTTGCCCCCATTCCCCTACTTTTCCAAGACCCTCTCACCTCTTCCCTTCGTTTTCTTGCTCTTTCTTCTGAGAAATAAAACCAATGAGAAATAAAAATGAAACATAAGGGTGCTTAAAATCTGCAAGGACAGTTCCCTTCAGCCCACACAGCACGGCTGGGTGGGCGACAGCAGCAGAGCAAAACACACTGCCTATCCTCATTGCTCTCCCACACTGGAAATACAACACACGGCACAGGAGCCTGAGGAACTCCAGGCTTCTGCACCACAGTGTGTGTCTTTTGTGATTCAGGTATTTGAGTCTAAAATAAAAGGGAAGCCGTGCAAAAACAAGGCAGCAAAATCATTCCAGCCAGATACATACATTCAACTGCACAGCAGTCGCTTACCTGTATGCAACATCTTCAAACCCCAGCAGCAATGAATGGTAACAAATGGTGTAGCTACATGCTTTTGGTTTACTTGACAGGGTGCACAACACGTTAAGAAACTTTGAGATACGTTATTTCTTACCAAAAAATTCTGAACAGAACAGTCTGCAGCTCAACTGCATAAACAGTGACTTTGGAAGAGAAAAATTACTGCAAATACTTCTATCTTTGTTTCAAAAAAACCAGAACAGCTAGAAGGACCAGAGAGCATTTTCAACAGGACCAACTGTTAACCCACCTCATTAACACAGTTATTTGGGAGCCAGTTGGTATAACAGAACAACATCCTTCCCATTTACCAATAGAGGGCATTTTAAAAACAAAAACAAAGATCTAGCCTAAGCTGCAGTGGAAACCAAGGGTCTTCACTTAATTCACAGAGGGCTCCTATTTAAATCAGAAAAACAGTCAGAACAGCTAGTGACTTGAATAGGAATAGGGCAGAGGGGATGAGACGCGGTGGTCGGTGGTCGCAGGGGCCTACAGCAGTCCCCTCCCAGAGGGAGGGCAGCCTGACGACCCCAGCTCGGCAGGGGAGCGAGGACCGGCTGGGGTGCATGGCGGGCATGGGGCACCAGCGCCTGCCGCCCCGCTCCCTCGCGCGCCCGCCCAGCCAGCCCTGCTGCCCCCCTCCCCTGCCCGGGCCGCGGCAGTTCAGAAGGGATTTCTTGGGAGAAGGACAAAGCACACTCATCTGCGTGCGTTTTGGTTTAGCCTTGTAACCTCCACCTGTACTGCAAAGATCTCTGAGTGCTATTATCAGCAACATCCCAAGTAATAAAAAGGGAAAATTGGGAAATGGGAAAAACAGCCTTCTTGCTAAAGATTACTTTTTCCTCTTTACACAACAAAATACCAGATGAAGTATTTTTTCCCCACACAGTTACCCAATCAGGCTTCAATTTAAAAAGCACCCATATTCAGAATAGAAAAGGACATGCTAAAGTTAAAGGAGGGGATTAAGTCCTGTTCTCATGGAGTTTAACACTAGGAAAATATTAAAAGGCTTGTCTTGAATAACAATATCCCTAAGACCAGTATTTAACTGCTTTCTTGAACTGGGGCCATGAGGGAACTGTAACCCTGAGGATCGGGCAGGTGGAGTGGAGACTTAAGAAAAAACAATCGTAAATTACTATTAAGATCAGTGGCTGCAGGAGTATATTACTGTATTTTGTTTCATTTTGGTACTTACATTTGCAAATTTATGTGTCTTTTGTGATCACCAAGAGGAGATATATTAATGCAAATGAGTGACTTGACTCAGTGAAGAGTTTTAATCCTGCCTGCTAAGAGAAGATACACGATGCAGTGAGTGACAGTGAGCAGGACCTTGAAGAAAGGCACCAAACTGGGCCTCCCAAGTGCTTCACAGCAAGGTGCCCGTGACTTCAGAAGCAACACTCCTACCAAAGGTTCAGTACCTTAAAAATTCAGTGATTCAGTGAGAGGTCTCCCAAGTGTAAAGGCAGAGGAGTGCCTCAGCTTCTCAGACAGCTTCTCAGGCAGAGAAGGTGGTTTGACCTCCCGCGAGCATCCTTAGAAAGGCCAGGGGAACGCAACCCTTGGCGACACAGCAGCAGCCTTCCAGCTGCCACGTCGCTGCATGCCAAAAGCAGACAGACTCAGGACAGAGGCAACTCAAACCCAGTGATTTCCCCGCTTTCCTCACAATTAAGTCTTCCAGTCCTCTCAAGAACCTCTCTTTCAACCACTTTCAATGTGCTTTTTCTTAAACCATGCTGCACAAAATTTGAATACGGCTCTCTGGTGAGGTTTCATCAATACTACACACAGAGCTACACCTGAATCTTATGTACACAACTCCGGCTAATACCCAGAACAAGTTTTTCCTTCTTTTAAGCCCCACTAGCACTGCGCAGTGGACTCGTTCATGATCTCTTAAAATCCCTGGATTCTGTTACTCAATATATGTCAGGCCAGGGAGCCTACAGTTTACATTCACACATTTTGTTTTTCTTTCCTTGGGTTTCCTTGTCAAGGTCAGCATGGCTTTTGCAACGCTGAACAGAAACGCCACTTACAGAGCACAAAGTGCTTAGAGGAAACACAAGACAAAGTCATACTTTAACACACCCATATCTCACCCTCTGACAGCACAGCACTTCAAAACTAAATTTTTGTGTTGAAGAATCATGCATTGGCAGCAAATACTATGTTTTGCTGACTTAGAAATCTGTAGGTAGGCAATTAATGTCTTTCTTGCTTTCTGCCATGTGAAATAGTTAGCTTGTGACTGTGTCCCAGTAACAGTTTTCCTCTAGACACCAATTTCAGTATCCTCTACTCGATGCTGTCACAGAGGTACCCATGCAGGAAGGGGCAGAAGAACAAAACAACAAATCTAAATTCATGGTGTTATAAGACTACCTAATAAATACAACATTTAATTTACTATTTAACCTGTCAGAAAAACTATTTTAATTCATAACATTAAACAGGAGACAGAAGACCCATCTTCCAATCTTAGATGAGACTGACTGCAGTCAAAGCCATCAGTCTACCCAACTACCAGGAGGGCAAAGCCAGTTCTCACCAGCAGCAGTGCTTGCTGTTGTACACGCTTCCTACGTTGTCCCAGATAAAACTAAACACCACCGAAATGCACCCCTCCACCAGGAGCTGCATCTCTGCCACTACCCTTGCGGTGCTGCTTTTTCATCCTGGGATCCATAGCAAAATAGCTTTGGAGTCCAAAACAAGATACTACTTCAGATGTCCATCAGGTCCAGCCTTGCCACTGCCAACAAAACAAGATATATTGAGTTCACGTTTGGTTTAATCAATTTCTTCTCAAACAGTGGACGGACCACAGCAGAGTATGGTGTAGTGAAAAAACACCACTCCGTTCCCCATTGCTTCGTCTCAGATGGACATTTTTACTTTAGGTTCTTTTTTCTTTGAATTTTGTACTTTTTCTTGAGATTTGTGGTCTTTTCAATTTATTTCTTTTTCTGTAGTCATTGCTTAAAAAGGGATAGAAAGAACAAATGTCAGTGAGCTACAAAAACTGGCAGAAAATAAACAGATGCTAAGTACACATCCGACACAGTTGCATAGGTACAGGTGCTGTGAATTCTTGACAAAATACAAATCAAGGATATAAGCAAGGAAACCGATGGAACAAAACACATATGCTTAATTTGTTTTGCCCTGCAAACAACCTTCCTTACCTGCCCAATCTACATGAAAGATTAATGTATTAATGCATACAAAAATCATTCTTCATATCACTGCAATACACATCTCTCAACTTACTCACAAGGACACATGCTAATACAGTCACACCATATCCACTGGCCTTCACAACACGGTTCACTGAGGAGAACTATAATTTATGTTTCTGCATTGGTTGGGTATTATAGTGTAGTCAGAAAGCGTTCATCTACCAGGCGAGGCAGATCACTCTGGCCATGGCCCTCCTTACACTAAAGCCCTTTACATTCTTCTAGCTGCAAAAACAAAAATTAAAGCAACTGTAAATCTAACTGGTCCCCATTTAACTGCTTTATATCCATATGCAAACATCCGTTTTCACGCTGTCACAGTCACAAGGCTGGACTGAGACACTCTACCCCCGCCAAGCCCTTATGCCCTTTAAAAAAACAAGTAAACAAAAAACCTCACAACTTTGTAAGGAAAAAAACCACAGTCAAATGTAGTTATTACCATTTTACTTTAGGTCCCAGGAAAACAATGCAAAAATGCTAAGGTTGGTTGACTGAACTGAAAAGTCACTATGAGATCACATGGAACAAGACGGTAACACCATTTCTCCCCTGATGCGGTTCGGAGGAACACCAGCCATGGTGCCATCCTGCGTCACACTCTGGGACTACCAGGCTGCCCAAGAGCTGCCCTGGGCACCCACTCCCACACCATGGGCTAGCCAGCCTTGCTTGGTGCCATGCATCCAAAAAGCCCCAGGAGCTCCAGCAAACAATGTTCAGAAGAGGGAAAAGCGGGAAGCATCCTCATGCCATCTCTTAGACTTCATTGCTGCAAGGATTGTAATTCTGGCCTGGGTTGGTATGGAGGGGGCAGCAACCATCTCCCTCCACAGCCACAAGTGAGTGCGCAGAGCATCACTAGGCTCAGAGCGGACGCAAACAGCAAAGAAAGAGCAAACATCTTCCTGATAAAACGAAGACCTAAATAGTGATGGGACTGACTACTTTTAAGGTTCCTTAACACCCTCCAATATGTGACCTTGTTTACATTAAACGTTGTCTTTCTCCAACTGAACTTCAAATCAGACAGATCTGCATTTTACAAGAATGACATTAGAGGGGAAAAAACCCCAGCCCTTCTTCCTTGTCTTCATATGTCAGAAAAATGTGATGACCCTTTCTTTGATCCATTCCTGAAGTATGTAATACTAAGGACTTCAAAATAAAAGCCTTTTAAATCAGGCACTCCAAGTAACACTTTTTTCTCCATGTCTCAGTTACTCTGTCTATAAAATTAAAGATATGCCCTCAGTTTGCAGGTGAGGAAGGCAAAGTAATTATTTCCTGAGCAACGCTAAGCTATTATACTAATGAGAACCAAAGGAAAGCTCATGAGTTAGTTAATCCTATCCTGAAAGCATCACTTCAACAGCATGTAGTAAATACAGCCTGGGGTACACACGCAACAATGACAAAAATAAAATACTGAAGAGCTGATCATTAGGTAAAGAGTCCCTCCTGTGTGCTGGATAAATAGGAGTCTCGGAGAAAACATTGTATATGGCCAATGTGACCATAAAGGAGAGCGTTAAAATGTACGCATATGGTAAGTCATAGTACGACTACCTGGGCAATCTTACATCTGCCGTTTTCTTCCTTCTGAGAGCCGACTTCACCACCCCACTGATGGTCCTTTAATGCAGGGAAAGCTCTACGTTTATGGGAGATAAAGAAATATATATCTGTCCTCAATTCTTTAGGAGAATTTTCAAGAAAAATATACACATGACAAACTGCCTCATGTCCAAGCCCTCCACGAGGCTGCGAACTGCCTCCCTGAGCAAGCAGGAATGATGACCATGCTTGCTCGGCAGCCGTGGGCCAGCCCTGGAGCACCCTGCCCAGCACAGCATCCCCCCAGCCAGGCCAAGGAGCGGACCCGCTCCTGGCGTGGATGAAGCAGCAGCATTTCTATCATTGCTCTCACAAAGCGGACAGAAATTAAATGGAAACAGTAAGGGGAGACACATCCAGCATGTTCTTCCAGCTCACAAGGGAGGGAGAAGAGCCAGAGAGGGTGCGCTGCGTGGAGAGCTGTAAAGAAAGATGCGAAACAGTTCTGGCACAAGCTTCCAGCACTGCAAGACAGTGCTCCCAGCACAGCTCTAGGTAAATAGAAAAATGCCTCGATACTATATGCTATGATGTTGGGGCACAGCATCAGACCGCTCCACTACATACCTCAAATACTGCTTTTCTTTAATTAGTGTAACAGGAATGATGGAATATAATCAGCAACCCAAACCCGTTCTGCAAGATTTAATGCCATACAATACAGAACAGAGTCATTTTTTCAGTGGATTAATCCTCACCTCTAGAGAGGGGTCAGACAAAGCTTAGGCAATAAATGAAATTAATTTGAGCATCTGGTAATCCTGATGAGGCAAAAGGAAGCAGCAATATTAACTTTACTTTTAGCTTTCCCAAAACATTGCTTTTAATTCCTCTCTTTAAAAGCTTCAAAGAAAGTTATTTCAAATGTGTGTAGATGCAAAGAAAAGAATCCACATTTACCTGTTCCTTCCTGAGAATCAAAATTACTTAATTATAGCTTCCCATAGTTTATATTAATCAGTGGTTAGGATACATATCTGAGTATGATTCACCTCTGCCATATAAAACCACTATACAATCATGTTCATGAAACATCCAAGGAAGTGATCCACACCTTATAACAGAAATCTAAGGTAAAGCACCTTGGAAAAAGGAATTCACTCAAAATCTGGCCCAAATTAATTACAATAAGATTTTTTGATTTACTTAAATGGACTTTAGATCCAGTATTCACTAGCTGTGCTCTTAGAAACGAGCACTAAACATCAAGTAACAAATGTGTTTTAATTTAAGAGTACTCTCATTTTCAGTGTACTGTTCGCCCGCAAGTACTTAGAACCAATTCTACACTTTAACTCACCAACAGTCAGCACTTTCCCACTTAGAGGATTTCAAACCAAAAGTCTATCAGCAAGTTAAATATTTTAAATCTGGTGCGGGGGGTGGCGGAGCAGAAGTCATTAGGAAGCATGCAGTATTCAAACAGTCCCTCCAATTTCAAGAAGCAAACAAAGCAACCACAAAGGGATTCTTCGTTTCCCATTCATCTCCCTCACCACCAAGAACGGTCCAGGTCAGCCCCTGCTGCCTGCCTCCACAGTAATTTATAGAGCAATACAGGTTTGAATATTGTCCTTTGTACATATGGGATGAAGTCACAAGGACTGTAGATGTGACAGTGCCACGCCATTTCTTTTTCAGCCGTAGCTTTTAATGAAACAAACAAAAAAAAAGTTTACAAACCATATTTCCTTTACCCAAGATGAAAAGAAAGGAAAAAAACCAAACCACCAAGCAAAAAGCTTTCTTTGTCCTTCACAGTCCAAGTTAAAATGGAGGAAGAAATAGCACCCTATAAGGTATGCAGTGATTACTTTGTTCCTTAGGAATATATGTGCGACAGCTGCAGATGCTTCTTTAGAAGACATTTTATCTCAAGAGTTTCCTTAAGAGACTTTCAGTAAACAACTTGACTATGACCATAGAGGTTTGCATAGTGGGCACATCAGTACCATGCTGTGGATCTTCATTTGGCAGTGCTTCTGCATATCCAAATGCCGTGATGCTTCTGCCATCAGCCCAGATAGACCATTTCCATTCTAGGGTTAATCTTTGTGCTAGAGCCAATACGGAGCCTGGGCTATGCAGTCAGGTAGAGAGAAGCACAGAAGAAGCCGGGATCTTAGCCTAGCTTCCCAAGCCCTGGTGGCTCCAAGGCACTTCCACAAGTATCAACCGCTTGGTCAATGCATCTTCGCTGCCAAATGACGCAAGCAGTCTCAGGGAAGGACTCTTCATCACTCACCTTAGCTATGTTCACTGCCATCAAGGAAGGAAGAAAAACTAGAACTGAAAGGGAACAGAACTGATTTAACAAACAGAGCTGGAAATGCTTTCTATGGATCTTTGACTGGGTTTAACCGTGGTCTTACCTCAGATATCCTGAACAGAGCCACAAAAAATATTAAGGATAGTTACTGCACTCAGGTTTGGAGCCAGTCCTAAACCACCACACTTTGATGTATATGCTGCATCTGCCAGGCTGCAAACAAACAAAATATTAATACTTCAGCCTCTGCAGCTGAGAAGAATCCAAAAATCTAACCACAGCAGGTGCGCTGCTCTGCCAGGAGGCTCTCACCAGGTCCAGAAAGCTGGCAGAGCCGGCACTGGGTAGAGGAACACATTTGCATGGAGCTCTGGTGGCCCATCCACAACTCCACATTGCTGTGAGGAGGGAGCAAAGATCCCTCCCTCCCTCTGGCAGGATGAAGAGTCTCTTTCTACCCTGGAAAGGGAAAACACCAAAAGAAAAAAAAAAAAAAAAAAAAGAAGATTTCTCTGAAGTCTGACTACATAACATTTTAGATCCCTGGTCTACACCCAGCCTACTAACCACAACCAAATCCTTATGGAGACTTGGGGATGCTCTTCTTAGGAGGAAAAAAAAAAAAAAAGGGTAAATCAGGTAGGAAGAGTTGAACTCCGCTGTTCACAGGGCAAAGCAGCCCCACTTCCCAAGTAAATTCTCCCAGGCCATGCTGCATCCTACTGACCTTATAATATCCCAGGTGGGGGCTGGAGGAGTAAGAAAATAAAAGGCAGAATGCTAGTGCAGCACTTATAAGAGACTCCTGCCTCTTTTGGGAGAGATCTTATTGTTATTATCACAGGTTTTCCTTCCAACATTACCATCAAAGAACGATTAGGCAGGTGGAAATCTTAAATTTTCAGTTTGTTTACATTCTGCATTTGACAACAGTTTCTTCATAGCCAGAACTACTCCCCTGAGGAGCGTTAATCAATTTCCTTTGCTGTATATGGATTTTTCACACAGCTTGCAGGCAGAAAAAATATTTTCAAATGAGATAAAGTGATTGCAAGAAAACCCACAAAAATCAGAGAGAATAACTTAGATGTTTTACCTCTTTTTTTTTGCCTAGTATGAGGAAAGAAACCCCTGACAACACATTGCTATACACCAATTTGCTTCTATCCCAGCACCTTTAAAGCATAAGAAAGTAGTAAGACAGGCCAAGAATAATAAAAGTGAATAGGTCTCTTAAAGGCTTTTTTTCCCATCAAGGACACTCATAAAGGACTTGACTAAATAGCTTTCTTGTCCGTGTGTACAATACAAGTAACTCAGCAGGATAAATTATCAAAAAACAGGCTTTATGCCAGGTTACCACTTAACTCACTATAACAATTTTTTATTTAAATTCTACTGTGATTGTGAAGCATTTCAGAATAAATAAAAGTATGTAATAGACCATCTGATATCTGCACCAAAGCAGCTAGCTACCTCTCCCCTTACACACAAGAAAATAAAGTTATTTCTTTTCATTTAGATCTTTGGGATAGTTTTGCTCATTTCACCATCCACCTCTTTTCTCCTCCTCTGACAGATGGACTCAAGGTACATGCAGGAGTTAACAGTTCCCCAAGATTGAAAATTTGTTCCTCATACATCACAAAATAGACTATTGCAGCCACCACACGAATCTCCTCATCAGTTAGCTAGTCACTACCCAAGAAAGTGTGAAGACGGGGGGGGGGGGGGGGGGGGGGGGGAGATGGGAGTACTAGATTGTAAAAGAAAGAGCAGCAGAAGAGTGGAATTTTTTTTTTTTCCTCTTATGAGGAAAGAAAAGGCCAGGGGAGAAGGGACATATCCAGGCAAGGCAACACTGTGATACCCTGCTAGTCTCTCTGTCTTCAAGGCTCGTTGGGGTGGGCAGAGCTACAGCCTGTGTAAAGGGAGGCTCTCGGTGCTCCCAGCTGCCTTGCAAGGCACAGCACAGGGGCAGGATTTAGGCTGAAGCACTGTCTCAGCAGCCGCTTTGACATACCCAGCTGCCCAGCCTCAGTTGCAGCAAGACAGCCTGATATTAACACCACTGACCATGCAAAATCCTACTATGTCTCAGCAGAGGAGATGGTAGCAGGTATTTCCCCAGAGCTTCTACAGTGAGGACAGTAAACAAGATTACGCTTTTGATGTGTAAGTGCTCATAGTCAAACTAAGCTCACCCAGTTGCTCAAATTCAGACCTTGGTGACTCCCCAGGACCAAGGAACCAAGTCCCAAACCAGGAAAGATCAACACCTGATTATCCTTTCCCTACTGACCTTAAACACAGAATAAAGCTCTTGATATTTTGGCTTTGCTGGTGTTGCTTCTTTTCAAGACATTACCACACAACAGCTATATCCTGCAAAGCACTGAAGTCCCCAGGGTACCCTTAACTTTGTATGCATGGCGTGTCTAAGATCTCCTCAAGCAATACTGCACTCCAGGATAGTTTTGTCTTCTACGTTCGCAGCCTAACAACACTTTAATTAGTTGAATTAAACCGAAGAGAGTAAGCAAATCTATTAAACACCATTTTAAAACAGAACTTTGCATAACTCGGGCATCTGAATAAAACTTCTACATAATTGAAGAAGAAATAGCTACATTACACTCAAATGACCAAGTTTGAAAAATGAGCTGTTCAGCAGCACTCTAGCAAAATTACCTCAGATTTTTATTACTAGTAAAAAGTGCAATTTAATTTTTTAAAATACCAATGATTATTACAAAGCATCTATGCTGAAAAATAAAAATAGCTTCCTGCAAATAATTATGCACATAAGATCAAAACACTGCCACAAACATCATTTGAAGATTTCGCTTTATGTATTATGCTACACTAGTCTCTCTTAGTTCTGCCCATCTTTAAAACTCTTTAGACACGCAAACACAAGCCGCCCTGCACCAGCAAAGCGGCATGGCCCAACTCAAATAGGTTTGTGGAGCAAAACAGTTGGCGTTGAGGCCTCGGCCCCCCCACACCACATACGTACACACGTCAAAGGCTTTGCTAGGAACAGCTCTAAGCTGGCCGCAGGCTGGACACTCAATAGGGAGCGGAGCATCCTCGCGCCCCTCTGCCCTCCTCAGAGCCCGGCCGTGCTCCCCCAGACCACTGCAGCGAGACCCAAGGCTCAGTAACAGGGAACAGTCTCGTGGCTCGATTCGAGAGCGCGCTCTCTCTCGGTCTGAGCTGAAGTGCTGAGGTAGATGCACCCAGAGGAAGCTGTTAATTGTTTCCCAAAAGTGCAACAAACTAAACACAACATTTATCTATGTGAAGAAATATTGACCAGTTGTGGGTTGTTGTTTGTTTGTTTGTGTGGGGGTTTTTTGTTTTGGTTTGTTTTTTTTTTGTTTGGTTAGTTTGTTTTTGGGTTTTTTTTTTGTTTGTTTTTTTTTAAACAAAACCATTAGGGCTTTGAGAAGGGGAAAAAGTGAATGCATTCTCCCTTATTTTTTAATCTGATTGCTTGAATTGCACTACATCCTTGTCTCTAAATTGGAGAGACGTGGATTTGATGGATGGATAAGGAATTGGCTTGATGGTCGCACTCAAAGTGTTGCGGTCAACGGCTTGATGTCCAAGTGGAGATCAGCGACAAGTGGCGTTCCTCGGAGGTCGGTATTGGGACTGGCGCTGTTTAACATCTTTGTCAGTGACATGGACAGGGGGATTGAGTGCACCCTCAGCAAGTTGGCCGATGACACCAAGCTGTGTAGTGCAGTGAACACGCTGGAGGGTAGGGATGCCATCCAGAGGGACGTCAGGTTGGAGAGGTGGGCCCATGCAAGCCTCATGAAGTTCATCAAGGCCAAGTGCAAGGTCCTGCACATGGGTCAGGGCAATCCCTGCAATATATGCTTGTGAAAATACACTACCCTTGGGGTATGCTGAGTGGGTAGTGATGAGGTACTGTATAGAAGTCTTATTTTTGCTCCCAAACCACTAAAAAGAAACAGCTCTATCCTTCAGGGGAAGACAGCTCCATTAAAGGGTGACATTCTCTGTTGTGAACAAAGAACTGAGCTGTCCCTGTATATCATCCTTATTCTCAATACACTGCCACCAGAGCCACCCAGCTTATGTCAGTGATGCTACCTTTGAGGGCCTACATTAATTTGACCCAGTAAACCAAAGCTTGTTGGTGACAGAGCTGTAGTTTCCAGAAAAGGTCTGGAAGACCAAGATGACCTTACAAGCTCAACAGCATGTTTTCTTGGCTTTTTTCACACATTTTTCTCCAGTTTGCTCCCTATAGAATAGGAATCAAATAGCAAAGTCGCGTGTGCATGTGAGCAAAGTTACTACCCTGCTCACCCCTAAAACTTCAGTGGAAGACAGAATTTTTCAGAGACTATAGGATTGAATGGAGCCACAAATACTCTCTCCTAATGCTAAGATGATGGAGGGGCTTTTTGCAATTGGATTTAGATGCTTTTTATTTCATATTCTTTTCATCATTTAAAAGCTTTATAATGTTAATGCAAACACAATACTCATGCAAGTGAGAATCCAAGGGTATCAGCCTGACCTGCACAGGCTGTGAGCAAACTGAAAGAGAAAATGAACGGATGCTGACTTTCTTGAGACTGTCATCAAGATTTTTTCAGCAGATTAGACTGCTGTTAGGTAAATGCTGACTAAATATAGAGCGTTGAGGAAATGTTTTTAGCTCTCTTTGAACTGTATGTTCAGAAGTCATGCACGTTGCAGGCCAAGCTGATGAAACCATCTATTGCTAATTTTACTCATTACCAAGAGCTGGCCTTTTTTCAGTTGCTTAACACTTGCCAGCTTTCAACTCTTTGAGCTGAAACTTTCCATATCAGGTGCCTGCCTTTAAAGAAGAAAAAAAATTTAGAAGTATCAAAATAATTCAGCAGTTCCAAGAGCAAAGCTAGGAAAAAAATAAGTTGCCTTGCCAACATTTGAAGAGAGGTCAGGGGAATGTTTAAAAGACATAATTGCACATAAGGACCTACACTTTGAGTGCCTGACTTTGAGACCTTACCCAAAGTGCATTTGAAAGAGCTTTTTGTGTGTAACGTACTGTTAGATGGGGAGTCGTGTATCAGTTAAGCTCACCTCAACTTGTAGTTTAGATGTGAACAGTATATACTGCTGTTCTTGCAAGTTGTCTTTTCCCATAGAAGTGGGTGGGGGGGTGGGCAATCACTTGTAGAAAGCTTGTAAGAATCCATCCCTGAAGCATTTGTCTTTTCTTTCTGGAATCTGTTTCTATTGAAAAAAATTATTACACATATAGCCAAGAACTAGACGACTCCCTAGTTATTCGTGTTACACAGCTGATGCCTACCCATGACCAGAAAATGCAAAGCAGAGTGTCCATCTCTGATGTCTGCCCTTCCCTACAGTCCTCCAAGATCATCAACATGAAGTTATAGTCTCGCCAAGCATGACCAGCAACGTGAGGGACAAGGAAGCCAAGAATAAGCTCTCCTAATCTTTGTGCTGTAGCAAACCCAGCAGAAGCTGAGTGTGTCAAGAAACAGAATGAGTAAGCAATAAGTGGGTGGTTCAATATGTTCATTTTCCTCCACTATTTCCATTTCAAGTATCAGCTTCCCAAAATGTATTTAATTTGTACTATAAATTTTGATTCCAAAACCCTTACCATGCTGTTCAACAAAACAGTCTGCACATACACATGTGAAAGGAAATATTGGACAAAACCCTGATGACAGCAAGGGCCCTTGTATGAAATCTGTTGCAGCTACATTTGCTTCTAGATCTTAAATAAAATGGTAAAAGTTTTTTGGCTGGGTGGATCTAAAGACAAATGAGAAGCAATCCCTGTACCATTTTTCCTTCACTTCACAGTCTGCACCAAGCTTTCATCCAGTAACAACAGCAGACTGCTGACAGTGTTATCAAAGAGGTTTCTGTGGGCTCTTAATCATGGTTGTAGCCTCCATTATAATAATATCCTTCAGACTCCTCATTAAAGCCCAGCATTATGTTGGAATAACCACATTCCATCACTCCTGTTATTTAGTCTTTGGTATCTCCTGTAAATGCAATAGAATTAATGAAAATGCTTTTCTGGAGATAGCCTTCATTGTAACATGCAGAACTCATCAAGAAGGGCTCCTTGTTGTAAAAGCCAGATGACAATCACCTCCCATAGGTGGCAAAGGAATGAGAGCATCTGTAAAAGCTCTCTCCTCTCTGTCCTCTTCCGTGGAAGGGTCTCACCAGCCCCACTGCTGGCTACATTGGCAATATGCATCAACCAGTTTAATCAAAAACAAACAAACAAAAAAAAGGGGTCAAGTGTGGGAAAGCAGCTGCACCCGGGTGAGCAGGAGAAGAGCAAAGAGGAGGGCAGAACATGGCATACCATACAGAGTAAAAGAACACAGCAGGAGACTTTGCCAAACAGTGCCCCTGCACACATCGTGCCCACCTCAGCAGGTCTCCCACGAGGCCAGACAGCACCGCAGTCAGTCCCCTCTGCGGTCAAGGGTGCCTGCTGTACTCTGGTCCTACAGCTGCAAACCATAAATATCTGCCTACAGGAACAGATGCATACCCACTGCAGTAGGATCTCTGTAAATATCTAGTACGTTAGGCATTTCCTTCAACCAAAGCTTCAAGAGGTTCAGGCTGATATGGCAGTCACTGAACTCTTCCTTTCATCTAGTAGTAGATAAAGATATGGTTTTGTAATGCTTCAGGATGAAGCACTGAGCAGATTGTCCATGGCTGTGGATCACCTGTACTGACTGACCCAGAGGGAGGGCAAAGCACCCTCAGAGGCTGTAACTTTGAACTGGTTGCTATGCCAATGATGGCAAAAAGCATCTCTAAAATTAGACAAGGGAAATAAAGCCTTTCCAATAGGAAATTAATAACACTAAACAAAAGGAGCCATGACTCCTGTAATCAATGCCATAAAAAAGCAGGTTCTCGTAAGTAAGAATCGCAACTAATGGTAAAGCAACATCTAGTGAAAGGTAGGAAAATTTACTGATCCAAGCTCAGAACATATCCCTGTAGTGATAGTAAAGGGCGGGGAAAAAAAAAATCTCTAATGATATATTTCACATCCATCAAAACCCATTACTCAGTCTAGCTGGGTGGGAGAATAGAGTTTTGCAAGCTTGTCATAGAGCAGGATTTACTGCGTCAGCTCTAATTTTAATTGTCACTTTGCTCAGGAAACGTGATAGAAATGGCAGGTAAATATTAAATAATCGATTACAGACTTAAAGCCATTATAATTGCAAAAACTGTTAAACTCCTTGTATTTATGTTGTTAAAAGCATATAGTCTCTCTTTGCGCCCATCCAAATACTGCTGCAGAAGTGAATTATTTGAAAATGTGCATGCAGCAGGCAGGCAAAGCCTGGAATTATTACTTATTATGACTACTGTGGTCACTCCTTCAGGTCTTATTCCAGATCAAGTATGTACTGTGGCAGAAACTGTACATGCAGAACACCCCCCTGCATTAGGAGAGCTGCAGGCTCACATCCTGAGCTGGAAAGTCCAGCCAAAAGGGGGGGGGGGACGACACAACAACAACAACAACAACAACAACCTGCATGAACAAAGCCTGAGATTTTTCTCAAATTCAGACATGGCTCTTTTTGAGCGGTCTTCAGCTCAACTGATTTTTCTCTTTTGGAGCGTTACAGACCGAGCTGGAGGGTAACAGAAAGTAAGGCCACCGTTTTTCTCACTGGGGTATGACACAGCCTGTTCTCCTCCCTGCCCAGAGGCAAGGATGATTTGCTTCCCCACTGATAAGGCTGGAGCACAGCCTGAGGAACAGAACTATTAGGATTAACTGGGCGTTCCATAATTAAGAGTTTTATGGGCACCCCTCCTTAGCTTTGCAACATACATAAAACCTTGAGCTCTTCTGAGAACTACTGGCAGTTTCTAGCAGGTCTTCACTGCTAGCGCTACAGTAAGTTTTCTACTGAACCATGAGCCGTGCATACAAACCAGTTTATTTTTACAATGTCCACAAACAGAAAGAAATCTACAAATCCTGTTTGCCAGTAGCTGCTGCTAAACTCTACTCAACAATTATCCCATCGCTATATTTTAATCATTAATGTTGATGAAAATTATTTTCTCTAAGTATTTGCAACATCCTTATCAGCGGTGCATCAGTGGTTTACCATTCAGGTTTCGACATCTATGCGATGAGCTGGCTACCTCGGCAATGCTGCAGGTCGTGTATCAGCTCAAGCATGCACCCAGGTACAACTTCTGTATGTGATGAACACCCTGATTTGAGACTGAAAAAAAATTCTGTTTTGTGAAAACATTGCCATCTGCCTAGTACCCCATTTTCTGATGAGCTGCAAAACTGCTCCTCTTGCAGTAGCTCACCCTTTATCCTGCTTGTATGAAAATTGGACAAAGACATATAATGGCAATTGGTATGGCGATGAGCCAAATAGTTCAGTCCTCAAATAGATTTTGCTTTAATTCAAATTCTAACCTGCTGCTTATTCCTAAAAGCTATACCACTTCTTCACAAAATCAAGTTATTGCTCAGACCCACAAAAATTACACTCCTTTACCATGACTGACCCTGAATTTTTCAAATACAATGCTAAGTTGGGAGCTTAAAAGCTGTCTGCAGGCTCCAGAGTGTGCAGTGAAACAGATTAAGAAACTTTCTTTTTAAAAAGAGCAAAGTAACTTTTCATAAGCCTGAACTTCCTTACCAAGCCTATTCCACGCCTAAGACCACTAACACTCAGCAGAAAACAGCTGAGACTGAAGCAATCATTCCATTTATTTGTAAAGAAAAACTTAATTCTCTTATGTCTCTTGCTTGTTGCAAAGCCTCATTAAAAGTTTAAGGATAACACACCCTCCTACAGAGGTCCCACCCCAAGTGACACTGAACGTCTTGCTTGCCTTGATGTTCAGTGGAAGAGGGAGAGGCCCACGTACACCTTGGAAGCTGGGCCAAAGGTACTTATGCAGCTTGGGTATCCAGAATGCCAATGATAATTTCTGTAGCGCTGATCAAGTCTGTACTCTTCACACTCCTTCATTTAGTCTCATACTGAGCCATTTGACTTTGGATGCGTGAAGAATCATAAACAGATCATCTGCTACACATGCGCTCACAATGCAGAGGCTCCAAGCAAAGTCCTGACCCAAGTGATGTCAAAGACACTTTCAGATCATACAACATTTCACATTTCTATTCTGTTAAATCACTTGTTTGTGTTGATACCAGAAAAGGGCTGAACAAATGCAGCTGCTTGTTTTTACATCTAATACATAGGTTTTTAAATGAATGTTTATGCAAAGCAGATCAATCTCACACCCTTTCTTTACTTATTGCACATCCCAAATAGTCATCACACATACAGAACAGCCTCACTGTTGAATGTGTGCTATATGTAGCTAAATTCACACAAAGTGTTGTGGTTTTTATCCCGAGAGTATTAACTCACTCAAACCAAATCAGTTTTGACTGGAGCATATAATGCACTTTTTACCCCTAGAAAAACAGGCTTCTTGCCAAATATGTGCAAAATCAAGATTAAAGTTGCATGAAAGCATGTATAGTTTTATCCTTTAAATGGCATTTTCTGTATATATTTGTCCACATACAGTCACTTTTTGACTAATCAAGAAAATTGCCAACTCGGAAAATTAGTTTCACAAAGACAGGTCTAAACAGAATCATAGAATCATTTTGGTTGGAAGAGACTTTTAAGATCATTGAGTCTAACCATAAAAATATACTGGGATTACAATATAAACGTTTATGCTTGTTTTATAAAATTATCATTCCCACTATGACAAATGGAAAAGAAGTTACCCCATCTCTGCTACCTCCCCTTTCTGAAAGGAACTGCACACAAGCAGGGGGGTCCTTTTTTACTTCTTGTTTATATATACAAAGGCTTTAGATCACAGGGAATGCTCCTGTGGGTCAGCAACAAATCAGCTTTACTGAATCCATAGAGTGTTTGTTGCTGATGGCATACATCAGAGCTGACTTCACTAGCTTCCAGCAATCGTAAAGTGACACAAGATTTTACAAAGGTGACATATCTAAAACGGGATCTTTGCACACATTAACAGATGATGCAGCACAAAGGATAAGATCTGTATTCAAACAATGTTGAGTGTGCGGACTCTGTGTCAAAGACATACCTGCTTTTTCAAACATTCACCAGGGCACAGAGAAGACTCTCCTTTTAACACGAGCCATCATGACACTAGAGCCCACAGGCTTACCACATGTTTCTAATCCAACATTAGAACTGATCAGTAAAACTGCCCCAAAGACAGTTGAGATATAAGCAACCTAAAGATGCCATTAAGTGTCCATGTGGACAAACTGTTTCAATGCCCTGTCTCACTCTCATTTTAACAACTGCCTCCATTACTATCTATGAACCCCCATCCACAAGTTTGCAGTGGATAAAGGCAGGCAGTATCTGGCTCAGTCTACTTCTGTAGTGATTTATATCCCAGATTCAGTGGGAGGTTGTCTGGTTGACACTGAGGGCAAAGAACGGACCCACACCTACAAAGGTGGTGCTTTATAAGTCCAATGCCATGATTAGAATGAATAATCCAAGAGATAAGCCTCTCATTTCTCAAAGTACTCTAGTTGATACTGTATCACTCAGTAGCAGAACATACTAAGTTCCTGTTTACATTACACGAATTGCTTGGGTAGGAATAAAAATATTTATGAGCTATTTTTGTATTTACCAACTAACACCTCTGTGTCTCAATGACAATGTTTTCTTCTTCACATATCCCTGATGCACAGCTGTGACAAATTCTGGTTCTATGTGGTACCAACATTTTTCAGCAGAGAAGTATCATTTGGGAGAATTGTATCACCTTCTTTTTATAACATAGTTGGCTCCTCAAAAAGGTTTATCTAGTCCAAATTTATCCTTTAAATTGACTTTTATAGAAACTTACAGAATAACAACACAATACCCCAGGCTTAGCTTTCTTTCCAAGGCTAGACCCTGCTACTACAGTAGGGCCTACGATCATCTGCCAATGCAGTGAGGTCTTTGCTACCTTATACTATTTTGTTTCACACATTTTTAAAACCATTAGCGTTATTATTGAGAGAGTGATGAGGAGATTAAAAGTCAATCAGAAACACATTACAATGAACAAACCCAGCAGTTTCTTCCGCGGCTAGTTATCCTGAGGTTGCTTCAGCACAGGAGCAGTTATCCTTCACTGATGCCAGAAAAACTCATCCTTTAAACCCAATCTCTAATTCATCTTGATCAAAATACATAAATATTGTGTTAAAGCACCCTCATAAGGCCCAACTACTCATTTAAACATCTTTCTTGGATTAACAGCCCAAAACCAAGGCTTTGCTAAGTAAGGGTATTTTAATAGAAACAACATCCATGAAAAGCCCGAAGGATTTAATTTGTAACCAAGCCTGCAGTTATCTCTACTTCCTACTTTCACAACAAAATTGAAAAAATGAAGACAGGAAGAGGAAATAATTCATCCCTCAGCTTTGAGACCTCTCTAGACCTTGGAAGAATCACTGAGAGAGTATTTAGATGAAGGTCCCAGCCAGCACAAGAAAAGCTGGCCTCTTCAACCCCTCTAAAAAGAGAGCTAAAGAAAATGAAGCAGTCAGGTTCCATTTATATTTACAAGATAAACTGAGAAATAAAACATTTTCTTTGTGTTTTCAGTTAATTGGATTTTTGAAGTATCTCAATATGAAATAATAAGCTAAAATACATCTTACCCAAATTGTAACTGTGTAAGAGAACTATTAATTGCATGTAAACTTAACTTGACCCAGTGGTTTCTATTGGACAAGAAAGGAATTACCAGTAAACTAACCCAAGGGAGGGTGTTTGTTCTAAACCATCCCACTCTGTTAAATTAATGGTCACGCTAGTCAGGAAAGCAGTGCATTGCTTTACAATACTGCTTTACAGTATGAAGTACATTTGACATCCAAAATTTTGTAGCTCCCAGGGAAAAAAGGAAAGCATATTAGCTTCCTTTATTTGGAATTGGAAGACTGTCATAAAGTGTTGTGCAGTAACGTGTTGCTTAACAAAGATGCAGTAGAAATATTTACAGATTCAACTGTTACAAGGAATCAGAAAATAGCTATCATAAAACAAAGCATCCGGAGGGACACTGAGCAAAAGGACACTTCAGTACATAAACTCTGTGGCGAGGCCAAACAGAAACTCTGTAGTGAGAAGAAAATCAAGGCAATTGGGATGGTCATTATAAGCCACTGCAAAATAAATTAGCATGAGAAAGATAAGAAAAGACACTTTTGAATAAACATCCTCTGAAAATTAGAGGTGGAAGTCACTTAAGTCATTGTGCGGAACAAAAAGCTTTGACGAACGAACACAACTGAGTGTCCTATATGCCTTGCCCCATATCCCCACAGCAACATCCTCAGCCTCTGGGTCCTTCTTTGCTTACGACTGCAAGTCCCGACCCCTGAAAGCCTGAAGGTGCTCCTCAGATGATACCCTCAACTCCCCGCCACGTCCCCTCACACTCAGCGGGGCTGACCATCCCACCATAGGAGGGAGAGCACCGACACACAGCTCCCGAGACAACCTCCCCACCCAAGTCCAGAGCCGCAGGGACGCTGCCAGAAGTGACGAACTCCGCAGCATCCGCCTCGCTGTCAGCATCGGCAGCGAGTTCAAAAGGACAGTCGCAAACAGCATTAGCAACTGGACTTTGGCAAGAAAATACTGCTTAGAATATTATGCAATATGCATCTCGCACAGCTTTTCCTTACACGATCCAAGTATGGTAATTAGAAATAAGAAAATACAGTTCCCAAAATGAAAGCCTCCAGAAAATATGTCCCCTTGATTAGCTGAATTGTTCTAATGGCCACTTAAAAAAAAAAAAAAAAAATCGATTGTTAACTAGAAATTGCAGATAGGACTTGAGAATTTCTTGGCTTTAAATAATGTGCTGGTGGCGAAAATTAGTAATAGGAAGTTAGTTATGAATAACTCCTCTTCATAAGAAGTGCCACAGTTACAGCTCTGTCACTCAAATGAAAGTAACAGTTAAAACGTTTTTATATGCTCTAAGCTCATACCTACACCATTTGCTTCTTCAAAGGAAAAAAAGAACTGAGAAATCTACTTTTATTTTTACTAGTTATATGTCATTACTGGAATAGACTGGGGGGGGAGTTTGGGAGGGGGTTGTTTTAGCTGATATTTCTTCACTTTAAAAAAAAAAAAAAGAAATGAAAGCTTTTACATACAAAAACACTCAGGAGAATGAGTGTCAGGAAGAAATTAAACCAGGCTCAACTGCATAATTTTCAGTTCTCACTGCTACTCATGCTAAACTATAACCTCCAGACCTGGGTTTTGATTTATGTAGGGAAAAAAAAAGAACACGTGTTGCAAATGCATGTGGGCTTAGACATCTCTGCGTGCTGGCCTACTGCCTACGTACAGAGGATGACTTGCTACTGAGGGCCATCTATACCTGAAATAAACCTGCAAAGCAAGGTGATGAATACAGGGAATGATGTTGTCACCGTAAAAATGTTTCAGTGCTTGGTTCTACAGGCCCTGGTCAACACTTCTGTCAAGCTCTGCTCCAAACAAGTCCAGAGATGAGAAAATAAAATCAGAGCAATACCTTGTGTGTGACACTTCACTCCCCCTTTTGTATGTCTCAGCAGCTTCAGGCAGAGTAGCTAGACTGCGTACTTCTCCCGTATATGCTGTGGGAAGCGGTGGTACAAGGGAAAACACAGTACTGAATCCTCCCTCCCTCCAGGAGGCCCAGGCAGAATCTAGCTCACAGCAACGTTCAGCCACAATCCTGCAATTAGCTCCATGTACACTTAACTTGCCATTATTAAGGGTCTTGCTGATACATGGCAGGAAAACAATGGGCTCATAGGATCACAGCATTAATGGGTCTGAAGAAAACTTACAACCAAGAATACGATTTATAGTTATTTCTTTCATCAAGCAATTCATGCTATGAAAGTGTCACTTTCAACACTCAAACCCCATGGAAACCTGGGCTGCACTAATTCAGGATCCGCCCAGTGCTTTTCATATACCTTGTAATTACACCTTCTAATGAGATTATTTTTCAGTGAGATCTTATTTACATGTGACAACCCACTAAAATAAAGGTTTTTCAGTAGATGAGACCCTCTCATAGATAAAAAAATCTCTGAAGAATAAAACAGGTTACCAATTCAGAATCTGTATTTTCTGGCAATATATAAATTTATATCCAATACATAATATGCAATATCCAGAATAACGGCTGTTTGGTGCCCAACAAGCAGATATTTCTTTTGGTGGTCTCTCTTGTGGGAGAAGGAGGTTTCACCAACCTGAAAGTCTCAAGAGTTTTGAGAGAGTAATCTACCTTTTCTATAGAAGCACATATGTCAAAGTATTTTGCAAAAGCAGCAGGAATAGCTATTTCATAGACAGCAGATTTCCGTTCCCATGGTTGTAACGTTATAAAACAAGATATCTTTGAAAAATAAAACAGAACTACACAGATTTTAAGTAGAATAACTTGCTGACTTTTGGTAACAGTAGCCTCTAAGGAATGATATTTTTGCTTGGCTGCAGAAGTGATCATTCTGAAATCCCTTTCAATTTGTATCCAAAGTAAACCTCTTAGGAAATTTTATTTCCCCTCCTAAAAATTGCAGGTTGAGACTTCTTTATCACTTGTCAAACACATTATTCAAATAACTCATTGCATTGTTCAATCACTGCAGCTCTTGCCATTGTTTTCTATAAAACTGATTAGCATAATACTACCTGTATCCTTCAGTTATTTTCCTCATCCATTTAAGTATGGATAATTTAAATCTGAAAATATTTTCAGCCTAGTATTTTTCTTTATAATCAGAAATTATAATTTATAGGACCCATAAAATATAACACAATTTGGAGGCTTCTTTCCAGAATAATGGAGTATTAACAGTGCTGGCAAATTTCAAAGGGAATGTAGGAAGACAACTAAATTCATCTTTGATACAACTCCACAGGGCAGAGCAGGAAAGAATGAAACGATGGGCAGTTCTGATTCCCTACACTGCAGCAGGAGGTCTCGATTTCAGGAACTGGCAATCAAGAGTGTGTATGTGAAATGTCTTTTCCCCTCGGTTCCATCCTTTCCTTGGGTGGTTTTCAGCACATCCGCAGAAGCCCTCTTCCTCACAGAGGGGGCGATTTTACATTGGCATCATATTACTTTAAAAAAAATAAAAAAGTAAAAGAAGGTCAGGAGGGCCATCCTTCAAAAGCAACAAACTGAGTAGTTCACACTTGAGACCTAGAATTAAAACCATGGGACAGGAAGAGGATTGGTTCTCTGAGTGAAGGATTCCCAAAAAGCCAAGAAATTAAGTTTTAGCAAGGCCTCTGCCAAGAGTTATTTATGACCTGCCTGGATTGTCACACTGCCACACTGTATAGAGCAGCTCCAGGAGGGGAGGGGAGGTCCAAAGGGAAGGTATCCAACCCAGTGAGAACATACAGATTCCAGCAGAGCCAACCAAATCCCAAGGTGAAATTGCTTCAGCCTTGCCAACAAAAAAAAAAAAAAAAAAAAAGTATTTCCAGTAACTGATGTCAGTAAAACAGTAAAGAACAATGAAGCTGAGAAACTTTAATTATTCCACTGAAAAAGGAAAATTCTAGGGCTAAAGGGATTCCATCAGTCTGGAAAAATAAGAAACCTAAATAGCTTCAGGACACAGTCCAGCAAAACATGAATACTGAATACTAACTAGGATCAGCATCCAGCACTCTCTTCAGCTTCTCATGTTAGTTGGGAGAGTAATGTATATATAATCTCCATCCTTATATGCAAACAGGAAGACTCATTTGCAGAAAGATAACAAGACATAAATATACTAAGATTTAAAACCAACTGTTTCTATAAGAGAACCTAACAACTTGTCGCACAAGCAATATTTGTCATATTTATGGCAAAGGTGTTAACATCCATTTCAGTAACAACTGTTCTGAAGGGAGCAATGCTTTCCCCCTGCAGTCACATAGATTGGACAGCCGTGGCCAGCGGGGAGACTGGCTGTCCAGGCTGGGGCTGCAGCCGAGCAGCCCACCACAAGAGACATTGCATCGTCTTTAACCTCACTGTTAGCAAACACAGGAGAGAAAAATCTGACATCCTCAAAGCTGGATGGAGGAGAATTTCATTTCTTTTCTATTACAGTCGTTTAAAAGTCTCATCCTTCTGGAGAGTGATGCTCCTTCATCACAAAGACTCCTTTCTCATTCAGTAAAAGAATCTCCTTCCTGTCTTTTCTGTGCCTTCTCATTTCTTTCTTCAGCCTTCTGTTTTTAATCAGTGTTGTAGCCATACTGCTTTTTGGGAAGAAGCTTATAAAAAAAAAAAAAACTGAACTTCTATTGTGCTGCATAGTGTCCTTGTAAATGTTAAAATTGGAGAGCATCTGCCTGTCTTTCTCTTACCTTCAATCTTAAATGCACACAAAGCATTTTATCTTCTTTGTCCAACACCTTGTATTCCTTCCTAGAAAGACAAAGCATGGGGTTTTCATCTCTGAAATTATTGTTACACACTTGAACTAAAGACTCACCACTACATTATTATGGCAACAAAAATAATATAGCTTTAAAGAGTACTATGGGGGTAAAAGAAATAAACACTAACTCCTACATGATCCAAAGTTAGTTTTCATGCAGAAACTGTCATTCCACATTCTGAAGTCTTGGGACACCGGTAAAGCCTACTACAGAAAGAGTAATCACAGCTCCATACTTCTGTCAAATGTAACACAAGTTTTAAAAAGCATGATTAAAAAAAACGCAAACCACACTAACACTCAACAAGTCTGCTGACAACATGATATCATCGCTCTTACTAGTCCAGTGTTAGTGCCACAGTGAATCGCTCCCACAAGTTTTGACAAACCCCGGTATTGTAACAGTGATGCAAGGTGATCTCAGGCAGAACCCCAAAAGCACTGAAAGGAGTGGATCGATCCGTAGCTTTGAACTACTCAGGGACAGCACAGCAATAAGACTTACCGGCTAAATGCATGAAGTCAAAACATATGTTATTGAGAGTTGAACCTGCACTAGCAGGGAATCACAATGACAATAAACTAAAAGCAGTATTTTTTCTGACAGTCATCAAATGGGATTTAATCTGGACTTTTATGTGTTATTTTTACATCTTTAGTCAATTTGTCTTCCATTTCCCTAGAATTTCCCAGTGTAGAGCAAGGCCACAGATCAAAATCAAGCAGCAGATTCCGAGTTGACAGTAACAAGGTTATGGTGGATAGTGAGTGAAAAAAATATAAACTCTGTATGTCTGAGTCAAAATTCGCAGGTTGATCAACACCGCTGTGGCTTGACCAGCCCTTTGAAAAACAGCAAGCACATTCCCAGTAGTGTCAAAGCAGCATAGATTTAATTCCAACATACAGGGCAAAAAACATTACTATGTGGACAAAAGGTTGCAGATGTATGTTTTTTAACTTGACAATGTAATTAATGATCTTCACCATTAACTGATGACCATTTGATTTGCAATAAAATCAAATGTTCTATTTTTAAGCGGCAAGATAAGATTGAAAAAATAGGAAGGAGCAGAAGTATTTGTCCGCAAAATGATGTAAAGCAGCTATTTAAAAATTGCTGGCAGACTCTGGCAAAGGTTAGAAATACTTAGTCAAGCCCTCATTAAGTCACACTGCAAGCTTTCTCCACTGCTCCCCTGCTCTACACATCCAGCCGATTCCCCCCAGCTGGCAGACACATTCAATAATGCCAGACTCCTCTGTTCCCGACTTTAAACACTGGACATTGGCTTCACAGAATGGACAAAGTATGGCTCAACAGGATGAAGCTTTCACACACAAATTACCCTTGCTTACAGAAAAAATTTATAGGAGAAACGTTATTCAAAAATTTGAACTGGATTCATGACATTTCCCCCTTCCCTGTGCCCCAGTCCAAGGGAAGAATTTTGTAGGTCCATCACAACCTTTGTAGTCCATATTAATAGATACTCCAATACCATCCTGTGTCTCCCTGTGTTTTGGCTCCGAGCATACACTACAGTAATTAATACAAGCAGAATCTTCTCCAGCAGCGTATTTATATAGGATTACGTGGGAAAGGCCCCTGCAGTTAACCCTCTACAAGCTCTGCTTTCTCTTCTGGCCAAACAGTCTTTCCCCTACAAGCACACTATTGCACAACATACTTTGAAGTGAGCAGGAGAGGGAAATTATTTCCTAGGCTGTTCTCCTCCAGCTCTTTGAATGCTTCTAGGGGCAGTAATTTGGTAGTTAAACTTCTTGCTTTTCACACCTCCCAAAACAAAGTACAGTGGTGTCCTCAGGGAAGAGGGTGCTCAGACAGGTCTGTAAAACCAAATACGAATCCATCATTGTATGGAGTCAATTAATTAAGCAGCTAGGCATGGTGGAAATGACCTGCTGGGAGAGACAGCACTGAACTTCTCATGTAGTATACAAACTACGAAGAAAAAAAACCTGGAGCGGTCAACAGCAAAGGAAGCATTAATCATTATTATCACTGGAAACACCATGAAGCTTATCTTAAAAGTTAAACAACCACTTGAGAAGAGCAGCAATTCTCCCTAGTGCCTTGCCCGGACTATTCCATGGCTATTGATCACTAAATCATCACAGAAAGAGAGAAAAGCTTGGCATTCTTTGGTTGCTAGTGGCTGTCGTGGTTTAACTCCAGTTGGCAACTAAGTACCACGCAGCCGCTCGCTCACCCTCGCCACCTCCCACCCTGGTGGGATGGTGGAGAGAATCAGGAAAAAAAAATAATAAAAGAATACGCAAAACAAGAGATGCGCGATGCAATTGCTCACCACCCGCTGACCAATGCCCAGCCCATCCCCAAGCAGCGATCACTGCCCCCTGGCCAGCTCCCCCAGTTTATATACTGAGCATGATGCCATATGGTATGGAATAGCCCCTTGGCCAGTCTGGGTCAGCTGTCCTGGCTGTGCCCCCTCCCAGCTTCTTGTGCACCGGGCAGAGCATGGGAAGCTGAACTAGAACATCAGTGTGTTATCAACATTATTCTCGTCCTAAATCCAAATCACAGCACTACACCAGCTACCAGGAAGAAAATGAACTCTGTCCCGGCTGAAACCAGGACAGTGGCTCATCCAACATCATTAGAAGCTCATTTAACAGCTCTGTAATGTGTCCAGCCATCTCAGGTCCTTCCAGAAGGATGCTTAATACCTCCCTGATGTCTGGAGTCTTAAAGGCTCGTGAAAGTAGCTTCTCCAGCCTTTTCTAGAAGGGATTGAAAATTATAATTGCAGTGGAACTGCCACTACCAATACAGCTGAGTGTGACAAGTACCCCAAATACTTTCTTGATGTAGTAAAATCTTTTACACAGCAACCAAAACATGCACTATACATGCAGTGGCAAAACACTAAAAAAAAAAAAAAAACCCACAAAAGAAAAACAAAAACCACAGTATTTTCAAAAACATGGAAGAGGGAGGAAATCTTCAAGTTTTGCAACAGAGCAAAATCTGGTGTACAGATTAATAAGTAGCCAAGACCCCTAACTGAGAAGTAACTGGTGATATCAAGTTACACAAACACGCAGCATGTTTACATCTTTTCTACAATATTATTCTCTTCCATATTGTTTACCTCCATATTTGCATTCATCCATTAACTACTTTGTTGGAGCATAATAAACACAAAGGGGTAGTGCAATGTTATACCCAAACACTGCCCATGGATTCAGATATCAACTCAATGTAACTGGAAATGTACAAAGTTCCTGAAAGGAAAATGCACTATGAACAGCCACTAAAAATACACAGAGGCATGACAACCAATCAATTAAAGAAAAACAAAACAAAACACAAAACAGAAAAAAAACCACCAAGCCAAAAAAACCAAACAGATTAATGTACTGTTTTATTAACTCAACGGTATAGTTGACATTTTATATACACAGTCAGGAAGATTAAAGAACAATTTCCACCTTCCAAACTGCAAGTAACTGGTATTTTTCCATAGGGGGCATCCATTGGTCCTATCCTGAAAGATGCCATTCATTTACAATTGCCAATATTCAGCAACGTTACAATTGCCAATATTCAGATAACGTTCACTTCTGGTACCAAGAGTTTTGCCAAAGGCTCCTGAATAGTCTTTTCTACCTAAATACAGTATGGATCAAATCCTACTTTGATGCAACAGGCCTAAATAAGAATAAATAAAGTCTCGGGCCTGCAACACCTCTGCGCAAGCAATTCTGTTGGCATGAGGGAGTGCTCTGTGTTGCAGTTTGCCAGGGCAGCACAAGATAGTCTGCACCTCTCTTCTTCCTCAGAGAAGAACACAAACAGCAGCTTTTTGCAGAAACCACCAGCTCAGGCTGAAGATAAGCACATCAGTTTTCCAGCAAACCCACCGCCCTATGGATGCAACATTTGCTCTTTTCCATTCTCTGGTTGTTCTGACGCTTTTTTCATCTCCATCTTACAAGAAAAGGGCCCTTGGCCTTTGTCCACACAGAAACTTATTTTAATTAAGAATTAACGCGAATCGCTATATAGACAACCTAGTACCAGCTTTAGTATAGCTAACTCCTGATGACTGTCTGTTTAAAAATCAAGACTTGTCTATACACAATTTCTTTAAAAAAAAAAAAAAAATCCTTTTGAATAAACCATTGTACCTTGTATTTACAGTAGGCCAGAAAGAGTAGGAGATAGCTAAAAAAGAGTCCTTGCAATATAGGCAAATTATTTGGCAGCGTAAACCATACTTTGCTGCAACGCCGAATTAAAATAGTCTTTTTTCCTTTTGAAAAAAAGTTGTATTTTGCAATAATCACCAAGTTTAGCTCTTGGGTTCACTAAAGGGAACAACTTTACCATTTCCTGCTGCTAAAATTGTGTAATAATGCAAAAGTTAGCCTAAAAAGTCAATTTAACATGTTCTGTGAATTTCTATTAACATGCAAAGTACATGTGATACATACATGGGTAGATGGATAGGAAGGTAATAAACTGAGCAAGTGCAACTATGTTCCTTAGAACATACAGATACCCAGACGTGTAAACACTTCAGTGTTTTCCTTGAATGATATTTGAAGAACTGTGCAATATGTGCTCCTGGCTGCAATATGCCACAACACAAGTCAGAGACATTCTGTGATCCCCGAGTAGGTGTACAGATAGGTAACCAAAGTAAATGGCGTTTCAAATTAAATAAGAAGTTCTGGATTATACCACATCTACACCACAAATGGTGCAAATAAATGGTGCATCCCAGCAGGGTCATGTCTTTTGCCTCACAACTGGTCAAACAAAACAGAAAATGCTGCAACCTTTTTACGTTAGAAAGACGATCTTTCCTCTCCTCGCCTAATGAACAGAACACTATGCCCACACTGTTCCTTTCAAATCCTCAAATTTCCAAAAACGATGCCAAATACACTTGCAGTAGGATACAGCTCAGTTTATTCAAGCTGAGAGCTGAGTATCTTTGGAGAAGTTAAAAGCTGGTCTGAAGGAAATATGCGGTTCCCTCTTTGCAAAGAAGGGATATGTGGAAGCCAGACACTAGCTATATGCCAATTTTCTTAAGAAAGCTAAGAAAAATGTATGGTCTCCTATTTGGAAGGCAAGGTACTGCTGTAGGATCCGAGTGTACTCTTAAGCTTTGGGGTTTTTACTTCACAGACTATAAGTCCCGGTTCTTTGAAAAGCAACAAAACTCCTCTCTTCTCCAGACATCAAAGACGCTGCCACAAGTGGGCACCATCAAGGTGCAACTTGCCAGCACCTCGCTTCTCTGCACTGCTCTGCAGTCGCCCCGCTCAACATGCTCTCTGTTCCTCTTCCAGTCTCATCTCTTCTTGGTAAATGGGATCATCTGTCCAGCATCAGCTCACAGCTAAATGTGAGTCTGGGCATTAGCCCTCAGAAAGGTGAGCTCTTCGGGCAAAGGGACAGTCCTCTTAATGACTCTGCAGCAGTCATTGTTTTAATAGTAAGAGATACTTACAGTCTTTACACTGATCAAAGCAAATGAGGATATTAACCCCATTTCATGAAATTAACCTTTTTTCCTGTCACTTAAGCTTTACCTGCTCCCCACACCCACGCTCTCCCAGCAAGGCTACTGAGCCTATGCAAAGGACACTGCTTAACACAGTCACATTTCACTCTCCCAAGCAAAAAAATTTACTTATCTTCCTCCTCTACTGTTGCAACCCAGCTTCTTCTGCAGAAATACACTACAGCCCTTGGCCTGGTCTATGTAATCAATGCTCAGGATGAGAATATAACATAATTTAAGTAATTATAATGGTTAAAAAAAGGCAAGTCTTCCAAGTCAGGAGGTATTGCTGCAGGGAACGCTACTCCATGGTGACCAAGGGTACCAGGAGAATGTTCTCTATGAACAGGCTATGATTTGATCTCAATGAGATTTGGATCAGTCCATTGAAATTAATTACTTCTAAGCACTATTCCTGTCCATCAGACTCGTATATCTCACCACTACATATGACGGTGCCTCCCTCTCATCCATAAAGATGTAGAAAAACAAAAGTATTGAATGTGAATGGAATTGTTAACATGCATTCAGCACACAGACCCCACAGCAGCACTGGCAAGCAAATAATAAACAAACGCACTTGCTGTGAGTTAAGTCATCTCTTTTTTTTTCCTCAGCTCTAATAGCAGCTTACTCTTTTTTATGTTTCTAATAAGAACAACTGTTATCTGGAAACAGTCCCTTAAAGTTCATTCTCCAGCAGTAATGTCGTTCAGCTTTAAAGTAATACAGTTTTGCCAAACAAACTTCACCTAGCTCAAAGCAGGATCAGCATAACAAAATTAATAACATTTTCAGTCTTTAAGAGCCCGAAAAAGAAAATGTTAAAAGTAAAATAACAGGGTATTTGTGTTCAACCCAATCCTTCCTCCATTGATGGCAATGGGAAAATTGCCACTGGTTTCAGAGACTGCAAAAACTATGTTTATACTCAAAATCTGCATTGCTTTAGGGAGCAACTGCCACTGTGAATCATAACACTCTGAGAAAAAAATTCACAAGCTATATATGACTTGCATTTCCAAATCATACGCAAGTACAACCAATTTTATGTAACACTAGAAGACGAGACTTCCTTCAGGATACATCCATACATGTTTCCCAGAACAAATCTGTGTTTACCGCAGCGCCAAGACTCGGGTGTTACCCACAGAGCGAGGCCGGCCCCGGCAGACCTCACGCACCACGTTCCCACTGAAGGCTGTGCAGCTTCCAGGCACTCTCCGCGACTGGGCTCCATCTACCACAGAACACAGAACATTTGCAGAAAGTCTTTTTTCATACGTTTAATGAATTCCAACGTCTATTTTTTAGCCAGTGCTCACAGAATTTTTTATTATAGTATTTATATGAGGTAGCCTGGAGGTGTGTCATACTCCAATGGAATATAATACTTCTATTAAACTATTACATTTCTTAAATTAATTTAATAAGCTCCTACATAATCTCATTTGGAAAAAGAAAGGAGATCTTACAGTAATTCATTCACAGTGCTCTCTCCTGATAGCTCTGACTTGGAGATCAGCAGTCACTTTAGTTGAGCAAACACAACTTAAGACTGACTATATCAGATAGATATATCAGATATTTATGAAAATTGTTATAAAATTAAATTGAAAGAACAACAACAACAAAAAAAATCAAATTGCATGGTTCTTCCAAACAAAAGTACAGCTTATAAAAAAATTTAATGCAAGAACCCAGAACTCATCTACATTTACAATGAGAGTTGCCTATACTGTATTTTGCAAGGGTCTTAACAGAAAAATCTAATGTTAAGTAAAACATGATGCCTTTTATTCTTTTATAAAAATAGCAACAGTAGGCTAAAACTGACAGAATCCACCAAGAATATCTCTACTCTCAAAAAATTATCCTGAGGACAAAAACGAAATTAAAACACCACTGTGATATTAACTTACAATGGTAAAACTTGCCTAAATGCTATGGGGGTGTGGAAAGCTTAATGGGAGATGCCCAAATGGCTTTGGAGTTGCCGCAGAATGGGTGGCAAGGTTCACCCAGGAAGAGAGGGATGCAAGGAATTAGATTCAGCCAGTGAGCTGGCAAGAGCAGGACCAAGGCAGCCCTCGCTCATCCTCCTCTTGTTCCCTCCACCAGAGCTGCCGTAAGTGCTTGTGACAAAAAAAGACCCTTTGGCCTCCTGGCAGCTACCTTGTGCCTTCTTGCAGGCCCCCCCACTCTACCCCAAAACTTTACATCATTCAGCTGCCACTCCCCTTAAATAGTCACATACCTGTAGCTTCGTACATGCCCAAGAGACCACTATACCAGAACAACGGAGCTCAGGCAACAAACTGTTATTTTTCTGCCCTGCGCAACTTTCCCTACGGGGAAGCTCAGCACTGGGTCTGCAAATGGGATCCCCGTGGCTGTGCTCGAAGCTCTTACTCGAGTCCTGCTTACTGCCCTTCGCCTTGTCCCTACCTCGCTTGTGCACTCTTGGCTGACTCCACCGCCCAAGCTCCCAGCCAGGCTCCCCAGTTTTATTTCAGCCTTGCCTGCTCCCTGTGACAGCCTCCCCTCCCAGCAGCGTTTGGATTATGCATAATTCAATTTTCTGAAATTCACTTGAGCTTCTAGACATGCTTTCACCGTGCTCTGCTCCATGGCTTTCCCGGTTACTTGAGCACTAGCATCTGATTCATGATTGAAGAGTTATACTTCCTATTGCTATTTACTTCCTTTTTCTTGCAAACATGGTAGAGCTAACATTCTCATGCGGTCTCTACAGCACACATACCCCTCAAAATATATTGACTTTGCAGTAGATCCAATGTTACAGAATTTCTTAAATTCTTGGGATCTTTTCATCAATACTCCTAGCAGAAGTTTTTGTTAGGTTGGTTCTTTTGGTTTTGGTTTGTTTGGTTTTTTTAAGCAGATACACTTTCTGGGAGATGCATCAACACAAAACAGAGAGAAAGGTACACGAGCATACGCAAAAGGAAGATGGATACAGCCATGTTTGCATAAGCAACAGGCCTCTCAACCCACAAATGCACCCTGCCTTTTATTTGAGCATCTCCTTTTTTTGTTGCGTTTTCCCCCCAAACTATCTGAAAGAGCTAAATAAGATAAAAAATTTTTGTAGCTTACAATCAAAACAGATTCGCAATCCATCAAAACTGTCTAAGGAATCAAAAACATGCTATGCCTACCTATAATTCAATGCAGGTAAATAGATCCAAATTATGCTGGGAGGATCGCTGCTCAGCATAGCTTGACAGACTTGGGGTCCATAAAATAATAAACCATGAGCACTATACTTTATCTGATTCTAGACTTATTTGAAAGGTATGTAATTAAGTAGCCAGAGTCAGACTGAATAGATACCAGAGATTCTTATTGCCCATTCAGAAGTTGTACCCAAGTTACCAAAACAAACTTCCAGTAAAGAATAATGATTTTTGGAGTCCTAATTATCCACCACCCTGCTTCTTCTGTAGTCGCTTACACCCATGCAAATCAATACATGACGACTTTGCAGTACTCAAACTACTTTCTACTTTGTATGAATCTCTGAACAAGGTACTGGGAAGCAAAGATGGGCTCCTTTTGCCCCTTGAAGAAGTACTAAAGCAGCATGACACAGGTCAACTAGGAGGGATGAGATCTAGCAGGATGGAGAACCTCTGGGGGATAACCAGTATGAATATAAAGAATGTTTTCTGTAGCTGTTTTTGCTAGGATTATTCAAGACACGGTGTGAGTGTTAGTACTCCCCTGAGCATGCAACTCCGGAGGAGAATCAAACCTTCACGGTATACATTTACATCTAGAATATTTTTTAAAATCCTCTCAGTACAGTAGCAAAGTAGTAATACTTTGGTGTCAGTTACCTTTTAGACTTCGATGCACCCTTAAATAGGCCTGTCACAATAACATTACCTGACACATACTGCCCGAAATAATCCCAAGACTAATTTTGTTGATGTAAGTGGCTCTGGAACAGGAATATTTTATCTCAGTTTGATTCCAGTTAATTATTTAAATTAGGGCCTGTACACAGTCTTAATGGTCGAAGACTTTCAACTTAATAAATACAGGGGTTAACAATGAACCATGACTAAATGAAGTTATTACAATAATCTCAGTAATTTAAACACGTTTCAGGAAGGGGCTCAATAATCACTAAAACTGTGAATTTCTGACATAAAAAGATTCCCCCAGAAGACCATATTCTACATACATAGGCTTCAAAACCAAAAATGTTTATGATACAGGAAGATTTAAGAACAAGGCTTTGACTGTAAATACACTTCCACACCAATACATACAAAGATATCAGTCTTCAGAACTTGTTAGTATTTGGTAAAGGCATTTCGCCTTTTGCAGAAATTAACTTTTTAATCAAGTCTGAGTAGTTCCTAAACTGTCATGCATGTCAAAACCTCCAAGTCTTATTGGCTGAAAGAAAAAAAATAAGCTAGAATGCATGTGTAATAAAAAGTTATATTAATCATCATTCCACATTTCTTAGAAAAATCACCAAGGTATTACCAAAAATTACCACCTACCAGGTGCATCCTGGAAAGAAAAAAATATGCTGATTAGGTTTGTGAGCACGATCAGCTAAATGTTTCACCACAGAGGATACATTACTGGTTCTACAGTAACTGCCTGAATTTTCACATCTACTGTGGGGAAGGACAGGAGAAAAAAAAAAAAATACCATTAACTCAAATAAAACATTTTTGTTACAGATGGACTTGATCTCAGTGGAGCTACAAAATGAATAAAATATTATCATAAGAAACTGGATTTGCATCTCTGCACAGATATGAAAACTTAGTTTTATTAACAGCTGTTTAACATATTTGGAAAAGAGTAGAAAGCATTCCTCCGCCGCTGCTCTACCCACCAGCGCCATTACTCCATCAGAACATTATTTTTAATTGTTATTTATGTACTTCTGCACAGTAGTCTTTGTGCATATAACATACATACTTTAAAAACAAATTAACCAGTATCACTAACTTCATCTCTTATTCCTGACCATAACAGCTCCTACCTCTTACCTAGAAAACCTATCAAACGACTTCCTGAAAAGACCTGCCAGAACTTGTGTCTGCAGATTGCCGGACTTGCTGGTATCCTACAGAAAGGACATTGTCCCACTAGTTTGAAAAAGGTCACCTTTAGGTAATTTCAGTGGAAGACATTCAAATAATCTTGACTATCATGATCCTGTATGGAAAGACACCACAAACACAATGCTATTATCCATCTCTACCCACATGTTTAATGAGATCACTAGTCATGTGTTACATTATGGGCTATATGGAACTGATTGACAAGAAAACTACTCCAGAGTTAGCAGTCAGCATAACAGACAAATTTGCCATCAACTTTAACAGAAGCAGTTTGCCCTGGATGTAGATTGTTGGGGTTTGGTTTTTTTGGAAGTACTAACTGAAGTTTACACAGCTCAGTGTAAAGGCTCTCATTGATTTTTAAGAGACTTTTAGCCAGGCCCCAAGTTCTCCTTGAGCAGAAGTTAACTTAAATAACTTTTTACTTGAGTGCAAAGATTGCTGGAAATCAGAATTATCGTCTTTTGTGGCAAATCCAACCATCTGAAACAAAGTCTAAATTAAACATGAAAAATGACAAGAAATTGAATGGAAAGAAACCTTCACCTATTATTCATAGATTGACTTGGGCACAAGGTACATATTAAAATGCTCAGCAGCAAGTGTAAGTGACTCCAGGCCTGCACAAGAAATAAGATCTCTGCAAGAAACATTTCTGGCAAAACTTAGAACGCTGAAAGGCATAAGAAGCTAGGTGAGCCTTCAGGACAGCTTCATGGGACCCATATGCCCAAATCCTGCACCTGAATCCCATTAAGTCTTTGGTGGATTGTAGTCTGCATTGCTACAGATAATTATTATTGATAGCTTGACACAAAAAATTCCACAAGACCTAAATCCTTCTCCCTACAATGTTGTCATCTTAGGCACAGCCATACTGGACCTACCAATGTTGCTTTATTTTCAGGGAAGAGGTGGGGGTTAAACCCCAGTCTGAAATGCCTACTGCCCTCCATGAGAAAGTATCTTAGTGATAAATGCAACGGTTCCATAGAAAAACTGTCCATCTTCAGTGATACTAACTACTGGATATAATTCATTTGACAAAAGCAGGTCTATAACCAGCGCAAGTTCTGTTCAAACCTGTCTTAAGTAGATGCTTATGAAAAAACAGTGGTGTATGGAATACAGGTGCAATGTTATGAAAATATTATAAAGACCACAAACAGCTATGCTGCAGCAATCCAAAAAATATCTCCAAAATGCTTCTCTTCTGTAAAGCTGGCAAAAAAAATAGAATTAATTCTAAATAACTAATTAACAAAGAAGATTCTTTCTGAAATTTTTACACTAGCAATAATGGAAAACAGTCTTCTGCATCTCTTAACAGTGTATTTAAGTTATTCTTAACAAATAGATACCGGGTTAGATAAAGGTCAGTCTAGGCTGGTATCCCAGCTACAGGAGCACATGCATGGGGAGACACATAAGAAGCAGGAAAGTACAAAGTGATCAATCCTCTGCTATAGCTTCCCAGTGTTCAACCGCTTGTAGTTTAGGGACTTTTTAAGCCAGATGCTTTTGGTGCATTGTGAAGCTCTCCTCCATCAATTTCTCATTTTGAACCTGCTTGAATCCATTTACATTTCTGACTGCCACAGCTTTCTGTGGCTGTTAAGTGCATGATTTAATCACATGCTGCATCAGAAAATACTTTCATTTATTTTAAACCTGCTGCTATGTAACTATCACTGGGTTTCCCCTACTTCACATTCTGTGAAAGAGAGTGAATATCAGTTCCCCGTTTCTCTCTCCACAATGTTTGGGAATTTACATACATTAAAATATCACCTGCCAGCTACCTTTTTCCAGACCAATCTAATGAATTTCTCATTTTGTGGCAGTCTTTCCATGGCTAGGCATGTCATTCTTGCCCTTCTCTAGACCTTTTTAGGCTCTACTGTATTCTTTAATGTATTCTCTACCTAAATATTTTCCTCTTTTTCTAGGGTACTTATGAATATGCCAAAGACTGCAGCTGTGGTAAAATCACCATTGGGCTATCAACTAATTAATCAGCTTTAACGAATCTTACATAGTCATACTTTTAGATTATTAAGTAGCAACTATCTAAATGTAAGCTTACACAGCAAAAAGCTAAGTAAGAGTTACTGGAGAATCATTACAGTCCTGAAAAACTCCGCTGTCTTCTGAAAAAACTCTTAAATAGTCATGTTGCATAGACAGATGTATCATGTATTTAAAACACTTAACTTCTGTCACCACACTTCAGAACACAAGCTGAAAGAAACTAAGCCTCATTCTTTTTTATTGTAGGGTTGTTGTTTTTTTTAAAGCTAAAAACATCACTAGGATAAATACAACTTCTTGAAACAAGACAGCTGGCTATCTTGATATACTTCCACTGAAGAATTCAATAGCAAAACCCTAATCCTTGCAGTTCTTAGACTAGTAGTATATGACAGGCAAGGACAACTCAGCTGGCTTTTAAAGAAAAAAAAAAAATCTGTGCATGAGACAGAAGCAAATAGTCTTTGGAAGAACTTCAGTGAAAGGTCTCATAGCTCTACTGTGATTGAAGTTAAAGTCTGACTCTGCAGTTCCTACTTCAAGTTCACTTCATGGGCATAGTCTGCCGTTACTAACATAATGCAGAGCTGCATTATCTGCTACAGTATCTTGACACGAAGATCCAGGGGAAAAAAAAAAAACCAACCAAACAAACAAAAACCACATGGTCCCAAAAGTTTGTATTGCATGCAAACAAAGCGGAGAGACAAGCCTGATAAGAAATGACAGGGAAATATTTTGGTAAAAAGTTACAAAATATTGCAGTAGGCATTACGTAACAAATTACACAGCCCTCCTACCCGTTTATTAAAATGCCTGTACGTGGCAACGTCAGAAGGAGCATGCCAGAAGGAAAACAACATCAGTCAACTCTGTTTATGACACCACCCAGGAAGGCTTGCAAACCATTACATGTAAAGAAAGAACAAATCCAGTTCTTCGAGCACTGTCTTCCGTTCTCCTCACCTGGTTGCAATTAACATTTTATTTGCAAACAATTGGCCCTGGATTATTCACAGGAAAATAAAAAAAAAATGGGAAACACTTGGCAAATAATTTAGCCAATGCATGGTGCGTCTTTAGGCTTCTTCAAAAGCGGGTCAAGTTCTGTGATCTCTCGCTCTTTCTCTCATGTTGTCTCCCAACCATTATACTCTGCTGACTTCAGGCTCCTCATGGCAAAAAACCTCTCTTGTTCCAGTTCTGTAGAAAGACCTTTACCTCTTCCTTGCATTAAAAAAAAAAAAAAAAAAAAACCAAACCAAAAACAACTACTGCACATGCATTAGGGAAATTTTCTAAAGCACAAGAGCAGCTACAACTATTTCTCATTAATGCTATTTCACATTTACCTCAATCTACAATGCTGTGAACATTAGCAAAGCAAAATGGGAATAAAAATATTCCAGCTACATTTTGTTCTTTTTACATAAATGAGTTCTCTTGTTTCTGAAGCCAAATATAGAGCACATGAATGCACTGAAGATTATCTAAAAGGGTTCATATTTTACTTGCACTATATGCCGCATGTAATTTGCTGCAGGAAAGGTTTTCAAAGCAAGTCCCTGTTCAGTCCTTTATACTTCACAGTTACACTGTGGGTGCCAAAAAACTCCAATATAAGCAAGTCTGGCTTCCATTGGAATTGTGCTCTCAGATGCTAACCTTGAAACTTGCAGAGTTCTAAAAGACAGCTGGGGAAAGATGCTGTTAAAAGTATACTTTGATCACCTAAATCTACAGAATTTTAACTTTCTGCCTAATTCAGCAAGACCACTCATGCTTAAAGTAAGCCTTTAAATAACTGGGAAAGAAATGGGAAAACAGGGCAAGAGTGTCCAACTCCTGCAGAATAAGAGTTTGCCCTGACTGTACCACTTCCTTTGCTTTCTTGAACCCCCTTTTTCAGCTGGTAAGATCAGATTAAAGAAAGTGACAGAATACTATTCTGACTATGGATTTATATGAACATATAGACTTTTTAGAGTAAAATAATAAAACATTGCAAAATTAATTCCCCTGCAAAACATACAATGCTTAAACAGAACTCCTGCACTTTAAAGTCCTGAAAAAACAGAAAAGGCAAAATAAGCTGGGGATTTTTATCTTAATCCCATCTAAAATTTGCATTCAATACCTGATGAACATTTCCTAGGACATCAGAAATTGCTGAACGATGCAGACAAATAAATTATTTAAATTCCTATCACAAGTTAAAAGTATTTCTTATTCACTGATATAATGCCAAAGGAAAACTGTGATTCAAAATGCTTTTATACACCACCAAGACAACCTTGTGGGAAAATAAATATAATGCTCTGTATGGGGTCCCAACAGTATGCCTTAGAGATGCACAGCCTGCAAATTCTCAAGTTCAGATACCTGCTATCAGACACAACCATGTTATCTAACTTAATTCATCAGCTTAACAACTAAATTTAACATGAATTATGGTATTTTCCATTCCATTTCTATCATAAGACCATTCCAGACCCTTACAGTGACTGGAATAATTTTCTAGTTTCCAGACTGGATCTATGCATAGGCATCCTTTGTTCTAAGGGCAATGCTGTCCTAGAAATAAAATTTTCCCTCATACAGTATTCAATCCATTGACCTTATCAGCCCATCCTAGTTATCCTTCTTTGCACCTGCTCCAGTTTGAATGCACCATTCCTAAGCACAGGAAGCTGAGTTTAGCCAGTGTTTCAGATGAGGCCTTACCAGCTCCTTATGTAACACCATTAATACTTTCTTATCTCTATCAGAAATCTCTCTGCTGATAAACACCATCCAAGGATGTATCTCAAGAAATTCCCTCCAGCTGGAGGACAGCTTGTTATCACTCTCAGCAGTATTGCTAAATATCAACGTATAGTGAAAATGCTACCCAGTCATTAAAACTTATCTACCATTTGTGACATTAAAACATATCTACCACATAGAACTGGTATAGTCTGCAAAAACAATGACATGTTCTTTAATTTATATCCAAGACTGCGTATTTTCAATTTTTGAAACCTTCACACAATTCCAAGCAAAAATACCATTTCCATACCCAAACAACACTTACAGAACTTTGGTCCTGATTTAGTAAAGCATTTATGCATTTATGTAACTTCAGATTGGAAGCATTCCCATCACATTCAGTGGATGCCTTCAGAAGGCTAAAACCACACTTCAATGCTTTGTTGGACTTAATGGGTTAATATTTCAAGGTGGTACTTCAAGAATCCTCGAGGCTCTTTTGCACTTAACTACCTCGGTCTCCTCTGAATGTTAAAACTTTAAAATGCAAAAAGCAAATATTTTGTCTATCCATTCCTCCTTTGAATGGATATACCAAGCTCTAAGAGCTAAGCACGTGCTCTTAGCTTCTTGCCTTCAGCTACAGCTCTACCCGGTGCCTTCACACATTTACAGAAGCGAAGTCTGATTTTCCACTGTTCTCCCGATGCCTTCCAAGTGCAAATCACTACAAGAGGATCACGTGTGACCATATGCTAAATTAAGTTTGCCCAGGAGACTTCATTCATCGTCTCCCCAGAAACTAGCGATCAGCCTACGTACTCGCAAGGAGACACCATTTAATTCGAAACCACATAGTTTATTCTTAAAAATTAAACTGGAGGAAAAAAAAAAAATAAACATAATCATAAGGCCATTTTCCTCACCAGATTATAACAAAGACTGAGGCTTTTAAGATCACGCCCGACCTGTTAACTTCACATAGAGGGTGTTAAACACACGGTGCTGCTCCATAGCAATCTGTACTACACTCAGCCTCCAAACACGCCTTCTGTTAATTTGTGACACTGCATATTTTGCTACCCAAGAGCAAAGAAAACCATCGCTGTAGAAGCTATTTATTCTGCCTCCAGGTGCTTCATAAATATTAAATAAGAACAGATACGAGCTGCTACACAAAAACTTTACAACTCCGTGGGAAGCTGCCCCGCCGCGAGATCCACGGGGCCCGCACGAGCGCGGGCGGGACCCCGGCACCTCTCAGCGGCGGCGGGAGCAGCACCCCGCCACAGACCGGCTCCGGAGGCCGCTCCCCCGGGCCGACCCACCGGCCGGGCCCCCCGCGGGCACCCCCTCCAGCAGCCCCTCGGTCCGGGGACGCGCCTTCCCGCGGGGGGCTGCGCGGAGGCCGCGCCGCAGCCCCACCGCCCTTCTTCGGTGCGGGGAGGGCACCCCACCTCACCTCTGCCCGCCCCGGCTCCCTCCCTGCCGGCCCGCGGGCAGGGGCGCACCGGGGGGCGGCTTCAGCCCGGGCAACCGAGCGGCGGCGGGACCCGCGGAAACTTCCCGCCCTTACCTTGATGATGCTGCTCCTCCGCGGGGTGGCCTTGGCCGCCTCCAGCAGGCAGGCGTCGGTGTCGGGCGCTGCCGCCGGTCCCAGGCTGCCGCCGGGGAAGCGCTCGGCGGCACCGACGGCCGAGACGCCGCTGCGGCGCCCCCGCCTCCTGCCCGCGGCCGCCGCCGGGGCGTCCAGCGAAGGCGGCTCGGGCTCCTCCTCGGCACGGTGAGCGGCGTCGGGAGGGGCACGGCCCGCCGCCGGCTGCTCCCTGCCGCCGGCAGCCTCTGCCATCGCCCCGCCGAGCGGTGTCAACTTCTCCGGGGCGCTGAGAGGGCGGGGGGGGAGGGCGGACACGGCGCACGCACGGACGGACGGCGACCCGCGGCGCTCCCCTCACGGCACGGCGCCAACTTTCCTCGGAGGAGCCATGCCCGACCCCCGCAGCTGAGGGTGCCCGCGCGAGACCCCGCAGCCCCCGCGGTGCCGGCGGAGCGGGGAGGGAGGAGGGCGCGGGGAGGGAGGAGGGCGCGGGGCGGGGGGGCGGCGGTGCCGTGCGCCCGGCGGAGCGGGCGCGGCGGCGGCGGGGAGCGCCGTGCGGGCGGCGCGCGCGCAGGAAGTGCCGCCGCGGCACCGCTCTGTTGTGACAGGAGCCGGGCGTGTTTTGACAGGCGGAGTTGACGGACGGGTCGCCGGGCCACTCAGCGCTGCGGCGGCCCCCCGGGGGGCGCCGCGACGTCCAATAGACTTGGTGAGGGGCGTGTCCGCGGGACGGCTGGATGGGCGTTCCGGGCGGTGCGCGGCCGGGGGGCAGGTAGAGCTGTCAGTGAGCGAGCGAGTGACTGACTGCGTGCGGAGGGAGCTGTAAAACCTCATCGCACCCACCGCACCGCCGAGCAGAGAGGCGCCGGAGGGACCGTCCCGTCCGGTCTGTTCGTGGGGCGTGTGCGCTAGGACAGCCGCGTGAATACTTCCCTCGCGCGTGTTTTAGGAAGGTTTGGGCTGCGCCCGTGTCAGCGCGAAAACAGCGTGTGAGGGAAGGGGGGTGAGGTTAGCTCCCCTTCAGACCCGCAGCTCGCGTAGCTGCGGCGTTCGTGCGGAGGCACTGGTGTTAGGAGCGCGGCCGGTGGGAGGTAGAGACGCTGCCGAGTCGAGCGAGGGAGCGCTGCCGCCGCCAGTTGCCGGGGCGGCGTTGTGAGGGGGAACGCCGCGCTCGGGCCCCGGTTGCTGAGGGCGGGCCAACAGAGCGGGTGCGAGGCGTGAGGGGGGGTCTCGCAAAGGACGGTAAAGACTCACGTTGGGACCCTCCGTCGCTTGAAAATGAGCCCAGACCAAGGCCAGTCATGCGGGGCTGCGACCCCGCCGCCTTCTCTCCTCAGCTCGCTCCCCTCACGGCCGCCGGCCCGGGGCACCGGCCGCGCCCCTCATAGCCCCCGGGCTCCTCAGGGCCGCCGGCGCGCGGCGCCCGCCGTTGCAGAGCCAACACCGCCCCCTGGCGGCGCGGCGCGGCCGGGCCGGGGCCGCCGCTGCCTGCGGAACGGCTGCTGCCGGCGGACGGGGGTGACCGGTTCCCGCGCCCCGCTGCCGCAGCGGCCCCGGCACCAGGTACCGCGCCGTCCCGGATGCGGTGCCTCAACGGGAGGCGGAGAAGAGGAGCCACCCGGGAAAGGTCACGGTCAGCCGTGAAGGGCTAGAGCGAGCGTGGTGCTGTCCTTCGCAATTCTTCAGGTGGTATTTAGTAACAATGAGATTATCCACGTGGAGACCTGTGGAAAGACGGGGTAAAGGGGAGTGCAGCAAGGGTAACAGCATAGGAAAGCAGGCATGCCAGATGAGAGAGACTATATAGAAAGATGAAAAATAGGAGGGGTAGGGCTGGGCAAGCTGATAGTCACTGGAGATGTAAAACTATTCGAAATTACAGCTATCGGCTTTAAAGGCATTAAGACTAAGTGGAAAACTTCATTTCTCTCTGGTTTCTAAAGTAATTTCCTAATGAATGTGTTGGCACCTGTTGGCAGTCAGTAATTAAGCAGGAAAGAAGAGGTAACCGCCTTACCCCAGGCAGTCATTAGCTACTAACAAATGCCTAGCTACAGGACATAATTGCCACTTAAAGGATGTGAAATTTTTCTATATATATACACACACAATATATAATATTTATAATTCCACATTAAAAAAAACAGAACTTCCGTCAAGGTTACCAAGGCATTTATTATGTTCAACACAAATGCTAATTGAGGGACAGATCTAAATACCACTGAACTTTTTTTCATGAGCTTCCATCTAAATTTGATGTAAAAAATATGTCATAATACATAATACTTTATCTCAGCCCATGAGTTTTCTCACTTTTACTCTTCCGATTCTCTCCCCATCCCACCGGGGGGAGTGAGTGAGCGGCTGTGTGGTGCCTAGTTGCTGGCTGGGATTAAACCACGACAATACAACAGTTGTTTTAGGGTTTTTTTTTTCAGTAACCCTAAAAGAAGATACAAAATATTCACACTGAAGAAACATTTATGTTAGCCATATAAAAATACTGGAGAAAAAAAGACTGGTAAGGAAGTGGAGGACTCAACCTCAGCCTGCATTGTACAAGAGAGAGAACATGATACCAAGTCATTGCAACAAAGAGAAAAAAAACCCAAACTAATAAAAGCTTATGGTTACATATCCACATACTGTCACACAGACTGACCTAAGAAGACTAAGTTAAAGACAATGGAAAAGGTAATTACCATGCAGTATATTATCAGAGAGAATTATTACTTCATGTAGAAATATGTTGCAGCTTTTTCATACATTTTGTGAAATCATATGAAGTTTAATCACCGGTTTAATTATTTGGGAACAGCAAGGTACTGTCATAGCTGTAATCTGCTGCGTCTACCAGAAGCTGTCTGTAGCATGTTGCACAGCAGACAGATGCATACAACATATTAAAGAACTTTATCCTTTCTAGGACATGTCTTACAGATTTCAAATTATAGAGATATTTGTTGTCAAATGCATTTGTCTTCTGAGATCAAAAGTTTAAAATCATTTAATTCTCACCTTAAATTACAACCTTTGACATCTGAAGTCTTTAACTGAAAAGGGTCTACAGGGAACCTACAGATTTTAAGTTTCATAAACATCAAGCCTACAGGGAACACAAAACATATCATATTTGTTTTGTCCACAGGATACGCAGGTTTTAGAATTACGTATGGTACAGCTAAGAGACAGTTTAGTTAAACTTTCTCTAGAAGAGAATAAAAGGTTGACTTTTTAGTACTGTATTTCTGAATATGCATCTCTGGATGCTTCTGAGGCATCTGTATTTATCTGCTTCTGTTTGTAGATGTGAAGAACCATGAATTATGAAGGAAAAGAGCAATTGGTTTTGATACTTTTTAATATCTACTTAAAAAGTTAACAAAAAGAAGCACTAAAAGTACTTGCATGGAAATTAAAAAAAAAAAAATCAAGATTGCTTGGTGATAAGTGTATTTAACAGGTTTCCATATTCAGTTTTAAGGTGATCTGATGCAGCCCACTGTACAAAGACACTGCAGTGTTGTCTACAGTTACTTCAGATAGAGACAGATTTTCAAGAACAGTCAAGGAATTCACTCAAGCTAAGAAAGGCAAGATGATAGATAAAAAAAATCTATTTGTGTTTGCCTGAACACATGAGTCAGCAAGTGCCTGCAGTGTCTATTTTAATGTGTTTTTTTGTACACTCAACTTACTCCATCCTCAAGGCACCCAATTGTTCCTTAGTGGGTGTATTTTGTATCATAAACGAGCTGAAAATACAGTCTTCTTGGAGCTGTGCTGGAGTATAGCTTACATAAGCCAGTAGTTTCCACCTAGACAGTGCATTTTGGGAAGCTCTTAATTTTAAGTGTTCTGCTGGGAGCTGAAAGTGTGCTCCTGTACCAATTGACCATGGCTGATGAAGTGTGAAAACTGACATCTCTTCCTGTGTCAGGAACATCTAATTTGCAAGACCGGGAAAGAGCAATAGGGAACAAGTTGTAATTTCTTCAAGTATGCATTCACAATGATAGCAAATCATAATTCATTTTAGAATTAATGAGACTTATGCAAAGCTACTGATGAGAAAATGTATTGCTAGGTAATTCTTAAAGTAGTGATTTTTTTATGTCTCAGTGGTTTTTGTGTCTGTTTGTGCTGTTATATCCTGAATATGATACTACAAAACAAAAAAGCATGTTAATGATATAACTTATTTATACAAACATGTACTTGTTGCTAACCTTCACTCAGGTTTTGCAAGACAAGTCATATTTTGACTATAAAACTATTATTAAGTTTTTCGGCTGGAAAAAAAAAAAAGCAAATTGAAGTCTGTATAAAGCAAACACAGTCAAAAGGTCATAATCTTTAATTTAAAACATACTGTGTATGTTTTCAATTTGTGTTAAATTTAAAAAAAAAATCCACTACTTGATTTGATGCCTCCTAATTTTTTTGTTAATTCTTGTTTTGTCTTGCCTCCTACTTTGTTGAAAAAGCCTGACTATACTTATACATCTTATTTTATTTTATAGGTAGTATAAATGTTTTGTCTTCTCTAACTTAGCAAGAAGTACTTTTGTGACATGCCTCTATCTTAATGATGTTCTTGTTCCAGCTGAAGTCACTGATGAATTCTTTTCACTGCCTGATGTACTTTTAGGCTAATCCAGTGTTTTTAATAGTTAGAGTACTGCAGTTACGGAAGATTTCTGCCAATTCTTAGCTCTGAGGAATACTCCTTTATTTCAGCAGCAATGTTTGCCCAAACAGATATGCCAATTAAGTATGAGAAAGGGTAAAATCATGACCTCAATTAGGTCATGTTTAATCCTATTTTACAGCCACTGCTTACTATATAGACACAGGCGTAAGCCCTTGGAGCAGAATGTATTGATATCTATATGGAGATCAGTGCATATGAAAAGATCATTAGCACGGTAAAGAGCCACCCCAAAGTTAGCAAACACCAGAATTAAGGTTAGTGGTCCCAGTGGAGTTTAATATCCTTTGGTGTGAGCATTGCAATCATGTAAAATGCTATAGGACTGCATCTCCTCTCACTGCATAGGATAATCCCTGTGGATGAGAGACTGCTTTCCTCACCTTGAGCCTTTTCCCAGTTGTTCTCATCTTGCTCCAGACACGACATTTTCCTGTCACCCACCTCCTTGTCCTCCAAGCTGCAGCAAGGTGTTCTGGCACTTAGCATTTCTTCTTCTCCTTCCTTCCCCTACCTGGATCCTCCTAGTTACTGCTACCATCTTTTGCTCACTAGCTGCCGTGGACCACTCAGCACAGGGGACCTGAGAGGACTACTGGGCACCCTTGCCAGAATGGTTGTGGCGTTTTGTGCCACAGATGGGGGTACTTCTTTCCTTGCTCCTGCTATGGACTTGCTTTACCCATCTGCTCCCTCTCCTGCAGGCTCAGCTCTTACCATGGTGCATCCGACGGACATAGTTTCCTTCACCCCCAGCCTCGGCGTAGTGATGGGTCACTGCAAGCAGGAGGGAGAACATCATTGCTCATGGCTCTGCTGGTTGACTTTGACAACAGTACAGCACCACTGCTCCACAGCTGCAGAGAAGACTGAATGCAGCCTGGGTTAGGTAATGCCTGGCATGAACAAGGGAGTAAAATCTGAGATACAGAGATTCTGTAAACAAATTTTTCAGAGGCATAGCAGGTAGCAACATTTGAACAAAATTTTGTAGACAGGAAAGAGCACACCCCTGATAAGGAAGTGATTCTTCTACTGAATTTAGCGTCAGTTGTAAAAGAAGGTGACATTCGAATTTTTCTAAGGGAGGATGGTAAAATGTCACGTGTTGGTTTGGTTTTGTAAATAATTAAAAACCATTTTTTTCCTATTCTGACTTTCAAGGGTAGATGTTTGACAAGAATCCATTTCCCTTACATAAACAAAGAATCACAACACGAGTCATACACCCATCTTCAAATTTTTGGCCAAAGTGATTGAAGTTCAGGAAGTTAACAAGTAATTGAAAATAAGGTTTTTAATGGACGGCATCAGATGACCCCAGAAGTGGTGCTACAACCTAGGCAAAATATAGATAGAGTTTATTCATCTGTGCAACTAATGAAGCTTTCTCAAGTTCCCCTTGTTTAGTTGCTAGTTGCTTAAGTTTGGAGGAGGGAAGAGAGGGCATGTTGTATACATTATAACAGAAATTGTCTCGAGGATTTGGAGGAGTCTTAAAGATGATTTCTTATTCAAGTCTAATGATACTTAATGGCTCTTGTTTAAGGTAGGTGGTAATTCCACTTCATGAGAACATTTACCCATGACTGTCTTTTTCACAGAGCTCTTGTTAACTCCTCTGATCATTGCTTTTAGTATTTCTTTGGCTGTGACACATGCATAGAAATCTAACTGTACTTCTTGCTACCTTTCAGGCTATGTGAACTTACTTGTTAACTGCTATGAACAGTTAATATAATATAATGCAGATAATATAATCCAATATTAATATATAATTATTAATACAATATAATATAAATAATATAATCCAGTAGGTGTATGCCATTTCCTCCTTTCTTTGGTAATTACCTATCAACAGGTACAATTTCATGCCAGCGTACTATGTCACAGCCTTTCACATCCTTGCTAGCTGAATGGATATATTCAGTGTTAGAAATATACGTGGCACCGTGGTTCCCATGCACTTCCATGCAATGTTTTGGGAACATTTGGATTATCACGAATCCTGCAGCTGCTAGGGAAGCAGCATTAGTGTTAAATGATACCTATTAGCCAGGAATGCTTCTTACTGAGGATAGAAAGCATTCTGGTAATATCCCAATTAAAAAACTACTGTTATGGTCTCTAATCTTGCCACCTCAGAAGAAAATTGCTAGCAATGTCAGCAGTAGCCATATTCATATCTACTTTGCAGTTAAAGACTTTGGAGGAAATTTGGTTGGTATACCAAGCATGAATTTAGGCTATTCTTCTGCCTATTAATCAGACACACAACCTTCCTCTTAACATGCACCCTCTGAAAGATTTTGCATTTGTCAACTAGGTTTGGTCATAAACAAATTAATCATCTGCAGCCTAGCCACAGAGGGGATATGCACTAGCCTGACCATCAGGAGAAAAGACTACTCATTTGGAATTCTTTCGGGGAGCTCCTGACAATGATGTGAGGAAAAGGATCAAATACTCTTAACAGGAGTGGATCTGTACACGGAGAGTATTGGTGCTGAGAGCCTGACATCCATACCATAGGCATTTTGGGTCGGGGTTACCTGGGAAAAGCCCTAGTCCAGTCCCATGGGTAGAACAGCTGCACATTAGGGTACAGTAGCAGCACTCCTGGAGCACGTCGTCTCTTTTAGTTTCAATCGAGAAGTCGGTTTGCACACTCAGAAACTGCTCTGTGATGTGAACCAAGTAGATAAGTTAGGACAATCAAGAGATTTGCTTCAAAATTGCACCCTTGATCCAAACAAAAATGCTAAACCAGATGCGCCCAAAGTATGTCAGTGCTGGAAGTACATTGCTACCTTTAGATCTCCTGTGCCTGACTGGCTACCCAAGGAAAGAGTGTAAAGAGCTATACCCACATCTGCCTCATTTCAAAGAAAGCTGGTTTCCTATGAAAAAAGTCAAGGCAGTGTTTCCCAGCAATATTTTTGACAGCTTCTGCACTGGCTTAAAGTGGTAGTAGGTGCGAGCAGAGAACAGGTACCCTGTAAAATCTATCCTTTTTATACTGGAACTAAAGTTATAGGTAGACTCTGGCCTAGTTCTTGATGCCACTTCCAAATGCAAGCTTACATGTGGCTAGATGGATTTGAAAACTTGCTAAAAATACATTTATGTCTGGTCGTTTCTCATGCATGCAAATTTGGCCCATCTCTCTTAATTCATTAGAAAAAGCCATCTCAAAGAAAAAAAAAAAGAGCTATGCTATATAATTACGATCAAAATGTAATCCTCAAAATAACTTAAATTCCTCTGGTATTAATTGAACAGGATTTTAAGAAGATTCAAAATACTTTCCATCAGGGATGAAGTATATTTAATCTTCTATTGCAAAATCTCTTGTTCCTTAATGTCGGGTTAGAAGATATGGCACATGGAAAAGAAAGGCTAATGACTAATCTACGTAAACTCATTTTCCTGAAATTTGCCACCGTGGGAGTACTAATGTGCATAAATTGAAAGCATGGTTAACCACTGTTTATCTATATCTTTTCTGAGTGGGGTTAAATAAGCTGGTAGTTAAAATCTGTAGCCTATACTAACTCCCGCTATAGCTTACAGCAGGATTAGCAAAAGCAAAGCATTCTGGAAATAAAAGGCCAGGAGAGTTCTACTCCCAAATGAAGAGATTTACAGACAAATCCACAATAAAAGTGGAAAATTATACTTGTGCTGGGCAAACTTAAGAGACACCTATTTACATGTGATTTGGAAGAATCCTCTAATTCGAATCAGTTACCCTCCCTTCGTCTAATCTCAGCTGTACAGACTCAGTAGCAAGATTTGGGGAGATTAAAAACTAAAGGGTATTAACTCTTCAGGCTATGATGCTGTCAAAAGGCAGCAAGACTTTTCCCATATATACTCTGCAAGTGTGATGTCCAAAGATATCAAGAAGTGTTTTTATGAGTAGATATTATACACAACGAGGCTCAGTGAACCATACTTGAACAGAGCACTACTCAAAGGGGAGGACAGAAAAAAAGAAAGGAAGAGTGATCTCTTGTTTTGTAAATCCCTGGGTCCATAGTGTGGGCCAAAATTTACACTGAATTACTTCTTAAGAGCCGCTACAAGTAAATCAAATTGAATTTAAATTACATATCAGCCCAAATAATTTGAAAGCCTTGATCTGAATGGGAGGCAAAGGGTAAAACTATTACAGAGCTCACAAATGCCAGGAGAATAGATTGTATTCTACAAAATACAGAAAAAGAGTGAATTGCAAATTTAGCAAAATAAAAAAGAAACAAAGAAAAAAAATCTCCTAATCGCTCACACAGGCAAGATAAGTGATCTTATAAAGCTTGATTCTAAGTGAAACCATTAATATGGAAAAATCTCTTCATGTTACATAAAACCAATTCAAATTTAGTGTTAAGTCAAGTAGGGAAAGATTAGCAATCCTTTTTAAAAATCAGTGCTTTGAGTTCTTGTTGTTCCTATGTATCTAATAATATTTTTAAAATAATAGAAATTTTCAGAGGAAAGGGCCTTCTTTGTATAGTTATTTGAGATCTCCAGATAAAATACTCTATTTTGTTATACAAGTAGATTATGGTGAAGTGTTGCCCATTAAAGTTTGCCAGGCTTGTTTCTCTAAAATCGATTAATAAATATCAGAAACCAAGTATTTTAAAAAGGATATCAAAGTCTGAGGTTATAAAATGTACTACTTTCATCTCTGCAACTGGAATTTCACAGTTGCAATTCTCCTTTTCACCATTAAATTGCATATTTATTTCAAGCAACTGACATGGAAAGTAAATCAAACCATGATGCATAGAATGAGACCAAGCATAAACTTTTGTTCCTGTACTCAGCTGCCTTCATCCCATTTCAGTTCTCTTTTGACTCCTATTAGGTACTTAACTCATGTAAAGGAGGAAGGAAAACACTGGAAAAGACAACAGTTCTTGATGTTTGGTATCTTCATAACCATCCTGAATTGATGGCGGTTGGGGCTGCAACTACAGAAGCTCTTCATTCACAGGAGAAAGGTAGATGGTAGGTTGGTATGTATTCAATTCCATACAGTTCTATATGGTATAGTGTGGGAAAGACAAGGCAAATGAAATAAAGGTTATACTTTTCCTTTACTTTTACATGTAGAAGTTTTGAGTAGCAGATAGTAGAACAAAAGCAACAGAAATGTGTAGGGATGTATGCAAATATTCCCCCACAAGTGAGATACCTGCTAAAACAGAAGCAGCTGTCTTCTCTGAATCTGAAAAACTGCATGTAAGAAGTAAATTACCACGTGCACAATGAAGAAAGAAAGAAAAAAAATTGTAATGGGCAACAGTAAAATGGCTTGGCTCTTTTACTGTATTTATGTGTGCCATTCTACTTCAAATCACCAAAGTCAATAGAGAGAAAAGCCTTTTGAACTACTGGATCTAAAACACAATGAAGAAAAAATAGAATATAATATTACCGTAGAGAATTACAACATGAGACTTAAAAATTTCCCCAAGTATGTGGAATAGGTTAGCAACATTCTATCTATGCGGAGATTTTTCTTTACTACTTTTTTTTTAATTTGGAATCTATACCTAGACATATAATGACGATTGAAGAATCAAGTTGTAAACGGTGGGATTACAACCCAGAGCCATTTTGTCTGATGGCATCAAATGAACTGGGAAAAGAAGAACCTATTTACCTTATAAGAAGACCCCTTTAACATAATGGCAGTGTATAGGTGTTATTAAATTGCGCTTGTATCGAGGTAGCTTTACGCTTCCAGAGCAAGCAAAGCCTGATGCTTTATCTTTCTTGCAAGTATTTTTCCCACTTTTGTTTTATAATACATGTCAATCGTTTATAGTCTTTTCTGCTCATTTATTTCTGTCTCTAGAATTTTATATTCAGTTCAGTGAAGTATGTAAAATATAATATTATGACAACTGTAAAAGAGTATTAAAAACCTAAAATTTATCAAACCCAGGATAAGCATTAAATTTTTGTTTGACTAAAGGAAACACAGTAGGGAAAAAAATGAGAGGAAAAGCCAATCAAGGCTGTCACACTAAGTTAAAATAAATGAGGAGTCTTGATAATTTTCTCTTCACCCACCTAACTGGAGATCTATTAATATTTCCATGTGACACATATCTATGGTGTTTTGTTGGAGGACTATGCTTTTATAATACACAAAGGAATCACGTTTCTCAGTAGACCTATTTAGTATTTCCTATTAATAACCACATTATCAGATTTAACAAAGGACTGATAAGCTTTACAGTTTTACTCAGGTACAAATACAGATGCTACGACATTTTTAAGTACTTTTCCAGATCTGGCACTTTTAACAGTATCTTTCATATTTTAATTGTGACAAGTTCCAACAGCAATGGAACTCTTATGCAGCGTTCTCCATTAAATTTTTCCCCCTTGAAGACATGTAAAATAAAACGACCGCAAATGCGTTATAAATAAAGCATATATACTCTGAATTTAGACAGAAAACAAGCCAGTCTTATGTAGTGACTTAGTTCCAATAACCTATGTCATGCTGACCGTTACTTTTGGAAAATAAGATACTTTTAAACTAAGCTATAAAATCTATGGCTTCAAATTTGAAAGAAATCACTCATTGCCTTGATACATTCTGAGCTAGAAACCATCCATAATAATGTTAATATTCTGCAAGGATGGACTGAATGAGGATGCTTTTATTATGTAGTAACAATCTACCACCCTGGGAAAATAGTATTGGGAGTGTAGTCCAGTGTACTGACCATCCAAGCCTCCGGTTCCCCTGGATCATCCATTGCTGAGGGTAGGGAAAATGTGAAACAGGAAGCAAATGGGCAACTCAGGAGTAGAGCAGCTCAGCTTGACAGAGCCATAGGAAACAGTGTGGGAACCCCACTCACTCACCCGATACCCAGCCCTCAGAACCCCTCCCCCCCCCGCCCCGCGTCCAACAGGGCCCCCAAGTACCCTGTGGTGCTCCTAATAGACTCCAGAGCTACCCAGTACCTCCCCAGTAAACCCAGTACCCCCTAAAGCTCCTATATACTCTTTCAGAGTCCTCCCAACATGAGAGTCCTGCAGTACCCTGAGTACCCAGTACCCTGGAGAGCCCCCCAGTACCCACCCTGTATTCAGTGGCACTCCTTAGGTGGCCACCATCATCTGCTTCTAACTGCTGTTAACTGTCTCAGAAGGCCTCCTCAAAATCCTTGAATACATGAGAGCTCTTGGCTTTTTGATTGTTCCAGAAGCAAAAAAGTAACATGTCTTTTCCCAGCTCAGGGAATCAGTGAAATAGCTGTCTGTTGCCAGGCCCATGTATTGCTCGTAAAATCATCCTTGTCTTTTTGTGCCTGGAGAATTCTTTTCCTCCTTTCTCCTCCCAAATCATTTTTTCTCCCTATTTTTCTCTCTTGCTTTTTTCAGTTAATCTTTCCTCATTTAACCTCTGACTTTCTCTGATGCTATAAAAAAGGACAAAAAGCAAGAGCCTACAGGAACCAGCACAGTCAGGCTCTTGTCCTTGTCCCGCACTGCCTTTTAATTTGTGGGTGAGAACAGTAGGAGAGATCATTTCATGCCGTGTATATTGCTGACATGCGGAGTCAGGAAAAACAGACACACTCCTGAACTTCCTTTGAGAGTGACTTCTTCAGCCAGAGTACTATTCCCGTAATGAAGCAGCCACACAGTGCTAGGGCAGACCAGCAACTTTTGTTATAATATTTAAAACCTCTGTGCATGGCAACATTTTTTTTGTCAGCTCTGCTAGTGATCTTCTTAAATTTACAGATGTGTTGGATTTTCAGGTTTTCAGTTTTTAAATTATCAGAATAAAAAATAGCTCACTCTTTCTAATTTATTTGCAAAAGTCCTATTTTTGTCACAACTGCCTTATTTTAAATGTAAATGTCCCAGATTTAGTATTTTTAACTTGAAGAGGAGGTGTAATGTAGAAGATCCAACAATTAAAACTATGCAAAATGCACTTTCATGTCCCTGAACATTTCTGTATTCTTTCAGCTGTTCTGACTTTAAATTCCCCAAATCAAGATATAAAGCACATGAAAGGCTTGGCCTATTCTGCCTTTCACATCATTAAAATGTAGTGGTGTTCTTAGGATGAGCTTTGTTGCAGTCTGATAAATATTCATAAAAGTCAATGCATGCAATTCAGCAGAGTTCTGTAATCTTGCAAAAGAACTATTTCTAAAAATCTCATCAGCTCTGCTAAAATTGCCTTCACTTTTATACACTTTTCTCAGACAGCTACAAGAAAGTCACTACTAAGAGTTAAGCATTATATTGTTTTATATTACAGGCACAGAATTATTAGAAAGTCTCTTTTTTTTTTTTATTCCCTGTGGTAAGAATACTGTTGCAGAAGCTGGTAAATGCTGAAGCAACACCAGAACAGCAAGGAGCAGTGTAGGGTCCCATGAGGATTCCAGGTCTGTGCCCTGCCTATGGTCAGTGAGAGTTAAATGATGTAATGTATATGGGAAGTGCTCTTGGGTTTAGGTTGGATCGATATAATTTGCATACAGAAAACTTAAGCAACACACAAAGATTTGAATTCAACTAAAATATATGTTATTGTAGACATTATCAAGATAATCTTCTTTGAAGTTTTTACTTTAAAGCACCCAGAAAAGTAAAACAGTGTCGTGGTTTAACCCCAGCCAGCAATTAAGCACCACACAGCCACTCGCTCGCTCCCCCCGGTGGGATGGGGGAGAGAATTGGAAGAGTAGAAGTGAAAAAACTCGTGGGTTGAGATACAGATGGTTTAACAGGTAAAGCAAAAGCCGCGCAAGCAAGCAAAGCAAAACAAGGAATTCATTCACTACTTCCCATGGCAGGCAGGCGTTCAGCCATCCCCAGGAAAGCAGGGCTCCATCACGCGTAATGGTTACTTGGGAAGACAGATGCCATCACTCCAAACGTCCCCCCCCTTCCTTCTTCTTCCCCCAGTTTATCTACTGAGCATGACGCCATACGGTATGGAATAGCCCTTGGGCCAGCCTGGGTCAGCTGTCCTGGCTGTGCCCCCTCCCGGCTTCTTGTGCACCCGGCAGAGCATGGGAAGCTGAAAAGTCCTTGACTGGTGTGAGCACTACTTAGCAACAACTAAACCATCAGTGTGTTATCAACATTATTCTCATCCTAAATCCAAAACACAGCACCATACCAGCTACTAGGAAGAAAATTAACTCTATCCCAGCCAAAACCAGGACAAACAGGAGAGCAGCCAATGACAAATTGACCCTACAGCGATCCTGACATTGTATCTCGGGGCTGAGCTGCTGTGACTTAGCCTGTCAATGTCTGATCACTTTGAAAAGCAGCTTTCCCACTGGGGCGGTTCTCCCAGCACGCATTTGCCTGCATTCCAGCTCTTGCTGTCATCAAATCAAGCATTTTTGTCAGGCTGTACCTTGTAACTACATTAATTATGATTTTGACATTTGAATCACTCTTTTTTTCCAGAGCTGTTTACCAGCAGAGCTATTTTCAGGGCAATCCGCATTTGCAGACAGGATGAAATTACAGAACAGGCGAACAGGTTGTAGCGCTGTTCATTAAATGACCACGGAAGTACACCTGACACAAGTGTCACTATTGGTGCTTCTCCTCCACTTCGGTAAGGGCTGAAAAAAGAGTAGGAATATTTTGAGGAGTGGTCATGAAGGTGAGTCTTATTTTCTAGTCCTCTCTGCTAGCGGACCCCAAATTACATCTCTAAGGTCATCCCGGGCCTACTGTTGCACAGCTGTTTTCAGGGCAGCCTGCCTACTTGAGAGTTCCCTACTCTTTGGGAACCTTAAGAAGTCTCTTTGAGTTGCAGTAAGGACTTTCACTTCTTCGTGCTGACAGTCGTTAAGTCTAAACTATGTTTTTGCCTCCATCAAGCGTGGCCTGGCGAGTCAGACCCAGGGAACAGCCTCGCTGGGCGTTTCTGTATTTCTCCCGCTGAGGCCAGAGGACAGGTACAATGCATGACCCTGTTGTCCTCCCCGTTTCACTCCCTGGTTAAGGGGATAAAAACAGGGCTGGCGCCTGCCACCTGCCTCCCCGGGTGGTGGGGACAGAGCTGGAGGCAGGTTCTCCCCTGCGCCCCGGGGCCTGGCAGTGCCGGCAACCTCCTTCCCTTCCAACCCTCCGGGTGCCCTTCCTGCGCGGGGGCTCGCCGGTGACACGGCACCTGCGGGGACGGGAGAGCGGCCGGGCCGGGCTGGGCCGCCTGTGGCTCGCCAGCGCAGGGGCCCAGGCGGCTGGGCGGGCTGGCGGGAAGCGGCGGGGGCTCCGGAGACCGCACCGGCCCCGCGGCCGGCGGCGGCAGGCCATTTCCCCGCCCCCGGCGGCGGGGTGAGGGGGGGGCGGGCAGCCCCCCGGGGCCCTGAGGCGGGGCGGGCGGTGAGTGACGGCGCCAGCAGAAGCCGGGGAAAGGGCGGGGGAAGAGGCTCCCCCGGCCGCCCGCTCGCCGCAGGGATCCCAGAAGGGAAGGGGAGGGGAGGCGAGGCCCCTGGCGTGCCGGGGAGACGGTGCAGATTTGCGAAGGGGGCCATTTCCCCGGGGGAAGGAGGGGTGCAGGGGAGCGCGGCTCCTCGGAGCTCACCGCCGCTGCGCGGGAGCGGGGCTCGGCGGAGGCGGCCGCCGTCTGGGCGCGGGGCTGCGTGGGCGCTGGGGCGAGGAAGGGCTGCTCTGCCCCTCCCTCGTCACCGACCCCTGCCCCGCCCGCTTCCCCCCTCAGTGCCGCCCCTGCCCGCCGGCCTGCGCCTTCCCCGCCCCTCGCAGGCTTCTCGCTGCTGGTGGCCCTCGGCCGGGGCGCGAGGCGGAGCCGAGGAGCGCGACGCGTGCCGGCAACGTGCCGGGGCTGAGGCGGCGGCGGACAGATGGAGCCCGAGGGCGCGGTGAGGGGCCCGGCTGGGTGACGCCGCCGCCTCCCGGGGGGCCGGGGAGCCGCTCCTGCGAGAGGGCAGGGAGCGGCGGCGGGTGTCGGAGCGCAGCCTTCCCGCCAAAGCGCCCCTCGCTGGCGGCGGCGGTTGCGGCCCTGTCCCCGCCCCCGCGGGATGCCGCCATTTTCTCGGTGGTGTGGCGCTCAGGGGTGGCTTCAGGTTCTGGGGGGCCGCTCCTCTTGCCTCGGGTCTAGAGCGGTACCTGGGGAAGATGGGCGTCTAGTTTCTGGCGTTATAGGATATGGACTGTAAAAAGGGGGTTGCTTAGGGAGTAGGTTGGCGTTAATCACCAGGCCTTTGTAGTGTTTGGTTGTCTGACTGTGGATGTGTTCAACATAAAAATGTGAACTTATGGATTCTGGTAAAGAGTAGTTGTCAAACACACTAAATAACCCATAAAAATACTGATGAATGTACATATCCATACTGTTTGGGGGGAAAAAAAAAAGATTAAAAAGTGAGTTAAAAAATCTGTAGGAACACAAATTATTAGGTAAGCGACATGCTCTTATCACATAGTTTTTTTTTTTAATACTGTTTTCTTACTGCTACGCTGGCATTAGAGAGAGGAAATAATGTTTGAGATAGTTATCAGAACACAGATTTTAATGTTTTAAAATTCATTGGGGTTTACTGTATTGGGAGTTCACAAGTGATGTGTTTAATTCCTCGTTTCTTCCATGTGGAGTTTGGGGTGGTGGGGTTTGTGGGGTTTTTTTTGTTTGTTCTGTTTTTGTTTTTTTTTTTAATAAGACAAGTGTTAAAACTTGCATGGAGAAAATGAAATTTGAGATCTTTGAGGTAAGGAATACGTTTTGGCTGTGGTGTCAACTGTTAATTGTTACTTTATAGTTAAGATATTTTAGTACCGTACACAATTGCCAGATGATTATACAAGTTGCATATTGTATTTGGTGTGAAAGATGAAGAAAGTAGCCTGTTTCATTGTCCTTCAAAAGAGGCTAAAAGATACAGATACCACCAGAAGTGAAAGAACTTTATGCAGTAGCTTTCTATTTTTAAAATATGCTTGCATGTGTTTTGTTGGTCCTCACTACAAATTTTAAAGGTTGCACAATGGTAAGAAAAAATATATTTCTCTTGAAATCCTTTCAAAAGGAAGGTTGGAGGCTGATAACCCTAGGTTCCTACTTCTAGTTTTCACTGCTCTGCTTACTATTAGTCTTGTTATCTGTAGCCTGCAGCAGCTGCTCATCTTTCACTTTGGGCTCCTTCCTTGGTGGTACTGTCAGGGCACTATAGCCCAGGATTGGTTTTAGTAAACTTTAGTGGGGGGAGGGCGGTGGGGGAACCACAGCAAAAATGGTCTTGAAGCCTCTACTGCAATTCCTATTAGAGAAGTTAGTGACAGTACTATGTGGCTGCTTTACAGCTGTCATCTCGCAGTTAGCGTTGACTATGTAAGGCAGTATTGGTTTATTCTGAAAAGGGTTTCCAATGAAATGTGAGTCTGTATTGTTTCACAGTTCACAGGTGTAGGCAGGGTGGAAGTTAAAACATCAGGCAGACTTCACTAAATAATGGTTTCCATAAGGTTCCTACTGTACTGCATTCCTTTCTTTTACTGGGGTGAGAGCAATCTGGTGGTTCTTTAGCAGAGAGAATTTCTGTTAGGATCACTGTGCTTGTAGGCCAAGAGAGTGTTGAATTAAAAGACTAGTCTTCAAGTGCTGTTCTCATCAGTTGTAACGAGCTTGTGGATTTTATGTGGTGGAATTACAGGTGCTTGGCACTTGGAAAATCAAGCAGAAGCTGTTGCAGAGAGCAGAGTTTTGTAGATGTGTGCGAGTGCAGGTTGAGTTGAAAAGGTCCTTTCTATATAGGCTTAAACTAAGGGGTTTCTAATTCATCTCTGAAACAGAATTCATAACTTGGGATTCATACAGCAGGGTGCTGTGCGAACAGAAAAACTAACGTTGGGGGATTAGGCCCTAAATGACTAATTGAGAAAGGTATTAAAATAAAAGTCAAACTTCAGACTGTAGCGTGTTCACGAAGTTACTGAATTGCTTAAAACTAAGCTTATGTTTAAATACTTGCTGAGCTGCATTCTGAATAAAAATGTGGCTAATGTTCAGTTGTTTAGCATTTGCTGTGCCCCCCAGAAAGTTATGTACGTATTTTCTGTTGAGAATTTTTTATTTAATAGCTTATAACATGTAAGATACTGAAAATATTTGAAAATATTTTCTTTCAATCAGCAGACCACAAATCAGACGCAAACAGAATCTTTATCTTCATCTCCCAACACTGTGTCACCGGTGCCGTTAAATAATCTGAGCAGTGCTCCAAGGTTTGGAACAGTTACTCCAAATCGCATCTTTGTAGGAGGAATTGATTTTAAGGTAATTTTTTTTTCCCTAATTTTGCTACTAAATGATAATTTACAACCCTATGAAAATCAGTAGGAAAAAATGTGAGACATGATCTTATGTGTGTTGGTTTAGGTGGTAAGTGCTCTTCACTATAATGTTCAAATCTACAGTAGAGAATAACGCTTTAAGCTTTGGTTTATGTAACTGTACTACAGAGTTGACTCTTTGTACACCTAGCTGCTAGAAGCTTTTGACGTAGTGGTTCTCCAGAATTTTCTCTCTTCAAAGAAGGTGACTTTTGTAATCAGCAGAGCTTATGGTAGAAAAGTATGTAGAAGTTTGTTTTTTACTATGCATAACACAGTGTAATTTAATAAACTATAAGCACAATGTTATAGGTTGCAAACAGATCAAGTGTCAGTAGCTTCAGTTCCTCTAGCACTTTTCTTCCAGTTCATGCAAAGAAGGAGCTACAGTGCATGTATTCCTCACTTACCATAGTAATTTTCTTAAAAGCAAGTGTTTGTTTTAAAACAAACATTAAAGCTTCTCTGGGCAATTTGCAGTACTGATCTTAATTCTTAGAATGCTTGTGCCTTTATATATGCCCTAAAAACTTCAAATAGCAGTGAATATTGAACCATTCTTATATTGTTCAGTCACTTCGAACGTTTGTAGTGATATATGCACCTTATATATGATATGCAGACTTCTATACCAGCTACTCTCATTTTTCTTTCTTACCACTTTAGATAGTAAGTTAAGTCATTGACTTTTGCAAAACGTTGGTTGGCTTAGCTGTTTCTTTGTTCCCACCAACAGTATCTTCTCTGCCTTAATCCTCCTAGGCTGAGGACCTTTTTTTTCCCCCGAAAGGTCTTATTCAGGTCAGCTGGGGAGGATAAAAAAGATATTTATTTATTTTGTGAAAAAGGGAGACACTTCATCAACAAAAAAAAATATTCTGTCTAGCAAGCTCTTCTATCATTTTGCCAGACACTTCCATATGGGCTGTCACCATAGCAGTGATTCCTGTTTGTAAGAGGAAACATCTGGCCTCTTAAATTTGGAGAGACAATTCAGTAAGAGAAGTTAGAGTTGGGTACATTTTCATGTTGGCCTGAAGAGCTCTTTCTTCACTGGTGTATGCCGTGTATCTTTGACATAGGTAAAGACTTTCCATTAGCCTTTCTTAAGAATCCGACAAGTGCCTTTGTCCTGTCACGAGCAGGAAAAGGCAAGTCCTGAATGTGTTTCCGGCAAACTTCTAGATACCATGGTTTTCCAGATACTTGCAGATTTCACTGTGAATCTTAGAGTAGTGTTTCCTTCTTATTCCCCTTTAATACACTGCTCTGCAGATAAACTTCCAAGTTTATAGTCTTGTGTAGCCCTGCTTCATGTCCTTGAGGTATTGAATGACACTTTTAGGACTGATCAGTCTTAAGGGCTCTTCAGTTGTTTCTTGGCCTGTTTTAGCCTTCAATTATTTTTCTCAGCTTTGTGAAACAGCTGAGCTGCATGTAACATACAGAGCTTAACAGAAACAATCTTCCAGAAATAGAAAATTTTATCTGTAGGCCTTTCATTTCTAAGCAGATACATTTTGCTGTTCATTGGAGAAAATTTTAAGGGAAAGGAAAATCTCCACTACAAATCTTTTGTACTTTGTTACATGCTTTTCATTACTCAAGAATGTGAGAGCACTTTAGTATATGCTGTAGAATTTTTTTATGTAAGCTATCAGTTGTTTGGCTGAATCTGTTTTCCTAGGTACGCAGGCTTTCATACTTCTGCTAGGTGCAAAGCGTGATCATCTGTTCAAGAGAGTGGTTCTGGACTCCAGTCAGAAATTTTTTAACCTTTCCATGGTGGGTAATTTCTTGAGAACCAGTGCAGGCAGCTTTCAAGGAGAGCTTTATAAAACATTGAAGTATTTCATGCCTGTTCAGTGCACTTGTATCTGTTGTTACTCCTCACATTTTCAGAGTGACTGAGCATTTTCTAATATTTTAATGCCTGAATACTTGGATTAGTGAGGGAGATAAAGCAGTCTTCTACCATCATTGTTCTCTGCTGGACTTAAAGGTTGTAGCAAGCAAGCTGCATTATTTCTTTCTGTAAAATGTGTCTTGAGGGTACAATTATTCAAAAAGAGCATTAACTTCAAATTCTTTGTGGTTACGGAAGTTGTTTAAATTGGTTTTTGTTTCTTCTAAGTTCTTTTTGCTTCTCAAGCTTAGATGAGGCAGATAAGCCTTTGATGTGCAGGAGAGGACTTACTAAATTGTATACATACAGTTAAAAGCAATGAAAGTCATTCACTTAGCGATAAAGTAGTACTTCTGATACACATCCTTAAAATAACGAAAAATATAGATGAATATAGAAATTGCTTGAAGCATTTAGAGATCCATGCATATAAGCGTACTTCTTCCAGCATTAGGTATAGTATTAACTATGGACCATGTAGAACAAAACTTTAAAATCTGCAATGTGGTAGGGCACCATAGGCAATATTTAGGGCACCGTATTTGATATATGCTTACAGTGTAAAAGAAAACTTGATTCATAGAAGGTAGACGAGTGTTCACATAGCTTAGGTGTGCCTTTACATTAGCAACTTGTCTTCCTCTATGCATACTCAGAAGGGAGCAGTTTCCTCCAAGTGGATTTAGACCATTCTCCATTAAAAGGACCTTTTCTTACTTAATTTATAATGTGGAGTTCCTGTGGTGTGCCTGTACATATTTGCAGAGTCTTATATTAATTGTACTTCAGAAAGAGGGATCACGGCATATTAGATGGATTTGACCATTAAGTCACTGTGGTTTAGCGGGGATTTTTTTCATATATGACCTATGCATATCCTTTATGGAAGCCTACGTACTCTGCCGTTTCGAAGTTTGAAAACATTGCAGTGATGTTTCATGTTGTAAACAGCGCTCTAGTATGTAATTTATAGAAACTAAAATTCAGATCTAGTAAACCTGCTTCAATGGTCTTGCGTGTAAAGGGACGGTTGTTACGTAAATCCACTAAAAGAGGAATTTTAATATTTTGGTGGCTTTCTGGCATTATTGCTGTATATGAAAATGCAGTAATTAAACAGGGATGCTGTTTTCTTGCTGTGAGGCTCATACATGCTCATTCTTCTCTCTTCCTATCCAGGATTACAATTAGTTTGTAGCAAACTTTATCCAAAGTATATCCATTAAAAGTCTTATGGTAAATATTCATTGAATAATTATGCAAACCAACTTTTCTTCTTTTTTTTTCTCCCCCCTCTTGATTCGCTGTACTAGACTAATGAAAATGATCTGAGGAAGTTTTTTGCTCAGTATGGCACTGTGAAAGAAGTGAAGATAGTAAATGACAGAGCTGGAGTATCAAAGGGGTTGGTATAGTAGAATAAGCATGTTGTGGGAATTGAAAATATAACAGAAAGCTGACTAAATATAGTAAACTTGATTATGATTTTTCATAGCTCAGAATGTTATTAATTTTATGTCGTTGATGTTCCCAGTTGTTCCATGTATGCAAAAATCTGTTCTTGCCCTTTAACATCTACATATAAATGTCTTTGTGGTTTGCATAACTGTAAAACTCTATAGTCATGTTACTGTAATATAATACGAAGCTGTGTGCAACTAGGAAAAAATCAGTAGTGCTTTCAGGTTTTTTTATGACAATAATAATTTCAGTAGATAATGCTAAAAAGGTAATTTAGTTATTAAACATACATATTTCTACTACTGAAAGCCAGTGTGGAAAGGAGCCTAAGAATGGAGGAAGAGGTGTGAGATACACCTGATCGTGCTGGAGCGCATGGCAATAACTGAGATGTTATGTTAAGATTTCTGGAACAAGAACATAAGGGAAAAACCTGACAAGGAATCATGATTGCAGAAAAGAGGACTAGGACTGGAAGTCAACAATAAGAGAAATGCCAAAGAGCAAATCTGGAGAACGATTAAGACTGGGTAGTAGAGTTATTGCTAGAACCCTAAGGATGGTGAAGGAAATAAGGTAGGGAACTGTACTGCCACAGAAGGGTGGAAAGAGGGCTGAAGCAAAAAGGAACATGCATGAGAATTTGTACCTTTGAAGTTCACTTTGGTCAGGAGTTCTCTTCTGAGCAGTAAGCTTGTGGTGTCTGAATCTTGTAATTTTAATGCCGTCGGCACTTAACATATATCAGCAAATTACACACTGAGCCGCAGATCTTAGCGTAGAGTATATGTGAATGGCATGTTGGACTTGGTCGTGGTCCCAGATCCGTCACTAAGCCTCTTACCTTTTTACTGAATTCCAAGAAATATCTGAGACTTGCAGTACATGTGTCCATATAATACAGTAACCCAAGAATATCCAGTTGTTATTCAGTTGTGATTGCCAACATATGTCTCACAGTAAATACGTTGGAAAATAATTACTTTCAGTGGTGTTGGGATTTCTACTGAAATCCAAGTACAGGCTTCGTTGCTTCTCGTTGATAGGTGATTTAAGAAACTTAAAAGTTTGTGTGATTGATTATGTCGATTAGTTTATTGTCCAGATAGTGCATAGAATGAAAAGTCTGTGTAGGTAAGGTCCCAAGCTAGGAAGATAATTTCTGTGTTCTTTGAACTGGGAAATGTTTCCAAATTTGTTTAGAGAAGGCAATACAGGAAAAGTATAGCTGGCCAGAGACTTACTGGACCTCTGTACTCAAATAAGCAGGGAAATGCTCACAAAGAATGGTATGTTGTATTGCAAAATGTGATCTGCTGGCTGGAATGGCAGAGGCCTTCTTGGTATCATCTGAAATCTGACCATGAGAAATGAGCTATGAACCTAAGAAATTATGCATACAACGGTACTAAAAGATTTAAAAAAAAAAAAAAAAAAAAGATATGTCAATATTCAGAAAGTTGCAGTTGACTTGGGGAAAAAAAGAATCCATTTGTGGTACAATGTGTTGTGGTACAGACTTTAAGATCAGATACTTCCTTACTTTTGCACAGGCAGTACCACATTCAGTGGCCTCGATTTCCCTGGGAATGAATTGAGGGGTTTCCGTACCACAGGAGTTATGTGTAGAAAGCCTGTTTAGTTTGTTGCAGCAGTTTGAAGAGGTATGGTGAAAGAGACACACTGTGTCACGAAGTATGAGAATGCTTCATCCTTGGTCCACATAGAACTCTTGTTTAATGCTAGTCATGTCAAGAATTACAAGAATAATTCACAGATAAACGCTATCTCCGCATTGCTGCTTTTTCTGAGAACTCAATTTAATATACTGGATAGTGCTTGTGGAGGTGTGGAGCATTCACAGTTGTTGCTGAAGTAGGTGGGAGCTGTGCTATGAAGTACAGTATTAAAAAAAAAAAAAAAAAAAATCCCAAGTGTCTCATCTTGGGCACCCATAACGAGTGAGAGCTTCAGATCAAAATCTCCTTGTTGAATAGAAATGAAGAAACTAAAGATGTACACTGAGTAACAAGGACAGTACAGACTTTTGCATAGCTTTCTATGTGGGCTACTCATTCACTGCATAGAAACAGTAATATATTACGATGTACTGTTAGTAAGTAGACTAGGATGTTAAATTAAGATTACAGTTGTTACTGCAATCTTTATTTCTATGATTGATTTTTTTTTCCCATTAGTTTACCGTTTAATGTCACTTGTACTATATATGAAGTAATAATGTGCAATATGTAAATATGAACTCCAGAGACTTAGCTTCTGTAATTTTTATTTAGGTATGGCTTTGTTACTTTTGAAACCCAAGAAGATGCACAGAAGATTTTACAAGAGGTAAGTGATAGTCCCCATTATGATTATATCTTAAATGAAATACTTCATTTCATATTATACACTAAGTGTAGCCCTAGTTGTCTGGTTCTTTTCTGTTTGCCAACTTGTATTTGAAATTAAGTTTGGTCTGTTAAGTTTGGTCTGCATAGGTAAGAAGATGTCTTTGAGAGATCTAAGATATGATTTATACTGAGATCTTCTGGAACTAGGAAAGGGAGTTACCACTTCATAGTAGAGCTCTTGACTTTGATATATAGTCTTTACTTTCTTTGTATTTGGTCTAGTAGATATAGAGCTATAAAGACACTATCCTTCACAATTGCTTTCATTTGCTTTACTAGAGAATCCATTGCTGTCAGGCTTTTGTGGGGAGTTGGGAAAGATAACTTCTGTCTTTTGTTCTGACATGTTTGATTGTCAGAGTTGACATAGTTCTTTTCAGGAATAATTAGATTCACTTGGAAGTCATAAACAATGAAGCTCATTTTATGTCATGTAATTATTGCTTCCCCTCTTAGCTACATTACTGCCTTGATGCTCCTTGTAGAACCTTCCTTGAGACATGGTTAGCTCTTCAGCTGTATGGTAGCTCTTCAGTTTGTTTTGCTTTTGTTTGTTTTTTTTAAATGTGCGCTCTATGTTCTGGTGGGAACGTATTGGAGAGATCTGTTGGTCAGGATCTATTCATATACATGAGGGTATCCGGATACGGGGGGAAAAAAAACCCAGAAAATAGTATCCAAGGCTTGCAAATTGCCTTCTCCCAAATATAAAGCTGGTTAAAATGTTGAAATACTGAGCCTTTGTTGGAAATTTGGCTATTAAAATTCAAAATAAGAGCTGGGACATTTTCAAAGAAGTTTTCAGAGTGTTTTCAAAAAATGCGGTTACGTGGAGCCAAAAGAGTACACAGACAGGAACTTGAGTCAGCTACTTTTCTTCCCCTGTTTTTTTAAATTGTTTTATTTCTGTGAACTGGAAGAATACCAGTGGTACTGAATACCGTTGTGAAAATGGCTTAGGATTTTTGCCTCTGCTGTAACTGAAAGGCTGCTCCATGTGAAGTCTTACTGATGTCTCATTCGATGATACTAATACTTTTTTGTCTACTGTAAGTGCTTTAATTTCGATGTCCTACAGTTCTGTCACCTTTTTCATCTTTGCACCATACTGCTATTTCGTATTCATCTTAAGATCAATTAGCATCTAGGTCTTTCTCAGACATCTTAAGCTGAGAGTTTCTAGGCTTTAGTAACTTATGTATGAAATGAATTATTTTTTTCATTTTGTACTCTTGAATTTCTTCTCTTTTATAAGATATTCTGATCATCCTTTGCACTGTTTGGTTTTTTTTTTTGCATTCTACTTTTCTATCATGAGTAATGTCTCCAGAAATTTCTTTTTCTATGTTGCAGTCTTCAAAAGTATTAAATTGTGTTAGTATTGAGAACAGACCTTGGAGTTTCACCAGGATCCTCTTTCCACTCATATGCTGTTACTACTAATGCTATCTCTTCCCATCTTTCTGAAGTAATTTTTTGTTCACCAGTTTTTCCTAGTAGTCTTCACTTTCTGTAGCAGCATGTGTAATTTTTCATGTGGTGCTGTATTGAATGCTTTGAAGAAGTCCATACAGATGAGATACTTCTCTTAACTGTGCAAATTGTGTATAAAAAAAAAAAAAAGTCTAAATTCTGATGGATCACATCAATGACGTACATTGCATTGGGAAGAATCATCTTCCTATTGTCTGTGTTGGAATGCTCTTTGACTGAAATGCGCATCTGTTTTCTAGGAGTTGCTCTGTGTTTAATAGGTTAGGTAGGTATGTTTGCCATAATTAATACTTCTTTATGAAGTCTCAGATTCAACAAAATAGTTTGCATTACATAGATGCTGACAACTAAAAAAAATGGTTTATTTACCCTATTCCTTTCCGTTATATTAACAAGTACTGAGTTCAGTGTCAACTTAAAAGCAAAGGCAAGGTTTTCATTTACCTGATGGACCTGGTGCTCACTTTTTGTTGTAAGCAAAACAGCGGGAAGAGAGTGTAGCTTTACTTGTCTGTACCTAGCACTTTTTTATTGAAAAATTCTTCTGCAATAGTTTAGCCTTACTAGGATAGCTGTTTTAGTGTGCTTTTATGTTTTGTTAGCCTGAATATAAGGAAGTTTTAAGGCAGTCCTGAGTGAATATGGGGATTTTTTTTTTACATTCAACCCTTATAATCTGTCTGTTTTCATAGACTGACTTGTTCCTGTCATCTTTTGTAAAATAATGTCATGATCATAAAAAAAAAATTTCATCTTTACAGTTGAAATTGTCAGTTTGTGTATGCATGTGCTTTTTATAAAAGCAGTAAATAAATGAGGAAGGTAAAACTAAAAAAATCTGCTGACAATTATAGGTATCAGTTCTTAATCAAGAGGCTCCATGAGGAATAAGCAATACTTGAAATTACTAACCATTAGTTTTGTCTATGTGAAGTTAGATTGAAAAGGCATTATATAGTTTTTGGTTTGAGATGCACTGTAAATAAAAAGCAGGGGAGGGTGAAACCTGTTAAGTGCCTTGTCTACTTCTGATTTTTGTTTCTTGGATGCCTGGATATGTGTAGAAAATACACATACTGAATGTCTCTTTTTTTTGTCTTCAATTCTAGGCTAAAAAACTTAATTATAAGGATAAGAAATTGAATATTGGTCCAGCAGTAAGAAAGCAGCAAATACGGAGTCCTCGTATGTATTTTTATTTACATTTGTATATTATGTAAGTGTCACTATGAATATAAGTTTTTAACCAAGATGTGCCTGGTCGTGCACTGTATTAATGCTGTGCATGGAATATGCTCAGAATGGTTTGCAGTAAAAGTAAATGCATGCCGGTGGAAATGTCCAAATAAACAGATTGATGATCTTTGGTTCTTTTATCTCTTTTAATATGTTGTTTACTTTCTTTCTTGGAAAAGATTATCTAGGAACAAACCGAATGAAAATTTCTCTCAGTTGCCAGGCAAAACCTCAAATCTAAACACTTTAGACTGTCCTCACAGATTCTACAGGATAAAGCAGGCTGTGCTGGTTGGTTGGGTTGTTACTGATTTATGTATTTATTTATATTAGCAAAATCCATCAGGACTGTTGCATCTTGCTTTCTTTGGTAGAAACCATAGGGAATGGGTGGTTGCAGTCACCGTTCGCTTCTTAAGAGTTCTTTGCTGTAAAGTAATGGAATGGATGCTGTATGTTCCTTCTCTGGCAAAGAACTATTTACACTGAACACTTACATAAGAGGAGTATTGATAAGGGTTTTTTTGGGGGGGGGGGTGGTTTTGTTGTTGGGTTTTTGTTTTGTTGGTTTTTTTTCCCCAGATGACTTCTTTATCTTGAGCAAGTATGCTGTTACGATGTTCTTTCAGGGGAGACAGAAGACAGGTTTTCTTCTAGAGAAGATGCTCTCCCGTTCTGCGAGGGGCTGTTTTATTTCTGTAATACACTACTGAAAATGTAGTGAATTTACTGAATAAAACTACCAACTTTTAAGACAAGATCTGTCAGGTTTTGGCATAGCAGGGCATGCTGTTTTGTTATTCCTCAGTAAGGGCTATGTCAGAGATGTAAAATACATTCAGTATTTGTTCTATGCTACCTTTTGGAAGAGGGAAAAAATTTTGCTCATCTTCTGGCTGAGGACAATACAGAGACTTATAGTTTAATTCTAAAGCTTTCTTTAGTTGTTACTGTCACATTACCGATTAGAAGTAGTTCGTATGTACACTAATACTGATGGTGCAAACATACTTTCTGCAGACAGGAAACTTCCCTCTCTCTTCCTCCCCTCATACATAAATACGCCCTTCTCCCTTGTAAGTGTGTAGGATAGTGGTTGCCCAGGGGAAGTGGAACACTTTGTTCCAACTGTATCGTTTCTTTGCTTTTGAAATTATTCAGCGTGATCTTTGCTCAGTCATCATCAAGGGGTAATATGCCTTTTTTTCTTGTTGTGCTTTACTTCCTTTCCGTCTTTGACTTGGACTTTCTCAGTTGCACTGCCTGACTTGTGGTGCTTCCTTCCTCTGACTCTTGTGCTGAATGTGTGTATTGATAGAAGAGGGGCATATCTCTAATTCTGAGACCTGGGGGAACAAAGGAAAAAAAAACTCAAAAACATTTTTTGAAGAAAGCTGCTGTGTCCTTCTGAGGTCTCTGTTTGTGGCCGTATTTGACTCTGCCACTTCTTCCTCAGGCCTAGGATAGAGCTGTGATACAAGATCATATTGACATCTAGTGACATATCCTAGGATCTGATTTTAGTGTGTGTGCTTTCATGCTCAGCCTACCAGCCTTAGTCACTAGGCTACTTTGTCCTACTGCAGCTCATCTTGAGGTTCGTGAAGCCATAAAGCCTAGACTTGCAGTATCACTGTAGGGCTGTGGTTCTACGGCATTTAGCAGAATTTAAGAGAGAGCCCATTATCGCTGTCCTCTCCAGCCCACCTGTAATCTAGTACCTGCCTTCCCTGCTATTAAGCAAAACAATTTTTAGTTCTTCTGTCATCATAGGACCTTTTTTGCTAAGAACTTTGAACATACTGGGAGAACCAGTCAGTTTGTTTTTCCCCAGTACCAAGTATTGTGAAAATGGGCATTCTAAAAGCTAAAAAAGTGGAAACCAAACATGAACAGCTGGCAGAAGAATGATGAATTATTGTGGGCTGGAAGAATTTCAGATAGCTGTATCTCCCCCAAGTTTGTTTGGTTTTGGTGTTGGTTTTTTTCCTCTGTCACAGTGAGTTTGCTGGGTTTGATGGAGAATATTTCCTTTTCCTTTATAAGAGATGTATTCAACAATAGCAGAAAGTTCTGTGCAATGTACTTGGTACTTAGCGAAGGCTGTGAGAAGGCTGTGTAGATGGAACTCTGCTCTGGGATCAGACCATGCTTATTTATAGCCTCCGCCGTAGCGGCAGCATTGCTGAGAAGTGTCCCTGTTGCTGACATCTAGATACCGGTTCTTTCTTTTGCCAGGCAGTGTGCCATCACAGAAAGACAGTCTCAAAGTACGTGTTGAGAAACTAGGCTGCACCTTGTAAAGAAATCGTTCTGTTACTTTTAGCGCTTGGATCCTGTTTCAGCTAAGTATGACTATGCGGAGGTTACCAATGAAAATCTCCTACAGTGTGAAGTTACCTTTGGATATTTGAAGATTAAAAAATACATGTATTTGCTGGTAATTGGAGTTACCTGTGTTTAGTAATTTATATGCATGTCATCCTCTGCACCCCATCCCATCTACCTCTGGAGACATCTGTGACTATCTGCTTTCATGATTTTGTGTTTGAGAGGGAACTGAGATGGTACTAGGTGTACTGCCCTTTCAGTGTTTAGTGTTCAGTGCACTAGGTGTTCTTTCCTTTCAGTGTTTAGCTTCTCTGAAGATCAGAAATGATCTTTTTCTTTTTTTATATGACCTACACATTAAAAAAAAAATTACTGGTAAGTAAACTTTTTAAAATATTGATTCCAGGTTCTACTGTAATACCAGAAGGTGGTACAATGTACTTAACTACTTCAAGTGGATATCCTTATATTTACCATAATGGAGTGGCTTATTTTCATACATCTGAAGTTGCTTCTGTTCCACAGCCATGGCCAGTAAGTAATTTATTTTTGTATATATGCTTCTCTGTGGATCAGGATGAGTTCAGTGTTTTCAAGTCCCTCCTGCTTCCAGTTTCTTTGGCTGTGCCTCATGTTTGATGTTTAAATGGTTTCCTTATATTAGTCTGTTTATTTTGTGTTTTTTAAATATTACTTAAGTTTATTGTTCTTCTTCAGGGGACTTTGCTTTGATGCGGCCTACTGGACAGGGTAGTTCAGAATCATTGTGGGCCCTACCCCAGGAGAACTTTTGTTTTACTAAAGAGTTGTTGGTGCTTATGACCCTTGATTGGCTCCATTTATTATTCCTCCATGAGTGAGCTGTTCTTGGCTGCAAAATATTATGCTGAGGATGAAAAGAGAACATAAGACATAAAACAAAAGTGAAATTAGGTAATTTCGTAGTCATTCACTTACACTTTTTCACAAATACTGCTTGTTTTAGGAAGAAGATAATGCAATTGATCAATTGTTTGCCTTTAGTAGGCTTGGGGAACTTGGACAGAATTTCTTGGGAAGTACAGGAAGGAGTTGTCAATCACTTCTTTTTTTTGTTTTGTGTTTTTGTTTTACAAGAGGGAAGGATTACAAGACTGCAGTCTGCATAAGGCACAAGACCTAATGTAGAGGACGAATCCTTACTAATTTCTGTAAAAGCAGCATTCACAGTGGCTGTACGTGCCACCTCTATAAATGAGTGGAAAATCCCTTCGCATATTCAGGGAAAAACTCAATAGAAGAATTACTAATAAATAAAAAGAAACTTTCCCAAAACAGATGAGAGCTGTAATAGATTCTTTTCCGTTGTTTATTTTGGCACTGTAGAATCTTTCTCAGTATTTAACTTCTGTTTGCTCTTCTAACAGAGACATGATACAGTGCTTCATAGTGCCTCCTCAACTTTAGAGGATAAGCATAAATACCTGTTGACATATTTTAGAAAGCCTTTTTGAAGTTCATACTCTATACTTCTAGAGAACTTACTCAAATCCTACCTGTTGGAAAAAAACAATACTTTTTGTGTTCGAGTACTGAACTTTGGTGCTGGTGCCCTGGCTCAGACCCACTGTGTTTCAAACAACTAGCACTCAATCTTTCTAGAAATAGCACTGCCTCTTTTGGTTTCAGTTATTTACGTATTCTTAATTTTCGTTGTTAGGAAAGTACCTGTATAAAGAAGTTAAGGAAAAAAAATGAAAATTTGATGTTACAGAAAACATGAATCAAATTAAAGATACTGATAATTTTTGGTGTGTATTGTGTGTGTGTAACAATTGGGTCTTTTTTTTCCATTTTGCATTCTGCGTTTTCATACAGTGTAGAGTGAATTGAAGTAGTTGTGAAGCAGTTCATTCCTAAATATTTGCAGGAATGAGGGAATTTCATGACATGGGAGTTGCACACCCTAGCTTTAACTACTCAGAACTAGTGGTTAACAGTCCTATGTTGTTCTCTACCATGACCATATATTTCTGCCCCCCTTTCTTTCACTGGTGTTTCTCTGACCCTAAACTGGGCCCCCTAAAAGAACCCAGACAGGTTTCTAGCTGGTTTAGCTCCCTAAACTGGCTCACTGCCAAATCAGATGAATGCTGGGGCTGGTGTGAGGAAGGGAACGGAAAAGGGAAGATTAGGTTGGGGTTGTGGAAAGGATGGGAATACATCGGTGACAACTTAGATTGCCCTAAGTGTTTACAAAAATGTACCTATGGTCAGGATAGCAGATGGCCTTAGCATCTCTAGACAGTGAGGGCCTAGTGCTTTCTGGAAAGAACTAAGTAAATATGCCGAAGTTTTTTTTTGTTTCGCCTCTAATGTAGGTCTTTAGAGACAGTGGTTTTGAAGAACCTAAGTGTAAGTTAAAACTTGGTAAATCCATTTTGAAAAGGGAGGGGAGGTGGTTCAGCGTTATAGTATTTCATAACTGTTCTTAATAGGAGTGACAATTTATGAAATTGCTGCATTAAGACTTGTAACTTTTTTCTTTTTAAGTCACGCTCTGTTTCCAGTTCACCTATGATGGTAGCTCAACCGGTTTATCAGTCTCCTACATACCATTATCAGGTATCTATTTGAAAATGGGTTTCAGACTATCGGTATTCCTTCCAGCCATGCAGTTTTATTTGCAGCACTGTCTCAGGTCTGTTTATTCCTAGGAAATAAAAAGACTGTTCAAAATAGTCATATAAAACAGATTTTAATTTCATTGAAGGCTTTCTTTTCACTAGAATACAATTTATTCTGCCTATGTAACTACATGGAAATGTAATAAATTAAAATTTTCTTTGGTGTTCCTAGACAACTGGCTTAATACCATCCTTAACTCTTATCATCTAAGCCAAACTCCTGCTCAAAGTAGGGCTGGTTAGATCAGGCTTCTTGGGAACTTGTCCAGTTGAATTTTAAATATCTCCAGTGATGGAGATTCCACAACCTTTCTGGACAGCCTCTTCCAATATTTGACCCTTCTTATGGTAAAAGACTTTTTGCCTTATAATTAGTTAAAATTTTCAATGTTCCAGCCTGTGTCCATTGACTCTTGTGCTCTGGACACCTCTAACGAGTCTGGCTCAATCATGTTTGTGCCCCATCCCCCACTTAGGTAGTTGTAGCCAGCAGTAATTATCCTCTCCCACCTTTATCCTTCCCAAGGCTGAACAAACCCAATTCTCTCAGCATCCTGATATGTCTGTTCTCCAGTCCCCTAACTATCCTGGTGGTCCACTACTGAATTTATGTAGTATGTCCATATTTTCAACGTGTAGTGGAAAGTTAACTGCATTTTGTATCTTCTGTTTTCCTAATTAGGCATGCTTCTTAGATGCTTCAGTATTTTAGCAGCTTATGAAATGCCCCAGTTAGAGGCTGAGTGGAAGTAGACAAAACTATGTTCCTGAATGATCTGGGGGCTTATGAAAATCATATTTCTTTTTAACTCAGAATTTATTATAGATTTGAGATAGGTTTGATTCTAGTATGTTGGGAATTCTAGTATGTGTAGGCCTATGTTCTTAATCATGTAAGTAATATTTTTTTTGTTTGAATTTAGACGCCAACACAGTGTCTTCCAAGTCAGTGGCAGTGGTCTGTTCCACAGGTAAATACAGTTCATAGTTGCAGCATTTTACCATTAGTTTGCATCTGGTTTAAAGGTACGGTGCACTTAATCTAACAGTGAAATTTCCCACTATTCACAACACTGAAATAAATATTAATTGCTATATTTTAACAATGCATTTGTAACACTTGCTGATACAATAGAAGGCATAAAATAGCATTTATTGAAATACCAAATACAAATCTGATGTAAAGAAAGCATCTTCTCCTCCCCTCTGGCAAAAAGTTTGTATTAAATTCTAGTAAGTTCTCAGAAGCAGGTAAAATCTGCCATATTTTGCCTGGTAGGAGAAGTTAATACCAACTAGCTCATTAACTGATACTAATGGTGATATTTCATTAGAGTATGGCTAGCAGAGACACGTAGACACAGAAGTATGGTGAAATTTGACCCAGACCCTTGAAATAGGAGGAAGAACTTGAAATTGCTACGTTGGTAATTTTGGGGGGAGACTTTTATCGGTTTTGTGATCTCTGTAGCAGAGGAGCTTCATATGGAAATCTGGCCACTCAAGGAACTTGAAGAGTTTGAAGCTAAAAGGAGGACCAGGTCCCTTAAGCTTGAACTGTTACAATGCATCCTCATTACTTTAGTAGCAGCCAGCCTTGTCCAGTTATGGTCAGTTCCAGTCTATTAACAGATGTCAGTCTGCTGCTTTGAAATCTGGGTGCTGAATTGCAGAAATACTGTGGGTTTTATTTTAAAACTAAAATACGTGGAGTTTTTTAATGTAACATTTTTGCAAGAGAAAATTAAACTGTGTTATGTTTCCGTGATCTTGAGAGTAAGTGTCAATTTTATAAAGTTTAGGATTTCTCTAACAATGCTCTCCAAAATGTAAATAAAATCTGAAAAATACGTAAAAGTGATTAAAGGACATCTTTGTTTTATTCTCCTACCTGACCTTTCTACCTACTTCCCCCTCACTTAATTCCTTTAGGTTATCAAAGATGAATTTGACACTTTCTTTTAAAGCTTTATCTTCATTTATATGTAACAAAGAAGAATGTAAAATAAGCTTTGGTATTTATAGTGCATAAATCACATAATTGATGAAAATAATGTGTTTTATTTCAGTCTCCTGCCTCTTCACCTTCATTCTTGTATCTGCAACCATCTGAAGTCATTTATCAGCCAATAGGGATTACCCAGGAAAGTGGATGCATGCCCCCTCCTCTCCTAGTGGAAGCTGCAGTTCCTGAGGTATTTTTGTAAAAAATTTTACTTACAATTGAAGTGTTTATCTGCAATTGAAAAACATAATCTTTTAGTTTATGCGCAGGCAGTTCAGAGCACTTACATCAGCTGTTGCCTGTATTTACCCCCCACACCTGTGCTGCTGGTGTTATATCATTTCAGTTGTCCTCAAGTTAGAGTATCTCTTCCTGTTTTCTAGGAGGATGCTTTGATTCTGGAATATTTTTGAGGGTCACAAGTGTATGACAGCAGTAAAAAGACTAATCAGTGTGTTTTGTTTGAAAATAACATTTAAATAAAATGGGAGTCAGACTCTTCAGAATGCTGGATTAGTCTACCCAAGCCATAACAGTTTCCTGAAGTAATTCTTTTTCTGTGTGAGTAGAAACTCATTTTGAAATATTCTGAAGATCAGAATGAATTAGAGTAGTTGAATGATGAAATAATTTTTCTCTTTATGATTTTTGTTGCTTCTATATCAATAGTATTTCTAATGTTTCTTAAGAGATTCTTAATGTACAATAAGGCCATTTCTTTATAATTGGATATTAAAAATGACAGTAAATAATTGGCTACAGAAAAAATTACTCTAAAATTGAAGATGTATTATGATTAATTGGTACTTTTCCTCTTTGATAATTCATTCCTAATTAACAGGGATGCCAAAATAAATGGTAAATTAGGACAGTAATCAAGTGTTTTTCCAAAAGTTGAAGAGTATTTTATTGCTACAAGAGAAGTTCCAAAATTGGTATTTCAAACATCTTAGGTATGTCAGGATTTTCCATTTGAGTAATTTAATTTCCCTACAAAAGTCTTGAATAATACAAGACTTTGGTTGTTGGGTATTTTCTTCCTTTTTTTTTTTTTAAAAGTGCATAGATCTCAGTATTTATTGTATAATCATAAATCAATGTTATTTTTACCTTTTGTATCTCATAAATCAGATATCAGCTTATACAGAGAAATTTTAAATCTGTGAGCACTAAGAAAAAAACACAAAATTAGTTTAGGAATATTTGGATGTAATATGCTCTCAGTTCACAGGTACATAATTTGTTCATGTTAAAGGAAGCAGTATGTGGAAATTCAGAAGATGGTGTAAAATTCAAAGAAAAGCCTGTGTATTATTTGTATGTAAATATCTTGTAAGTGTGATAATGCTGGGAATTACATTTCAGTATTCTAATGTACACATTTAAACACTGAGTGAAATGGATTTGTAGTAGAGAAGCATGCTACTTCTGTCAAGGAAAGTGCTTTTTGATGCTGATCTAGATAGACTAAATTTACCAAACTTTGGTATAGTGGGGAAAACATAGGTACAAATATTGAACTTCTGGTTTTTAAAAAGCCAGTAGTTTAGATCAAACGTTAATGCTATGTTAAAGTTAAATGTTAAATGCTATGTTAAAGTTAAATGTTAAATGCTATGTTAAAGTTTTAAGGAATCTCAACTCGTGAAAGGTTTGCAAAAACATCAAATTATGAAACAAGCTTTTTCAGCTCACTTTTTGTATTTATTTTTTTTTTAACCAGCTGTATTCTGATCACGGAGTTCAAGCACCACATCACCAGCCTTACGCCCAGAGTGCCATAGCCATGCCTGCACCTGTGAGTATCAAACTAAAGTTGTTAAAGTAAGCATTGTAGTCTTACTGTCCCCTTTCTTGAAGGGGGATGGTAAGAGAAGAGGGGCAGGGATGAAGAAGTCTTTTATTAATGAATTAATAAGGAAAACAGAAGCATTGCAGAGAAACTGAGATTTTTCTTCACTTGAGGCTTTGATACAGAGGACATAAGTATTACTTATTGTGGAACTATTTGGGGAAAGTAAAAAAATAAATATGACTAGTTATTTTAAAACTTGAGATACAAAGAAAACTGGAAATGAAAAATGTGTTTTGAGAGAAAACAGCGAACCTTGTTCAGTTCTTTGAAATAATGGTTACAAATCCTTGTCTCTCTGTCTCTGGATCTTGAGAAGTTGAATTCATTACTTGCAGCCTTAGATAAGCACCTCATGTTGTGGCGAGGTGGGGTTTCGGAACACAGAGCATGAAAAACTGTCCCGGTTGGCCGCCTGTGGGGGTGTTTCTGTACAGTTCTAATTTTGAACGGCCATTTGAAAATGTGATTCCTCCATGTCACCTAATGCAAGTCGTTGGGGTTTTGGGGGTCCCAGTTTAAGGTCCTTTTGCCTAAATTAGTAAGGTTGTTAACACCAACATATGAAATAATGTCTAAATGAGATTTAGCCTAGATTTGCCTGATAGCAAAGGGCTAAAGTTATCAGTAGTTTTACCTGATATTGCAGCACTTACTTTTCTGTGAAAGATGCTTACTCAACTACAAATGACAGACTAAATATGAATGAATCAAAGCTGTGTTACAGGCTTTTATATGTATTTTTTCATTTATTTTACCTTTCTTTTAAGAGAAGAATCTTTTTTCCAGACTACTGTGTAACAGTTTCTACTAAATATTTCCAGTAGAGGGGGCTGTAACATTAAGTGTTGTCTTGGAATAAAATGCAAGTACTCCAATAAAAAAAAGCTGAATATTAATTTGAGAATACTAATCCTGAGTGATTTGTATTTTTAAGAAATATTTAAAAGGGACTTGGTGTAACACAGTGATCATAATACCCAGTTTATATTGCATTTTCTAACAGTGTATGGAAAAACTTAAAAAAAAACAAACGGCAATAGTAGTCTCAAAATCAAAAATAAGTGCATGCTTACTGTATCAAATAGAGAAACAAGCTTTTTCACCTTGACACTTGACTTTTGTTATCTTTCCTAGGGCCAAGGCTGTACGAACAAGATAGTGTGAAGTAAGTTGCAGGGTAGATCTAGAGCATGGTAGCTCTTCCTCTTCTACAGTAATTGCCACAGTACCATGCTTTACCTTATAGCAAAGGCAAAGTAGTTTACTCTGTGATAAGTGATGATGTGTTAATTTACAGTAGAATATGTGCATGCATGGTAAACCCATGTTTGGTTACTGTGGCATAGGAAATGAGCTGCAAATTCAGACTCTTATTTATCTCCTGATATAATATTTTCTGTGTTTATTCATTGCTTTAGAAGTGATTTCACACAAGCCAAAGCTGGCATAACCCAGGAATTCATTCCATTTTCCACACCACCCATTTTCTGTGCTGGTAGAGGTTTTTGTGAGGCAATATGGTAAACCAGGTTAGGGAACTGATGTAGCTGAAGACGAAGCCCCACTCCCTCCACCCAAAAAGAGCTAACTTTAAACTTGGATCAGTTCCTCAGACCAGTTTGTCAAGAAACTGCACAAACTGTTGTACCTGTACAAGAAGTTTGAGATAGGATAGGTAAGACTTGTGTTAGCAAGGCAGATTTAAACTTGATGAAACTGAGCATGAACCCCGTCCGTTCCTTCACTGTATTTCTTGCTCATTCTTACCCATTTTCTCAGAAGTCTTCTGTTACCTATAATTGAAACTCTGCTTTGTTCAGATCTCAAGTAGATTCACAGATGTAGTTAAACCCTTACAAAAACTTGCTGAATTCTGATGCTTTTATTCATTACAAGGTGATGCCAAATAGTTTTTGACAAGTTTTTATTTTTATTTATTTAGTTAGCTTTGTTTAGTAGTAACTAGTAGTTCTGGAATATAATTCTTCCTTTTCAGATTTCACCTTACTTTTTAACATGCCCACTTCAAGTTTTGAATATATTCCATGTGTAATGAATATTATCAGCTTGTGTTATGTCTATCACTGTGGCTGAGCACTCAGCAATGATTGGAAAAAAAAAAAAGAGCAAATGTTGACAGCAGACTGCTATGTATTAAGCAAGTGGTTGTGTCATTGCCACCTGCTCCCTAGCTGCATAAAAATACTGCCTGCTGGCTGTAGTCTTGTGAAAATATCCCAACAAATATATCTGCTGCTTGAAAATTGCCAAGTAGTGGCCATGTAAGAGAGCAGATGCCTAAAATAAGGACCTTACCTTGATGGTAATTTCCTAATTGCCTCCACTGCATTAGAAATTGAGTTAGGAATAAATATATGCTTTATAGTAGGAGCTGTAAGTCATATGGTGAGAGCAGGATGGGTACAGCCAGTATCCAGATATTTTTTGCAATTATAGACTTCTTACAGCTTTCAAATCCAACAAAATGGATTAAATCTTTATTGAAGAAGAAAAGCACAAATTTCTAAGCCAGTGTTTCCATAGCTGTTGCGGATGTATAAAAAGAGAACTTAGTTCATTAATCATGTAAACTGTTTAGCAGTTAACAAAGGAAGCTTCAGTTTTGGCAATTCTGTAACTTATTTTTTATTCTCTCTATCACTTAAATAGCATTTTTTTGATGTAACTTTTAGTACAAAATTTGTAATAGTCTTAAATGAAAATCAGAAGAAAACATTTCCCAATTTCCAACCATAACTTATTTTCTAGATCCAAATTTGGTATTTAAGATCAGGTTAGAATCAAAAATACTAATCCCCTCCCCTTGATCATGTGTTTGCTAATGATCCTTTGTGTTTACTTGAAGGTGTTTCTTTAAGGGATTATGGCATATTTTGTTTATGAGTATGTGGAAGTGATTTCATCTTCACATCTATACAAATGAATAAGGTTGACATTCATTCTTAAAGACTGCTAGGTGACACTTGTTTTTTAGGAAGCATGAATTTTTTCATCTCTACTGGATCTTGTGCAGTGTTTCAGATCTTAAATCGTCCTCTAATAGGGAGATTAATGTTTGAATGCTTCTAGAGGACATGTATGAGATGATTGTGTTTGGTAGCAAGATCTGTGTGGTCTACAGTAACAGCAGAAACTTGAGGGAAGACTAAAATTTGTGTTCTCTGGTTTTGGACCTGGGAGAAATACCTGTGAGTTAAATTTTTGTTTTGTTGGATGGTTATCTTGAGTTCTGAGGCACTGGCCTGGTAAATGTTTGTTGGATATTGTGTGTGTATGAGGGAGACCCATGAGGCCTGGGGAGCTGAGCAATGCAGTTGCAGTCTACATAAACTGAGCAAAGGTGTAAAAGGTTCTGGTGCATGGAGGTAGGTGGGTTTTTTTGTTTTGTTTCGTGCTTTTTTTTTTTGTTTTGGTTTTGTTTTGTTTTTTTAATTATTCTTGGTCATCTTTTTCAGCTGCAGTATACCTGTCAGAGGGTAGGCATGGTTCTAGTCTCAGTCAGTTTTTGCTGTTCCCATGGTCTGTATCCAACGAATGTTTTAGCCAACATTAACAATATGGGATCATAAGGTGTCTTTTCCTGCAGGGGACTTTTTAGGTCCTTGGGGGAGGGGAGGTGGTATTCTCTTTTATTTGAGGTTGGACATTAAGCTTCACGGGTGGGGGGCAGGGGGAATCAGTCTTATGTTATCTAAACTTTTGACTCCTGTCCCTACACTAGACTGGTTGTAGCTGACAAAGTCTGACAATCTTCCTTTAATCTAATTCTTGGAACCTAAAAGTGCTATACACTGGGTTGGAGTGCAGAGCTATAGTACTTCTTTTAAGCTTACCCTTTTGTTTAGAAAATGTTCTGGAAAGGCACAGAAGAGTACAAAGGTAGTAAGTATTTTTTACTTTTTTTTTTTTTCTGAAAACCCAATTAACTCTAACAACAAGAACCTATCAATGATAGAAATGTATCCTGGTTTTCAGATTAGTTTGCGTGTTTGGTTTTTGTCACTATTTTGTTGTCTACTCCCCATAATCTTTTTTGATAGCTTTAAAATTGAATTTTCTACTTACTGTAAGAAAATATGTTTTAGAAAGGTCAAAGATTCTTTGCTTGAGCATTTCCAGTCTACAGTATATTGGCAGTAATTATATTGCCTCTAACTGAAAAGGCAGAGGAGGATCTTCCTATGTCAAAACAGAATTTAGGGTATTCATTTGTAATATAGTTCCTGTGTATATGCATTCAGATTGTAATGGTGCGTGGTGCCAACACCTTGGCCTTTTGGTAGTGAATGTTCTGTAAATTTAACTGAACTTAGAGCACTCCATTTTTCTCTGCAGTTAAGAGTAATAAGCTAAAATTTGTGTTCTGTATAATACACATAAATATACATGTGTTTATACATGTTTGTATATGTACATACATAAATTGTGTTTTTTATAAGGGGAAGTCTTGGTGTAATCATTTTGGGAGAAGTATAGTAATTTTATACTAGTACTGTGTGCTATTGTATGATAGTCCATCTGGAACAAAAAAGATGAACCTTACAACATGTTTTCTGTATAGGTAAGTATTCTTTCATTTATACACGCAGTGAAATTGAGAGAGAGAGAGAGAATAAACCTTTTTGTTTAAAGTTACCTTAATCTCAGAAACATAAATTTGAACTTCTAGTTGTCATAATATATTACTAACAAGAGGCTTGTCACCAGCTGTAGCAAGGTCTTATTGCCTGTAAAAGGGTTTTTTTTAAACTCCACCAAAAATACATTTGTTAATTTTATATTAACATAGAAAGGTGCAGATGGCATGCTTTTTCTCACATTGTTTCCTTCTGTGTTCTCTTTACAATATCCTCTTTTTTCTACTCTAATAGCTTGTTCTCATACCAGTTTAGTGGTGTTTTTTCTTTTGATTTCTCTGATATGTATGTTCTCTTTTTCTTTACTTGACAGACACTATGGAGCATTCACTATTAAGCCACTTGGGCAGCTCTAATCTACCTGTACTGATTTTTCTTGTCCAGTCCTTCCCATGTGGCCAAGATCCATCATCAACAAACCAGCTAGCAGTTGCTTGTTGTGGAACTTCAGGTCAGTTGTTTCATTGCAATGCTTGCTATTTACAAATTGGTAAATAATAAAACATGCTCTGTTAGAATTTAGCATAGTCTGCAATATTACTTAGCTGCTTCCTGCATGTTTGTAAATTTCCTAATAATTCTGTTATGTAAAACAATTTATATAATCCATGTCATTCATTCCTGGGATGATCACATATATATTAGTTCCATCATTATTTTCTTTCCAGTTCAACTTCCCAAGTTCTGTATGTGTTTGGATTATTATCCTTCAACAGGGAGGGAAATTTTCAGCACTTTAATGTATGATTTTTGTTTCTGAAACTGTTTTAATTCCTTTATTGACAACTCAACTTTTGACCCTTTTCTCCCTATTTTGTGTGATTTACAGTGGTTTGATTTCATGGAGTTATACTCCGGCAGCTGCTTAACTATGCTTTTTATTGTGAAAAAGGTGCTGCTTTTAGTTGCTTACACTTCTTCAAAAATTAGTATTTTAATAAAATGAAGCTGGGGAAGAATAAATGTTTTGCACATATTGAAATTTGTGTCCATTTCTTGTTTTGATAGCCTTTAAACAACCCGGTGATTTGTAGTAGGGGCTTGCTATTTGTTAAGGTGTGACTTAAGGTCTCTGTATGTCTGTGTCATTCATCCCCAGATGTGGCTTTTAAAAAATATTAGAGGTTTGTCAGTGTGAAACTGAGCATAGGTTGTGTGTTTTTTTTCTGTTGGGACCAGCCAATAGAGAGGAGAAAATGTGTTTGTGTCCATATTCTAATAGGAGTCAAAACTAAAGAAGGAGTAAGAGAAATAGATTGGGACTGAAGTCCTGTAAGGTTGATATAATGAAAGCTAAAATGAGCAGGGACACTGGCACTAGATGGCCGTGGCACCTAGAGATTTAGGAAAGCAGTGCACAACATGATGTGCAGCTGGTAGGTGATGGAAAAAAAATGAAATCTTGAGATTAAAGTGGGTTGAATATCCTGATAGGGATGTAGGAACTACAGCTGGTTGTATTAGGAAACTGGCAGAGACAGAAGGGAGGGTGAAAAGATGAGTAGGTTTAACAAACAAACAAACAAAAAGTTAGTGTGCTGAAAAGGCCTGAGCTAAGAAGACAAGGTTAGAAAACAAAGATAGTTTGCGTCTGTCACGTGGCATAGTAGTAGTGGGAAGAAAGGACTCAGATTGGTTAAGTAAAGAGAATAAAACAGATAGGAGTTCCACAAATTGGATACAGAACAGATGAGCTACAAAGGGAGACGGTAAGAGAATTTGATTTTAGGAAGAATAAAGAGAACAGTACAAGTATTCTAAAAACTGTTCTTGCCAGCACCTAAAATGGTAGCCCTGTTTTCTGGATCTTGCCATCCTTTGCCAGCAGCTCGTGGTGTCCACTGACAAGTCACTTAATCACAGTCTGTTGCCTGTTTGTTAGTTTACAAATAGGACAGCTATCAGTTCTTCAGCTCAAGTTTTATAAATCTGAGTTTTAGCTACTGAAAAAATAATGTAAGCATTATTATAAATTCCTGTAGTAATACATTGCTCTAATCTACATTACAGAGAATGCAAAAGTAAAAAAAAAAAAAATAGAATTGGTTAAATAGTTTTGCACTGTAACATTATAAAAATAAATTTTCCCTATCCAATTAGAAAGAGGATACGATTGCCTTAACTTGACATACTTTACTAAGGCTATAATGATCAATGAACAAAACTTGTTGGTTTTTTTTTTTAAAGTAAATAAATTCTGAACTTGTTCTAAGATTCCATAGTTGTAAATAAAGGAAGATATTTCTTGCCACTATTGATTTCACCTGTGTATGTAATGGAAATCTGATTTTCCTTTTTGAACTAAGTCTGTCTAGCTGTTGCAATACCAAAATGGACTGTAACTTTTCATTGAAACATTATTAAGGTAGTAAATGGGACACACTTTGAAATAGAGGAAACAACGCAGCATTTTTCCCTCTCTTTAGGAATCAAGGTCGCGTTCTGTGAGAAGAAATTTTTCACATCGTTCGTCTGTGAGTCTGAAACCTCGATATACATGAAGTCCCCATTTTCATCCTAGAAAAGATTACAGAATGGAAGATAAAATTCTTACACCACCTTCTTCTACAGATTCTGTAAAACAGATTTTTAGCTATCTGCTTTGCTAACATACCTATCACGTGGAGGATGTGTTCTTCCTAACTTCTAACATTTGCCCGAAAATGCCTAAGTTAAAATACTGCTCCTTTTTGTAAAGAAATAAAATGAAATTTTGTAGTTTGGACAGGTAAAAACACATGAAACCATGACTTTATCCTGCATTTCCTTTCTTGGTAGAAATACTGTTACAGGACAAAATGGTGATTTCTGATACACAGCCTACTGTATAAACTTTGGTTACTAACATAGATTGAAAACCAGCATACTTTTATTAAAGGGAAAATTTAGCATTTAATTTCTGGATTACATAAACGTAAAAGATCCATTAGTTACGAAGTAAAAGCCATTTTCCCCCCATACTGACAGCGTTTATGTGCTGTGGGTTAAAATCTGGTTATTTAAATCTATGTGCATTTTGTTTCAATTCCAATAGAGTTTGTCTACTTTTCTTTTTTTTTGCAATCAGTATTTTCTGCTTTTATAAACTGTTTTACTTATGTGCCATGTTTAGTGCTTGGGAATAATAACTTTTTAAAATAAAATTTGGACCACTAGTTTAATAATTACTTATCCTCACATGAGGCTGACATTTTTCTTGCATATGGTAAGCGGTAAATTTGGTTTTATGGTATGTTTTTAGCTGTAGAAAAAGGCAAGAATTGACTTCTTACCATTACAAGACCGTCGAAGACTTCTCCTTGCTGCTTTGCCTTTTTCTGTTGGCTGCACAAAACTTAGCAGTATCAGGAGTTGAGATGGAGTACTACTTTCTCCTCAACTGCAGGAAAGGAATTTTCTTTTTTTTTTTTTTTTTTTCCCCTTGATTCTCCTCTCACTCCCCTAGGATTCATTTTATGCTTTGTAAAAGTCAGACTCCTCAAAGGTTAAAATACAACCTCTGTAGTTAATAGGAGTGCAAGCTATGGCGTATTGCTTATGTAGCACTGAGGTCTTTATTTTATGTGTGTAAAATATCCTTGAGCTTTTCAATTTTTATCTGCTCTCTAGTAATTTGGGGGTTTTCTTTTTGTTGTTGTGTTTTTTTTGGTTTTTTTTTTTCCATTAATCATTCAGGGATCTTAGAGTGGGCATTATAGTCAGTAAATAATCCACATAATATGTAAATATATTTAAAGATGATTCTAGCAGTCAATAGCATTCTTTCATATTGTGCAGGAAGAGAGGTGGAGTCTGGTTCTGTTCTTACGCTGTTTTGACACTGTTGTGAAAGGAGATGCCATGTACTATGTCTTGGTTGCAAGTTTCCTCAGGTGACTTTCCACGTTTTGCTAGGTAGAAAAATCTACACAAATATAATTTAATAGTTTCTGTTTTTAAAAACTTGTTACCATAGTAGCTGTGGGGGATTGTTTTACTGATAAGTATCAAAAAAGATATGCAATTTGTTGGATACATGGGGATCTCAGCCTATTTTTGAGGGGGGAAATACTCATCACCTGCAGATTGTCATGTTTCTGAGCCAGTCTGTACCACTAAAAACATCTGTACAGTTGTTCTTCTGTTTTATTTTTAGATTTTTAGAATTCATCGATATATTGCAGAAATCTTGGCACATCATAACAATAATTTGTTTCCATGGAAGAATTTTTACATAGTAAATATTTTTTTTAATGAAGCGCTGTCTCTGAAGGGGCCAAAGAAAGGTTGTATGTTCTGTTAGAGCTTCATTTCTTTTATCATGAAACAAATACGCATTTGACACAGGATTCAGAAGATTTAGTCCCAAGTCCTTATTTTTGGAATTCACAATTTTTTCACCAAACATGACTTCCCTGTTTTTAAAATGCTTTAGAGATCCAAGAAGTAAATTTTACAGTGAGTACTATATTAAAAAAAAAGTGCGTACAGGGAAGTCTTTTGAACTAATTGCTTGAAAGTGTACAAAAACTGTGCAGTCATTTACATGTCATATCAGATTGTGGCTCTAGTCCAGATATTCTCAAAGTGTAGTTTATTTTCCATTAATTGGTACAGATGTTAGATTGTTGATAATGAGTTGATCCCATGGCCTTTGCTTCAAAGAACATTTACTTTGTTTTTACTTGCATGTGAACTCGATCATTTGGAAGGATAGTCAGTGTTAGGCACAGGAGTCTACCTGCAGTGTTCTACTATGGGGCCTATAATGTCAGTCCGGAGGTGGTGTTGGTTAGGATTGTATCACCAGGTCTTAACAATGCTTCATTTTGATTCGAGAGACCTAGAAGAGACCAAGACGAAACTCTGAATGTTGGCTTTCCTCCAGGAACCACAGGTCACTGTTGAAATACTGACAGCTCTCCATTCATGTTGTAGCTCGTATTTCTTCAAAATGCTTGCCGAGAATGATGGCATAACATCAATCAGTAGTAACTGAACCTTTAAGCCTCCAGTAGTTGAATCCTTCCATAGGCACAATTGAGGCACAGTAACTGACTTCTGTAATTTCGTTACAGGGATACACAAATGATATGCGCTGAGAAAAGACTACATCATTTCCTCAGGTAGTGCCTAAAATTGCATTATCTTGATGTTGTAGCATTCGTGACTTTTTAAATTTCTTACGCTACACAGTATTATTCTCCTGCCACTTAAAATTTCCGTAGTAAGGAAATTCCTGTGCTTTTATACAGAAGTCATTTAGTTAACTGCAGATATTAAGATCGTGATCCATCACTGATTTTGGGGGTTGAAGAAGGGCAACATTGGTTTTGATCTTCTGCAGTTTCCCATTGATAGTTGTAAGGCTTTACACACGTGCTAGGAGGGAACACATCAGATTAGGACTGTGGCCTATGGACATTCAGTAGCTACAGCAAATAATGGTCTTTGTGTGCTGCTTGTCGCATTCACGTATTAGCAAACTGAATTAATTTTCTGGTTTCCACCCCCTAGAATTTAGAGACCCTGCTCATATCTTTTGTTTTCTACTGAGCTAGCTGTTACAGTATTTCTAGCAACTGTTGTCTATTTAATGTTATATTTATATGGCAAGATATTAGTTCTAATATACTCTATTAGATAACACTGGATAAAAACCTGTAGACAGGCAGAAAAGTTACCGAAGTTATTTCTCTCCTGTGTGTTTGTGTTTGATCAAGAACTATTTTTTTGCGTTAATTAGAATTCTCTGGTTCACTGACATTTTTTGGTTCCTGCTACTTGTAATCTTAAGCATCAGAAGTCCATTCATCGTCCCTGAAAAACTAAATTTTTCACATGGAATTGGCAATTCTTTGTATTTTGAAATTCCTTTTTCAAAATAGCTAGTATTAAGTCAATGATCAAACTGCATTCCAATAGTAATTGAGCAAAAACTAGCAGAACGCGTGGCTCTCTTGAAATGTTTTTCTCTGTTTAACATAGTTCTAAAATGCGAGAAGTTGTACGGTTGTAAAATAGGTTTTTTTACAGTAAAACAGGTTTGTGGCTTTGTAATGTTGAAGTACTACAGTAGTTTCAATTCACCTGGTATAAAAGTTTGTTTCCTATGTAAGTAAAAAATACATGGTTTAAATCATTATTTTAAGGATCCAAAGTATAATGCCAGTGTCTTGATAGACATGTGCAACCCTGTAAGCAAATCTTTGTAAACTGTTACGCAGAAAATCCGAGTAGAAATGTAGAAAGCTGAACAATAATATGCAGCTCTTGTTTTAACAATGTTTAATAATGTAGCTAAGAGGTAATGAGAAAGTGTAGGTCTTGTACTGCCTTCTTAGACTTTGAGTCACAAATAATTTAAAGTATTGAAACTGTAATTCTGAGGGCCTCACATGGTCATTTTGTAACTCTCCGTGGAGCTGCAGTCTATGTAAGTGTGTACATTAAAGGTAAACAGAATACTGTTCATAATATTTCCAGTTGTTTTTAATCAGATAAACTAGAACATCCAGTTTCATTCTAGAATGCGTGATTGATCACATGGCTGTGTTATCTGATACTGTATTGCAGATACAGATGATCTAGTTACTGCAGCCTTGATAAGTGAGATACTGTGGGTGTGCATAGATAAAAGCTTAATACATTTGTAGATCTCGGAGAACTGTTAGCAGTTTTGTAAATCAAAAGCTCTTTCTGTTGAAACTACTTGTAATATAGCAATAATAAACAAGTTTCTGTAGTTCGTAAATTTTAGTAAAGTTCTGGGTTGGTAACTAAAAATTTAACTCAAATTGGTCCCTATCTGGTGCTTGGATTGTAACTTTTGTTTGTTTAATTGTAATATTGATGAGTAGTTTAAATATGGGTTTAGAAAAATATGAAAAATGGAATTTATGAACTTTATCATTAAACTATGCTTTTGCAGTCACTAAAACAAACTATTGTTGTCAGCTCTCTGTTAATTATTTTTAGAACCTTGAGTTAAATGTTATTGCAGAAAAGCTGGCTTTTCTGCTCAAATTAACATGTTTAAAAAGACTGCATGCCTGTTACATTCACAAAATTATTCCTTCAAAGGAAAAAAAAATTAAAAAGTTGCCAAACCAAGGAACCTTCAGAGTGGAACACTGCTACTTTTTTTAACATCTTTAGAAATGTTTTGCCCATAATTTATTTAATCAGATCATTCTACAGAAAAAAGAACTAAATGTCAGTGTTTTGTTCTAGTTAAAGTAATAGTTCTTGGGGATGGGGATGTGAAAAATCTTTGACAATTGAATTGCAGATTTTTTCTGATGGAATTTCTTTTGTTTTTTCTGTCATTATCCTGTCCCAAGCAAAATCTTGACATTTGCCTTGAGTCATAAAAGACAGGAAGTAAGCCTAAAGAGAAGTTCAGAGAGGAACTGTGAAGTTCAAGTGTTGCAATTTGAGATGATTAACATTTAGGGGTTTTTTTAATGCATTGTTTTTGAGTCCTGTAGCTGTTCAGATAGCCTCAGGTTCTGGGGAAATCTAACTAATTTAGCTTGTGTTTGTAATTTGCTCCCTTGTATCTTACGTGTCTGTCCTCTGTTAAAAATGTTCTATGTCAGCGATGACTGATCTATAGCTGAAAATAATGGTGATGGTTTTAAGTGGAGCTCTTATATACCTTTAAGCTGCAAACATGACCCCAAGTGGGAAACATGTATGGTCCAAATATTATTTTACGTTTTGATTTTTGTCAGGGGAGCTAAGAGTTATCCCTTCTCTTTCTTGTTAGTTCAGTCAGTTTTAGTCCTAGTGAAATTTTTATAAATAGCAATAATTTATTCTTTAGGTAATTGGTACAGGTTTAAGGTATTTGTATTTCTGATGCTCACTACTCTTTAACCTCGAATAGGAATGGATCTTTAAAGGCCATGCAGTTTGTAATAGTGAATTTATTCCAGGTAAGCTCATCAGTTAAAATGTTTTGAGTGAATAACCTTCTCACAGATGTGCTGCCAGGGGTGTTTTTGTCCCAGTGGTGGTCTAACAGGCTGGAAAGTGTGAGATACTCTCTCAGAAGCTTCTAAATTGTGATTGCGCAGGAGTCATTTATCATGATTGTGATACTGCTGAAACATGTTATAGCCCTTCTTACGAAGGCCTCGATACATATTTTAAAATTTAAAATAAAATATTGCTGCTTTTGAAGCTTTTTGAAGTTGATGTAGCATTAAAGCAGTATGATTCCTTTCGCTTTTAACATACTAGTCTATATCCTGATCAGAAAGAGAGAGGTATCTTTAAGGAAACATTTGCTATGGATCCTGGTATAGCTGACTCTCTGAATTGCATATTTAGTAGCTTATGATCTTTCTTGAGTTTTGGTATCCATTAAAAATTAAATGCTTATAAGTCAATTTCCCTGAATTTGTGTTTATTATTTCTAGCTTTTATTTTGCCATCGTGCATGCATGGACAAGAAGGAAAATCTTCTGGGTACCTGCATTGTTTTCATAATTTTCCTTAGGTTTTATGATTTTAATCAACAGGAAACTCAGATGACTTGAAAAAAAAAAGAGAACCCATATTGCTGTCAAGTACTATCTCCCATTCTTGATCTTTTAAGATACTGGGGGAGGCAAGGTTTAAACTGTATTATTTTATTAAATGGTTAATGCAGGTCATATTTGGTTTTGGAGAAGAGAAGGCATTCTTGTAAATAGGCTTTGTATTCAAGTCAGTTTATCACAGATGTTCCAAAAACAAAGTGTCATCTTTCTAATTCTAGCAAGAGAAACTTCGTCAGAAAGGGGTGCCAGCACCACTTGTATTCGGTATCGATGCCGTAGACAGACAGGCTGCCTTGGATGTCAGTAATGTTAATAGTGAGCAGATCAGCATGGTGTCAGGAACAGAGGGACAGCTATTTCAAAACATCAGTTTCAAGCATCAGATGATGTCCTTACATTCAGTAAGTTTATTAATGTAATAAGAAAGACAAACATGCCTCCCACACAAATGTTTTCAAACCTCCCATGACACTGACAACAGGGAACAAAGTACGTCATGAGGAAGGGACAGGAACAACCTTGAGGTGTGGGTGGACAGCAAGGCTTGTTGTCTCGCTTTCTGGTCAAAACTACTGTGCAGAACTGCTGTTGCCTCTCATCCTGTACTGCTAGAAGACAGTCGATAGTCCAGCACTGGACCCACGCTCCTGTTGGTGCGCTGCTCTTTTGCCATCTTCGTCGTTTTTCCGTTTCATCAGAATAAAAACCGTAGGGGGATCCGGGAAGCCTTCCACAGAAACATAAATTCCTTTGGATTAACTGGTCCATTGTTTGGCTATCTTTGTTTGCCTTTTTAGAAGTCTAAAAATTATATCAAGCTTCAATGAATGAGTCACATGCTCTTTCAGTGAGTGTTGCTGTGACTACCACACCTCGGTGAATCACAGTGTAGTTTTAGGGATCTGTTCTTCTCTGATAGCAGTTCCCAGAGCCTTTGCATTTTGGGTCACTGGAAATGGACTGTTTTGTAGTATTATATCCACTTTACAACAAGATACTATAGCTATTCAGGCAGTTCCTTAAGCAGCTCTTGAATCCAGGAATCTTATGATCCTGTTCCTTTCCTGAGTCACAGGTGCTTTGATGCAGTTTTGAACTCCTGTGAGGGATGCTGCTAGTTCTTGGTTGGCTTTGTTCTGTTTCTTATATTCTGATGTGGGACCTTTGGTTTCACTGGTTCAATCTAGTGACTTTTGAGTCAAGTCTGCAGTGGCAACTTGGAAGCTTATAACTACGTAACTGATCTGGGGTTACCCAAAATAAGGACCGCTGTTTTTATCCATAACAGTGTTTCTGTGTTGGTGTCCTAAGAGTTTGTTTATACTATGAAAAATCCTATATGCTGTGAAAAACCCTGAGAGGGTTGAAACATGGTTTAAGCCTTGTCATGAAGAGTTGAGAATACAATATTCTGGCCTCATTAAAAATGTAGCTATCTTTAGCTAAATAAAAAAAATGGCAACCAGCTGGCAACTGGACTAGTGCTGCAAGAAGTTGTTTTATTTGCAGCTATCTTAGTCATAACATGGCTTTATACAAGTGGTTACAGTGGATCTTGAGGATTGTGTGGAATGAAGCAGCAGGATGCGTGAGGCTGAGTGGATGGTTTACACATATGTCCCATATAGCAGCAATTCAGGGATGACTTTTACTGAAGAAAAAAAAAAAAGGGTGTTTGGGAGCAATTTTTGTGTAAGCAGACGTGCAGGAAGCTGAAGAACTGAGGGTATTCCTCTTGCTTTCAGCACCTGAGAGCTTGTTTTAAAGTCTATAGGATTGAAGTTGTAATTATTGCATAGGCTCTGCAGTCAGTGATTTTTAAATTCTTCCAAAGTTAAGTACCTTTAAACTATAATGTCTATTTCAAAGGGGATATAGTCTGCAGACTTACCATTCCTGGTAAGCTACTTAAATAAAAGTTAGATCACTTCACTTGCAGTAGAACAGGAAGAAAACCACAAATGGTTAATGCCTAACTTGCAGCGATTGATTATAGAAAATGTGGGCTTTTTTAATAGGATTAATATTTTTCAGTGGAAAAAGAAGTAAAAAGCTTTTTAAATTCAAATATGCAGTTCCTTTCGTCCAAAATGGTATTATGAATCTCTGGTTTTCTCTAGATGACTCTTAATTTCTCTAGGTGCAGTCTAAAAATAAAAAGGTAAATTTTCTAACTTCCCATCCTGGCAGTAACAGGGCCTTAGAAAATCGATCACTGTTCCTTTGTTTTCCCATGCATTACCATAGTCTGCATCAGGTCTAATACAGTTACAAGTGACTTGCAGTAGTTAAATGTAAGAGCAATGAGAGCCCTTAAAATTATACTAAATTTTCAGGACTTAAAGAAAAATATACTTAAGAAACAGTATTGAAAGTCTGTGGCTGTACTAACTGAGGTCAGCCTGACAGAGGAGAAGAGAATTTCAGTTGTTCAATACCCATGAAAAATGGGGAACAGTGTCTTGTAACTATAGTCATATATAACATTGAAAAAGTCTTTTTGATTCGAAATGAGGAATATTTCAGTGTCATTTTTTGGTGTTTGTCAAAACCAATTACATAAGTTGGTTTTAGTGATGTAGATTCTTACTGATTTTCTTGACAAGAAATGTCTCTACTACATATTTTTACATTATTAGAATATATTACACTATGTTCATGGGTGTTTTCCTCTGGAAGAAAGTTCCTGTGGAAAGGAAATAGGAACCAAACTTTGAAATCTAAAATAAGGACTAAACTGCTTTTCATTTACTTTTCTACCCTTTGAGATGCCAGAAGCAATTTCCTCTTGAAGCTGACTTCCTTTCTGGAAATGATTTTCGTCTCCAACCATGTTGAGGCTCTTTTCTCATTCTTTCATTCTGACTGACTTGCTTTTTTTCCCTCTGACTTGCTACTGCAGTTGAGTAGAACTTCTGGACGTAAGTAATTACAGACAAGTTTCTCTCTGACTTTCTTTTTCAGTTCTTCTTCCCCCCTACTGCCCCCCCTTACCCAGTCAGTCTAGAACGACAAACAAAGCACTATTGGTGTCCTCTGCAAGAGAGCACTGATAGGGGGCTGGCTGTAAATTGACGTGGCATGGAAAAATCTCTGCTAGTTTGTAGCAGCTCTAACACTGCTGCAAAATCAAGCCTACTCTTACCAAGTTTGTAGCTTGCAATCGTCACGGGCTTACTGTTTCTGTATGAAAAATGAATGGAAAGTACCTTTGCTTTTTGATTTGGGAACCGGACTTTTTCTGTATTTGGATTTACGGCTAATAGAAAACAAAATCAAAGGGAATTATTTGGTTACTTTTTTTTTCCCACTATAGTGAGAGCGACAGATTGTGCTGCTCCCCCCACCTCTTTCTGCAATTTAATCATTTGCAGATCTTGCCATGGGGTGCGGACTGAGAAAGCTGGAAGACCCAGATGATAGCAGCCCTGGAAAAATCTTTTCTACATTGAAGAGACCGCAAGTTGAAACAAAGACGGATTCTGCTTATGAATACGTATTGCTGGATTTTACTTTAGAAGGTATCTTTTTATGTTATATCTTTTACTATTCTGAGAAAGCAAGGAATAAGATAACTTAGTTCTGTCTTGCTTGACTTACAGTAAATCTTTGATACTTTTATCAAAGCCAGCCAAGACGTAAGACTTTTATTTTGAAACACAAATCATGACGAAGGTCCTCACTTAGATAAAATTACAATGGAAACTACTGAAGTATTTTTAACAACCAAACCCTCCAAATTACACAACGGTCCTTGTTAAGGAAGCTGGCTAAAAACTGTTAGAGATTTTCCTAGTTTCCTGTGAGTCAGATACTGCCATCCGTACTCACTTTGAATAATGGTTGTCTGAATTCAGTGTGGCGGTTCAGAAAATACACTGTGCCTGAGCATTAATTGAATAACAATTTTTTTAAATGTGCTCAACTTCTGAAAACAGACTGTCATTGTCCTTGTTACTTTATGCAGAAGTAAGTCTGTTTCTTAGTTGTATACCAGGAGTAGCTTCCCCTCTTATGCCCACCCCGGTCTCTTGGTAGCTATTTTAGTAAGAGTCTTAGTTTTGTCTTACTATTTTTTCCAAATGCTTTACTTGTTGAATAGTCTTTTGAAATCGTGACCAAAATGAAACAAAATTTGTATGCGTAGCTAGAGGCAGACAGTGCTCTGTGGGATACTTCCTTCCCGAGGGTGTCCCGTCTCTAACAGAGCAACTCCCTGTTCCACGAAGTTGAAAACATAAACAAGCCCAGATGGCTGCCCTCTGAGAACAGACAGCTCAGTTTTGCAGTCACTTTGTAGTAACTTGCATTTTATAACAACCCAGTCTACGGGAAATTCTTAATAACATTCTTAAAATAACATTCTAAAATTCTTTAAGAATAACATTCTTAAAAGCATTTGAAGTAAATGCAGTTGCTACAAGGGTTTGATAAAGGGAGAAAGTGTGTGTGTCCTGTTAAAATTTCAGGAACTCTTTCATAAACAAAACTTGTCCTCTGCTTAGTTTCAATTCTAAATTAAAGGACTGTAGTAATAATTTTCTTTTAAAATGTGTCAGTCTGTTCATTGAAAAACTGCAAGCTAGTAATAGAAGTCACATTCTGTTAAGTTACAGTATTTGACATCCAACTGTATTTGTTCTGTTTATTTACACATATAGAGAGTTTCTCACTGGCTTGTTCTTTTTGAAGAAACAAAACTGTTGAGTAAGTAGTAGTGGTAACATACTGGAAATAAAGCTAGGCTGCCTAATGCATACATGAATTACCTACTAATCTACGGATAATAGAAAGGATACTAAAACTTTTTTTTGGAGACTGAAGTGCATTTAGTGTTCTTAAACAGTCTGTGTTCTGAATAGTTTTGCTATATTTTAAAGTAACACGTTTCTGGAAGTGTTGTGTAAAGGATTTGTCGTAAAGGTGGTTGTGACTTAAGAAAAAGCACATCAAACAAGTGCAAATAAAGGTATATCTATTTTAATAACGTGTCACTACAGCAGTAAAGATTCATTTTCTCCTGTTTAGTCTGATATTCAGAAGTGCTTGGCTTCAGTGACTTACTCTGGAATTATGAATGCTAAATAACAGTGAGATCAGTTTTAGATAGTTGCTTAACTTTTTCTGGTTTCAAACTGTAAGCAAGTGGATTTGTAAACACAGGTATCTTTCTGTTGAATCATTCTAGCTGTGTGTGTATTTGACCTTTAAGATATTTCCTTTAAAATATTTTTTTTTGGGTGAGGGCTCTACTCTTTAGAGCTAAGATCATGAATACAGAAAAAAATGGTGTATTTACTATCTTGGAGGCATTTCTGAATTCTGTTTGCTTATGAAATGTGGGATTGGCTAAAGTACTGTGGGGAATATTTGGGGCTTTTTTTTTTTCTCTCCTTCTATCCCAATCAACTTGCTCGCATACTTGTTGCTACTTGAATATCCTTTGGCTAAATGAAACCTGAGTCCGAGCCTTTTATCACTTTAGACCAAAACTAGTTTTCACTCTGCTATCAAGTTGTGTGTTATGTCTTCATGGCACTCTGTATCTGCTGATTTCCAGAGCAAGATCTTACCCAACATCTGAGATTTCTGTTGGCCTGAGTGACTTGTTACCACTGGATCTGGTACCAAGTAAAACAAAATCTGCACTTAGTATCTTTTATAAGATCCTGCAGTAAGCTATGTCCTGCTTTAAGATAAAAGTATAGCAAGCATAAATGCATTATTTCAGTTTAATATGCCTTATTCTCTGCTTCATCAGATTTATGCTATGTGAAGTCGAAGTGAGCCTGCTGGGGAGACTTTCAGGAGTCCCTGATCTTCTCCCAAGCCACGATGCAGATTAGGTCAACCATGCTGTAGTCTAAATTAGCTGGCTGGAGTCCCTGCACATCTTAAATAGTTATCAGCAGTGTATTGTACCTTGGCTTCTCCCCTCCTGGTCCCCAAAATGCTCCCATCCCTATTACAAAAATCAGCTTTGAGTTCCGTGAAGGTGGTTCTGCATCAGGAGAATCCCAAATAAGAAAATTACAGCCAGTCTTTTATTTTGGTGGCATTGAATAGTACAAAGGAAAGGGAGCAGTGGACTCTGAAGTGTAATTTTAAATGCCTGTCAAGGATTGTATACGGTCTCGATCATGAGGCATCTCAGTTACAAAAACAGCTGTTATTTTTTTGAGGTCATTTTAACCATAAAGTAGGGATAGTTTAAATATTCCTACTCAAGCAGAATGCTTATGCCTTTTCCACACCTCTCCTATTAGGGAAAAGAGGGAATATTGATGCAAGGATATTTCACATCAGCCTACTAAGATGACATGCTGTGAAGTTCTTGTCACTCTGAATAACAGTATGAATATGTATGAAGTGGCTGTTTTGCCATCATCTTCAATATCATGCATCTCAAATTTACTATAAAGCTAGCAAGATAGCTGTAGTTCTGTTATTTGTAAAAGTATTTTGGCTGCTTGTTGACAGCACGTCAGGAAGGAAATTTCCTTAATGAAAAATGGTTAAGACATTTGGAAAATCAGTGAAGTGGTGATCATGTTGCATATATTCCTGCTTTTTTGGCTGGTGGGCTGTAGAGCAGTTACTTCTTCAATATATAGTTAATGCCTCCTGGATTTACTATGAGTGGAATCATGGGATGGAGGTGTTACTAAGGGCAAAATATCATCCGTCTGTGAAACAGGGGGCTGTGATATACTGTCTGCTTTAAAAAAAAAAAAAAAAAAAAGAGGCAAGGTAGCACAAGAAAGTGCAGCAGTCCTGTCCCTATGACTGAAAATGGAAGAGTTTACATTAATAGGTTGAGTTTGCTGGTTATCAGCAATAAACTGTCGATATATATGTTAGCAATACTTTTTGGTAGTGTGCATTTCCCATGGTACACGTTATTCTGGTTTCTCTTGATAGCTTTTCTGAGCTCTTAAGGCTTTTATAGTGACAAGCAAAGTAGGCCTCCATTCCTTTTTCCCTTTAGTAAAAGTTGGTATTTAAAAGGATTTGAATGTTGTAAAATATTAGTTCCTGGTTTGTTAGTTTGTTTTTTGTTTGGTTTTTTTTTTTTTTTTTTAAAAGCCCTCTATAATGTGTATATATCAGTATTATCCTCATTTTATAGTGGGAAAGCAGTATAGAGATTGATGTTTTACAGAACACGTCACTCACGAACCAGCAGAATTCTAATTCAGTTTATTAGAATAAAAGATTTATGAATCTTTAGTTTGCCTATATCTGGTTTCTGATACTTCAAGCCAGTAGGACAGTTAGACTTTGTGACTTGCTGTGTTCTTGGTAAAGTCCTTAAATTCCTTGCTATTGCCCACCTACAATATAGGGCAAGTAGATAAGAGGATGTAAGAACATGAAATTAACTCTAAGGAATACATTTACAAAGCGGCGAGATTTATGTCATTGCATTTATCTGTTCTTTTTTGGTTTATATCATTTTTTTAAAATTACATAATCAAAAGAGAATTAGTGTATCTAATTGTTTACAGTTTATTATGTGGTTTGAAAGGGAATGTTTAAAGCAGCATGTTAAAATGTTTATATCTCAAAGTGTTGAGGTCACTTAATTCCTATTGAGGCATCCTTTAATACAGTTGAACACTGGTCTTAATGCACTGAAAGCCTTGCAAAGAGAAGGACCCATCAGATCACAAAAAAGTATGTCACTTGCAGCAAGGGTCACTAATAAAGACCATCAAATTCCAAGCCAGGCTGTCTTGTCATAAGAGTTCATATCTGCAAAGGATGAAAACTTGGATGATGGCAAATATATGCTGGCAAAATTACTCTTCAGTTACTGTCTATATGAGTATTGATTTCCTGCTTTGTGGAGGCTTGGAGAGCATCTACAAATCCAGTTGGAGCTGAGGGGAACAGGAAATACTGACCGTCAAGACTTACTGTGGCAGAACATATGATCTGTTACCAGTGTGAAATCTTCCTTTTCTCTGTGCAAAAGCTATGGATCAGACCATTCAAAAAAGGTTCACCAAAAAGTTTTCCATTTATCTATGTCGTTTCCCCCAATAGCTATGTAGTACCTAGCTGCTGTCTATTGATTGGAAATGCTTGCGCACACTCAGAGGGATCCTCCTTAGAAATTAGCGATGCCACATGGCTTACTTAAGTGACATGTACTTAGGTCTGCTGGAAAAAGAAGTTGGGACTATGTTAAAATTTCAACCTGCAATCCACAGATCACTTCCAAGGGATCCAAAAAAAAGTATTTAAGCAAAACAAACCAGTTGTTCTAGCCTTAAATTCATTGTATGGGAATTTACCTTGCAACTAGGGTTGAAAGATGCTGCTTTAGTAAGTTTGAGGCTTTGGCTAGACAAAATAGTTGCTTCGTTAAGTGCAGATCTGTTGTGTGTTTAGATGTTGGTGCAGCTCTTAAATTAGCTTGGCAAAGCTAGATCCAGCAGAAAGTGTTGCCAAATAGATTAAAAATAGTTTGTATTAGCTTGTAAAAATATGTACTTCCACTAGTTGAATACTGTTGAATCAGCTGTGAGTCTGTTTTTTTCTTGTATAAATAGAACTGTAGCTTTTTAGTAAATGCCTTGTGATAGATTTTGTGTGGTTTTATATAAAAGGAACTCACCCAAAAAGTCTATGGACATACACAGTATAATGTGCTTCTCTTCTGCTTTCAATGCTTTTAGCTTCCTCAAATCCAGAAGTTATCAAGATCAGTTCTGTGTTGGATATAGCATCTAAGGTGGAAGAATATTACAGCAAAGGATATGTTGCAGGAGCCGTTCATCCTATTATACTGCCAATTGGGCGTAGAAGGAATTTCCCTGCAAGTCACATGTATCGAGTGGTACTTTCACGATTAAAATTAAGGTAACGGTGAAATAATTTTAATATATTGGTCCATTACTTAAGCCATTTGTAAATGGATTGCTCAACATGCATAACTTATTATCAACTTGAAATGAGCACCTCCAGAGAATCAAATAACTGTTCCTTGTCTAGAAAGGTGAACAAGTAAGTAATGATTTTTTAATTTTCTTCATTTTCAAAACTTTTGTGTTTTCACTTTTCCCATAAGAGCATTATTCAGGGAAGATGACCTGTAAAGTGTGAATTACTTAGTTTGTCAGAGGTTAGTTTATTTTTCCTTCTTATTAAGAAGGAAATGATCATTCTGTGATTGGGGCATACAAAACCTTGGTTTTAACACTGAAGGAGAGTCAAGAGTTTGTGTTCCAGCTTCGTCGTCTTGTTTATTACTCTTGTTTTCACTGCATTGTAATCACTATGTGATTGTACAGAAAATGTACAAAGAAATTTTACCATTAGTTCCTCTGAATGCAAAGAAGATAACCTTTTGCTCTTATTCTGAATAGCTAGAAAAGTGGATTTCTTATTACATTAAGAGCTGTCATGCTTCCCCTTCCCTCCTGAGTACCAGTGCAATGCACAAAGGCTCTTTCATTTTCTTTTGGAAGACCGGAAGGGTGTGAGTTGGAAGATACACCCTGCCACTCCAGTAATACTTCTGTAAAACATGGTTCCTTTGAGGGAGCTTCTCAAACGCTTTGTTTAAACAAGCGTTGTCCACGGTATGCGCTGCTCATACAACTTACCTTTATAAATTCATCTGCAGACAAGGTGAATGTTGTCCACGTGGGCAAATGTTTGAATAAGAAAAGCAGAATACTTGCTCTCTGGAACTGAAGCTTCGAAGAGCTGACACTGCCAGCACGCAGCTCACACAATTCACCTTATCCCTGTAGATGTGGGATCCTTATGAATTTGTGGTTTGAACCTTTAGGCCCTTGAATAGGTGAAGGACGAGCCCCTGCAGCCTACATGTGAAATTGTTGGGTGTAGGTGCCCAATTTCCTGTGCCGGTGCCATATGTACCTATGTTGGTTTTCCTATAGGCAAATACACCTTCTCCGACTACTATCTGAGTGTGTCTCATTGATGTTTCATTGTAAAGCAAAAGACTGTGTGAAGGAAACATCAAATAAAATCCTATTATATTATTGATATACACCAAATACTGTTGTCTGAGTAATAACCTAACTGGCTTTAGATAAAGCATGATGAATACTATTCTTTAACTTTAAATGGAAGTTAAAGCTTGGTGGATTCTCAAATCTGAGTGATTTAAACATTACCTAGCACAAAGTAATTGCTACTGCATTGTATTTTTAGTTTTTGCCTACACTGTATTTCATACAATAGCTGCAACTCTGCTTTAGTTACAAAAGCTAAACAGCAGCATGTTAACAGTGTGAAAGTACCATTTCTATTGATAGTATGTCTTCCACAAAACTGAGCCTGTTTTGTGCTTGCTGAATTTATAGCTTAAATTTGTATTTTTTTTGTATTATCAGAGATTTTTGAGTTTGTTTATTACAAAAGCACGGCTGTTTGTCAATAAAGCTCAGTTTCCAAAAGATGTCTATTAACAGTCTTCAGATTAAATTCCTGTTAAATATTAATATTCTTACCCTGACATTGTAATGCACAGTACCTGCCACTTTGTGTAAGAAACAGAACAAAACACCAAAAACCACTGAGTTCTAAATAAAGGTATGAAGAAGCATTGCCAGGATTTCATTCATAACTATTCCAAAAGAAAAGAATTCTATGTGCAAGCATTTGCCCAAGTTAGCAGCAAACTACTGACAAAGACTGCTTTCTTTCTGTGTTCTAGCCAGAAGCATGCAGCACCCAGAGGACAAAGGCACCCCAGGCTGGTGATTGAGGAATGTCCTTTAATGTATGAAACACTGACAAATGAAGTAGTGAAAGAACTGTTGGAAAAGGTAATGGAGGGTTTTTTCAAACTTCGCTTGATATTTTTATTTCTATCATACATGTAAGTTATATTTAGTGGTTGATTTTTTTTTTTTTTTTTTTAAGTTTTGAGTTTTAACCTTGGTTTATTTTATAGAAGCTACGAAGTCTTTTCTTGATATGAAAGGAGTTATTTTTCTTCACTAGTTGCTTCTTCTAATTTAGGACCTAGTACTGATCCCTGTAAAGCTTTGGGAGACTGGCCACTTACACCACTGAAAGCAGAGTCAGGCCCAAACTCTCAGTCAGCCTTTATAAAATGGTTGTATGATAGCTTTTTCTGGAATTAATATTTAAAAAAAACTGAAGTTTTATGTTGTTCTGGGTTAAGTAAGGTATTCCTAATGAACACGAATATATTCAGTTTCTAAGATAGTTTTTTTTTTTTTTTTTATTCTTTAACAGAAATACAAAATACACAGGAATTGTATTAAATATTTACTTGGCACAGCTTTTGAAAATATTGTATAGTTAAAGAAAACTAAACCTCCACTGGAATGCAAGCTCTAGTTCTAGTTCTTTTTGTGTTTCACTTCCTCTGCAAAATTGAAGACTTGCCAAAACAGGAAGCTATTGTTATCGCTCTAACTCTTGTAATATCTTTTACATTAGCTGTCAAGGAAAGAAGTAGAGGAAGAAACATATTGGAGATCTTTGATGATCTTTGAAATTATCACAGAGTTGTTTAAAATTTCTAAATGGCTTGTTTTGAAATTTTCAGGTGTTTCAAATTTAAAATGGGATTCCATTACGCATTTATACTATATGTGTATTGCCAGGTTGGTTATATAGCATACTAGACAAACATTTAAAGGAAAAATACACTTGAAATTAGCAGTGCTTCAGTCTTGCAAGCAAATCTGGAACAGAAGTAGTAACTGATTTTAAACTGCTCCCAGTGTTTTAAAAAGACTGAGCCAGTAATCCAATATAAAATTACTTTAAAAAAAAAAATCTGAACCCATGAGACTTCGTGGCATTTCAGGAAAAAGATTGTCGTTTTGCCTCTTTTTCTGTATGTTTCTTGTCACATTTAAAATTATTTTGGTTGTTTTAGAAGCAGCAGCTCTGTATAATCACAGTGATTGGCATAGCGTATCATTGCTGTACATACGTAATGATGGTAGATAGTAACACTTCAGTCTATCATGGTACTAAAAAGGGATTGTAGTACCATCAGCTATTTGAGTGTTATTCACTCTCTTGATTAATAGTTCATGTGAGTTAACTAGGTAGAGATCCCTCTCTCTGCCCTCACTAATCCAGTACTTCCCAGGTGATTTCTTCTTTCTGGGCTGGGGTTTCTGTACTTTCCTGGAAGGACTTTATTGCACAGGGGAGCTTGTAGCACAAGATGGCAGTGGGATCACCTTCCTAAATGGCAGCACTCCTTATTCCAGAAAAAAAAAAAAAAAAAAAGCCCTCCCTCCAAGAACAGACACATCCCACAGGTGGCACATATTCTACTGTTGTATTTTGAGGCTTCAGTGCAGAGGAGAAGACCCACCACTGGCTGAAAGCAGAGTTAAGAGGGTTTTAATTTGCTTCTAGCTCCCTCCTTTCTCTGCTCCTTCACTACTCTCAGTAATAGTGAAGCTGAGTAGCCTTTAAGGGAACCAGGGGATAATGAATCATGACACATGACAAACAGATATTTCATCACATGTTTAGAGAAACAATACTATTTATTGCACCAGCATACTGCTTATCACCACGACACAAACAGTAAAATACTTTGGATTTGCTCTAAATGAAGGATTTTGTATACACTAAAGTCAGTACCAGTGTTGGCCACCTTATTTGGCCTGAGTCCAAAGACATGCTGGAAGACTTGCATTTACTTTGAAACATGGGCAGCATAGGAAGACAAGCCACCCTCCTGTAGTACAGTGTTGTGTCTTTATGTCCTTGAAAATCAGCAGTTTAGTTAAACATAACATATATATAGAAGGTTTTTTTTAAAAAAAGTTACATGCAATTCTAAAATCACTTTGCATATAAATTTCTGTTGTAAACACAGGTTAACGAAGCTGCTAAAAGAGGAAAGAAGTTTGTGGGCTTTGTAACACAACATTTTCCTCAAGCTAAAGCCTGTAATGGAACAAGCACAGATGGAAGTGCAGAGCTGGAATCAACGCTGGGCAGAAGAAATAGGGAACACAGAAGAAAAAATTCTGATGAAATCTATAAAAACTGGAATGAAGGGACACTGAGTGGTCACTCATCTGAGAGTGGAATAGAGGAGGAAATGCAAGGAGAAAGCAGTCTGTTACAGGATGCAGATTTCCAGTTTGGAAAAGAAGTCAGCCCTGTTAAACCACGAAAAGGAGATGGTAATAAATGCTGCTTGTTTATTGTAGAAGTAAGGTATTTTATTGAGCTCTTGTTTTAAAAAGGTGTTGAAAAAAAAACCAGAACAGCGTGTTCTATTGTATCAAATACTGGTTTTGGAAGATGAATCTTCCTTAAATGCGTACGTATTTCCAAAAAAATTGCCAGTTGAGGAAACAGGAAATATTTTCCTTTCGCTCTATGTATGTGTAAACTGTGCTAATGTATTAAAATGATATTTCAGTTCTTATATAGAATATTATAAATCTACTGTCCATATGCTAGTTTTTAATTTAAAGAAAAAAACCAAAATCACCCACAGTGTAATTCTCATTTTAAATGTGATGCAAACAGATGGCTTTTTTGCTTGATATGTGTATAGAAAATATGTGGCAGTAGAAATCTTTTATTTTAGAAGGGTGCAGTTGTTTTAAAACCTTTTTGGAAATGCATATAGTTTTCACATACTCTTAATATTAAATCATAAACGTGTGATGGATTTCCAAGAATACGTTATGATTCCTGTTCTCCTGCCTGTTTCAAAACTGTCAACAAAGAGATCCCCTTCCAGCTAGAGCTGTAATTTTTTGTGCTTCTAGCCAACTCACATAATGTACAGCAAACAAATCCGTTCCTAATTGATTCTTTCTGGTTAACAGGCCTTCAAGAAGCATCCTGAAAGAGGTCACTTAAATTAATAAATTGACCATGAAATCAAAGAGGATAATTGTTACAAAATGAATTTACACTAGGGAAAAGTAAGCATTAAAAAGTTGTATAGGAAGGAAAAGCATCATTGAAAAATGTTGGTGCTGTGGTAGAAAACTTAGTTGTAGAAGAGTCTGAGATACTTAGTGTAGTCTGAGTGAGAGATTGCCTGAAACAGTGACTTCTGATACTGAAGCACTAAGGCCTCCTGGTTTGCTAGGAAGAAAAGGTGAAAAGGAAGAAGTAATCTAAAGCATGAGAACTAATGCAAGATAGTATTGTGTAGAAAGCAGGCAGTATGAAAATTCCACCAGATTGCATTTTGGTATAATAGGTTCTTCCCTGATGGGCCAGACATGTTTTAATTGCTCTCAAAAGCAACCTTTTCACTTTCCTGTTAAGAGTTAAGCACCCTCTCCAGTTTGTCGACTGTCAGGATAATGACTCTAAGCACTGAGATAATCAATGTCCCTCTTATTTTTAACACTTGAATTAAAGCAGTTCTTGTACAACCTGCTGAGCCTTTATAGCATGATCTGTTAAAGCTTAACTCTTTCCTTACAGCTTGAAATAGTGGGTTTGCTGTATCTTGCAGAATAGAAATCCTGTAAGCAAAAAGCGGAAAACTCTTGGTTCTGTTAAGGAGCTTTGTTTGTGCAGACTGGTGCGACCAGGTATATTGGCAACCAGCGCATCCCCTACATGCAGCGTTATCAGGAAATTCTTCGAAAAGCTTTGGGCAAGAATATGCCAGGCTTCTCTACTACTAGTCAAATACTCCGTAAAGTTATTGGAGTTCCTAGGACAAAACTTACGAAAACTTAACCACCTTTCTTTGTAAATGTTGTATGTAGCCATCATTTTAAAAAATGCTGATGTGCATTTTCAAGAAAGTCTTACATGCACGTTCACCTGTCAGCCTCACCTCTGTGCCTGGGAAGATCATGGAACAGATCCTCCTAGAAGCTATGCTAAGGCACATGGAGGACAGGGAGGTAGGGCCGCAAAAATGATCAGAGGGATGGAACACCTCTCCTATGAGGAAAGGCTGAAAGACCTGGGGTTGTTCAGCATGGAGAAGAGAAGGCTGAGGGCAGACCTTATTGCGGCCTTTCATACTTAAAGGGGGCCTATAGGAAAGATGGAGATAGTCTTTTTAGCAAGGCCTGCTGCAACAGGACAAGGGGTAATGGTTTTAAACTAAAGGAGGGTAGATTTAGACTGAACACAAGGAAAAAACTTTTCACGATGAGGGTGGTGAAACACTGGAACGGTTTGCCCAGAGAGGTGGTAGATGCCCCATCCCTGGAAACATTCAAGGCCAGGCTGGACGGGGCTCTGAGCAACCTGATCTAGTTGTAGATGTCCCTGCCCATTGCAGGGGGGAGGGACTAGATGACCTTTAAAGGTCCCTTCCAACCCAAAGCATTCTATGATTCTATGTTGGTGTGTACTGCCGCTTCAGTATGCCGTTTCTATTTAGGTCTGTTCAAAAGATGCAAAGCTGAGTCTGAGTTGTAGATTTGGGGGTCATAATGTATGAATTCTGACTATAAATACACCACTTGTAGAGGCAAATTTCTGATACACATGAGCAATTGAATAGTTGTATCAGGGAAACCTGTTTATTTTTTCTGAAGAACAAATATAAAAGTGATCTCACTTTAGTATATGGGAAAGGAAATTAAGGTTTGTCAGGGTAAACATGTTTATGCTAATACAACCACTTGTGGAGGTGATAAAATAAAACTGTATAGAAATGAGAGTCATCTCTTACTGATAGAGTTCAAAATTTTGTCCTGAATTTACTCCACCTTATTCCAGGCACCTGATGTCTCTTGCGGTGGGTGTGGTAACACTTCTCAAAACAGAGAGGGCTTCTCCCAGAAACTGATATTCAGACTACTTACAGTCCAAATCCTACTTTGGAAATCTCTATTTCTGGAGCCTAGAGAGACTAGCATCTTAAGTGGGGTCATCTAAACCAAGTTCCTTTGTTTTGGCAATGTGAATACTTCTGCTTTCTAAAGGTTTGTTTGCGTTGCTTTAGGCTGCTTAAATGTTGAAATATTAGACAATCTGGGAGCATTTTTTTGGCAACTGCTTTGTGTTATTTCTCCACAGCAGTGACATACATGTGAGTGTATTTGTAGAATATATTTGTATGTCTAGGACTTCACACCTTGTCACCAGTGGTTTCCTAAAATGGTATGGCTCTGTGAATTTTAATTTTTGATGAATGCTTGTTTATGACTTTGGTTTTGTAACAGCACTGTATTAATGCCTAGATATAAAAAGCATTTGAGGATGAGCAGATTTTGTGTGCTTAACTCACTCATCAGTTATTGTGTGGAAACCCCAGTAGGCAACTAATTATACTGGTGCTTCAGTAATCTTCAGAAAACAATGGGTAAAAATCAATACAGTACAAGGCATTCCTAACATTTAAAAATTTAGAAAATTGTCTTTAATCTTCAGTTATAGTAATTTCAAATATTTATAGTCAAGAGTTCCATGAGTAGCAGAAATGAATGTTTCCACTGGGTTTTTCTTAGCTCTAGTGTATTTTCTCTATGCAGAGCCTACCTACCTAAAAGGTCCAGTGATAACCCAACTGTAATATGTTCAAATTTTTCTCATATCGCAGAGCATCCCCCCCTCACACCTCATCCTGGGTGTGTTTAGGGCTTAAGGTGAGTACAGTCACATCAGGAAACAATTCTTAAAACTATTACTTAGAATTAGAAAACCATGTTGAAGTAAGAGATTAATAATATTTTTATTTTGGAGCACTGTCTTCCAGAGGCTCATTCTTCTTCCTTTTTCTTTTGTTAGACAAGCTATATACAGTCTTCAATGTTTTTGATGATGATTCTACCTGCTGGACCTATCATGAAGGCATTTTGTCTATGAAAGTAACAAGAAAGGGGCCAGTTATTAGTACACTGGAAGCAGACTGGCTAGAATTAACCACATTTTATTATAAACAAGGATTGTCCTTAATTGATTCTTTCGTACACTGGGAAACTTCTAAAGGTGAGTACTGTCCCAGAGTATCACGAAGCTTTTACTTGTTTATGTAGAACTACATAATTTGCAAAAAGTAGATCATGTTTTGTTTCTTGGTGTGAAGGGCAATATGTAAACATGTTCAGATAGTCATTGTAAATGTGTAGAATCTGATACCTGAAAAGGGAATAACTTGTCTTCTGAGCAGTTATAGCTCTGAATAATTGAAATTTCTGCTTTGTTTTACCAAATTGAGGATTTCCAAAGCAGGAAAGTAGTGTAGCATTATAATGAAATAAACCTTTTGCACTAGTTCTGTTTTTCTTCATTTTGTCTTTGTAAAGGAGAAGATAATGGGGGGGGGGGGGGGGGAAATTAGGTACATGTTTCCCTGATGTTCATGTTCTTCTGCTCAATGTAGATACTGTGCTGTACTCTGAATATTTCTCATGAGACAAAAGAGCACCTTGAGTTCTGATTGTGCTTACTGTACCGTTAAACCGAAGTCAGGCATTCCCTGCTTCCCCCTTTCTCCAGCTCTTTGCTGGGCTTAAAGATTCTTTCCAAAAATGCCAAATTGTATTAAAATTCAACTGTTGATCCTGAAGTTTCAGGATATTTCTGCAGGTTGTTCTGGTCAGATGTGGCCATATGCAGAGAGTAGAGAAATCTATTCTTGTCCTCGCCCTTCCCCCTCAACTGTAGGCAGATCCTCCAGGACCTTTTCACGTAGCTGAGACAGAGGTCTTCCCTGGTCCCTGCTGCGTCCTGCACTCTACTGCAGGAATCTACTAGCTCATTTAACATTCAGATTGTTACAATGATAGAGCTTCAGGCCACAGGATTTTCAAATTTTCATCTTCATTCCCTCAGTTTCAGTTCAATCTCAGTTTTTATTCTGCAGAGATCCTATCAGCTCTTTCAGAGTTCCTAGCCTTCATCCTCCTGATGAACAGACACAAGCCCAAGGTCAGCAGCCCTGCTGCTGGCCCAGGCCCATTGCTGCGCACCCTGCTGAGCCCAAAATCCTGCCCTTTGGCAGAGCTGTGAGACAGTGCTGTACCACTGCTGACAATGGGAGAAGCTCTTTATTGACTGAAGTATTTTGAACTCTAAAACTCTGTTGTTGGTAAAATATGTAATTAAGAGATTCATTTCCATTTGAACTGAATTTGTCTGAAAGCCAGAAATTAGAAGTGTTGCAAAAAGGACCAGTAGCTACTGTTGTGCAGTTACTTGAAAATAATGTGAAGAAAATGGTAGTGCTCTAGTGTTATGGGAACAGACCAAAAGAGTCTGACATAATTATTTCAGAATGTATTAATTATTGTAATAAATGTTGTTTGACAGCAAACTTAGAATTTATACTTCACTAATGTGATACTTTGTCTTTGGTTGGATCTGTTTGTCTGTCTTGTACTAAGTTGTTGGTGTTCCTTTAGAATTGCCTATGGCAGTACAGTGTAAGCAAGCAAAACACAGGGCTGCAGTGGAGAAAAGTCTTGTAAAAAGATTGTTGAAAAGGTTTCAGAGACCTTCAACGATTTTTGCAGTACTCAGGCTGATTATCAAGTGCAGTTGTTTACTTAATAATGTATTAAAGTGGCTTTCATAAGTCATTTTACATCTGCTTCTTACATGAATTATACAAGGAGGATAGAATTACTGGGGGGTTGAGTATTTTTTTATATTTATTATAAGTCTTATTTAATGTTGGTTTGTTTTGGTTTTTATTTCCTGATACTCTGATTTAAAATAATATGCATTCAGCATCCCCTTTGCAAGGCTTGGATTAGTGAAGAGCTTAAATTTAAAAAAAAAAAAAAAAAAAAAAGTTTAAGACACAGAATCTTTGGGACTTAGATGATGTGGGTTCTTCGAAAATCAAACCCTGAAAATAATGAGAACTCTTCAGTGTTCGTTGTTCTCCGTAGTTTAGTTTTGAGTGTGAATCACTGCATTTCTGTAGCTCTGCAATAAAGTAGATTTAGTGATTGTCAGAGGAACACAAGCGCATCAGTATCACTATATTTACCTCAGATTGAATTTGGCAGCTTAGCCCCTCTCAAACTGCATGTTTTGTGCACATAAACAGTCTAACGGCACAGTTTGTATTGGTCATCTTTCTTGCTCTTAAATTATAATTCCTATCTATTGAAGTCAGTGGAAGAACAAAGTTTCCTTTGGGGGAGGAGAGGTGAGAAATCAGACTCCTAGTTTTCAATACAGATTTTTTAGAGCTGGAAAATAACTCTCTGGAGATATGTTACAATTCACTGAGGGGTGTTCTTGGCAGCTGTTGGAATTAATCTTCGCAGCTGTTGTCCAACAACAGTTTTACAGTCTTCCCATTCCCCTGTAGCTGTCTGCTCTTCTCTATGTGAATAACTATCCCATCTTTAATACCCAGGTTATGACTGACTTAGGGATTTCATGCTGCCTCTCTGCAGCAGTTGGTGCTTCTGCTTCAGCCCCACTTGACTGGTATGTGTTTCAATTACACTCATGGGTGGGACGCTGCTGAATTAAACTGGATATATTCAAAGGCACAGCTCACTATGTGGATGGAATTCTGCAGCTGATCGAGTGTCTGTAACCACAGTAAGAAATTAATTTAGCTGCTGAGTTCTTAAGCTAAAATGTTTGTTCTTGAGGTGAACATTGAAGAGTTTTATAACCAGATAGACATTTGGCATCCAACAGAGGGAAACCTAAAATGCTTTTTGGGGGAGAAAAAACATTCAAGCACTTGCAGTCATTACTAGAGTTACTTCTTGTATGTCTGCATGTACATCTGATTGTCATCTTCACCTCACTTTTGTTTGCTTTTAGACTGCAAGGTGTCTTTAGCAGTAGTTGTCCTTTTACACAGCTTCGGTGAAATGAGCACGTTTTAGCTATTGTTTTAATAAAAATAAAAACGCTGGATACAAGTCAGGTAGCTGCAGAAATCCTCCTCTTGTTTGGACTCTACAGATGTTCTACAGAGTCAGCAGAATTCTGTTGCTACCAGGATCAAAATGCAATACCCAATTTAAGGCAAGAGGAAGTTTTAACCGAAAAAGAATTTAAAAAACCCAAACAAAAAAACCCAAACAAAAAAACCAAAACAAAACAAACACAAACAAAACCCCACATTATCAATTCTTAATAATTACCAACTTCTGTGCTGTGCTGCCAAAAGAGGATGCAGTCATAAAAATAATCCAGGTAAATTCTCTTTCAGCAGCCATTTGAATCACTAGTGTTTCCTCCATCTGTAGCTGCCTTGGAGGCTTTCATGATCATAGAAATATCTAAGATCAGTAGAAGTGCTGTGGCAATATTTTTGCTTTTTCTGGTTTGTGTTATCTGTCATGCAGCACTTTTTGGTGGGGTTTTTTTTGGGGTGGATTTTTTTTTTTTTTTTGGAGTACTGATATTAACAAAGATAAACTATTGTAATGGACAGAATGAGCAGGTGAACCAGTTAGCTGCACATGTAGCTTTTTTCAGTAGAGGTGATTTTGACATACATGTTATGAATTAACAGGTTGTCTCAAATTACTGCTGAGCGGAGGTGTCTTGTGTCAATAACTTTAAAATTTATTCTACCATGTTTGAACAATGATCGAAAAAGAAATATTCTAGGATGTTGTAGGTGGACTGCCCATTTTAAGTACCTGCCTGAACACTGAAAGAAGGTTGAAGTCCATAAATTTATAAGATTGAGTATCTATGAATTATTAGGAGTTGTGCAAATATTTTTGTTTGTGCCTGAAGCCATATATTTAGTTGCATGTACAATCACATGATGTGTAATCCAAAAATAAAATATGTCCAATATCTCTACGAATGTGTGAAAGAGATATATATGTATGCAAGTATCTAAATAATCATAACTCAAACTACATAAATCTGCTACATGCAATACAGTAAAAAATAGTATGAATAAATAGTTGGTATTTGATGGTACATTAACAAGCATGCTCAAAAAATGGGAATTCCTGGTTTACGTAGCACAACTTCCATGCCAATCTGGTCAATTTTTAAAATCAGACCAGTTGCTTTCCATAAGTTTTCTTTGTTTGCTAGGTGGTTTTTTTTCTTTAAGTTTATTTGCCTTCCCTGAAGCTATGGCAAAACCAATCATCTCTTTACATCTCTTTGTGCAATATTGGAGAGAATTTAAATCTGATTCTGAGGATTACGTATTTTTACTGTTCAAATTTAGTTTAAGATAGTTAGCTGTCAAGGTACATCTGCACAAAAGGCTTCCCGATGGCTCTTGATGCACAGCTTTAGTTTGGGCCAACCGGATACTGTCGGGCTTCAACAAGTGAGTCAGGGAGTTGTGCTCTGAAATTTCCTTCCCATCAGGAATCTTCCTACAATTACTTCTGTTTCAGGCTCTTCCTGTGGCCGTTTACGTATTTGTTTAAGTCACAGTAGCTAGGCTTTCTACTTCATGCTTCATTTATCTTTATGCTCTCTCCCACCACAGCAAAAGTCACACTTTTTGTCAGGCGTACAATATTGAAGTTGAATAAAGGGGGTTTGTGGCCATCTGCTGGGGGGGATATGTTGAATACAGGAAACTGGAATTCAGAATTGAGCATGGAAGTGGCTAATGCTTTTGAGAAAATGAAATGGTTCAGAGTTCAATTTGTGTAGAAAAAGGGGTTTGAATAATAAGTTGACCTGCATACTTAAAGTTGTAATTAGACACAGAAATAACCACAAATTTGAGTTATTTGCTGTCTCAGTTCATTTTATTTTAGAGGACTGTTCAATGAGAAAAAGCAGGCCCACGTGTACATCTCAGTAAGATATCAACCTAAAACTTTACATTTCAGTTTATATTTTTCTTTATGTTCACAGGGGACTATTTGCCCAAATCTTTAGAAGGATTATTTATCTATGAAGAAGAAGGTGCCGGGGTTCCAGGTTCTAACAGGAAAGGAAATGATGCAATAGTTGTTGAACAATGGACAGTCATTGAGGTAAATTGATTATTTAGCAATGCAATTTCCTACTTCTAGTTTTCTTTGGTTTTTCCTTAGAATGCTTGTACCAGTGTTTGATAAACATTTAGGATGGTTCCTTGAAGCCACCTGCATAAGCTAAAGCCTTGAGTCATAAAAATGAAGTCAGACCTGTGGCCATTGGTTAATGTGCATAAAAGAAATATGCCACAGGGATTCTGGCCTGACATTTACAAATGTTCATACCAACAAATACAAGCACCAAAGAATTTTTTTTTTTAAATGAATGTGTTTCAGACCAATTTAGCATAATGTCAGCTCCACTGACAATGTGCTGTAGTATTTTTAAATAAAAAGGATAAGAAAATAGCAAAAACTGGAAACAGAATAAGAAAAAAATGATAACAAATGAATTAAGTATGGTTTTCAGATGTATTATTCTTAGTAAAATGTTACTGCTAAATATGAAACACTTCATTTTTTCTGATAAATTTACAGGTACTACTGTAGCATGGTACAGCAATAAAATTATTTAATGTTTTTAAATATTTTAATATAAGATTATTGGTATGAATTAATGACATCTGAAAGTAATTGTTGGAGGATACTAAGGGCTTACTTTTGAAATACTCAGTGATAAATACATTTACTGATGTGAAAAGAAACAGCATAAAACTAAGATTTTGTGTATTTAAAAAAAAAAAAAAGCCAAACCCAAACAAAACAAAGAAACCAACCACCAAACCCCAGATGCTTCTTATTCAGGCGTGAAGTAAAAACCTGAATACATCAATTGAGACACCTACTCCGGTATTTACAAAGTTTTAGGCGTTAATTTAGCAACATGACGAGTCCAACAAACGAGATGTGCTTTGAATGTCTTGCTGAGTCAGGGCTCATACCTATAGTTAATATGCTCTGTTTTCCTAGTCTTCTGTAGTCTTGAACTTTTCAAATTGTTTTGTTTGAAATAGTGAATCTCCACCAAACAACACAGTTCTATGTCATCTCAAAGGATTCTCTCATTATAAATAAGAGAGGAGAGTTATTGTAATTTATATGTAGAAATGCAAATAAAACCTGTACAGAGTCTCTTTACTACTTTTTATAATTATTAATGTAGGGGTGTGAAATTAAAACAGATTATGGACCTTTATTGCACACGCTGGCTGAGTTTGGATGGCTCCTGACCTGTGTCCTGCCTACACCTATCGTACGACATGACAGGTACCCAAACAATAGATTACAGCATTTCTGGTCTATACATCTCTGAGAATTATCAGGTGATTACTTGTGTACTTAAATGTAACAGGAAGCAAAGTGCTCATAATGTTAACTGCATATAAAACTTGAGATGTAAGTAGCTTTATGGTGGAATCTTTTTTACCACGCTGTTTTAGGACTGCTGACTTCAGTGAGTTTCAAACTAGACCAATAATACTAAATTTAAAATACATTGTTTATATCTAAACTTTAAAGACTTTATTTATGAAACTTTTTGTCACATACTCAGTCCCCAGCAATGGGGCAGAAATGGGGTTACTCATGCTTCAAGTTTAAACAAGTGTTGAAATGTTTCACTAATTTAGGACCTTGGTGAATGACTGGTTTAGACTATATAAGAGGTCATGTTGTCACAAGACAGTCATGCAATATTTATTTCAAATTGGGGAGGAGAATGTGCTAATCCAGCAAACTACTGGGCTGTTTCTCTTCTTCTTTAGTGTAGACTTTATGTTTCATTTCAAATATAGCACCAAACTACTGGATTTTGGTTCTCTTACTGCAATATTTATGTAGATGACTGAGGGGGATTTGTATACATAGGAACAAAATAGCAGACCTGCATCCCCTATAAGGTTCTATGGGGGTTTTTTTGCTGTTTTAAAAAAAAAATACTGTGCTTTTCTACATGGTATCAAGCTAAAAAAGGCCAGTGAAACTGGATTAAGCACACATGTCTTTTTTTTCTTTTTTCTTTTTTTTTTTTTTTTCCACTGTGTGTTTTCTTTAATAGCTGATTTTAACCAACTGGTTAAAAGCAAAGACAGAAGAAATTGTGGTCAAACATATGGCATGTTCTATTTTTTTAAGGATCTCTGTGTGTTGTGTGTTCTTCTGAAATGTATGAAATTCTGAACTTGTAAAGCTCCTGCTCCAGAGAGAAGCAGTTTTCAGAACATGAAACAAAATGGTTATCCTTTGATTCATTTCTTCAAACAAAATTCTGTAGTCTAAGTGTATTAGCTTTGAACATGGTGACTTGTTAAGGGTATGTGAACGGCTGAGCCTGGCTTTCATACACAGCTGAAATTTTTGGCCGAATCTTAGAGCTTGAGAGTAAGCCTTCAGGATCCATATCTACTTCTTGAAGGACATGAGTGGACAAGGGGAGAGAGAGATTTTAGTAGTCATGGTGCGCTGTGGGTCATAGGATGAGAGAGAGAGAGGTTTTAACCTCAAACCTCTTCTGTCTTGCAAGCAGTGTAACTGTACCCATCCCAGTAGGGTTTGGACAGCAGGGGCAAGATCGTTCTGAGCAGCTGCTGGTCAGCTACTCTGTGAGTACCAGTCTGTGCTTGCAGCAGGCAAAATGATGTATTTTCTACCTCATAGATTGCAGAGCAAAGGCAGGGCCATTTAATAGAAGCTAAGTGCTATAAGGAAAAAAAAGTAGGGAAAAGCGCTGTTGGAAGTGCTAACAGATTGATTAGACTGGACCTGTTCCTTGAACTAGTAAGAAGGTAGTATACCAGCAAGATATTTAAGTTGCACTACATGTCTGAAGTGGCATTGCTTCCCAGATGTGAAACAACCAGCCCATTAATAGCTGTGATCGTGCAAAAGGGGGTTGTGACCTGGCCAAATCTGAAGTTGGATTCATTTTGTATCAACACTAGCATAATTCAGACTAATGACAAGCATTTGTTTTCTGGCCTAAAGGGTTGGGTAGGTGTCTGCATGAATTGTCTAATACTTGTTGTCCTAGTGTGGCTTGTGAGATACTTTTGGAAGAAATAGGATAAATCACGTCTTATGTGCCTGTTGTGTATCTAATATACAACTATTTAATTTTCTGTTAAAAAAAAAAAAAAGCCTACGAACAAGATTTCCTAATTAGGAATTAAGAATTCTTAGGAGTCCAAAACTGAATGTGTTTCTATCCTGATAGGCTAAGTAGTGATTGATAAATACTATTTTTAGGCATTGATGTTGGTATTTAAAGAGGAGAAGAAATTCCTGGATGGTTACTATGTGTCTGATATGAAAGATGCCATTACTGTGGTGGTGGATTATCCTAGGAATGCAAGTTAAATGTCTCAATAAAGAAGGACACTTCATGCTGCCTAACAGCTGTTCTTTTCCCAGACTTGGAACTTTGACCTCAAAACCCAGCCTGAATATTAACAGGCTTCAGAAACACTGAAAAAACAAAATGAGCAACATTTTGGGACAATCTGGCCAATTCATGTTTTCATATTTTTTTTTAAAAAAAGATTTTGGACAAAGTATATAAAGAAAATTCTACGTAAGAATAAAATATGTTAGCAGGGCAGCCTGCTCCCCATTTTTATTCACCTTTATATTTTGCTCTAGTTTCTGTTTTCTTATTCTAATTTATTGCAAAACTTTCCCTCGTCTCAGATTTTCTGTGATCTGTTCCTAGCCTAATGCCCACTGCTTGTCTGCAGACAAAGAGAGTGACCAACAGGCTACCAGGTTCTGGGGTGTGACAAGATTGTCATGCACTGATGTGTTCCTTTTTTTGTTGTGGGTTTTTTTTTTTTTTGCATGGTTAGGATTTGAAACAGTTTAAAAAAACACCAGGCTGTAATGTCTGTTCCTGTGTGGTTTTGTTGTTTGAAGTTTTTCTTTTTTACATATGTTTCTCTCTATAAAATAAAATGTCCTGTTGTGTGGAATGTCATGCCACGTGGTAGCTGAATGTCATGGATCACTGTCCTGTTTCAGACAGGGCAGCAGTCTGTAGGTCTATTTAGTCCTTTAACTCCTACCACAAGGGCTAAATCATGTTGGATGCAGGAAACATTTCCTTGAGAAATGTTATCTTTGCTGTTACAACTAGAGCAATGGTAGATGTCATATTCTTGAAATGTACAGAGTTGCTTTTTTGTGCAATGTTGTTTGAAAAATAAGCATTGGGGGGTTTTGGGGGGTTTTTTTTGGTCAGCACACTATAAAACCCACAGAAGTTCCCCGCTTCTGTCAAGTGATTCTCTTTTTCCAGGGATATGAGAAAACAGAGCATGAAAAAAAGTGCATATGATGCAATGTTTGTTGTATCCATCCATATCCTGGGTATTTAAATTTTGCCAGCAGTCACTAAAGAATTTTTTTGACCAAAAAAACAGACCAAAAAAGAATATAAGAAAGACCCACAAATAATATTAGTGACCTAAAGAGCCTCCTGCATTATATACAGCCCTTACTAGGTAAATGTTTTCAAGACAAGAGTTTGACTAATTATGCCAAGTTCAGAAGGTATATAGCAAGGATAAAATGAAGAGTCCTTTTAGGAGTTAAATCTAGTGACTGGGGGAAAAAAATCATTAGAAAATACTTTGCTGGTAACTTGGTGCTACCGCAATTACTAATATGACATTATCATGAGTTTGTAGAATTTCATACATGTTTGTGGTCTAAAATTAGAATTATTTCTAAGAGTTTTTAAAATTTTTTCATTAAACAGAACCTTTAAGCCAGGAGACTTATCCCAAGCTGATGTGTGTCTCATAACTGAAAGTCTAGATGTTGTGCAATTCCAAAGGAGTGCAAGACTTTATTTTGGGAAATGCAAAAAAAAAAAAAAAATTAAAAAAATTATCTTGCTTCTTTTGTTCATTTTTCAGAAAACTTTGTCTAACCTTAATTTGTATAGAAAATGTTCATGGATAAAACTTTGTCTAACCTTAATTTGTATAGAAAATGTTCATGGATAAAAAATAGACCTGTAAAAATCAGAGCCATTGTCAGTACTAGTTAGCTTCTAGCTTGACACTTGTTTTGGGGGACTTATTAAATATATACATATAATAAGAGGACAAATTTATTGCCCATACATCATAAGCAGACAAACAAATTGATGGTGTTTTAACAAAAGAGTCTTCATCCCTCTTAAAAGAAGAGACAGGAAAAAGGCTTCAGCAGCCTTACTCTGCAGTGACCTTGATTTCCCCTCACTGATTACCGTAGTCCCTGAAAATGGGCAAGGCAGACTGTCCACGAGCGCCGGAAAGCAAGCAGGCATATACAGTGCAGAAACACTGACTTTGTGGTTATTAATTTATCATGACAAACTTCTTAATCTGAGTTTTCAAAATGCCCTGACTTACCCAGCAAAGATGGAATGTGGAAATGTGAGGGAAGCTATGGAGTGGCTTGTTCTAAGCACTTTTTCTCATTTAAATTCTGTGGAAATCCCACCGTCATTGAGTTCTTTGTGAATTAAGCTCATAGCTGCTTTGTCGTGTGCAGCATTTTAATAAGGTCAGACTTAGAAAATTGTTAATTTACTTATTGTCTACTCACCATCATGTCCTTTCTCTGTTCTAGTAGAATTTGTACAAGCTGTCGTTTAATGTTTGGGTTTTTTTCTTTTCGCTGGAGGAATGCAGACACTGTTACAAAATAAGCCGTAGGCTGTTCCCCATGCCGGGGACTGTGCTCAGCCTTCTCTCTTAAGAGAGATTTCCCGATTGATATTATCAAAACAGACATAACTGAGGCAGGGAGAGATACCTGGCCAAGTGGGATAAGGTTGCAGGATTGCTGATTTCCTTGTCATAACATAAAATTGTAACACATTTTCTTTTAACGATGCAAATAGTGAGGTAAGGACTCCCGGAACAGGAAACCTGGTTAACTTAAAGAAGCTAATAAGTTTGTTCTTCTGCCTCCTTGTTTTCCCCACAAGCTGGAGTTTAAGATAGTTCTCTGTTCTCATCCAAGGCAGGCATGCGAAGATATGCCGTGACCTGAGTTCAGCTGGACTGAAAGGAAGATTGTGAGAGGCCAAACGCATCACAAAACCATCATCACTGACTGTTGATGAGACGTAGCTGGGTACGCTGGGAATAGTGCTGTTTTGTGCACTTTCTCAGAGGTTACTTCCAAGAGCTCTACTGGGGCAGGCTGTTAACAAGCTCTTCCTGACCTCATAGGAGCAGTTATCATCCCTGATTTTTCTTGGAGCAAGTCCCTAATGTTAAACAAAAATTAATTCTATCAGTCCTAGCCCTGACATAAAAGACAAATCCGTTTGTCATGGTTTAATCCCAGCCAGCAACTATGCACCACACAGCCGCTCGCTCACTCCCCCCCCCCGGTGGGGTGGGGGAGAAAATTGGAAGGGTGAAAGTCAGAAAAACTCGTGGATTGAGATAAGAACAGTTTAATAATTGAAGTAAAATGAAATAGAATAGTAGTAGTAGTAATAATAATAATACAATAGTAATATACGAAGCAAGTGATACATGACACAATTGCTCACCACCCACCGACGATGCCCAGCCCGTTCCCAAGCAGCGATCGCTTCCCCCCCAGCCAGCTCGCCCCAGTTTATATACTGAGCATGACGCCATATGGTATGGAATAGCCCTTGGGCCAGTCTGGGTCAGCTGTCCTGGCTGTGCCCCCTCCCAGCTTCTTGTGCACCGGGCAGAGCATGGGAAGCTGAAAAGTCCTTGACTGGTGTGAGCACTACTTAGCAACAACTAAACCATCAGTGTGTTATCAACATTATTCTCATACTAAATCCAAAACACAGCACCATACCAGCTACTAGGAAGAAAATTAACTCTATCCCAGCTGAAACCAGGACACCGTTATCTCAGCTTTGTGTGTGGTTAAGATTGTGACATACCCATATTGAAGTACAAACTTACATTATTTTAGTAGTGTTTTCCATAATGTTGTGCATAATAATACTGTGTTATGATTGATAGAATAGGTAGAATCATAGGTATTTGAAATGAACTCACTACGTGTCTCTTGTGTTTCTATTTTGCTACTTTCCTTTAGCTCACTCTTAAATCTGTAGTCACTTTTCTGCCGAAGTATTTCAGTGTCTTTCCTTTATACGCACAAAGATCTCATTGAATACTACCCAGAAGTAGGAGTTGGGGGGGGGGAGAAGAAGAGTTTATCAAAATGTAGTATCTGATATTTAGAAGAGCACAAGAATCTTTTAAACCCTCCCATTCTAGAGCTCTGGTCTTGCAATTCTTACACTCTTTCAGTGTCGAGCTTTGGAGTACATATGCAATCAATGTTCTGACCTGTATTTCTGATGGAAAGGTGATGAAAATAAATACATAAAAACTTCAAGAGGATGTGTCACCAGTACTAAAAGAGTGTAACACTTTTGAAACATCATATCAGTAACATCTGATTTGGTTTTGAGGGAAAACTCTGCCTTTTCACATTTATTTTCTAAAAATATTTCATTTTGGGGGAAAAAAAAATTAATAGTGCTTCTCTAAATTATATCTACCACAATAGCATCAACATTTGTAGAGTTCCAGGACTAAAAAATGAAGTTCCTCTTTTTTTTTTTTTCTCCTTTATTTATCTTACTACTTTATTCTCTTGTCCTTGCTATGCATGTACCTCCCATGTACAAAACGGCCAGTGTCTTTTATCTCACTGTGGATGCAAAGCTTATAAAAACTGAGTGCTCCTTTTATCCATAGGTGGTGAGACAGCGAGCTTATCCCTCTGTGTTTGTTAGATGTCACGTTACAACTGGAAAACACCTTTTAGTTAGCAGTAAAGAATGTTACTTCCCAAGTTTCATACCACAAAGTACTGAGATATTTGTTGAAACTGTGGATCTATTGAGATTGGACCTATTTGTTGTGGCATTAATAGGTAGTAATATGTTGCTGTATATTTGACAGTGAAGAGACCTCAAAGAGTCTTGCTTTCATCTAATTTCAGACATAAAGGTGCAGACTTCGATTAAAAGTAGGAACTCTGGTACTTAAACTTTCAAGAGAAGACATGTTAAATAATTCTAATCATAGTAATACAAATTTTTGTTCTATACCTGTTTTCATGTGCAACACCTTAACCCAGTTCTATGCTTCTGTGTTTTTTTTAAAAATGAGATTACAGAACTGTTCAGGAATTAATAAACCAGTTAATGCTTGGCAGTCTATCCTCTTCCCACTCATGGACTTATGTACACACAACTTATAGTTGACTCTGAAGGTATGAACGTATTAGAGTGACTATTGTTGCCTTTAAAATATTGAAACAATTTTCTTTAAATTTTAGTGAAGGAAATCTGGCAACAAAGCAAGTTGTTTTTCTTCAGAGACCTGTTATGTGGAATGCTGCTGTCCAGACACCAGAGGTGAGTAACTTGTTTATGGTATTAATATAAACAGATTAGTACTTCACATAATGGTTAGGCACAGAAACAAACTAGACTTCAAAATTAATGGGAAAAAAGTGGCAGAAGGAGGGTTCACTGGAAACAAGTTCAAATTTGTGGAGGGCTTTTGCAGCTGAACTCATATGTATGTTTTTTTTTTTTCTCAAACGTATACCTCTCAAAATTAAGCCATAGAGAAAAGCATAAGCTTGCTAAAAACCTGTTTTGTGCTAAGAAATTACTGTGTCTCAGGTGGATGAGGTTGGCTATGCTGTAAGTATTTCTTTAGAAGTCTTCAGGAAGTCTTAAATATTCTGATGCAAATCCTGGATCTGTTGCACATGAAAAAGAAAACATTTTTGAGGTCAAAATAAAATGTTTGCTTTCACACTTGTATAAGAATACAAGTGTCAAGCTGTGCAAGGGATACTGTAACATGGAGGTTAACAGGCTGAAGGGCTGTTAGCTGTTGTTGCATGGAAGTGTGTGACAGAAATAGAGGATTTGAAATCCCTGCAGCTGGACCTCAACAACTTCTGGGCCTTGTTGAGTGAGGCTCCCATAACAGTGGTTGTATAAAAGTGCTTCGAGGCTTAAGTAACCGGCAGTCACCACATTCTGCTCAGAGTCAAGGTCACAACAGTTATTGCACCTGTACAGCGCTATAGTAAATCCTGCTGTGGCCAGAGAAGGATGAGCTGGTGGGCTCTTCTTTTCCAAGTCTTTCAACATCCTGTGATGGATTTTTTTAATTCTTGTTATTTCTGTTTTTCAATGGCCATTCAACATTTTTCTAATCAACGCAGCTTTCCTGTGATAGTCTTAAGCAGCTATGAAAACTGTGGACATTTTCACTCATGTTCAGCACCAGAGTAGTAACTTCACGAACTGTGTAATTTGTGGTATTATATACTACTATAAGGCAATGACACCTGGTCTGTTCTTTCTCCATCTGTGTAAATAGTTCCATGGATCTCTAAATTTTACATTCGTATTTGATCTTTCTCTGTCCTTTTTACACTATATCCAGACTGTTACCATCATCTGTATTTTCCTCTGCTTCGTATTTCTGAAATACACTCTCCCTTCTTTTGTTCTTTTCCAGGCTTTTGCTTATCTCTAGCCTAACTTCCTTCTCACTGTGTCCCCTGATAATTACTACTTCCATGCCTGGAAGAACTGCATTCAACATGCACAATTAAAATCCTGTTTTATTTTTTGTCTCTACCACCATCTCAATTCCCAGCTAGTTCTTGTACACTACTATCTATAATTTATTTCCTCATTTACAAAATTTGAGCTCTTTTTTTCTTCTCTTCAGTGGTCTGTGTAGTTTCCCTTGCCGATGTCTTAATCTCCTCTTCCATTCATGCCCTCTTCTGAATTCTGCCAGTTCCTCATACAATTTTTTCCTTTAATTTCCCCCTGTGTACGAAGCATCTTCAGCATTTAGCTTTCAAAGCTTCTGACCCCTGACCCCACACCGGACTTTGTAGTCTTTACATTCTTTCCTAATACATTTCTGAAAGTATGTTTTGGAATGTAATTTTGATACCACTATTGTAAAAACCTTATTATGCCCGTCATTATCAAATAAAGTCATAGTTTTCCTGATGCTTTCCTACTTTTTTTAATATTCTGTATAATAAGGGCATGGACTCCTGATATGAATACTCTTTCCTTGGTAAGGCATGTTATTTCTAACTATAAGCATCTCCTAAAAGGCGGCATAGCTACATGACACAAGTTAGAATGGTTAAGACTGGATTCTGCCAAGAGATGTAATACGAACCAGTTCTGTAAAAACGTTCAGTCTGAGGAACTGATGAATCTTTGAGATGTGGCTTAAATTAAAAATAGGAAGCATTATGCTCACAGTTTAAATTCTGTCACCCAGTTGTGAGGTGATCAGCAGCTGAATGACCTTTCTTTGGTTTATACAAATAAAATGGTAGTGTGTTTTGCAGTCATTGTTTTACTTTGCTGTAGTGGGAAACCTTTGGCTTAAGCATTAACATACTGGTAATAAACAAGAAATAGCTGATTTGTAGCCGTCTACATCGGGATTACATCAGGATTACCGTGTTTAAAGTCTGAATAAATGTAGTATCTAAATGTGCTTCTAAAGTACCAGTGAACGTTTTACTTCTCCACCAGGAAATTTCAGTATGCTGAGGTCATTTTAGCATGGGATAAATAGGTAGTTCAGGCTGAAGCTGAAACATTTAGCAGAAGTAACATTTTCCTTTTGTTTTTCCAATTACGTTGTTTTTCCCCTAAATTTTAATCTTTTTACTTCATTGCTTTTTTACCAAGATGTCTGAATTGGCAAACAGCATATTACCTTCATTACAATTTAAATTCATAGATTTATTTGTAATACCTAACTGTTATAGAATGTCATACTAGCTTTGCATTGAGTAGCTAGATGTCAAGTGCAAAGCAAGCTACCGAAATTTGAAAGCATTAACTTTTGCTCTAGAAACTTTAATAAATACGTTTATTTAAAATGTCCCCTGGACATTGACAACAGAGCTGTACAATTTTATCAAACGGTTGCAAATGTTTTAGTAAAAAGATTTAATTCCTGTGATTCTATATTCTTGGGCATGACATCTTAATTTTCATTTGTACTGCCTATCTTTTCATTGGTGTTCAAATTACATTAAAGCTGTTGTTCAAAAAATTTTCATGTCCACAACTTAGGACGTTTTTGAAACACAGAAATACTTAAGATATCTAAAATGTTTTAAGTTCCAGAAAGCTCTCAGAGGAGGACATCCAAGATTGAACCACGCAGTGCTTGAGTTTTCTGGGTTTTTTTCTTTTCTCTTTTTTCCTTTATTTCCCTTAGGCAGACTTCTCCATCCTCTTACTGTGGCATCCAGGCGAAGCTTATTTCCTTCTGTTTCTCTTGAGGCAACACTATTTCCCCTTAGTATAATTTCCCAATGTCTCCTGTAACAGCTTCCCTAAATACATTTCCTTTAGCCACAAGGGCCATTGTTTTTACTCTTTCAAAAGGGTTTGAGAAGAAACTTCGCAATGTGCAGAAGGGGGGCACAGAACTTGCCAGAGCACGGCAAAAAATAGTTGTGGGGTGTTTTTGCTTTTAAAGTATTAGCATTTGTGCACATCCCCCTGCAAGAGTGCTCATGTCCTTTACCCAGCAAAACGCAGCTCTGTGCTGAGGCTGGATTCCTTCTTAGCTAGGTGTCCTCCTCCTGTGGACAGGGCTGTGGCCACTGGCAAAGCATCTCCTGGTTTAGCAATGCGTGTGCTGGCAGCAAGGCTCCAGGCAGGGACCCAGGGCACTTCTGCCTTCCTGACCATGCTCCTCTGTTGCAACTCAAGGCACTAGCACTGCCTCTGGAGGTGCTGCATCATCACAGATCCGAGTACCTCGGGTAGCTCCAGGTCCTAAAATAAAATAAACCTTTTATCTATTTGTAATGCCTGAGAGGACCCTGAGCCTAGTCTGATAGGTCTATTGTTTACATAAATCACAATCTGCTTACTTTTCTTTTTGACATTGGCGACCATCACTTCAATGAGAAGCACATCAGGAGATCCCAGTACGTAACGTCAGACTGTATGTATACTGAGTTCTTCCTGTGCCAGGTCTCTTTGCAGCCCATCTCAAACTGCGGCACAGGATAGCTGCTGACTGCCATCTGTGTAGATCCACCCTGTGGATGGAATGCAATTCTCAAACTTCTGAGGAGGCCTCTGAAGGTCTCTGTGGGCAGAACTGGAAAGATGGGAAAGTATAGCAGTCTTGCCATTAGATGGATTAGTGGGAAATCTTCAGTCCTAGAAGTGGTCAGATCACACTCTTAAAAGAGCTCAATGTCAGTGGAGTTTAATTCACATCTTTATCAAATATTGCATGCTTGTTGAAGCTTCTAGACAGAACTGTGTTTGGGGAAGGGATCAACAGCCACTGACTTTCAGAGCAGCTTGCAGGTGAGGGCACTAGCCAGACATTGTGCGTGGTGGCACGTCGATAGGCGAGTGAAGGAGAGCGAGCGTATGCCTGCAGTGGCAGGTGGCGATGGTGGAGCTGTGTCAGCTGCGTGCCCGCCGCTGCCTGGCCCTCCGGTCAGGAGGGACCTCTGCAGCTGAGAGGAAGCTGACAGCGGGAGCTGTGCCGCCCTTGAGCATTCATCCCTGCAGAGCACAAGAAGGGGCAGCACATGCATGTGCCGTATGGCATAAAGCGTCAGAGTCAGGGTGTGCTCGGTGGGTACGTTAGGCACAGAAATCATGCTTTCTTCAAACAGCTGATTTTAGCATGGGTTAAGATTTGTAAGACTTTCTGGATCTGCCAAGCACTACATAAGAATCGAGCGTGTTGGAGCACTTTTTCTTAGCGTTCATTTGTGCTTTCTTGAGTCTTGACTATGTCTTGTATCTTCTTTGTCTCTCAAAATTTATTTATAGAGAACAAAAATGTTTTTTCTCTAGAGGACTTAATAGTTTAAACCAGAGTGTTAAATGCTCCCTTATGTTAAAAATGCGTCTCACATTAAATCCATGTATGACTCACTGCAAAGTGTTTGGCTTTTTTTTTTTTTTTCCCCCAAAATAAGCTAACATTTAAACATCCTCTTGTATTTCAGAAGAAATCCTTAAGACAAGTTATTGGGGAGGAAAAAGGCAAAGTCTCTAGCAGAAGTGTTGGATTAGACACAGCTACTTCTTGCCCTGTCGAAATTGGACAACCACCTGATGAGTTTCACCTATCTCCTTCTAAACAATGTTGGCTCAAGGAGGGATCCTCCCAGTATGGAGGCTTTCCAGGATTCAGTAGCAGTGACGGAGTATTAAGGGAACTGGATGATGGACAATTTGACCAGGAAGATGGAGTCACTCAGGTCACATGTATGTGATAAAGTAAGTAACTGCATCAGATGGACATGTACATAATTCACATGAATGTTTAAAAAAAAAAAAAAAAAAATCGTGCTACTTTAAATGTATTGGTATAATCCTATGACTTTTCCCAGACTCATTTTGTATTTTTGTCTGTTTCCTTGTTGTGTTAATCCTGCTGTAGTAATAATACTACTGCAAAATAATTTGGTTTTCTGTCTCTCTTTAATAGAATAACTACATGACTGGGTGCTTTGCTAACTTGTTAATGCTTTTGACAAGCAAAGAAGCAAATGCTGCAAAACAGTGACAGTTTGAATTGTGTAAGAGGGAAAGGAATGAGGATGTTTAGTATTTTCCACAAGCTGGAGGAGAGTTTATTGTCTCTTTTTTTTTTTTTTTTTTTTTAAAGGGTGTTGTAAATATTGGTGGGGGAAAAAAGAAGAATGAATTATCTGGCTGTTGTTAAGTTTTAATGTAATTTTCACTTTACTTGCCTTATATTTCTCTAGGCTTTTGAATTTATGCAAGTCTTACACTAGAGTGTTAATAATTTAAGCTACATTCAGACCTGGTATGTACAGAAAACCTCTGGAGGCTGTAGGCAGACACTTGCTCCTGTAATATAGTTTCACCTATGCAGGTTTTACCAGGGTTCCTTGTACATCTAAGCAAAAAGCTATCCAAGCATACAGCTTGTATAATGATGTATTCATAATTTACTCATGAGTGGAAATTAAGAACCACTCGCCCTCTGAAAGATAACTTGCGGTCTATGAAAAAGTAGTTTGAGAAACTCGCTATGAAGCATTGACAGTAAGGTGCACAATGATGCTGCTAACACATAGGAGGAAGAAGCAGGCTAAACTTAGTAGGCAATATTAGATGATAGACTATATACAAATATGCTCATGTATATATAAAAAATTTCTCAGCTAAATGTATCTCACATCTGGGTAAAGTGTATTCAACTGCATCAAATACCAGAAGGAAAGTTCAGAGGAAAGGATGAAGCTGCTGTGCTCCCATCCTCAGCGTGGGGAGGAGCTGCTTGCGCTAAGGGAGGGTAACACTGGCGGGGCTCTGTGGGGAGAGGCATGAACAGGAATTATTTTTACGCTGCTGTCTAGAAATTACATTTTACACAGGAGAAGCCAAATGAAAACGCATCTCCAAAAGATAAATGTGTTCATAACTAAAAGTTGCATATTTCAGTTGGTTTTAGAAGCAAAAACTATAAATGCTCATCACACTTAAGCTAATGGAAATTAATTTGGTCAAAATGAGAAACCGGAACAGAACTGAGCAAATGTATTCACAACACTTCTCTCAAAGTTTGTAGTATAGCACACACATCACCCAGGGATTTTGATACCTGTCTGTGTGTGTTGTACTGCAAACACTGAGAGAAATATTGTGAATACATTTAACTGCACCACCCCGCTCCCCTGGTGTGGTATCCCACCTGCTGCCATGGGACTCTCCCTGTCCATGGTGGTAGATGCTGGCACTAAATGCAGTGGGCGAATTAATGCAGTGAGAGGAACACCGATAATTGACTCCAAACGAGCACCCCAGAGATGACCAGGATGGTGGGAGTCAGACCGCGATCTCTGTGGCAGGGAGCTGTGCAGAAGGAACGCTGGCAGAAGCTGCTTATTTCAGTAAACAAACAGTAACTCATGAAAGAAAAAAAGTTACACTTGCTATGATAAGCAAAAGTAGTACAAAGCCTTAGTGCTATTTCAATTTATTTTTACAAGGGGCGGGGGGGAGAACCCTTTCTACTTGCATGATTGTCATCATGGGAGCTTGAAATGATGGTTGCTTTGGAGCTGCTTCCCAATATCATCATGAAATTGTTGTAGGCAGGCTTGTTTATTTCACACTTTGAAAGAGCAACTCCAACAACTGTTTGCAGCAGGTTTGGTTTGTTTTGGGTTTTTTTCCCCAAAAAATTCCACAGCCCTGGAGCTGGAGACATGCCTTCAACTTTTTTTCCTGTTGCACGTTGTTGAAAAGGGCAGCTTCTATTTTCTCACTTGAATTTCTTAAGAAAAATGCTGGCAGGCTGGCAAAATAGTTCTGAACTGTGACTGTTCAAGAGCCAAATACGTGCCAGTAGGGCAGGAGGACTGTGCACACCACGGGGAGCAGGAGTACCTGTGATAGTAGGCACGGTAAGAAATCCATTCTTGCCAAGGCTTTTCTCCCTGCTTTCCCACCAGCACCTCGAGGTCACAGATGTGGGGCACGAACCTCACGTTCATTCCCTGTCTGGGGGCATCATGCGGAAGAGGATGGCCCCGCTCGGGGGGGAGAGTGCTGGGCTGGGTGTTCCCCACACAGCCTGACCCAGCCAGTCAGCAGCAGGGATCTCCTCCATGGTACGTAGAGGTGGGAAAAAATTATGAAATTACATGTTACATCTGTCTCTGGCAGAAAGCCAAGTAACTCTAGCATATTAAAAATGGGGCAACAGCTGGTCTTGTGCAACTTGGAATATGTTGCTCTACTTCTAGAAGTATTTTTCACGAGTTATCCAAAACTCTCATGTGTGTATGTAATTTTAACTACTGGTGGTTTTCCATGCAAGTCAAACCTGTAAAAGCAGCAAAAATTGGTCAAAAAACCTAGGAATTCTGAATGTTGCAAGTTAAAGCTTTTAAAGTATATCAAAGAAATTACTGACCTTTCATAAAGCAGTATCCCTGCTTAGGATGGTTAACAGTAGTGAATCCTAAACCAAAACTGAACTAAAACTATTTATATAACAAGTTACAATGTATAAAGTACTAAACTGAATGCAGTTAATCTTTCTAGAATACATTTATTGGATGAAAAAATCATTTAACTGAGATCTTTTCATATCAGCTGTTGAGAATGCAGAACATTAAAATAAATTAGTATTTTTTAAAAAGAACTTTTCCCCTTACAATTAATGGGATGTACACAAGGGAGATTCTGTTTTGGAACCAGGGTAGAAATTGAGCATGCTCTGGATGTCCACAGGTACACTGTAGAACATCCCCGCTTTTAGCAAGAAAGGCTTTTCTTCTTGAAGTGAAATAAAGCCATGTTCCTTTTCAGTAGCCCACAGTTCTAACTGTGCTTTAGTCCCTGCTCTTGAATTTCACAGGTGCTGACTGCGCTGCAAGCCTCGGCGAATGTCTTTCTAGTCTTTTTACTTCAGTGTATATATGCTACATTGCCTCCTCTGAACCCGCTCAGCAATTCCTATATAGTTAAGGACAGCTGTTTTTATTTTAATGCCGTCTGTCTCACAGTATGTAAAGTGGCCCCTGCTGTAGAAACATTAATCTAGTTTGTTTTCCTAGCTCTCTATTGTCTTTCACCTCACAGGGCTACATTTAGGCTCTGTGTTGGAAAAAACTATACAAAATACAACTCTTCACCTCAGGGGTGAAAAAGTCAACCTGACAGGAGCCAAGACAGAGATCTGTAAAGCAAGTGGCATGGAGAGGGTAGCAAAGGAATAAATTCTTCAGCGTTCTTTTTTTGATACAAGAACTCAAGGGAATCATGAAGTGGCAGGTTTGAAACAAATCGAGGTACCTGTTCAGCTAACTCTAGAACTCCTTACTGCAGGATGCTGTGTATGAAACAGGTGACTGTATTAAAAGGTGACTGAAAAATTCCTGGCGGGGGGGGAAATCACCCTATTCTCTCCGAAAGTCACGGAAGCAGAAACTGCTGGAGACTGTGAAAGCTGGTCTGACTGACGGCACGCTTATCCTGTTGTTCAGATTATTGTAAGCACCAGTGCTTCATCCCTGGTGGGCGCGTAGCTGAGAGCATTCCCCTGCTGCAAGGCTTGCTTTCAAAAATCAGGGAGAGTAAGTTGCTTGCTCAGCCCGTGTGAAGACTGTGCAGGAATTCTCTGACTTCATGCACGAGTTGAAGGACACAGAATAAACCACCAGTCTTCCTAGGGCGTGGATGCCGAAACAGAAATAACTGAAAACGCTTCTAAAACAAATGATAGAAAACCTTTTATTTCTTTCTTTGTAGTTAAAAATTCTGAAAGCCAACTATATCTTACTTGGAAAAGTGAAGAGGGGAGGGTGCATTTTGGGTATAGGGAATTCTAATTTAAGCTACTTGGTTCATCACCTGGTCTTAGACGGGCTAGAGCATTAAGGTATGCCTTTCTTAGTGTTGTGACCGGCACTGTCCATTAGTTAAACTAAATTTGTGAATCAGAAGAGCTGTCAGAAAGAGTAACTCTGGCAAGATTATTTTTTTTTTTTGGTATGCTCCTTTTTTACATATATGTATGTACAAATACTGTTCAGTTTTCATTTTACCAGTATGTATTTTACATATTCACTTTTTATTGAAAGAATTGCAAAACAAACTTAAAGCATGGATGCATTCTCTGAAAAAAAAAGTAAGTACACTTATTTATTCAATAACAGGGCTTCCATTAGGAGCCTGTGTGTCTGTACTGCAACAGAAAAGCCCCTTACCTGTCTGTGACAACAGAAATGCCCTGCAGCTGTTAAAAAGAACAGAGAGAGAAGGCAACCCATGCTGTTCAGGAAGCTCTGCAAAAGACTGTTTATACTGTCTGATTCTTAAATTGTTTGCAGAGGAAATGCTTTTCCAGTGTTTACAAGCAGGGAGAAACTAGCCACTGGGGCGGGGGGGGGGGGGGATAAAAACAACCCACAACGTTGTGCTCATAATTGTCAGAACAGTTTATTTACATACCTGGTCAACTGCAATGAACTGCTGCTTCACTTCTGTGTTTCTGGTCTGTAAAATACACTTCTTTTTGTAAAGCTAAGATCGTTTCTATATTTCTGACAGGAAGCTTCTCACCATTAAAAGCACTTATCAAATCAGCTACCAGTTTCTGTATTATGTTTGCCTTACGCTGACCTTAAACGGGTTCATCAACGTGTACCTTTCCTCAAGCCAGAATTACCTTTCTGCAGTCTTGCCCATACGCCCGTACGGCTCACAAGGCAAAGCTTGTTAGACTTACGGCCGCCTAGTAAAACCTGACTAGGTTCTCCTTGTCCTCAGTCTATTAATCTTTTGCAGGTAAAAAGTGCGGGTTGGTGTCTCGACAATTCCCTACGGCTTAATTCAGAGAATAGCATTAGTTAGGATTTAGACTTTTCCAAGCCAAATTCCTGCATCAGAATTTCGACAACTGGTGTGAATTAAAGAAGCGAACATTTCTGACTCCAGGTAAGCGTAACTTGAAAGGGAGAAAGTGGTTTCAAGGCACTGGTGTGGTGACATGTTCTGATCTGTTTAAGCAGATAAACTTCGACATCTGAGAGAATTAAAATCTTAAAAGGAAAGTGGCAAAATCACCGTGGCCGAGTTGTTGCAAGAAATGCTAAGCCAAACCTCAGGGAAAACCTCAGTGACTTAAGGAAAAAGTCATCTGAAAGCTCTCCTTTGCTTATAATGTGCCCTTGCATCTGTGATGCACTATCATCCTGCGCTTATTTTGGTATCTGAAAGGGCCTCTTCTAGATCTCCCCTACTTTTTCATTGTAGAACCATCATTTTCTGATTTGAGAGATGTATAAACTTGATGTCTGACTTCAAGATGCTAATGAGTATTGTATTTTTCTACTTTTGAAAGAAGAAATACAACTTTGCTCCAGCACACCTTGCAGCAGAGATGGGAGAGCACCCAGCTTTCTCTTGGAAGCACTCAGTTGCCTGCATTCTTGGATGACGTGAAAAATGAGAATCACTTACCAAAATATAGCGGTATGGATAAAGAAACAGTTTAATTTTATCTTTTTTTTTTTTTTTTTACAATATAATTCAAAGACAGTCTTGATTTCCCTATTATGTAGAGTCTAAATTAAACCTGTTAATATTTATTAGACAAATCAATGGTTTGCTTAGGCTAACTGACGTTTTATGGTACCATTCAGGCACATGTGTGTACACAGTACTCATGTAAACAATAGCAAGGGAAAATACAAGCAGTGTTTCACTTAGGCCTTATATAAAATCAGCTTGGTATAGCAAGTCAACTTTACAGTGCAACTCTGAATGAGAATAAACAGGATTTAAACTTCCCGAGTTTTGTTTTGAAGTGAAACTCTTAAAGCATAAGAGGAAGAAAAGAGGTTTAAAATTTTAATGCAGTCCTGAGCACCACATCATTTTCTTCAATTTTGTAGAGGAAACGTAATTAGCAACACCAGTTCCATGTTTTTGCCTGTCTCGGTCACCATGGCCAAAATAAGCATGCAGGGTGACTACAACAGCAGACTGTAACAAAACTAAATACGTTTTACTACCTCCGGAATACAGTCGTCCTACCTGCAGTACAAACTTCAAGGTATCTGTCAAAAATCAGGTAACCTGGTCTATGCGACACAAGTTATAGTTAAGTGTATAGACAGCAACTAAAGCTATGTTCACTCGGACAACATCTCATGCAATTACCCTGCTGACAATTAAATAACAATGATAAACATGAGACACAAAGAGCTCCTGAAGAATACAGCTGTTGAAGTACTTAAGCTTAGTCTCTCTATTTTCTCATTGTTTAAATTCCCTTTACATCCAGGTGGTACAGTTGCTTGAGGTGTGCTTGATTCATATAAAGAAAAATAGAATTTAAGGCATGTTTAGTATATTATGAAAAAAGACTTACTAAAAATAGGTGGACTCCCTTCTTTCCAAGTAAGTACAACTCAGAAAACAAAGCGTAGATTACAGAAACTAGCTGCGTTAGCCTGTTCCGACCTGCTTAAAGAAATAAAAAGAGGGCCCCTGGCAACCTCAGAGAGAAACAACGAGCTAACTTCTTAACAGCTAAGCAAAACTCATTTAACATAAGAACACTGCTCGTGCTTTTAGACCTGGCGTTCATGTACGCTTAGCAGTATGTCTGCTATATCCATCTCAAACATTTAATTCTATCGCTCTAGACATAACGCAATTAAGCAGCACTCATGGAAATTGTCAGTTATTGCAAATCTGCAAACACAACTTGAAATAAACATCTGATAGGGAACAGAAGCATGAATCCAAATCTTTCTGACAAGTAATATAATTCAGGTGAATGAAGAAAAAGAAAATATGATCAATTCTTGCGAAGAATCAGGTTCAGTATTTCAAGTACTTAGAATGTTTTTACTAGGAATACAAGCAAAGACTGTGCTAGCGTGTTATGTAGTGTAACATGAATATTTACGTGAGGTATAATCTGTAAGCAGTTGCCATAAATACGCACAGGTACAAGCCATTGACTTCTCTGCCACAGTTACTCTTTAGAGAAGTTGTGGACTGGAGAACAGAAGTCTGCCTTAACAGGTCAGAACCTGTCCCCTGCTGTGCACAAACCTCCACTGTTAACAAAAAAACAAGTCCAGGAAGTATGTTAAGTGTATATTAAGAATATATATATGTTCAATAGCATAGTGAAATTATCCTTTTGGTATTAGTAATACTATAGATCCTATTAGTATTTGGATATACACATACAGGAATATGCACATCCAGAAAGTAAATCTTCAAAGCCATCTTAAAAAAATAAAAGCTAAATTGGGAATAAGCTACATTGCAAGAAGCTTCCTGCAGAATTATGTATTTAAGGTGATAATCTTTGAACGAAGACTTAATAGAGCTACTGCATTAAAAAATGGCTTGCTGTGAAATCTTAATCTCACTTTTTTCCCCACCCAATCAGACACATCTTCAGGATTGTGATTCAATGATTGTTTAGCAGCAATTTTAGAGAACTGTAAATTCTTTTATTAACAGGCATTATAAACAGATACTACTACTTTTATTTAAAAACCATGAGTGCCACATTGATGAATATACAGCTCATGAATAACTTAAAGTATTTCCCATATTAAAAGGCAATGCACACAGCATACAAAAGTATACTAAACAAAGCTATGAGGATACGTGATTGAAGTGTCTAAAATGATATATACAGTACATAATTAATGTTCTCTTTATATTCAGTACAGGCTTCTGTACTGCCAATTCCCATCATGCCTCACTCTCCCCTGACACTGAATTCTGCACTTCTTCTTCCAAAATTGGTACAATCAGGTTATCCTTGGACATCAGATTATACTTCATCACAAATTTAGTGAACCGGTGACACAAGAAAGTTTCATTCTGGAGATGAAAAAAAGGGGAAAAAACAATATATACAGAAGGAATATTTTAAACAATTGAGGAGAACATACTAAAAAAACCCCTCCTTATATATAATTGCCTCATTAGATTTACAAGTCTTAGAAAGAAGTCGTAATGGTCAAATGGTAAATGTATATTACTTTTAAATCTTTCCTTCACTGCTTGCTTATAGTTACTGCAATTAACAAAAAACCCTGCTGAGGTTCAGGCTTAAGTCACAGCTCAATTCAATAGCACTTAGGCAAGAATATATTCAAATATCAATGTAGCCCTGATCCACTCTCCAAAACAGGATTTTAAGGTATTGTGAAACTCCTACATACGCTACCCCCCACAGAACAGGGCACAACCATTCCGTAGCTGTTCCAGCCACCTTAAGTGGGATTTGACAAAGCGTTCCTTTTACATCCAGCTGTGCCCCTTGTCTCCTTTCTATCTATTTCTATTTTTCCATTTTAAAAGTTGGAAGTTTACTGGAGGTGCACAAGCTGCCACCAGTTACTGTTTCTTTGCAGTTTTACAATCATAATTCCTTAATTGTTGGGTGACATAAACAAACAGGAAACATATATACATAAGCAGTACTAACTATTTCAAGTGCTTGAATACATTCAGGAATCTTTAAAACAAGATGAATTTGAGTTATTTGTACAAAAACTCTCAAATTCTGACCTTTTGTCCAAATTAAGGGAAACCATAACTGGGTAAACTAATGATATAAATTAGTTTTCATTTTTATATATGTATGTATAACAGCATTTCAGTTCTTATAAAACTGTAATCTACTATAATCAATACTTCACTTGAATGCAGATCTTCTGGTAGGATTAAAAGAAAACATGTAATACAATTACATCACAGCTCTAACTTCAGTAAATGCCCTTCTTTCAAGATGTAATTTGAAGCGACTTACTTCATATTCATCAAATATCTGCCGGTGATGAAAATAAGCATGTGAAAATATTCTGTAAATCCTTCGGCACACTGATCCTAATTTGGCTACAGAGGATTCCTTTATGCTAACCCTGCAAGCACCAGGAAAAAGGTTAAAACAGGTCTGCCGAAATGACTACCAAGATACGTGTTGAGATGAATTCTGATTTTTAAACTATACCGTATAATTGCGTATGAAATTTAGACTTAAGTGTTGCAGATATCTGTGTCTGCAATTGCTTATTTTTGCAAGGAAGAGAAAAACATTAGTGCATATTCCACATTTTAAAATTGTACTCTGACTACAAAAACAGTTTTGCCTGTAGTTAAACATCATCAGTTATTCTGGTAAGGGCTGGATTTCTGGTTTCTAGCATTGATGGGCAAAGGGAAAAAGCCTTCCAGTTGTGCCTCCTTGCCAACACCAGATTCCTAGAGAAGCACAGTTTTGACTTCTCCAGAGAGGTTTCCATGACCCAACGCGTGGGCTGCCCATTCAATACTCTGTCTTCTGTGGTCACTGATGTCCCACAGCAGATTGGCGTTGGCTTCTGGAGGTTTTCTGTGGCACAGTGTTTAAGTCCTTTGAGTCACTGCATCTCTCTAAAGGCCACCCTGTTCCTTAGGTTGGCACTATGTCAACGGAAGCCCCGTAACACCAACAGACATCAGTAAAACAGTTTCCACCTAAAAAGCACCCGTCAGCTCCAGTAAATGGCCAACTATTTGAATAGGCAGGAATTCTTCCTTGGCTTAAGTGACAACAGCTCTACCAACAAGTGACACATCCTGCAGGATTTCTGATCCGTTCAGTAGTAGTTCACGAAAAATGCGTTACGCATTTCCACGTGCTTTCTAAGTGTTTAGGTGCCACCTCTTCCCTCCCTCTCTCCCTCCTCCCAAAAGAAAGCATTTTTACCTGCTGGGGAAATATTTATTGCTATTCAGAAGACATGCAGCTCCGTCAAGTGTGTGTCTGGTGTAGTCTATAGCAGGACACTACAAAAATAGACAGTGAGTGAGCAGGTGCATGATTGCTTGCATGACATCGATTATGTTTCCTGATGCTTTTAATTTCACTGGTCATTTTTATTCCCAGAAGTTTCACATAACGTCTCTGAAGGTCTAACTACATTTCCTCCTTAAGTGAGCCATTTCTTTTCTCTGTTTCACTGCCCATATAAATTATTTCAAGAAAAAAGTTACTATGGAAATGCGATTAGGCATGAGTAGTGAATTTTATTGCATCTCCTTACGTAAAGCTGTAGAATAAGACTATATACTGGAAGCACACTGAAAGGAAAGACAATCATTACCTTACAGTTCATTTGTTTTCCACAAAGTCAAGTTGCCAGACTCTTTGTTTTACAGCCTAAATTAACACCTTATCAAAAAACCCAACCAAAAAAAAAAAAACAAAACCTGCACCCAAGTATATCAATGCTTTTTACCTTGGCAAAGAAAAACAAAATCATTAGTATAGCTAAATGTATAACAAGCCAAGCCCTGGCTCTGCAATCAAATACATGTAGAGAAGAAGGAAGAAAGTAAAGATGAACTGAGACAGGCTGCAAGCAGGAATGTCTGTCCATTTTGCCATTCCCCAATTTCAGGAAGAAGACTTCTCAGTTACACATTTTTGTCAGCAGTTCAAGGTTGCGTGACCCGCTATCTGACCATTAGTTGACAGCTATTATCAACATGGAAAATGGCAGATGAACGATGCACGTTCAGAGATAAAAAGCAGCCTGAAGTTCTCCAGTCTAGCTGAATAAAACAGGCATACTGCATGCCACTATACTGAGTGGTGATGTGGGTTAAAGGAGGGAGTGGGAAAGAAGCTGGCCTTCAGAGCTAAATCAAGGCATCTCAGGAAATGAAAAACAAACAAACAAACAAACAAACAGAAAGCTTACAGGACAAAAAGGATATGGTGAAGAAGAACCAATACCTTATTCTGGAAGGTGAAATACAAAGATAAATCTGACAGACTGCACTATCACCGTAACCAATAGCAACAGAGAAAAACCTTCTGAAGGCAAAAAAAAAAAAGGTATCAAGTGGTTCAACAGGGGATCTGAACAAAGTTCAAAGTAATTGGACACTCAGGTAGACAAGCTACTGCCATGCTGATAACCCACTTGACATGAAATATTTTTATGACTCCACTACGTTTTAGGAGTAACTTCCCTAAGAATGTGCACATGTGGTCACTTCCAGAGTGTCAGGCTCATGTGCCTACTGCTACAGATGGAGGCCAAAGTTTGAAGAGGACAGCCTATTCTCAGCATGTACTCTTCTTTCAATTGAACAAAGACCTTTTTCCATTGAGTTTCAGGCTGTCTCAGCACAAATTAAGAGAGAAAAGAGGGGAATGTGCAAAGTCTCTAATAGTGTGGTAAAAAGAGGCTCCTTCCTACCTCATCCCATTCTTTAGTAAACCACTACAGAATGGGAACGAAGGAAACCTCAAGTGATATTCTTAACCCACATAAGCTCTCAGTTTGACTAAGAAGCTAGCTATAATAGTCTCCCCATGAACATATGAACTGTGAAAGAAAATCCTACATCAATGGGGTCAGTTTTCCAAAATACATCCGTACCTCTTTGGGAGTTTTATGAGCTGCACAAAGAAAAATCCATTGTTCAGTTGCTGTCATCTGAGTACATGTGTCTGGGTGACATTCGCTCTGTCAAAACAATTGTTCAGTTATGAAAACCACCCAACAGCAAAAAGGAGCCGATCTTTTCAAATCACTTTCTTGCCCTGTCCCCCACCAAAAAGGGTCATTTGCCAGAAATCTTTAAAACTCTCAAAAAATCTTACCTGAAACCACTGCTTAAGCCTATGTGTATAAATTTCGACGAAGAAAGCTTTACAAACTCTGCATCTTACAATACAAAAAAAGCCTCCTCCCTGATACAATATAAAAATATCAAGAAAATAATTACCTGAAGCTTGACAGCTAGTCCATTGAGCTCAAGGCAGAATTGTCTAAAAAAAATGTGAACACAGCAGCATCAAAATCAACAATTTGTTTTCCCACTAGACACATCGAGTACAAACCAAGGTTATACATTCTGATCTTCACAGATCTCTTAATGTTTTTGGAAATGATTCTTGTAAAGTGGAAAAAATACATTAGAACATGAAAAAAAAAAAATCATACTTAAAGAATACCACCAAATAATTTCAGCTGATGTCACACCTAAAAGGCAACAGGCTAGGAATTAACACGCTATAAAAGGACTACAAGTTGAGAGAAACAGAATTCACACCAGCATACTTTTTTTACTCAGCAAAGCAATTTATATTTTTTAATTTTTAGGTGACAGTAAAGGCTGAGCTTAACAAATAATGTAGTGGGAGTGTTTAAGATACCAACTTTGTTATGGAAGAAAGTGCTATTTCACAAATAGAGGTTAAAAAAAAAAAAAAAGAATACTTCAAGAAAATTAATTTCTTGAGAGTGTAAGTTTTAAATTCATACAGCTGGATCATTCCATCCTTGTAAGATATACTTCCTCCAGATCAATTAATTCGCTAAAGTCCCACCACAGATCATTAACAGAGTGGGACTTCTAGAAATACTGCTTTCACTAGAATGAACCTGAAAGTGCATTCTTTAAGAGAATTCACCCCTCCATCCTACAAGAAAAATCTGAATACATTTTCCAAAAGTGACAAGTATTTAGTGACAAGTCACTTCTATGAATCTGGAATCATTTTCGGCGTATGTGAAAGGACAGAGGAAATCCTTAAAATGTGTCTTTTGCAATTGTATGCATTGACTTTTTCCTCTTTTGAGGATTCCCCGCATCTATTCGAACTATTCTAGACCAGAGGAGAGAAAAAGAAAGTCGGAGGCAAAAAGTCAGGATATATAAATCTAGGAGTAGCTTAGAACTATTCTTATTCCTGAAAGTGTATTTGATAAAGTTACAAGCCACACTTATAAGAAAAAAATCAGGACACAAGGATACTGAAGTAATGCCAGGAAAAAAGGATGAATACGTATGTATTAACAGGGTGTAAACCTACTCTACAACTGAAATACACTTTCAGGCACAAACTACCTAGGCTGAACGTATTTTTTATACTGCATAAAACAAACTGAGAGAAGGACAGAAAGTTTTGAGTTTCCTTACAACCAGAAAAAGAACTGTAAGATATAGGTACTCTTGCTTTCCCAGCTAAAGCCTATTTTCCTGCAAGCTCTAGAAAAAGCACTGGGAGCATCTGGAAATCACATTCCCAGTTAGTGGAGATGAAGAACTGATGATACTACGAGAAAGGGCTATGGAAATTCATGACTATATTTTCATATTCAAAACATGCTAGTACAACTTTTGAAGTGAGGTACAAACATTTTCTTAAAAAACATGAAAAACACTAGATCAGAACGCATCATAAATCTTTAGAAAGAACAAGAAATTCAGAAAATAATAGACATATCAAGTTTCATTTAAGTTACTTTTGATCTGTCCTATTGAAAAAGACTCACTACCACCATCAATGAACAAAACTTAGAATCAGGACACTATGTTGACAAAAGATGGATTCTTACCTTAAATGTTCGTACTTCCATACACCTTCATCCTGGCCTTCAGGAGGTTCAAGGATCTTATCAATGTTGGAACAGTCTGCCCTTATGTTTTGCTGAATATACTAGGAGAGGGGGAAAAAAAAAATCTGGATCTTGTTGTAGTTATAGTAAGACAGTATATTTAGAACGTTACATCTGTGGGGGATTTACTTACTTTTTCTCTTTACTTATGAAGTGACTGATGGACTAAATAGTTAAAGAGTAGATGGGCAGGGTAAGAAGACTGGTATTAAAAAATGCCAGATCTGAAAAATGCCTTTCCTCAATTAGAAAAGGTAAAAGAATGGGTAAATTTTACAGCTTTTTTACAACATCCTTCTCAAAAGAAAAGAACCCCGCACGAAACCCCACCATTTTCATAAATCTGATTTGTTTAAACCAGACATGGGAATCCTAGTTATTTCTGCATACACAATTAATAATTACAATTTTTTAATATACGTAGGGTGCTTATGAAATTCATTCCTGTGCAGCAACATTCTAAGCAGATAAATAGCATGCCCTGTTCCCTGTTTTTTTACCAAGATACAAAAGCTGGGAAACTGAACTCATTAACAACATTTCACCTAAGTAAGAATACCTGCTGAACAGCTAATGTACTATCCATTTCTTCAAAGGATTCATCAGGCCAATTGTAGAAATCCTGTTAAAAAAAAAAATAGTTTAAACCAATTTAACAAAAATAGAAGGGGAGGAAGAAAAGTGCACAACCTACAATAAGCCTGAACATGCAGGAAAATAGATGCAGAGGTAGTTTATACAATTCCAGGAAGCTACATCTTAACAGAAGCAGCACACAATCTTGGCAAGAACAGGGTGAAACGGGACTTACGCTCCTAATGTCACAATAATAGAACATCTTGAAATGAAAGTTCTGTGTAACTCGGCATACTATAAACATCATCTCTCCCCCACATCTTGCTATAACACCTCTATAGCCTGTATTTTTTAAATGAAATATTTGCATACAGTGCCCATTTTACACATAAGACCACATAAGAATGGGGGAGAAAAGAGCTCTGTAGAGAGTAGCATTATTCAATTATTATTAAACTAAAAATCCCAGTATCTTCTAGTAATAACACGCCACTGAAAACATCTTCCCTAAACTGAGATAATATAACACAGCGTTGGTCTAACTTGGTACTACATTCTCTTGGTCTGGTCAGTATGCTGCCTAACTTCACGGTTACCAGCTCCGCTCACCCATGGTGTTTAGTATTGTTAATGACAAAACCCTCCTGAAGTTTCACCTCAGATCCAGCCGTACCGCGGTGTTATGCAGCAGTTCACATCTGGTGCAACTGTGACAGTCGCAGACATATGCATTCCTTACTTTGCATTTTTCACATCTAAAATTTAGTGCTACTCCCTCTTATTATCCAGAGATACTGCACATCAGCCTCCCATAGCCATCCTAGCAGATGCAATGACTCACTGAAAACGTTCCAACTGTAAAGCTTAGCAATCTGTTCTTGAGAGAATACGCATCTCCAGAGAAAGGAGTGAATATCCCGTGTTGAAATATCATTAACTAATTGTATTTACATACTGAATAGCTATACCACAGTGTGATCCAAAATTAAAACTTAAATACAGCCACAAAAGAAAAAAATCATATGGTTGCATCACTATACACAAAATTCTTCAACCTACATGAACGTTATAGTATACTTTATAGTGTTTGACCAAATCTAGGTCTATGTCCAGCTTACTCTTTTTTCAGAATACCCCAGATTTATCAAACAGAAGGCACACATTCCATTTCCTTCATAAACATGTATAGAATGAACTGATTTACAGGGTTGTGTAATAATTTTACCTCTGTACGCTATGACAAAGAGTAGGAGGAGAAGAGAGATGCATTTTCCTATGACATTGTGTCATATACTGCTCCATTTCCGACCATGAGCTCTCCTCACAAGAGGGTGAAAAAGTCTTGCGTAAAGGCCTCACAGAAGATTACACCTCTGAAATAATCTAAAAAATGTAGCTTAAGTGTTTGAGATGTACCTTTTCAAGATGACCTTGAAAGCCCAGAACTAAATCAATTTCATTTTGCTTACAAGAAACGACCTGGGAGCAGCCCAGGTGCACTGTGAGAGGAGGGCAGGTTACGCAAGGGAAGGACGGCTGCTCTCTCCAGATGAACAGGCCAGGCATCCTCCACCTGACGCCGCAGAACTCCCAGCCGAGGCCTGCGTGTGAGATCACGCCGTGATCTCGCTCAGCTGATTATGCATTTCGTATTTTAGCAGCAGCAGCAGGAATACACTGACACGTATGAGAAACGCAGCCCTGCGCCTGCAGAAAGCCTCAGCTCTAGGAAGCGGCACTGCCTCGGCTAATTCCCGGTTATTTCACAAGCGCTGGCCAACGCCACCGGTGCCCCCGGCGCTGGGCGCCCACCGCCGCGAATGGCCACCGCGCTCCGGGACGCGGCTCGACCCGGCAGCGAAGGGGACGGGACAGGGCTTGCGCTCCCGCACCGGAGCCTGGAAGCCCCAGGGAAGCCCGGCGCTCGCCCTGCCGGGCAGCCGAGGGGCCGCCGGTGCCGCAGCGACCTTTCTCCCCGGGCCCGGCAGAGAGGCGCCCCGTGGGGAAGGCAGCCGCCACGGCCCCCGCGGCCGGCTCTCGCCCAGGCCGCGGCCCGGCTGCGGGAAACAAAGCGATCCCGCGGAGCGGGGCCCGCCGCCCCGGCGGCCCGGCGGGCGGCGCTGGGCCCCGCTAGGCCCGGCGAGGCCCGCGGCGACGCCCCGCCGTCCAGCCGGGCCCGGCGCCTCGGCGGCGGCGCTGCCCGTCCCCGACCGCCAGCCGGCAGCGGGCCGCGCGGCGGCGCCTCACCTGGGCCTTGGTGCCCGGCCTGTTCCGCCTCAGCACTGCCGTCCCCTCCGCCATGACCATAGTGACAGCGGCGCCAGGACCCGGATGCGGCAGCGCCGGGCGGGGCGGCGGGCGAGGGGGAGGAACGGGCGCTGCGGCTGCCGCGGCCGCCGGCGGAGGGAGGGAGGGAGCCACGGGCGGAACAGCCGCGGGCGAGCAACGGCGGGGAGCGGGAACAGCCGCGGGGCGGGGCCGCGCGGCGCGCGGGGGCGCCGCTTCTCGCGAGAGGAGCCGGGAGGCGGTGAGCGGCACTTCCCGCCCCCGGCGCGGGCGGGCGGCCCTGAGGGGCGGCGGGGGACGGGTCCCGGCCCTTCCCCTCCCCTCCCCATCGCCGCTGGGGATGCGGTACGTGCTGCTCCTGCTGCTGGCCGCGGCGGGGCGCGGAAGAGCCGTTCCCCGGGCGGGGCCGGGGGCCCGGGGCCCGGGCGGGCCGCTGGCGCTGCCTGGCGGCTGGGGCCTCTCTGTGGGGCAGCGCCGTGCGGGCACCCGCGGGTTGCCCGGGGAGCTGCTTCGGAAGCAGAGCTTTCCTGTGAGCCCTGCGGTCGTGTGTGAGGGTCGACACCCCCCCGCACGCACCCCCCCGGGAGGCGGCGGCGGTTGTAATGGTGGGCCCTGCCGCTTTCTGTCCGGGTTGCTCGGTGCCTGCCCGCGGACGCGTGAGCTGCGCGGTGTTTGAGGCCGGTTTCGTGGCGGTGAGCAGAGTTGTTGGTTTTGTGAGACGAAGTCTCCAGCGATTAACGAGATGACTGGTTGTTGAGAAAATGCGTTCTTCGGGTTTCGTCCCGTTTCATCAGCACCCCTCCGTCAGCATCTGGCTGTGCGTGCTCTCCCCCAGAGTCCGTCCTCGCCTGCTCTGCACCAGCCTCTGCGCAGCACAACCGAGCCTGTGAAACTTGGTACAGTATAAACCACAAGAATGTGAATTTTTAAAAGTATTTCAAGTCCTGTGTTAAAGATACATAGTTGTCAATGCTAAAAATAATGAATAAAAAAAAAACCCACCCAACAACAGTGATCTGGGGCAAAATACTTCAAACAAAGTAGGTACAAAGCCTTTCTAGGCCTTCAAAGGCAGGATTGACAGGTTTGTGAGTTTGGTGTGCAGAGGTCACAGACTGCTGTGCTAATGGAAAACAGAGTTAGCTTGGGTTTCAAGGTTTACTAAGCCGGGTGTTAGATGTGTTGACTGTATTCGGGGAGAAAAAAACATGAAAAAGGCACTGTTACCTTATAGTTGGCTGATAAATGGGTCCCTGTAACAAGCAAGGAGACATTTTGGAAGACTAGAGTGGCTCATATTATTTCTGTAGGATAAGCGAGAAGAAAATTGTTTGGAAGCTGCTCTGTTTCTAGGGAATAGATGGTGGGAAGGAGTACAGAATAGGTAAGGAAGGGTGAATTGCTTCTGTCCGTGAGCAGGAATGATGGGGCAACAAGGCAGAGATGAGGTACCTCCCCTTATACAATCAGTAAATAAATGGGTGCAGTCGTGTGTCGTCTCCTGAAAAGTGGAGAACGCCGGTACCCGATGCTGCCCCTACTTCCACTGCGTGACAGTGAATGCTAGGTGTGGTTTCCCCCCACACACTCCATTCCTTTGCTCTAAATAACATGTGCTTCCCCATGTTAAAACCTCTTCCTTCTGTCCAACGAGAGTTAGAGTATGTGAAACATTTCTGGATTGAAAACACTGAAAAATCTCTATTTAGGTTTTCCCATCAGAAAGCAAAGTGCATTTTGAATACTTATTCTGCTTGGGCAGTGCCGTGGCCAGGATCCTGCCTTGTCCTGGCGGCCAGGTTCGAGCTGAAAGCCGGACAGCGTGCGAGCGATGCGAAATGGGTAACGGGGTCACCTCCCGCCAGGGTGCGTGCACCCAGCTAACCAGCCGTTCCTACTGACGGCAGCGGCAGCTCCGTTCGCGTTACACTGTAAGGCAGAGGTGGCATTCCTGACTTGAGGCGCCCGAGTTCAGTTTGCATTAGTTACTTTTTTACTCCTGGTCAGCATTCCTGCCCCAGGGATGTTAGCTATTTGAGGCACATGGTGAAACTCGGTGTTCCCCAGCAGATTGTGTAAGAAACCATGAAAAGGTTAATAACGCTGGGAGAAGTTAATGCATTAGAATGAAGGGTACAAATGTCCTATACCTCATTAGATCAGCTGTAATCCAACATTAATTTTTTATGAGATTGATATTATAATTAGCCAGTGCCAAAATAAAAGCAGTTCTAGCTGTTTAAATCCCTTAAAGTTCAGCAGCTTGTTTGGTTTGGGGTTTGTTTGGTGTGGTTTTTTCCTATCATTATTTTCAAGGTTTGACTGATATCTAAAGCACAGAAGAGCTGGGTATTTGACATTTCCATTTGTCCCTGACTTTCATCTCATGGACATCTTGCTTCTAAAATGCAAATAAACCTGGCTGTGAAGAAGTACCTCTCACAGAGAAATACATAGCTGTTAGTTCAATCTGCAACCGGCTCACGGTTTTGCAGAAAAAGGAAAGAAATCTGCAGTGTTTCTTAATGAGGATATTAAAGTCTGTAACACTCTTGTGTTGCCCCTTGATAATTAACCCTGTATTCCTGGAAGCTCCTCATTATTTTTGTTTTATCGGATATCAAGTTGTTTTTAAACAAAATCTGATCAACAGTAGTTTCACTTTTTGGTTTTCACCAGGTCCTCATTGCCTCATGACCTTCAAGATTGAAAAATGGAATATTTGGCCAAAATCTTACGGACTGTTCCTGTGCTGTTAGGGACCTGGCCTTCCTTTCTTTTCCACTAGTGTGTAAAAATTTGATCCTTTTCTTACTATGCCAGGATGACGTAACCAGGATGATAAAGGTTTTCTGAAAACGGTATAGTTGCTGCTAATGGAAGCTGTTCTGAAACGTTAAGAACGGAAAGGAGCAAAAGTAGATGGCGTCCTCCCTGTTTCCTTATGATTCAGACAGCCTGAGGAAAGGCTGGGAAGGGCTGTATCCCCCAAAAGAGCAGGTAGGGCAATATGTAACATTTTTGCCAAGATTGGAGCTTTGAAATAGTCTAGAAAACAGTGGAATGAAGGTGGCTAAATTCCTACAGGAACGACACGGCAAAGAAAGAGCATTTGTGATTGATTCTGTCCTCCCCTGTGGCACCTGGGGGTTATAGAATTTGGCGTGCAGTCATGGACCAAAAAGCAGTAACAGCAGATGGATCACCTTGGCTATGGGATAGTGACCTTGTCCTTGCTTGCAGCGATAGCCTCACGGTGCAAGAAGGAAGTGTTCTCTGTCTGTCGATCCATCAGACACTCAAGTGTGTCCTCCACTTGATTAGACCTAGGAATGCTTTTTTTTTTCCCCCCACATCCATAAATTACTTGTTCCCATGCAAGTTGTTTTCATGAAACTGTGACTTTTGTTTTTAATCAGTTATGTAAACACTAGTAGATAGCGCCATGCTAAATATTTTATTAAATAAGCATGATACCAAGCTGCTGCAAATCTGCTGGGGCTGGAGGTAGGGTCAGGGGGAAGAGAGGCTTGCGTGGTGCGCACTTGGCAACGCTGCAGCGCGAGTTCAGCGTGACCCTGCTGGGGAGCGGGCCGGTGCCGTGGCGCTGCCTTGGCTGAGGGGTGCGGCGCTGGGGGGTGAGGGAAGGTAGCGCGAGTAGCGCGGGGGTACGCGCCACCTCCGGGTCGCCTGCCCTCAGATTGCGCCCCCGCGGAGCGCAGCTGCTCCTCACAAACAAGAACTGTAAACGTTGTGAAATCATTTGCGGTGAGCGGGGACCCTAGGTAAAGCGTGTCTCTAAAAGGTATTGCTGAAAGACAAGCTGAAATGTTAGGCCTAAACATTTCTCTGTTGGGAGTTGCTTCCAACTGCATCTTTTTCTCGTCGAGATGTCATCTAGTTTCCATAAGGGAAGTAGTTTGTAAATATGTTGAATACCTTCCCTTCTTTGGTATGCGACTACACCAGAATACCTACCTTATCGTGGCAGATAAAGGCACGCTTGCTCTAGTGGAAGATAATGCTTCTCAATGAGTTTGTGTTTCGTTACACAATAAATTGTCTTTTAAGATACCTGTAGTGGGGTAATCTTAAGTTTCAGCTGTAACATGTGCTGCCGTAACTACTAAAGTAAAACTGCCATAGGGCAGATGTCAAGAAACAGGCCTTTTATGCTAAAACTTTTTTTTTACACTTAGCATTGTCCCTGTTGGTACGTATTTCAGTTCGGTGAGAGTTTAACCACGGGAATGGTGTAACATTTGCCTACAGCTCCAAAGCAGCTAGGTGGTGACCAGCCAACAGGCAGCTGTGAGGAGCAAAGGCCATCACAGCCAAGGCAATGGTCAAACGCAGCTCCTAACAGAACAGCTGGGCGGTCACTGGCATCGAGGTAGAAAAGTGGCTCCAGCTCACCCCTGCGCCCAAGTTCAGCTGTGGGGAGGAGGGACCCGAAACTGCCCTGGCAGAAAATACAGCGCGTTTCAGAGCGTCAGAGCTGAAGTCCCCCACTGCAGCTACCCAAGTTCTGAAAAATATTTCCCATTAGTCCTTTCCTGTTATCTCCAGAAGAAAACAAGGCTCATGGCACATCCAGCAACGTTGACTCTGAACAGCTTGAATGCAATGAGAAAGAAGTACCATTTAACTACTGCTATTGAAGTTTTAGTAGCAACAACAGTCAGTACAGGTTTATTTCATGTAAGATGGCATCAAAGTGTTTTAAGGCAGCGTACGTCCTCAGACTGCAGTAGGCTGACATGCAGGTACCAGCTCTGAAGGCGTCATTCAGAACGCGCTGTATCGAGTGCAGATTTGTGTACTCCTCTGTGAATAACCTTGAATCCTTTTCCAAGGCAAGAGGGGGTGGTTAAAATACGCAAACTTGTTGCTTCAGCATGACTTGAGTAAATGTCTTGCAATTTAAGAATGTTGCATTAAGGATAAAGGAAATACAATTTGTCAAATCAGCTCTTTACTAAGTTACGGGAAAGCTGGAGATCTGGCCTGAGATGAGGTAGTAATCAAGAAATTTGCTTTAAGATCAGCATCAGCCCCAGTTCTTCTGGAGGGAAGTTATTTGTTTTCTATAGGCAAAATTCAGTGAGAGAGATGTAAGAAAAAACATTATAATTCTTATCTCCTTCATCTATGAACCGCATGATTTTGTTCTGGCATAGGTGTGACTACTACCAAGCTGCTTTTAGCCTGCTGTGGGACAGGGCGGTTTGTGCGCATTCATCTTCCCGTGTACCAGTGTCCTAGCCCTCGCCAAGGATTGCTCCTGCCTTGCTAAGACAGGAGGAGTTAAAAAAACACGTTATCTTAAGATAAAGTTCAATGTGCAAGGGAGCTAGCTGCAAGTCCCCTTCCTCACGGCGCCTGTGTGATAACCATTTTCAACTCATCTCCCAGCTTCATACAAGTTCAGGGAAAAAAGTATTACTACAGTTGGATTGTTGTTTCGGAGAGATCAGTTCATTACACAATCGAGACTCAGTTTCACTGAGCAATAGCAGAAACTGAGACAAAAGCAGAATCGTTTTAGAAGTTTATTGTAAAGACCTTTACAATCTCGGTACAGAAATAAGGATATAAAATGATGTCGTTTGGAATAATTAAGGCTGGTTGGTGGTCATCTGAATGTCACCGTTCAATGGAACTCAAGCAAGAGCAACTGATTTCTGACTGTACATATTTTTATTTGTGTTCCATCATTACAGTGAGATCACAAGTTATTTCAGAGACTCAGTGCCTGCTTATTATAAAATAAAGGACATTATTTACATGATGAAAGAAAAATTTCAGCATTTTAGTGGAATGGATGACTGATACTGCAACAAGCTTAGTCCACGTATTTCCCAAGAATGTCACCATCTCTGAACAAGTAGTAGTCCTGCAAAGAAAAGAAACATTAGTACCTGTCACATCAGTTGTTTTGCAAATACGGTCTTGTTCCGATGTCAGGCCTACCACAGTCACAAAGTACAAAAAAGTGAACTAACCAACACCAGCTCTACCTCTTGACTTCTTGAAGAGAGTTGTTTTTTTTGTGTTCATAGGATGCTCTTTGGGAAAGCTACCGAGTTACTATTTTTAGTAGTAGGAAATGCAAGAACTGTTAGAAGACAATCCTGCAAGCGTTCCCTGTCAAAAGCAAGGACACCCCCAGTAATTTCAAAGCCTTTTAGGGTTCCCTCTACTATCTGCTTGGCACACGGAGCCACTCAGGCCAGAGGTTTCTTTGGTAACTTCCTTTTCAGCAGGGGTGGGAGTAGCAAGTCCTACAGGTACCAGCAGCTGGCTGGATTCAGCTGCTGCCACTAGAATACCAGCAACTGCATTTCTTGAATGCCGCTAGCCCTATGAAGTAACTACAGTATTCATCACTGGCAGTGTAACCTTTTGGGAAACCAGCTTAATTTGCATTCACAAAGTTGGGAAACCTACCTTATCTTCTAGTACAATCTTAGTACCGCCATATTCTGGTAGCAAAACCTTTTCACCAACTTTTACGCTCACTGGCTGAATCTCACCATTCTGAAAGAAAGAAGAAATCCTTAGTTTTCCACAATATAGGCAGATGTAACAGAATTCCCCCAAACTACAATGATCCATCCACATGTAAAACAGTCAGGAAATCACAACAGCTCTGTATTTTCGTTGTACGGTGAAACCACAGTATACAGGTTTCCTAGGAAAAGCACACCAGTCAGTTCTCAAGCACTGGAGTCCTGCAACGTTTAGGCAGTAGAACTGCAGTGATTTTCTGAATATAATAAATTTTCATTTAGCTTTGAGTGTAAATACAACTGCGAGGTCTTAGCTTGATGGACTGAATAGGACTTCACTTAAAGGAAAAAAACACCCAAGAAACCTGAGGACCATGAAACCCCCTTCTAAAACGCAGGGAGAAAGTCCCTTTCCATGGTCTACAGGCAAGGCTAATTTCTCCAAGTGCCAGTTAAAAGTACCTTCCCATCTTTGTTGCTTTGACCAACTTGTCACTGCTGCTGGCAAATCAGTTGTTTAGAAACACCTGATAAATTCTTGTATTATAAATAAAATATTAGCACCGTTTCACAATATAAAGCTTTAAAGATCAGATACTGACACAAACCAGCACGGTACATACAGAGGGACTCATGGTAAAGAAAAAGTCTGAGTCAACATGCCCAAGTTAAAATTTAACCTGTTTTCCACTACTGCTACTAACGGAATGCTATGTGGGGGGGGGAGACAACGAACCCTTCTGATGCTGAAGCCTGTAGCCATTGTCATTTTTTGTGAAGACTATCTTTTTTTATGATGCCAGATGCATATTCAACACGCAAAATTAACAAAAAAAAATTATTTAACACTTATTTCTTTTGATTCCCGATTTTCTTTTGTCCAGTAAGCCTAATCCTTATGGACAATGATATTTGCACAACACAAGACAGTGAATGCCACTTTTTGGGATTCCACCCTGCTCACAAGTCACAGAAATTCAGGCATGTAATAATTTTAACAAAGGCAGCTGCCGGTCCTTCAAGGTTTTGGCTGAGAAGTGATGAAACAAGATATCCCGCAGAACTCTGTTTACATATTTAAAACTAAAAAAACTCCAACCAAAACCACAAACAAAATGCAAAAAAACAACCAAACAAAAAACCCACCAAAACCCACACCATTGCTGTTCAAAGCTGCTTATAATAAAAATCAATAAAAAAATATTGATTTTTAAAAGGCAAGTATTTTCCATTTTACAGATGATGAAAGGAATGCTGGAATTCAAGGTCAGAGCCAATCAAGAGAACCTGAGATTGCTACCTCCTCTTTGAATCTGTACTTCCAACTTCAGCCATCGCCGCCACCCACTTTTGTGAGCTATCGCTGCATTTACACTGCAACCATTTCTGGCGGTAATATTCCAACTACCACCACACCATTACTAATTCTACCCAAACGTCATGCCTCAGGGTATTTACCTTTCCTCTGGCTCCCGATCCAACTGCAACTACTGTTGCTTGTAGCACCTTCCCTTGAGCTTTTTCTGGAATCATGATGCCTCCTTTGGTTACCGTCTCAGCCGCACATCGTTCAACCAGAACGCGATCAAAGAGGGGAAGAAATTTCCTAAATGCTTTTCCTGCCTGTGGAAGTAATTGTACATTGTAACAAGAGGTTCATTACAACAAAACTGCAATTTAAGAGTTTTAAAAACAAAAGTGATTTCTCTTTTGAGAGAAATGAATAGTTTAAGAAAACTACTGAGCATTTATTTTTAATAGTAGCAAACGCATGCCGCCTTTGATTGCATCAGAAATTGCTAAAGCCACAGATGCTGGGCAGTCCTGAGAGGTCAGCCGTAGGAAGATGTACTCCAGCTGGCAGAATCAACCACCACCGGATGGAGCAGCCGCCTCCTCTGGCTGAAAAGTTCTGCAGGCTTGTAATCCCCTTAGTTACTGTAGTTTGGTGACCATAATTATTGATTATATGCAATATATTCGCTCAGTTCACAACCAGATTTGATGATGATTAAGGATGTCTTGGGCCAGTTGCGTTTTTATTTGTGTAGCGGCGTGTTTTATAGTAAAGAAGCAAAAGCCTTGCCAGGGACCCCACGTTGGTGTTTTTCAGGTCCTTTCAGATCTTAGCATTTCCCATAACGATATACAGCCTCCCAAGTGTGAAGTCTGAGGCAAGAGTGCTCTCGTTTGTATTGACATCTACAAATAGCCTGCAACTTTACAAGAAACTTCAGACTTAAGCCCCTAAAAATATGAAGGTAGGCATACTTCTACCTTGACTGCTTCAATATCTGCCTCTGCTTAAGCAGAGTTAGGGTGGGTTTTTTCTTGGTTTTTTTTTTGTGTGTGTGTGGTTTGGGTTTTTTTTTTGCAGCTACTTACTGCTACTTGGCTGCATCTTAGAACAGCAGTCTAAGTCCCATGTACTAGGCAAATGCAAGCGCCGAATCCCAACAAGCAGGGGTCAGGAAGGAGGAACTTGCTTTGATTTAGAAAGAAAGATATGGCGACTTGCCAAGCCACACGGAGATAGTGCTCCAGTGGACAGGTACCCAGAGCCCGCGCTCGTAGAAAGAACCAGAAACAAGGGCCCGGCACCCACGCGCCCTTTACTGACACTCATCGATATACACACGCGCTCTAAAATTGGGAGAAAACAAAATTACAAAAGACAGCATGTGAAAGATGTGCATCCCCCCAACTAATCCTAGTACCGCAATGATGAAAAACAAAGGGAAAAGGCTACCAACTGTGCTCAGTTTCATTCTGTGAAGATAACATCTCTGATGCTATTTTTTAGAGATGTTCTGCGTTTAACAGAAATCAGCAGCCAGACTTACGACCACGAGCGTTTTACACTAAGTTTTAAGAAATGCTAATTCCTCACGTTAGCAGGATCCTAAGAATAAAGTACCACTGCGAGACAAGGGCAGCTCTGCCCTTACCCAATTCCCACTCAAGCTAAGATCTCTATAAAAAAGGTTTATGAAACACAGAGAACGAGCGGTCAAGCGCGCAGCAGGACAGGTTTATCTGCAGGCCCCGCCGCGGCGTGCGCAGCCCTGCCCCGCGCACCGCCTGCTAGCGGGGGCTCCCGCGGCCGCAGGCGGGGAAGGGCTCAGCCGAGCGCCCGGGCAGCCGAAGGCGGCCCCTGCGGACACCCTCGCCGCGCCCGGGCCCGCAGCCTCCGCGCTTGCCGGCGTGACCGCTTCTACCGCAAGGACTGCGTGACCTTGCGCCGCTACCAGACCGCTGCCGGCACCCCCGCGGGGAGCGGCCCGCTGCTAACGCCCGGCGGGGCCGCCCAGCGCCCGCGCTTCCCTCCCTCCCTCCCTCCCGCGGTCCTGCCCGGCCCTACGGCACGAAAGGGGCCGCCGCTGCCGGCCTCCGGCCGCCTGAGGGAACGCCCGCGCGCGGCGGCGTGGCCGCGGGCTGCTCGGGGACCCCGACGGCGGCGGGCAGGCGGGCAGGCCCGCCGGCGGGCCCTGCGGGGACCAACCCCCCACCCCCCCCACCCCGCGCCGCTGCGGCACGCTGCGCGGAGCCGGGCGGCGAAGGGCGAGGCGGAGGCGGCGTGCGGGGCGCGGGCGGCGGGCACTCACCATGACGGCCGCTGCGCTCCCCGCCACCGAGTGACCGGGCCGCCGCAGGCGCACGTGAGAAAGGTCACCGCCTGCGCGCGCACGCGCGCCCGGCGCCCCGCCCCGGGGCGGAGCCCGTCCCCCCGCCCCGGCCCCGGTCAGCTTTAATTCCGCCGCTTATTTTTCGCCCCCGGGGCTGGGTCCCGGTCCCGGCAGCGGCCGGCACCCCGGCGGCGGCGCGAACCCCGCTGCTCAGCGCCCGCCGGCTCCTGGGGTCGGAGACCCGCCCGGAAGTGAGGTCAGCTCAACTTTGACCTTCGGCGAGCATGAGCGTTCCAGAAAGTTCTGGAATTGGGGGGCCCCGGAACCTGAGTGGCTCACGCCGGGGCTCGCCGCGCATGCGCGTAGCGCGGCGGGCGCCCCAGCCCTGCCGGCGGGCGCGGCCGCCCTCCTGTCGCCGGGGGCGGGGCCGCGGCGGCTATGCTGGTTCCCGGGCCGGGCGGTGCGGAGCCCCACATGGGCCGGTGCCTGGCGGGGGGCGGGGCAGAGGCAGTGAGTGCCGAGCGCCTTCCCGCCCCTGCGCGCAGACCTGCCCGCTCAGCCTCGGGTCCGGACGGCGGAGGCCCCTGCTGCTCCCCCCGCGCTGCCCGCAGGTGAGCGCGGGAGCACGGCGGGTGGCCCGGCCCGGGGAGGGGGTGCTGGGGGTGCCGCCCCGCCGCCCGTTCCCCCTGCGGCGGTGGTTACCGTTGCGGGGAAGGGGCGCTCGCGCGGTGAACGGCCAGGCCCGTTGGGAGCGCGCGGCGCCAGCGGCCGCGCAGCGGGGGGGGGGGGCGGCGGCGGCGGGGGGCCCCCCCGGCGGGCCTGGCGGCCGGAGCGAGGCCCCCCGCCCGCACGGGGGCGATGCCGGCGCGGCGGGGCCCCGCGCTGCAGCGCGGCCGGGCTGGCGGCAGGGGGCGAGCGGCTCTTGACCTTGCTCCGCGTGTCCTGACGGAAGGCGACATGTGGCCGGGGGCCCTGTGCCGCCCGGCGGGGCCCCGGCGCCCCTTCCCGCCGCCTTGCGGCCCTCGGCCTCCTCTCGCCCGGCCGCGCAGTGCGGGCCGCCCTGGCGAGGCGGAGTCGGGCGCGGGAGCCTCGCCCGGGCGCCCGCCGGAACGGCACCGCCGCGGCTGCTGGCGTGCGCGGCTCCCCGCGCCCCGCCGGTGCCGCCCGGCGAACGGCGCTGCTGGCGCTCCGCCGTGCCCTCGGGGCCGCCCGCCCTGCTGCCAGGGAGGGCCCGCGGGAGGAGCTCGGAGTTGCTGGAGGCCGCTCAGTGAGGAGCTGCTGCAGCCCTGGTCGTGCCCCGGGGACCCGGCCCCCCAGCCCTGTTACTTGCAGTTGCTTGTGTGTTTCTATTTCAGACGGTCGAAAACCTAAAAGTTCGTGGTCGCTTGCTTTCCTTCCTGAACCCTTTCCCCCCTCTTGCATTCTAGAAGTATCTGTGCAAAAACATTACGCTTATATCTTTTTCTCTGGATTTGTTTTAATTTTTTAGACATGCTCCGTTTACCTACAGTACTCCGTCAGATAAGGCCAGTGTCCAGAGCACTCGCCCCCCATCTAACACGAGCATATGCCAAAGATGTTAAGTTTGGAGCAGATGCTAGAGCTCTTATGCTTCAAGGAGTAGATCTTCTAGCAGATGCTGTAGCTGTCACCATGGGGCCAAAGGTAATGGAAGACTTTGCGTTTATTTTACGTTAACACTTTGACCTGGTTGAAAACATCGTAGCAGAAAACGGTTGTTAGTTTTCCCTTGGTAGAGCTGCATGATTGCCATCTGCAGATCTGCAACGCAAAGGTGTAAGGGTATGGACAGACTACTGCAAGAGCCATATTCTCATTTTTTGTCACGTGAACCATGACAATAATGCGTGTGCTTTTCAGGGTAACAAAGTAAAATGAATTGGATCACTGTGAGAGGAGCATTAGATTTGTTTAAACAGGGTGAAGGTTAAGGATATGTGCATAATGGGTTGCTATGGCTCAGCTGACAGTCTGTAACAATGCAGTAGATAATTTAACTATTTAGATCATAAGGTGGGTTAGTTAGCATGAGTTTGGGGTTTTTGTTGTTTTAAAACAAATTACAGTTTTGTATCACTTTACCATTTAGTATTAACAAGGTTGAAAGAGACATTGAAAGTGTAATGCTGAGTTTTCAATTGACTGGTAAATGTTATCAGCTTGAGTGAAATTCTGTGGCAGCGGCATTCATTTATGCTGCTTATAGGACAGAATACAGTGCACGGTTCCCTGTAAGTTCTAGGTCTCTTGCAAAACGCGCTACTGTATTCTGCGTCGTCATGCAATGTGCAGTAAGGCTTGAAATGAGATTTGTTTTTTAGGAAGAGACACTGATTTTTTTGGGGGTCATAGGAATGTCTGTTCCATGTACTAACAGCTTATGCGTGGTAGTTCTTCTCAAGGCTGCTTGGCCTCTCTAAAATTCATTCATGTATTTCTTGGACATTTTTGGTGCTCTATTAGCTTTATTTAAAGGCAAAAATGCCATAAGTTTAGCAGATCAAGGTTAAGGAACAGTGATGTCAGCAAGCTGTGGCTGTTTTCCATAAAGGAACAAAGTTTAAGTGTAGTCAGTTAATTTAACTCTTGGGTTTTTTTGGATCAGGCTACTTTGTGAATGCCTAAGCATAGTTCTAATGCACTGGTTAAAGGGCAGTTCCTGATGCAACTTACTGTAACCTTGGGGGGTTTTTGTTCCAGTGTTCTCACTTTATCTGCTGTTCTCTGTGTATTTGCAGAGATTTGGGGATTGTACTGTAATGCCTGATTCAGATTTCAGCATTTTTAAGAAATATCGTTCTGGTGAGGAAACTTCCCTTTGGCACTGTTCTGTATTTAAAGAAACATGGTTTGCAGTCTCACGCAATGTTTTGATATTGCTGCCAACACGTCGATTACTTTGTCAGAACTAGTTTATGTGAGTGCTTGGATTCTTGATATGCAGGACCATTCAAAATGCATGTGGATTTACTGGTGGCCTTCCTTTCTGCAGAAACACAGATAAAAAGTGTTTGTGAAGTGTAAATCCTTTTATGCAATCACATGCAAGTAGCTTTTGTTGTGCCGCTCTCCTCATAGCTATCAAACAAACATTTGGAATAAGACCATGTTAAAACAGAGAATAAAGTTAAGCAAAACAAGGAGAGACTACGTGAAGAACTTAGCAGCAGCAGGATCCTTCAGAGGGAGTTTTCTTACTCTTGAACACTTTTAGATTTAGGAGAAGTGCAGGTCAAATGAAATAGAGGTAAGAAGTCAGATTATGCATTATTTTGGCATAATTGTTTTATAATGCAGAGTTAGAATTATGTAAACTCTTTCACAAGTTCAACGTTAGTAACTGAAGCTTCACGTTTCTTTTGCAGCTTTCAGGGCCAGTTGTACTTCAGCAGTATAGCCTTGTGCGTGGCAGGAATCCCAAGTCAGTTAAATCATTGAGGCAGATGACGTGAGCGGGCTCTGTGCAAGCGAGGAGCAGAGTGCACCATAGCGGTCACGTGCTGCACGGGAGTCCGTAGTGAGCTGCTTGGCACGGGGTACAGACCCTGGTTGGAGCTGAAGCCGCGCTGGCGTCTGATCCGCTAGGGCAGTGTGTCGGCTCCTGCCGGCGTGGCCAGCTCTGGGCTGGACCTGACGGGCCGGGTGAGGGGACTTGTGCAGGGTCAGCCGGCGGCGGTGTGGTGTGGTGGGGCAGTTGCTCTCCCTGCCCCTCCTCCAACAGCTCCAGCTGTCAGCATAGCTAAAGAGTTTCAGGGCAGCAGCGGACCAGAGGTGGCTGCTTGCTTTTCTGCTGCCTCCAGCTCAAAGTGGAACATGATTGATTGGAGCAGCTATTAAAGCTATTGAATTCATCTGGGAACAAGCAGTCCTCTTGTGCAGGTGCATCTGCCCCCTGTTCCCTGTACGGTCCGTAGTTTCCCATATTAACTGTGTCTGTATGTGTTGCGTAGGATAGTCCAGCTTTTTAGTTGAATGCAAGTGCAGGCTAAGAGAAGAAGGGCTTGTTAACTTGCCTTTGAGAAACTATTCCAACACAGTAACACAAATTTGTTAAGCATTCTCCGTTCTCTTTGCTAATCACTGATAAGGTTTGCAAGTCTCTTCTCCCCCCCCCCCCCCCCCCCGCCAATGTGCAATGAATTGAGAATTGTATTACTGGTTTTCAATCACACAGACTTTTTATTGTGATTTGATGGAACTTTTGCAAATTTAGCTCATTATGTTGCTGTATTTTAATTTTAGAGGAAAATGGCAGCGTTAGAGGGCATCTCTTCAATTATTTTCCTCTGCAAAGCCAGTCTTATTTTAGTTGCAGACTTCTGAGTGTGTGCTATTAAGCATTATGGCTGGGGAGTGAAGCCTCATTCTGTGAAAGTCTAAAACCTTTGAGCCATTTTTCCAGTTTTTCAGAACCTTGGTAATGTGTGTGCTTGAAAGGCACAGAGCTTTCAGCTGGGGCTTAAGGTGATGTTTCTGTTCAGCTGTGGCTGTTCAAAAGGGTCTTCATCTTCAGCTGAACTTTGAGTGACATGCTGTGGGTTATGTAGCTTTGATTTAATATTTGTTCTTTGCCACCCTAGGGAAGAACAGTTATTATTGAACAAAGCTGGGGAAGTCCCAAAGTGACAAAAGACGGTGTGACAGTAGCAAAGGCAATTGACTTAAAAGACAAATACAAAAATATTGGAGCCAGGTTAGTTCAAGACGTTGCCAACAATACAAATGAAGAAGCAGGAGATGGTACCACTACTGCAACGGTACTTGCACGTGCTATTGCCAAGGAAGGCTTTGAGAAGATCAGTAAAGGAGCTAATCCAGTAGAAATCAGGAGGGGTAATTTTTTTTCCCTTGTTTTCAATGTTTAATCACTGTCTTTTTACTTCTCATATCCCAAATTTGACTGGCTTCCTGAATAAATTGCCTTCTTTTTGAAGAGCCACATAAAGCTTTATATGAAGAGTGATGCGTAGAGAGCTCGCTCGTTTCTGTTACATTACTTACTGTGAACAATTCTTCATTTTTCTAATCATTCTACTATTTTATATGCAGTTAACTTGTTTAATTTGTCATAAGTAAACTCCATTTAAAGCCATTTCTGCATTTAATTAATTTGTGATAAGTATATAAATTTACTGGTGCCATGTAAATAAATTTGCCGTAAACTTCAATCGTATGTCACACCAATTCAAAAAAATTCTCGCTAGGCCTACAAATGACAATATGGAACTAGAACTGCCAGTCACTTGTTTTTGAATGTGCAAACTCGATGCGTTTTTGCAATGTGGACTTTGGTTTGAAACTTAACCTGTTTGTGGGGTTTGGATTTTCTTTTTTTTTGTTTGTTTGTTTTTCTGTGCTGTATACCTTGTTGTGTTCACTCATAAGTATTCCATTCATCTTTAGGGGTGATGCTTGCAGTTGATGCTGTCATAGCTGAACTGAAGAAGCTGTCTAAACCTGTTACAACTCCAGAAGAAATTGCACAGGTAACAAAAAAACAAAAACAAAAAAAACCAGAAATTAAACCAACTTTATGTAGTTACTCTTCAGAAAAAGTTTTGGGAAGTCAGGTTTAATGGAACTAGGTTGTGGGTATATGATGCCTGAGTATTTTTCTTTATATATCAAGATTCAGAGTTTGTTTAATTGAACGATCTTCATGGTAATACTTTCATTTCCTTGAGTTATTTAAAATTCCCAGTATTCTGCCTTCAACTACACTGCTAGAAGTTAGTTCAGAAGTAGGTAGGTTTTCTCATCTTCAAGTTTCATTCCAAAACGTGGTCTTAAAACATCAGTTTGTGTGCTTGGGAAGAATTGACGAGAGCAAAGATGTGTTTGCGGATGGGAGGTGATGGCAGACTTGTGGGAGTGCTGCGGATCTGCTGTGGGAGGCTCAGGCTGCGGTGGGTGCCCAGCTGGGTCTCGGGCAGCAGCCGCATTGGCCTTCGCGGCGTATTTCTCCCCGTGGCTGCAGATTCAGGTGGCCTGTGTGCGCTGCGTGAGCCCAGCGCGCAGGGTCTGGCCCTGCGCTTGAGCTGCCCGAGAGCCATTAGCCCTCCTAACGGAGTGCTGGGATCCCGGTGCGGGTGTGCTACCGTCAGCTGCCCTGTCTTGTCGGGAAACGGGAGAACTGCAAATGGTTATTCTGATTTTCTTTATAGTGAGGAAACAAATCATTTGCATCGTCAAATGAGACTAAATCGCTTACTGTTTCAGGTTGCCACGATATCAGCAAATGGAGATCAGGAAATTGGCAATATAATCTCTGATGCAATGAAAAAAGTTGGACGAAAGGGTGTAATCACTGTCAAGGTAAGAACTGGCCAACACAGACGAAGTGCAGTGGCTGCCTCTTCCATTAGGGCTGGCTTTTGTGGCATGCGATGTAGCTGCTGCTGCTCACATACAGTATCCCACCATAATTCCTCCCTCCCCGGCTCCTTTAGATCAGGGTTTGATTGCTGTTCCCTCTTATCCTTTTATTTTGAAGGGGGAAGCACGTAACGCTGACGTGTGGTGCAGAGCCTTTCGTTCTGTTGCGCGTAGTATGCTAAAAATACATTTGTGCATTTGGTAGTAAATAAGGGATCTTTAATGCGGGCTTTCTTGCATCTAAACAGGATGGAAAAACTCTAAACGATGAATTGGAAATCATTGAGGGTATGAAATTTGACAGAGGCTACATCTCTCCATATTTTATTAATACAACCAAAGGTGAGTTAACAGTCGCGCTTGTCAAATACCTTACAACGGCTCCTGTAAGTTAGAAATAATGGTACCTGTTACAAAGACTTCACCATCTGTTATACTGCCTACCACGGCAATAGCACAGTGCGGTCCTTCCCCATCAGAAACTTTTAACTCTTTGTAAAAACTTGTAGTCTGTGGGCTTTTTTTCTTCTCTGCTAAGTGTGGACAGTGTCCATGTTAACATCAGGCTGGCCCTGCAACACTCCAGAACAACGTAGAATTGGAAGTGGAGTCTTGGAGAAAACAAGTTGTGTCTCTTCTTTTAATGCCGTTGAAAAGCGCAACGGTTGCTCCAAAGTAGCTCCTTAAGTTTAAGAGAATGCTTGGTATGTATTTATAACGGGATAATGCGTGTTGCTTCTGCAGGGCAGAAATGTGAATTCCAGGACGCTTATGTTTTAATCAGTGAAAAGAAAATTTCTAGTGTACAGTCCATAGTTCCAGCTCTTGAAATTGCCAACGCTCACCGCAAACCGTTGGTCATTATTGCTGAAGATGTTGATGGAGAAGCCCTCAGCACTCTAGTCTTGAACAGGTGAGGCTTTAGACAAATAGCGCTTGCTTTTTTTTTCTTTTTGCATTTTCATCCTTTTAAAGGAATACGTACATAGCGTGGTTTTGAGTTTGCTGCAGTGTAGTACTGTTGCTGTTCTCTTATTGGTACCAAAGAAACAGCAGCTTTTATACGCAGCCGTACTCTGCATCGGCTCGCACAGAAGTTCAGTTGTTTCCCAGCTACCTTTTTGAGCAAGACCAGCTCAGTTCATGAAGGTCTCTTTGTGTGCTTGATCGTTAGAGCTGTACTTAAATAATTGTTCTTAGTAATTAGGCTTGTTCTCTGAACACCTGTGGAATGTTGCTCTCTTCAATTCTTCTCTTCAGACTGAAGGTTGGTCTTCAGGTTGTTGCTGTAAAAGCACCAGGGTTTGGTGACAACAGGAAAAACCAGCTTAAGGATATGGCAATTGCTACTGGCGGTGCTGTAAGTAATTGTGTTTTTATTGCCTTTTTGCTCTAAGAAATGCTAATGGTATTTAAGGAGGAACAGAATGTATATTTTTAGGTCCATGGCTTGTATTTGCTCTGTTGCAGGCTGTGTCCTGTTCTTTCAAAAATGTAACAGTAACTCTAATGTTTGAATCTTCTTTTTTTTTTTTTTTTTTTTTAAATGTGGATATTGATCATGGCTGTGTAATACAGCCCTGACCGACCATCAGTAATAGTCCTTTTAACTGACTGAAGTTACACACAGCTTCCTTGCAGCATTTCAGTTTTTCAGGGGAAGGAGGGATATCAAGGACGTTTCTTAGAAATAGCAAAGCTTTCTTGCCGCCTTATAAAACTGTCTCATAATTGCCCAGATGTCAGTATGGCAAATGGAATTCTTTTAAGTGTTTGGAATAGATTGGATCGTTTTCTTGTGTACTCAGCTTCTCAGATAGGTGATGTGCCAATCAGTGTCCCTTTATGCTGCTTTTTTTACACACTTCAAACTCATAGCATGATACTGGGATCCAAAGGGGGTTCTTGAAATAAAACAGTGTTGAAGCTAACTGGAGCACAAAGTAACAAAACTAGAAAACTCCATTCTAAAGTCAGTTTAGTGCCAATATTCATAACTTCTCAAAACAGGAGGAGGAGACTGTAACACAACTCTACTTTCCAGGCACTTTGAATCAGTGAGTTACATCAGTCAGTCATGAACGAGGAGTTGGCAGCTCCCTGTTCCGTGAGGGCCAGTTCGTGAGGTACCTGCGTGCCTGGACTCTGTCAGGAGAAGGGAAGGGTTTCTTTCAACTTGGCTGCAGTAGTGTGATGATTTTGCACTGTTAGCCTGCTGTATGTGTTCATGTGTCTGTAAATAAAAAATTCAGGTATGGAGAAGCTGTGAATTTCAGCTTTTCACATCATTTGTTTCAGGTGTTTGGAGAAGAGGGTCTGACCCTAAATGTGGAAGATATTCAGCCTCACGACTTCGGTAAAGTTGGAGAGGTCATTGTGACAAAAGATGACACCATGCTTCTAAAGGGGAAGGGTGAAAAGGCTCAAATCGAGAAACGTATTCAAGAAATTATTGAACAGCTAGAAGTTACCACAAGTGACTATGAAAAAGAGAAACTGAATGAGCGATTGGCCAAACTCTCTGATGGAGTAGCAGTATTGAAGGTGAGAAGTTAATCTTCTTGCAAAGGGGCGGTATCAGTCCTTCATCGCTAATCTAAGTTACTATGGTGTGGTTCTCTCATAATCTTAGCAGTTGATTTGGATAAGGAATTTGGCTTATTACAGGGCTACACCTTGGTATTCAGAACTTGATGAAATAATGAGCTGAAGCTGTGTGCTGAGGCTTCTTAAGTGCTGGGGTACAGAAGGCGGCTGCCAGTCTGGGAGAGCGCGGGCTGGCTCTCGGGCCCTTGTCAGTCACTGACTCGAGCTGGCTGATGAATTTTGCGGCAGCAGTTCTGCAGCGCTCTCCCACCCGGGCTCCTTGCGCGGACCTGACACGCGGCTCGCTTGTTGTAGGTCGGCGGCACAAGCGACGTGGAAGTGAATGAGAAGAAGGACAGAGTCACCGATGCCCTGAACGCGACCCGTGCTGCCGTAGAGGAAGGCATCGTTCCAGGCGGTGGCTGTGCATTGCTTCGCTGCATTCCAGCATTAGATGCTTTAGCTCCAGCCAATGAAGATCAGAAAATTGGTAAGTAAATTATGTGAACGCGTGTGTGGCAGCGTTAAGAATAGACTTTCTTCTGTCCCGAGGCTTTAGAAGATTAAACACAGATTGCTTCCAGTGAGGTTTTAGTTACTTGACCTTAAGAACCTCCTATCCCCTTGGCACGGTGGTCTCTGCCTTAGAGTGGGAAGGAGTTTTCACTGCGCCCCTAACTTGGATCTGAAAGAAGCAGTAGCAGTGGAGCAGCAGGACCCCCTGCAAAGGACTGCAGACCCTTAAAGGGGAACCGGGCTGACTGTTAGAGCCATTGCGGACGGACATCAGAGCTAAGAATGCTTGAGAGGGTGTGTGGCAAATCAAATGGAAAAAGGCCTTGTGCCGTGTTACAGTAGTAATGCCCCTTACTGCCTTTTGCAGAAGTAAAACTAAAAGGTGTGCGACTGGCCTGCAATGCAATGATGTCATTTGTTGACAAACGTTGAGTAGCAGAGAACTTTTTTCCCTGGAATGGATAGAAACATTCTTGCTCAGAGGGTTCTCTCTCTCTGTGTTCATCTCCAGCACGTGGAGAGGTGCCTGGGCAATAGGAGCAGCATCTGCAACGTGTAATCCTAAACATCCTCTTTCTTACAGGCATTGAAATAATAAAGAGAACACTGAAAATCCCAGCAATGACTATCGCAAAGAATGCGGGTGTTGAAGGATCACTAATAGTTGAAAAAATCCTGCAGAGTCCATCAGAAGTTGGCTATGATGCAATGCTTGGGGACTTTGTAAATATGGTAGAAAAAGGAATCATAGACCCAACGAAGGTAACCTAAAATAGTCCGAATTCTCAGCTTTCCTTCCTCCCAGCGCACGTGATAGTCAGCGGGTGTTAAGTTCTTTCTTTCCTATTTTTAGGTTGTGAGAACTGCTCTGATGGACGCTGCAGGGGTCGCGTCCCTCTTATCAACAGCAGAAGCAGTGGTGACTGAAATCCCTAAAGAAGAAAAGGAGGCGGCGATGGGAGGGATGGGCGGGATGGGTGGAGGAATGGGAGGGGGCATGTTCTGAGTCCCGGGCGAGGGATGCATCACGAGCTGTGCTGTGTAGGGCTGACAGTTCCGACTTCAAAAACTTGAGCTGTCAGCGCGAGAGGGTGGATAGTGACTGAAGCGAGGCTGGTGTTTAAAAGAATCACTGTAACCATCAGTTACCGGATTTCATTTAACACACGTGTAATTGTTTACAGTCATTGTCCATGCCTACAGATAATTTATTTTGTATTTTTTGAATAAAGACATTTGTACATTCCTGATAACTGGGTGCAAGATCCATCTACCAAGGTCCTGATTTAAACTTAATTAAGGCACTTGATATTCTGTTCCAGAATTTATTGGTGCTTGCCAGTACTAGGAAGAACTTGGAAGCCACTGTGCGTAAGAGTAGACAATTGTGTACAAAGTAGGCAAATAGACAGTTATGTGACCTTTATGTAATAAAACAAACTGCTCCAAAGTTATGAAATGTATCACCTTATTCATCTGCACACAAAGCCATAGTTTTTACTACAAATGTGACACTTACGCTTGGAAAGGACAGGCCCCTTCCCTCCGGGAAACATTCCTTTGGCTAGAATGTTTCTTGGAAATAAAAGTGACTTTAATTTTGGTAAGACAGAGCTAAGCTGAACTGATGCTGCAGTTCTCTGAAATATTAAACAATGCTATGAAAATAAGGCACGTGCGCTGACTTTATTTTGCCCTGTCTGTACCGCTTGTTCCACCTGCTGAACAGGCCCGGTGCATCTTTCCCAGTACTGCGGGATGGGATGAAACAGGTAAGGCCACTCTGCTAAGGAAGGGGCGGGGCGGGGGGGGGGGGGTAATACTTCTCTTGCTCAGGTGTAGCATGTGGTTACCTCCTTCCCTTGAGACTTCCACCCTTGTCTTCCAGCTTCCAGGATTTGGTTGGCATTATTTTGCGCTAGGTGCTTCTTTACCTTTAAAAACGACAGCTTTGTTTGCCGCTGCTGTGTTCTTTGACCTGGCAGGGCTAACAACATTGATGCCTAGTCTCTTCTGCTTTCCAAGCTTTAAAACAAGGGTGTTCCCAAACTTGTGTACGTTCATCTCAACAAACAAAATTGCTTCACAACTTCTCAGTGCTTTGAAACGGACCTCTTCATCCAGCTGTCACTTTCCCCAGCTTCCTACCTTGAATAAGAACTGTCCTTCACAGCCAGGCTGTGTGAAATGTCAGTTGCTCTTCCTGGTCTGACCCTGCTTCAGGGCTGTCCTTGGCCTGAACCACACCTTCCTATGCTATTTAACAGGCTCTGCTGTAGTCACCATGTGGATTAGGGACGCCTCAGAGAAAGGACCGGCTTCAACACCTGGCCTGAAGCTTCACCTAATTTCAGTACGGAAATTTGGTAATGCAAGGCAGCAGGTAGACAGGATTTAACATCTGTTCAAACCTATTCACGTTTCTTCAGAGAGTGAAAAAAGAATATTAATGTAAGGAATAGAATTACTGAAAATGAATTTAATCAAGACAGCTGATACCATCATAATGCACCGCTAATTAAATGGCAGTATGGTACCGGAAAAACCCCCAAGAACAAAGGCTTAGTGCTCTCTGTTGTATGTTTGTTAATGACAACTGCCCTTGGGTGTGAACGCCTGCAGTAAGCAGAGGACACCTTGTTCCCTCCTTCCCAGGAGGCAGCACTGCGGTACAGAACGCTGTGCACCCCTGCCCTAGTTCTCAAAGAGGTAACATTTCTTCACTTGGATTAAAGTTGTGCTGGAACGGGGAGCTGTTTGCCTGAGATGAGACGTGTCCACCATAGCCGAAGGGCAGCGCGTAACAGTGAAAGAGGGGCAGGTAGGCAAGCTCAGCCTGCCAAAGGTACTACGTGCTCACCAGCGCCTGGAGCCCAGCCAGCCAGGAACCACTGGTGACAGCTGGAACTGCTGCGCACATTCTAGTACTCCTTACATTACGCGTACCTCTTACATTTAATTTCTGCAAACTCAGGAGCATTCAGGCTGTGTTGTTTTTTCTATTGCAGTTGCTGGTCAGGATTCAACAGCAGCTGGAGACTCCTGACTTACCCTTGTCATTCATTTGGATGAAAAGCATGTGCTACTCCGTGCTTGACTAACTCTTCAATGCTCCTCAGAGCTAGAACATCAGCTTCCTTTAGCTTGGCCGGAGTTGACAGAGTTGATGCTGTTAAGTTACATTCACACTACTAATAACTTAAACTTGAGTTAATGTTACAATGCTGAAAAAAACCCATAAGCTTAGATAAGGCAGAACTTACACTGTGACTACACAAACCGTTTGGCAAGTTAGTAACGGCAGCCTGAGATACCTTGTGTTACAGTAGCTGCCGTTGTCTGTTACTGATGAGGTTTTAAGTTGCACTTGATTGCAGCTCGAACATTCTATATACATCTGGCTGAACAGGTGTCTGTTGTACGGTATAAAATCTCACACACAGCTCAGGTATGAAACAGATGCCCCTGAGGAGGAGCGTGGCACCTCTTGTACAAATGAAGTGTACAAACAAGTTTATAATGGAGGTTGTTACAATTTTCCCTTTATGTGTGATGAACTTCATGAAGCATTAGCTCCCGAGGTATGCTTGTTTCTGGGCCGTGGAGTTTGGCTGCTCTTCTTTCAAAGGCAGCTACCATCTGCTTTACCACTTCATCAAAAAACAGCGTAGCGAGTTTTGAGTGTAGAAGTGAACGAAATTCAAAAGAAACCTGTTTAAGAAAACAGAGAAGAATTGTTTTTCCCGTATCTACCGTTGTGGTAAAATGCTGTTACAAATAGACAACCTCATTAGAGAATCTCCAGTTAGTCTGCAAGGAAGCTGTGGGAGAAAGAACAGTCAAAACCAAACTAGGGGTGAGTGTGCCTGTAAAGAAAAGCCGTACTCCTCGGTCAGAGGACTGCCTCCCTGGGCTTTTCAAGTAAAAGAATCATTTTGTTCAGTTCTCTGAAGTAATCATTTCCATTTATCTAAGCTAACTGTATTTTACTTAATAAATGATGCATCACAAAACATAAGTAAAACATTTGGGATAATGAAAAGCTATTTTTGACAAACAATAACTTGGTTACTTTGCACACAGAATTCACTTGGGGACAAAAGTCTGAAGAAAATCCTGCATGGCAAGACAGCAGACCTACAGGTAAGCTGGAGCACGCCCGAGAGGCATTTAACAGCAGCTCAAAATAGTTACCTATTAAATACCACCATTTTAAATCAGTCTTTCCATCTTGGTAGCTGTAGTTATGGTATGTTCCAACAAGAGCAATTTACTGACTGAAGCTACAAACTTGCTTTTGTGTGCCGTATCTCCTACCCAAACACCTCCCGCGCTCGAGCTGCGCTGTGGCAGGCAATGTCAGAGTACAGACATACTGGTGACGTCCTCTGTACCAAGCCCTCGGGCCTCCTACCGCAGTGCTCGGAACTTAACTGCTGCATTTGCTTTTTGCTACCGAATCTTATAGGTAAACTGAAGCTACTGTAGGAGTTATCAGTTATGGCAGGGGCACAGGGAGTCCGCTTTCTCCACCCCCAAAAGACACAGTCACTTTTACGTTAAATAGCCTTCAATTATGCTTTTGTGCTGTGCTGGCCTTCGGTCTTGTTAAATAACATCCCCCTAAGGCTATGGAATCGCATTGTTTTGGAATACGCAGCTTCCCGAAAGGATTACAGAATTTTCAGGAACAGAAACAGGTTGCTCTTCTGTGATTGTATCACTCCTGCTGTAACATGTCTTTTGGACTGAGATTTAAGTATTTTTGTCATTCCTGAGAAACTGGCAGATTAAATGCCAAATGGAACAAATACAACTTCTCTCAAGTTGCTTATGCGTAATGCATATTAACTATGGAACAGCAGCACAGAAGTAATTAAACTACCTGAACTGTAAGCCAGGTATAGCTTCATTTACATTTGCTTGACCTCAAGCAACAGTGAAATTAACGTGCCTTTTGAAAGTCTGAGAGGTGTCATGTGGAGCATCTAGAGTTCTGCAGAGCAGGGATAATGAGTTTTGCGTCATGTTCAGTAACTACGTAAAAACTTGAGGTATGCTGTAAGTTTGCAGACGGTAAAAATGGTGTTGTGCTTCAATCTATATACCAAATCATTTAAGAACTGAAACCAAACTAGAAAAGTTCCCTGCTGTATGCATATGTCTCCTGGCATCAGACTGGCAAAACAGTGATGCAGTAGCTTGTGGGAACCAGCATAACCCAAAACTCAAAGTACATTTTCTAAAGCAGACAAGTGTTCTTGAAATCAAAGTTCTCTCGCGTAAGTATTTGTAATTGCATAGTATGTTTTGAGAAGTTTGTTGTGAAATGCTTATCATCCCTATCTGCACAGGCCCAGAGGCAAGTAACACAGCAAGTCAGTAAATGGCAAGGGTTAGAGCCCTCGAGGACTTGCCTTTATGAGTCGAGTCAACGCCCTGCTCAGCTGGCTATGTTTGCCTCTGCTACCTCAAAATGGGGTAAGCAGTAAGAAGTATCGACACTGTTTCCCCAAGAAAGTGAAAATGTCCATTTTAAGTCCAGTTTAACTACTCCCTTTAACTGAAGTTCTTGACCTGAAATGTCAAAAGGTAGCTTGGGGGGGGGGGGGGGGGGGGGGGAGATTTTTCCTCACAAACTCAGTATTTAGATTATAGGGTTTAAACACTTCTTTAATTCAAGTTTTCTCAACTGATTTATGGCTTGGGTTAAAAGCTACCTTATGTACTGGACAGTAGCAGGAACTGTCACTTATTTGCCTAGAGAAATTCAAATACCATGACCAAATAACATGCAAACATCATTGGCAAATCCCATAAGAAATGTATTTTTTGAGTGCCTATAGATTCATTTTTACTGTTGAACTGTACGAAGTGCAATACAGCAATAAGTTGAAAGTTATTAACCCAAGGAGATTAATGTGCTAATTTACAACTACTCCAAAAGCTCTTTTTCCTATTTACAGAAGATAATTTTTAAAGCAGAGTATCCCAGCAGATGGCAGCAGGATCAACCCATTTCTGTGCACTTTTGTAGCCTGTTCTGAACCCCAGCTTAGTTATGTGCTCAATGCAACACCTACTCTTAACGCTATAAAATGTAAGAAAAAAAAAATGTGATGACAGACTCAATAGACAAAATGCTAAAGCAGTAACTTGAGTGGAAAACAACTTGTCTAGGAATAACAGGCTAAATCAGGTACTGGATTTAAAGAGCAATAGTGTTGAGCTACAGTGATATCCCATCACAGAGTAGAAAGACAGCAAAAATCTATTGTGCCTGTATTACAGAAGGAAGGAGTAAGACTTAAAATACATGAAAGAGTAAAATTGGAAGCCAGGAAATTAAATTGACCAAACTGCAGGCCAAACAGGACAGATGGGAGAATACCTACTTTCTGGTACCAAGAACACTTAGGTTGTAGAGTAATTAAAGGAAATAGCAAAGTATGTTTAGTATTTCTCCCTCTGTATTTGACTCTCTAAAACCATCATTATGTTTAGAACTGTACGGTGAGAGATATGGTGAGAGATAGCATTCCCTAGGCTGTTCATGACAGGCAGACACCTCACAGCAGACTGCAGACTCTAAAGGACCCTGGAGTGGTTTCCACATGGTAAAGTTCACAAAAATTTTTCTTTGGGTAATAGTGACTAAAACTAACTTGTTTTCCATGTGTGTAAGTTTAAAAAAAAAAAAAAAAATCAGTACCAGCCATTAAAAAACAAAAACCACCGTTAAAGATACTGTTTCCATGCCCTGTTCCAAGCACGTGGTAGCCTTAATTACCATACTTACTGAAAAATCCAATGTACATGTCCTTGGATAACCAGGGATACCTGGGCTGAAACGCCACACTGTTTCCAAGTGATTAAATAGCTTTCCGTCTGTGCAGGATGCCTAAAAGGAAGTTCAAAAAGTCAAGCTACAATTAGGCTTTTACAGGTGTGACAAAGTTACTGAAGCTTGCATTTGCATTTTGTTAGGCAGTGAAGGTCATGGCATAGTTAAAATTATTCTTACAGTGCAGCCAGCATAAGATCCTACTGCACAGTGGCATTTACAGCAAAGTAACTGAATCCCTTTTAAGGGAGAGGAAAAATTTTTGTGTTGGGAGTCATAAAACAGATCTCTAGCAAGATGCGTATAACACCAAAACAATGCCAATACTATATGCCAGAATTTTGAACAACACTGTTGTAAGCAAAGGATACGGATATTTACTGGTTTCAATTTTTTTTTTTTCATTATATGTATAGAATGTTTTATATACTGATATATAGACTGGTAGTCTTGGGCTATAGGAATGCTTAGCATCAAAACAAACCTGACTGAAGACAAACTCCAAACATCATCTGTCACAAGATACTATTGTCATCAAGTGCTACCACAAAGACAGTAAGACTATACACTCAAGTTCATAATCAGCTTCTATGTTGGCTTTTAGTTACTGGCAAGCCATATTTAACTATTTCAGGAGTGCTTGCATACAATCCTGCTTTAAAACAATAAAGTATTTGCAGTAGTTGGCTTCATAGTTTTCATTACAATAAGGTCCTTATTTTCACTCATTTTGCTTTCAGCACATATAGCTAATTTTGTGTGGCTATATTTATAATAGAAAAAGATGGAAAGACACATACTTCAAAATCATCCAAATACACAATCTCAGTTGTCTTCTAATTTCTAGAGAGAATTTCTGTAACTGTTTTTTAACTCTTTTTTTATAGGTCTTACCGTTACCACAAACAGCTCTGTGATAAGCTCAGTGATAAGGTAAGCCACCTCAAAGACTAACCAGCAGCACAAAAATACCTACATTTTTCTGCCAGGAATGAGATGCAGTGTCTGACTACTTCTACCACAGAAAGGGGAGGAGTAGAGGGAAGATTAGACACGAAGAGCTGGGCTTGCTTTTCCTCCTGCTGCCAAAAGGGCAGGAAGAATGGGAAAACTGCCAGTGTATCCCCCTTGCTCCCAACCTTATAAGTAGCAAACTCACCCGTGCTTTCCTCTGCGGCAAGAGCTGCTGCTACCAGTCTGATTTTTCCATTGCTCAAGCACTGCTGCCGCAAGCAACAAAGCTGTGCTCATTTTGTCGCCACCAGTAGCCCGCTATGCTAGACCACCATGCAAGCTGCCTTTGCCCAGAGTTATTTCTGAGGACAGTGAAGTAGTCCAAACACACAGTCGCTTCTCTAGAAATGTTCCTACAGTTATATGAACATAATGTAAACTTCTAGGAAAAATAATCCTAGCAGAGAAAATGCTAATAAGTCTAGGAGGAGGAAAGCTAAAGAAACGGTTCTCCTCATCACTTCCATGACCTTTTCTGAGACAAGAAATCCTCTTTTGAGTGAATTAGAGGTAAAAAGAGTTCATAAGCCAATCTGATAGCTGTGTGAAAGGAAGAAGCCAGGCATGTCAGGGAAGAGTAGAAAGGGAAAGGAGTCAGCATGTAAAATGCAGATTTTCCATTGTAGCTGTTCAACTTTCTTAATAAAGGGAGAAAGATTTTTTTTTCTTTCCAGAATCAGTAAGTACCTTGAATAAAGGCACTTTGCATGTTCCCTTTCCAATTCACGTCTCCCCTGTACTTAAGAAACTCAGTTTCTGTTTTGAGCAGTCTCTTAAGAGGAAGCCTAGAAAAGAATAGTGAAATAGGATATCTAAAAAATTATATTGAGCAGCAATCAGCTGTTGTAATTCCACTAGTTATTCCAAAAAACAGTCAAGATCTGCCACACGAAGGGAGGGGCAGTTTTGCTCTAAGGAATCTGTTCTGAGCTGTTCCTAACCAAAACAGATTTGAACATATGAGGCAAACTAGTTAGAAGATCCAGACGCCATTTAAAATTTCTCCTTTGACATTCTTCTGTTAATTAGTGCTCTTGAAAAGCTGAAAGGAAGAGAAATACAACTGCTTCTCTTCTGAACAAATTAATTCTAAAAAATGGACTTTAAGTGCACACTTCTGTCTTCTCATCAATACACTGAATAACGAGCTCTTCAGCAGATCCTACACTTAAATTTAAGACTTCTCATATCAGCGAGTTAAAATCGTCAGGAGAAAAGGAATGACAGATATCAATTTTGCTAAGGCATCAGAAGCTACAGTTGTCAAAGATAACTTTTAAGTCAGTATTAATTTTGCATTTTGAGAGGCTTGGACAAAATTATAACAAAAACAAAGAAAACCAGTATACTTTCATTAATGGCTGCTAGTTTCTCCAGCAAAATGAAATTAAAAGGCAATCCCCCCAACCCCCCACCATTTGGCAGCTTAAGTTTTAAAAGTATATTCAAATTCTCTCCAATTAACCTAAGTCTTTAAACAAAAGCAACACAAGTTTTGAGCCACACAAAGCACTTCCAGCATCAATTTCGTTTTGAAGCACCAGTGAATTATTTGAATTTCAACAAACAAAAGTTAGGGTAAGTTACAGCTAAGGAAAAAAAAAAAGTTACCTTAACTAAATGTGGTCTCACTAGGGTAACAACCGATGTATACCTCTCTACCACAGGAGGGAATCCTATTTCTAGCTGTGCTTTGCAGTATCCAGAGCGCTTCGATAATATGTCTGACTTTTTACACCAAGGAACAAATAGTTTGTAATTCTCCACAACAGCAACAACTTCATACATTTCCTGCATAGAATACCTGGAAACAGAAATACAAACACTAGTTACAGGGTATTTTAACTTCAAATTCAGTATTAAAAAGTTTCAAAGATGGTATAAATGGCATAGGCAGTTTGGAAGGTGAACATACAGTCACCTGAAAACGCTACCACTGTTTTGGGAAAATTAAAAAAAAATGTAATAAACTGGTAAAAGTCTTTGCATAAAGATGCAAAACACCACACAACATCCAGCAGTAAAGTTAGTGAACAGTGAACCTGGTGTCTGCTACTTTCTGCAATATCAGGTAAATATGCATACATTTCAAAAGGAAAAATAAAATCGTTTTTCCAGTACAGCTGTGCCTTCATTTAGGTAGACCTTAGACGTTCCACATAAAGAACCCACGCTTCAGGGCTACCAAGAAAAGGTGTATCAAAACTGAAGTACTTTATTTCATAAGGTTTCAATAGAGGAACACTACTTTCCTTATTTTAGCCCAAATAAAAAAAGCTTAATTAAAAAAATCCATGCAATGGAAAAACCTCACAGCATCACAGAATGGCTGAGGGTAGAAGGGACCTTTGGGGGTCATCTTGTCCAAGCCCCGCTGCTCAAGCAGGATATTGAAATCATACGAAAGTATACAATGGCAACATTTTAGTTGATTCTACTGTAATGTGGCAAAGTACTACATAGCTATGGTTTTTAATTTTTAGTTCTGAAAAGAATTGAAGCATATGCTTAATTCCATCTGTGTTTAAAATGAAGCATATGTTCAACAGTACTCAACAGTGAGTACTATTGGACAAAGGGTCTTTTTAAGTGTATATGCAAAATCTGTTGCAGTTCAAGAACTATCACATAAATGAATGTTAAGCATAGTCAAAAAGTTATGCTAATGAACAAATAGTTCATTCTATTGTGGACCAGGGAGTGGGGGCAGATCCCAGTCTCATTAAATTAACTGGAATTTTCCCACTAGCTTTAAGGCAAACAGGATTTCAAAAATCTTTTTCTATGTGCCTAAGTTTCTTCATCACACAACTATTTTTCTTCTTTTAAAGAAAAAAGAAAATCTCGAGAAGTGAGAAGTACAACATAATGTAAGTGCAAACATTAGCACTTATTTGGGGAACAAACTGAGAGTTTTCACACCTGTTGGTTTATTCCCATTTCACTAGACGAAATTAATAGTGCATTCTTCCCTTTCAGGGTTGGGTTTGTATTGTCATGGAATAGAGGGGTTATTTCTGCCATTTCTTTCTATGGGGCAAGGGTTTTGGGTTCCTACATTTTTTTTATACTCAATTTCAGACTGGAAAAGCCTGACCTCTACAAATTCTGAAAGACAAAACTCCTTCCTAGTCCCCAGTTGGGCAGAGTCATAGGGACATGTGTCTTCAGGGATGCTCAGTCTTTGAACTTCTAGCATTTCAGATTAATCACAGCAAACACAAAATTGATAAGCATATAAAGTCTCTTTCCACACTTCTATACAAACCCTATAATTCTTCTTTCAGAATATTCTTTTTTTTTATTTACTAGTGGAGCAGCAATGTTGAAGAAAGTTCTTGAAAAGGTATGGCTCATTACAGGTACTTGCAAAGGAGAAATTCTGGTCATCAGAATACCACAGGAAGCCAAGTGCCTGAAATAGTGAAAATGCTTTTAGATGTGTTTCGTATCAGCAAAACAAATAACACCACATTCAGGTGAGACAAACAACCTGTTGTATAACATTCCAGAAAACATCAGATTCAGATGGAAAAACAAAGGCTCGTAACAGTATACAAACTGTTAAAAACGCAAGGGGGACTTTTTTTTTTTTTTTTTTCCTTAGGAGAAACTAAAAATAGCCCCCAGTCACGAGAAAAGTAACTGGCAGAGTAAAATACAAAGGTCCTCATTAAACCTTGGCTTCATGGCAGCCTGAGTTCGTGTACAAGCCTCATATGCACTTAATTTGCAGAACAGGCTTTCTTAATAGCAAAATCAAGTCATAGTCTGCAATACTTTACCCTTTTGGAATATGCAAAGAAGAGAAGGTTCCACTTGGAGATACAAAGTTGAACTCTGCTATAATTCCTCTGCTGCTGTCCTTCTTAGAAGGACAGTTTCATTTTGAAAGTCCTTTCAGAAAGCACATTGTTTACCCAGCTTTCAAAATTTCCTTCAGAAAAATATCATGCAAAGCCATGGACACAGTGTTTTCATAAATAAAACTCAACAAATTACCTTTAAAAATGCTAGTAATTTTAAAATTGCACCTCAGCGTTCTCTGTTTGTGAACATCTACACTAAAATCTAACAAATATTCATTGTGATTAATAAGTCTGTTCTGCTAAATTATTGATTTTGCCTAGATCAAGTCAGTTAAGACACAAAATGCTACCTCAAAAGCTCTGATTTTTGGCACAAGGAAGTTAAAAATGCCACTATTTGCTGTCAGTGATTCTACAAACTAAGTTAAAGAGCAACTTAGGTCTTTTACTGTCGTTTCTCTAATTCAGCAGTCAGGACCGCACTTCTGGATTCACATAGTCAAAAATGGAACCAACCTTCCCCACTTAGCATTATGCTTGTTTGGTAGTTTGTTTGGTTGTTTTGGTGGGTTTTTTTAAACAAAATGAACAGATAGATGCATTTTTTTACTAACAACCAAAGTAGTCTAGCAAATTACAGTTACCAATTTAAACAATTAAAATTATCATTATTAACATGTTCTTTAAAAAAATCAACATAACTTTGAATTCTAAAGAAACACAATAATAACCTGGGACTGATCACATTAGCTTATACGGTCATTGTATTAGCAGATAAGCAAATAATAAATTGGTATTGAGTTTAGAGGAAAATCATAAGCAGCAGCAGCAGCTCCTTAGGAACAACCTGTACAGACCTTTTAAAAAAGAAATAAGCAACTGTGATATGAAGCAAGATGATTGACAACACAGATTGTAATCACTGCAGTTGAAAAACAATTACTTACGATGGGACGGAAGTATGGTGTCGAAATTAAGAAAGAGCAGGTCAACTTTAAATCTTTAGACAACAAGCTCTGCAAATGTTTGCAACTGTGTCTCAAAGGATGTGGACATAGTCTGTTTTTTTCCACACAGACTGGACAAGACTGTTAAAGAAAAGCATTGCTTTGGCAGAAACGCTGGACAGGTGCCATTGTGGCTGACTCAACCAGATTCATAGAAAGTGTTCAAAATGTTTGGACCAGACCTCATTCTGGAGAGTGCATTTAAATTACTTGCTCCATCTCGGGCTACATAGAGCACACAGTCCAAACGAGTTGCCAGGTTTCTTTTCTTGGTTTGTTTTTTACTGTAATGCTATGCCAGTGTATTGTTTCATACAGCTTTATCTAGACTCGTTTCAGCTACAAGGCTGAAAAACAATCTCTACAAATAATCCTTTAGCTGCTATGAGACAATGTCCTTTTCACAATTGTATTGCCATTCAAGGAAGGCAAGGTTAAGAGAGGTTATAATGCTAACAAACATGGTGAGAATTCATCTCTCTCCCGATTTTATCTGAAGAAAAACAGATGCTATGAGAATGTGCTGGGCTCAGTCCCAGTTCAGGAAAGCATACCTCTTCAAGAAATCACAGAAGCACAGATTTCAATGGACCGTCACACATGTTTTTGTGAACCCAATCAAGGTCACAGAAGAAAAACCAAGTCCATACTAGAATTCAGACACACCTACCACCTGTGTATTTATCCTCTGACGGGAATACAGCCGTATCCACTCATCCTACTCTTACTGGCATCGTTCAATTCCTGCCACTCACTGCTTTCTCTCTAAACATTTGGGCATTGATCACAGTATCACCTGGCTTCCATGACCTGAAAAGGAAGTATTTACTGGTCTATGGTATACATACATAAGTGATCTATATTCAGTGATTATTTTTAATAACTACAAATTTTTCTAAGCCTAAAGATTAACATATTTTTGAAAAAAGGGATCCAAACTCCTGACTGTAAAGACTGAAATTAGCGGTAAGAGCATGCCAGGGCAACTGTGGTTTCTGTTGTCCCAGCTGTTACTTCCATAAGGTTAGTGATACCTGATGGCCATTTTATGGTCTGCGAGACATGAGTTGATCTCATTGGAATTCTTTGTCAACAGCTGTTCACATCCCCAAAAATGAGTGTTGCCAACACGTGTCCTCATTAGCATCTCAGTCTGAATAAGCACAAGAGACTAATTTACCACCTGAGTCCTTGAAGTCTTGCTACTCAGCACAGTAAGGGGTCCGCCGAGTTGACAACAGGTACAGAATGTACACCAATGGCGACTGCAAGACGCGAAAGCGTACCCAGCTTCAAGGCTACAAATAATACAGCACCACTTTGGATTCAGCCTGCACTTGCTTAAAACCAGCTGCCAAGATTCTTGCAGCTTACACTAGAAACATTTTCAAACTTAGGTTGCTACCAGTTACTTAATGAATTTCCTTATATTGCACACCCTTCCCAGTAATTGATTTTGCCCTTAATTCAGGACTCTAATATATTATTTTTAAAATAGCAATTTTGTTTACCAGGATTGAACTATTTTAATATAGCAAACACTTCCTAAAGATTAAAGCACAAAGGATATACGGTAAGAAATGTGGTCCAAGTAAGATGACAGATTATACCACTGCACAGTAACAATTATGTCAAACACCTGCTTGAAATTTGACATCACGAACCAGTCTCTATTCCACTTTTTCACTGTTTTTATGAGGATGACAGAAAGACTTTGAATTTAACAAAGAGACACAGCAGCGCTGCCATAACTGTAGCAACAGGTGAACCTTTTTTCCTCCTCTTTTAAGATTCTCAAATTACACTCTCTCGTCTGCTTGTTCTTTTTCAGCCAGTTGCAAGATCAGCCCTTCTCCCAAAGCGTATTTTGTTTTTCAAGTTGTTCCAGCCAGCCTTACATGTGACCAGGGGGTAAAGAACTTGTTACATTATCTGCAGTGGAAAACATCTGGGCGTTTTACCCAGTTTTTCATTTCTTTTGTGGATTGCTCAAAGTTATGAAACCGGCTCAAGCAAAGAAGAGGCAAGTTTACAATCTGAAAATCGTTCGTTCTTCCATCCACACTGGTCGTGCTGAAAGCAGCCAACAGCTACCGAAGCTGAGGGCGCCTCAGCCGCCCCCGCGGAACGCGGAGCCGGAGGGGGCCTGGAAGTTCCTTCCCTCTCCCCTTCCCCAAAGCCACCAGCTTCTGTCCGCGGCACCACCGGGCAGCGCCGCGCTCCCCCGGGCGAGGCGAGCCGGCCAGGGGCTCGCCCAGCACCGCCCCGCGGTCTGCAGGGCGCCCGGGAGCGTTCACTCTGGAGCGTACTGAGGGACAGCGCGCCTCAGGCGGCCCCACCCCGGGCCCGGCCCTGGCCGCGGCGCCTCGGGACTACAACGGGGCCGCTCGGCAGGCGGAGGGGAGCCGGAGCGGCGCGGCGGGGGGACCCCGGGACGGCACGCCACCCGCCGCGACGGTGGGAGGAGCCGCGGCGGGGCCCCGGCTGGCTGTCACCCCCGCGGTCACTCCGCCTCGCCCCGCGTACCTGACAGAGGCCGGGCGCGGCGGCGGGGCGGCGACAAGCCCGCCAGCCAGCGCCCTGCCGAGCGCCCGGCCGCTCCGCGCCATCTCCGGCCCCGCTCCTCGCCGGCTGCCCCACCCGCCCCCGCGCGCTGCCTAACGGCCGCCGGCGGAGAGCCGCGCCCCCGCGGCCCGGCCCAACCGCCTATCGCCGCTCGCGGGCCGGCGTCACGCGCTGCAGGCGGCCCGGCCGGCGCTGGGCGGGGGGGGGGCGCGCGCAGTCACGAGACAGCTGGGGCTCGCGCGGGGGGAGGGGGGAGAGGCCCTTCGCCTGATTGGCCCGGCGGCGCGCGAGCCCCGCGCACGGCTATAATTGGGCTTGTGCGCGCGGGGCGCTCCACACAGCGCCGCGGGGGCGGTGACAGCAGCGAGGGCGGCCCCGCCGCTCCGCAGCGCGCGGGGGCGGGTTGGTACCGGCCGGCCCCGAGGGGCGGGAGCGGCGCCGCTGGCAGCGCCGGGCCGGGCCGGGCCGGGCGGGCTCCCCGCGGCACCGGCTGCGTACCGCGGACCCGGCCCGGCCCGTCCATCTGCGGGAGCGCGGCCTCCGCGGCGGAAAGGAGGTCGCGGAGCAGCCGGGTAAGAGCCCTCCGCGGTGGGGGCGGCCGAGCCGGGCCCCTTGGCACCTTCCCGCTGCGTGCCGGCCGCCCGCTTAGCCCGCGCGTCGCCTCGCCTCGCCTCGCCTCCCCTCCCCTCAGTGGAGGGCTGCGCGCGCAGATGTGTAGCAATCCGGTGCCCAGCCTGCTTCTGCCCCGTGCAGGGTAAAGTCTAGAACAACCGACGTCATTAAAACTTACCTGGCCCTCCATAGACCTGGCTGTAGTCACAGGGCATCGTTTACTGCAAACTGAAACAAAAAACTCGTCACTTATGCTTTCTCATAATTCACCTTTCAAATACAGCCTCCTTCAGCCAAAGCGTGTTTTACAACTATCCTGCGATTGAAGAACTGCTGTTCAAATAGCATTTGTCTCATCATACATATTATATGTAATATCTTGTGTTACACAGAAGTTGTTGAAAAGTAAGTCTGCAAAATCTATTTCCATAAAATGGGTGTATGTGTGTGTAATTTAGTACCTGGGGGACTATTCAACTCTTGACTGCGAATCTTGAACTGAGACGTAATATTTCTGCTTCATAGTATCTACACATTCTTAACTTGAACGTGTGTCTGGGCTGTATCATACTAGAAAACCAGCTTGGATACATTGTCAACAATGTCTCTTCAGCTATGTGATGAACCCATTCCCACTCCATTAAATGCAACTAGAATTTTATGTAAATTAAACTATGTTAGTTACACCAGTTGAATGCTGAATGCATGGAAAGGGAGAAGATATCTGGACAAAATAACAGTTGAACTACATAAGTCCACATACACATCTCCCTCAGAAAAGTCCTCCTTATAATTATCTCGGTGTCCTTGCCATTGGCAAAACCACTCATTATTAAACAGGAACACCACCAATTTGGATAACTGAAACTCATTAGAGCAGCTCTTACTTTATCACATCAGGGTATGGTGTTTTTCAGATAGGCTGTCCTGTAGCATGTTCTTCATCTTGAACTTGATGAAAAACAGAAACATGTAAAAACCCGTGCAGGAGAAAACCAGCAAAGCCAGAAATGCAAAAAAAAAGCCAAAATCCTTATTACTAATCTCATCTGTGTGTTTGGCCGCTTCCATTAGAGCTGCTCTTATTTGCCGGCTTCTGTGTTTGCCATGGGAGTGTGTTCTGTATCTGTTGTTCCACCTTGCTTCTGCAGATCAGGAATTACCTTTTTGAGAGTTTGATGTCTTTTAGCATTTAGAATAACTGAAGGACCAAGTGTTGAGAAGCACAAGATGATGGATGTCTGAGGGAACTCGGAGGTTTTTTGCTTTTTTTTTTTTCCTTGGTAGGCTCAGAAATAACAGTCCTTACACCTTGCTTGATATCTGCTGTTGGAAAAGAGATTTGCATTTACTAACTTTGACAGGGAGAGTGACCCAAATTAATATTTAACACCAGAGAGATGCAAGACATTTCTGATACACCAGAAAGAACCATGCTATATGACCAAAAATATTTTTTTTTTCCTAAATGCTATTTTTGTGATTCCACCATCATGAGACAAGGTTCGGCTTAAATCTAATTATAAGGTTTATACTATTTTAAAAACATTTAAGACTTTTAAGGACCCTTTTAAGTGGGCAGAGAGACAGAGTCCATCTTAGATGAGGCAAGCATATCCCTGTTTAAAAGCAGGCTATTTTTTACACAATACATTCCGCTGTGTTCCTACAGATGACTGAATAGGGCAGCTAGTTTAGTATGTTCCTTTGGTAGCCAAAGATATGCTGAGTAAAGCAAAAATAAAACTATTGTATTCCTATTTATAAGTGAGTTTTGAATAATACTCGCCATTGAAATATCTCAAAATCATCAAGTCTCACAACCATACATTTAGGCTGGGAGAGATGATCTGCAGGCATAGGTGATGATTAAGTTGCTGGTTACATGGTCTGCTGCAAATAATGCAGCTAGGTATTAAGGCAGATTTACTATTTCACACTTAAGTGGATTAATCAGGAGCTACAATATAAAATCAAGCGAATTTTCTTATATTTCATATAGCACCAGTGAACTGGGTTCACTGCTGGCATAGCAATAACTAAAGTATTTGGCTGTAAACCTGTTGTGCAAAGGCTTAGACTTGTTACACCTTCATAGGATTTTGGTGGGCCTGTAAATCCAAAAAAGGTTGAAACCTCAGTCCGTACTCACTTATAGCCAGTTTTGAAAGCCAGCTGCTCTGTTCGTACCCTGACCCACTCCCAGAAATCGTTCAGGCTGTATTGATGTAACTGCTAAGGAAGAACAGGATCAGCGCTGGACCACTTAGACGCCACCCTCAGCTTCTCGCGGGCTGGAGGAGGATCGCTGCCACGGGGCTGGCGCATCCACCCTCCCCTGCCAGCCCTGGGTGCTGTGCCAGCAGTGACACAGGCCTCCTGAGGGCCTGAAGCCTGCTTCCTCGTGAGATCAAACCTACAAAAGGATCTCGGACTCCCCCAGGGGAGCCCACAGGACTGTAGGAGCAGGGGCGCCTGCCCCATCCCCTCTTTCATTTCTGTTCGGCGGCCTGTCCTTACCAGCAGTGACAGGCAAAGCGGGGGTGGTTTGTGTTCAGGTTACGCACATATCTACTGTGCTGCAAAACACAAGGCAGCCCTCGTTCAAACCCTTCCAAAAAGTTTATCATCCAAAGTGTGTTTTTTAAACTTATTGGCTTTTCAGTGACAAGAATCCTTTCTACCTTACTGCTTCTTGACATCAGAGGCAAAAATGGGGCTGCAAGAGATTTTATTTCATGCTGTTTTTTTTCTTGCTCATATTGTGTGAGAAACTTTAATTAAGTTTCTATGGAGCTGAAACAGAGCTGCTCTTGTTAAGTATTTCCTCCTTTGAGTTAAGAATTGTTGCCCTTATCTTAAATAGACACATAAATGTCAGTAAACTGTCCCTGGCACATGAAGCTAAGCACAGACCTGGAGTAAACTGAAGGACTGGGAGTTGAGAGCAGGTTTGTGACTTTTTGTATAATGTCAGCTCACTGTGCAATTCTTTATAGCATTGGGTGTGGGGAAAAAATGAATACAAATAAAAAATTCATTTTGGAAGAATCAGCGGGAGGGTGTAGTGAGAAGCATGGCTTCTTTGAGTGAACCAGTGCCAGAAACTTCTACTGGCACAATAGACAGGGTCAATCAAGGACAGGCAAAGCAGCTGGATACCTCTTTCAGCAGCAGTGCCAGCTAGTGATAGCTTAAGCTGGCCATGAAATTGGACCTGAATCTGTTACGTAAAGCAGGACCTCACAGGTCTGTAACTTAGGTATGATTCCAGTTCTGCAACGCTTATGGGCTCTTAAATCCAATCTGTTTCCAACCCATACAGGAATCTCCGTGAAGTGTATGTACGTGTGTATGTGGGGAAAAGGGATGGGAACCTGGGCAGGCAAAATAGGACTGGTAAACTAAGTTACTATGCTGTCTGTATCCTGTGGAAGATGCGTTAAGACATACTGTTCAGGAGGCAAAAATACATATTCAGGGCTTTGACAGGCAGACACAAAGAACCTGGGGCAGCATACAGAATTTGGCAGGGGGGCAGAGGGAGAGACACAAGCAGAAAGCAGTTTTCTCATTGCTTCATCACAGCACAATTCCTGTTTGCTCTCACAACACAGAACTCCCTTTTACGTGGGACATGGCATATTCCAAAACTACTATTTCAAAGTGTTCCTTGGGATCGCAACCCCTGAGGTCAGTTCTGTTTAATAACAGAGGAAATGCAGTATTGCGACTGTTCTGCCTAACGTAAGTTGGAAGTCAGGCTGAAGAAACAAGAGAAAGTTACTGCAAAGTGATCTTCATGGTGAACCCGAGCATGTGACATTTACTTAAAATAGTTACATGCATTAAATTCTTGCAGTCAGGAATTAGTGTCTGCCTCGACCTTACCCTCACATGTCCCTGGGCAGCTCAGTAAATATCTCCTTTTGTGGCCTAGGAGTATGTGCAAGTGCATCTTTCTAGAAATGCAGAACGTGAGTTTAGCGACGAACCAGAATACCCTCTGCACCTGCAAATGACAGTTGCTCTTAGGAATGTTTGAATACATGTAGTTACGTAAAATATTACAAGCAGAACTGCTCAGCAAACTTCTGCAAGCTAAGCAATACAAAGCAAAGACGGGCGTCAAACATACATATTCACACAATCACACAACCTTGGCTTTATTTTCTTTAAGACAATCCTCAAAAAGCCGTAACGTGAACTACCAGCTTCCATAAGGGCAATGATTAGTGAGTAGTGAATATGAGTTTTGCCATCATGCATTTATCGTCCTTTTTGCAAATAATTTGTACATTTTACCTTATCAGAAGTTCGCAAGTTGACTCAACTTTGCTTGTTGCAAAGGCTTCTGAGATTAGAAACTTAGCCGTTGTACAATAAAACTGCATGATCGTAAATAAGCTATATAAGATTACATATTACACTGTGTTATGAAATACCAGTCACTAATGTGTTGTATGAGTAAGCAATCATGGACTTTGAACTTAGGTTGTGTGGCCAGCCTTGGTGTTGTACTTAGGTTTGTGCTTACTACTACTGAAAGTTGAAGGAATAAAAAATCAGCTCATTCACAACACTTGACTATAAGGGCGAGTTTTCAGGGCTTTGCATGTGGACAGAATCAATCCCATTCAGTTATTAGGTATACTGTAGACAGTGATCTTGAAATATGTAGGTATTGCATCAACAGAACTGTTCATAGTTTCCAACTGAAATGCGGAAGCTGCGTAAGGACAGTTATTGCAGAACAGCTAAACAATTTCTGTTTACATTCCCACCTAGGTCATGTTTCATAAACCTCTGGTCATTCCTCCTACTCTCTTCTAGACTATGTCGCGTTCGTCCATGTCTTTGTTGAACTGCAGAGTCCCAAAATGAACTCCGCCGTCACGTACTCCGTCAGTGGCTTTGCCTGTGCCAAGTAAAGTGAAATGATTGCTTCCAGGTTTTATATGCAATGCCACTTTTAATGGCCTAGAGTCAGATTTACTTCCTCTGCAGCAGCATGTTGCTCCTGATAGACTTTTAGCTTTGATTTGCTATCCGCATGTGACCACTTTCTGATTATTTTGGCTATTTTGAATTCATACACTTGATTTCAAATTCCAATATGTAGTATTTTTTGCTTTTTGTTATTAAAGTTCACCTCCTTGATCGTAGATTATTTCTTGTATGGATCAATATAAGACGATTCTGAATTCCTTCTTCCACCTGCTAGCAGTTTTGGCCAGTTTGGTGTCATCTGCCAATTTTAGAAACATAGCTTCCATTCCCTCTTTCAAGCCCTTACTAAAATATTGAATAGACTTGATCTGCCTGAAGTGCTGTCACCCAGTTATGCCCCCATCTTGTGGCGAGTATACGTATATATGCTTTATCCTGATATCTAGCAACTCATCTGTTGGTACTGGGCCAAGTACCCCGATAAGATGAAGCAAAGGTCAAGCACTTTGGCAAACACAGCAGAGTATCCAAATTGCAGTGGGACCAGCCCTCAGGAAGAGACCAGTATCTGTGAGAAGGAAGTTTTTGGGAAACAGTAACATGTTTGATGATTGCATTTTGACTGTCCGCACAGTATACTGGAAATGTCATCATCTTTTGGTGTCTCAAATGGGAAGAAGACAGCTTGTAGCCAGATACTGGAAATGTGCCATTAATACTCTTCTCTAGCCTCAAGATAACAGAGACACGCGCTGAAGCGCTTGTACCTTCATATACGCAATAGCTTCTTACCCATGTGTGAAGGCCAGTAGAAGACATTGTCCCGTATGAACGGGCCTGAAAAGCACAGAGGGAGGGAACCACTACATTCACACAGGTAAACCCAGATGGTGTGAAAAGATGTGCATCAGCACCGGGACTGCTGGCGAGATGCTGCGGGGGGAGTGGAGTTGGCTGCGCCCCACCCAGCTCCTCTGGCCCGGCACCGCAAATGGCTCGGCCCCTTTCCGAGCCCTGTCCTGCTCGCCCGGCGGCCCCTTCTCCTGAGGCCAGCGCCATGAGCAGCGCCAGCCGCCCCTTCTCCTGCGGCAGCGGGGGATGCTCCAGCACCCTCCCTGCTGTCAGCCGTCCACCGGGCTGTCGGGGCCGCTCCAGGGCCATCCCGGGCCTCTCCCCGCGGCCTGGCCCCCCCTCAGCCCACAGCGCAGCCCGAGCCGTGCCCGCCGCCTCCTCACCCTGCCCGGCACGGACCGTTACCGGCACCCCAGCGCCCGCCCCCCAGCGCCCGCCTCCGTGCCGCTCAGCCGCGCTGTCACTGGCCAGCGGCGCCATCCATCACCAGGTGGGCGGGGCTCGGGCCCTGGCCCGCGGGCCTGCCCAAGCGGCTGAGTGGCGTCTGCTCGCCGCCGGTGCTGCGCTTGCGCGAGGCGCCGCGGCCTGGCCGGGCGCGGCGCGGCCCGAGCCCGCGCGTGCGCGCTGAGCTGGCGGCCTTCCCCCTTGTAGCGGAAGTGGTGGGGCCGCGCCAGTTCCGCCTCGGCGTTGTTCGCTCTGGACAAAATGGCGAAGATCGCCAAGACCCACGAAGGTAAAAAGCCCGGGAAACACCCGCAGCGGCGACCCCCGTAGCTGCGCCCTCGGCCGTCGTCTCTTGGTTGCGTTTCTCCCCGGCTCTGGGCGGCGTCAGGCCCGGCTCCTCGGGCGGGGGCCGGGTGCGCTCGCCCCGCGGCGGGCGGGCCGGGCCTGTTTGTAATGGCGTCTCCGCTTGTGTCAGCGCCATGCCCGGGCCGCCGCCTGGCGCTCGGGGGCTGCGGGGGTGGGGCTGCGGGGGCGGGCGGGGGGAGGCTGGCTGGCGGGGGAGCTCTCGCCGTGCACGCCTGGGCCCAGCGGGTGGCGGTTGCCAGGCCCGCGCGGGGCGGCGGGCGGGGGGGGGGGGGGGGGGGGCGGTGTCGGTCGGCTCCGGTTTTGCTGAGGGGGCCGGCGGCGCCGCTGGGGCACGGGTCTCTGCCGGGCCCCCGCGAAGCCGAGGCTGAGCGGCGCTTCCGCGAAAGGTCTCCTGTGGGCCGCTCCTCGCCCCCGCTCCCCATCGCTGCGCGCCCCTCCCCGCCCCCGCCGCCCCGGCCTCCTCCTGGCGCTCGCGTCGAGCCCTCGGCAGGCGCGCCGTGAAAATCGCGCTCTGCCCCCGCTCAGCATCGCATCGTAAGCGTCAGTTACACACCGAGCCCTTCGGCCTTGGGTCCGCAGTGAACAGCGGGCCAGTGAGGGAGGGTGAACGGGTGTTGCCCGCTGGAAGCCAGCATGGCCTGAGCTGTTACTAAGCATCCTGCCGACGTGGTGCTTACGGAGAAAAATGCCCCGAAGGAAGGGAAAAAGCAGTGTGAGGTCTCGGGCATTTCAACTGCCGTGTTAGCACGGAGGCTTCCTGCCGGCTGGGTGCTTACGTAGGAAAACTGCTCTCTGAACGGTTTAACGAGTGAGGGCTTTCATAGGCGGTATGTTGTTATTCTCCGAGGTGCTATGTGGCTGTGTTCGCTACTGCGTCCAGCTCTTTACAGCATGAATCAAAGCTTTCTTCTTGGACAGTGTCTGTGGCTTGCCCTGCTCTTAAATATCTTCAGGCAAGGAAGAATAATTTTTAGAATTGTACTGCTTCTGTGGTTTTGCTTTTGGGTTTTTACTCGTGTTTTGGTGTATGATGGGTGATCTGCCGTGTTTTATGTTAATTTACATCCGTAATTCACTAACCAAAAACTATCTCTGGACAGTGGTTGTACACTGTGAGGTAGGCAGGGCGCCCAGGTATTCATTACCTTTGGGGGCATTAAGTTTTGCACTGAAAAAACTTTTCAAATGGAGAGGCATCATCTCCTGTGGAAGTGAGGTTAATGTAGTCTTTAACACCACAGACCTAATTTGAGTTTATGGATGAAGAAAAGCTTAAACTGTTTCCCCCCTCCCCCCTTTTTTTTTAATTTAATTTGATTCTGTTTTTTAGCACTCTAGAACACTTTTGTAGAAGTACAGAAATTGTCTCGTCTTTTGTTTATATGCTGTGACGTGCATGAGGCTTGTGTGATATACTAACCAAGTCAGTATTACCCATCACAATGCTCTGCCTCTCACATTACCTAAAGAGCTTTCAATAATAAAATAGTAGAATTGTGGTTGTTGTTTTTTTAACTTAAATTGCTTATTTATTGAAGCAAATGGTGGTCCATTGAATTTAATTTAATGAAGACATTGACACGCTTCCAGTTGCACGTGTTTTGATTAGTGTTGTATCAGAACAGGGTGGGGGGGGGGGAGTGTAGGTAGTTAAATAAAAAATTATATATAAGCGGGTATGATCATGTAATGCTGTCTTTCCCAACATGGAGGTATTAGCTGAACAGCTTCATTATTTTTCTTCTGAGTTCTATCCTATTTTACTTTTTTCAGTTCCTGACTGATTTTCCAAATTGAGTTGTTGATTACTAAATTGTCTTAGAAGATTTTTCACATCTTTGTACTGTTTGTTGAATACTTGTGGATTGATGTGTTCGAGACAAAACTAAAAGAGTTCTCAAAACAATTTGAGATTGTTTCAGTTACATAGCTTAAGGGGGGGACCTCTTTGTTTTAGGCTGAAAATTAAAGTGTTAAGTGGCAGCTTATAAAGCCTCAATAAATGCTTGAGTTTTGAATGCTGTTGAAGGTAGTTTTTAATTTGCATCATTTTTTTCTTGCTCAGAAAAGAACAAAGAGATCTCCAAATATAACAGAGACCTAACGTGTATGAGAGTGCTGAAGTAGCTAGAAATAAAGCTTCACAGGGCAAGTTAAATGTGCAAAAACATGATAAGGCATGAAAACATGGAAACTATTTACGCTGTAAAATACTACTTCAGTACAGGGTCTGATTCTTCTTTCTTTTTTCATGCTGAGTAATGTCTTACACTGCAAACGTTGCAAGTAGAACTACATGTATGGTAATGGAGTACATATTTTGAGAACAGCTATCATGATCTGTCTGTGAGCTAGGTTTTCAGTGACTTCGAATTCAAATATGTTGATTTTAATAATATTTAATAATATTCAACATTTATGTTATGTTTCAAATCAACTGTGCAAGTTGAAGTTACTTCTTTTAAAATACCAAAATATATTAAATAAAGTAAAATACAGAAAAAGGAATGATCAGAATGATCAGTAGGATATTACGTGCGCCCCCACCCCCTTCTTTTTTTTTTTTTTTTTTTAGATCCCACTCCCTTTACTGTTTCTCTGTCTTTGACTGAAGTTTCTGTTTATGTCCTGGTTGACTAAATCATCAAACAATACTTTGCTTTACACAATGTATTTTTAAGCTTTGTGATTACTCTTTCTTAATTTGATTTATATTTAAATGGTTTGTTAAATAGGATGTGAGCTTTTTCAAGAAAGTGCCAGTTAGATCAAGGAAGGTAAACACATCTTTAATGTCAAAATAATCTTTTCCAGCTAAATGTGTGATGCTTTCTAAACTGGCAATCGGGGCACTTCGGGCTGCAGACCTTTTAGACCTTCTGGCTAAAGGGGTTTTGTGGCACGTCAAATGGGTGTTCTCTTCAGAGTGTTTCATTTAACGTAGCACTTAAAGACTGCATGGCATTAGATGAAAATTATGGTGGCCGTAAGTGGGGGTTTATTAACCCTATAGACGCTATGCGCTTTCTTTTATAGTATAGATAACCCAGCAGGTTTTGCTGTAAGAAAATGAGAATGCTCCTTAGTCTGCAAACAGTTGTAGTCTTTGCAGTTTAAAGGAGAAGGCCAATAAGAAATGAGATCTGTATCCTCTTCTGTAAGTACAGCTATTTTAAAAATAAAATAAGAGAACAAGGCCTCAGTATGTAAAGTGTTGGTAAGAACTATTAATAGGAAAATATTTTTGTATTAACGCTTTTGCTGCAGAAATCCCACAGCTGTTTCAATAGACTCTGTTAATGGTAGTAGTGGTGGCAGCCCACGAACAGGCAAATCTCTGTGGCCCGTCCTGCACAGGGTACTTACTGATGGGACAGGGTACTTCCTGGTGCTTTATTTGGCTGAGCTCTATGGTCAGGTTGATTCAGTGGACAGATGATGGAAAGGCATTTACATTGTAGGCCAGATCTGTAGGCTTTTTTGTGTTGAAGTTGGTTACAGCTATGGATGTGCAATCAGGACTTAATATGCTGCTAAAGAGGCAGTGTGTTGTTCTAGTAACTGCTCTTTAGAAATAAGAAACGATGTCATTGTACTCTAAAAGCACTCGGTGCTAGTAGTGTTGCCCTTGGTAGCAAGGGAAGCTTCAGGTATTCCCTTTCACCCCAGTGCTGCATTGCACCAGGCTGCAAAAGGAATCAGGAACTTGATCTACTCTTTGGAAGAAACAGAAATAACTAAAAAAATCTGTGAGAAAAGGATTTGAGTTGTATCAGTTCCATAACCATGCCATAGGACAACTTCACAAAAATGGAATATCTCAAGATGACACTGGTAAACAGGATATGTGTGGTATGCCTTTGAAGATGATCAGAGACCTCTGCCGGCAAGACAGGGATCCCTAATCCGGCAGTAGTTTGTTTCTGCTGGAAGTAATGTATTGGGGAGCAACGTGTCTCAAGCTCTGGACTCACTGGAATGCCCTGGGCTGTGCAGGATTTTAGGGGGAGTTGGATGTACCTGAGGGCAGGATTCAGCAGGTGATCATGGCCAGCAGTATAAGGCTTTTGTCAGGTTTCAGCTTCTCATGGGCGCAGGGCAGATACCATGTGTTTCTGTAATGAAGAGGTGGCTGTTGAAGTTACCCTGTTTTAGATATCTGCAAAAGTTTGGTGGGAGCCCTTAACTGGCTGGAGCAAGATTCTCCTTAGCAGCTACTATGATGTGTCTCCTGTGCATGGGGCTCTTTATGAGTTTAGAAACATACTTCTGCTGTTTCTTTCTTTCCCCACTAGACCACTGCAGGAATTGCAGATTTACTGTCAGGTTTACTGTGCTTAAAGTGAAGTCAGTGTTTCTAACTACCAGTCCTGCAGGCTGTACGTGAACACTTAATTCTGCTGTTTTCGCTCATAACTATATAGCAAAGATTTGTCAGGTAAAACTACATGTTCAGTTACCTCTATAGAAAACATACATTTCTACAGGAGGAATAATTTGGCTTACAGTGTTTGTTTTGGTTGTTTTTTTTTTTCATCAGTGGCAGTTTGTGATAAGAAAAGGACCCAGCCTTGACTTTAAGTCTTGAAGTTTTATAGGGCTGACAGTTTAAACTTTTAAACTAAGCAATTCTGATCTGCAGTCTCTCAATCATTTAAAAAAAAAAATCACCAATCCCACCTTCCCACCCCCCATTTATGTCTCCAGTCCAATAATTTGGATTAGCAACAATTTCACCTTAAAAAAAAAGTGTTCTAATCTTAATTTTTGCCAGGTTTGTTAGCAGATGCTGTAGTATAGTGTATTTTGCAAGATATCTCAGTGGGAAAACCTTATGAAACTTATTCGTCCTGAAAAAGAAAAATGAACAACAATAGTAAAAAACCTAGTGAATAGTCAAGATTTAAGATTATTTGTGAATAGAATTTCCTGTAGCTTTTGTAAATTGGCAAATCTCCCTCAAGTTAATGTAGCAAGCAATGCCACTTCAGACAGGAGAGGGTGAATCACAGAATTGTTGAGGTTGGAAGGGACTTTTGAGACCATATAGTCCAACCCTCCTGCTCAAGTGTGATCCTTGGTATTCCTCCAGCCATGAAATGCTACTCCTGGGTATTTTTTTGGCCATGAAAATAATTGTTTGATCTGCTGAAATTCACGTTGCATGGATGATTGCCTTTACACATGTATTGAATCAAATAAAATTCAGGTGGAAACAGTAATAATTTTATGGAGTTAGCTGTACCTTAATATACCAGTTACATTTGTTGAAGACAGTTGGATTACTGTAACTTATTTTCTTGTTGCATTACAACAGGTAGGAGGAAAGCATGGTTTAATTTGGTTCCTTGTTTTCTGGATTAAAAAGTTAATGTTCTTTCTGAAAGTACCAAATTTCTAAGGTCAAAGGTGGCCACTAGAGTTGATCAGAGTCAGACCCCGATACTTTGTCCTGTTTGAAGGGTAAGCTTTTTGTTATCCCGAAGAACAGTAGACTCTTCAAAGATGGTGGTGCAGGCAGGAGTAGTCATGAGTAAATAACATTTGAGCTGCCAGAGTGAAAAGAAACTGGTCCTAACTTTTTTTTGCTAACTTGGTATCCAGTGGCATTTTAGAGGTTTTTTTTTATTATTATTTCTTCAAATATAATACAGCTTTGCAATATGTTAGATAACAACATAATACAGTCTTTTATTAAATGTTTTCAGATCTGACAACTCATGCTGTAGCTCTTTTGAACAGATTTGTTTAAATCTCATGGAGCAGATCATCTTGAGTGCCATTATGCAGCAAGTGCGGGACAACCGGGAGATCAGGCTCAGCCAGCATGGGTTTATGAAAGGGAGGTCCTGCTTCACTAACCTGGTCTCCTTCTATGACAAGGTGACCCGCTTAGTGGATGGGGGGAAGGCTGTGGATGTTGTCTACTTGGACTTTAGTAAGGCTTTTGACACTGTCTCCTGCAGCATTCTCCTGGAGAAGCTGGCTGCTCACGGCTTGGATAAGTGCACTCTGCGCTGGGTTAAAAACTGGCTGGACGGCCGAGCCCAGAGAGTGGTGGTAAATGGAGTCAAATCCAGTTGGTGGCCGGTCATGAGTGGTGTTCCCCAGGGCTCGGTGTTGGGGCTGGTCCCGTTCAATATCTTCATTGATGATCTGGATGAGGGGATCGAGTGCACCCTCAGTAAGTTTGCAGACGACACCAAGTTGGGTGGAAGCGTCCATCTGCTGGAGGGTAGGAAGGCCCTACAGAGGGACCTGGACAGGCTGGATCGATGGGCTGGGGCTAACTGTATGAGGTTCAACAAGGCTCAGTGCCAGGTCCTGCACTTGGGTCACAACAACCCCATGCAAGGCTACAGGCTGGGGGAGGAGTGGCTGGAGAGCTGCCTGGCTGAAAAGGACCTGGGGTGTTGGTTGACAGCTGCCTCAACATGAGCCAGCAGCATGCTCAGGTGTGGCCAAGAGGGCCAATGGCATCCTGGCCTGTATCAGGAATAGTGTGGCCAGCAGGACCAGGGAGGTGATAGTGCCCCTGTATTTGGCACTGGTGAGGCTGCACCTCGAGTACTGTGTTCAGGTTTGGGCCCCTCACTACCAGAAGGACATCGAGGTGCTGGAGCGTGTCCAGAGGAGGGCAACGAAGTTGGTGAAGGGTCTGGAGCGCAAGTCTTATGAGGAGCAGCTGAGGGAGCTGGGGTTGTTTAGTCTGGAGAAGAGGAGGCTGAGGGGAGACCTCATTGCTCTCTACAACTACCTGGAAGGAGGTTGTAGCGAAGTGGGGGTTGGTCTCTTTTCCCAAGTAACAAGCAATAGGACTAGAGGAAACAGCCTCAGGTTGCTCCAAGGGAGGTTTAGATTGGATATTAGGAAAAATTTCTTCACCGAAAGGGTAGTCAGGCACTGGACCAGGCTGCCCATGGAAGTGGTTGAGTGTCCATCCCTGGAGGTATTTAAAAGACAGGTAGATGTGGTGCTTAGGGACATGGTTTAGTGGTGGACTTGGCAGTGCTAGGTTAACAGTTGGACTCGATGATCTTAAGGGTCTTTTCCAACCTTAATGATTCTATGATTCTATGAAATTAGCAAAGTTGGTTTATTAATTGGTGATAATATTTTGAAAGGCTTTTTTAATGAGAGGATTATATTCGTTGAAAGTGTTGTGTTAGTGTAGTGTTGAGAAATATTACTGTGGTGTAAATTACCTTCTCTGCTCTCTCTGTTGGAAGATGAGATACATTAACAGTGGGTTTGAATAGTTTGCTTTAGGCCATACCATTGAAGTAGTCTGTGCTGGATAATATTACAACTTAAGGAAAAGCTGCTTATAAACATTGTGATTTTATAGTTTTGTGTCATATTTGCTTATGTTTTTAGAGATAATATTTGGAATTGGGTGAAAAATTGTTTGCTGTACATAGTAACATGAGTATTACATTTGTGTGTATGTGTAAAAAGACCTGATTTTTTTTGTGTGTGTGTCTGTCTTTACCCTAGATATTGAAGCACAAATTCGAGAAATTCAAGGAAAAAAGCCTGCTCTTGATGAAGCGCAAGGAGTAGGCCTTGATTCCACAGGATATTATGATCAAGAAATTTATGGTGGCAGTGACAGCAGGTTTGCTGGATACGTCACTTCTATTGCAGCAACTGAATTGGAAGATGTAAGTGATTTTATGTATTCGTTTGTTTAGGGCATGCATTCTAAGTATTTTGGAATTAATTTTGACTAATTTTTAGTAGCAGTTGCTGAAGTACAAGCAATTATTGCCATTAAAGCCATACTGGACCAAATATGTCTTATCTGGGAAGCTCATAAGTTCTAAGTCTGGCCTGTAGTTCATGAATAGTGCTTTGAAAGTCACGTAGGCCCAAGCAGAAGGCAAAAAGTTGTGGCCTGGTATTTAATCAGTGTTGGCCTTGACTGGAATAATTAACTTTGTTCTGTTCTTGCTGTTCTGTTGCTGTGGAAAAAAAAAAAAACTAACAGAACTTGGGCCAACAAACTTAAGTGACTATTTTAAGATTTCTATTTTTAGTTCATTTCAAATTTCAAAGCAGTTTTTGAGAATTGGCTTTTTCACTGTGTTATGTTCTCCTTGTGTATCCTGCTTGTAAGATTACTTTATGTTAATTTCTAATGTTAAACATTTGACCACATTTTCAGTTGCAGGAGCCATCAGAAGCTGCAGTTCTGACCATAGGCAGCTACATATTACACTGAAGGAATTATATTTTTAAGAAGAGGGAAGATTGTTACGTTCAGTTTAGTACTAGTTGATATATTTTTTTCAGTAATGTACTATGTGTAACTTGTAGACTTCTAAGAATTCCTTAATTAAAAATTTACGTTACAGGGTCTCACTGAAATCTGTTCATAATTTTAAGAGCAGTTTTTCTTCTGGGTTGCTGTAAATTATTGCACAGAAACTGAATACTAATATGAGGCAATAGATAATCTAGCAAAAGCATCTTGCACATTCTGAGTACTTGTTATTGCCATTGTGATTGAGAAGGTATAACTAAATTAACATATATTTCTGAATTTTTCACTGTTTCTGAAGCTATTTTGTAGGGTTATTTACTGAAGTTTTGTTCTATGTCCAGCTGGCTTTTAAGAAAATGGTTTGAATTTCTGTGCACCAGTTTTCACATGCCAACTAAAGAACTGTATCAATAGTGCTAATATGAAATACAGACTTATTGTATAACTGGTGTAGACAGCATACGTGATTAAATGTAGCATATTGCAGAATACTTGAGTCTTGCGGAGAAAAAGTTATCTTTTTAGTGATGTGGGTAGGTTTATCTGACTCATCAGGTTGGGAGTAATAAAACAAGCTATATGAAAAAGCTTGCTAAAATTCGGTATTAACTATTCTAGTTGTCCATTTTCATCTTTTCTGTGACCACAGTATGTGAATTTGACATTCTTTTATCTAAATACAATATCAACTTGACAAACTTGCTGTGTCTTTTTACTGACAGGATGATGATGACTACCCTTCTACAAGTTTGCTTGGCCAGAAGAAGCCAGGGTACCATGCCCCAGTGGCATTGCTTAATGACATACCACAGTCTACTGAACAGGTAAGTCTTAACTGAAGGCACAATAAAATACTGTTGTAGGTATTAGGGAAAAGAAGTGTTACAAGTTTTTCGAGACCAGGTCTTGTCTTCTGGAAATACAAGATGTATGTAAAGGGCTATGGTATTTTAATTTTGCTGTAAGCTTGTTCCTGCTTTAGTTTAGAATTCCACAGGGTGATAAAAATTGACACTTCCGCATGTAAAGGCAGTGTGGGCATATACACTAAACTATTAAAAAATTTTTTTGGTAGGTCAGATACTTAAAAAATTAAAATAACTGGAAAACTTAATGTCCTTTATACTTCTATTTTTGTAAAGAAAATGTAGTCACTTAGGTTTTATATTCCTAGAGCGTTTTTCTGTGAAATTCAAAACCATATGAAGTAGCGTTAAGTTGCCCTGCAAAAAGAAGGGGAAAGGTTGACAGCAGGAAATGCTTTGGTAACAAGTGAATAAACTTCTTAACTTCTGACAAAAATTTGCTACTTTATTTCACAAGAAATTCTGTGGTAAAAAACCCAAAATTCCAGTTGCAGAAGTAAAATTTGTAGTAGCGTAGTGTTTTGACATTCCTGCATAGTTGAGATTAAAAATAAAGTAGGCCTTTTTAGTAATACTGAAAATGAATGCAAACTTATGGTCACCAGACACTTTTCATTTTGTTCTTCATACATATGTGACTAACCAGCTTTTTTCGGTTTTCAGTATGATCCTTTTGCAGAACACCGTCCTCAAAAGATTGCGGATCGGGAAGATGAGTACAAAAAGCACAGGCGGATGATGATAATTTCCCCTGAGCGTCTTGATCCCTTTGCAGATGGTAATTTATTTTGACTTTTCTATACCCTTTATGAAATTTGTTGTCTTTAATTGTCTTTAGCCCTTTGATTTCTGTTGGCACGCTTGTAAACTTAGTTTTGTTTTAAACATCCCCTTTTTGTAGAGATTTGGTTGAAAACCTAGGTGCCATATTCTTCATCTTTATAATACAAGTTTTCTTTCCAGGTAGAAGGACAAGAAAATAATGAGCCATTGCCATAGAAACACAAAGGGTTAAAGGTTTCTCTTTTCTTTTTGTTTTGGGTTGTGTATTATACTTGGAACAACTTGTGTATTGAGTGCTCAAATTCTTTCAGTACCTTGAAAGTTTTCATTCCAAGTCATAGATTTACAGGGTTACTGCTTTTGAAATGTTAGTTCTCAAAATAGAGCACCTAATTCTTACCATCCTATGTAAACTTAGGTGGTATAGCTAAAAGAAACAAAAGCAGATATAAGACTTTGATACTATTAATAGTTCAAGTCTGTTCTAATAATTTGAGAATGCAAGTCAGGAAAAGGGGTGTTAGTGGGTCTGACAAACTTTCTTCAGGTGAGTGAGTTTCACGTGTGGCAATAAGGTGCCTGTTGGCTTAAAATTAGTAGCTATTTTGCAGGTTTTACAAATGAGAATTTCAGCCTGCATGAATTAATAGGGATATTAATTATTTTACTTGCTTAATTGTAATTGATATAAACATGTATTGTCAGAATTCACAGGCCCATACTAACTGTCCTTAATTTCTTTCCTACAGCAGTACTGCTATATGCCAGTCCTGTCTGCATTCTTAAGGGTGCAGTTCAACACATCCTGTGTAGATTATGGTGAAAAAGTATTCCAAAGGAAAGTCTTATCAAAGCTAGTGTCAGAATGACACAGCCAATTGGGCAATGATCTTCAGCGTAGAAATGTTTAAGAAGTTTATTTTTTTCCCTAAATTATAATGCTATACCACTTGTATAGCAAATTGCACATTTTCTTAAAGAAAAGTGTTTTTCTTGACAAGTCTCATTTTTATAAAGTTGGGCTTCTTGTAAAGTATTTAAAAGTTTAATTAACGCAAGATACACAGCATAAAACAACATATGGTATACAAAACCCATTACCTGTGAGTATCATTGTGGTGGTATATGTACTGTATTGCATTCAGCTCCCAATCACAAATGTACCTTGAGGAAAAAAAGAGGGGGAAAGTGTCATCAAACAGTTTTCTGGGGTTCTTTGTTTTGTTTTTTTTAATGAAGCCCTTTTACAATACGATACTAGAAGATCTGGGAGACGTGTCCAGATTTGTCAAACTTATAAATGGGTCTTTATGATAAAACACTTTAAACATTACTTAGGTATGCAGTAGTTATTGATAGTCAGATAACAACTAGGATTTAACAGCTTACACAAGGTAATGTTTTGAATATAAATATCTTTCCAAAGTGTTACTAATGGTAAAGAGATAATTTTCTAGGCTTCTATTCTGCTGCTTGAAGTCAGAACTGCTGATGGAGACAAAGGCACGAAAGTGTACGTATTCCGGATTAGCAACCCAGGAACCCATCACTTCTGAAGACTCTTAACTGTGTTGTCATTTTATCATTTATATCGGCTTTAAAATATTTGTTTGAAACTGCAGTAGTTATGTTTGTGTTCAAACAGGTTAAATTGATCAGCAAACTGAATAAACGTAAGATACATGTAATTTTAAAAATTTTCAATCAAAAAGTAAAATTAAATGATCATGGAATAATATAATATTAGAGCAGGACAATAGAAAAAGTCAATAGTTTCTGCTTATCCTGTACTCATTGTGCTCCATTCCTGTTGCTGTTCTCTTCCACAGGAGGGAAGACACCAGATCCTAAAATGAATGCCAGAACATACATGGATGTTATGCGTGAGCAACATTTAACGAAAGAAGAGGTATGTTCCACTTGAACTTAGTTTCATTTTACAGCCTTTGAAAGCATGTTAAGAAAGTGGGAATGGAAATTGTGTTGACTTTTTGTCTTGATTTAAAAGTCCTATTCTTTGGAAAATCTGGTTCTTCACGTGTTGAAAGTCAGTAGAATTTAAAAATCGAAGTTTTGAAAAACATCCGTTCTATACTTCTTCACTGAAAGGGTTGTCAGGCATTGGAACAGGCTGCCCAGGGAAATGGTTGAGTCTCCATCTCTGGAGGTATTTAAAAGAAGGGTAGACGTGGTGCTCGAGGACATGGTTTAGTGGTGGACTGGGCAGTGATGGGTTAACGGTTGGACTCTATGATCTTAAGGGTCTTTTCCAACCTTAATGATTCTATGATTCTATATAATACCTAAACAATGGAGGCAGAAGTAGTCTCAATATATTTTAATCTGGATTTTGATAGCACTTGGACTTTCTATTGTTTATTTTCTTTCAGAGGATGAGAGACAAAAACTAACAGTCACTGAGGGATATTCGGTGTCAGAGATGTTTGGTTTTGTGAGCTTTGTGTAAAGGGAATCCGGGGAGGTTTTAAAAGGCTTTTGTTGAAGCACTTAAAACAGATGTTGCAGTACTAAGAACTGGTATAAGGTTGACATTTGGTTTTAAATATTAGGGGAAAAGAAGGTAAAAGTACATGCTTTATTCCTGGCTATTAAAAATTCATTGTAATAAGTGAGAAGATACGGATAATGTAATCAAATTTCTTGTGTAATACCTACAGTGCCATCTTGTTCATTGGAGCAAGATCTTGTCGTTCCAGTGACCTCTGTAGATTTACATTGATTCACCCTACTTGACTTACCTTAATTGAGGAATTGGTTCATAATTTTGACAATCTTACTGTTCATGGATCCATTGATAAGTGAAAAACAGTCTGGGTTGGTGTGCTGTTTTAATAATGTCTCAGAATTTTAAATAAGAATTTCAGGGCTTTTTTATGTTGTGGGATATAACGCACATGAATGCATTTTCTACCTCATCCACCTTTAATTTACTGAAGTGGAACTTGTTTGAAACAGATGTGTAATGATTTTAAGGCATACATGCAGGTGGCAGAAACTGATAGCAGTCAAAATTTTCCATGCATTTGCATTTGTTGTAATAATGGCTTTTATAAGAAATCAATTTAAAACCAGCCTCTCCGAACACATAGCTGCTCTGTCAGTATAGAAGAACTTGAAAAGAGAATGAACTTGAAATCAAAACAGTAGCTCATTGCATGTTATTTGAGCAAAACCTCAAAAAATAGCATAAAAAGATATACAGCTGAAAAATCTTTTAAAGGTATAATCGGAAGAGGCCTTCTTAAGAAATCTGTTTCTTATGTTTGCCTTTTTGTGCCCTTGAATAGAGGGAAATTAGGCAACAACTAGCTGAAAAAGCTAAAGCTGGAGAGCTTAAAGTCGTCAATGGAGCCGCATCTCAGCCACCTTCAAAACGCAAACGGCGTTGGGATCAGACAGCTGATCAGACTCCTGGTGCTACGCCTAAAAAATTATCCAGTTGGGATCAAGCAGAGGTAATCATCCTAGTGTTCATCAGCTTATCTACAGAAGACATTATTAATGCCAATTCTCTTGAATTCCAGAAGTTTCTTACTCTACTAAAAAAGAGTAACTAGCAGTCTTTTACTACATAGTATGAGAGAGATTAATACTTTCGGGTTTGTCTTGTATAGACTCCGGGACATACACCGTCTCTGCGATGGGATGAAACTCCAGGCCGTGCAAAGGGTAGCGAAACTCCTGGTGCCACCCCAGGCTCAAAAATATGGGATCCAACTCCCAGTCATACACCAGCAGGAGCTGCGACACCTGGACGGGACACGCCTGGTCATGCAACACCAGGCCATGGAGGTGCCACTTCCAGTGCACGTAAAAATCGATGGGATGAAACACCTAAAACAGAAAGAGGTATTTATGGCGAACTGGAAAGCGCATAATAAGTTTTGAATGGTTAATTGTCTAGGATTTTTTCACCTTAATGGTAGATTCAGAAGTCAGGGAAGAAGTAATTGTATTCTGACATCTAGTGGTTGATGTGAAGCGATGTTTTTGTCTGCTCGTAGCATTGAGTTCTGCCTGTTACCTTAACTTGCATCTGTGAAAGCACCTCGGCTCAAAAATTGAATCAAAATTTTGTGGTATATCTAGTGACTGCTGCAGGTTGGGATTTTAATGTGTAAAGGACGTGGTAAAGGAGCTCACGTTGAATTGCTTTTTGTAATAAATTTGTGTGCGTGTTGTTTTTTGAACTTAATTTTTTTGAAGAGCTTAGCATTAAAATAAGTTTTGGAAGCATTTTCTTACCTGCCTAATTTGAATTAGGCTCATGTGTCAGAGAACAGTGAAACACCATTGTTCCTTAATGCTTTTATCAAGGGAGTACATGGAGTACTCTCTCTGTTTTCTAGAATATCTGAATTCTTTTGTGTTTTGTAGAATTTTATCTATTTATGCTAAGCTTCAGCAAGAAGATGACATGCTTTTTTCATAAAACGAAGTTCTCTGTTGGATGTTTTTAGTGTAATGCCTGTGTTTTACCAATATTCACCAAACTAGTCTTTACTTTCTATGTAGTGTACTTGTTTATTTGATACTTGTTGATTTGTGTAGACATGAGGACGAGATATTGAAAATGGGTTTGGATGTTGATACTATAGTTGGAATATATACCATTCACCTTTCTGCAAAAATTGTTTTGTTTTTTCTTAGATACTCCGGGACATGGCAGTGGATGGGCTGAGACGCCTCGTACAGACAGAGGTGGTGACTCCATTGGTGAGACACCAACCCCAGGAGCAAGTAAAAGAAAGTCACGATGGGATGAAACACCTGCTAGCCAGATGGGTGGCAGCACTCCTGTTCTGACACCTGGCAAAACACCCATTGGTACACCAGCTATGAACATGGCAACTCCTACACCAGGTAAGCCCAGTCCATTCTCTAAGGCTTCACTTTCTTTCGTGGAAATGAAGCATTTACCTTTATATTGTGTTTTGAAATGGACTTCTGCCTAACATGTTCTCCTGTCTGTATGAAAGCAGTCAGTGTATGCTCATTTTACCATTTTTAATGCCCACAGCAACTCAGTTCTGGAGGGGAATTGAGACTAAGGTTATATGTCTGTTCGTGTTCAATTTAGTTGGTAAAAAAATTGATAAAAGGCTCTCTAAAAGTTTGATATCTTACTGGCTACGGATTTCAAGTGCTATGGAAACTTCAGCTCCAGAGAGCACTTAAAGGCTGAGTAAATAAGTCATCTCCTTCTGCATACAGGTTTTTTTCCGATCATTTTTAAATTTTTTTTTTAATTTGAATATAGGTCATATCATGAGCATGACTCCTGAACAGCTGCAGGCTTGGCGTTGGGAGAGGGAAATTGATGAGAGAAACAGACCGCTTTCTGATGAAGAATTGGATGCTATGTTTCCAGAAGGATATAAGGTAATTCAGATGGATTAAAATACAGCAGACCGTGATGGGATTTTTTTTCTGCCTGGGGATATTGATGGATGTTGTTTTTTTTTTTTAAAACCAAGTTGTCCCAGAAGTAGAATGTTTCACATTAAGTATTGATTATTGATTGTAGATGTTTGTTCGATTTGGTTACTGGTTTATTGTAAATCCATTAGAGAGGAAGAACTAAAGGTGATCTCAAAGGCCAGTCATTATTCTGCTTTTCAATGTTCGGAATGCCTATCAAGGCCAGAAATGAGCTCTGAATGGACTGATAGAAATACTAAGTCCAGATGTAGAAAAACATAGAGAGTCACAAATTTTAAGTCGGCAAGTATGCTGTGTTGATACAGATACTAAGTGCTTCGAGACTTCAAAGTTTATTATCCAAGCTCTCAGCAGTGGAAGTGAGGTTTCTTCTGAAATATCATCAATACAGGATAAGCACAAATACAAATAGTTATGGTGAATTTGTTTGTATTGCTGTGAACGTGGGATCTAATGTATGCAATAACACTCGCACAAATCCCCAAACAAATAAAATGGAAGATAAAAGTTTAGTAATATTTTGTATTTGATGCCTTCCTCTTTTTATATCTGTTGTGAAAAGATAAATTTTGTTCTTCCTTCTGTAGGTTCTTCCCCCACCAGCTGGTTATGTACCTATTCGCACTCCAGCCCGTAAGCTTACAGCAACTCCAACGCCTTTGGGTGGTATGACTGGATTCCACATGCAGACAGAAGACCGGACTATGAAGAGTGTTAATGACCAGCCGTCTGGCAATCTTCCATTCCTAAAACCAGATGATATCCAATACTTTGATAAACTGCTGGTAAATGAGATTTCATTCATGCTGATTAAAGTTTCCTGATTTCTTTTGAATATGTAGCAATGCCTATTTATTTGTCTGGAATTATTTATAGGTTGATGTTGATGAATCAACTCTGAGTCCTGAGGAGCAAAAGGAGAGAAAAATAATGAAATTACTTCTGAAAATAAAGAATGGCACACCTCCCATGAGAAAGGTAAGATGAATTGTCAGATGCATTTATGTAATTTAATTTTTCAAAAATCTGTGTTTGTTTTCAGGTTTAGTTTCAGTTGTCTGTGGGATTCTCTTTAAAGATAATCTAATCTTTGATATCTGTTTAGTGCTTTCTTCCTCTTCTATACCTGTCTGGCTTTTTGTTTGTCATTCAATGTAATGTAGTATTGCTGCTCTTTGTACAGTAATGTCAGTCACTAAATAGTATATGCCTTATATAATTTTTTTTTTACAATTATGAGAAATTAGATTTATAGTGCTTTTTGCTTACAGGGCTTCGTAATTTTCTGGATTTTGCTTCTTACACTTCAATTAGCAGTGTAGCTCTTAGTTAAGTTTCAGCCTTAGACATTATGCAATACGTTAGCAGTCTCTTCTGCGCAGTTTTGGTCTAAATTGACCATAGCACCAAGGTACCTAGATGCAAGTAAGTGCTGTATAAGCTACTTTTCAGATGGAGCCATTCCTAATATTAGACCAGGAGCCTGCTTTTCTTGAAAATTGAACATCTGGGAGCTAACATCAGGGTGTTTCTCTTCATGCATTTGTTTTTAAACAGATCAGCATAAAATTGTTTGAAGTAGAGTTTTGCAGTGGTAGGAGCAAGTATTTTGAAGCCTGTGGTTACAGTGAATTACATTTTAATATGGTTAAAAGCTACCTATTTTGTAATTGTTCAGTGCTGTTTCCTTGGTTTAACTGATAGGCTGTTTGGTTTTGTTTAGGCTGCCTTGCGACAAATTACTGATAAAGCTCGGGAATTTGGAGCAGGACCACTGTTTAATCAGATTCTGCCTCTGCTGATGTCACCAACGCTTGAAGATCAGGAGCGTCACTTGCTTGTCAAAGTCATTGACAGAATTCTTTACAAACTGGATGACTTGGTCCGACCGTATGTACATAAGGTCTGTTGCAGTTTCATCTTTGACTTGCTTTTTCTGATCATTGCTGGGAGAAGTGTATATTTTATTTGCGTGTCAGAAGAGGGTGGTACTATGTTTTTTTTAACAGAGTTGGCTTTCATATTTCTTCTTAAGCCAAATAAGTTATTGTAGTGTGATTGAAGTGTGGGCTTTATAGTATTAAGGCATGATGTAAAAATGATATATGCATACTTGGGGGTGGGAAGGGGATCTTATCTGATCTAGGTAGTATCTCTGGGCCAGGTCCTTTAGAGACAGAGAGCTGTAAAAAGAACATAAAAGATTTAAATTTTTTCGGGTCATCATAAAGCTTTAAGCTTGGATCTATGGAATCATCTCCGTTTCGTGGAATCTAGTAAGGGCAGAAATACTATTAAAAGTATTAATGAAAGGAAATATTAATTTGTTCATCTTTTTCAGATCCTTGTTGTCATTGAACCACTGCTGATTGATGAAGACTACTATGCTAGAGTGGAAGGCAGAGAAATTATTTCAAACTTGGCTAAGGTAAAGTACCATCCTTCGTTAAGACACCGAGTTAGCTTACATAAAGCTGCATGTTTATAGGCATCGCAGAAGAATTAACTGTGCCGTTCATAAATCCAATTGGTATGTTTTGTATGTTTGTTCCTTCAGGCTGCTGGTTTGGCAACAATGATCTCCACAATGCGACCTGATATTGATAATATGGATGAATACGTCCGAAATACAACAGCTCGAGCCTTTGCTGTCGTTGCCTCTGCTTTGGGCATTCCTTCTCTGTTACCCTTCTTGAAAGCTGTCTGTAAAAGCAAAAAGTCCTGGCAGGCTAGGCATACTGGCATCAAGATTGTACAGCAGATTGCTATTCTTATGGGTTGTGCTATCTTGCCTCATCTCAGGAGCTTGGTTGAAATTATTGAACATGGTAAGTTCTGCTTTCCTAGGCAAAGATTTTTTTAATTTACTTTATATTTGGAAATTTTTTTGTACCCCAGTGAGGCACAATGATAGTAAGGTCCTTGTTTTGTGTGTTCTTTTGACACTGAGAAACAGTTCAGCTGACTCTGAAAGAGGAATAGTGGTTCAGTTTTCCTGAAAATAAGTTAATCCCTTTTATACTACCCCTCTATTTTTGCTGTTTTGAACTTAATTGACAAGAAGTGGTACTAAACATTACTTTCTTGCAGGTCTGGTGGATGAGCAGCAGAAAGTTCGCACCATCAGTGCTTTGGCTATTGCTGCTTTGGCTGAGGCAGCTACTCCCTATGGTATTGAGTCATTTGATTCTGTTCTGAAGCCTTTATGGAAGGGTATACGTCAACACAGAGGAAAGGTATATCTAAAATACTTTCTTTAGTTTGAACTGAAATGGATGTATATCTTCTGTAACTCATTAGAGACATATTTCTGCATTTAAATAGGGTTTGGCCGCATTTTTGAAGGCTATTGGTTACCTGATTCCACTCATGGATGCTGAGTATGCAAACTATTATACCAGAGAAGTCATGCTAATCCTTATCAGAGAGTTCCAGTCTCCTGATGAAGAGATGAAAAAAATTGTGTTGAAGGTATGTCAGAATGATTGTTTAGCATTAATATTGAATATGTATGTTTTTCCTTTTCTTAAAAAAAAAAAAAAAATCAAAACAAAAAAAACTCCCCACCCCAAAACCACCAACCCTACATAGAATTAAAATTGTTGGATTTTTATTTCCTCTCAGGTGGTAAAGCAGTGTTGTGGTACAGATGGTGTTGAAGCAAACTACATTAAAACAGAAATCTTGCCACCTTTTTTCAAACACTTCTGGCAGCACAGGATGGCATTGGACAGAAGAAACTACAGACAGGTATTTTGGTTTTTTTAGTTGGAAAATCATTTAGAGTAGCACAAAATTCACATTAGAATGTTCATTCAGGCTAGATGCTTAATTTTGTCTCGTATGTCCTGAAATGGAATTTTGTTTGGACTAGTGATTTAGAAGTTGTATGGCTAGAAGATTCACAGGTTCTTAGGAGGCTATCAAGACATTTTACATTTGTGAATATGAGTCTACATCAGTTGTAAGGTGGGGTAGTTAACCCCACTTGTGTTGTTTAAAACATTGGATGATTTCTAAAGGTAAAAACAGTTGTTCGTAGTGGGCTTAACATGCATGATGCTGCTTCTCCTCTTCAGACTACGGAAATTTATTTTCAAGATGTAGAAAGTAGATTTTGACAGTGCTTGCTTACTTAACATTTGTATATTTCAGTTGGTTGATACAACTGTGGAGCTGGCAAATAAAGTTGGAGCAGCAGAAATTATTTCTAGAATTGTGGATGATCTGAAAGATGAGGCTGAGCAGTACAGAAAAATGGTCATGGAAACAATTGAGAAGATAATGGGAAATCTGGGGGCAGCAGACATTGATCATAAACTGGAAGAGCAACTTATTGATGGTATCTTGTACGCCTTTCAGGAACAGACCACAGAGGTATGGCCAAGGGTATTTAGTACTTGGTTCACTTCAATTGTAAGCTAGCTCACTGTTAGTTATACAGAAATGTACACTTCTAAGTTAGATTTCTAGAATCCTTTTTTAGATGTCAGTGCTCTAATCAATGAAATCCAGAAACAAGCACTGGAATGTTCGCATTTTAATAGCAATTTTAGATGATGTCAAGTTTAATTAAAATGTAGTGTTGCTGTTGGTCTGATATTCCTTTGTTGTTTTTACACTCAGGATTCTGTGATGCTGAATGGTTTTGGCACAGTGGTTAATGCTCTAGGCAAAAGAGTTAAACCCTACTTGCCACAGATCTGTGGTACGGTTTTGTGGCGTTTGAACAACAAATCAGCTAAAGTTAGGCAGCAGGCTGCTGACCTGATCTCTCGTACTGCAGTTGTCATGAAGACTTGCCAAGAGGTATTGTATTGACTTCTCCTACCAAATTTGCCATGGTATGTCATAGTAATGAGAGGGGAAAAAAAATTAACTTCTACATCTTTTTACTTGGTTGTAGGAAAAACTGATGGGACACTTGGGTGTTGTGTTGTACGAGTACCTGGGTGAAGAATATCCTGAAGTACTGGGCAGCATACTCGGAGCACTTAAGGCTATTGTGAACGTTATAGGTACGTTTGTGTATTGATTAAATGCCTGTTCAAGAGCAAAATGAAAAGGCATTATAAAACTAAATATGCCTCTCTGAATTCGATAGGTATGCACAAGATGACACCACCAATCAAAGATCTGCTGCCACGGCTTACACCTATTTTGAAGAACAGGCATGAGAAAGTACAGGAAAATTGTATTGATCTTGTTGGGCGCATTGCAGACCGGTAAGCTGACTAATGATAAAATATTTGATCCTCTGTGTGGGCAATTATTGTAGCAAAAGCTAAATTGGACTGTCAGGTTTTGCATCTGGATATTTATTGTCATATGTCTTGATTTCTTAAGTTGTGCATGAAGCTTAAGATGAGATATTTAGCAGATGGTCTGTTGAATGTATTGTAATTATATTATTTTGTAAACACTTTGTAAGAAGTATGTTGTCCATTTATGCAAACCTAGAATGCACACAATATGATAAATTTTGAGCACACTGTTAACCAGCGAAGGTCTAATGTTAACAGATACCTAATTAAGGAAATTGCTTAAGCAGTATCCCTCTGATAGGAAATGAATAGGTGCTGCAATTTATGTGGTTTTATTTAAAAACTTCAAACATCACTGAAGAGGTAACTTACTTTATTCTCTTTCAGAGGTGCAGAATATGTTTCTGCAAGAGAGTGGATGAGGATCTGCTTTGAACTGCTTGAATTATTAAAAGCTCACAAGAAAGCTATCCGAAGAGCCACAGTGAACACTTTTGGTTATATTGCAAAAGCTATTGGGTAAGTTGCTTTAATGCTTATCCACTTCTACACACAGTTACCTAACATAGTGATGATGGTGAGTTTTCTGGTGAGAAATATTCAAACTTCTCTACGTTTAACATGTTAAATGTGTAGACTTGACTTTACTCATTTTGTAGAAGGAGAATAGTCACCTGTTCTTCATTAACATACGGTGCTGCACTTTGAAACTAAATTTGTAGACTAGCAAGGTTAGAGTCTAATTTGGTAGTAAGAGCTGTTTGTCTCATGAATCTTTGATACTGTGATATGCATTCAGACCCTCACTGTATTCTTTCATGAACTCTCCTTTAAATAGTCAATCTCTCTTCTCTTATTTTTCCCCAAATCAATACTTTTATTGATTTGCAAAGGATTTTTTGCCACTAAGGTGATACTGCAAGTCAGCAAATTGTAGAATGAAGCACAATTCCCATCTTTATGCATATTCTTAAATAAGTGACCGATTACTGACTAAGGCGGATACAGCAAGCAACCAAGGAATGCCGTAACTGCACTTATCTATACAGGACGTTGCCTCTCTCTGTCAATGTGTATGGTTTTATACAAGTTTGTAATTACCTGTGGGATCAGAGTAATAGTGGGGGGGCTACTGCTATCCTCCAGAGTTTACAAGAGGCAGAACAGAAGGCAGGAAAAACGTTAAGTCTAGAGAAGGTAAAAAATGTTGGTTATGAAAATAAGATCATGCAGTTGCTTAAGCTGTTTCACGGTTTCGTGGTTTATGTTGTTTCCCAGTTATCTAAACTCTTTTTAAGGGCTAAGCCATGCTTTTCTGCCACTCGCTGTTTGAAACTCAACTAATTTTATGCAAATCATCACAGAATCTATTGACATGGACGTGCATGTTCTCTCTTCCAGACCTCACGATGTATTGGCTACACTGCTAAATAACTTGAAAGTACAGGAAAGGCAGAACAGAGTATGTACTACAGTAGCAATTGCTATTGTAGCTGAAACATGCTCACCTTTCACAGTGCTGCCTGCACTCATGAATGAATACAGAGTTCCAGAACTGAATGTCCAGAATGGTGTGTTAAAATCTCTTTCTTTCCTGTTTGAATACATTGGAGAGATGGGAAAAGATTACATTTACGCTGTTACACCATTGCTTGAAGATGCTTTAATGGACAGGTGAGTGCACTTCTTTCTCTCTCTGGTAAAGTTAGCGATAGTCATATATTTTAAGTACATAGCTGGGTCTTAACAATAGCAAATCTGCATATTGTCCTTGTTCGCTAAAGATGTTAAGTGACCAGCGTAATTTGGAAGCCGTTGTCTGCAAATAATTCAGATTATATACTCCTGTTTTACTAATACTTTTGAAGATTAAAGTGATACAAGCATCTTAAGTGAGTCAAGGCTTCTTACATTCAAACTGCTTGTGATAATTTCTATTGTTAGTACTTTTGCTGTGGAATTAGAGCGCAGGAATTTGTTAGAAAACTGTCTTTTTGTAATTTACTGATTTTTTTTGTTCCTCTGCCTCTTGCTGTCAGTAATTATGGGTTAAAAGTGATTTTAATGCTTTCAAAAAAAGTGTTATTGAAAGGCAGTATTATGCTTGTCCAATCATGTTGTTTCTAAGTATAGTTTATTAACAGACCATTGTTTTCTTTGCAGGGATCTTGTACACAGGCAAACAGCCAGTGCCGTGGTGCAGCATATGTCTCTTGGTGTTTATGGGTTTGGCTGTGAAGATTCTCTGAATCATTTGTTAAATTATGTATGGCCTAATGTGTTTGAAACCTCTCCTCACGTCATTCAGGCAGTTATGGGGGCTCTGGAGGGCCTCAGAGTTGCTATTGGTCCCTGCAGGATGTTGCAGTATTGTTTACAGGTATGTCCTCATGTATGCTGGGATAGCAGAGACAGCAATTATCAGGCAGGACTTCTTTCCAGGAGACAAAAAAAGTCAACTGAAGATGATTTCCAGCAAAGGAAAACAGTGTGGCTTTTTGTCTCTTTAAAGCATTCTTTAAACGTGGCGTTCTGTACCAAGGACTTCAATAATTGAAACATGCAATAAACAGAGATTTTGGTATAGTGAGATAGCTGATTGCATTCAGGAACTTGCGTAGAAGTAGCAGGTGACTCTAGAATATAAATTGGCTAAAATAGCCTGGCACTCTGACTTGTAAAGTGGAAGCATCTCACAAATTTTGAGGACACTAACTAATGACTGGGGAATAAATTAATAGTGCAAGGGGTTATAAGAACAAGTAACAAGTAAGATAAATAAATGAGAGGATAGTTTAATAATTAAACTGTTGACATTAATATTGACATTATTTGTCATTAGCCAAGAAAAATAGTAAGACATTTAAAACTCTGTAAGAATAAAGTACTAGAAAACAGTGCTTTGATCAGAATTTATACCATTACATCAACACTGGTCAGTTCAGCTTCTGTAAATGTGTATGTGGTGGTAAAATCTGAGGGCTCCTTTTCTGTGTAATTGCACCTAACAGTTCTTGCTCTGTTGGCGATAGAATCTAAACTCACAAAACAGGTGGGAAGCAAGAATGAATGTAATGCAGATCAGTATAGAGAAAATGTGACAGCATTTTATTAATTATCTGCAGATACGGAATTTCACTGTGGGTTTTTTGGGGGGAGGGGCTCAGCATAAAGATACTGACATCAGTAGGGAGGTGAAAGAAGTCTCTTGCACAGTGTATTTTTTTGCAGATAGTACTTGTATATTCTTACTATATAGAACTGTTTTCTAGAGCTTTCACATTCTGCTCATTTTTTTAGGTTTAATAATAGGAATACGTGAGAACAACTATCTGGCGCTCACTGCACAAATCACCATTAGTAAAGCCAAAGATAAGACTCAGTTCCAACCAAATATACTGCAGCAGGTTTTAATTTTTATTTTAAAAGAATACAAAACTAGAAATACATTCAATGGAATTTCTCCCTGCAGAAAAAATATATGAAAATCTGCCTCTAAATAATACTTTCTTACTGCTTTCTAGTTTAATAGACACAAAAATTGGGAATGACACATTTACTGTACCTTCTTTGTTATAAGTGGTGTTAGTTACTATAATAGCTTTTTAAATGCTTATTGTGCAAAACTTGATTAAATTAAATAACAGACATTTAGACCTTAAGCTTTTAATAAATTTTGTTCTGTTCTGTTTTCTAGGGTTTGTTTCATCCTGCCAGGAAAGTCAGAGACGTTTATTGGAAGATTTATAATTCGATCTACATCGGATCACAGGATGCTCTGATAGCACATTATCCAAGAATCTATAACGATGAAAAGAACACTTATATTCGTTATGAACTCGATTACATCTTATAATCTTCTTGTTCAGTTGTTTGTGTTTAATGCACAGCTGTTCTTCAGTTAAACGCTTCAGATTTGATGATGTAAAATTTTAAAATATTGGAGATCAGTATAGAGCTGGTCAGAGGCAGAGCTAGGAATCCAGTAGCATGATTTTTTAAATATGTCCTTGTTTTTTGATGTTAAACAGTTAAAGCCAGTAGTGACCAAGAAAACAGTGATTACAATGTACTGGAGGGATTTTGTTTTGGATTCATCTTTATGAAGATTTAGATTTCATTCCTTGTGTTTAAAGGGGAAGTTTATTTGAGAAATAAACATTTGTGTATAAAAACTAATTTGTGTGTGGTTTTTGGACAGAGGAGCTTGTGAAACGAGTCCCTTTGGATTAAGTATTTGTTCATGTAATAAATAGGTGGCATAAAACATTTTAACCCTTTTTGTCATCCCCTAGCTTTTGAATAAATAAGAAAAAAACACAAACTGTAGTTAATGTGTGTATCTTTGTCATGCAATAATGTAGCTGTAGTCTGGCTGGTGGTTGTAGTAGTGGCAGTTTATTTTCATGGAAAAAGTAGTGTTTAATTGCTTCTTGTTGTCGCTTCATCTGCGGTATCCTGGTTGTGTGGATGGATTAGCTTGTTAAATTTTCAGAAGTTAAGCAGTTTATTGTAAATGGTATGTGTAAAACAGTTGCACAAGTTACGCATATTGATCACATTTAGCATGTATGGCTGTATAACAAGCCAAATAATATTTATAGGCTGTGCTATAATTCCTGTAAAGAGCTAGGAAAGTAATGTCCCCAGCACCTGAGGTGAGGCAATTTCTAAGTAAGTGTGTGTGTGTGTGTGACATAGGAAGTGCTTCAGCTTGAGATAAAAAAAGCATTTTATTTCCTCATTTGCTTTTTTCCTTCTGTGCATGTACTAAAAGGAAAAAGGTCTTGATATCTGACAGTGGACCACATAAAATGCAAGGTTAAATCATTCTGGTAATATTGTACATTATCGTACGTGTTTAAGTTAACAAAAGGTAGTAGTTGGCTATCAGGCATGTTGTTCTGAGAGTCCTTGATTCAAGTTGAGTGATTAAGTTCCGTCTTGCCAAGTTCAGCGCAATGTTGTTAGCTGACTCTCTCTGCTGTTTTACATAAATGTGTGATTCTTTAGCTGTTCAGCATATAAGAAAATTGCACCCTGCCTTTCAACGCCTGAGGTTTTTTTAGGGGCTTAGGGCAGTGCAACAACAACTTGGGACCCTTTTGTTTATGAAGGTACTAATTTGTTAGGAAGTAAGTGACTTTTCAGCAATGTGCTTTATTCTAAAATTCTTTGGGTGGAAACAGCTGGAACTTGAAGTCTTTGTTGCTGAACTGTTCCCTTGCAGAGTAACATGTGCATTCTAGTCTATTTCTAGTGCTTTCTCATTCAATAATATTGTTTGTATTACAGATGGCCTGCCATCTTAATTTCTTCAGTAGTTCTGCAAGACAGGACCAAGCAAGTGCCAATAGAGAGGGTGGAGGGCTGAAAAAAAACCACTGAGTTTTGAGAGACTAGCCAAAAGAGAGCTCTGAAACAGGTAGGAATGGATGATGGCTCATGACTTCGAGATGTGTCTTAGCAAAATGGTTATTTTATAAAGAAGTCAAATTGTAAAAATTTTCTAGTAAGATGGAGGGGAGCAACTTCAGCTTGTTCTCATTTTTGTATCTTCCAAGCTCATCACTTTAGTTCTCAAAAGTCTTTTCATAAGTCTTGTTGAGGAAGATACGAACCATTTTGCTTCTTTCCTAAGAGGGAAAGGGGAAGGAGATCTGTTTGATGAAACAGAATTGTACATAAAATTGTGGTGTTCATTGTTGATTTTTTTTTTTTGCTATCCCGAGTGTCTGGTATGAAATCTGGTTTGAAACAGTATTGAAGCGCAATTCTTTATATGCAGTGTCATCAGTAGGCCTTTTTTTCCTTCCTGAGACTTGTGTGTATCTGTGGAACTCTTACCTAAAAAGGCCATCTCTGGGTCACACGCTGTTTGATGTGACTTTCTAGGAGCCTATAGCAGCTCTTAAAGAATTTTCCCTATGTTCTTTAGCAACGACACCAAGTTTTATTTAGCACGGGCAGATTAAGGGGACAGTATCTAAGAATACTGACTTCCATTTTTGTTCTGCCCAAGGGCAAAAAGTTTTGGGGAAGGAAGGAAAGTTACTATCTAGATACACCAGTATGACATCCGTCCATCCGTAGACAAACATTTTTCTTTTGCAGTACAATTTAAAATCCATAATGAATGGCAATGTTTTACTCTGAGGCTATGGCTTCTGATTCTGGACAACAGAAGGCAAAATGTTAAAATGAATGGAAAGATTGGGTCACTGCTCTTTAAATGCCATTAATGAATAATTAATTGTGCCATTAATATAGAAAAATAGACTAAGCTAAGTGAACAAAAGATCTATTTCTGCTTTGCTGCTTGTTTATAAAATGGGAAACATGTCATGGCTTGGCAACTGAGAAGTTTACCTTGCTACAGAATTACTCTATGGTGTTTGGTAAATACAGGTACAAGCATAAAACCTGCAAGTCCAGAGAGTCTCTCGTCTTCCTTATTTAGGTTTCTTTGTAAAGGGAACCAAGCGTTCCTTCCCAGCTTCCCCCCTCCCTGCGCTGCCCCGCACCCTTCTGGATGTAGGTAGAGCCTCCTAACTTCAGTGAATTGCAAAAGCAACAAAAGCCTCGCTGACGGCCCCGATTCTTCTGAACCGGCTCATCCAGTATGCGGAATGAGGTGGAGGGACCTATAGGAAAAAAAAAGGTATGTGATTTTTGTATTTATTTTTTAAAATCAATTACAATGATGCATTTGGAAAGGAGCAGTGAATTAAGAGAGCATAAGCCGTACTGCAATAAGCAATACTACCTTGGGCTTTTGCTAGTTTAGAATATTTGATTTTACAACTTAATGTGGTTCTTTATTGTAAGTGGTTTTTTGTTTGTCCTTTTTAATGGAGAAAAAAAAGGATGCAACAGTTGTATACACTGACATTTCCTTACAGTCTAAACTTCTCCGTCAAAGCATGCCCCTTTACAGCCTGAGATGATGGGGCTAAAATTAGCCAAGGTTAGTAGTTATCCTTAAGGTGTGCTAATCTTAAAGGATTGGGAGAATTTTTTTTTCCTGTCTTCTGTCTGAGCTACTTTTTGAGAGCAGCAAAAGATAATGATCTGATGTCTCCTTGATTTTATGTTCACTTGTAGTTGGATTCTCTTCTGATAGAATTTTACACCCATACAGCCCCTTCACTCCTACTGTTCCGATTCAGTTGTACCCGCTTCGCTTATACGTCATCTTTCCATGGCATCTATCTAATCTGCGTCTCTCCCCTCTCATTCTGCGCACCAAAACCTGTACGCTTCCCCTGTGTCTGTATCGGACTTCTTTTTTCCCCCCCTGCACATCTTGGCACAGTAGCTGTGGTGGCAGTGAGGGCACTGAAGAGAGATTCTCCCTGCCTGTGTTTGTTGCACTTGCAACTGCGGCAGTTCCTGGGTGCACGAATAGTCAGTCACTGCTGGAAAATTGTGACTGCTGCTGCCGCTCAGGCTGGAGCGTGCCAGGTACAGGGTGGGGGGGGTCTTGAAGAACATAGCTGCTAATCGTTTTGGAAAAGACGAGGGAGTACAGTGTGCACGTGTATCTATGCTGGCAAGGTTGATACCGCTCTTCCTTGCCGAGCCTGAGCTACATGGGCTGCTCCTCTGGCAAATAAAGTGGAGATGGAGCCTGTTCAGTGGCTTTTTACATTTAATTTCTTGATCCTATATAGAGTCATTGTAGGAGTCAGATGGAGCTTGTCAAGGTGTTCCTGTCAAGACAAGGAAACGGGATGCCAGAAGGTTACTGAAATGCTAGGTTTTCTGTGGTGCTGTTTTGTGCGTACCTCCAGAGGGAACATTGGAAAACTTATTCCAAAGCACAGCAGAACTTCAAGCCTGAGTTCCTGCTCAAGGCAGAGTTGAGGAGTTTAAGTAAATAAAGGTTCACAAATAACCCTGAAATGCATTGGCAATTGTCATTACAGACATAAGGTAAATTTTAATTTACCTTTTTTTTTTTTTTTTTTTTCCAGAGACCCTGAGATTGCTTAAGGAGTAGCAGTTTTTTCACGAGAACAGAAGGTTGATGCTCAGGATAAGGTTTTGGGGTTTTTTGACAGAATTTCAAAGAATTCTGCAGCAAAGTATGGATGTGATGATTTTTAAGTAGAATTGCATGTAAGGGTCCTTAAAAATTAGCAAAACAGACTGGCAGCATTTTGTTCTTGCCAAGAAGGAATTCTGCTCTCTGAAAAATGGTTCATTATGAAGTAGCTTCTAACATGTTAAGAAAGGTTGCAGCTTGGTACGGTTGTAATAAACAGAATGATCTTAACAATAAATGCTAGGAAGACTTAAGAATATTTGTTATCACTGTGGCATAAATTCTGTTCACTGGCTTTACAGACAAACCAAACCAAAGTGTTTTCCTTATCAATTTTACATCCATGTCACTCCCAGAGATTACACGGTACGAGTTGTTTGGGTTTTTTTTTTTTTTTTGTTACTTTTCACAAGTTTTCTTCTTCAGGCCACTTTCTTAAACCTTTTGGTGTAATAACTTGTGAAATCAAGTTTCAGACAGTGTTGCATCACACTGATTATTCTCCTACATGTTTTTCTCCAAGCTAAGCAACATATTTTCCCTCTATTTAAGCTGCTGTAATGAATACCCTTGTTACTAATAGACTGGGGTGGGACGGGAAACAGCTTTCAAATTTGTGGTTCTTCACTAAATGTGGGAAGTGTTGATGTGTGAGTAAAGTGATTGCCTGTTATTTAATGTACATCTGTGAACCAACTGCAGAATCTTGCTCTTTGCCAGGGGATTAAAAAGGGAAGAGGTAAATGTGACACTCTCTGTGATCCAAGTTATAAATCTGTGCATCAGTGATGCTGCATGCTGGAGATTCTTGAGTCTCACCAGTAGTAGCTGCAGGAGATTTCTGCTGCCCCTGGCCTCCAGTGCTGGCTTTCCCTCTGGCCCATGCGGTTTAAACTGCAACCTTCCCTGTGCTCCCCTCCCACTCGTGCCCCTTGAAACTGTTGTGGGCTGATCTGGGGCTTGTTAAGGCCTCCCAGAAGCCTGGTTAAGAGATCCAGCGCGCCACTCAGCAAGGAGTGCCTCTTCCTTATCCAGTTACGTGCAGTCACACCTAATGCCAAGCCCCAGACCAAATGGTCTAAAAGTTATGAATAGGTTGTTTTATTTGCAAGCAAAACACAACAAATGTTTTGGGAATTGTGAGGAAATGAGAGAGTAAATGAATGGACTCGATCTGCTTATCCCAAGACCGTATCTGATGGGTCTCCAGTCAGTTACTGCGTCCCCTCTTGGTAGTGATCATAATTAGAGTTACAGGTTTTCTGAAAGCTTGCTTTCTTGATGAAAAGAAATTTTTTTGTTTGCTTGGTTTTTAAGATCTTCTCCGGGGTCTACATCCCTTTGTTTATTCACTCTGAATCTCCTGTTCCTTTCTCAAGTAGGAGACAGTTTGGTCACCTTAATATCTAAGTGTTCCTTTCCATTGATAGATAAATATTTCTTTGCTTTATTAGCAATCCTCTTCTGCAAGGAGCTGGCTAATAAACTGGTTCAATGAGCTGTACAAAGTGTTTCCCCCCTGCCCCGTTTCTTCTGGCAGCTTGCATTTCTCACTGAAGAATGCCATCTTTCACTGGTCCTAATGCTCTGTACCAGTTTTTTTGTGTTAAAACCATACACGATACAAGCCCTCGAATAGGCTAGCTGTCGTTCATTACTGGCTTTTGATTGAGACCAGATGTGATGGCTGTTAACCACCATAGGGTGACGAGGGTCTGAGGTGACTGATTTCCAGCCTTTTCTTAGGTAACTTTAGAAATAGTGACCTTCAGTCCCTGCCTGTCATCCAAAAGAGCAGAACAGACCTGTGTTCAAATACAGTGGTTTTGCTTTGAAAGCCATACTCTCTGTCAAAGTCTAAGTCTCCAAGGATCTGTGGATCTTGAGCCCAGCTGATAAAAGGAATGGAACTGGCCATTTATTATTTTAGCTAATAAAAGAGGATATTGTATATTAGCTTTTTCACATTCCAAGGCACTAGCAACAGAATGAAGGTTAAAGGTGTCTGATATTCACAATTAAAGAATGGAGCCTTTGTTTTTAGCACAGTATGCAGCTGAGACAGAAGGAATAGGCCAGGAAATAAAAACCAGGTGGCTTGGGTTTGAATTTTTAAGACCAAAGAAATGACCTTCAAAAAAGGCTATTTCCTCATTTAATAAAAACAAGTTAAATACATACAAAATCATTTAAGTATTCTCTACATTGGTTTGCAGATGTTTCTGTACATGTATCTTGTATTTCCACAGAACAAACATGATGATGAACAGATTTGCGTTAAAACCCCTGCTGAGATACAGCTAAAGATTTCTGCAACACTAGGTTCTTAGTTAATTTTGATGAGATTGGAAGGTACATAATATCCAGTGAGAGCAGGCAGAAATTTGTCTTACTGCAATATATATTAGACACTCAGCTGCATACAAATATTACTGTTAATATTGCAGTAATAATGCTACCAGTTACATGATACTACCAATCTTGTATCAGTATCTTAAAAAAAAACAAACCAAAAAAACCACCAACACCCTGACATTAAAAAAAAAAAAGCAAAGCCAAGGGAATAATTGTTTCTTATTCCCTCCTTTTTATTATGATATTTATTGTAAAAGATGTAACCATGGTAACTTAAACTTAGCATAAGGCATCTGTAAAATAAAATGACAACTTATCATTTAACACAATTACAACTTTTTTCAGGTACAGCTTTCATTTAAACCTTAGAAAACTAGAGAAAACACTTTGCAAATCGGCTTGGTTTTGTTCCCTTGAAAGCAGTGAACAGGACTTCACAGTGACAAGCTCTAGGGCCATTTTGTTACCCACACAGAGCAGTACAATTGTCATCGCCGTTGGAGCTCCACAAACCTCTGTGTTGCAGCCGTTGTCCCCTGCAGCGGTGGGCTGTATCGGAGGCTTTGCTGTTTGCCCAGGTGATGCTAGGGAAGTGTAGTGGACCGCAGGTGTGAAGCTGCCTTCCCAGCTGACTGGGGTCTGCAGCACAGGCCCTATTGCCGCGTGCTTTTCTGTGGCAAGAGAGTCATGCACACGTCGTGACTTGAGAAGCGCTCTCGGGTGGTCGCTGAGAAGCTTCTCCTGTGGCATTCTCCTCCTAGAAACTGGGCTTCCTGCTTAGTGTCTAACTCAAGGCTAGAGGTGCTTGTTGGTATGGGTGTTTTTGCCTGTGTGAACTAACACATTGTTAAACACGTTCTACAGCTTGTTGGTGTTAAGGCAAAGTGTACTTTTTCCAAGTAGTTGATTCAAAGCCAGGTAGTGTATTTCCAAGAATAGGTTTTCTTGTCTGCGCTTATACTGTGCTTCAGGAAATGGTTTGAAATTTTCTGTCACCTGCACACAGAGTATGATAGGCCTAGGGCAGCAGCTGACCAAGATTCATACAAGAAACTCAACCTTACTTTTCCTAAGCTTTTTGCTGACTCTAACCTGGTATTCTACTGAAAATGCAAACAAGCTGCTTGACTTGCTACGTTTCATGAACAAGTCCATCTTTGTCCAAAGTGCTTCCCTGCTGGTCTTCACCACCCTATGGGTTTTTTATTTTGTTGTTTTGTGTGTAAGATTTTAGTGGAACGTTCCTGCAGAGTTGACGGGAACAAAGACGTTGAATTACCAAATGCTGTCATATGCATATCATTTGCTCACTATATGTAGGAAGTTACAACTAGTAATTGCATCAGCCTTCACATGGCTTATATATTAAGATCTTTCTCTGAATCACTGTCTGAAGATGGGAGAATAACTTTCCAGTATTAATATGCGTACTTTCTTGTATTAATATGCATTTACTTGCCCATGTGCAAATGAAAAATGCATATATGCTCCTGGGTACAGCTTGCTTTTTCTCTTATGGCCAGTTACAGTTTCTTTCTGTACTACTTTGTGTTGAGGTAGCTCTTGGGCGTTTCAGTCGTTGGAGACAGGCCTGCAATACAAACTTTTTGGAGTTATGTTTTCATATGTTGACTATTCTCTTGGTGTTAGAAATGCAAGTCTGCTGTTTGTGACAGCTTGTCAGCTGCCAGCTCTACATCCCTTGTGCTGATGTAATGCCATGTACCACAGTCGTCCACCCTTCAAAAATCTTATTTTTTATGTAGTATAGGATATGCAGTGATTAAAAAAAAAAACGAAACCAAACCAAAAACCAAACAACCCCCCCCCAAACCACAACACCCCCCCCCAAACAAACAAACAAACCCCAGCAAAACAAAAAAAACCTACCACAAACAAAATCCAACCACCACCACATCTGCATTTTAGCTTGTATCACTAGTTGCTTGGATTGCATCCATTTTGATTGGGTTCTTTTTTAATCACTTTCCAAGCGAGGCTTACAAAGCTTCCTCCGATGTCAGAGAAGAGGCCTCCAGTAAGGGTCTTTGCTGGTGCTGCTGTGAGGGATGCCTGTGGGATACAGGTACTGCCACTTGGGAGGTGTTTTGAGCCTTCCTGTGCAGTTCAGCTATCAAAGAACTTCCTGACACATCTGTTAAAGGTTTTACCTCTGTTCTTGCTTCCTTTGGATTTCTTGGGGCCTCCTTGTTACCTGCCTCTGGAGTTTTGCTGCTATGGGTTGTGATCTTTCCCCCCAAAGGAATTAACGTGCATCTGATTGTAATAACTTCTGTTACCATTGCTTGCAAATCATCTCTCTGTAAACACATGTGGTCCTCTTATTTATTCTCCCCTATTTCAGGAATGTGTCCTCTTTCCATTGATAAATGAAAGTTGTAACCCTCGACCCCACTCGATTCCTCTTTTAACACCCCAATTGATGAGCAGCTATTTTTACCTTTTTATTTCAAACATGTTTAGTCTGTTCGATATTTATATTGTTTTACTTATATAGTTTTCCTCTTTAACTGGATCATTTTCATGTTGTATCACATCCGTTTTATATGGCTTAAAGCCAGAATAAAACTCCAGGTATCCAGGCTTTAGCCAGTGCCTCTGACACTGGATCTTCCTACTTTGCCAAAGGACTTGCTCAGTGACTTCATTGCTAAACTTTTCTGGAAAACAGAAATTGTGACACTTAGTATCGGTTCATGGAAACCAGTCTGAGGGAAGTCAAAGGGGTCTTGCAATAAATTAGAGGACAGTTGTTACCTTCTTCCAAGTGGTGTTGTCAGAATAGAAGAGGCACTGGCTAAAGCGTTGGTCCCAGATAGAGAAGAGGAAGAAAATCTATTTGGCATGCAAATTATTAATTTTATCTGCTGTTCTCTTGCACTTTATCTGTGTGTACATCGTAGTTACTTTGTGAAGTTCTCCATTTCATTTTAACTACCGTATATCCCTGAAAGTTAACACTTTTAACCTCAGTTTCTACAGGGATGTATCTGTGGGAAGAAGGCATTTATACCAGGGAAACAATAAGCTTAGTGCTAGTTTTAGGGCCTGCAGGAATGAATGCCAGGGTCTGACCTCTGAGGCGACCAGGAGGCGTAGGTCTGCAAGCCACGACTGAGCCGGTAAATCCACTCTAAATCCTGTGAGAGTGGCTTGAGGCCACCCAGCTGCCTGGGCTCGAGCACCTGGGCTGTGTGCAGCAAGGGAGGGCTGTGCCAGCGATGCTTGCAATCCTCTCCTCTTCCTTCTTCCAGTGACATTGAAGTGGATCAATCTGTTCTATTCTCCCTCATATTCGAGCAGTCTAAGAAATATTGCAATTTAGTAGCTGTTGAAAATTTAAATGTTTACTTGCATCTGGGGTAAATTATTGCAAGGCACGTTTAGAGTGTGGACTCTCCGCAGCAGTCTGCCCACAGGAAGACATCCGAGAGCCCAGCGGGTGCTATTTGCTATTGCAGAGCAATGCTTTCCACCCTTCAGGAGGCAGGTTCCCTTCCCTTTCCAGGACTTGGCTGTGTCTCATTGCTGTGATAAGAATGCTTCTTAGTGTTTCCTTTTTCATATCAGCTAAACCGAGTTGCTGGAGTGAACTCGGGCCATCTGTCCTGATGCTGGAAAGGAAGAGTACAGCCTGCTGTCAGCTATCTTAAGCCGCTAGCAAATCACCAGTGTGACATGGAGGACTTAGTAAGGAGTCTCACGCTGAATTGCAGACCATCGTGATTAAAACCAGTCTGCGCTACTTGGCATACTCGTTCGAGACGTTGCTGTTTAGTGGGGAGCATTCTAGTAATACAGGCGTAGCTTTTCCTGCCTCTCTGATCGTGTCCTCCTCCCCGCTTCCACGTAAGTGGGTTTGAATCCATAACATACTGTTTGGAAAATTAGTTTCCTGCATCGTCAACACAGAAAGTCATGGAATCGCTGAAATGCTGTGCTGAAACGTGTTGTTTCCTGTGCTAAAGGAACTGCAAAACCTGCCAGGAAGTGCTGCGTGATAGGGGTGTGATTTGTAACATGTTATTTATTGTAAGTACTAGTTACTTCTGCTGGGGCTGGGTAGCGGCGTTAAGATGTTAATGCATTATTAAATCATTAGTACTAGTATACCAGCACAAATTTGTTTTTCTTGTGAAGTAAACAATCCAAAAAGTTATATCCTGATACATTCACGCAGTTTTGCTTTGAGAGATAAAGGAATGAGCTCTCACCTTGCCGTTCCGCAAAGACGTAGGTTTGGCATTTCTGAACGCCAGCATTCATCTCCCCTACCTGAACACTGGCTGCTTCGCGGTGCTGTGTTTCTGCCACCAGGTGTTTTTTCATTCTCACTGTGCTCTGGGATTTAGGGAATTAGAAGGGAGTAAGGCAGCTGTACCATAAGCTTATAGAAGCTCATTTCTGACCCGCTTTATTCTTGTAGCTGTATCTGTGATTGTCTGGAGATGTTAATAGTGACATTATCTGGAGCACGGCCATTGACCCCATCTTCTGATCTTGCAAGAGGATCAGGGAAGACACCTGCACTCACGCGGAATCTTAAAAATGTCCTTGAGGCATCATGCAAGAGCAGGGCCCATCTGTATGGGCTGAATCCGTAGATTTGTATCTTAGGACCAGGCACATGTGCTGAGCATTATTTATTCCATCCTTTGCTGAGTCAAAATATTGTGCAAAACACATGTTTAAGAATATACAATGCCAAAAGAACTTTGTGTCCTGCATATGTAAAGGGTACTTCACGTTATTTTTTAGAAAAATACAGCAGATACTCATGTTGTATGAGCTCTAAAAGTCTTCTACAGTGAAAGACAAGTCCATTTAAAAGGGATTTGAATAGACTGCAACAGTTACTCAATCTTGGAGTCATGACTTTCCTCGCAGATACCTTGTTCCAACTCGCATAAATAGAGGGCAGGCTCCTCATTTCTTAGAGGGAAAGTAGGGTTCAGTTGGAAGCACTTCATGTTTTAGTCTGTTGGATCTTTTTCGTTTGTTTTATTTAAGACTCTCAGCAGTTCTTACCTGCAGAGGCTGGGTTTTGGTAAACGTGCAAGATGAACTGATGTTGATGCTGTGTTTGTAAGTCAGAGCAAGGTCCTGTGCTATCCAAAAATCCAGTACAAATAAAACCGATCAACCACAGGATCTTCCTGTTCATGGCACTTTCTGCATGGGCTTCATCAGTGTCAGTACGTCCTGTGGACTCTCCTAGGATGCGTTGTGCAGGCCATCAGGCAGGTCATTATAACGGCACTAACTTCATTGCAGTTAAGGACGGATTCCTGCCTCTCTACCCTGTTTCTCTCCAGTCACTATAGAGCTTTAAGAGACACTCCTGATCTAAAGAAAATTTTTCTCCTCCCAGGAACACAATAAGCCCCTGTCAAAACAATCAGTTGTTTATTCTGATGAATGTATGTAATTATTAAAAACAGAACAACCTCTTGGAGAAATGAAGCTTCCATCAAAATCTGACAAAATTCTCCTTCCATTACCTTGTTTGGAAATGAAAAGGGGTTGGGGTAGAGAATGCTTTGTTTTCTTTTTCTGTGGAAACATCCTTATTTGGCATCTGTAAAGCATTTACATTCCCTAGTTCTGGATCAAAGTCCTTTCATGGCTCATGTTACTTATTTCCTTCTTTAACCAAAGCACAGAAAGAAAAATGGATTTTTCCTCCCTGAGGCTTACAGTATAAACCATTGTAAAAAGTCAAATCCCAGTTTTCAGCAAGGAAGTAGAAAGAATGAGGAATAAAACATCTCAAAATATATAATCTGAAGAACCACCGCCACCCACTTCAGAATGAATGCTGTCAGTAAACGCAAGTCTCTATGGCAGTTATGAAACATGTAAAGTAAAATTTAGTAAAACTAAACCAAGATAACTGTGCTGCTGGATTTCCTTCATTCCTCATATTCCAAAGGTTTGCTCTCTTCAGGGGAGGAACTTTGTCCTCTTCAGCCTGTGTAGCAGCTAGTACATTTGGTCAAGTATTGGGATGCAAACTGCAGTTGGACCAGGCACTAGAAATGTTAGAAGCAAAACTGTTGTCTTTTATTGCGTGAGTGGCAGGATGAAATTTGGGGTTGGCGGAGTTATTTTTTGTTAGAAGAACAAGAAACTCCTGTGAATCAGCCGTCACACATGATCTTGTTTTAAATTTGCAGGAGTGTAGATAGTTTTGTTTCTGAATGCAGAACAAACTCTTTCCAAGTCTGCCCCTCCCATTGATTCTGTGCCCCGAAGAGGCTGGTGTTTCTGGTTATTTTCAGAGCTGTGCTGGCTATTCCTCTGGCTTTCTGCCTTTTGTAGACACGTGGAGCTAAGCCTAATCACTCCCTTCCGCTTGCAGACAAGCTTCTAGGCTGTGGCCTGTGACCGTGAATATTGGCTCTCTGCTGTTTCCAGGTATTGCTACAGCAAAAGGGTATATAATGGCTGTTTCTGATTTACCTTCTAGGAAGAATTTGGATGTCTATCACATTTAGCATGGCCTGTGATGATCCAGCTAGCTTGAGGTAAGCCAGTACCATAATATATGTACCCTTTCTTCCTTCAGCTTTGTCCTGAAAACAAATCATAAATTCTCATCTATATTTTAGCGTATTCAGATATTTTAATTGGTTTACACCACAGACCTTAATTCTGCAAAGTTCTAGTCTAGTGTTCCCTTTTTGTAAAGGAATATATAGTACTGTATAGCATGTTTTATATTTAACCATAAAGCAACATGGACTACAGTCTGTTAGGCTGATTTGTTTCCATTAGCTTTCATCCAGCAGATCTGAACTTAATCCAGACTTCCAGCATTCCTCCAAAAATAATGTTACTGACACCCCCTGTCACATCGTTCTCCCCACAGAGCTCTTGGCCACATAACTTCTCTGATGGAAGGGAAAAAACCTCCCTTTGGATTATGAGCTAAACGCTAACATCAGAGAGAAAACTACCACAGTGCTGCTCCCTCCCTGGTGGCAACTTCATGTTCGTCGCTGTGTGCTTCCACACCCCTTCTAATTAAATGCAACTTCAGGGATGGGATTTCTTTCTTTGTATGACTTGAAAAATGAAATCTCTTGCTGGCTTTTGGGCGCTGTGAAAAATATAGTTCAGTTTGGAGAAGGGATTTGCCAGCAGAACAGTTCCTAATCTTACCTGGGTCTTAGAGCTGATGCTGGACTCATTAGGTCCTGGCAGAGGCTCAGGCATAGGCCCTTTCTTCCTCTCTGCACACTGAGAATGGATTGATATGGATTGCTACCTAATTTAGCTTGTGCAATGCTCCTCACTTCCAAGACTGCGACCTTGGACAACCGACCTGGTTGTTTCTTTCCAAAATTATTCCGTTTCAGCTGATAGATTTCAACATTGCTGGCGTGCATCCATCGGTGTCCCATTGGCTGTACCTCGTACCAGACAGACGTGAAGATTATGCAGGTACTGAGAAGCGAAAAGACCAAGGACATGAAGTCATCTTCTATTAAAATAATAATGATGTCCTGATGCAACTGAGATTAAAATTTGGTATTTTATGTTGGTGCAACAGTTCAATGAATTTGATCTTAAGGATGAAAATAGAAAAGAGACTTCAAAGCTAGGGATTACAAATAACTAATTGCTGTAGGTTATTTAGGTGAAGTGAATGTATAAAGAGAGGTTGGTGTAGTGTCCATTTGAACCGTCAGTGATATCTTTCTAATGGTGTGACTCATTAGATAAATACAACTTGTACAATTACCTGATGTTGCAGTCAGAGGGGTACACAGATGTTTCAGCGTAACAGGAATCCTACCCCCTGGAGACCATTTGCTGACTTCTTTAAAGGTCAAGCATGCTTCAAAATGTAAGTCAGTGGAAAATGAGGATTTAGATTAAAAAATAATACTTCAAAGCTGGTGAATCACTTCAGACCATGAGTACTGGAAGATTCTGCTTTTAAAGTCCAAAGACTGTTGTCCTGAGTTGAGGCGGGGAGGGAGGGTTAAGATTTGAATACTTTGACCTCATGCATACCTACACTATGCACAAGGAAGCCCTAAAAGTACTTTTCTCATGTCTTTTATTTTCTCTCCATGTTTCCCTTAGAAGATTAATGACACAGGAGATTTAAGATATTGCATATACCCATAAATGGAATAGGGCTGAGAACAGAAAATTTAAATACTCAACTTCCCTGTCGCTAACTTGTTTTTGCTCATCCTTTTTTTTTTCCCTTCATTTCTTTCTTTTGTAACTCCAGTACCTTAGCACCAGTTGGTTTAGAGTGTCTGTTTTGGTAAAGACACCAGACTCCGCAGCCAGGCCAGCAGCTCTGTAGTGTGGTGAAGTGTCCAATGTGGGGTTTTTTTTGTTGTTGTTGGTGTGGGTTGGGGGTTTTTCTGTTTGTTTGTTTTTTTTGTCTGTTGGAAAACTTCAAGCAGAATCAGATAACTTGGTATTTTCCAGGAAAGAAGGACAGGAAGTAAGATTAAAAACCCGAAACAAACAGGAAAATAACCCAGATCTCTCTTGGCCCTCTTTATGTGATACAAGGCAGCAAAAAGCATACGCTTTTTCTTCCGCCTTGTCCTGACCTCACTGTATCATGTGAAACCTTGTCCAAAGTCTGTGGAAATCAACGTGTCTTTCTGCTGACTTATCTGGTTTCTAGATGAAGCACTGTGCTATGTGGCAAGTTGCTGAAAATTTTGCTGCAATTTCTTGTCAGAGATGATAAAGATAGATATGTATTTGTACAGGCCACTGACGCATCACTTTAAGAACTGGGGTGAGCCAAATGCTACCACTGTCAGTGAAATCCTTTTTTGCAGAGGTGTGTTTCTGGACTGGTGTGATGAGAAAGGAGTTGCCCCAGCTTAGCCTGTCTAGTTGTCATCTGCCTTAATTCCTCCCCTGTTTTCGATACCTGGTACTAGCTACATGGACATCTGCCAGAGAGGTGCTAGCTAAGACCGACTCTAAGAACACCTTAGCATATGGGGGAGTGTGTATTCCTTTTTGGTTAACACAGCAGAAGGCTGCAAGAATTATGATTTCAGATTCACAGTTTCCAGTTGTATCATATGCCTAAGCCTCTCTGCGCATTAACTACATGGCTGCAGAAGTATAATCAGAAAGTATTTGAAATGAGAGGAGGCCGGTGTCTGGACAAGAAGAGGTGCTGCTAAGGTCTGCTTTTCTCCCCTCTCTGCCCTTATCAGTGGATTGATTCATTTTGTTTGATTTCCCTCCCCCTCCTGTGTAAATATTAAACAAGTAGATCTAGGAGGAAAAATAACTTAATGAGATAGAAAGAATCTCCCTTGGGAAAAATAATAAAATAAATCATACTAAAAGAGAAGGGAGAAGACTTCAAGAGGTCAATGACAGGCAGCTTGAAGCATCTGCTGAGGTGACTGCCCCCCTTCCACCCCCCCGATCACCCTGTGTGCTGTAGCGGTGCAGGAGAGGGAGATGGTGACAGCGGTAATTAGTTACTCTCAGGTGTTTCGCTTGCCCAGCCTCCTGCTGTGGCCTGCTTGCCCTTCTATTTCAAATTCACACAGCTCTCTGTGTTTTTGCTTGTTTCCACCACTGCAGTCTCATAATAATGCTTATACGTCGCTCTAATCTGACTCCTACCGAGTCTGTAAGGGGGGAAGAAAGCAGAGTAGGATGTTTATGTGCTGTGGTTAGAGGATAGATGACAGGTAGAGACCAGAGGTCTGCTAGGTATCTGAAGTCATCAGAAATGGTTAGAGATAACAAACGTATCTTCTGCTGTTAGTCCTGTCTTTAATCCATGCTCAGCAGTGGCAAATGAACACTGCTAAGGAATATGCTGACTGTATTTACTTTAACTTTCTTCACGAGGCAGGAGCCAACCACGCATCTAGGAGCAATTGCACCCTCCATCTGTGAGCGATCATCCTGCTTAAATACAGCAGCAGACCTGACTTTGGAGAGCAAAACAGAGCTGAGCCCTCTCCCTGCCTCTGCTGCTCAGCTGTGCAGGCAGAGCGGGAGCAGGGAGGAGGGTGGTGGGGCAGACTTTTGGCTGCCTTAAAGTGACCACATCCTGTTAGGCTGTGGAAACGTCAGACTAGCACAGAGATCTGTCTGTCTGAGATGTAGGAGCGCTTGTGGGGATCCAGAAGATAATTTGCAGGCACGTTTGTGTTGCTGCAGGAGGAACAGTGGTGCAGGGAGAGCTCCTGACCTTGCTCCCGCGCTTGGTCTGTTCACCCACTTCCCACCCACCTCCTGGTTCTCTGTAGCATTTAAGTACAGTGCAAATGGACTTATTTCAATGAGGTTGCTTTCCTTTCCTCTGGTGCAGCTCCCAGATATTGTTTTCCTTATGTTGCATGGGAAGACTAACACTGAGTCTGTGATGGCAGAGCAGCAGCCGGTGGTCTTTACCCGAGATCCTTCCTCAGCCGTATCGGAGAGCCGCACCTCACAAGGTGGGAGAATTTCCTTGTACAAGCAGGAAGCCAAGCACCACGAGAGCGGCTTGCTCACACAGGACCACGCAGGACCATTGTGGCACGAGAGAGAATTGATAGTCAGTCTCTCAAGTCCTAAGTCAGGGCCCGAACCAAGACTTGCCATATTATACCATGTGAAAGTGGCATGTGAGATCTTAACAAAGGGCAGATCGTTTATGATGATGCTCAAGTTCTGTTGAAGTCACATGCTTAAGTCTGAGCATGCCTGAGAGTTTTGCTGAGCCCAAGTGGGTGTAAGAATGCTAGGTGCTTTCCTGACACAAAATCTGAACGAGGAACTGGCTCATGCACCTACGACTGCTAATAGCAAATGGTGTTCATCCAGGTTCAGATGGAACTGAAGGAACTTTCGTTTTGCTGGGGACAAAAAGCAAAAGGAAAAAAAAATAAAGGCAGAAGCCTGTTATAGTGGGCCAGTATCCTACAGAGCCCTACTGTGTTGTGGCCAGAAGACCAAGAAAGCTCAGTATGGGCAACTGCAAAATATTTGGGGCAGTTCTGTTCTTCCTTGCTGTGGCCAGAAATTGCTTAAGTGCTCAAGTTCGAGGCTTCATAGTCCTATTTTGCTTTTTAAAATATGCGATGGGAGGGGTGTTTGTGTTTCATAGAAGAGTTCAATGGGGTGCGCAGAATCCTCAGGATCGGGCACAGATCAGGAAGGAACAAATGCACCTGCTGTCCTTAGAGGGTTTCTTTCCGCTTCCCTGTCAGAGGCCCAGTGTAGCCCTAGGGCTTTTTCCCTTCCAAATACAGCTTTAATCCAAGATGACAAGATCTGGCAAGCTCAAGCGTATTCTCGTGAAGGCTGTTGCACACCTGTTTTGATGATACTTGTTCATGTCTAAGTATGGAAAGTCAACATAATGCTACAGGTTTGAGAGTTGCAGGTATGACCGTTACTTGAAAAATTAGCTCTGGATGCTAATGTCTTTGTGCCTCTTCTTCCCCAAAAACAGCAGAGCATACTGCATCGTTTCACATGAAAATGTGCTATGAAATTACTGTTATTTACCAGCCAGGGCTAAGAAGTTGAGTAAAATAGCTCAGAGAGTTGATTCTGCATGGTATGTCAGAAGCCTGTAATGCCGTTGTTTGTGCTATTTTGTGAACAGGAGAGGACATTGTACTTCTACAGAAATCGTGGACTCCTTTACTGAGATGGTAGTGATTGTAGCGCTGTGACTAATCTTGGCAGTTCAGGCAAATGCCACTTTAAATGAATAGTGTAAATGTAATTGTAAGGACTTCTCTAAACGGAGTGCTGCCCTGTCAATACAGGATGCAAACACGTTCAGTTGTCCTGCATGCCCCAGCGGGACCTTCCCAATGAGCGGCAGCATGGATGGTCGGTCCTGCTGGACACCATCCTGTGGGGCCTGGGAAAGAGGAGCTGGCACGAGACTCTGCTTGTTGGGAACAAGAGACTTCAGAAAAATATTTTAACACTAGCTCGCATCTAGCCCAATTATTTACTCCCAAGGAACTGGGCTCTTACTGCATCAGCAGATTTCCATTCAGATGGCATACCATCAGCTTAGCTCCCCGACAGGAGATTGGTGGGGGTCCCAAAGAAGGTACAAGGGTTTGTACCAGTTTCTTAGATTAGAAAGTGAGGGGAGCACAGAGCAAATCTGAAAAATCTTTTCCCTTATCTATCCACCAAGTTTAACTGCAGGGAAAATGCTATGGTGAATGCTAAGTCCTTGCAAATAGGCGTTTTACAGTGGAAAATAACAAAACAGACCTTTCCTTATAATGCTGAAAGTTCCCTCCGTTTTCCCTCTTCAGTTTTTTGCTCGCTCTCAGCTGGAAGCTCACTTCTGCTTACTTCTGACCTCTGTGTGGTGAGCGTTTGTGTCGACAGAGCCTGGGAGCAGACTGTCAAAGCAGAATTTCTGGATTGAATCAGTGGGACGCAGAAAGGCTCTGGTCCATGGCGCACAGCAGCGCAGCGCAGCCAACTGCCCTTCTTAGCGCGTGGTTTGACACACAGCAAATCTGCCGATGCAAGCGTAATGCTGCTAGGTGTTCTGGCATGATGAAGACCATAAGGGGCGAAGATATTAAAAAAACCCAACCAACCAACCAAAACTGCCTGAGTTCATACATTCTTAACAGGTACTGGATTCTCTCTTGCTGCTTTTTTTTTTTTTTCTTTAAAAGACTGGTTTATATTAACACTGTTTTTCCTTTAAGACCCCTTTAAAATAGATGGAATCAAAATGTGTTGTAACTTGCATGTTATTTTTAATCCCCATTTATAATGATGCCTCAGAAGCCTGAAACCAACATCTGTTTCCTTCTTGGATTGGTTTTTTTCCATAAAAGACACTTCCTTTTTTTTTTTTTTAACTACTTAAAGTCACCCTGTTCTGTAATCAGGGGTTGAAAAGTCATAAATCACAATCATATCGGACGTGCCGCGGGGTACGGGAGCTTGTTACTGCAGAATCTAACTTGTGGGGAAATACCTGGCCTCTTTGTGCAACACAGGGGAGGGGAAGAGGGAATCTTCAACCCTTCGCTCTTCAGTTACATGTCCTTGGAAAAATGTAATTACCCTCATTACCTTCAGCGTATTTATAACTCCTGTTGCTGTGCATTGTGCCAATGATTTTAATCAAAGGATGTGCTCCAGGGATTCAGCTCGTCAACTCTGAGGAGCAAGAAAGAATTTACCCCTTCATGCTTTTTCTTCTCCCCCCGCCCCCCTTATGTGCTGGGCTGTGCAGTCTTGCCCTGGTGACAGCCAGATCTGAGGGTGGAACTGAAGCTTCTCCCAGGTCCGCTCAACAGGAACACGGAGGGTGATGCTCGTTTTCCTCTGCAGCACGGGGCAGGGACTGCGTGGCTTGTTTGCTTGCTTGTTTAAAAAGAAGTACAGTTTATCTCATATGCGAGTCCTCAAAAAGTGAAATAATAGATTGAGTATGAAAAGCCTCGGACTTGTCAGGCGTTACTAGATTCTTGCAAGGCAGCTGTTGAAACTGTATAATCCAAAAAGAGGTAGAAAAACCCCCAAAAGACTCAATGTCTGGTCTGACCTTCCCTGTAACAGTTGTGCCTGTTTGATGGGGTTTGACAAACACTTCGTTCCTCTCCATGTGCATGCACACATGGAAAAAAGGGAAAGGTGAAGGCCCGGGCTTCCCCTTTTCCATGGCTCTGGAATAGCACGTTCCCTGCTTTCCCTCTGCCTGGTGGGAACCAAAGCGGCCCCGAAGCCCCCGGTCCTCCGGCGAGTGAAGCCAAGCGCACGCCACAAGCCTGGAGGCGAACCGGGGCATCGGCATCCCCGCCCGGCAGCCCACCCTCAGGCGGGGTCGGGGGTACCGCGGCCTCCCCTCAGGCAGCCGCCGCGACGGGGGCGCCGCCCTCGCCCTGAGGGGGCCGGGGGCGCTCGGTTCCGGCTCCAGGCCGGCAGCAGCCGGGCCCTCCGCGTCCCGCCCGCGGCGGGCAGCAGGTGCCCCCCGGCTCCCGCCCGGGCCGGGCCGCCGCTCGGGGCCGCCCCCGGGGCGCGGGGCGGGTCCGGGCAGCGGGGCAGGCCCGGTCCAGCGGCGCCGCCCCTGCTGCCGGCCGCTGCCGCCCCTCGCGCTGCCCGGCGGGGCGGGGGCGCCCAGAGCCTCCGGGGCGGCCCCGCGCTCCGCTCCGCTCCGCAGGCGCCGGCCGCCGGCGGGAACAAAGGCGGCGGCAGGCGGCGGTGGCGGCGCGGCCCGTGCGAGGCGGCCCGGCTACCCCTGCTTCCTGGGCCGGGCCGGGCGGGGCGAGGCGAGGCGGCCTCCGCGCCCCCGCCCCGCCCCGCCGGCGCGGAGCGGAGCCGCCGCTGCCGCCGCCGCCGCCGCAGCAGCGCCGGTCGCGGGGCGCGCTCGCCGCCCGTCGCAGGAGCTGCATGTGCGCGGGAGGAGCGGCGGAGGATGGCAGTGCTCAAGCTCGCCGACCAGGTGGGCGCCGCGGGGCGGGCGGGCGGGAGCGGGGCGGCGGGCTCTCCCTCAGCCTCAGCCTGCCGCGGCAGCGCGCCCGGCCCGGCTCGGCGTTGTGCGAGCCGGCCGAGCCGCCGGGGGAGGCCCTTCAGCTCAGCCGGGGGCTCGGCGGGGCCCGCAGCGGAGGCGGCCGTGCCCGTGGCCGCGCCGGGAGCAGCGCGGTGCCCCGTTCCCCGGGGACGCCGCCGCCGCTCGCCGTGTGGTGCCGGCTCCCCGCTGCCCCCGCCCGCTGAGCCGCCGGAGACGCGCTTCGCTTCGCCTCCCGGCGGACATTGTCTCTGCCCGCGCAGGCGGCGAGCGCGGGCGGGCCGGGGCCGGGGCCGGGGGCGCGGGGCCGGGCAGGGCGCAGCTCCCCGGGCGTCGCGGCGGCGGCAGCCCGGTGCCCGCCGCCGGCGCTCGCCCGTCCCCCGCCGCGCCGCGCAGCCCAGCCGGCCGCCGTCGCCCCGCCGTCTTCGGTGAAATCCTGACGTCTCCCGTCGGCGGGCCGGGATGGAAGTGGATGTTGGCTCGTTTCGAAAGGCCCCTCGGCTCTGCTTATCCTTCCTTGGGGTTTCTGCCTCGTTTCATCGCCGTGGCACACGCGTAAATGATTTTTTCCTGTCGCCTTTTTATTTAGGAAGTGCCTGTTCGGTTTAGCTGTCGCCGTTGTTCGCAGGCTACTAGGAAAACCATGCTATCAGACCCTTAGATCGTGTTAAATTTAGCAATGGGCAGACAGCTGTAATCAGTATTAAAGTATTTCTTATCTCTGGTAGTTAAAAGCATTTAAAAATATTTAGTAAATTGATATTATGGCTCCCACACCCTAATTTATCCGCACACTCTACCAACTGTTACACACTTTGCGTGCTTTAATCTGCTATTTTTAATTTAACGTGGTCTGCCTGTGATCTGCAGCGTGGGTGTCCTGTAAGCCTCAGACCTTCCTGTTGGGTTCAGAAGGACTGTCTGCAGCCAGCCCCTCTCCAAATACCCCTTACTCAGAGATCACAAGCTTCGCTTGCAGTCTGTCTATGCTTTTCTAAGAAAATCTTCCACATGTACAAAGCCGCTACATAGTACGTTGGAAAGAGTTTTCAAAGGAAAAAAGGATAAAGCTGCTTCTAAAGCAAAAGCTGCACTGTGTGACCAAGCGCAGTCTATAACGTGTTTTCGTGTGTAGCAGAAGGCAGTATTTATGGGCTGTCTCCTGACATGTCCCTCAAACATCCTCATCTTTAGATGTGGTGCTTAGGACTGGCAAAGAAAATGTTTCACACCATGAGGCTTCACTACCCTGTGGTGCACAGACTGAGTCTCATAAATAAGGAGATTCAGGTAGGATCTGCATATTAAAAAGCCAAACAGCAAGCATTAATATTAAAAATACATACGTTACAGGGGGCCAAAATTGTACCATTTCAGTGCTTTTCACATGTTTAATGAAGCCCTTGAGTTTACTGCCTTTAGAGTTTTTAAACCTTTGCTGAAACTTGGCAGCAGGGATTTTGCTTCAGCAGCAGCAGAAGTCAAAACAGATTTAAGTCAAGTGGATCACGTCTTGAAGAAGGCTGTATTGCTATAAAAAACAATGACAGGCTGTTGTCTTAGCGTTCTCCCTTCTCTTCTGAGAACCCTCAAAGCTGAGGGCCGAGGCTCCTTGGAGCTGCCATTGTGCCCCTGCAGTGCGCCTGCTTTGGGAACGCTCAAAATACTGGTGGATGCTCGTGGTGGTTCCTGGTCAGGCTGTGGCCTGGGACGCAGTGTGACAGGCTGATAGTATTTCTTTGTTGGTATGTCTCCCCTGTCATTTACAAAGGGATATGTTGGTCTACCTGTACTCATCCTACCAGATCTCTTTTGATTTTCTTCAGTATCTTCACTAGATCTTTTTCTTTCACTTCTGAGAAACTGGGGGAGGGGGAGGATTCGTTCAAAGCTGGCTGTGGTGCTTCCTCTTAAAGCGAGCGCAGAAGTTTACGTGTGCCTGTTTCTGTGTATTCAGAGCCGTTGCTGGCGGAGCCTTTCCAACATGCAGCCCGAGCAGCTGTAACCAAAGCACTGGGGCTGCGCAGCCTGCAGCCGCAGGCCAAGCTGTACTTTTCATCTACATCAGGTTTGAAGAGCGCCTTCCCAACGCTGGCCCATCTCTAACTAAAAGAGGCACAGTAGCAGCAGTCCCAGATGTTTATAGACAGACCCAGGCACAACAGAGGTGAAGCTGGGATGAAGAATGATGTGTCTGGGAGGATTTACATTCCTGTAACAACTCCTGCCCCTGCTCAGACTCACTGAGGCTGCAGGAGCAGGCTCCTTCTGCATTTCTTCCTGCTCTTGAGGATCGAGGCAATTGTGGCAGTGATAACTTGCAGCGATTCAGGAAACCGTTTCCTTTTGCTTAAACACCAGAGGCCACAGCAGTCCACGTGCTTGCAGTCTCCTGCAATGAGAATTACAGTCCGTAGGACACTGCGTACCACGCGTACCTGCAATGGTCAGGACTTGAGCTGCTGTGAGCATGGGCTGCTTTTTGTGCACTGAGTGTGAAGTCTGGTTCAGGTCTTAGTTGTGATGCTTGAGGGAGGTTGACTCTGAAACCGAGAGCTCTCTCTTCTGCCTGTCATTGTGATTTCTGTAGCACGTGCTTTCCTCTGGATCCATGACTTTCTTGACCAGTGAGGAGAGCTTTGTGTAGGAGAAGACAGGGTAATGGCTCGAAACGGAAAGAGGCTAGATTTAGATTAGAAATAAGGAAGAAGTTCTTCACTCTGAGGGTGGGGAGGCACTGGAACAGGTTGCCCAGAAAAGTTGTGGATGCCCCCTCCCTGGAAATGTTCAAGGCCACCTGGTCTAGTGGAAGGTGTCTCTGCCCCTGGCATGGGCATGATCTTTAAGGTCCCTTCCAACCCAAACCATTCTATGATTCTATGAAGACTAGAGAACCCCCACCAAGAGAGTTTAAACATGTGTTTCTCTGAGTAACCTCTTTCCTCCTCGCTTCCATTCTTGGCTTCTCTTACCAACCACATCTAATCTAACCAATCTCTTACCAATCGCATCTAACACACGGAGCGTTGAGACAGATGAGAAATTAATCACTCCATTTCTCATACAGGCTTTGAAGACAGGCAGGCTTTCATTGTTGCTTCTGTTTAGATATAGCTGAAAGGTGCTAAGGTAGTGCTACGCTTAATCCTTCAAAGAGATTATCGGTACTTTTGGCTGCATTCACTCCTTAGGCAGGAGAGCTTAGTTTAAGAGTTTAGCATTAGTGTAGGTTAATTTGCTTCCAGTGATGGTAATTGCTAGCTCATCCGTCGGGCCTTGAGAAACCCTTAAATCATTTAACCACAGGAAGTGTATTCTACCATCATTCGTTTCTGCATGAATTTCTCCCAGGCCTTGCTTTCCTCAGTAACCCCCCGCTAGCGATTTTTGAATGACTAAATGTTAAGCTGAAAACAACCTAAGATAATTCATAAAACTTAAATGCCTAGGATTGTAATCTTTGTCTGTAGTGGTGCATCTGTGCAGTTGTAGACGTTCTGATGTTCTAAATATTTCAGTTGTCATATACAAATATTGCAAAGCTTACTCTAAATCTTAAAACTTTAATCCGTTCCTTTTTTTCACCATCTCTTCAGTGAATGTTGATTACAGCAAGCATGCAAATTGCTTTAAGGACTGAAAAAAAAATTTTTTTTCAATTCCAGGAGTTATTGCTGTGTTGTTCCCCATCCAGTTTATTGGTTGTGCCTTTTCCGTTTTGATAAGTGTTAGTATTTTATATTATGTGAGGGTGCAGTTATATGTGAGAAAAGCCTTTGCATTTAAGCTAGAGTTCAGAAGGAGCAGAAGACAAGTGCTTCAACAAGTGGGTGGCCAGAGGCTTTCAGGTGTGAGTTGAGCGGCCGCAGCTCGAGCCTGGCTCTGCAGGTGTTTTGGGGCATGAAACCCCTTGCTGTGCCCCTCGGGTGCTGTTTGAGGAAACCTGCTTGCTGCACCTCTTCATCCCTCCCTCTATTTTGAGTTACCCTTCCCTCATTCTCCTGAGTCTCCTTTCCCCATTGCCAAAGCTCTCTTAAGGGTGAAAGTATTGATTGTTTTTTGACTTTTGTGGCTGCTTTTTGAGCGTTAGTCGTTGCCGGGACCCACCTCTCTCCTGTCCTCTGAGTAACCAGCAGATGCAGGGTGCTCTCCCTGCCCGCTGCCGGCAGTTCTTTGCACAGCTTATTCTTCATACTTGCTTGGTTTCTTGAGAACTATTTGTTTGCCACTTGCAGACTTCTCAAGAGAAAGACTGTTAGTCAAAGTCCTGCTGAGTGTGGGTGAGTGTGGGAAACCTTCAGGGTTTCCATTGATGGTTCTGGGCAGCAAACACAGACAATTGCTCCTGTCAGCACTCTGTTGAGAGGGTAAAATAGCTTAAAATATTTCTCTAGGTAAACTTCTGTAAGTTAGCTTTTGGAAAATTATTTTGGAAGAATCTAAGTTTCTGTAGTGTCTCCATCTCATTTCCAGGCTTGCCTTGCCAGCTGAGGCCCTCCTTGCAGGCCTGCCAGCAGTGCCCACAGGTTGTCTCTGTAGCTAACTCTGTCCTCTTCGTCCTGTTCAAAGCCAACGAAGTCACTCTGTGTGTGGCTGTGTTTGATTTGGGATGCCAGCTCTCTGCCTGCGCAGACTGAGTTGCCTTCGCACACCTCGGCACGAATGCGGCCATCGTGCCGCGTCTGGGGCAGCGACGGTCGGGGCAGCTCCTGCGTGGGGATGTCCTGCTTGTTAATGTCTGTCAGAGGCTGATGCAAGCTCTCCCCTGCCTACTTGTTGATTATAGTTATGCATGTTTACAGGGGAAATGTATCATTCTGTCTTTGAAAGACACTGAGAATGTTTTCTATAAATGAAAATAAAATGGGAAGTTACCTAGAGATGAAGCCTGCGTAGCTACTTTTAAGAGATGTAGTGCTTAGTGTTTTTATGCCTGCACCGCCAAATTTGGTGGGAAGCTTGCTATAAATCTGAGACAGACAGGGGCTCTGTCTAGCCTTGAGCCAGTGTACCTGGGGGGTCAAAATTTACCCTGACTTCAGTGTCACCGGCTCAAGCCCTGTATGTACAAAACAACAATTATTTTTAGGCTACCCTTACAAGCACGCATATGCATGCATAAGGGTAATGAAGCCCAGATAAATGGTTAGCGTGTGCACTTAGGCTGCTATTAACTGCAAAACCTCATCCTGTCTCCTGGTATTTTCCCTGTTGTCCTTGATTGCTGAGAGTAATGCAGTGTGACTAGAACTGAAAGGACCATTTTTCTTCCTCCCTTTCCCAAATGTTTTCCTGTGTTTGACAGTTCTCCACTGACCATCAGGATCCTTTTTATTATGGTCACAGAGAAACAGCATTAAACAGATGTTTCAATAATTCTAAACAGATGTTAAAGATCATAAAAATCGTCTGGGCAAAGGCTGGACTTGTGTCTGAATACACTTAAAACCAAAACGAATACAACAGTAACAAATAATCTCCTAACAAAACCAATTACGTTTCCAAATGATGGTGTGTCTTTAACTTATTTCAGAATCATTCAATTGACAAGACTGTCTTTCTGTGTATCCTTTCTCTCTGACAAGTAAAAGCATCTGAGAAGATGCCCCTGAATCTGCTGTATAAAATAGGAGTAATGAACCTGTGCCCCATGGCCACAGCCAGCCTGCGGGTTAATTTTGAATGGCACGAGGTCCCATGATTCCTCCCCTCCTCATATTGTTGGTACGTAATGCTAAGGTGTATATTAATTTGCAGGCTGCCAAGTGTTTTTGAAAGGGCTCACAGCAAGGAAGAGATAATCCGTTTTAGTACAAAATACTCAGGTAGCCACAAAACAAAGGTAACTGTGGGGAAGGAAGAAGGAGGAATTTACCCACAATAGTGTTTCTCTCATATTTCTTGTGAAATGAAAATGTAGTTGGACCAAAATAACTCCACCACGGCAGCCATTGGCTTTCTAGAACTGTGATGTTCCTAGGCATGCCGTACATACTGCGAGACATGGCTCTGTGCATTTTAAAATAAAATGAAAACTTTGGGGAAAAAAGGGGGATGTACCAGCATTCCTGCCCTTGTTCAGACCTGTAGGAATGATGGTCGCTGCTGTCTGGTATAGATGGCACCTGAGCTCTGACACACAGTATCATAGAATCATAGAATCATTTACGTTGGAAAAGACCTTTAAGATCATTGAGTCCAATCGTAAACCTAACGCTGCCAAGGCCGCCACTGAACCATGTCCCCACACATCTTCTAAATGCCTCCAGGGACGGTCCTGTTCAGAGGAAGGGGCGGGGGGGAAAGCTTTGAGTCACCGAAGTGAGCAAGATACAGGCTTGAAAAGGAAGCTGCTTGCTTTTTTTGGTCATGGCTTCTGCAATAAGTATCACTTTCTGATAGTTCTGTAGCCTGTTTCAAGGTAAACAAGCACTTTAATCAGGAGAATTTCTGGAGCGGTGTAGCGTGCTCAAGTCCACCATAGATATTTATTTAGCAGAGAAATCCTCCAGAAGTTTGCTGTTTGGTAATACTGTAAGGGTTTTGCAATGGTTGCACCTAGATGCCTGGGCTGTTTTGAGGGGGTGTGTGCCTGTCATGTTAGGATGTTGGTTTTCTTGCAGATGGCATCCAGCAAAACTTACTCTCCTGTGTGCACTTGAGGTGTGGTATTTTATCCCTGCATGACAAGTGCCTCATGACCTCTTCCTGCTCATCTCTTAGATGAAGATGTGGTTGTCATGGCTACGTTTAGTAGAGAAATAAATGTTCCTCCCAGCTTGGGCGCTTGTGTAACGGCTTGGTTCGGGCAGGGTGGTATTTTTATCTGGATCCTTGCTCGAGGGTGGGCAGATGATTTCTGTGACACGGGAATAAAAGTGCCCAAGCTGGAGCTAGGTGGTCGCTGAACGCGGCGGCTGCTCGTGCTGCAGCTCTCCTGGGCATGGTTTTGAGCCAGTGCTGCTCCATCAACGGCACTGTGGCAGTGCTGTCGGTCACACGCCCGTCTCGGGGGCAAATCCCTGAAGGCCAGCAAAGAAAACTTTTAAGGGTTGTTTCTAGAGGTCTGGGTGTAGCTGATCCTGCTTGTTTGTTGCCAGAGAGGCAGAGGCTCTGGGATGTGGTGCTGACGGGAAGGGTTTCCCCGTGCTGGCCCGGTGTTCACCCGGAGGAGCCGGGCCAAGCACCTTCTCCTCTTCCGAAACTGTCCCCCGGATCAGCAGATCTCTGACTCTTTGCTTGAGAAATGAGCAGCTTACTCTTTAGGAGCTATTGTTTCAGGCTGTCTGCAGGCTTGGGCGATATTTGTACAAAATAATTAATGCTTCAGCATATTATGTTTTTAGGCATCTTTTTAATTGCTGTTGTCTAGATTTTTTTTTTCTTTCAATGGTACTAATACACGTTCTAGTGTCATCAGATGGCTACAGGAGCCAGATATCATAGGTATAAGCCTATCAGGCAAATGTTTCAAACTATATTCTGATAATGTTGACTATCGCTTCTGGTTTTTATTCCTGCTTTTCTTGAATGCCCTGCTTCACATATTGCTGCCTGTGTATGTTACAGAACATACAGGTGAGCTAAACTTGCTGACAGAATACCTCTGTATTTTAACCATTTAGTTTGAATGCTTATTAGATGAAAAAGTTGCATTTTCAGCTGTTTCCATTTTTAAATTATCTTTTTTTTTCCAGAAGTATGTATCTGACATTTGTCACTTTTTTTGTTAGCTGGAAAGCTTGGGCTGGAAAGTTCCCACAGCTGCTGTTTGTGGCTTCGGCTTTGTTATAATTGCTGCACTAGGAACATGTAGCAGCATGCTGTTGGAGCCCTTCAGCCTGGTGATGGGTGGGAATCAAAGCATTACAAAATTACGTTTAAAGGGGGGAAATTATTTTGCCGTTTTATCCAAGGGTTTGAGGTCATTATTGAAGTTTGCAAGGAGTTGGTCAACAAATTACAGCATTTAGTTGTGGCTAGGTAATTGTGACATTCTGAAAAGGTATGTGCTTTTTGATGACAGTCATTTGCATGTATTTTGCTTTTGGGGGAAGAAGTAGTCTTTCCTGGCTGCAGATGTGCAACCAAAAATGGAGGCTGTTTAATCTGTTTCTGCCATGCAGTGCTGAACCTCCTAGCCTAATGTAGGCTTGTCTGGTTGATGTTTGTACTTTGTGTTACGATCTGGTTTTATGTACGGACATGCATTTTTGTGCTGGAGTTATTTGTAATGGCTTGCTTTCTTATTTTAAAGAGAATACTTGGGGAGAATGCCCTCGCAAAGCCCTCGCTTCCTCCTCGCAGCTGCGTGCTACTGCATCTTTATGAGGAAGTAAGCAAAACCATAATGGTTGACTTCTGCACATAGTCTTAACAGATGTACCTGACGGCATCTATTTACTGAGCTAAGGCTGTAGTTTTTTTGCATAAAGGAGTTGGTTTCTCATGAAAAACCCTTGTACTATTGAATTATGTATGGGTAGGATTGCTCCAAGGGCCACATGTTGATATTCTTAACGACACAGAAAGTCTGCAAATAATCACTAGTGATGGATAATTTGCTGTTTAAGCATTACCATTTCTATTCTGGTATATTTTGTGATCTCATTATATGACCTCTTTTCTCCCCATCTTGCTGCCTTTGTAATTTTACAGACTTGTTGCTTCATCAAATGTCTTTTGTCCGTGCAAAAGCTTTTAGTGAAATAGTTGTGTGGTATCTACTGAGTTGCATGCCTCTGACTGATGTCTCTGTAAAGGAAGTATTGCCAGCAGTAGAGAGCATGTAACTTGAAGAAATTTAATAGTAAAAATGTAAAAATCAAGTATTGCAACCCGCAATGTATGAACTGAAGAGAAGACAGCAGTCAACTGCGCCGTTAGATGCACATGCTTTCACATTCTAAATATGATCAAATCATTTCTGGGAAAGGAAGCTAGTGCGAACATTAATAAGCTTTTATGTGTATTTCGTCATTAATAATGTAGGCAGTACCATTCAGATGGAGAACATAACCCATTTTATCATAGTGTCATTTTAACATGATAGGCTCCTTGCCTTTCCAAGGTGAAAGGGCTGCAGATTGCCTTCTGAAATATCATCCTTGGAAGAAGTTTTGCTTTTGGCTGCATCGCATCTAGACCAGCTTTGCAGGAATATGGGGAAGCTGCTTTGTATTTATAGTAACACGCTGGTAGCAGCACCTGCCTTTCTGTGTTTCTATGTATAAAGTTCATTTTTTCCATCCTTATGGTAGAAAAAGGTGAACAACGTGTCCTTTTCACTAGTGTTTTCATTCTTGCCTTCCTAGGTGTGTTTTTTGTTTTTTTTTTTTTTTTTTAATAAAGGTTATTTCTTTTGTCTTCTGTGCAATAAGGCAGCACAGCAAAGCCGTGCCTGTGCTGTTGGGCCTTGCAGGCAGTAGGAGGCTGTCTCCACAGGCCACCAAGCTGGGCTGGTGTCTCTGCCTGAGCTAGCCCTCTTGCCACGTGAGCTGGTGCCAGCAGGGAGCCTGGGATTTCGAAGCTAGAAGCCTGCAGTATTATCTGGTAAAACACTGATTTGCTCAGTGTGTTCTTTAGTTGTTTAACATGCCAAGGGTAAAAATGGGAGAACAAAGGCCTGAAATACCCCATATTGTCTTTGTGCTTACAGCTGCTTTAATGTGATTGCCAATGCGACATGCAGCATTTATCTCCAAATTAAAATCAAGAGAGGGACTTATTTAGTCATTGACTCCAGGAATGTTTCCAAAGGGCTCTACCAACCGAGTAAATGCGGTGTGCCAGATCCTGCAACCATTGCCTCTGTTTGAGAGGAGTGCGCTTAGGTGAGTGATCCTGCTGCATCCTGCTCGGCATGAATCAAGCCTAGTATGAGGAAATTTCTTTCTTTTAATATAAACAAGCCCTGATCCTTGAGCTCTGTGTGTAATCCTGCTTCTCTGGTAGGAGATGCGGCCCTGCTTCTGGTGGGGTTTCCTGCAGATGGAGCCTGTGGCTTGGATACCCTTGGCCGGAGGCAAATCTGAGATTTTTTTTTTTTTAAGAAGCTGCCAAGGTGGCTTTAGAGGTGGGGGAGAGGGAGAAGGAGTGGGAAGAGCTGCAGAGATGGCAAGGGATGCTAGGAGGAGGCAGGCAATGAGCAGCCAGAGGCACAGTGCTCCTGCCTGATGGCACTGTCAAGAGAAGGTGGTCGTTACCTTGGTTTGCAGTGGGAGAACTGGGGTGCAGAGAAACTCTGTGACTGAGGTCAGGCTGAGGAGGGAGCAGGTGACAGAGCAAGAACCAAATCCTGATTTACCTCTTTCGGTGGCTGATTCACAGCGGTGCCCTTCCTCCCTGCGAGTTGTTTAACACTGTTTACTGTCTGGGCTGATGCCAATCTTATGATGTTGCACGATGAGAAATGAACAGTGGCATGCAGTTTCATTAGCACAGTGTTAAATTCAATGAGCATATAGTTTATTTAGATATTTGTTCTATAAAGTGTAAAATCAGCATTGGTGCTGCTTAAGAGGAAGTGCTATGTTAGGAAATGGTTTCTAGGTCATCTGGTAGGTAAAGGTTTATTCTGGCTGATTGCAGTGGGTGGCTGTCTTTGGTCACTAATCCTGTGTCATAGGCTTAGTGTTGTATTCTGGCAGTGCAAACGGTAAAAGTGAGATCAGCCTGTCGTGTATCAATGCCACTTGTTTAGACTAAATGTCCCAATAATCCAGGATTGTGTGACTCTTGGCCACAGAGCACACACATGAAGCTGGGTGGGTTCAGAGAAATGGAGATAGCCTCTCAAATATGAAAACTTCCCGTCAGTGAATCAGATGGTGCCCTTTGGGTATGTTCACACAAGGTCCATTTCATGTCAGGCTGGAACTGAGCAGTCTTCTCACTAAGTTTTGTTTATTACATGTAAATATTTATAGACATATAATCTAGTTTCTGATTAGAAGAGGGTGCTCCTTTTAGAAGCATTTTCATGAAGACTGGCAAATTTGCGCATCACTCCTGCTACCCAGAGAAGTGTAATTTTTTCTCTGCAAATGGGAGCAAATGGAGCTGAACAGATTTGTCCTCCTCCACAGAGAAGGGTAAGACTAGCTCACGCAGCCATGTAGCCTGTATCTCCAGGTAGCTCAGAGAGTGGACTGTCCAGACCTGAGTCCCTGAGGATGCGCCCGCTGTTGGTGGGGAGATCGCGCTGCCCAGGAGTGCCCGTGCGCCCTGGCTTTGCAGGTGCAGTTACCTGGGGCAGCTGGTTACAGTGAACCTCGCTGTTAGCCTCTTCCTACAGGAATAGGCACAGCTCTCACATTAATCAGGGATTGCATTTAGGATCTCCTGGTTCCTGTTCCTGGCTAGAGTTTGCATATCTTCAATGGCTTTTTATGAGTGCTTCGTGCCCTCCAAGGCAGGTATGTGATTTACCAGAGAGCTGCCTGGAAAAGGAGACACAAATGACGGCAAACCGCAGAGCAGGCACGTGATCTTCAGCACTTCTTGTTCCCGCAGGGCCGGCTGAAGACAACTCCAGACAACTGTCTGAAAACACTTGTGTGACTCCTTATAGATGACTCTGTGCAGACACACGGTCTCCAGCACTTTAAAAGAGGTCTTTAAAGACCTGCAGACTTTCAGACAGTTGTCTGGAGAATTTTTCAGTTGCCTCTGTTGTAGGGACAAAAATTAAAAGGAGGTGGACAAGCAGATGTGATTCGGTGCCTTAAGCTTTGCTTCTTTATATTCTGCCTCCAAAAAGCTCTAGCATGAAGCAAGCTTTCATCTAGTTCCTCTTTACAGCTGTGTCCAGTACCCAGCAAAAAGGGAAGGCTCTGACCCACAGAAGTAACAAAATCTCTTCATGTATTATCTGGCCCTGTGAGATGACTGAACTGTTCAGAGTCTGCTGGATTGAATTGCACGGCTGCTCACTGGGATATTGGAGCATCAAAAATAAGTGCTGTGTAAATAACTGTGCTTCAGCTATGTGGATGCAATCCCAGGAATAACGTTGCACTTGAGAAAGCGTGATTGTTTCATTTCTGACACTGCTTCTGTTGGTGTATTTTGTTTGCTTTCAAGCAGTAGGCTTGGAGAGAAAACAGTCCAGGTTTTTGCGTATTTTTAACAAAGTGTTAAGCTAATATGTTAATTGAACCTCAAACACATGCAGTAATAATTTTAAGCCACGGTAGATATTTCACCAATAAGGTAATTCTCTCTACAGAGGGATAAACAGTTTGCTCAGGCTGAGGAGAGCTTGGTTACTTGTGCCTTAGTGCATACATTCATGCGCGTTGTATTCCATGTAGAGTTGTGCTGATCCCCGGTGTTCGTAGCATGACAAGTGGAATCAACGCAAAAGCCATCTCTCTGCAGAGGTCTGCTTTAAACGAGTTTAAAAACCAGTCAGACCTAGTTTATGCTGCCCATGCCCCTTTTTTTGGAAACACGTGTGGTTGAAGGAAAGGGTTGCATTACCGACAAGCCCTTAGAGGGTAGTTAAAACTGCCTGCAGAAATATAAATAGAAGGGGCTTTACTTGGTTGGGGGCGTGGGTGAGGCTGCAGGAGCGAGGGTCTGTTCCCCGGTAGGCTCCTGGGACCCGGCGCTCTCCCTACCTGCGTGGCAAAGCCAGGCTTGAGACGCTCTCTCTGGTTTCTCGCTCTACCGCCAGGCAGGCCCATGGGCTGACTTGCCTTGAGATGGGGGGGACTGCCACGGGTTGGTCAAAGCCAGCGTAGCTTTATTGGCAGTGACTGCCCGGGTCCTGGCTGCTGGGAAGGGGGCACATCTGTGCAAAGCATTTGCTTCCCCATCCTTAGGATTAGGGATCCAACCTGTGGGCTTCTTTCTTTCACAGTGGGGATCTGCTTTGTTATGCTGCCAGCCCTTTCCCTAAACAGAGGCTAACCCTGGATTTAAAGATCCCAGAAAGAACAAAGGAGTTCAAGTGTCTTTTTGATCTTTGTTGCTACCCTGGGGCGAAGTTAGATCATTTGCTGTGAGCTGATCTCGGTTGTGCTTGGAAATTTACTGAAACAGCTACTCCAAAATAATTATTCTGAATAGATATTTTGGTGTGGGCGCTCACAGTCTTGCATAAGAATGTCTTTTGCTAGTCTGTCTTAATGCACCGTAGAAGTAGAATAACTGCTGACTAAATTATTTGAGAATAGCTCTTTCGGTAAGTGCCTGAGCGCAGAAAAGCCCCACTACAAAGAACAAAGACACCCCCCATCCTACTCTGATTCAAAAGAGGAGGTTCTTCCCGAGGTATTAAAATAGTTCTGTTCATTCATGGCTGTTTAGAAAAGAGCATACCAGTGGTATGTTTTATGGTGCATGACTTAAAATATTTCATATTAATTAACAAACAAGTACCAATTAATTTCACATTATGATGCTTAAGGAGTAGACTGCAAGGAATCATATTTAGTTGTGGCTGTTTGGCAATTATGACCTTGTATATAATAACAGACTCAATAAATTCTTGATGTGAGAGAGCACCATTAATCAACACAGAGTTAATTAACTGTGCTGCTTACACAGGAAGCACCGTGCAGAACTGCCTGGATCTCTGTAGCGCTGCAGGCTGAAAATGTTTGATTTGTGTGATACCTGGCTTGTTCCCACAGGATTTTCCCTCAAAACTGATGCTGAAGAGGGAGCAATGTTTCCTCTAGGTGAGTGGGCTCCGCAGACTGGTCCCACGGGTCGTTTCCTTCTGCGGCCCTGATGCTCTGGCAGACCTTAGCTGTGTCACTGTGTCACTTAGGCTTTCCGTCACCTTCACGGAGAAGGTGGAAGGAAGCCCTTGGAGGACTGCTGGAGTACTGGAAATACAAAGGGCTCTTGCAACAATGATTTTGGTCAGGTTAATCCTGTAGGACTGCCCAGGAAATTAGGAATTGATGTGATAATTAAGAGTTATACTCATCAGCTCTCATTTGGACTTTATACAGGATTTTTTTTTCTTGTGGTTTTTTTTTTTTTTAATAGTTTAAAGATAGCCCAAAAAGGGTAAAATGAACAATATTCAGCACGCCTTCAGAGAGAAAAGCATTCCATCTCTGTACCACTCACCCCTCCACACTCCAAATAGATCTTGTAATTTTCCTGAATATGTGGTGTTTAGAAGTATGAAATTGGCTCGGCCTTTCTGAGTGACGCTGACCATAATTTTGTTGGTTTGTTTTATTGTTGGGTCAGTGTGCATATTAATGTGAAGGATGGATTTCTAACCTGGGATTGTACATTTTTAATCATCTGTCTTACCTGCTTTTTGATGGCCTTTGAACCACTTTTGTATCTGCTGTCACTGTAGACTGTGCCACAGAAGAATTCGAAGGTCTGAGCACTCCGCTTTAAGCTTCGCAACAGCAATGCCCACTAACAGCCAGTTTGAAGAGTTTGAGCGGCTCCAGTATGAGAGAAATGAGAGAAATGAGAGAAAGCAACCAGGTTTTGTTTTCTTACTGCTGGTATGTACAGCCTCCTGAGTTAGAAGACTTCATATGCCCTGGTTTTATTCTTGAGGTTAATTTAACTTAGAGGTATAGTACAAATACTCTTATTTCTTTCTTTCTTTTTTTTTTTTTTTTTTTTTTTTTAAATAATTGCAGTTACGTGTAATCCTTCCTCTTCTTTCCTCTTTCTGCCACCTGGGCTATTAGTCTTAATTAGAGAGTCCCATTTGGTAAATCATTAATACAAGAATAGCTTTATACAGTGCCACAAGATATGGTGACCAAATAGGGCCAGAAATAGATGAGCAAAACATGTATAATCTGAATCTTACTCTTCCTTCTGCCTTACTGTGGCTGAAAATGTACTGCCTGTTAATGCCTACTTTTATTGGTATAATGTTTTTAGGGCTAGGAGACTTCAAACATTTTAACCTCTCTTTACGTTTTTATGTAATGATCTCTTGCTTTGAGTAGTGAAGCAGGTGTTTTACTTGCCTCCTCCATCTACCGAAACCAATGGTTTCCCCATATTCATCCTCATTTATAAAGTGTAATGGAATGCTCTTAACAGTTTATCACGATGAACTAATTATGGGGGCCTGGGAGTGGGGAAAGGAGGGAGAGAGGAAGAAGCTTTCGCTTTAGATCTCAAGGCAGAGGAAAGTGATGATTCAGCTAATCTCTCTTCTGCAGATGAGATTTTTCTGCCGCAGCCACACAGCTTCTGTTTGATACAAAGGGAGGCAATAATTCTTAAATGATGGAAAAACAACTGTTCTTGGGTTTTTTTTTCTCCCCAACCTGAGAAACAGCAGTCAACTGACACCTCGTCTTATTAACCCCAAAGTGTAGCTGGTGGTTATGGCCTGGCGTTCCTACCTTTCCGCTCTCCCATCCAGCTGCCTCTTTAACTGGCTGGCATGGCTCCTACTGATTCTGGTGGCTCATCCTGTATTCCAGCTGCTGTCCAGACAGCGCAGTCAGAAATGCAGTTTCAGTTAGGTATGTAAGACTTTCTCAAATTCAGACTTGTGCCTAGTATGTCACGAGCCGCAGGGGATGAAATCCAATGAATGGGCAATACTGTATTAAGCTAATATTAATGACAGCTATTCCATTTTAGTACTATGGCCAATGGTCCAACATACATATGTTTAAACATATGCAGTACGTAGTGCACGTATAGACCCTTAACATATGGTTTTTTTTGGATTTCTGAGTTGTCTCAACCATGGTTTTCTTTAGAGCCATGTTTATTATTCCTTGTTTTGAGAAGCCCTTTCTCTCTTGCCCATATGCCAGCACAATTTCTCCTTCCTCACACCCTTCGTGTTTTCAGAGCCTGATGGAAGATGGTCTGTGCTTTCTCCTGTCCCCAGCTTGTGTCACAGAGGACTTTTAAATGTTGGACTTTACTGCTCCATTTCCCCCCCTTTTATGTTTTCAGCACAGTCTCTCTTTTCCTTTCTTGACACTGCCACGGTATCTGCAGTGCTGTGGAGTCGGATGAAAGGTAGGGGTTAAAGCTCCCTTTGCAGCAGTCCTTCCCCTGGGTGTGCTGGTCAAAATCCCTTGGATCTCCGCTGAAGTTTCATCATCCTCTTCATTCTTAGCTTCAGAAGAACTAGGATCATTTTCTCCTAACACCACCAAAAAAAGTGGAGCTGGTGGCAGTAAAACCAAGAGTCAGTTCTCCAATAGTTTTAGGTATCATTTGTGGCTCACTGTTTCATACATTTCTGAAGAGACTTTCCCCATTCTTTTTGGCCTTATAAACAGCCCATATTTTTTCTCTTTAAACAAAATGGAAATGTTTTTATAAATAAAATAGATCTAAGTTGAAGACAATGATAAATGATAGTAAAGATCTGTTACATGATATGGAAGGTGTGCAAATAGTGGACACAATTAGAAAAGACTGAAAAATTAAAATGTGAAATAGCCATAGCAGTGTGAAATCTTACAAAGATTATTTTTGAGCCTGTGAGGGATGGGGAAAACACAGGACTGGAGATAGACAAATGTTATGCCTTTTTTAAAAGGGGGGAAGTGAGGAGCCAGGGAATTAGTCAATGTAATGCCAACATTGTGAAGTATACAAAGCAAATTGTTGGACAGCAGATTTATAGGCATCTAGAGGATGTTGAGGTAATTAAAAAAAGAAAACCGCAAAGAAGCATGGAAACAAATGTTCATCCTAATGAAGGGCCCATATCTTTACTTTTTTCTTGCAAAGATTCAGAGTGATGGAAAGACTGGCGTTATTTCAAATTTTGAAACTACAATACCATTTGTTATAGTCGGTTCATGTTTTAAATCCCCAAGTACAGTGGGCTGCATCCTGGTCCCCCAGATTTCAGCAACATTTGAACTTCCCTGCATTTAATGGCATCCAGCCTTTTTGATAGCATAAGAGAAGGAAGAAGAGCATAATGTGGAGAAGTCATAAAATGTCTTGTTCCCAGAAGTCTCTGGGATGGCAGAGGTCAGGATTTCTGAGAAGTGAAGTCTCTGCTGTTGATTTTTCTACTCCGTTCAGGGAAATGGGACTTTGTGCACTCTTTCCGAAGCTTACATTCACAATACCAGCAGAAACAACCCCATAAAGGCCCTGGACTTCTGCTAACCACTCTAGCCACAGGAGGAACAGTAAGTGCTAGGCTTGTTCCTCATACGAGTGCGATGAGATAGGCTGACACCTGGGCAATTTCTGGCTGTTTCTAAATTGGGAAGCTGATAAAAGAACGCTCTGTCTCTTCACCACTGGCTTTCTGTGACTCTTTTCTTTGCAGACTCTCGGAAGGCTGCTCTTCACTTTCTGCCAGTAATATAGCTTTCTGATCAAGCTCTTGCCATAACTGCAGCAAATTTGGTCAGTGATACAGGAAGAAAGACGCTTTTGGCATGAATAGAAATTACAGGATTTTGTTGCCAAGGCAAGCAATTCCAGTTTCAGCATGCAAAGGGGGAAAAAATATGCCATTGTCTAGTTTAATGAAAGCTGTAAAACTGAGGGAAAATAAATGTACTCTAAAGTATCCTTTTAAATATGTAAGGAATTTAACAGCGTCTGAATCTACCCAGCATTATAAGGTAGCAATGGCTTGTAGATACTGACTCTTCTATTCAGAAGCATTTTTAATCCTTAAATGGTTCACTATAGTTGCTTTCTTGCATGCCAGTGCAAATATTTCCAGCGTGTTACAAGACAGATGAATGGGTGGAAGGGAGAGAGATAAAGTGATGTTTTCTGATCAGAAGTTTTCTTTTTAATAGGTCTAGAAGAGCTGTCTGTTCAGGGAATTTTGGTCGTATTGGTATAGCTGAAGGATGACTGAATGGAAATTTTCATGTTAGGAGGGTGATGTGGGTCTGTTAGTATCAGAACTCTTGCTTGAAAAAGACTTTTTTTGCTTAATGGCTTGCCAGATGCACAAGTTAACATCTTATAATATTTGTTAAATATTCAGAATTTTGAATACTTTATTCTTCGGGCTGCCACTGGACAAACCAGAATTTCTGCTGCTGTATGGATTTTAAAGGTTTGATATATTTGGCTTCTTTTTACATTTATAATAAATTCCAGCTGAAAGGAATAGTGATTTAAGAGAGTTAAGAGCTGATATCTATACACAGCAGATCTGAGAGTACGTTTAACTGTTTCTAACGATTGCAGAACATACGCTGTAATTGCTTGAGAGGCCTTCAAGGTGAAATGAATTAAATCAAATCTTGAAAACAAATGGACAATTTCGATGAGGAGACTAACAGTAGGGAACACAATTTCCGCATGCCTTAAATACCTGGGACAGGTTGTTTTGTGATTTGCGAAGCCTTTGTGATAAGACGGGAGCTCTCTGTGGCTGATGCCAGTTCTTTCTTTGAAGTCCGTGTTCTCAAACCACATTGTAAACATTACTTTTACTGTAGCAGGTTGGCTGGGTCTCACAGCTATATTTAATGCATTCTTGAAGGCATTGGAGCTTGTCGATCTCTTTCCCATTCCAGTCAGTTCCTAATGAAACCACTGCAGGTGCTTGTTCCAAAGAGAGGGAGCCCTCGGGGGGACCAGAGTGGAGAACAGGAATGATGCACTGCTGTCTCTCCATTGGGAAGGAGCAATAGGGACATCATGCTTATAGCATTTCCTTTTGCAAATGTTAAGAATTGTCTTTTAAGTGACTATGCTGCCGCAACGTGGAGGCTTCAGCATTCCTCTTCCTCCTCCCCATGAATGTAGAAGGAACGTCCCACCTAGTTTTATAAAGGTGTAGGTCTGCACGTAACCATCCACACTTACCTAATGTTTAGAGAGACGCTGACCCCACTGTGAGCTTACGCTGCAACCGAGGACCCCTGCGTTTGTAGTTCTGGTACTGGATAGCTTAGGTGAACCTGGTGTTCAGAAAAGAATGATGCTGTTTTTTTCCTTTTTTACTGGACTCCTCCAGAGCTTGTGAAAGTCAGTATGCACCACTTGAAGCTATTGTCTTTCTGTTGCCAAAGATTGCATCTTTCGTAAAAACTTAACGCCTTCTTTCCCACCTCATCCTGGCTTCAAACGGTTATTAAATTCAGCGTGTTGATCCCCTGTGACATTTCTCTCCTTGTTATCAGAATAGCTGAGACCCTTTGGCTGTCTCTGCTTTTCCCTTCCTGAACTTTGTCTTTCTTTCTTTTAAGCCACCAAATTCTGTCTCTGAAATTGTCTTAAAATTATTTTCATCTGTTCACTCTCTTTGGATTTTTCTCCTGCTTTATTCTTGTCTTCTGAACTTATTTTATGCTATGCGTAGTGCCAGCTGTGATTTTGCTTGACTTATGCACTCGGCAACATTGCTGCCTTGCAGGGTTTCTGTAGACAGAAGAGGCCTCTGCGGATGGCCTGTGGGCAAGCTGCGGTGACCACGGGGATCGGCTCAATGTGTGTCCTTAAAACTAGTGCCCAGATGGGAGGCCTGGTGAGGCAAACCTAGGTCTTTCTTGTTAACTGAAGAATGCTTTGCGTGACTGCGCACGCACATGCCAGTAATGATTTTACACCAAAGTACCTTGTGAACATCGAACCTTCCAGATAGTTTTCCCTGTTTCCTAGTTGAAACCATTTCAGTCAAAAATTCCTTTGAAAGTCATTCTCTATCATAGGGCCATAAAATACTGTGCCTCATATTTTATATTCTGTTTGGTTTTGAACTATCTGGTGCTAAAATATGTGTGTGAAGCACTCTGTCACGGTATTAGAAGGCACCTACTTTTGTAGCTGCAGTTGGGTTTCTAAAAAATGTTGACCTTTATATTAAAAAGAATTTCTTCTGGTGTGTGGCTCCATGTAGCTTCATGCTTAAAACAGCAATAAAACCATATCCTGTCTCTAAAAGGTAAGAAGTGTTATTGAATGTTCAGGAATGTGTTCAATATACAGATATAAATTAAAAATCCAATCCCTGAATACTGCAACAAAAAAATTAGGACTAAAATAGTGATAGGCCTGGGGGTTTTCTTATGTCATGGCAGGATTTTCTGTGAACAGTGCATAAAAGACCTGGATTCTCTGAAACTGGCTACCCAAAATCAACCAGGGCCCCTGCTCCCTGGTCCCTAGGAGCTGGGGCAATGGCCGTCAGTTCCCTCTGCTGGCCCAAGCACTGGCTGTCAAAGGAGCTCCCAAAACTGAGTGATGCTCCAACATAGCCAAGGAAGTGAGGTAAATTTATTATACCAAAATAAGAAAAGTGTGCTGTAATCTAGCCTTACAAAGTTTTCATCAAGTATACAAAAAAACAACCAAAAAAACCCCCACCCCAAAAACCAGTCTCTAGCCATTTCTTTTTGAAGGCTCAGTAGAGCAAGGATGTGGCGGCACATCACAGCGTTACCCAGTAACCCACTGATTTCTCTCCTCTGTACTTAGGCTGCTTTAGCAAGATGCCTTGCAGCTGTGTAATTTCACCTTTATTGGTCCTATCTGATTTATTTCTGATGCATGCCTTCCCTCCCCTTTAAATCACAATTATTTTCCCGCTGAAGACTGTGTGAAAAGGGTGACAGTATTTTAGTTTGCACAGTATCTCTTGCAACCTTTGAGCGCTTGTACGTAAAACATAAGCTTGATCGTGAACCTAACAGCCAGGAAAGAAAACATGCCAAGGTACAACTTGCAGAGAGCAGCACGGGTCCCTTGCTGCCAGCCCCTCTCCCCAGGCCATGCCCACCTGAGCAGCGGCACTGCATCCTGTACTGCTTATGAGCACCTCGGTCTAAATTACTCCACTGAATAATTTGTGCCTTAACATGTGTCGTTCTGGCACTGGCCTGGGATTTCCGAGACCAGCCGGCCTGGCACGCTATCGAAGGATGCAGAGGCTCCTTTATTTGGAGGAAAAAAGTACAGGGAATATTGATCTTCTGAAAGGCATTAATTCCTGCTTGCCTTTCATTCCTGCTTCACCTTTCAAGGTGAAGATGGTGTGGCAGGGCAAAGGAGTTGTTTGGAGGGTTGTCTGTGGCTTGTGGGGCCATCTGTTTCGCAGGCCTGGTATAAACTCCCTGCATATGTGTTGTTACTCTACAATATGTTTATAAAGTATGTGCAGGTTCAGGCTAGCAGAAGAAATGCATTTATCTTCTGCTGGCAGAGGCAGCAGCCCTGTAGCACTAACATAAAACATAGTTATTCGCTTGGGGGATAAATAGAAATCTCTCTTCTCTGATTGTTAACCAATTTCTTCGAATGTCGCTTACTTTTTACAATTAGCCTCTCATAAAATACCCTAATGAAAACTTTCTGGCATTCCCCCCCCCCCCAGCACAGCTTCCTGGGTTTACATTAGTGATCTATAACAATAATGGTAAATATTATTGCCATTCAGGAACTACCTTTTAGATATGCAGACATAAAAGCTTGGCTCCACTGAAATTTATGGGTGTGTTGCCGTTACCTTGAGCGGGACTAGTGTTTCCCACTTGGATGTTGACTTCTGGTGCTGGGAGTGCTCGAGAGGCATCTTGTTTGCATTTCTTCTGTGTCCGTCCTCGGGCAGGAGTTGCAGTGCTTGTGGAGCACCTGCTGGAGCTTTCATACTAAAGTATTAATCCAGGTGAGTAATTGGGGCTAAGGTAATAGGAATTCCCAGATTGTATTTAGAATCTTGGAAGATCATTCCTAATTTCTAGCTTTTGTCCTTAATTTAGGTGTTAATGTTGGAACTGACTATCGAAACTGACTGTTCAGCCCTTGAGCCTGCATGGAACAGCACAGACAGGTCTTGCTTTTAACTTACCCCTCATAATTTGATTATGTTAACAAAGTGTGCTGGAGGAAGCACCCTGATGCTGGCAGCTGGCCATGCGAGGCACCTTGGAGGGGTCGATGGAGGTTTGGCAACAGGCGGGCTTTCAGATTTCACCCCCTGAAAAGACCAGGGTGCCTTTTGGGATAGGCATCAGTAAATCTTTTGCTTAGTGGGTAATACTGAAAACAGATACAGAAATGAGTTGAGTAGAAAGTAGTACTGCAGTGGCACATAAAACGTTGGTCTGCTTCTCGGCTGGCTCCTCGTGGTGTGCGCTCCTCAAGTGCTTTGGTCGCAGTGGTTGTGCTTGGCCTCCACCCATAAGTGGGCACGTGGTGCCAGACGTGGGGTGGCCGAGTACCCCGAGCCCCTGTCCTGGCTGCGGCACTGGCTCAGTCTGGTGACCAGCCTCAAACACGGCCCTGTCGTAGCGGCCGCTGTGTTGTGGGACCCTCAGGAGATTCCCCCCCTCTTGGAGGTGTCCAGCACCTGCTCTGCGTCTCTCAGCCAGAGGCAAGTTTTGGCACGACACTCACAGGTACTGCCTTTACGTGTTCCCCTGTGCTTACGTACTGATCGGGTATCTCACCTTCCCAAGCCACGGGCATTTTTCTGCCTGTGTGCTAGGTATTTCCACTGTGGTGCCACGGCTACAATCAAGGTGTCCTCCATCTCTGTGCCAGACGTCTCCTGCTGGGCCGTTACACCAGCTTTTTCCCTTGCCAGAAGGAGAAAATAAAGTCTGAACATGATCTTTCACTTGTGGTTGAGTCTGCCTTTCTTGTGGCTGCTGAAACAGCCTGCAAACGGAGTGGTTTTCGGTATGTTGCTGGAAGGAATGGAATGGAAAATCATGGGGGTGTATCGGATGGCACGGGCTCAGGAATTCTCTCTGACATCTCTTGCGTTAAAGTGATAAGCTTTGCTGTGTTCATCATCCTCCTGGGGACTCAATTCATTGGGCGGTGGGCGCTTGGGGGGACACGAGGAAAGGGTGTTATTTTGGTAAATGTTGTGTATGTGAAATATACTCCTTTTTTGGTCTAATCTTTTGTGGGGATGGTGGTGCTGTTAGTTTCTGAGTAATTACTTTGGATTTTCTTGATACACCATTACTCGCTTTCTGTCCTAACCTCTTCAGTGGTGTTTTCAACTGTTACACAGTTGTCTTTTTGCACCCGACCATGTACATAATCATTTATATCCCTTTAAAATCCCTGTGAATAACTTTATTCTGGTACTGATATGTTTGACAGTTGTCACACACAAATGCCGGTCATTCCTGAGGTTAAAGAAGACAGGACTGGAACTGTCATATGCTGTCCTTTCCCTTCTGTACACCCAGCTAAAAGCTAGGAAATGTTCCTTTTTGTATGGGATAATAAGCTTTAGTTTAATTTGTTGTTAATGACTAAGTTGAGGGATCTCTCTTCCTCCCAGCAAGGCTTGTACCTTCAAGAATCTGCTCCAGTTATTTGAGGATGAGATTATTTATGTCTTAACATTATAAGAAAAGGGAGAACATGATGTAGCTGCCAAGTAGTTATTTGTTAACCATATTATTTTAGACACTAAAGAGTGTTTTACTGAATTTTTAATTACTAAAAATACAATTTCTGCATGTCTTGTTGTTCATGATATTAAGTGCAAGTTTAAATGAATCTCTGCTGTCTTTGATTACATGTAAGCTATATATCAATTTGCTGTAGTTAACGGCAATAACATTTTGTAATGGCAGTATTCTGCATTGTGACAGACGATTTTATATGCATAGTTTTTTCTGCCATCATTTCTAGTGTCCAAGGATCAGTGGTCCGTGAAATCAGGTTTATGTGACTGTTCCTGGTGTATTAGCATTACCTAATTTTCTGTGACAAACTTTGGTAATGCAATATGCTGGAGGTTTTTGGTTGCCTTTGTTCAGCTTGAAATGACCTTCGTTATATGTTAACTTGACATGCTGCATGACATTCTGGCCGAGTTGCCTAGATATACAAATAAACTCGCTTGATGAAGTGACAGCCGCCTGTTTTTCTAGATGGACAAGTACTGACTAATTCAGTCTGGGTAGATCTAGAGAAGAGGGATTAAGATTACAGTGTGAGGAAACAGACTGAATCACAAAGTCTGTCTCTTGGCCTAATGACTTTCTTTTTGTCTAGGCTTTACAATATTATAATATGGATGCATGTGTTTGTGCTGGTGTATTTGTGGTTCGGGTAGCTGACTTGGGGCTCCTAGATTCTTGTATACGCAAACTGTGATGAAGGCAATGCCAGATGAAGACAGGCGAGCAGAAACGCAAGAAAAAAAGGGTCTAATCCTTGAGACCTTCTCTGATGTCATCCCGCTTTGCAAGTCACAGCTTCACTTTTTGTGATTGCAGCAGATGTAAAGCTACTGTATGGGAGCGTGGCTGAGAACTCAGGTTCAGCCTGGAAATTACCATGCATTGAAAAATGAAAAGGAGTCCTAGAGAGAGTAGATACAAGGTAAGACTCGGTGGGTAAACCTTCACAGCCCAGCATGGCAGAGATGGGATTAAGGGAGATTTTTGAACATCCCAAAGCTTTTGGTGTTTGGATCAGTGGTGGTTTAGACCCATCCTCTACAGGTCATCGCTTGCTTGGAGCTGCAGTTCTGCTGAAAACTCTTGGAGCCTTTAGAAAAATGCAACTATTTCGTTTTGTTTCTTTAAGCTGGAGGACCCACCTCTTGTGCATACTTAATAAATACATAATTGCCTTTTAAAATAAAAGCAGGTTGCTTTTTAAACGAAAATCAATAATTAGATCTTTAAAACACAGTTAATTGCATGTTTATCTCTTGTGATATTCAGGAGATATCGATGGATGGGGGGGGGGGGGGGGCATTTGCTGTGTGATGCTGATACCCTGTACTGAAGAAAGAGAAGCCCAGGGTTTAGCAGGAACAGTGAAAATTCATGTCTACTTACTTCCACGTTATGTAAATGAAAAGGTATGTGTTTAGACTGTGTCAGCAAGGTAATTTTAAAGAACAGGAGGCTTTCTGCCTCCAGTAGTGGGTTTGTGTATATACTGACCAATAATATTTTTACTTTTAGTAGTACTGTGTGCAAAATTAAAATATAGCACATAAGCATGAGTACCTGATGTAATAGCTAGTGTTATCTTTAAGAATGAGGAGTATTGTGAGCAGCATGTGCACCTCTGTGAAATACTATTAAGCTGGGAGTAAACTTTTTCCAAACAGGTCCAGTTTGTGAGCTACAAAAGTGTAATGTTGTGTTGTGCTTCTGCTGGGAATAGAAAGCTTTTGAAGCTGTTTTCAAAATGCGATGTTTAATATGACACTAAACTGTATGTCAAAATACAGCTGGAGTAATGCCAGAACTAGTACAAGAAAAAGCAGATCAGAAACAGAGGCTGGAAATTTTCTACAGAGAACAATAGTGTCAGCAAGTTGTCACATATCAAAGTATGTATAGGAGCTTAAGCTTTCCTTCTTTCAAAGGTTGTGTTGTATTTCTGAGTTGGAAGAGAATATTACAACATCTTAAATCAACTCTTATCTGATCTGTCTCAGTAGTTCTTGTTGTTTCTGTGCCTGTTGGTATAACCTCTCTGTTTCTTCCCTGAACCATCGCAACGGAAAGGTTTTGCTGCTTTCTTTACATCCTGGCAAAACTCAACAGAAAGTCTTACGCTGACTTGGTGGAACATGTTCATCACTAAACTGCTGATCAGGAGCGGGTCCGGGCCCTGCTTCCCTAGCCACTGCCACCAATTCTCCCTGCCCTCTCTTGTGAAGAAACATCCCGTTATTTCTAGTCAGTGGGATGTTCCCGCCAGCAGTCCAAGAAGCCCAAGGGTGGAACAGACCTCGCTGGTCACACGCTGAAATAACTACGCATGATGAGAAGAGCTACAAAAGCTTTTTCTCAAATATGCCATTAGTTCAAAGTAAACTCGCAGAAGGCAGAAAGGGGCTGTGTTCGTGGTGCGGGGCTGGCTTCTGTGCTTTCTCAACAGATAGCTTACGTGGGTAGGTTTTGGAAATTTTCTGTACAAAGGCAAACAAACCATGCGGGCAGCAGTCAGGGCCCCAGAGATAAGGCAGCGTAGCAGTGTTTGTGTTAAAACGCTGGCCACCGCTCCAGCAAGTTCACACTGAGAGGCACTTTCTGTATCTCATACTTTAAAATCTGTGTTAGTCAGATGTAGACGTAGTGCTGCCATGATTTCTTTTGCTGTGCCTCATTAATAATGAAAGAACTGAATAATATATTGTGGGCTAATGTCTGGCAGCAGAAGCAGTGGCCTGGATTTGACGTGTACTTGGTAAAAGTGAGCGAGACTCTCTGCTTTTATTTTTTTCCCCCATTGTTATTCCAGTTGAATTGAAAACCACTTTTACTGTCTCCTGCTGTCTCCTCTTCTGTCAGTCAGATGGGAGTCTCAAACTAAGCTGCACGAGTTGAGACTTTTTATCTGGAAAATGCTTACTGATTCAGAGAAATTCATGAATGCCCCAGGTTCAAGTGTTGAGCTTTTTTGTTGTGTCCTTCTCTCTTCCCTGTTCTTAAGTGTTGTGAGATCCCACCTTTGATCTGAGTGATCTCTGACGGTGAGACTCATCTTACCAGGTAGAAGCTGACCTCCGTCTTCTGGATGGAGGGTGGAAATCATTCTAGGTTTCAGGCAGTTATAGAATTGAGATGGTGTAGCATAGATTTCAAATACTCCAGTTGTTTTCTGTTGAGATAAATTCTTGAAGCTACTTCTTTAGCCCGTAACAAATTTCAGATGTGTTCAGACTGTGCATTTTCTCTCCTGAAACTTCTCAGCTTTCTCTTTTTCCCCTGTTCTATAGCATGTTCAGAGGATGCTTACAATACGGGCTTTGGAAAATGGGTGATGACTTTCCTCTGCACGGATACAGTTCAGCCATAGCGTCCTGCTCGTTGAGCCTGTGTTTTCTGTATGCACCTTCAGTTGAGTTGGATTATTCCAGGTTTGCAAAGTGATGCAGTCTGTAAGCTCAGGTAAAATGAATCGGATGCTATAAACATCCTACTTCGCTCCTTCCATGCCTTAGTGATGATCTCATTCCCTTATGCAGTGAAATTTAGGATTGTTATAAACAGGAAACATTATCAAAATAAATTGGCTGCACCCACCCTTAGAGCTTCAATTATATTTCAAGAACCTGCTTGAACAAAATAGACTATATTTGTGCAAAAGCATAGAGCTCTGATTATATCACTATATTAAAAAAAGGAATTGTAATAACATGGGAGAAAATCACAAGTTTCACAAGAAAAACTGGAAGAGATCCAATTCTAAACTTGGCAGGGTTAGTTATATAATTGAAGGTCTGGGAGGTCAATCTGTTCCATGCTTTGGTCTAACTTAATTTATATAATTAAAGTGGCTTCCGCCTCCTTTCCCCCAAATAAATTTGGCAAAATACTGTTCTCTCTTTAGCATGTGGAATAATGAAAGTTATTGACTGTGATTATGAATTACCTGGTCAACTCTGCAGAAGTAAAGGAGATACCATCTTTGTAGGTCTCTTATCCGGATTTATTGGGGCTCATTAAATAACAATGATACTGCCCAATTGTTGTTTATACTGAAGCGTGCTTGTGGGTTCGTTTCCAGGAGGAACCAAGATAAGAAAGCCAACACAAAAACCAACAAAAAAAATCCCCAACCAACTTCCGGTAGCTTTTTAAAAGAGAAATTTAGCCCAAGTTGTAGCTGCAAATTTATTTTGATTTTGTATGGCAGTTTGCATGTCTACAGATTGGTCCTGCCTGGGGACAGGGGCTCCAGCTGGCTCCTTCAAGGGCTGGCCCTTCTGTACCAGGGTGGTCTGCATACCTGCGTGGCCACCTGGCTTCACTCGGGTCAGGGGGTTGGTGACTGCGGTCCTTGTACCTTACTGTTTCTTCTTTATTTCGTGCCTGTGCGGTAGGTCATGAGGAAAACCTGTTCTTGCTGTACTTGAAGTATCTTACGATGAAGTATCTTACATCTTACATGAAGTATCTTACGATACTTCACCCATGCACTTCTGTACATCCCTATCTGTCTGGTCTGTTTTGGGCCAAACAAAAGCACAACTAGTACAAGCAGGTAATTTTCAGTTTGAGAGTTGGGTGCTGCCCTGAGCAGAGCCCGGCATGAGCAGCTAGATGTGATGACGCAGAAAGGAGGTGTTGAGTCATGATGGGGAACGGTGGAGGCTGCTGACCAAAAGCACAGCCAGGGTCTGCTGCAGGTGTCAAAGCTGTTTATTTGGTTTTAAGTTGCCCCTTTGGTGTTTGCTGTTGTTAAGCTGCCTGGCTGTTGTGGCTGGAAGCTCTGCTAGTTTCTGTTTCGAAGGGTGAGCAAGAAGCCCGTAGGTAAACCAGAAGCCTCAAAGAGATGATCTTATTTTGCTCCACTTGCTAATAAATTTTTTTTTCCTTTGCTTGACCTTGCGCTAAAGAGGTTTTTCGGGTTACTTGAGGGGAAAGGTAGAGGAGCGGGATCGATCTGGTGTAGCTATCGGATGCACGCGGGGTAGCTGGTGCTAAACAAGGCGCTGGCGTGCCCTGTCCCGCAGTGCGAGCAGGCTCTCCCTGCCCGTGCTGCTCGCCTGGGTCGTAATTACAGCAGGAGGTGTCTCGGCGGAGGAAGTTGTTTGTAACCCCGCTGCCGCACGTCAGTGCTGTTCTGTTGTTACTCATCCAGGCTGTTGCTGGAGATCCGGTATAGCAGGGAGCTCAGGAAGTCCTGGGGTCAAGTGCCCTGCAAAGCAGGCATCCAGCCAAACCAGGTGGTTTACATTTCTGTCGCTTCTTTTCACAGTGAGCTGTGCTGAGATGGTTATTAAAGTTATCACAGACAAAATAGCACCATTCCCCTTTCTCTGCTGTATTCTTATGTTAGTCATCCCAACCTCTTAAATGTTTATACCTGCATAAGCAAGACTTGACTTGTCCTTGAAGTTCGGCAGGTGCATAGATGTTAAAAGCACTGTGTCTTCTGTAATTTATCTGATGTAGTGATTTGGCCTTTACCAATAGCCCTAGGTTTAAACGGCACAGGATATAAAAAATCAGTTATGCTGCTAGGCTTGTTTTAATAATAATTGTAAGAAGTGCCCTTGGGTTTCTGGGGACGTATGCTAGCAGAAGTTGCGTTGCAGTGGCCTCGCACGGTGCCTGGCTTCTGCAGTGGCTCAGCTGCTGTTCTCAGAAAGAAACACCTTTGTGGGAGATTTATGGAAATGCAGTGGATTTTGCTGGTGTTTGGACTTCGCCGCATTAGCCTCAGGAAAGTCTGGTGCTGGGTGTCTGCAGAAGGAATACTGGGCAGAGAGCTTTCACATCTTTAGAAAGGTATATAAAAGCTGGGTCTGCTTTTAGGGGAGGGCAACCCTAAGGACTGGTCTGTGGCTCTTGCCCTCTAGCCAGCGAGGGCAGGGAGTGACTGGCACAGAACTGGCTGCACGTGACCGAGGAGGGAGCCTGAGTGCCTAAAGCGCCCACAGAGCTGCTCCTCCCTGCTGGTTAAGCAACAGCACTGGCACACTCTGAAGCAGCCTGAGAGAGTTTATCTGGCATGGTCATGGTACGTTGCACCCGTGATGTAGTGAAACTCTAATATATAATTTCCCCTTGAATACTATATACTCTACTATATGTACTGTACTATACTATCCTTGTTCTGCTGTGACACAATAGCCATGCAGAATGATGGGATCCCTTAATCCACTACTAGATGTAATGGTAGAGCAAAATCTAACTGTTACTTTGGGTACTTGTTGTAAATCAGTACTATGTTTACACAGAAAAAGCGTGTATATGATTTTATTTTACAATAAGGTATTTATTAGGAATAGTTGACTGCAGCTGTCTTTTCCAATGCAGTTTAAGTCTCAGAAGGGTATGATACTCAGCTGAAATGTATCTCACCTATTGACTGATCAGATTTGGATACTGGAGAGCTCTTGTTTTAACAGAGCCTCTAACAATGGCATATGTATGGTAAACATAGCAGTTTGCTTGTTTTCTGCTTCAATTGCCTTTGTCTACCACTTAGGACATGACAGTGCTTATACTTTGTGTTATACCTCAGCCTCTCCCTTCAGCCATCCTTACCCCTTTTGTGTGACCCAAAGTCACAGAAGAGACTTGGCAAAAGAAACCCCAAACAGCTGGCCCCCCAGCAAACTGCCTCTCTTCCTCCCCGCAAAAACCCTTGTGGGTGAAAGACCATAAGAAGCATCTGATGGAGTTGGATCCACTTCTAATCCGTTGCCACATTCCTAGTTGTGGTCAGGTTCTGAAACCACGAGGAAGTTGCAAGGATGCTGAAAGAACACAGATGGAGGATGATCTCCCCATCCACAAAGGTTTGCTCATATGCCCCGATTGTTTGAGTTGGATTAAGGCCTGAAATCCAACTTTGTAGCTCTTTTTCAAAATATGTTTGTGGTATATGTATACTATATATGTGTGTATATACGTGTGTGTATATAGAATATACGTGTGTGTATAAAATATTGCATATGTTACTTATAAAGTTTTGACTTCTAGATACAACAAATTTCTTGACCTAAGGAAGCATAGTAAAAGGATCCTGATAATTACTGGCAATTTTCAAAACTGTCTGTCTCTGTCCATGTTGAAAGAGAAGATGAATCGTCCATCCCAGCAGAAAGTTACAGGGTAAATTCTGCTTGGCATAATTTCTTAGTGACTAAGAAACTCATAATTGGCTCCGTGTGGGCAGAAGATCTGTCTGTGGTGAGCTGAGAGCTGCACAGCAGACACGGAATGCGTGTCGGAGGGACTAGGTAGGATAGGGCATTTGTATGGATGCTTCGTGCTCTGGTGTGTTAATCGATGCTCTTCAGAAGCCCTGTCCAGTTTGGGAAGGGTGTCTTCCCCCCCCTTATCCCCACCATTGTCTTAAGAGGAGGAGGGTCATACTGTGGATGTTAAAGGTTAACATACTTGCTGAGAGACAGATACTTCATTGTTTCTTTCCTATATGAATTCAATTGACAATGAACCCTAAGCAACATTCAGTAGCCTTGGGTAGTTTCAAATGCCTTCAAAATAGTTGGCCAAAGCTGAAATAAATAATAATAATTAAAAAAAACCCCCATAAATAAACCAACTCCAAGTTTTGCAGGTAAATCTTCTTAGTGATGATTACCTGCTATTATCATTCTTGAGGCTACTTTCTTGTTAATTACTACTTTGATACTGTTTTACTTATGTATCTGAAGTTCAGATGCTGCCCTCCTACAGCAGCCTTACAGCTATTTGGCTTAAATACAAGAAAATGACAAACAAGTTCTGCCCATTCTTGTTTAAATGCCAGCCTGCTCCATTAATGTCGTCATTGTTGTTGTGAGCCTAGTATTACAGGGCTTATGTGAGCATTTATTCATATTTTTAAAAATATTGATCCTTTTTAGTTACAAAAGGGAAAATGCATGAGTTCCAGAAAAAAAAATTGACTTCTTTATGCATGTTTACTTTCCTTTAACCCTGGGAAACTCAGGCCTTTCGTTTGAGACTTTGAGGATGTTTTCCATCTGCGTTGTAAACTCAGTGCTTGCTTCAAAGCATACGTGCAATTTGTACACTTGTATTGCCTAGTGAATTGTTTGGAGTCCTTGTCTGCTGTGTTGAGATGCACACAGAAGCTCAAGTAACTCCACTAATTTTTTTTCTCCACCAGAACTGAGTTTTTTTGCTGCAAACAGAACCTGAGCTCTCGCTTCTCCAACCCTTTCTTTCCTCTCTTCTCCCCTCTGTGTCAGGCTTGATTCTTATTTCTCTTTAAAGTGCTAGTGAGTCAAACCACAAGGGTAAGTAAAAGGCCATTACAGTTGCAATGGCGTTATGCTTTCATCAGGTAAAACCTTCTCATCCTCGCCGTCGTGGTGAACGTGCCACCGGCTCTCCCCACGCTGCGGTGTTGATGCTCCGTCTCTCCTCCTGCGCTATGAAAGTCACTGGTGGCTGGAGCTGGCCTCCACGGGCGCTCAGGGCTGTCCATGTCTCTCCCCTGCCCTCCGCACAAAGCTGGCCATAGCCTGCACGGAAACTGGCAAAAATGCTAAGCTGTTATCAAGCCTCTCTTCCAGATGTTAATGAAAACCAGTTCAACCGGCAAGGTGTTAGATACATAATTCATTTTATAAGTAATTCCATCTTCAGCTTAGCAGGCAAGAGCTTATTAGTTAAAAACTTTGCCAATGCCTGAAGGAGCAATCTGAGTGAGCAGATTTTAAGGTGCTGAATGAAGCCCAGTTCCCAGTGATCAACTTAATGAAGCTGCCTAAGGACCAGTGGTGAAGAAAGAGGGCTGTAGGGAGGCGTTTGTTTCAAGAAGCAAGGGAAAAGCCCCAAAACCTGTGCCAACAGGCTGTCAGTCTTTGTGTCCTGCCTGCCTCCTGGTAGGGAGAGCCTTCTGATCTTGGCTTTGCTCTCCTGCATTTTGGACATCATTTGAGAGAGCTGAAGCTCAGACCACCGCCTTTGGATCACCATGTTCCCTGGGTCATTTGATCGTGATGTGGTGGGACCTCAGCAGACCTGCCGGCTTGTCACCACTTACATCCTAACATTGCTTCTCATGCTGGTGTTGTTCTGGGATGGAGGCAATGTTGAATGTAAATGTGCACGTGTACTCTCCGTGGCTGGTGGGGAAGGAAGCAGAAAAAAAACAGCCCAGCAGTATACTTGCAAACCCCGATTCAAAATATCTATCCTGTTAGATAACACTCCATTCCTTGCAGGGGAATTGGGTGGCGTCTCTTCTCACGGTGATGTCTCAGTGAAACGTAGAATTATTTTTGGCCCTGCATATAATGGATAACAATCTTGCAGTTCAGCTCTTCACAGGCCTCTTGGTGACATGCAGTTGTCTTCAGGTCCTTGGTTTCTCTGATGTGCGGTAGGGATAGGAGTGTGTGCAGGTTAGATGTCATCGAGACAGTCTGTGGACAGTGTCCGGAACAGGAACTGGTGGAAACTTTCCATAACATGAGGTTTTGCTATGGAAAAGCTTAACCTTTATGGAGAATTTTAATGAACATAGTTATATCTCGACACATTATTTGTTATTAGATTTAAACTTTTCCATTTTTGCTAGAACACATTGCAACACAACAAGAAGCTGTTTTAAAGGTTTGTTTTGAAATTGCTGCTGGGATGTAAAGCTCATATGTGTGTTGGGAGAGGGGAAATACCAAAGTGCAAACCCCAGCACATTCATCTGCAAAGGCTAGAAAGCTGCATTTTTGTAAAATGTGTTTTTCCAGGTTTAACTTAAATAATAAGCATTAATCACTGTTTTAACACAGGAATTCAAGAACTTAGAAACTTTAATGATTTTTTTTTTTTTGCCCAGATTTTGTTTTGAAAGAGGTGAAACAAAGGTTTGTTTTGTGAAGAGTTCATAGAAGACTTTGGGATTTGCTTTAAAGAAAATTAGTCAGTCTTTCACCAAAGAGCTTCATGCTGTTAAATAGCATCTCCATGTAGGCTGTGATAGTATCAAAGAGTGCTTTATTTTTTGCCTCCTTCATGACCTCCAAAGGGAAGAAACAGAAGAACATTAACCTTTTCATATGTACATGTTTGAAATTATAAACTTAAAAATCCATGAATGTGCTTCTGTAAAAATCTCTTCCCAGCTGGGTTCCCGTAGTCCAACTCATTTCACTGTTGTCTTTTGGTAGTGAAAAACACTCTTGCTATTTACGATGTGTTTTTTTGGCTAGTTGCCATTACTTGCTGTTTATCAGCAAGCCTGATGTTTTTGGTGGAGGAAATACCCATGCTTTTTTGCTACATATAATCAAGTTAAGCGTAGCTTAATTTACTACTTTTTTTGCTTTGTTTTGTTTTTGGTGGTGGTGACTTGTAGACATTTATTTGGTATGCCAGCTCTGCTGAGGGAATTTGTGAACATGTCTTTTGTATTCCCTGGTTACTGTCTACTGAGCTGGAATCTACCCTGACATTACTCAGTAAAATTTTAAAATTCAACAGCAGCTCTTTTTTTCTTCATGTGTATAAACTGAACAAGAGACAGAGATTGAAATTCTCCTATGATTTCAGTTTCTGAAGGAAAACAGAGCAAAGGTGTGCAAGAAAGTGGTGTAGTGGTAGGGCTCAATTTATTAAAAAATAGGTTTAGCAAGCCTTCAGGAATAGGTTACTTCATCTGTAACACAATCTATGCCCTCAAAATAGTGTTTCCAATATAGTGATTGTTAACTTCTTTAAAAAAACAACTTCAACAGGCAAAATGAAGGGTAGTTTTTCACCTGTCTGAAGTGGGTTAGAGATTCAGACAGCAAATGGTGGCCTCTGAAAAGTAAATTGCCTGACTTGCTTTTCTCATTTTAGTCTCTTGATGAATGGGGCAGTGTCTCTCATCCTTAAGTATTTTATGGTGAGCTAAGCCTTGAGTCAAATCATCTATTTATGCTAGACCTTCTTAGAGCTGCAAGGTTTTTTAATAGGGCGTCTACTAGTGTAAAAATTTATTTGGAAAACTACTTTGTACCTTTTCCTGGTCCGTTTCTGTACTTGGGACTGAAAGTGAGAGCTTATGATGTGTGAAAATATTTGCTAAAGACTCTTCCAATGTCTGAAGAAAGCCCTGATCCAAACTTCTCTTCAAGTTGGGCTGAAATAGAAGGGTCGCTTGTGAGGATTGATAGTTGGGATTTGATAGTGTTCATGCTGGTTTTGAATGTGAGCTGCCCTAAAATAATGCAAATGTTGCTCTTGTGATTTGACGCACAAACCGTGATCTTTCTTTTCTCACATCCTAGTACAGCATCATGACTTTTTTGGGGTGGGACTACCTAACATGTAGTTAGTAATGGAAATTCTCATCCTCCTCTTGCCACCCCTTAGATGATTTGTCACCTCCTTCCTCCATCCAAGATGTTTTGAAGACTCTAATATTTTGAAGCAAACAGATAATTGCAAGTAAATGCCACTATATTGCAGCATATCCTTCCTTTTATGCCAGCCAAGCCGTGCTGGCAGGAAACAACGTTAAGACCGTCAGAAGAAACTGTAAATCCTTGCTGTAGCACATGTAATTCTGTTTCAGGTCTGAAACAACTGCCTATGAAAAGTGATTCTGTGCTGTCGAGTAAGAAGTGGTGGCAAAACCACATTTAGAAATGACTGCTTCTTTCCTATTGCTGTTTTCCAGCATAATGAAGTGATGGAGCTGCTCATGAACCTGACTTTGAACATTGGCTTGTTTTGTTTATCTTGAATGTTTTCTTCATGCAGCTGAAGCTTACTGAGCAACTGAACTTCTGGAGACCCATATTCCCCTGGAGACTTGTTGCTTGAATTCTTATCTGACACTAAACTTATTGCTCTTCCCTGTGTTTTTCTGCCTTTTCACAAAAGATTTCTGTTGTTCTCTAAGTCCTCCCTCTCTTATTGCCTCAAAATCAACAAGAAGTTATCTCATATTTCAACAAGAATTTTTGTTGTATTTTTAATTTATTTAGAAGGAAATAAGTGAAACAGCTGTCTAACAAGGGTCTATATGAATGATTTTGTCTTTCTTTTGGAATAATATCCTAGCTAGTTATTCCTGCACAAAAGTCTGTGTAAACATAGAGTTGTTGTTCACTTTTTCATGTTATTTTGTAGGGAAAGTAATAGATTTTTCTTTCTTTTTAAAGAAAACAGAGAAATAAATATGGCCAGTTTGCTATATCACCCAGGGAGCCCTCAGCATAAATGAAACTTATTGTGCTAGCTGACATTCAAATACAAAACATCACAAGAGCTTCTCCCAGCAGGACATACTCCTTATTCCCTGGAGAGGAGCCCGCTGTGGTGAAGGGCAGGCAGGGTAGGTGCAGTGGTAGTAGTCCTCGCTCTGTTGTCTGCCATTACAAGTGCCTCTGTCGTCACGCAGGTTCCTTTGGTTGCCTCAGGGGAGGATGGTGTAAACATCTGCGACAGCACTGCTCCTCCACGGCCCCCTCTGAGGAAGTGATTAGCTTGGATCCGGGCTGGGCTGTATCCGACTCCACAGTGCCTCTTTTTGTCCCCTGTAGCTGCAGTCACATGAGCGTGGTGTGGCTGAAATCGCTTGCCTTTGGAATGGGAAACATTTTTCCTTTTCCCCTTTTTATGTGAAGAAAACCATGATTCATTCATGTGCTGATCTCCACGTCTTGGAAGCGTTGCTTGAAATAACCCTGGTTTGCACAGGCAGTGCTGCCCGTGAGTCCTGCTGCTAATGGTGGGCTCTGCCTTTGACCTTCCTGGGGCAGTGCCCCGTCCTTGCCTCTCCGTTTCCCTGCCTGCAATATGGGAGGCAAAGCACTTGGACCTTTGGTGTTTGTAAAGGCTGTACTGAATGGCAGCTCTGCGGTGTGGTCTCCGCTTCCCTTCTCCTCATCCATTGTTTACGCTGAGCCTTAGATAAGATGAGTATCTTTTGTTTTTCCTGTAGATAATAATAACAGCCTGTCTCTACTCATACAGGATTAGGTTCTTCGTTCAGGAAGATGTGGGAAGAAAAAAATGAATGTGGGTTTTGTAAAGTATGTGTGACAGAAAAGGTTTGAGGGCAGGGTAACAGCAGGCTGCACTCTGGATGGGAATGCAAAATGGCTCTACTGAGCGCTGGTGCCCTTGGAGAACCTCTCTGCCTCAGCCGCGTCAGCCATGGCTTGCTTGCTGGTTGCACAGCAAGATCTCCTCAATGTCAGCATTTTCCCTTTGTGAAAATACTGTCTTCCCGCTCAGTGGCAAAAAGCAATTATCACATTGCTGGTAATTGTGACAGATAACAGAAATACTGGAGTTGCCGTATGGGTTGGTGGGTTTCCATCATTCCATGGTCGATCTTTGGCCTCCTGTCGCCTTTCTTTTCTAAATAAGTGTTGTCCCTTCCTTATGCCTGCTCAGATTTTTGTGCCTCCCTCGATATGTAAAACTGATCTACTTGTTCTGATACTGGTAGTGGCCTGGATTCAGTTTCACGTCTAAAAGTGGGACACTGTGTTGGTATCTTGTTGGTCAAAGCTAAGGAGGCAAAAGCTTTCTTTTTTACACTGTGTTTATGGGAGTGTTCACATGTCAGTCAATCAGCCTGGATATTCTTGGATACTTGTAGGAATGCAGGTGGGTGGATTCACGGATCAACACCTGAAAGGAATTTGAAATCTTCAGACTCGTCATATGTTAATTGGGCTGTAAGCTGGGACAGAGCCCTCTTGGCTTTTTCCTGCTTTACGCTGAAACGTGGCTGCTGTAAAGCAAATGGGAAGCATGTGCAGAGTGGAAACTCTCTGGAGGGTATTCCCAATTTTCTGTGTTAATTCTGCTGTTGCAGGGGGATGCACAGTTTGTTCTTTTTTTGTTATTCTTTTTTTTTCTCCTCTCACTAATTCATCCACTAGCTTTAGGTAAATTGGCCTTGTAGATCTGATTTTGTCAGCAGAGGCTGTATAATTGGACTCTTTGCTGTTAACATGGTTCTTATCTGCAATGCGTCTTCCATTATGGTACAGCTTTGCTGTAATGCGGACTGCCGGAGCTGCGAGGATGTATCGGTTCCGTTTTGCCCCAACCTGACTGTGTCCATGACGTTTGGAAGCAAGACCAAAATTTCCTGGGGCCTCCTTTATCTCTTGTTGTTCTGTCTCATGGAGAATTCGTCCTTTTTTTGTATTTGTATATATTTTGGCTGCCTTATCCCATGAAATGTGCTGGCATTTAGCTGTAACCTGCAGTTACTCATGTGATTTATTCCCTCATTGCCTTCAGAGTTTAGTCTTGCTTTAAATGGGACTTACTTGGATGGCAGCCTTTCACGCTGCAACTCCCCTCCAGAACACAGATTGCTAGATCTTGTACTTACCCATCAAAATAGGACTTTGGAGCAAAGTGGATGGGTTGTCACTTAGTACTCCTTTCTGTCTTTTATATGGTTATGTTCATTTATCTTGTGTTTTCGGCTGCTTTCTGTGATACTTGCTAGCAAAACTCTCTAAGATGTCATCTTCTGCAGTTCATCGTGCTGTTCCGGAGGAGGTGCTAATCTGAGCTAGTGGATGCGTTTTCGTTAACTTGCCAACAGCACGTTAGGGAGAAACTTTGGGCTGGCACAGTGTGGCACGGCACGAATTGCTTGTGACAGCAAGTGTAATTTACAGCAGGAATTTTCTATCGACAATGTGTCAGAATCAAGGCATTAATGGTGGTGTCTTCCGAGAGGGGCACCTGCATGAGTGGAAGAATCCTGACGGCGTTGCACTAAAAATTAAATTGCTGATGATTTTGAGGTGTAGTTTAAGAACCAGAATATCTTTTCTTTTAACAGATTCATGAAACATAGGATGTGACCTAAACCTGTAGGCTGAGGTTTACCTTGCTATTTCTTCAGATGCTGCATTATAATAATGTCTTGCTGTCTATTTGGAAGAGATGGTCTCTTGTTCTCTGAAGACTACATGACAATTAAGTGCCTTATGTGCCCTTATGCATTTCTCTTCTGGTTACATTTATTAATTTTTTTTGCTGTCTGAGAGTCTTTGCGGGTATTTTTCAGTGCCAAAATACCAAGGCTCCAAGCATGCAGCAGCAGTAGAAAGTGTTCGTCGTCAGTGCAACTTGGAGATGTGTTTATCCTTTTTATCTGTACAGTTGAGGCCCATTGTATTGCTGGGTGCTCTTGGCAGCACTCTTACATGGGGGTGAAGTTTTCCAAATGCTCTGTACAGGTTTCTGTTTGGGTTCTGACCCTGCAAACATGCTTGCCCTAGTTATGCTGTTTGTCTTGACTGGAAGGTTATCTGGTGCAAAGGATATTCCAGCTGGCTGGGCTGTAACAGACACCTGCCTTCAGTAATACGCCATCCCCTATTGTCATTTTGTTCTAATGTCATCTGAGACATTGTGTGTTTGAAATGAGGGAGGGGGAAAAAAAAAACCCTCTTGGGACCTTTCTTTTAGATAGACTTAAGGAAAAGCTATAGGAGACCTCATTGTTTTAAGATCTGGATGCTGTTGCCTAGAAGTTGACTGTGTCTTTAAGAAAAAACTAAGTATTTATATCTGGTGTCTATCTGAAATCATGTTTACCCTACAGTGTTTATTAAACCTGAGTTTATTTTCCTCCTCTCTTTCTATGGCTGCAGGAGCTTTGCCAGTAACGCATTATAATAACTGGTAGTCTAAGGCGGTGCGGGCCACATGCCAGTTCCCCGTTCCCGCTTTGTGGGCTGGACTGGAGACTTGCTGCCTGGCAGTGCCACGCTGCTCCTGCCCGCACTGCTCCTGCCCACGCTGCCCTGGAGCTGTGGCTGGCTGTGCCCCGGCTCTGGCAATCCCTGCTGCAGGAGCCCGAGCTGCTGTGGAGAGGCTCAGCCTTGCAGCCGAGCACTCTTTTGTTTAAAAATAATTATTGTAAGGCCTTAATTACTCTCTCTTTCCCCCTCTCCCTCCTGTCCGTTACTCTGTACGGTTCTTGAAATAGAGTAATTAGCATCACACTGTCACATGGCAGTCTTGCACTGTTTTAAATAAATAAGATTTCTATGTCTGTTACCTTTTATTTTGCAAGATGATCAAGGATTACTTGCTCTTTCTAGTCCTGTGATATTTTTGTCAGGACTATATTGGCTGAGGTGAGTGCTATAAGTCACGCAGCTCTGTCGGCGCTGGTTTTTCATCTGGTCTTCCTCAACAACAAACATTTCCAGGCTGAAGCCCAGGGAGCTGATGGGACTCGATGATCTAACGGTTGGACTCGATGATCTTAAAGGTCTTTTCCAACCGAAACGATTCTATGATTCTATGATTATTGTCACAATGCTTTCAGGGGCAGAATTTGCTGTTGGCTCAGGGCTGAAATCTTGCTTGGCTTGGGTATTCAGAGATGTGTAATTTTCAGAGAAACTTCTGTATCTGACATGTATGTCTTTGGCAAGTTTGGAAAAAGTTGTTGCAGTCTGAGCTGCCCACAGAGGTGGATTACCTGAGGGAGACTCAAGGGGATGGATGCCTGATGTAACCAGCATGTGCAAACAGTAGAAAGGTGCTCGGTAGGTGTGTGTGTCTGTGTCTGAACAACACAAAGGTATCTATATCGGTGTAGTTTGTTTCTCTTGCACATCTTCTGGTATCCGTTGCGTTTTGCTGGCATTACTGGGCACAGCCCCTTTGCCTTGGTTGTTTTTTCCCCTCAGTTATCCTCAGGGTTCTCTTCCAGTTCTGAAAAACATCCAAATAAAACATTAAAGACCTGAGGATCTGGGGAGTATGAGAGTTGTTCTTGGTCCAACAGTAAATCATGGATCTGGGCTGTGAAGCCATGAGTTTTTGAGGAGGAAGGCCACGTTCCTGGAAAAGTGAAGATTTTTCTAGTAGGTTAATCCTACTCTGTTAGCGTAGTCGGCTCAGCTGCCTGGGCCAGGACTACTTCTGTGGAATGGGGTGAACATATACAGTGCATGTATCCACATATGCGTGTATCCACATCTGAATTATAATATTTACGTAATATTCTGCTTACACTGGAAATTTCTGTTAGCATGTCAGTGCCAACCCAAGGCTTGTGGGGGTTTTCTGATTTTTTTTTTTTTTTTTTTTTTTGTCTTTATCTTTTAGTATAGACAAAGTTGTACCAGTCATACCAAATCATACCAGATTTAGTGCGGCTATATTATAGTTTGTTCAACGAACTGCATAGATTAAAATTAAAAGTAAAACCCCACAAAAACATTGAAAATTCTTCTAATCCTTCCAGTCTTTACTAGGAGATTTTTGTTATGCAGTCACATCAACAAAACTAAATGTGGAATATCATTTTCCTTCTCCCTCAGCTGGATGGTTCATACATAAGAGATTATTGTCTTGAGTGTCTTGCAGCATTTTAATGCTCAGCAGAGCATATTCTCAGAGTGTTTGTAAGGGATGAGTAAATAAGAACCATCTTTCCTGTAGATAAAAACTTACTTCTTCTTGTTCTACTGCTCTTTTCTCTGCGAATTTATTTATTTAGTTGTTTCATATTGGAAAAATCTGGTTAAATTCAGTTACCACCTAAGAGAATTGCACTAGTGTGTAGCAGTAATTGTGATTTCTTGAAAATGAGATTAGTGCATGAGACCAATGCCAGCTATGCGGTCTTGGGCTATAAAGTCACCTAAGCATAAGATGCTTGCATCTAGACATGATTTGCATTGATCGTAGGCATGCAGAAACAGCACCACCGTTCTTTTTCATTTTCCATATTTTGCTTTTCTAATGAATTAAGCTCTGGTTTGGGTTGAATTTTCTATGAAGAGACGTTCTTTTCAGGAATATGGATGCTGAGCCAGATCACTGGGTAACCCTCATGTGACCGGTTTGTCCGTCATTGATATGGGCTGGATGCAGGCTGGTGTTTTGAAAGGGAAGAGCTCGGTGTCCTCTCTTCAGTTTCTTAGTGAAAACAAATTTCCACCACTTGCAAAAATGCATTTTATGTGGTTGATTTTGTCCAGACTCTATGCCTATATGAAGGAGAAAACATAAACCGACACTCAGGGTTGGTTGTTTTCTTTCATGCAATATACACTGGGTGTTTTTCCTTTGGGGTTAAACTGTGAAGCCTGTTGAAGCTATAGTTTAGTGGACAGGGGCTTTGACTTTCATGAGATGAGGTACAGTATGGTGTCATTCGAAGGTACTGCTGCTGTTTGGTCTTTCTGGGTGCTTTCTTTTGCTTGCATATCTCTCCCGCAACCTCTTTCCCTCAGACCTTTTTGGAGATCTCAAGAAAAGTTGAGGGAGTTGCTGACAATGAAGAAAATAGGGTAATCACAAGAAAGGGGATGTTGTCCTTGTTGTCCTGGAGTGCAGACAGCCCTGAGCTAGGTCAGCAGTCATCCTTAAGGCTTTTACTCCTCTGGGTACTTGAAGAAATCTTTAAAAGAAATCTGTATATCGTTTGCATTCATATATGGCAGTTTGTGGTTTGTTGTTTTTGTTTGTTTTTTTTTTTTTTTTAAGCAATCAAAGGAACGAAATGTTGTTGTTAAAGTGTTTGTTATGAAAGCAGAGGTCTTAAACCTGCTTTCTGTTAGACCTCAGTCCTTGAAAATATTTTAGGTTCCTGGCCAAAGTGTGTTTCCCCTTCTGCAAAGCTAAGCTTCAAATGCAAAGTTGAATCATTTTACCTTTGTGTTGATTTTCAGGGCATTAACAGCAATCCAGCATGGGGCATTTGAAGCACTCTACGTTCTTCAGTTTTTCTCAACACTAATTTTAACTGGGTTGAACCCTTGCAAGAGAGGAATTTTTTGCCCTGTATAAGGGCTCTGATGGACAAGTTCTGGCAGATTTGCTTGCAGCATAAGGAGTTCCTCCCTTTCTGCTATGGGTTCGTGACTGTTAGACTTGTCATAAACATTTTTCTGGTGGTTTTTGTCCCGCGATCAGTGAAAGCAGAATAGATGGCTTGCCAGTGGCGGTGTTGCACTAGCAAAAGCTTGTCCCTGCTGGCACAGCCTGACTGAAGTGCCATCAAGGTTTCAGGTCGGCAGTGAACCGATGCGCTGTCTGGTTGGAAGGGATGGTCCTGGACCCTTGTGTGCTCCTTGCTGTGCACTCCTATCTTGTCCTGCATGCTAGTGCTAGCGTTCGCCAGGCTGCTCATTGAGCTTCTGAGACTCTTTGACACCAGCAGAAAAATACTCGCCACCTCTTAGAGAGTAGGATTCAGCTCCCCAGAGTTGTTTGCTGTGGACTGTGCGAGTGCCAGAGGAGTCTATAGGGGAGCTGGTGGCCAGAGCAGGGTTGAGGGGGGGGAGCAGGCCTGTCCCTTCTCCCAGCAGAGCCAGCTGTGCTGCCCAGCTGTGCCCCCAGGACAGCCAGCTGAGCTGTGCTGCCAGTGGCTGTGAGGCTGCAGATGTGGCACGTGCCTTGTTTTGGTGTCTCTGCTTCTGGAGGGGTGCAGGGTAGGTGCTTGGGGACATCAACACCTTAGGCTGTCCCAGCTCACCCCTGCCCCCGGCTTGCCAAAGCCCTAAGACAAAGAAGGTTTTTGAACTGGAAAACAAAATGCCAAAACACTCTGGCAGTTCAGGTCTCCAGAACAGAGGCAGTGCCTAAATTGGAGGTTTCAGTCTTTATCTTTTCAAGCCCGTGGAAGTTAAGGTGACTGAACTTTCAGAACAGTCTCGGTAGCGTGTGTGATGGTTGCCCAACGTCTCCCAAATTAGGACGGTGGTCAATAGGCTCCCTGCTTTAACTTGTGGGAGGCACAGAAGACAGGCAGAAAGAATTGACGCTGTGCATTCTTCAGGCTACTAAATGGAGAATGATGATGGATAAGAAAATCCTTGCAGAGTTTCCTAAAAAGGAAGCTTGTCTGAAAATCCAGTGATTGTTATATATTTTCAGAAGATTTATGTGGCTGCATCAAGTTTAAATGTCAAAAAACTATTCAACAGTAAATGAAGAAAAAGTGCCGAAGAATCAGAGTAATAATTCATGCTTTATGAAGCCAAGCAGTTACCTCCTGCCTAGTTTAGAAAGAAACTTTCTCTGTAGATAGGGTTTGACAAACGACATGTCTTTACACGATTTAGAAAAAAGAAAAGTTAGAATTTTGGTCTATCACAGTAAGCAAAGACAGTAAGAGAAGACTGATGTTGGCCATTAAAAATGAGTAATTTCTGCAGGAAGAAATGGCCTCATCAGGGACTACAGCAAAGAAAAAGAGGTGTAGAAAATGGGACTGCAAACCAGACAAAACTATGAGAGAGTATATATATATTACGGAGTCATAGTCGGGAAGAACTACCTGGAAATATGTAGGAAATATATAATTTTTTTATGCAGCAGGTTTTACAGTAAATTTGCCTATTTTCTAGTAACTGAAATGCTCGGTCCATAGCAAGTTTTATTTTGAATAATCATGGAAAACAAAGTGATTGATTGTGGACAATGGCAAAGTGAAAGATGGGTAACAGTGATGGCAGTAGTATCAATGCTTATCACTCACATTCCACATAGAGATTGTCAAAAATAAGCATGAGCCCTTCCTTGCACTCTCATGAAATAGGAAGGTTTGGGGTCACGAGGAATTTATATCAGGACACGTCAGTTTTTTTGGGTTTGGTTTTTTGTTTTTTTGGTTTTTTTGGGGTTTTTTACTGGAATAACAAAGACTAGATTTCTAGCCTCTGACCCGGTGCGCAAGCAGTAGACCAGGTAATGGTTCTGATAATGCCGCTATGTGGACTGCTGATTCTGCCTCCAAACCTGGCATGTTATTTAGATAGATAAATCTGTGCTGCATTTTTGGCAATGAAATTGTTGTCACTGGTATAGTATGGGTGAAATTGGGATGCATTGAACTTAAATTTATGTTTTGCTTTTATTGCATCTTACTGAAGCATGAGTGGGTCCCTGATACTCTCTAAAAGGTATGATGGTTTCATATTCTGGTTGTTAATTTTTACCACTACTTAGCTCATTTTCTCCTTGAGGGCTTATTAGCAGGTTCTTCATTCAGTGACATCGTTGCCCTTTTTTAATCAACCTTCTAGAATTTAACATACGATGTTACGTATAAGGATGAGAACATTATTACTTCATTCTTTTCACTCTAGTAATTTTTATATTACAGTGAACACCCTGATTAAACATTTATCTGGAAAAGGCCATGATGAAAAGAAAACGTAATTAAATATAGGAACTAAATATTGAACTCCTGACTTGAGGCTGAACTGATAAATGAAATTAAATTTACATGGGGGAAAATAAGTATTGTAAAACTCATCCAGTATTGCATTTTAATGTTTTATTCAACTAGATCTACAAAGCAAGCTGCATATATCAACTATAGGAACTGATAATTTCTGAAGGTCTTATTTAGAGTCCGCTTATTGTAATTGTGTTATACTAGAGTTGCTTGGTCTTTGGAAAAAAAAAAAAAAAAAAAAAGAATCATCTGCATTTGAAATTCAAGCAGCACTGGTGCAGGAGGGTTGGGTACGGCACAATTTGGGTTTCCTAGTCAGATTTAAAAACCAAAGCAAACAAGAACCAGCGAAGCATTATACTTTATAAACAAGATTGCTAAAGAGAAATCAGCCTGCGTCCCTCATATAAATTCAGGTGTGAGAGCAGGTAGGCAAACATGGTGCTTGGTTACATCGAAGGTAGTGGGGCTGGACCGGGGCTTGCCTTTGAAGGCTGTGTGTATCTGCCCTCCCCACATGTGTGGTCAGACTTCTTGGCACTCACTGTAGCTGAATCAGGAAGACAGAATTGACTTTCCTGTTGGACTAATTATAGTTCTTTAAAGAGATTAATTAACCCTTCTTTTCCTACAAAGGGACTTTTTCAGTGAATCCCACGTCAGAGGGAGGCTGCAAAGAGTTACCTGCTGCTTGGGATTGCTTTCAGGGATCAGCAGAGGCAGTGCAATGATGCTTGCAGCCAGAGTCTCGTGTTGGGCAGATGTCTTGGTGACCAAACTGCATGTCCAATGTAGTGCTTCCAGAATTACACTGTGAGCCTGGAAATACTGCTGAATCCATGGCTGGTAGTGGATTTAGACATGTCCATGAGATACAGTTGCAAAACACAACCTATGGTTAAACATTTCGGGAAATTAAAAGCAATGTATATTTCTTGCTTTCTGCTTTATACTTTCCACAAAGTGCTTTTCATCTTCTATGTCTATAGCACAGTAAAATTACCTACTCCTTTCCTTCCTTCCTTCCTTATGTGTGCTGTGGGCCTGAGAACTGGTTGGTTATTTCTCTGACATGATGCTGTCTGGTTAGATATGGGATGTGTTTTGTCCCCTCAGAGTACTGAGCAGCTGACAGCCGTGGTAATTGGTACCTAAGCAATAGACCCTGTGAAGTGTGGGTGTTGGGGATGCAGACCTTCTCGCTGCTCTGCTTTGGTTTCTGAACCAGTCCCATGGGGAGAAGGGGCAGGGAGGATAATTTTCCCCCTAGCAGTACATTAATTATTGTGCCATCTGTGTGACTGAGGGCGTTGGCGGGATTTTTGGTATGATATCAGACAGCGGTGTGCTAGAAAGTGAACAATCACTAATCCAGTTCCTTTCCTTGGGACTAATTCACAACTAATGGCCGGCCGCTTTGGAAGGAAGGGAAGGCGAGTCCCTGGGCGGCTCAGCTCTCCCTCTGGCTGGGTTTTCAAAGCACAGGCCAGTGTGGGAATGAGCAGTGGTCTCTAAGGAATTCAGCTGAGGCTAATAGAAGTAAAATGTTATCTTGGCAGTGGGAACCAAGTGTGCAAAAAGATTCCCTAAAGCAATTCATCTTTATGTTTCCTTAGTGCCTGGCTCTTCTCTCCTGGCTTTTGATTAGCCGTGATTAACACAGCTGGGCACTCGACTCCCATGAGTTCCTCTGACAGAACCAGGATGCTCTGCGTCCGTGGAGGATGAGAGGCCTGAGCAGCTTGGTGCTCTCCATGTCCCTCATCCGCCTGCTCCACCGCATCTGCAGTCCCCGAGCTGTGAAACTCCTCTGTGTCGGGTTCTGCCTCATTGATGTGAATGTGGTTTTCAGTCACTTGACGTGGTTTCCCTCTGGAAATCTTTGTGCCCAGTTGATGTTCTGATGGACGGCCTTTAAGGTGAAGTGTTTTAAGTATGTACGTATGCATCTTTGGTTTTGCAGTCAGATAGAGAGCTAGGTGGCATTTTTCATACAGCCCTGACTTGATTTTGTGGCACCTACCTTGGGAAGGGGCTGGGACTGACGTTCACAGCCTGGCCCCTTGTTTCCATAGGAGAAAGCAGACAGCTGGGAGTGGACATGAACAGTCATGGCAGAGAGTCAGCATGAGCAAGGATTTTGAAATTTGGCTTTTTGAACGAAGGGTGGGTATGCAGATGTGACCCCAGTACTGTGATGCCATACAGACTTACGCATGCCTGGTTCTCTGTTCACGTAAATGCCTTTTTTGGGTGGAACAGGATGAAGAAAGCACAACCCTTTTTTTCTTAGCTTCTTGTAATTTCATTTGTTCTGGTGCCTGGGAGTTCATTTACAGATCTTATCACCAATTCTTCTATCAATGCCAATTTACTTATGAAATTTAATAATGCTGTCACTCAGCAAAAGGTACTGGAGAAATATTTTCAGTGCTTTGCAAATGTTGAAAGCATAAAACCTGAAAATACTTGAAAGGAGAATCAGTCCTATAACAATTTTACATGTGCTTCTCTGTGCTTGCTTGTTAGTCTGTGAAGTTGGCATCCACCCTTATGAAGTGCTTTGAGATTGTGGGATGAAAAAATGTTGTTGTCTCCACCTGTGAAGCATGGTGGCTCTGAGCCCCAGTTTGGAAAAGGGAAATGTGGCAGTTCAGGTGGCTTCTGCTGAGATGTTGAACTAGTAAAATGGAGATCTTCAGTATGCAGCAGGTATTCAAACCTACTCACTGGTGCTGGCCCCTAGGTCTGTGACTGGAAGGCCCAGGGACAAACTAGTCATGGGTCATTTTTGATGCTAGGAGATTTGTTTAGAGCACCTGCAAATTTTACATACTCACTAGATGTATTTTTTTTGCCATGTGCAGTTCTGACAGTGTCCTGCTACCTGTCTAGCTTGCTCACAAAGTGCAACGAGTGCTTTGTTTAGTTGGGAGGCAACAGCACACACATTTACCAGCATCGATATGAGTTTCGGCACTTGTCAAAACGAACAGTGGAAATAAGTAAGAGCAGTATGTATCTGTGCCTCGGTGAGCCAAGCCCCGGAGGTGGACAGCTCGGGGGAAGTACTTCCCAACTCCTGCTCAACTGCTGTAGCACACACTGCGTATAAAACATGGTCTGTCCGAGACACCTGCAATGGCTTTGGCAGAACAAAATGGCAGGAGCATTAATCTGTCCAGTTCTTCCAATTTATGGATTTCATTGTAGTTGTCAGTGTCACCTTAGTGGAGGTTTGTAAATGCAGGATTTCATTTACCTGCCAATTTTAATCGATTTTAAGTAATACAATTCTGATTTGCTATAAACTAGCAAAGTTACCCCCTTATAGGCTTCAGGAACCTCCAGCTTGTTCAGTGTGGTTTTTTTTCCCCTCCCATCATGCAAACAGACTTGTCATTTGCTCATTTATCTAGAAGATCTTAATTACACTTTGCACACATGATGGTGTTTGAGCAGCAATATCTGTGAGAAACTGTTAGGAGAAATGAATGTGAGAAGTGGTTTTCTGACCATGAGAATAAAATTTCTTACCACCTTCTTTTTAAAAGTGGCAGAAATTAGAGATTCTAAAATAAACTCTGGGCAGAGGTGTGCAAAGACATCACCAGCAAGAGAAGACTCTAATTTAGGGTATAACTCTTGACTTCTTAGCAGCACAGACTTTTTAAATAGTGCAGTATGTGGTGGTTTGAACTGAAGTAATCATTCTGGGAGCTGGATAACATTGATAGTTTTTGTAAATCCGTCCTGGATAGCTCTAAAGGTTTTCTCTTGTTTTAAAGCTATGTGATCTTTAATATATACATTTCTTAATCTCCCTTTCATTACATTGTTTCTAAATTTCCAGTCGAGGCTTGTGGGGACAGCACTGTGAATTGTACGCATGCTGGGAAGACTGCTTCATCTTCATGACAGGTCATGCAATTTATTTTTTTTTTTAAGATGAGGTGTGTGACAGTTCCTGAAGGCATGAAAACTGAGTCATGTTTCATGATAATAGCAAGAGAGCATCTCGCTGTCTGCCCTGAGTTACAGCGCGCAGGTGCTGCTGACACACGTAATGCTGATAATTAACGGGGCTGCATTCAGTAAGCAAGACAGGTCTGAGTTCAGTCTGTATGCATGGTGAACTTTCCTTACGCTCTGCATTTCAGGACTTGGCTTTCAGTGGTAGCCCTAAATCTGGCTATGCTGTACTTTTGTCCTTTTTTAAAAACAAATGTAATTCTTTGTATGTAATTAAAAAACCCTAACTTGTTGCAGCGGGTAGGTAGTCTGCCTTTTATTTCTCTGGTTACTTCTGCTGTATCATATACCAAGGATGAATCTTTTTCAAGTGACATTGCTCTGGAAAAGTGGAGTCTGTATCTCTGTGAATGTAGCCAGGAGGAAGGCTGCAGAGGGTGGTGGTCATCAGAGAGCTTGTATGTTTGAGTACCTACAAGCTCTCATGCTTGTCACAAATGAGGGAGAACACAGTATTTATTCCTCTTTGCTTTCCAATATTTGTCACTGATTTGTCTTTAGAAATCATAATTCTTCCCTGCAAAATTGTAGCTCCCTGGGCCTCTTCCTCTCCCATGCTATCCTAGCCTTCAGGAAGCTTAGCAGGAAGGATCAGTTTGAAATTAATTGTCAGGAGAGAAAGAGAAAGTAGCTGAACTTGGTCAATAAGAAAGACGCAGCAGGTTGCAAAGATGGAAAGATGGATTTGCACAGCAAAGGATATGTTGGCTTGGGATTGAACATAACTGTGCATATCCAGCCTGAGTCGAGTGCGACTGGAAGCTGACTGATGACGTCCAATGGTGATTTACTTCCCCCCTTATCTCTGTTAAACACTGCTTAGCAAACTCAGAGTGCATTGCGGCCAACTTTTGCTCTCTTAATACAGCAAGCTGAATGAAAGCTGGAGTCAGATAGCCTTCCGGTGAAAAACTGCAAAAAGGCTGGCATGTTATCAGTTGTCATATCCTACAAGAGCAAGCTGTGTTGTGTGGTACTTCCATTATCTGGGGAGCGGGAAACAGAGCGGGCTGGTGGAGTTGGGTGCAACCGTTTAGAAATGTGATTTGTGCGTTTCTTTCTTCACAGAAACCTGCCTAAAGTATTTCCTGAGGCTTTTCTCAGAATCTGTGTCAGTGCAGCAAGTTAGCTAGTGGCAACTCTGTCTTGGAGAGTAGAAATTTAGAATGATGACACTGTAATATCTTTATAAGATGACCTAGATTAGAAATGTCTTGTTCTTGGTTTGCAGAAATCTGTTCAAATATTTAATATGACTTGGAGCTGGGTTTTTTCTTTTTCTTTTTTTTTTTTTTTTTTCCCCTCCTGTAGAGACAGAAGTAAAATTCAAGTGAGAAATACTTAAAATGCCTCTAGGACCCAAACAGTTTCAGGAACAGGGGAACTGGAGTTAAAATACATCAGAAACATGCAGTCTGCACCCATGATTTACATACTGCTATGGCATGGAAAGGGATGAGAGATTTCCTGTGTTTCACTCTGCTGCTTATGGTTGTATGGATTTAATCTTTTAAATTTCACAAGATGTCCAGCTTACAAGTTAGAAGTCTGAATTAGGTTATAAATGAGACCACTGAAAATCCAGATTGCCTTGCTTAAAGCATGTAGCAGGATTACTCCTTCCCGTTGAGGCCTGGAGGAGCAGGACCAGTGCAGTCCCAGCTTTGGTCTGGTCAGATCTGAAGTCTAGACTGCAGAGCTGGCTAGTCCAAAGCAGGAGGGCAGGGCGCTGTGGGCGGCTTGTCCTCACGAGGAAGACTTTGATGCTTTTCTCTCCCCTCTCTCTTGTTACTGTCTCAAGATTCTGCCTGTGTTTAAACAGCCTGAAATCATCTGCACAGGCATCTTACTGGGATGGAGAAGGGTACATCCACCTTTTTTGCTAACATCACCGTACTCCCATGGCTTAAAGCTCTCTGCCAACCATTGTTTTAGCTCAGTGCATTGGGACTGAATTCCCCTTGGGCAAGTCCCATTTACAGTGTAGTTTCAGTTGGTTGATGAGACCTTGCAGATAGTGTAGAGAAACTGTCATCCTACTCATTTTACCCCAGAAGAGAAGGGAATCTGGAGCCTATGTGAAGTGGCTGCAAGCAGAAGAGTCCTGTACTTCCCCATGCAAAACTCTGAGTTGGGCAGACTTTTGGGAACAGGCTGCTTCCTTTTTCTTCTTTCCTTTTTTAAATTTTTTTTTTTTTTAACTCCTTGCAATCATGGTGAATTAAGATGATGAGATGGCACAACCTTTCTCACCCGTCTGAAAACTTTCCCATCCTTCTGAAAGATTGTACAGCTTCATATGTTGAGGGTGGGGTTTTTAAAAGCATCAAGCGTTGCTGTCGGTCTCTTGGCATAGTTTGAAAGGTTTGCCATCAACTTGAATGCAGACAGAGTTAGGTGGCCCTTAAATGCATTTTGTTTATCCTATCCTGAAAATCTAAGGTCTGTGACACGGCAAGACTGTGCTTTCCTACATACTCTTCTGAAGTGTTGGGTAGCCAGTGAGTGGTGAGCTACATGTAGCAGTGTAAACAAGACGTCAGAGAAGGAGACGTACAGGTCTTGAATTATGATCATCACCATAAAAAGCAGGCAAGAGCTTCACAAGAACTAAGGGGAGGAGGCTGTGAGATGCAGAGAGATTTGCTTTGTTTAGCAGAGCAGCAGGGTGGCCTGAGAATGGACAAACCAGACAACAAAATAGGACAGTGGTTTACCAAACCAGTTCCTTCAAAAAGAGTTGAGCAAGTGAAGAGCAAGTCTGGGCCTAGCTTAGATGCTCTCAGCTCTCGCTAGCTTCTGATGCTTTACTTGAGTCACTTGTAAAGAATTATGAAAATTAACGGAGATGATTGCCAATCTAGTTCCACAGACTTTGGTTTGACATTTACATGGGATTTAGAAGGGAAACTGTAAGGTCAATACCTCCTTCTTCTTGTGTTCATATAAGGGGTTCATCTCCCATAGCATGATCCTAGAAGGACATCTCCTCTCCAAAGAAGGCATCTTGAGTAACTAGTGGCAGTGCAGACATGTTCCCTGTGCTCTCCCTGAAACATATCCTCTTCTCTGATGGGCAGAACAACTTGAAGAGCTCCCTGTTAAAAGGAAATGTTCAAATACTGCAGGGATCTGCAGTGGTGTGGCCAAGGAATCATAAAAGAATGGTAAAGTCAGACTGGCTTGGGAAATCCTCTGTTTTGTTTTGGTTTTATCATTTAGCTAGGTTACTGTAATTCAGCTTTCCTGATCTCATTAGGCAGTTGATCAAGCTGTCATCAGCTCTTTCTGCTGTTGTCATTAGAGAAGGGTTGAGAATAACGCCCTGCTTACCAGCACAGACAAAAATGAATGTAAAGCACATTGCCACTGCCTTGACAACAAGCAGTTACATGTGTTAGCTGATTAAGTGGTGGTGGGTTGCTTTTTGTTTTGTAGTAAGGTTGCATATTTACTGGGCTGATTTTAACAAGACTAGTACAGGAATATTTACAAAAGAACTGAGAGGAGAGTCTTTAGAGACTTAAGATACAGATTTGTTGTTTTTTCATATAAAACCTCTGTTTAAGAAAAAATAACACTATTTTTTTTCAAACCTTAACGTATTCCTTTCTGCAAGCGTTCCTTTTGGCATCAGACTCGTGATGCATGACAGAATAATGGAGAATAGTAAGATTTTCACGTTTGAAGTGGAACAGTTCATGGAAAATGAGAGGCTGAAGTGTTAGGCTATGCAAGTTTAAACTCTCTTTCAGCTTTAATAAGCTATGGCCTCTCTAGCAAAATAAAAAATGGGGTTTGAATTACAAATGGCACCTGCAATTTGGGATTAAAAAGGGTTTTATAAAAACTGGCTTCTTTTTTTTTTTTTTTTCTTTTTTCTTTTTTTTTTGCCCTCTCCCCTCTCTGGCTTGCCTGAGCACTTTGTGTTGCAGAGGGGCATCGCAAATGGACTGCGCTCTTTCCCTCTCCTGTGTTCCCTTTTGTTCACTTGATGATTCTTTGCCTTCCTCTGTTGCAAGGAGGCTTTTATGAGCCTCTGTTTGGAAACCAGTGGGGCTTGTCTTGACCTCGGTGGGACGGTAACTCTGTGGCTGAGCACCCCCACACTGAGCCTTTGTTTCCAGAAAAGAAAGCTCCGTTTGGGCAACGATTATCCCAGGCCAGAGGGGATCAATGTGTCTAGATGTGATATGGACAGAGAGGGGGTCTCTAACGTAGCTGGGCTCTGTCTGACTGCAAACCTTAGCACTTGACTTGTATAGCAGGAAGATTTGTATCCTACTTCCTCAGCTGATGAGAATGCGTACACTCATACTTCTGGCTGATGCTTCTCATTCAAGATTATTTTTTCTCAGATATGGAGATGTATTTAATGCATGGGATTGTGTGTGATGAAGGGAGGATCCACACCGACTCCCTAAACTGTGACAGTAGTCTCAGAGACATCTTGCAGCCTTTCCAGAGGGTATCCAGACAAAGGTATTCATAACTTGTGATGGTAATTTGTTGGAAGAAAGAGTGTAATAGCTCATTACAGCTCTCAGGCTCATCTTTCAGTTTAATTTGGGTCTGTACAAAGTCATTTTGAAGCTGCTGGATTTGTCACAGTCAGATGCATCATGCTTGGAAGATCCTGAACTGGTTTCTGAAGTGAAGCCAATTTTGAAACCTTTTTAAATTTCTGTTTCATTTCTTTGGCCTAGCTACTTGACATTGCATTCATCAGTAAAGCTTGATTTTTACTCTTTTTTCCTGTCAGCTTCAGTAGTTTGGTTGATGATGAGTACAAGGATATTATCAGGGTATGTTGAATCAAGCTAACTTCGCTAATCTGTTCCAGATTCAAAATAGAGGTAAAACATCTGCTTCGGTTGTTCAGCGGAGCTCCATGCCAACTGTAGCATGCCTAATGCAAAGAAAGAGATGAAATGCTGTTATGGACTGATCTGCATGTTCACACGTAGTTACTCTGCTATTAATGGAAATAACACTGTCATCAGCCTCAGTAGTTAAACATTTTTAATCTGAATTTTATACTAGCTATGCAGAAGGCAAATGCCAGAGACTAAAATCTGCAAAGGATTTTACTATTTTATGAAAACAGTAATAGGCCAGGTTGGATGGGGCTTTGAGCAACCTGGTCTAGTGGAAGGTGGCTCTGCCCATGGCAGGGGGCTTGGAACCAGATGACCTTTAAAGGTCCTTTCCAACCCAAACCGTTCTATGATTCTATGATAACTGACCACAATGGTCTTCAAAAGCACTGTGAGCTCCATGACCCTCTAAGAGAAATCAGGAAACATAAACATTAGTGTTTAATGTCTTTTAAAGTATATTTGACACCTGCTACATATAAGAAAGTAAGTTGGGAGATTTTCTGAGTTTTTCTGGAGCTGGCAGGAGGACAGCTGTTGGGATGGCACTCGTTCACCAGCAGAATGAGCTGCATTGCAGTACCTAGGAGACAAGCGGTGGGGAGGCTTTGTGTGTGATGTGCAACGCAAGAGGAAGTTACTTGAACCTGAGCAAGATCCACCTGTAATATAATGGTAAGACTGAGCAAGTTGGATGTTTTGAATTTTGCGCAAGTCCCTAAAATGTCTTGTCCCTCCCTTATGTCACTTTCATGACCTCAGAGGTTTGCTGTTGTCTGGGGCTTAGTTTAGACACCAGTGACAGCAGGACCTTGGAAGTGTTGCAGATCATTGCTAAGAGGAAGGTGAGATTCAGGAACATGTGAGATTGTGACTGCAAAATATATCTGTCCTTAACGGAAACTCGGTGTGTGAACTCACGTGAAGAAAACCATAGCTGTAATTAGCTTCTGACGAGTGAATGAAACAGGGTCTGAAAGTTCTGCTGGGGTCATGCCATGCGTTAGTGTGTTTCTACCCAAAGGCACTAGACTTGCCTTGAACTTTTGGAAATATATATATTTTTATTGATTTCTACAGAAATTTCTCTAGCACCATGTGCCACACTATTTAAGTAATTGCCCCTTTTATGGTCTAATACCTAGCTGAAATGCTAGAAAATGCATGTTCTCCACTTTTTATTGGAAATGCAGTCTACTGTAGCTTATCCTTTTTGCCTTAAGCTTTGTATTTATATAAGTGTGGTGTGAATTTTGTTTGGGCTCTTTTGTTTTCCTGTGTTCAATCCCTTGCCTACTGAAGCCTGCAGAAAAGAATCCCTTTGACTTTCAGTGATCGTTGGACTAGAGCTGTTTTTGAAACGATGGTCTTCTGCAGTTCACTGTTTGTAGCTCAGCCGAATTGGTAACCAACGTCCTGGTTTGTGCTGCCTTTAATGGAACAGAAATGCATCCTCCTTGTGTGCAGCCATTCAAGCTCTGTATGTCTCGGACGTAGAAAACAGATGATTTCTTTTAGTAACAACCTTTTACATATTGCAAATTGTTCCCTTTAAATTTTCTTCTGTGTAGGCTGAATAGCTCCGATCTGTTTAGATTTTCCCTGTAAATCATGTTTTAGAGCTCTGTTTTGGTCTTCAAGTCAAGTGGTGCCCCAAACTAAACGTCTCACTCCAGTCACAGCCTAAGCAGTACTGAGCAGCGTGGAAGGACTACTGTGTGTTTTGCAAGCCGTATTCCTATTTTAAGGTCTCTTCTTCTTTCTTGACATTGTTCAGTTACGTTCAGTTAGTAAACTGCAGTCCCAAATTCTTTGTTGTACAAAACTGCCACGTAACAACTCTGGATTTCTTGCCAACATGCGTGCTGTGTTCTCCTCTATACTGAACAGTGTCCTTGTCTCCCTCCAGCCCAGTTGTTTGTATAATTTGTCGGGGTGGTTGTAAATTCTGATCCTGCCCTCTAATGTCCTTGTAGTTGCTTGTAGTTCAGAAGTATCTGCAAATTTATTAGGGTGCTCTGTTTCATAGCTGCCTTCTTTGTGTGTACATTAATATAAAACAGACCCTGTTAACCAGCAGAAGGTCCTAATCTTACCGAGTATAGATCTCGCAGGATTAGATGCCGCTTTATAGTTCTCTCAATCAGGATTAATTTTCTAAAACTGAAAGGATTTTTATTAAAGTGTATGATGAGTATCAACGCGTGCCACGTATATCAGATATAGCACTTAATTACAGGACAGATAGAGGTTCCGTGGACTATTGCTCTGTACCGTTGAATGTTCAGGATGCGAGACGAAAGGCAGGTCTTGCTGCTGCACTGAAGGAGGAATGTGAAAAGGTTGCTTAAACCAGCTGCAGCGTATGTAGAGGTCCTTGCTCATGCTTACCTCGCTAAGGAAGAGAGCGGTAAGTCATGGTTTCATAAGTGATAAACTGAAGGAAGATAAACTTGCAACATTTCCGTTTCTCTCCTTTTTTTTTTTTTCTTTTTTTTCCTACTTGGTTGCCATTGCTGCTGGTACAGTCGGGTGAAGGCAGGATGTCAGCAGTCTCTGGAGGGTAAGGGGCCACTGAACGGAGGACACCTGCCAGTTTAGGTGGACAGCTGCAGCCAGCACGAGCCTGTTTGCTCCCCAGAGCATTCCCCACTGCGTACAGAATTGGTTTTAATCATCTTTTTTTTTAACTTGTGGAATTCAACACCTATGCAATTGGTCAAAAAAAAATAAAAAATTGCTGGTGTGGTTGAAATGTGTTTGAAGACAAGCGAGCAGGAAATGAAGCTTTTGGTAGGGCTGATGTTTTTCAAGTGAGCTTCTCCTCTAACTGCTTTATTCTTAAATCTCTAGGAAGGAGCAAACCCGTCACCAGGGTCGCTGTTGCTCTGCCCTGCTGCTAGCCATTTTATTTCTCTCGAGGTTTGTAACCTCATGCTGCCTGGCCGCCTCTCAGCCATGCTTCTGGCGGGGAGAAAGCGCAGGGCTCTTCTGAAAGCAGGTGGTGTAGTGTGGCACAGTGCCTCTTGCTTGGGAGTTCACTTAAACTGATTTACACCAGCAGGAATTTATGCCCCCAGGGATTTTACTCTCTGCTATCCTGTTGTTCAGAAACACAACCTTGGTGCCAGGCCTTCTTCCCTACTCCTGCCTAGATGATAGATAGATTATGGGGGAGGGGGGGCAAAAAAAAGAAGGGGGGTAAAAAAAAAGGCAAAGGCTCTGGGAGTCAAAATATCGACGTGACAAGAAGTACTCAAATGGATTAGTAGTGCAGCACTCACTGCTGGGAATGTATAAAAAGAATTGGATCCTTTTTTTGGTAGTGCCATTACAATCCCATGACTGTTATTTAATGGTGTCATTGATGTGTCTGTTGTGAGATATTATACGACACACATTTTATATCAAGACAAAACCCCAAGAAACTTTGAACAAACAAATTCAAGAGGACAAGAAAAATTCAGGATACCATTAGATCGATTATCCTCAATCTTTGTAGATATTCCAACAAATCTTATTATGCTGTCTGCAACAGACATTTCTCCACTAAAATGTGTGACAAATGCTGGTGAATATAACAAATGTTATGCTACTATGTTTATTTTTGTCTCCTTTAAAAAATGCTTTCTTGTTTTAACTAGTCTGCAGCATGCTGAGTCTTTGTCTCCACTTGATTAATGTAACTTCAAGACAGTATTTATTAACTAATTTTCTGATATGATCTGCAGGCAGTTAAAGCACACACACCCCCAACCCCTAATGCCAAAACCAAAACCCACCACTTAAATCGAGGCCAGTGGACAGCCTCCAGTAATAAGAATGAAGGAAAGGACACTAGGCAAGCTGAACTAAACTGGCTTAGCTCTTTTCCTTTTTAGAAGTGATCTAAATTTAACATGTCACGGGTTATTTCGGTGCCTTTAACTGATAAGTTTAACAAAACATAGGCCGCTCACAGCGCGTTTGGTGTGTAGAGGAATTTCAGGATTCCAGGAACGGCAGGATGTAACCTTCGCTTCACCTGGAAACATAAGCAATTCTTGGGGCAGTTGATAGGCTTCGTAAGGAAAAATGGGAGGCAGCCAAAATCTGGAGCCAAGCTAACAGCCAGAAATAGATCTGCCGAGAGGCTTGTTTTGCACCGTCCGGAATGGCCTATCAGAAATTGTGTGAACAGAAATACCGGGCTTGATCCAGCATTGCACAAGCAGAATCAATCCTGACTTTTCCTTTTTAAGTATCATGAAAGCTTGACTAAAACGTTGTGTTAAAGTTTCAGCTGTCTCGATATGTTGTAACACTTTTTCACTGGATAGTTTTCATTTTGCTTATGGTTTTCTTTCTTTCTCACTTGCTTGAAATGGAAGTGTGCATTCGGTAGAGTATATTTGCAATTAAAGGTGTTCAAGTGTGCATCACCTAAGAACTCCAGCTTCCCTGCTCCAGCAGCGTGGAAATGGGGCAGCAGAGAGAGAGGCAAAGGTTTAAATCTCTTGGAGAAGGGGAGTAGAGGAGGGGAAAGGGCCGGGCACAGAGAGGACCAGAACGAGAGGGTGCAGGGGGTGGTGTGGAGGCAGGGGTGGGAAGCAGGTTGATTCTCGTTACTTCACAAGCAGTGTGCTTATGGGAAAGTGAACTGAAGTCTATTCTGGTTTGCACATCACTTACTAAATGATTAACTGTGATTATGTTTAATTATAGAATCAGATCTGTTGCCTTGTCCGTCTGGCTGGAGATGCGGAGTTTTGTGGGTGGGGTGTCAGCGAAAGCTGTAGGGGTCCTGCTGACTGGAAGCAGAGAGCCCGAAGCCCGTGGGAGCCCAGCCTGGGTTTCCAGTCCCAAGCCCAGTTGCAAAGACAAACTGGTATGGAGGGGGAATAATTTAAAAGGAGGTGATGCAGGATGTGTTGTGACGGCCCTGCTCTCTTTTCAGAATCAAGCCATGCCCTAAGCAGTTTGTGTTGTGCTTTTCCAAACATAGCGTAAGCAATGTTCAAAGCAAGAGCCTTAATAGCAGGTGTTTTTCAGCTTGTCATTGGACAATCTTGTTTCAGGCATCTTTACTGCTACTACTTCAACCCTTTGCCAGTGATCATACCTTTTTTTTTTTTTTTTTTTTTTTTTTTTTTTTTCTTCTCCTAATGATGTACAGTAGCTGCAATGAAGGAGACCTTGTAGTTTCGGAAAAAAACAATTGTTCACCTAAAAGCTGATGATTTGATTTCTCCATCCTCAAGATGCAGAAGGGTGTTTTGTTAGGCCTGCATTTCCAGCCTCTAAACCTGATCAGTACTGGACACCAGGCACCTGGCCAAATTCAGCCGGAGGGGTGGGAGTGCTCCCAGGACGCAGGCCCTCCCGTGGGCCATGCTGCCTGGAGGCTTCGCAGGCTGCACAAGCTGCCCGGCTGTCCAGCAGAGTAAGGTTGGAGCTGCTCTATTTCTGACACTGTTCGGTAGCTTGTGATTAATTGTCATCGAGCTAGCAATGTATACCAGTGATTAAATTCAGGTTTTATTAATGCCACCAGCAATGGCGATATCTGATGATCATGTTAGAATCGCCATATTCCAACTATTTCTGCACCAAATATTTCTGGAAATATTCAAGTCTTCATTTGTGAAGCCACTATGGGAAAGGCTGAATGCATGCCTAAGTGGGAACTACCTACAGACCACTTTAGCATAACATGAATTATTCAGACATTTGTGAACAATTACTTAAAATCGGGAACCACTTATGCATTACTGAGCATTTAACTAGTCATTGGGAGGGGGGAGAAAGCACTGAATACAGAACTGGCGTTGTTTGTAACACACTGAACATCTTTGCAGACATCCTCTCCTGATGCCGTTGATGCTGTTCAGTACCCGTCCCTTAGGGTTAGACCATACCGGTAGCCGTAGGTGTGCACTGGGCTATTTTCGCATTTGGCCACCGAGCATTTCTTTGGGTTTTGATGAAGTTGCCATTCACCATTTGAACTGGCAGATCGGAGGGACAGGCTTTTAGGCACTGAGGCTGTGGGCAGGTTCAGGAGATGCTGGGTTGTCCAGGCAAACGCAGACACCTGCCTCCAGCTCCTCTTGCTTTAAAAAGTTTAGGTACAAAGTTGCTCTTGATGCTAAACATATGCTCTAGTTACAGTTTCTAGATACGTTTTTTCCTAATCTTGGGAGAGAGTAACAACAAATGAAGCAGTGATTGATTCTCCACAGCTCCCGGAGTACGATTCCTGTGTGCCCTGCGCCATCGGCGCTAAACTCCTTTTTATGGTCTGAAGGATGAATGCAGCCTGAGGTTTTGGAGAAGCTAAATAGAAAGAGGCTGCTATAAATGACATGGAGAGAAACGGGGAGCCATTACAGGAAAAACTAACACTTCTTGCAATGAAAGTTAAATGCCCAGCACATCCCTCTGAGCAACTTAGAGCACAGCGTGGCAGCGAGTTATAAAGTCATTGGTCTGGGGAAAGTGTCAGAGCACAGTTCTTTTGTGTCCTTTAAACAGTAGCCTAAAAACAACACTAAGATCTCTTGAAGTTTGTAAGAACCATCGACTCAGAGCTTTTCTTAATTTCAGGAGTGTTGATTTGTGTTTTGTTGAATACCTCTGTGTGTCATGTAAGTTTGTTGGCCCTTGAGCATGGAAACACAGTGGAACAAATTGAAATAAGTAGCAACGTGTAGGCATACATGCTGCCCTTTCTGCAGTGGATTATGTGCAGTCCTTATAAATAATTGGGCTAGTCTGCAAAAAATGGAAGGACATAAGAAGGTAGAATTAAATTAACTGAAAAACTTTTTTCCTGCCGTATTTGAAATATTGAAGTATACAGGGTATTTATTGATCTGGTCAGTATAAATGTCCCAGGTATGTACATTTGCTCACCTAACAGTGCTGTCAGTTTGCCATAGTGCTTCTAGAGGACCGGTACACCCTATTTATGGATTTGATTCTCTCCACTGGCCTTTCAGTAGCTTTGACAAGTATTCCTTAGGAGTCGCTCAGTAAAAATCTGTAATTGCTCTGAAACACCCCTTAGCAACCATCCAAGGACATTCTTCCCAACTACCAGCTCTGTGAAAGTACTTTGCTATAAGAAACCAGTATATAGGCATTCCAATAACAGAAACGCAATCTTTGAAACGATAACAAATTAAGAGTAAACTTCTCTCTGTATTTACCCAGCAATTAATTCTTAAAGCACAGTAAAAGGCTAACCACTGATGCAAGTGAAATAGACTGCAAGGCCTGTTAAAAATGATTAGTGTTGAAAAATTTCTGTACACAGAACTGTATAAATACTAAGCACCAGGGAAATGCACTCTAAGAATGAAGAGAAATCCAGTTAATGACTGCTCACTCATACAGACTTAAGTTAAAACAGCATTTCAGGTATTCATGTGTTGTACGCTTGGAGGGAGAAAGTCCTAAATTAAAATTAGGAAGAGGAGTAGTCTTTGTGCTGTGACCAGTGGAAGGAAATAGATGTGACATTGCAGACAACCTTGTAATCTTGATTAATGGGAGTACCTGCAGAAAAAAAAAGAGGTGTTTGGCAAAACACTGACAAAATCAATACCACTTCGAAATGATTATGTGTCTTGCTACGTTGTCTTGCTAGTTAAAGAGAAATGAGTACACGGACATATCCAGCAACTTGATGTAATGCAATTAGAAGAAGTAAAGGATCAATATGTAACTTCTTTTCACTCACAAGACCGTATGATAGTATGTTACATCAAATCAGCATGGGAATTGATCATCCTTTCCCTACCTGCCTCCAGGTCCTGTCAAATGAAAATCTGGCTTAAATAAGTCCTTGTTAGTGAGTCAAGATATCTAAAATCAAGAAAAAATATTTAATAAATGTCACAGTAACTCGACCAAAATACTAACTGGTTTACTAGGAGCTTCAGCACCCACTTTGGACATAGTAATTAAAGTGATACTTGAGACAGTCCACTTAGATGCTTCATCTCATGGGATTCAGAGTCCTGCAAATGCCGCTTGGTAATAGTCTTGGCTTTCCTCTGTGCTGTCACATCTATTGAGGAGAATTTCCCAAGGCTGGATTTTTTCTGCCGATGTTGCTTGTCGGCTCCGTGGATGCCAGCTGAGGCACAGGACATTCTTCCATGTGGGTTTAAGCTCTCCGTTGCTGAAATAATCATTGTGCCTTCAGTTCAATGAGCTAATTTTACCTGGTGGAGTGAAGTCCAGCTTGCGATTGGCCCGTATGCAGTAAAGATAGGGATATGTTCCAACATTGGAAGATGTCTGCAGATAAAAAATTTTATTTTTACTATAATGCTCATTATACTCTAATAAAACTTGTTGATGAGTTTTGTACTTATAATGGTAACTCTGTAGAAAAAGTAACATGGAAAGTTTTTTTTGTTATCTGCTGGTGTATATTTTCAGGAAAAAAATGTGAACACTCCCAACTGAAACTCTCTTTAAGAATTTGGAAGCTCCGGAGGGCTGAGCTGATGAAACAGTTGTTCATCATTCCAAAACCTGCACTCTTGTGTAATTCTGATAATAGTTATACATAACCTGCTCTATGCTTTCTTTTTGGTTGGTTTTTTTTTTCCCCTTCATTCTGAGTGTTTAACAACTGCTGAATTTGAAGAATTTTAAAGCAAAATATTTGTTAGTGAAATAACCCATTAATGATGTTGTCACAGGTTTTAGAAATTATTTCCAAAAATATACTGTATCCTTCTTCGATAATTAGGAAGTGTCATTATCTGCCCTTTAGGAATTTAAAAAAAAAAAAAAAAAAAAGTTGTTTAAAGTTGAAGTCATTCATGCATGAACATGGTTATCACTGAAGATCGAGAAAGTAATCTGTTCAGGTCATTGGACATCCATCATCAACACGTACATAACTGCACAAGCTCCATTTCATCACTGTCAGCTGCTGAACGGAGCAGTACTTTTTCCATCGTGCTGATGGATGCGAATGCACATTCTCAGCTCTGACCTCAAATTGCAGCAACAACACTGCAACATACTTCTGACATATTTTTCCTAAACAGGTCATTATACATGACTGTGCATCTTACACAGAAACGCGTCTTAATATTTAATAAAATTTCATTAACAAGAATGTGTTTCTCACTTCAAAACTAATATCTTTGATAATGAAGTAAAGTAATGAAATAGTGAATTAGAAAAATGGCCAATTGGAGAAAGCTGCACAGCAGTGACTCAAGATGGATATTAGCCTGTACTGGTTTTATCTGTTCTTTCCAGTTCACAGGCTCTGATCATTCTCTGTTATCTCTGTCTCTTGCTGTTACAATTAGCAGTGATAGATTCTATTGTAATTAATTTATAAAAAGTAAAGCTCATGGAAAAAAGGGCTGAAGGCTTTTGCAAATGGGTATGTGGCAGCAATCTCCTGTCAGCAAAGGTTATGTATATCAGCAGTGTGAGACTTACATCCTGCTTCAGAGGCACAATAAATACAGGGTTTTGATATAAGGAACTGCATGTAGATATGACTGTGGTATGGTGGACAAAAATTGAGATCAGGATCTTGTATATATGTTACAGGTCTAAAGAACGCAGTGTTATTTTCAGTCTGCTTTCTGTGTTAAGTAGCTGATGCTAATTAAAAAGGCCAAGCATTTCCTGTAAAACCAGGTGTCTGATTCAGATTTCTGGCAGAGGGAAGAAGGGTCAAATTGTCTTATTGTAGACTTTCCTCTTTTTTTAATGTAACGATGCACAGTACTTTACTCTCTCCTTATTAAAAGAAAACGTCACCTGTAGCGCTATTTGAACTTCTTAAAAAAATCCAGTAGATATAAAGTTTGTTGAGTTTCTCTCTTGGTGATGGTACCTCTTTCTGGAGTCTCAGTTTAGCATCATCGGAGCCTGGCTGATACTTTTCGTCGGGTGCTGGGTGTACCTGCAAGTGGGTTCAGAGACTAATCCAAGCCGCTGGGGGTGTTTGTTGCTTGGCTACTGGTTGTGTTGCCATTCAGCTTGAAATTGAGGAGTTCTGGGCTTTCCTGTTTATTTTGTTATTTAAATATTATGATAAATGTGCATGAAATGGAAATATTTTGGTGTGAGCATTCTAATTTCATAAACATTCACTGTTTCTTCATAGCTGTTAGTGTTAAGTTTGCACTAAGTCTACGAAATACTAATTTTTATTAGCGTGCTAGTGGGCATAAGGTTAGAGAATCACTTTAAACAATTTCTTTTGGTAGAGAAAAATGCAGAAATGAAACCATCTCACGCTTAGCTACATTCTGATCTGTTTGAGTCTGGCAGATGAGGGAGAAGGGAACAGACTCTGAGGTCTGGTGTTTGCATCCTCCAGTGGGGAATAGTCTGTGGCCGTTCTGACACGGGCTGGGAAGGAAGCATGCTAAATTGTTCAAATGAAATGCAATTTTTTTTTTCTTTCTTTTTCAAACACCCACTACAATACCTAAGACTGCAGACAGCTGTGATAAAAGATGCTGCTTTAGTCCTTTTTCCATTGGAGGAGTGGCAAGAATGAAATTCCAGTGTGAATCTTTCTCAAGGACATAAGGGATTAATATGTCTTAAAATAGACACCATCAACTTAGAAATGTATTTTCCGCATTTGAATATGATGAATTTTGCAGTGAAAAGATTGGGACAAAATGGTATTTTCTCTGTTCTTCCAGCTTGTTTGTGACTTTTGAGATAACCTGTTTACGAGATTGTTAAATTCTGCAGAGTCTTAAGAACTGTTGTGGTTTTATGCGCTTAAGTAGTCATGCATGCTTCCATTTTGCAGGGTTGTTTTAAATTCTGGTGATTGCATAGCACCACAAACTCTTTTTCGCTAGTAGGACCACGAGGCAGCCTGGAGGTAGGCAGCGAGCTCGGGGACACACACGCTGCCTTCAGGATGGATGACGGTGCAAGTGGGGCCGCCACCTGTTTCAACTATTTGCTTCAGGGGATAGGTAGCTTTGTAATTTGTCCCCTTCTTTTTCTGAGTCTCCAGCAGCAAAGTTTTTGTTCTTTTAATCCAGCAGATTGTGTTCTGCCAGCTTGGTTAATAACTCTGATATTTGCTGTTGGGGGTCCGGAGCAAACCTAGGCAGAAGGACTGAAATTGCCAGCTCTGGACGTGTAACGGAGCAGTTGAGCATATGCAGCGCTCCCTCCCACCGACGGGCAGTGACGCCAGCATTGCCGGAGGAATGAGCATGGCATATTGTTTCTCCTGTATGCCTGATTATTTATTTATGCATTCCAATTCATAATAGCATAATAACAGACTTGAAACAATAAGATAATTATTTAGCTTCTTGGGTGGTTAAAATTAACTGTGCTCATTGCATATTTATTCAGTAAAAAGATAGATGATGTTTAGTAATTGCCCAGAAATTCATTATCTGCATAATGTTCTGTTTCTAAATGCGTATTGCATGACCATTAATCTGTGCCAACAGCAAGCATGCAGCAATATCTGATGTAATTAGTTTTCCGCTTACATGCCAAGGAGAACATCTGGGCTAATTGCGTGTTGTTGACAAAAGTTGCCATTCTAATGGGGGTCCCTGTTTGTGCACACACACGCTCATTATACGTACAAACATACTCATGATTTCAGTTTATCCTCAAGCAAACTGATAGTTCTTACTGATGAGATACTCCTGGTGATTTGTTACTGGGGTCATACGATGTGCGCGGGCAGCATTAATAAATGCTAGCAGGAATAATATGCTCTCCTTTTAAACAGAAAACAAGCAACTCTGTAATGCTGATCCTTCTATTTTATTTTTCCAGCCACCACTGGTCCAGGCGATTTTCAGTGGCGATCCAGAAGAGATACGGATGTTGATCTACAAAACCGAGGATGTCAACGCCTTGGTATGTGACTTGGCATGTTATGTGTCTGCGATACATAAGCATCGTGCTTATACTGTTGCAATGACAGTATTAATCACGTCCTTAGTAATTAACATGTAACAGAATGGAAATTGTTTGGAAGTTAGAGATTTGGGGCTTCAGTGGAATCCTAATTAGTAGTCTGAAATATAATTATCTCTAGCAGGTGACTTTAAATTTTCGAAGTGTATGGTAATTATTCCAAATGTGCAAGTCAGTCAGGGACGTTGTTTTCTCTCTTACTGAGAAAATGAGTGAAAACAGCTGAAAGCTGCGTCTTTTTACTCTCTGTAGAGTTTCATTTTATGAAGTCTTTGCAGATCAGGAGCTGTTATTCAGCATCTGACTGTACTTGAAATAAAGCTTTACTGTAGGTCTCAGCAGTGAGAGTAAGGAAGCAGTATCTTGGCCACGATTTGCCCACAAAGGAATTACTGTTCTGCAGATTGGCTTATTCTAGCCAGAACAATGGTAAGCAGCTGTAAACAAGTAGTAGTTAAGTGTTTTGGCAGTGAAAAAAAATCTCCATTTGAACTTGGTCTTTTTGCCCAAGTTGGGAGGTTTTTTCCCCTCTTTGATTTTAACTTAAATCTATACTGTTAGAAATGAACTCTGCCAGTCCTGACTACAATCTGTGGCCTCTGAAAGAGGTGAGAAATAAAATAAAGCAGCAGCAGAATGGTGATTTCCAGGTGTTTCCTGGACTTTTGAATCAACCTTCCTTTTCTTCATGTCTTTCTCTGACATAAAGCCATCAGTTTATTCATAGCTAACTCCAGCAGTTTGTCTGGTGTATTCTTGGCACTGCAGCTTTTGCAGGCAGTGGGGTCCAGCCACCTGGTTCAGAGCTGCAGAAAGGAACTGGAGAAGTGAATCTATAGATCTGGTTAACTGGGGCTCCACTCCATTTGCTGTCAAGTGGAAGGAAAGACTTGCTGCTGTTTTAAATGGGGAATCTGATCAAAGACGACCTTGACATTAGGCTTTCCCTGTGATTATCACTACCTGTTTTTTTTCTTGAAATAAGTTCCTAAAAGTGCTTCCTTACAGCATCGTCTCCCTTGAGTTTCCTCCTCATTTGTTTTCCCTGATGGTCTTAAAGAACCAAAGGAAAAAAACAAAACCAACCAATGAAAAATAAAACCCAACCTAGATGAACATGGTAGTCCTAAAATTTCCTCTGGTGGTTTTTCAAAATAGCATTTTGTGTACAAGGTTATTGTAGGCTTCTCAGATGTTTTTATATCCTTTGGCTGCAAGCGTGGCAGTGATGGTTGCTAGGGAGATGCTCTCAATTGTCAGGTGCAATATTAAATGAAGAGTATGTATTTTATAGATGAGTACCATTGTACTTAATAGAAAAAGTCATTGAACTTGAATGGTCTTGCCCAGAATCCTGTTCAAGATGCTGAAAGTCCATCCAAGAATGCTTTGCCTGAACAGCTATTTTGTCAGGAGCAAAAAGCAAAGCTGTTCTTTGGAGTAGTTAGAAAAAACACCGGTCAACACGAATTGTGAAGATTGTGTTCTGGGTAGTGATTGCAACAAGTGTCAAATGCTTAAAATGTCACTAAGGAAAAATCGTAAGATAGCATTTTCCCCCCTTGTGCTGTGAGCTGGCAATTTGCACTGAGTGCTTACATTTCTATTTTAAGGGTGTTTTTAATTACTTCCATGTTAGTGTTTCTCTAGCGCTTGGTTGCTCACGTGAGAGGAAACTCTGACACTGTTTGGCAGCAGATTTGTCCTTTGTTGATCGTTTTGGTTAGCTGTGTTAATATTGGAATAGTTCAAATATAGGTAGGACAGGGAAACAAAATAAAACTCTGTTTTTGCAGCAAGCTTTGGGGATTTCTGAAGTTTTAGAAATTGTTTTTTGGAATCTGCAGCAAGAGAGGTATTTGGAAGGCAGAAGAAAAAAGCATAGGAGAAGCTATGCAAAATTAGAGATGTATATGCATGCTTCCTAAGAGAAGATTAATCTCAGAGGAAAGAGTATAGAGCAAATCAGAAGTTTAGAAGGTTACTTTTTTTTTTTGTCTGGTAAAATAATTAGTATCTTTCCAAGCCGGGAAGTGTACATTGATGGAAATGGCTACGTTCTGGATGCTGCTATAATTATGACTTCTATTTTGCAACAAAGTGAAAGCTGTAACTGTTTAGCTTAGAAGTGTGGTTTTAGTTCATTCTGCCACCTTAATTGTCACTTTGACCTCTCCAGTCCCTAGCTATGCTTTGGGGGAACATGATGCTACTTTTGCACACTGAGGGCATGGACAGCGTTGTTTGCCTGGTGCTGAGCGATTCCCTACCACTGAGTACTGAATACGCACTATTTCTGTGGGAAATGTGGTCTGCCTGTAGGCAATGTTCAGCAGCCTGTTTTCCCAGGGCATTTGGGATGTTGGGTTGGACCATCCAGACCACCAGATTAGTTTCAGGTAGACATCCTCTACTCTTGCTGTTTGGTACATTTAGAAATATCAGGGTGATCCTGCTATGTGTGTATAGGTGGGGATTTTTTGGGGTACTATTTTTACTTTGGGAAGAGTGTGAGGGAATGACCCCCAGAATCTAGGGATTATTCTGGATCTAGTGGTAACCCCTGGTTAGCTGGGATTCATAATACGTGCAGCTATGCCGCACCTTGTGTCTGCAGAGTCCAGTTCTTATGTGCGATGTCATCATTTTCTACTAAGTCAAAATGCTTCCTGTAAAATTTCCATTTTCACCTCAGTCTTCCAGTTTAGTTTCCCTTCAAAATATTCAAAGTCAAAAAAAAAGGCAAAAAACCCTTCCAGTATTCTTCCCCATAACTAATGCGATGTTTGAAAGCCAAACCACACATTTCTTTCCTTCTGTTTTTACTCTTTATCGCCTAATCCTGCGTTTTCTCTTGGATAGAACCCTGAAAAACAAAATATATGCAAAACTTTGATGTCCCCAGAATATCTTCTATTGCATTCGTATTTTTTGGAAAGTAAATAATATACTACCTCACCCCACCAGTGAGACTGTTGAAGGCAACATCTGCTTTCCCAAAACTTAGTTGCTTCTGTTTCTGCTGTTGGGGCGTGGTTGCCGATACCGCCTTCGGGGCTTGATCCTTGTACCCTTTTTGCTCGACGATCTGCCAGCTGGAAGAGCTGCTGCTTCTCACTGCTCGTTGGTGTCAAGAGCTGCTTGTGCAAATCCTCCCCCACCCAGTTTTGCCAAAACGAGATAGGTTAGGAGAAGGTAATGGTTTAGCTGACTTTGGCTTGTTTTCATTAAAGCAGAGCTGTGGAGCCAGCAAATCTAGGTGGGCTCCAGTAACTCCTGATGTGCCAGGCTGGGGGTGGGCTTGAGCCATATCAAGGTGTAGTGACCCTGGGCATCGCCTGCCTGTTTCTAGCTGCAGAGCAAGTGTGCAGAGGAAGGGGCAGCGGCACCAGCAGAGATTGCAAGGTCTTACATGTAGGACCATGTATTTAGAAGGTGGTTTATTACAGGATAGGGAGGGAAAGAAGGAACTCCTTATGGACAGACGTGGATGTATGCTGTTTATTACTTCTTTTTCTCATTATCCTACTTGGTACGGCATAGATTTGCAGGACTGCCTTTGTTAGGAGGATTCAGGCTTTATCTAGGTCTTCATACACACACAAATTATATATATTTCCGTAATATTCCTAAGCATGCTTTTTGAGGTGGTATGAGTGCTTGAGGGTACAAGTGCGCAAATGTTTAGGATTGTCAGTCTGAGGCTTTTCATACTTGGGATAGCTAATGTGAAAAACAGCTTGTTGTTCCGTTTGGAGTGACATGTTTGACTTGGGACTAAGAGAGACCCTAATGTGGTATTTCAGTAGTCTTGGGAACCAGGCCCTCGTCTCTGCTTTCGTCCAAGGAATGATGATTTTCTTTTTTGGCACTGTGGAGTCTTGCAGGAGAATAAAGCTATCCTGGAAGTAAATGCCTCTCTTCTAGATGTAGCTCTGCTGTGCTGGAAAGTCTTCTGGAGGATTTAGTCAAGAACTTTGGAAGGCTTCTCCTTTGACACAGTATGACAGTTTGGTGCTAGGTAATAGCTGTGCTTTCAGTGGGTATTTAGCCTCTAGTAATGCTGTTTGATATGCTGTTAGTTTAAGTGGGAAGTGATGGAGAATTTATTTTTTCTACAGAAGGAAATTATGAACAATTCTCAGTTAGGTAAGGAAATTGAATATGAAATTGCATTAATGTTTGTGATGCAAGGTAACCAGCATGACTTTTGTTTAGAATAAATATTTTTTCTTTTAGAAGATAAATATTTTTTTTATATTTTATGAAGAAGATGTTTGAACTGTGAAGAAGATTCTCCTGGCGTTTACTGAGAGTCTGAAAAATTCTGAGTTGCTTTGTACAGCATGTTAGTATTCTAGTGGGTACTAAGTTATATATATCTGTGCTGGTGACTCATGTTATCAGTGCCCTCAAAATGTTTGAGACAGTTAAGGATGTATACACCATTAAAAGCTCATGGCAGGGTTTGGCTGTAGCTGCTTTATTTTCTTCAAAGGCAGCAACATCAGCCTGAAATACCTGCATTTTCTGAATCTGCTTTTCCCATCAACTCACGAGTGATGTATGCTCCCACACTATCACCCCCCCCCCCCCCAAAGTCAATATTGCATTTATAAAAATGGAGGAGTTATTTAAGTCCATCTTTTGAGCCTTACATTGGAAACTCACTGCTATAAACATTAAAATATTTCCATTAATTAGGATAACAGTTTCTACAGTCTCGATCTAGTCTCAAGGATTAGTAATTAATTTTAAAAGTTATCTTTTTCTAGCATGAAAGCTACTGTCAGCCTTGTGGAAGGAAAGCGTTAGATGGGGGGTGGGAGAGGGAAGATAATTTTTCTTGTTTCTAGAAGATCAAAGTATTTGCCTCTTCCACCTCATGGGCACTTGGCAATTAAAGACTCAGTCCAGAACAATCTTTGTTTCTGAGGGTAAACTGAAGACTGTGGAGATGAGAGGTGCTGGAACCAGAATCTGCATTTTCAGATGGGAATTTCTGTGCTTGGTAATAGCAGAAGAAGGAGTACCAGGCATAAGTTGCACAGCTTGACTTTCACCTCCCAGCTGGTGCTCACTGTTGAGCATTTCAATTTGCTTTGTGAATTACAGGCTTTAATAAAAGAATCTGTGAGAGGGAGGAAATCCTGAAGCAGCAGAGGTTTTCAAAAGCATCAGCTTTTGGCTCTGAACAGTTGTAAATAGCCCAAGAAGTAGCTGCTCCTTTGCTTTTAGCCTCTTTAGTAGTTCCTAACCAGTTCCCAATATTTAATTTTCCTGAAGTCAAGTCGTATTTGAATGTTTGGTTTTTTTAATGGTACCAGCTACTTGGTGCTATTTAAATAAGGTTTGCTCATCTGTAACAACAGTAAAAGGAGTTAATGAGCAGGACGTTTGTTTCTGTTATGGTCAGACTTGTATCAATGGAAGTGGTAGCCATTCATGTGCTTCTAATATAGTTTAGTTTATTCTGCCACCCAGGCAGATCCTGGCTGCTTGAAGGTGGTGGGAATCGAAACACTTCTTACCAATGAAACTTCATCAACTCAGTTTTCTGTGGTACATTAACTGCTTCTCTGCTGAACTACTCCTGTTGGCTGCTCAGGCAGTTTGGTGCCATAAAGAGGACACAAACATTTATTTTCTATAGCAGTTGCACTTATATTTTAATAGTAAATAACACTGTCCCAAACATCTTCTGATCTGAACAGCTGCAGTTGACATAAAAGTTCAAATCCATTCTCTCCTTTAAGATGTAGGCTGTGTTGAGGAGAAACTGTTGGCCTTTTTCTTAATGTGCCTGAATATTTTACATATGCTGATATGATTCATACGAGCCACTGTTCTGCTAATCTTCATCTACTCAAAGGCCCTGATCCAATAAAGCACTTAAGGACTAGCCTAACTTTAAGCCTGTGAAGGGCCTTATGAGTGTCACTGTGATCAGTTGAACAGTTTAAGCATGTGTTGAGTGTTTTTCTTGCTGAGGCCTTCTGTCCTTGATTGCCTGCTTGTTAAATTCTTAATTTCCTTTATCTGTACTTCAAAACAAAGAAAGTGTACAGATAATGTTAACATGCAGCATCATCTTTTCTATGAACTAATATAAGTCACTAATACAGTTTTGGGGAGAGAGTGTTTATCTCATCCCAGCATGATTTTCTAGCCATTGTTTAGCTTATCTACTGTCTCTTACTGACCTTTTGTGCCTCTGAGAACTGCACTTGAAGCAGCTCTGATTGTTTGTGTTAATGCTATTTGTAATCCTGTTACCATTTCTTCTCCCTACCTTCTTTCCTTGCCTTGATAATGTATGTTCAGGTTTTGGGTACTGCCAGACCTTTCCCTGAAATGACAAATTTTCTTTTTATTCCTTTCTCTCTGTTTGTAGCCTTCGGTCTTTAGATCATTATTGATTTACTTATTTGTACTCCTTTTACTACCATCATGCCACAAGGACACCTGTAGTTGAATAGACGTTAGCGCGCGGGCCAGACGCAAAGCCAGTGAGCTGTTTAAGTCTTGCTGAAACGGTACACGGCTTTGAGGAGGACACAAGGAGTGTGGTTGGACAGACAGGCAGATGCCCCAGTTCCTCTGTTTCTGTGTCAGCCTTGTGCAAAGTGTAAACAGGAACTTCAGGATGTTCCTCCGTTGAGTTGCTCAACTGCAGGCATTGTGTGCAGACTTCTCCCCGCCAAACTCCTGAAAACGTTGCCTGTAGGGCTCTTTTGGGCATTTTTAATTTTCTATACCACACACCGGGTTTTGTCGTCTGCTAGTTCATGTGAGGGTGAACTCTTGATTTGTGCCTGGTTGCGATAAATGGAGAAATTTTATGGTTTTTTCCTCTTGGAGAAATTAAACTTAAATTCAGTTGCGTGACTAAACCCATCTTTCTCTGAAGATGTGAATCTCACTTAATATGGTAGGATTTTACATTGATTTTAAAAAGTGAAAGCTGAGAATACTTACAGAGAGTTATTCTTGTTACAGAAGGATAAAAATTCTACTTTTCTGTTTCATGTCTTTCCCTCCCTCAGTTATCAAATTTCCATCAGATTTACAGTTTAGTATAAAATATTGCTTATAATCAATAAAACACTGAATAGCTTTGGTTCCTTGATATAGAAAATTGCTTGGTCTTGTATTGTTAGCATTCAACTTCAAACTACTCTGTTCTGTTGCCAAACTTGGCTGTGTTGCAAGAAGCTGCTGCAAAATTTATCACTGACAGGTACGATAGCTATTACAAATACTACATTGTGCTGAAGAGAGATTCATGCATGAAAATGAACAAGCTAAAAAAAATAAATAAAACCTATTCTGGTTTTGTACAAATGTTCGATCAGTCTTAGCATATTTTTTGCCATGGATAGCCTTAGGATAGGTAATACGAAGCAGTAGTTAGGAAAGGTCTCGTATGTACTCATGTAGCCTGTAAAAGGTAGTCCATGGTGGATTATGTCTTAGGAACTGAGCATATTAGAGACTCCAGCTTATGATTTCAGTTCCTGAGCAGACACTGCTGGATGGACACTGCTTAATGTTGTTTTAATTTGCCTACCATGTGAGGAGGTGAAGTTCTGTAAGACCTTTCCCTCTGACCTGTGACAACCAGAGTGTCACGTCATCTGTCTTGTGTTTTATGTGCATGCCCAATATGTAAGTTCAAAACCTACTGCAGCAGAATTTGAGGAGTACGCACATCGTGTATGTTTTTTCAAACATACAAATATAAAAATTAGGTGCAACTTAATCTGGTGGCCGGTGGCTCTGTGCCTCGCAGTGCTGAAAAACAATTTTCAGCATTCACATGACAAATAGTTCTGCTGCACTGATTTGTCCACATTTATAGCATACTTTGAAGATAGTTCAAAATAGCTTGCGGTTGATGACCTCTTGGGCATGTTAAAAGTGATATTTTACTTGACAGGCTCAGAGGTACGTGTCAGGGAGAGAATATAAATACCTGTAGGGTTTCTGTGTTGGTATCATCTGCAGGAAGTGTTGAATCTGCTGCCAGCTTGCATTTAATGCTGGTAGGTTGTAATTTGATAAGTTTGATTGATAAGTCTCCTAGAACTTTTTTTGTATTACTGGTTAAGAAACCAAAATCAAATGCGTTTAGGACTGGAAACAGCGGTTGAATAGCATGATTAGCAGTATTAACAGTTCTTGTGATTTTTGTTGCCCATATTACAATGTTTAGCAGTTTCTTTTAAAGGCCTATGTTCTGGAGTCATCTGGATAAAGCAATAAAATAAAGGTTTTTTTGTAAACACTGTATTTACACCCCTTGAAGTTAGAAAAGAAAGTCTTGAAAATGTGACTCCCTAAGGCTGAAAATTACAGAAATCAAATAAAAGCAGATGTATTTCAGAAGTTGTATATATGATTATTAGCAATTCTTCTAAGTTTAAAGACATAGACCTGACGGGTAATATTTTCTTTATTTGTATTTAAAGGTCGATCAAGGTGTGCAAGCCCAGTTTGGGCTGCTGTAAACAACCAGGCTAAATGGTGTACAAGAACCTTTGTAGACTAAGAGGATTGCATCTTGTCCTTGTGTGTGGTTCCAAACCATTCTCCAGAGATATCCTTCTGAAGAGTCTGGTATTATACTGTTGATGCAAACTGCATTACAAAGTCTGATGTCCAGAAGCATCTGAATTATGTTGCTGCAATACTTAGAGTGGAAAATTTTTCTGAAAGAGACTCAAGGATGATGTCTTTCCTCATTTTAGATTTGATTTGATTTGATCTACCTGTGAACAGGATATCAGAGTAAACAGTGTCTCTGCAAGGTCTGGTGGAACCAAGTGATAAAAAAGTTGAGGGTTATTGGGAGGAAGTGTGTTGTTCAGACCTTGAACATTGTTCTTTCACTGGTTGAGGTTGCATTTCTAATTATAAACAGAAATACACATAGAAAAACAAACACTATACACAAATCCATTGCTCTTTAACACTAATGCTTGTGGTTATTGACCACATTTTATAACTGGACAATTTTTTTTTGTAGGATGCTGAGAAACGAACTCCTCTTCATGTTGCATCATTCCTGGGAGATGCAGACATCATTGAGCTTCTCATTTTGTCAGGTAAGGTAGTGTCCCTCATTGTTATTGAATAAGTAAATTAGCTTAAAGCTACAAGGAATACCCAGCAAAGAACATAAGAGTGAGCTTTGGGCAGTGCCTATTTCTGAATTTCATAGAGCTGGTTGCAGTTGTTGCAAGCTTATAAAATATATTTAAATTTGGTGATAGAATTATAAAACATGCACTGTGACTGAGCAGAATTAATAAACAAAGCAACTAGTTTGTAAAAACTTCTAACCATTCAAACTGACAGTATTTGTGGATTCAGAAACTTGCTGAAGTACTTATTTGAAATGTGGCCGCATGTCCTGGAGTACAAGCCAAGAATTCCTGTTAAGCAAAATTTATTATGGAATAATACCAAAAAGTTATGAATGAGTTTGAACAAATTTTAAGTGGTATTTACATTAGAAACATGATTCTATGAGTTGGGAAGTTGATTTGGAGAACAGAAACTGTGCAGTAGGATGTATCTAAACAAAAAATCAAAAAATATTTCCAAACTGTTGTAGTGACAAAAAGCATGATCAAGATATGTCAGAACAAAGCATATAGCAGCCATCTCTCAAGAAGTACACATAATTCATGGCAAACTCCTGGATATGCTTGCATATTTCAAAGGCAGTGTTTTTCTAAACTGGAGAACTGTGAGGGTAAAGCTTATGGGGGTTTAAGAATGTGGGATTGAAAGGAACCTTATGAAACAAACGTCTATCCCCTTGCAAGCAACCTTGCTGTATGATTGGTTTCACAAATTATTTGACTGCTTCTTCAAATGAGTTGCATATTTTTGGGAAAGTTATTTTAGAACTATCAGTCCTGTGATTGCGAGGCACCTTCTAATTTCCAGCCTTGAATCCTAGAATGATTCAGGCTGGAAGGGATTTCGAGAGGTTACCTGATCCAGCCCCCTGCTTAGAGCACCAGCACATTTCAAAGTTAGATCAGGCTGCTCACAGGCACATGCAGACCACAAAAACGTATTTCTTCGGTTTTCCAGCCTAACTACACCTGGAGAAGGCAGGAAGTGAGAATTCAGTTTGCTGTAGCTATGTGTTCCCTCTGCACATTTTTGGGGGCATTTTGAGTTGTCTAATTGCTTAATGAGGTTAACTAGTTGGACATACCTCGTACATCAGATATTTCTGCTCTAACCCTGATGCCAGCAGAATGATTTAAATGAACATTCCTCCACTGACAGGTTATGCTTGGGTGGGTTTTCAATATGCTAAATGCAAACATGATTTTCTTCACTGGGAGGTAAGAGTTAATAAACTTCATCTGTGCATGTGTTCTTGTAGTGTGTGTTGTTCGTCACATACTGTTGTTCCATTGTGGTTTGAGAAGATTGCAGGAGCAATGTCTTTTTTCAAGTTTTGCAAGTAACGGCACAGGCAATATCCACATAAAGAGAAAGGTGAAGCCGTTCTGCGTATTTCTCCCCTGAATCCCAGTAGCATCAAAAAATGTCCTGGTGAACATTCTTATTTTCTGTCACGTTCCTAATGAGGGAAGGAGACTTTCTAGTGTTCTTCTGGGACACTTAGTTCCAGCACCTCACTGCCAAAATGTCATCCACGGGCTATAGGGTTTGTCTGGTCAACAGCATAAAATGCAGGTGATATATCTTGGGGTTTTTTTATATATCCAATAGAGTGTGAAAAACTTATAACGTGGGCTTTTAAAAATTGGACTTCGTGTCGGTGCGACTGTGCTGGGGTTCAGTCTGCAGTAACTGTGTGGATCTTTCCCAACTAGCTCAGCATGAGTCAAAATTTATCTTGTGTTGCATATTCTGCTTATCATCCTTTAATCTCTGAAGTATCATTACTCATGATGAGCATCAGTACTTGTATCCAAGAGCAGGTTTGGAGGTTTATGAGGTTTGGTGGAGCAAATTTATGAGTTATTATAAACACCTCTTTGTTATTGTGACCTCTTTGTTATTGTACACCCTCAGTAAGTTTGCAGACCACACCGAGTTGGGTGGGAGTGTTGATCTGCTGGAGGGTAGGAAGGCCCTACAGAGGGATCTGGACAGGCTGGATTGATGGGCCGAGGCCAGTTGTATAAGGTTCAACAAGGTTAAGTGCCAGGTCCTGCACTTGCGTCACAACAGCCCCATGCAACGCTACAGGCTTGGGGAAGAGTGGCTGGAAATCTGCCCAGTGGAAAAGGACCTGGGGGTGTTGGTGGACAGCTGGCTGAATAGGAGCCAGCAGTGTGCCCAGGTGGCCAAGAAGGCCAATGGCATCCTGGCTTGTATCAGGAATAATGTGACCAGCAGGACTAGGGAAGGGATCATCCCCCTGTACTTGGCACTGGTGAGGCCGTACCTCAAATACCGTGTTCAGTTTTGGGCCCTTCATTACAAGAAGGACATTAAGGTGCTGGAGCGTGTCCAAAGAAGGGCAACGAAGCTGGCTGAAGGGTTTAGAGCACAAGTCTTATGAGGAGCGGCTGAGGGAGCTGGGGTTGTTTAGTCTGGAGAAGAGGAGGCTGAGGGGAGACCTTATCGCTCTCTACAGCGACCTGAAAGGAGGTTGTAGCAAGGCAGGGATCAGTTTCTTCTCTCAAGGAACAAGGGACAGGATAAGAGGAAACAGCCTCAAGTTGCACTGGGGAGGTTTAGATCGGATATTAGGAAAAATTTCTTCACCGAAAGGGTAGTCAGGCATTGGACCAGGCTGCCCAGGGAAGTGGTTGAGTGTCCATCCCTGGAGGTATTTAAAAGACAGGTAGATGAGGTGCTTAGGGACATGGTTTAGTGGTGGACTTGTCAGTGCTAGCTTAACGGTTGGACTTGATGATCTTAAGGGTCTTTTCCAACGTAAACAATTTTGTGATTCTATGATTCTCCATGAACTAGGCTTCAAAGACAACAGCAGCATCTTCCCTTTGCTTCACCTCTTTGTTCAGTGAACTGTATTAGTAAAAGTGTATCATAAAATATTAATCTGATCATAAAATTTAGTTACATAAGCAGAAAAACTTTGTTATCTGACTTAAAATGAGAGGTTTTTTTCACAGAGAGAAAGCACGAAAATGCTTGCTGTTGGCGTCAAACAATAATATTCTCAGCATGAGTAGAATCTAGGAGGAGTAGCAACCCTAATTTTGTACAGGGCTCAGGAGAGAAATTAAATGAACTATGCACGTTCTGAGATTTGTGGCCCATGAACTGGTGGCAGCATAAATAAATGTAGTGTCTAATGAATCAAACTTCTGCCCAGGAGGTTGGAGACAGACCAGAAATGGCTTTCTAGGTAGCCACTGAAATGGAGTCTGTTTGGAACTGATACAGGAGAGAGAGTGCCAGATCCCTCAACTGGTATGGATCACCCCAGCCCATTAAATGTCATAGCTAGGTAGATTTACACCAGCTCGAAGGTCTGATCCATAATCATATGGTTGAAACTGGGGAAATGTGCTGTGTGGTTTTGTTTTTCCAGGCTGCATGAAAGCAGGGAGCTTTGAGCACTTCTTCACCTCCGTTCTGTCAAGGAGAAGGACCAGGGTAACCACCTCACACAAATGAAGCTCTGTATGATGACACAGTCATGGATGTGCAAGAAGAACTGTCTGGGCAAATACAAGCTCAGTTCTCATTTATGCCAGTGCCTCTCCTACTCCTGGGCTTTGAGCTGGTGCCCTAGGGCATAATGTTTGAGCTCAGTCCCTTACCCTTTGTTCCCCACCAAGGAGCTTGCAATCTTGGCAATATTACCATGCCTTACTGTTTCAGAAGGCTCTGAGCTTCTTGGCAAGAAGTTTATGCACTGGGGGTGCAATATTGACATCCATCTTTCATAAATTGCACAATAGCTGAGGAAAATGACAAACCCCAGCATGCTTTGGAAGGGTTCCTGGTAAGCTCTGCCACATAGATTTGGAAGGGAGACTGTCGCATGCGGAGCAGGTTCTGGGCCGTCCCTGTTACGTAAGCAGCAGGGGAAGATGCTGTGTAACCTGAACACACATTCAGGGCTTCCTCTTTTACGGCAGGCTAAAGAACAGGCGGGTTGGAGAGGCAGCCTTCTCTCTGCCTCTCCCATAGCTTTGAGGTTCCTGTCCTTGGAGATTAGGAGCATCCCCTTTGGGTGAAAGTTTGGAGGATGTCCCAAGACTGTCTCCTCTCTCCTTCATGAGTGACGCAGGACCTGTGTGCTCTTACCTGGTGGGATCCCTGGGCCATTTTCTTCCCTAGCAGTTGACTCGGACTTGCCTCCGAGGAGATCCTGCGGAACCTCCTGTTTCTGCCATGTAGGTGTTTGGTTCCTGTGTTCACATCCAGCACGGTGTTGTGTTGCTCTCATGTTGTGGGTCCCAGTTCCATCTATTGGGTGGTGCCGCTCTGTTATATTTTATTTGTGCTGATCTTTGCTTTGTATTGTGTGCCTGCGTGTGTGGGGTGAGGTGGGGGGGCATACCTTACATTTGTGTGTGTCTATTGCTGTGTCTCATAGCAGGAGTTGGAAAGGTGCACGTTTATAATGTCATTAATAGGTTAAAGAGTAGAGTTTCCTTCCTCCATTTACCATCCCTAATTTCAGAGATTTAGACTGCAGAAATCTAGATTTATTAGAGACCTGTGGATTTGGCAGATGTGCTGGATGGAAAATTGTACTTTGGTTAGGATAAAGAGATGTTAACTTTATTCCTGAAAGCCAGCATCGTGTTGTTTATTTCGGATCTCAAAAGAACAGAGACAATCTCAGATTTGTTTCCTCTTTTGGCAGAAAAATTTGAGTGTGAAAGATGGCAAAGATTACAAAACAGCCATATTAAAGAAGAGTGGATTACAGAAAGTTTCCTCTCTGTTGATTTTATCTGTAATGTTATATGTTAGGTTGTTTACTTCAGCCTCACAGAGCAAATCCAACAGCCAAGCCTTTCCTTCAGGCCCACGAGTACAAGCCTTCCCGAGGGCAGAGTGCAGAGGATGGGGCTGAGAAAAGGCTTTTCTCTGGAGAGGGTTTTTTTTAAGTGGGTATTTTATTGGGTGGGTGGGTGCTGTGCCTACCTGAAAGGATGTAGGCACATCCTGATGTTAAGGGAAATCTTTAAAGCAGCTTATCTTTGCAAGGAAGATTGTATTATGAAGGGACACCGTATACACCAATTTGAGTGTCTTATCAGCCCTCTCTGTCCTTACAAATGCACAGATTAATTTATTGGGTGTTGTAGGAAGTGCATTGAAACATGGTTAAGGCACTTTGTCCAGAGTGAAGAGAGGGACACTGAATTTCTGGGTGACTTTGAGGAAGTGTTGTGGGATGGACTTGAAAATTTAAGCTTCTGATTTTTGGACACAGCTCATTTTAGGTGCCTTAGCATGTTGTAGAGTGCTTAGTCTTCAGAGTTGGATTTCTGTGTTACTCAATGCTTTTGAAGAGCTGTTCCCTGGACTGTCACAGGATGGATGCTCAAGTTCCTGAAGTGTAGAGACACCTTTGAAAACATGATCATTGCTCCTCGGGTGCTTCTGCTTGATCTCCTTTAAAATGGCAGATATTTTCTATCCCTGAAGAAGTGCATCAGTGCTGGTGAAGTTTTTTCATTGTCATTAACTGTTACCTGCAAGCAACTGCTGGGAACCTAAAGCTGAATTTTGGTGAAGGAAATGGGCAGTATGGAGGGAAACATTTTGAAATGTCTCTTCAGAAAATGTGTACCTCACTAAATGGAGAACAGCAGCTCTTGTAACAGGCAACAGCTGAATTGTGTAGCTCTTTAAAAACAGAAATCAGAAACGTATTTAGCCAATGAATTGAATTAGATATGTAAGAGCAATTTCACCTTGTCACATAAAGAGCCCCAAAGCACAAAGAGGTAAGGTGATGTGGAAAACAGCTGAGAAAGAAAAGGCTGATCGCATGCTGTGTATTATTTTATTTATACCGGTATTGTTCTGCTTTTATTATTTTCTTTAGCTGTTTTCTTGGCAACTCTTTCAGTTCTCAAAGGGTAAGTGGATCAGTGAAAGGCATGAATAGCTACCGACAGAGACACTTGCCTAGGTTTTCTAATCATCTTCATATTCACCAATGCCACTGGAGTTGTTGAATACTGAGGAATGATAAGTTTGTCACACTTTGCTACTCCACACATAAGCCTTTCTGATTTGCAACCATCCGCTTGTAGGAGTTAGTGAATGGGTAGAAATAAACCAAAAGAAACCTTAGTTAAGAACGTAAGGCAAAAAACCAAGGCAAATACAAAATAAATTTCTAAACCCAAAAAGAGGTATTTGGTGGCAATCACTAGGAATTCATCTAGGCAATCTGCATCCCCAAGACCTCTACCAGGCCAAATCCGTGTAAAGGAAAAGTGCCTTGAAGTCTGTCTGTTAGCTTTCTGATGGTGGAGGAGGTTGTTGCCTTATGTGTCTCTAGAGCCTGCGGCAGTGTAGGCAAAGGGCAGGATACTAATGGGTATCAACCCTAATGGCCTTCTCATGAAGACAAAAGAAGCTAACAGCTTCCTTGCTTAGGCAGATTCGTTAGAAAACCCTTTGAAACTGTTGTCTTTTCTAAAGAGTGTTTTTCCAGAGGGCAGCTTGTACCATCAGGTACCAGGTTCTGAGGTGAGTTCGGAGGATTGCCTCTAATTGTTGCAACAGTTATGAAAGTGGCTTTCTTTTTCTTGCAGCCAAAAAATTATATCCCAGCTTGTGGAAATATGAAAGAACTTGTTTCTTCTCTGATTATCTAGCACAATTCCTGGTAACCACTGTGATTCAGAGGCAAGCACCTTAATATTCCTGAGAAACGGCTCTCAGAAAGTACTTCTGATTCAGAGAGTGTGATTTATTAATTACAGGCTTTTGTATGCACTTAAGTTATGGTGCAAAATGAAGCTTAAGAATCCCTTTGTTCATGAAGTTCAGAGGCTCATCCGGGCTATGTGCGTGACGCTTGTTCTTCTCTAAAATGTTTCTGCGTGTGCTAGACTTCTCAGACTAGTTACTGCTACGTGCAGACCTGAGAGGTACAACATTTTCAGGTTAAGCCCTTTTTAAAATTAGTTTCTCTAGTCCTTTTCACTAGATTTCCTTTCTGGGGTGTCACATCAGGAATAGCTTTAATATTTCTTTCAAACAAATCCGTTTTCTTTCAAACGAATCCGTTTTATCACACAAATGTACAGAATCTTTTTTTTTTTGTGTGTGTGTGTGTGTGTGCAGTCAGCCGGCACCACTGCAGTTGTTAAACATTCTTTCTTTATTCTGGCAAGCCACCCCAAACCCATCTTCTGGCACAGCTGTCTTTGTCGGAGTGCACATTAGCGCTGAACCGCACAGAACGCAAACGGATAGTCTCCTTCATCCCTCTTCTTCTGATGTTTGCTGAATAACACCCACAGAAGCTGAGGGAGTAAGTGCCTGGTTTCCTCCTGAACCTGAGAATTTCCTGGTCCTGTTTTCTTGATCCCAGCAAGATTTGCGAAGCAGGGAAGTGGTTATACCTTTTAGTGGTCTGCCTGATGGAACTGGAAGCAAGAGACGGTTATTCAGGCTCGTTCCCTTCATTATGTCTGCAGACAGCAGCAGCGCTCTGAGCAAAGGGTTGTTTTTTTTTTTTCCCCAACTGCATCAGTTGTTCTAAAAAAAATGCATATACATAGACATACATGTACATACATACATACATATGCAATCCCCTACAACAAATCTTGCTTCTCTTGTGTCCTGTAAACAAAGCTATTCCTGATAATAGTCTGACCCTACCCAGTTCTTTTCTTTCCAAATCATGCTTCAGCTCCTATCTATCTGGGATCTGGAAAATTCATTTCCAAGGTGAACAGGGTGCCAGGAGAGTCATGGGGAGCGCTGAGAGTACCACATGCGGCTCAGTTCTCGTTACTAGGAAACAGTTGGGCCAGGCTTTCGATGTCGCACCCAAGGCATGGATGTAACCTCTGCTGTTTACTTGCAGGCGCTCGTGTTAATGCCAAGGACAATATGTGGCTGACTCCTCTCCATCGAGCAGTTGCTTCAAGAAGTGAAGTGAGTAAGATTTGATTACCCTGTATTTGCACGTGAACTACACGCTGGGGGAAAAAGCAAACTGTTGAGAGCCGTGGCAGGTAGAATGGTGATGCAAACAGGGAAGCATTTTCTGTGTGCAGGGCCTTTAGCATTGCAGCTGGAGGCCAGCTTTTACAAGTTAGTTATAGCTGCTTTTGAGCCTTAACGTGGTTGAGTTTCACCTTGTGGAATGCTTTATGTTACTGTAGCAAGTCATATTGAGCAACCATCAGCTGGAGCGGGTGACCAGGACTGAAGTGGGATAGAGTCCACAGTGGTCTACAGTGGCCACATCATCTTCAAGTGGTGAAAGAAAGAGGAATAAATCCATACGGATGTGTGCACGCTGTGCATGTGCCAGAAGGGAGTGGATGTGTATGCGATCCAACCCGTATTGCCACAGAGTTTGTTAATTGCATTTCAAGGCATCCATTAGGTTTTCTGTTAATGCCATTGATTCATGCATAAAGGAGGGTTAGCCCATATTTCTTCTACTTGACAATTAGAAATCTTCTGGCATCACATTGTACTACTTCCGTTGCTATCTCAAAAAGGAGCAGTAATAACAATCAGGAATGCAGCTCAGGCATGACTGTGTTTTCATCTGCACCATTATTCTTGGCTTTCCATTTTGGACCTCCCTGTATACTTTTATCCCCCTAATACTTAGTTAACAGTGAGGCCAACTGCAGACCGAATTGGCTGCTGGGGACGAGGGGAAGGGTTGTAAAAGAGACAGAGGGTGGCTGTCTTCCAGAGATTGATGGACTTGAATCACCTCCGTAACAGTCCCAGCGCTTGCCAAGCCTGGAGGCAGGAATCCTGGGCTCGCTTCTGAACTCGGGCATTGTTTGGCTGCTGGCTGAGCTTCCCAGCTGCTGGCATCCGCTGCAACCCTCTGAAAGGAATATCTGATAGAGTATGAATGCTGTAATGAGGCAAAATACAAAAAGCCATGTTGGGAAACAAAGGTCAGACTTAAGCCTTAAAAAACAGCCACGATCTTTCTGATGCGGGAATTGCAGTGTGCTTGGTTTCTTTTTTTGGATGTGTCAGAGTACATGATTTTTACTGTCAGTGACAGTTCTAACAGAAAATGTATGTCTTTCTGTGGGTTTGTGTCTCATCTTTAACCCTTTGTCAGCTGAAGGCCAGTTGCACAATGAGAAACTGCTACTCACCCAGGTGTGATAGTGAGGCAGCAGGGGAAGGCACCAGCCTTTGATGCCTTGTCATGGTCTGCTATATATTTTATAAATACACATAGCTTTCTTCTCCTGGTCTTCTTTCTTTGTTATTTATATGATAATTGCTACTTTTGGTAATAATTTTGAAACAAGGTTCAGCATTTTGAGGCTCTTCCAGTGCTGCTTTTGCTTTATTACACAAGCTAACAAATATGCAGCTTTAATATAATAGGACGAAACTGATAGTGATAGTAGTAGATAGGTGAATTTGTAGTTCACATCGATAGTAGGACATGAAGTCATGGTCCAGAAGCTGACCAGTAGGACTCGGTGTGGTTTTTAAAGTTCCTGTGAGCACAGTTGCTTTTAGAATGACCACCTACAAGGTTTAAGTTTTATTATCAATCTTTTACTATGAAGCTTTCACAGGATTCAGAAGCTGTCTCCTTGGCACCCTTTCATGGATTGATTAAAAGCACGAACACATTTTTACTTAAGTCTTAATGATTTTTCAAGTGGGCTTTAGGGATTTAAATGTTTATTTACAAATCAACAACCCTCAGGTGTGTCTGTGCAGGATTGTTAACGGTTTTATAAGCCTTCAGCCTTATATGGTTTGAAAAAGTAAAGAGATCTCACTCTGATAACTTGGGATAGCTAGAGACACTGAATACAGAGGCTTACACCATAGCTGTGGACTGCATGCACGTGTAGAAATTATGTTAATAAAAAGGGATAGCTCATGCTCTCAAGCGCAATAAAATTAAAACTTCTCCATAAGGATTTTAATGTTTTGATCCTCATCTGATAGAGCAGCAGATTTGCAGATGTAAACAAAAATGTGTAAATGTTTTTTTTAAAAAGTCGAAATATTTTTAGCTTATACTTTTCAGTCCTTACTATTTACTTCTAAAAATTCTCCTTTAGCTTTTTCTTTCCTTCATTGAGGGTCAAAGTGCATGAATTTTCCTGCTGACTTCATGTCCCAGCTGGGTAGGTCTCCAGTGAATTACATTTAAATTACTTTTAAAATAGTAGGCCTGTAATTTAAAAAAAACAAATTCCTGTGGAGACATCAACAGTGATATATCATTATTGGTGCTGTAAGAGATGCAATGTCACTAACTGAACAAATCTGTTCGAGGACAGTTTGTAAGATGGCTGTAGAAAATGAAATTGCTGAGATCAGTTGCGGACAAAGAACTACAACTCCTAGTCATGGATGTACTGTTAGTACAGACTGCAGGCGCTCTCCTGGGCTGTTCTAGATACAAAAGTGCTATTTAAACACACTGTATGTGTTTGTTATTCATTAATAAAATTTTGGCTGGGCTTACGAGAAAACTTTTCAGTTTATGGAAAAAGAATAAGGTACTATGTCGGACTAGGGTTCTCCCACTTACCAGCTGTGAGTTGTAATTAGCAGACAAGACTACTTGAATGCTACTGTGTCCCCGTCATTCCTTTGTAGTTTGTTTGTTTGTGGGGAAAAAAAAGGAGGAAGAAACAAAATGTAATTTTGAGTGAAGCTTGTTTTTTCATCTGACTCCTTAATGGCAGATGCATGAGTAGAAGCAGAAAAGAACTGATTGTGAATTCTCAGTGAGACAGTCTCTCAAGAGAGAACAGTACATTTTCTCACTGGGAAATATTCACTTCTAACCAACAAAATTAACCTTAAAAGATGTTGTTTGGTCTCAGGCTGACAGAATGGATGTTGCAGTGAAGACCCTTGGCCTATGCTTAGCCCTCGGGGAGGGAAGGAATGCTAATGCTAACGGGAGGACACCAGCATCAACCCTTGCCTGTGATTCTCATGTTTTTGCAAAGCTAAAATTTTGTTTTCACATATTCTGTTTTATTTTCTCCTTTTTCCTGTTTATAAATAAAACTTAGAGCAATTTGCTATGATTTTACTGTCCAAAATGATGTGCTTTTCATTTTGTGAATAATTCTGTAACAGTGAGCTCAAATAAGTACATTCATTTCTTCAGTGAGAGCACAGTTGTGATGACTGAGATACTGAAGGTTAATCAACCAAACAGGTTGGGCTTTCTGCATAGGCAGCTTTGTACATCCTGAAGTCAAACTGGGAAATTTTGATTGTGAGGACAGGGCTCTCAATGACAGCCAAGGTGATGTGTACTCTGGCATTTGAATCAACAATACCATTTCACTAGCCTGGGAGGCTGTTTTGATAAATGTTCTCTTTCGCTCCTCCTGCCTGTGTCTGATATGCATAAGTAATATGCATAGGTAATATGATTGAGCTGTCAAGGTGGGTCATGTATTTATTCAAACTGCTTGGTTGTGGATATAACTGTGTTGCCGTCGCAGGAAGCAGTGCAAGTATTGATTAAGCACTCGGCCGATGTCAATGCTCGGGACAAGAACTGGCAGACACCATTGCACGTGGCAGCTGCAAACAAGGCAGTGAAGTGTGCGGAAGTCATCATCCCCATGCTGAGCAGCGTCAACGTCTCTGACCGAGGCGGGCGGACGGCATTGCACCATGCGGCTCTGAATGGCCACATTGAGGTGAGTTGTTTTAAGAGCGTAATTGATTGTTGGTTTATTTATTTATTTCCAAGGTCAAACAGTCAACCTGCTGTGGCTGGGTCTAGACTGAGCCCCGTATCCCTGACCCCCATGATTCCTGTCATTCAGCTGCTTTCCAAACTGTGCGACAGGTTTCCTACCTGCAGAAACGAGACAGTGGCTGGAAAGTACCTGTGCAGAGCCAGCATGCCAGTGAGGTGTGCATGCAGAACTGGAGGACTGGCAGTGCCACCAGCTCCGGCAACTCAAGCGTGTCCTTGGCTCTTTTGAGCTTGACTGCCTGTGAAAATAAGAGTAGCAGAATGGAAAGAAGGGAAAACTGGTGGATTCATTTCATACTGAAGAAATGTTCAGCTGTCTGAGATCCAGTCAGTCTGCTTTTCTAATTAGTCTTCTAGAAAATGTGCTTCTGGTTTTTCTGCTTATCTTATACAAGCAAGCCCTTCTAGTCTAATTACTGTTTCTATATGAAAAAAACCATACTTCTGTAAATAAAGCCCCTGTGTAAAGGGTTTTGCTAGCGTCTTTTAGATCCTGGTGCAAGGATCCTTGTTTGCCCAGTCCACACCTGAAGATCTAGATATGGAATAAAAACTCTTAGACTGGAACAGGAGGCTTCTGTCAACAAAAGTTGATCAGTTGTACTGTAATTAAAAGAAGGAAGTGGAATGGTAGTTCCTGTAAAATGATGATGGTGTTTGGCCTTTAAAATACCCCACTGTAGGAAAGAGATAGTCATGCTTGAGTCTGTCTGTCATAATCTAAAGCTCCTGAGCGTTTGGATAGAGTATATCAGAAATGTTAACTGAATATATGCTGTTATTAGCCGATCTCTGTGGCAAAGCAATGTATGAGAGGAAGACAATCATCCAGCTCTGTAATTTATGATTTTAGAATGTTTTGCTGAAAAAGATAGTTGTTGAATGTGTTTTCCATTCAGTTTCCTTTCTTTTTTTCCCTGATTTTTCTTACATTTAATGTTGGATGATTGGCCATAGGGAAAGCAGCTTTTCACGTCTTAGCTATGCTGTCTGAAAGGCCAGTGTCATATGTGAAGCAGCCTGGTGCCTGTCCACACCGCCATGGGCACATGGGAACTTAATTAAAATCACTGTGGCATGGCAAGAACTAGACACTCCTTGTTGAAAGATCAAGCAGATGCTACGGTTTATTACCTCACAGTCTGGAGGAATCTTGTCCCAATCCACAAGAAAACCCCTTAAATTGGTCTTAACAGTAAAAACTAAGAGCAATGTTTCTCTTCCAGGCCTGTTTCTCTGCCAGGTTGTTTGCCAAGCTGAATTTGAAGCGCACTGGAATAGCAGCACCCTGCATGCTCTCAGCCCCCTCTGTGGACACAGAACTTGTCCTGGTTACTTGTGGCCATTACCGGTCCATGTCATTAATGCACACAGCTTTGAACAGTATTTTTGTAATTCACAAATTTATCGTTCAAAAGCAGGATTTTGTGATCTCAACTTTATTGCTAGAATGATTTGTTATGAACTGTTGAGTGTGTGATCTACAGGGTTGGTTTACTTGCTGTTGTTACTTCTAGATGGTGAACTTACTCTTAGCCAAGGGGGCAAACATCAACGCTTTTGACAAAAAGGACCGAAGAGCTCTTCACTGGGCAGCGTACATGGGTAAGGCTTGGGCTGTTACTCCTTCTTTTTAATTTCCTATTCACAAACCAACAGCGTGTTTTAAAATGGACGAGAGCAGACCTGGCCATGGAAAGTGAGTGTTGTATTTACCCTGAAGAGGGAAGAAATCAGCGGATCTAAATACACACTGACCATTTACAGTTTTGCAGCTGGTGAGAACTTGGCTGTGATTTCCTTTTTAACACAGTTAATTGTGGGCTTTTTGTGTTGCTTTTTCCATTTTGGTCTTCTTATCCTGACTCCAATTCCAGCCTGAAGTATATTTGGGCTTGAAAAAATACAGGTTATATTTGTTTCAGTTTTTGCTAAAAACTACTTTATATAAAAGGCAGATAAATACGATCATAAATTTTGCTGTTTATCTGTGTTTATAAGTAGCTAAATGATGATACTGTTAGGAAGTGCTTCATAGGTTTTCTTCCTGTTAGGAGCAAATTGTCGTCTTTTATTCCAGAGTGGACAAGAGCAACTGATTTGTCTATTCAAAACATCAGTGGCGTTACCAAATACTGCTTAATTAAAGTTAAAGTTAAAGTAAAATTTCTTATAGTAGGGCATTATAATTTAAAAATACTAGAACAATATTGCCTGTGATGGTTGTCACGCTTGTTCAAGAGTTTTTGTTGGCCACGCAGTGTATTCCAGATTATAATTTGTGAGATGTTGTGTGCCCTCGGCCAGGAACTCTTTCATCTGACCTGTCAAAATCTTGATTTTAATCCTGGCACTTTTGGAAATGAGATAATGGGAGATTTCAAACTGTGAGGAAAGCATATTGTGCTTTTTTTTTTTTATATATACACAGACAGATGGAAAGACTCTTGCCAACGAATGTGATTTGGCTTTTGAGCTAGCAAGCTTTGAACTCCACTCTGTAGAGGTGAAAGGCTTTTACATTGTGCTGTGCAATTCCACATCTCATTTGTTCTTAATTCTTTTCAGAAATTCATGATGTGCTTTTCAAAATATTTAGATAACATTTAAGACCTAAATTAGCAATGGGATTTAGGAGTGTGTAGTGTAATTTGGACAGAATTTAGATAGTGAGACTGGAGCATGTTATCCTGTAAACCTTCATGTAGTTTCTTGAATGCTTAAATATCTTTGGGCACTTTGGACTTTGTCCATAAAGTTTCCTAGGTCCTGCATATGACCAGAGCTGCCTCTCTGGTGAAGGTGCTGTACAACTCAGATGGTGCACAACTTTATATGGTGTTTGACATAATAAATTCTTAATTCTAAGAAAGACAGCTCTGCTTCAGCATGAAGCCATAAGGACTATTCCTCAGTTAGCCTTGATTTAATTTTAGTGGTTAGGTCACTATCTGGGAAGGCAGGCCAGATGGTTTGAGACCTTCAGGGAGAGGATGAAACTGAAGATACAGGTGGGTTCTAAGTTGCATTTTGAGATGCTCAGCTCTTCCCCTGTATCCTGTAGGGAGATCCTAATTCAGGAGTAGGCATTTCACTCCTGAAGGCAGATGTCCCATCGATCTGGCAGTCAGCTCTCAATCTGTGTGGCCGTTGAGGCTATTGCAATTATTTTAGTTTGCAGACTAAGTATGTGTGTACAGACTATGAGTTCAGGTTCAAACATTTTTAGACCTATATTCAGGATTTTTTGCACAGTTTTGTGTTAATGATACAGTTTTGGAGATTCAAAAACCTGATCCAAAGATCAGTGGATTCAGTAGAAAATCTTGTGTTTGTATTGGTAGGCTTTGGATCAAATTCTGCACTCACTTGAAATTTAGTCTTCCGTGTCCTTAATGGTGCTAGAAAAGAGGATACCTTCATTTTATCATTTATTAAAGTTATTTTGTATTAACAAAAACCAACAAGTGTCAGCAGTTGTGTTTGCAGATGACATCAACATCTGCATGCTGTTTCGGGAGACTTGTATTGTCATGCTCCTGTGCTCACTGTTCTTTCTGTAACAGGGAGAATAAAACACAAACTCTTATTTTCTGAGAAATAAATGGGAAAGAGGTGTGGTTTTGTTCTTTTAATGACTGGAAAACTAATTCAGTAAAGAGAACTTTGACACATCTGGTGAAGGTGAATGCATGGATATCTTGACAAGGCCTAAAGCTAGGATTAAGAACATTTATGAGAATTTCTTTTTTTTTTTCCTTTGTAAAACTGTGGGAACATTGTGAAACAGCAGTGAAAGGGGCAGTGCATTAGCAAGAAAGCAGTAATTTGGGAGAAGTGATGCTGTAGGATGGTATACTCATTGATTACTATCTTTCGTCCTTTGAAGGTCACCTGGAAGTTGTTGCCTTACTGATTAATCATGGTGCAGAAGTGACTTGTAAAGACAAGAAGGGTTACACCCCACTTCATGCAGCTGCATCCAATGGGCAAATTAACATTGTGAAACACCTCCTTAACCTGGGGGTAGAGGTATGTGGTAACGTGCTTTTTGTGGCTTCCATGTTTCTCCATATTTGGAGATACTCTTTTCTTCTTTCTTATGGATGCTGCTACAGACATTGGCAAAGCTTCTAAAGAAAGTAGTTCCCATTTTCTGGACCACCTTGTGTTTTATGTGGTTTATTGGTTCAAGAGCCAGGAAATATTCTGGAATAAAAAATGTCTGATATGGACAGTAAATTCCAGGCCACCTTGCTGAAGAAATCATGAGATATATGCTGTTCCTGCAGAGGAAAATGGAATAATGAAATTTCCTTTGGCTCAGCATTCCCTTTGATATGATGAGCAGTTGTTGTCAACTTATACACTGCATACTTTACTAAACAGTAGTTCAGGCTGTTTAAGTTTAAGGACCTGTATTTCCTCTGTAACTGATGAGGGGAAGGAGGATTATTTTCACTCTAGAAAATAATTTTTTTTCAGGGCACAGACTTCTCTCAGTGTAATATTGTCAACTCAGTGGTTCAAAGCAGCAGTGAGATGACCAGAAGAGCCTGCACTAGTTTATCAGAGATGTCAAATAAAGCCATTGCATTTGCCGTTGCATTTTCAGCTGACTTGACCTGCCAAAAAAAAGTCAGAAGTCTGTCTTCACAGGCTGTTGACTGTGAAGTTGAAGGGTAATAGGTGTTTCCTGTTATTAGCAATACTATGCTAATAACTACCTTTATCTTCCACATTCTTCACCACTGGGGATATGATCTTTTAGATGCTTGTATTTCGTGGAAGGGTATTCACGTCATCCCCGAGTCTTTTGTACAATCTGTCTTGTCCTGTTTTACAGAACTGCAGTTGAATACTAAGCTGGTTGTCAAGAAGTAACATAATCTTAATTACATCTTTATAATACTGAGCTACTGAAAGTGGTTTCTTATTGAAGTGTAAATGGCTCTGCAGTTTCACCTTCCCTTCACTCAGATACCTTCACTCCCTTCCCAAAAGAAATCTGTGGAAAGAGCTCTTAAACCTGATTCTGTTCACAAAAATTCAATAGTTGGTGTTTTAATTTTTTTTTTAATAAAGATTATAAGCTTTTTATTTATGCTACTTTCCCACTTATATGTAAAAGCTTTCCAGCTTGTTAGGACTTTTGTCATCATCATCATCATTACATAGTCCTGCTATCATCTTTAAGCTTCATACTGGCTTTTAGAAATTGCCAGTAGGATAAAAAGTTAATAATAGTAAAGGTAAAGCATTCCAAATTAAACTCTCTGGGAGTATATTTTTGTCAATGAAACTTGCTGGTGAGAAATATGCCCTATGACAGTTAAAGCCTCCAGCTATTTCCATTTGCAGTATGTGATGCATTATGTAAAATGGTAAGCTGATGTCTGTAATTTTAACTATGTCTCCTTGTCTCATTTTAGATTGATGAAATGAACATCTATGGAAATACTGCACTTCACATTGCCTGTTACAATGGTCAGGATTCTGTTGTTAATGAGCTGATTGACTATGGTGCTAATGTAAATCAGCCTAATAATAATGGATTCACTCCCTTGCATTTTGCTGCTGCCTCCACTCATGGAGCACTGTGTCTTGAACTACTAGTGAATAATGGGGCAGATGTTAACATTCAGGTAAAACTTGCGTTGCAGCACTTCAGTTTTACTTTATCCTGTTTGGCATACCTCAGGAGACTGGAAACTATAATAACGAGTACCGCATGGCTTTAAATCCTTGATAGAAGTAGAGCGATGCTGAGAATGTTTGATCACTAAACTGTTTGGATGAGATTACTTCCCAGCAGAGGAGCTCTCAGTGCCTTGATAAATATAATGACAGCTTTAAACTCTAGGCCAGCCACTCTCCTGAAGGCATGAACCACTACTAAAATATAGTCCCAGGAGCTCTGTCAAAATGTCATCTCAGGGAGTGGTGGTAGGTCCAGGAACTATTCCTCTCTGGTGTTTTTCTTCCTCCTACAATATGGATTTAATTAAACCTGATTCTAAAAATTTCCTTTTGACTTTACTGGGGAATTAAGAACTGCAGGTTATTTATTTACCTATTTTAGAGACTGAGTTTACAAAGCCTGATTCTGTTTAGGATATCTGAATGCTCTTGAGATACAATTGATGCATCTTGATGAAGCTGAAAGGGACTTGCTGTTATCCAACAGAGGGTACTGGTATACGTACTAGAAGACTTGAGATCTCTGAGTTTATATAGGATTTTGACTGCTTTACTTTAAACTCTGTGTATTTCAGTTTCCCATCTGTAAAACTGGTCTCCTAGCGTTTAACACCTCTAGCAAGTCCCTTGAGATCAGTGAATAGTCAGCACACTATTTAAACTCAGAATTATTAAAATGAAATTAAGGATTGTGCTTGCCAATGAATGCAAAACCCCATGCCAGTAAACATGAAGTGATGTGAGTAGTGAGGCTGGAACCCTTCCCTTGCTATTTTCTCAGCTCCTCGGCTTCCTCAATCTCAGTTTCTTTCTCTAGAACCCAAAACATTGATCTCTACTCATTGTACCTTTCCTTTCATATGCCTTCCCTGTTTTCTAATTGTCTTTTGTAGACATCCTATTTTTGATTGCGTGGAAATTCATTAGCACAAACTTGTTAATATAATGGCTTTTATTCTGGAATGTATCTATAAAATGCAGATTGATACACAGGATATAGTTCTTGAATCTCTTGGAGACTGCTCCTACTTAGCTTTATAGTTCCTTTGCTTTTCTTTGTTCCCCTCGTTGCAAGGGTTAAGGAAAATAATGACTGAATGGGAAATGTTGCTTAAAAATAATATTAATGAATAATATGTCATATGTCTGTAGGTTTCTAGCAGGTGTTGTGTACAGCCAGGCCATAAAGACAGGCTCTACTCCAGCCCATTTCCTACTCATTGCTGAGGAACTGTTTTACTTGTATGCTTATACCTTCTGCATTTACCATCATGCATAGATTCAGTCCTACAGACTTTTGAAGTTAGTGGAGGTTTTATCCGAAGAATAGCTGTAGGATGTTGAGCTGAGAGACTTCAAATGGTTACCGCTGCTTTATATGCTAAATGGTTGCTTTTATGTTTTGTTTCTGTTAGAGTAAGGATGGGAAGAGCCCGCTGCACATGACAGCTGTCCATGGGAGGTTCACACGGTCGCAGACCCTCATTCAGAACGGTGAGTTTCTATGCCTGTTTAACAACTCCCCAAAAGATTAGGCATTTCCAAGGTTGCAATTTTTAGTTGTTCTGACCCAGAGTGCCAAAGGACTGTTCTGAGAGCTGTTCATCTCTCCATCAACTTCTGGCTTTGAGCTGCACTCACAGCTCTCATTCCAGCATGTCATCACAAGTTGAGATTTTGGTTGTGAACAAAATCCCATATTCTTCCAGCTGACGGTGGTCCAGCTGATCTGTTGTGATTCTTAACCTGAAAACAAGAGTTCAAACCTGTATTTAGGTCTTTTTTCTGCTGAGAAACAGGCACAACTGTCTTTCTCAAATTATTTAAAAACTAAAAAAAGAAAGTTTCTAGTTGTCCTCCCTTGGGAGCCCTGGTGTTCTTAAAGCTTAGACCATTTTCTCTACGCTCCACTCAGCAGCTGTACTTCCCTCACCTCCCTTAGCTCCACCCCTCGCCACTGTCTTCTTTAAGTGTTGAATAAATACTGAGCAGGGTGGACCAGCGCCACCTTGTTTGTTCTGGCATAGCCGGGATTCCTGATTATCGGTCATTTATCAGGTATCTCTTTTGTCCAAGAATACTATACAGTATAACAAATATTATTGTTGGAGATCTGGCAGAGGCCTGTTTCCAATTGACAGAGGTTGCTTGCTGTTACTGATTGTTTACTTATGCTTCCCAGCTTTGGCCACTATACCAGACAGGAAGATCTGGGGTTGGTTGGTTGGTTGGTTTGTTTTTTGTTTGTTTTCCAAAATCCCAAACTTGGAACTTAAGTGTGAGATGTTGAAGGTGGCCGAACAGTTATGCTGTAAACGTAACGACACTTATATCTACACAAGATTGTATTTTAAAATGGAGGTCTTCAGTACATCATGCTTCTTTCAGGTCATCATGCAAATTGTTGTCATATCTCTTCTTGGATAAATAAAATAGTAATAAAAAGAGTTTGGGCAAACTGGAAGAAACTGTGCTTTAATGCAATTTTTAGTTGTTTAGTCAAATACGCTCTCTGACTTACAGATGTTGTTTGCTCTCTGTTGGATTTGTGTGTGAAAGGACTGGCAGTTCTTTGTCTGTCCTTCATGCCTCTCTACTCCAAGTTACTTGGGTTTCGCTTCTTTCTTGATTTGCTGCCCCTCTAATTTTACTATTGTACACAGATCTGATTGCAAGTGACTTTGTGCCTTATTGCCATGGGATATTGTGGAAGAGAGACATTTCAATGATTTAAAGAAATGGAGTTTCATTCTGCAGTACTTAATGAGCTGGCTAAAAATGTCTCAATTTGTGTCTGCTGTCTCTAGCGACTTGTAGAGGAAGAATGGATTACCTTAAAATTGGAAAATTGCAAATGTGATACCTATCTTTAAAAATGGGGAAAATGAAAAGCTGGAGAATTTTACATAGGTCAGCCAAAAATTCTGAAAAGAGTGAATGAACAAACTGTTTATAAACACTTAGGGAGGAGTAGATTTTTTAAGAGTAAAAGATGCTGAAACATCATAATTCTCTTCTATAGCAGAGTAATAGGCTTTGTGAACACAGTACAGTCCTCTGACTTTTCTGTGGGCAGGTAATGTTCATGGAGACCTCTGCCGGTGGAGCCTCCACCCCAGGGAACCTGTTCTAGCATTTCACTGACCTTTATTTACCATTAGAAAATGCTGTATAGTGCTTTACTAGAACTTGTCTTGTTGCAGTTATGGCCTGTATCTCCTGTGAATAGTGGACATGCAGTAAATACTACCATATCCTGATGTTAGCAAGACTTTTTACATGCTTTCATAAAGTATTCTCACAGCAAACTAGCAGAGTATTAAAATATTACAGTGTTGGTGCATAACTAGTTGAAAAGCTTACACTCAGAGATTAGTAATAAATGGATTGTTGTTGAAATGGAAGGTGTAGTGAGGGGGGTTTCAGTTTCCCTCCTGGGTCTGGACCTATCCAGTATTTTCACTAATAACTTGGATAGTGGAATAGAAAATGTGCTTTTAACATTTGGAGAAAACATGAAGTTGGGAAAGACTGCTAGTTTGGCAGAAGGTGGAGTCAGAATGGAAAATGATCCTGTAAAATTGGAGACAGAAGTTATAATGCAAGTGAAGCAAAGGAAAGATCCGCCCCCCCCAGGCAGGAGTATCAGTTGGACAAGTTCAGAATGGCAACAGCTGGGTGGGTGGTGGTTCCTCAAGAAAGAATCTGGGGCTTATAGAGGATCAGAAGCTTGTTGATCACAAATCAACAGTGTTGTGGTGCTTAAAAAAAAAGCATCAACAATGTACATGGTGCTGTACAATGTACAGGAGTGTATAGACAAGAGCATAGCCAGCAGGCAAGATGTAATCCTTTTGCTCAGCTCAGCGTTGGGAGACGTCAGGTGTAGTACTGTTTCTGGCTTTTGACATTTTACTTCCAGAAGGATGTGGGCCAGCTGGAGAGGACTGCGGGAGGATGAGAATAGTTGGAGTGCAGCAAACCTGACTTACAAGGAGAAACTGAAGAAACCGCAGTTCCTTGGTCCAAAAAGAAAACAAGGACTTGATAGCAATCTTTGCATGGGTCAAAAGCTGCAGCAGAACAGAAAGAAATACTCTATTTTTCCTGCTTGTGAGGATAAAACACGAGATGACAGGCTTAAATCACAACAGGAAAAGTTCTACTTAAGTGCTGTTTGGTTGTTCTTTGGTAAGACACAGAGAAGGCACACAACACGCTTGTTGTTTGCAGTGTGTTCCTGCTGGCCTCTTGAACGAACTCTGTTTAACACGGTGGTCTTACAGGTAAGGTTGAGTGGCAATGCCTTTACGAATGAGGGCATAGTTTCAGCAGTTTATTCTGTTAGTTTAATTTGAGGCATCCATTTGTACCTTTAGATGAGTGGGAAGTCTGAATCATGTACTTGACCGTTGTATGTCATCCTGTTCACCTGTTTCCCACCATTTTTCCCCACCGCTGCAGTTGGAGAGGGAGGTGAAAATGCTGCTGCCAGACCACGTTTGGTACCAGTGCTGACAGCTTGCTGTGTGCTGGTTCTTGGTCTCTGAAATTTAGTGTCTGTGGCTGGGCTGGTTATGCTGCATTCGCTAGAGAGAAATAACGTTTGTGGTCACTGGTTCGTACTTAATCTTTTAGTGTTAAACTGTATGAAAATGTCTTTTGCAGGAGGGGAAATCGACTGTGTTGATAAGGATGGTAACACCCCTCTGCATGTGGCTGCAAGATACGGACATGAGCTTTTGATTAACACCCTCATAACCAGCGGAGCTGATACTGCCAAGTAGGTGGCTGAAGTGGAGCTGTTTCTAATGATCAAGTGTTATGTCTGATGCCTGGGAACACAGTTACTCCTCAGGTTCTGAAGTGTGAAGATTAAAATGGATAAGCCTAAGTGTACCGTACTTCAGTGGGTGACATGAGGCTAAAATATGAACACTTGGGAAGTGTGGAGGGGAAGGAAGCCCTGCTAAGTTCCTATTGTGCCCAGTTATGTGGTTACAAGTAGTACAAGTACTGCTTCTTTTTCCTAAAGCGTTGATGTGGCACAGTGGTATATAAAGTATATGAAATACATATGTACATAAAGTGCATCTTGATCACAGTTATTCCAGAAAGTCTGTAGCAATGAGTTTGTATAGGAAATGTAATTGAAAAAAATTCAGATGCCTTCGAAGGGAATTGTGTGCATATTCCTTAGTATTTAAATTAGCCTAATGTTTAGTGGCCTGTCATACATGGTGATTATTCTTTTGTCTTGTATCTTGTGGTATGACATAGGGTAATCAATACAAATGCAGTATTGCAGAGCAGATGTTACTAAGTATTTCTGATCTCAATATAACTAGAGCCTGTCTTGATGGTTGCATGATTTCTGATTCTCAGGTGGCTGAAATGATAGGACTGCTTTTATCTGATTCATGAGTTTGGGAGTCTTTTTTGAATAGAAGGACAAGTAGATGAAATTAGACACATTTCTAAATGTTGTTAGTGCTTTCTGCTTCAATTTTTTTCTTCTCTTGCACATGTGTCAAGACTGCACCCACAATATGATGTCAACTGAAATATTGGCAGGTGGTTGATTTTTAAGAGTACTTGAGTATTGGTTAGTTATGTTCAGGTGCTTATGGTCTGTCAAAAGAAAATAGCAAACCTGAAGGTAAACAAAGGGGTGTAAGACCAGAGTAATGCAATGCCGCGTGGGATATCTGTACCAGGTGTTTAATAGCAGCATCTGATTTCATTAATGTAAGTTTTTGGCAATTACCTCCACATGTCTCCGAAATATAATTTAGGAGTCTTCTACCTAGAACCTACCATAGAAATCAGTGACTTCTCTTGACTTACCTACTAAGGAAAACCTGCTTTCAGATGCAAATGAGCTGGTTTTAATTTTAAAGATACTTGCAGCTCTCAGTATTTTGTTTGTCTGCTTGACAACGTTTAAGAAAGTGGCACATTTGCCCATATTCCTTTATCAAGTACGACTGTCGCCATCCAAACTCATAAGGTGGAGTGCATCTTCAATTGGCATGGATGATGAAATTCCACAGGCTTCAGCTAACGTCACTGGATTTTATTAACATAACCAGCATGAAGATCTTGGTGTCTAAATAGATGTGTATTTTTCCTAGCTCTTTCTCCAATACAGTGAGTCTCTGTCTGTCTCTTATCCTGAGTTTTAAAGGGAAAATGAGATGCAGTGCCCACTCTTGGAATCAGGGTTATCCAGTTAGAAATTTCTATTTCACACTTGGGTGACTGGAACATTGATCAAATAAAGTACTTTTTCCAGCAGCAGAAATAAGTGAATTAAGAAGTTGGCTCAGAGATACCAGGCAGACCCAAACGATGCTACTTTCTGTGCTAAACAAGGAGCATTGAAATGCTGGGAATGGGCTTTCATATGTGCTGCATGTAAATAACTCTGGCTGAGCTCCCCAACTGGCTTTGAAAAGAAAATTCTGCAGCGTTGTTAGAAACAACTGTGGACAGCTTGGTCAGTCTTTGAGGCAACTGCATTTCAAGGGGAAAGTGTGTAAGTGATGGGAGGAACCAGTGTGAACAGCGCTATAGAAGTGTGACACTGGTTAGCAGATGTGCAGATAGTGTATTTCGATGGAAACCGGCCAAAACATGTGCTGGGTGGAAGTCTTGACCTAAAAGAGAAAAAATATTGCTATAGATAACTAGGTGGAGGAGGAGATAGAGGGAAATGGGTGAAGGAAGAAGCACAGCAATACAGAATGTCCAGTGTTAGCTTAAATAAATGAATCCACAGCTAAAAAATGCAGCCTGTTTATACAGATGCAGCAGCTTGGTGCAGCTTGTGCTGTTTCCTTCAAAGAATAGGCTGTCAGATCATCTTTTAATAGATTTACTCCAAGATGTAGACGCTGACACTAACAAAATTAAAACTTGTACAGCACCACAAGTCACTCCTTAGTGTAGTGAAGCAGCAAGGAGGACATGTTTAATGTGAAGACTGAGGAAGGATGGGCCTGTGGATTCTGGAAAGAACAAGTTTGTAAAAAACAAACGAACATTAAATACATATATGTATCAAATGTTGGAGAGAGCAAGATATCTTTATAAACATCCACATTCATTTTTGTCTAAAGCTTCATAAGTGGTTATGATTTATGGTGAGTCTTGCAGAAAGACGAGTTCCTTTGTCTTCGAGTCCTTATCTGAAATCCTCTTCCCCCATCCACCAGTTGTCTTGCAGAAATGAAAGGCAGATATGAATCCATCTGCTATTGTTCAAGAGTTTGTCAGTTTTCAAAAATATATCTGCTGAAGCAGGCAGTAGATGATAATCTTGTCGAGATAGTTGGTTTCAGAGGCTCCATGTTTATGTGCACTTTATGTGCTTTTCGTAAAACAATACTAGATGACAGAAGCCGAGATGTCCAAGCCCAAAAGTCTTCTAAGACAGTGAACAGCGGCATGCTTAGGGCCTGAACTGGGATGATTTGCTGATACTAATAAAAGCTGCTGTGTGCTCAGCTTGTTTAAAAACTACATGGTTGCCTGATAGAGATTTAGCCTAATGATAGGTGGCTACCTTTTTTTTTTTTTACCCCCCCCAGTATGTCTGCTCTGAGAAGTTTATAGTGTAATTGAAAAGAGGGTCCTGTGTTAAAGGAGGGGGGAAGTGAAAGGGAGTGTGAGGAGAGTAGCTGGAGCAAATAGGAAAGTTAGATGTTTAGTTCTTTGGATGTGGGAAGAAAAATATAAGTGTCACGGCAGCCTAAAGGAAAGTGTGAAGAAGAGTCATCAGCTACCCCAGCCCCATGGGAGAGACAGAGGGAAGAAGGGGAGGCTTTGAAAACCTACAGGAGAGTTATCTAAAGGATGTTAACTGCCAGAAAAATGGGTTTCAGAAATAATATTGAGAAGATTTTGGCATTTACTTTTACCTCAGAATGGCAGTTGCAGTATGTGTGGCTGATGCAGAAGTTTGTGCATCCTATACCGGGAAATTGACTCCAAGCAGTATCTGCTCTCTCGCTTCCTCCCTTACCTTGGCTTTCGCCTTAAATTTTTAGAAACCTTCCTGCCACATTCTGTTCAAATTGTAATGCCAAGATTTTGCTGTATCAGAATATTTTTAACTCCCGAGAAAGCTGGTAAGGAAATACAGATAGAAATAACACGGCAGGAAGAATCTTCCTCGAAAAGGATAAAAAACACTGCCTTTGTGGAAGGAGCTTTTGATGTGTTGCGTCTGTATGCAACCTGCATCTTCACATGACTCTGTGTAATGAGGCTGTTGTGCCTTTCAGGTGTGGGATCCACAACATGTTCCCTTTACACTTAGCGGCGCTGAATGCTCACTCAGACTGCTGCAGGAAATTGTTGTCATCGGGTAAGTAAATCCCGCAGTGTCTGTGGAGCTCGAGTAGTGTGTGTCTCCGCTGCTTACGGCCCCTATATACTCTTTGTTGTGAATTGTTCAAACGAAAGACTTCCTGTGCTGCCGCGTTCGGCTGTGTGGTGTGGCGTACAGGAGCATGCGAGGCTTTCCTAACGGCGTGCTGGTACTTCCTATATTGTTCATGCCCAAAGCCCTTTCCTCCTGGCAGGTTCAGAGAGTTTATGTTAATTCACTGGGAAAAGGGAGGAAATTTAGGGCCCTTTTCCAAACTGTAGGAATGTGAGATGCCATTTTGGGTTGGGTTCCCCCCGCCAAAGGAATAATTCAGGAAATCATCTCCTTGGGGCCTGCACTGGCGCAGGGATTTACATCTCACTGACAATGATATATTTTAGATGCAGCTGAAGTGTGTTCCTGAATCCAGCCAAAGTAAAGGAGTTAGGCTGGCCAAAGCTCTGTGGGCACGAGATGGGAAATGAGTGAAAGTGTAGTGTCGAGAGAGCAATCTCAGGGTCCTCACCAGAGCCCAAAGCAGAAGGAGCAGGAGTTTGCTGACACAACTGTTTCAAAAGAGGCAGTAATCAGGTGCCAAATCCCAAATTCTTTTTTTCCAGGCAAGAGTTCCCATGAGTTAAAAAAACACAAGGCAGATCATATGCTTTTTCTAGAAAATTGCTTCATTGCTTAACACGTAAAATCTCCTACTTCTTTTCCCTAAACTTGAGTCCTGTAGGATATAAAAAAAAAAGTGTGACAAATGGCACTTACATACCCCATTACATTAAACCTTGGTACGCTCTGGCCTTGACCACTAGATCAGGAAGGAAGAAAAAAAGCTCTGGGTGACCAGAGTTAATACTGTTAGTCTTACATCTTTGGCCTTGTCCGTCTTGATGAATATCCCTGCATGCTCCTGAAAGCCTCTTTCCAACCTGAAAACCACACGCAATAAAAATGGCCCCGTTTCATGTTCAGGCTGACTCTGTGCTTTTTCCTCATTTCTTCGTGTTTTCTGTCTTCATGTCCTGCTGTCGCAGTCCTCTTGATAAGTATCTGCCTCACAAATGCCTGTCACATGGTTTTAAATAGGGATGTGGCGCAGAGCTGGATGCGGAAATAGATGCTCATCAACTTTGCAGCTCTTTTTATAGAGCTGCCAAACGGGAGCAGCCGCTCGCCGTTCCCGTGACAACTTCTTTCTGACTGTAGTTGCTTGCTTTCTGTTTTTTTCCAACTAACTGATTTTTCTGTCTCTGCAATGTTTCTTGTGGTTTAACTAGGACAAAAGTATAGCATAGTGTCCTTGTTTAGTAATGAGCACGTGCTGTCTGCAGGCTTTGAAATAGACACCCCTGATAGTTTTGGAAGAACGTGCCTCCACGCTGCCGCTGCAGGAGGGTGAGTAGCTGTGACTGTAGCTGTTGTAAGTTATTTTGTGGCTTGGTTGCAGATTTGGTGCCAGCCAACTTGACTATGCCATCCACAGAGGAATTTATTGCGGTGCAAGGGATGCAAAGTGGTCTGACGTCAAATTTTGGTCACTTGAGGCTGTCTTTTCCCACTACCCTCATGTGGGGTTGCTTGCAAAGTAAAGGAGGTGGTCTGATTCCTTCTGCCGCAGACAGCCAGGTTGTGCTTTGAAGCATGGGTTTCAGGCATAGAGTAAACCTCTTCCTTTCCATGCCCCTGTGAAGACTGCTTCAGCTTTGGGTGGGGGTGCTGCATACTCACCCCGGTCTGTCTGTTGGCCACGACGGTCACTGAAGACCATCAGTCAGCAGGAAATCATCAGTTCCTAGGGCAAAGTGAGTGAGGAGAAGGAGCTGTGGCTCCTGGGATGCTGCTGGCGGGGGAGTTCTTCCTGGCCTCCACCTTTGGACTGTGTCCTTGTCCAAAAATGCAACTATGCAACAGTGCCCATCAGATTGCAACCCTGGAGTCCAAATGCAGTTCATCTCCCTCTTTCCCATTTTTCAGGTGCAAGTTTGGAAGTTCCTAAAAGAAAAAAGAACAAACCAAAACAACAACAAATAAACAAACCCAAAACAAACAAACAACCCCCAACCTCCAAATTAGAAAGTCAAAAGACTGTTGTTCTCTCAGGGTGGTGCATTCCTGATATGTGCTGGGAGGTCAGAAATGGAAACAAAAGAATACTGAAGTTCGTCAGTTTGAGTTGTAAATGTAGCATCCAGTTAGTTTAAATACTTCCAAATAATTGTCAGTGAAGTGCTGTGAAGTTAACCTAGCAAAAGGACAAAACATTTGGCAAGCATTGGATTTTGACTCTTCTGTTGAGGACTTTATGGCTCAGAAAACAGCTGAAATGGAGCCTTGGCTAGAACCCAGTTTGGATTCTCTATAAGCAAGCAGAAATGGTCATCCACAGTGAATACTTGGCACTCTTTCTGGAAGTTGTTTTTTCTTCTCGGTGGACCAAAATGTGTATCATAAAGTATTTGTTATTACAAAAAACTAATAAAATTGATCTAGATAGTGTTTTATTATTCTTATGATATTATTCTTCTTGATATTTGTCTCATATTAATAGAGGAGGTATGACTGTTGCTTGGATGGAGATTATTATAGTATAGGTCAAATGCTACCTCTTTGATAAGGCTGCACCCCAAAAGAATAATAAAAACAACCTGGAAGGCCTAAAGAGAAGGAGAGGCTTAAGAAGCGAAAGTGGCTCATGAAAACAAACCATATTTTTCCAGTGGTTTACTACAATTGTCATCACTAACAAGTGTTTTTATTTTTAGTACGTTGTGGCGAGTGTTATGTAGCTATTTTATGCAATAGCAATTTAGAGTAGGGATGAACATACGCCAACATATTGCATCCAGTCTTTTTTTTTTTTTTTTTCCCCTGGAGCTATACAAAAGGCATTAGTTTTTTTTTTCCTGAGACATGCCTCTTACTCCCATTAGTTGCATGGGTACTAGAAAAATAACATACTTCAAAGGCCTGCTCATCTGATTGTGAACACAAATGATTTATTGCCCCTGTGAATGACAAGGAGTCTTGGAAAGTGCTGTACTTCTTTAAGTCATTTTCTGGCTTGGAGTCATACATTTCTCTTGAATTACAAAAGATGTGAGAATTCAGCTGTTTTATTTTCTATTAAAAATCACCTGGCTTTAAACAAGGTGAAGAAGCAGCTATGATGTGGTGAATTCTTTCAACAGATAAAAAGCAATGGAGCCCTGCTCATCCCCTTATATAAATGCAATATTGATACGACAATCACTTTAAATAGCTGTGCCCCTTATTCAACAAAGCACTTAGAGATGTGCTTAAATCTATCAATAGTCAACAAATCATATGAGAATAAACCTAGAAGTAACTCCTGTGATTAAATCTCACTAAGTAAATAGGATTTGAGCAAAGTGCTTACTGTTGAATGCTTTGCTGAACGGGGGTGGATTTCGTTAAATGTCACCTCTTCATTATTAGACTGGCATTTTATAAGCTAGCAACAACTTTCTTTTAAAGTTCTCTTATAAAATACCAGTTCCGTGTGGGAAGCATTAGAGTACAGCTCCCATTGAAAATCTCCAAACACACTGAATTCACATCACATTTACTCTGCTGTCTTTGGAAATTTTTTTTTTTCTTCTGCAGAAGAGAAGTTTGAGGTTTTCTAGAAAAAAAGGAAATAGTTTTTTAAAGCTTCATTTTCTGTTCGATTGAATTTCATGTTGTAGTTGGCTGTACCCTGTTTTTGCACGGCAAATAATACAAAAATTGTTAGAGTAACTTTTTCCTTTTTGGGAGCAGGGGGCGACACAGATGTAAACTTCTGTTTTGTTCATGTTTTGCTTTCTTTACTTCTCTTTCCAGTAATGTTGAATGTATAAAACTCTTGCAAAGCAGTGGAGCAGATTTTAATAAGAAGGACAAATGTGGGAGGTAGGTAAATTATGAAGCTCATTTAAAAAAGAAAAAGAAAAGAGAATCTAACAGGCAAGGAAGAAAGACCACGTCTGTCTGGAAATCATATGTTCTATGAAAAATGACAGTAAAATAAAGTAGGAGTTTGTCCTTCCCTGCAGAACTCTTGTTGCTGCAGTTATATGCCAGACAGACAGGTGCAGACTTCATTAAAGACACAAAAGCCATCCCACCCTCTTGAGTTTTCTATTTTAAAAATATCACAGGTTTATTTTTTTTTCCTTATTGCTTCTCTTATTGCTTAAATTCTTGTGCTTGTCTGCCCAAGACAGCACCTGGGTTATGATGGGAGGATTGCTGCTATTTGACATGCTTCCTAGAGGTTTTTTTCCCCCATATGAAGTGTTGCTTTGAGTGTTGCTATGCCAGCTAAATAAGATGCTGTGAGGGATACCGTGCTTTGCTCTGCCTCCCAACTGGAAGAAAGTATGCAGAGCAACAGCAGTGGCTGTCACTGGGAATAGGTTGTTTGCAAGACACAGATTGAGGATCTGTATCCTATTAGGCTTCGTAGGAGCACCAAAAATTCCTATTAACACGATATTTTGTTAAATTTGCATAACTTTGCATTTCATCACAAGAACATAAGGCACTGATATTGACTGCTGGAAATCTGTAGGAATGCAGCAATTAAGATTTGTTGTTATCTTCGGTGGTGCATATTGGAATATGAGGTAACAAATTGTCACTTATGTTCCAGAACACCTTTGCACTATGCAGCTGCAAATTGTCATTTCCACTGTATTGAGACACTGGTGACAACAGGAGCCAATGTTAATGAAACAGATGACTGGGGACGCACCCCTTTGCACTATGCTGCTGCTTCTGACATGGACCGAAAGTAAGAAAGCTTCTTTGTATTCCTTGTTTAAAGTGTTCTGCTAAATCAGTGTCATTCTATTCTCCTCATGATGCTATGTCATTTGAGCCAAAAACATGATCCCGCTAGCAAAGGAATTTCTCTCAGATGTATGCATAACTCCACACTGAGTTGCTCTGACTATAAGCCAAATCCCCAGATGATGTGTCATTTCAGCTCTACGGTTTACCTTTGATGTAACGCACAGTTTTGCAGCCACCCTGTCCTACTGAACTGTTTTCACAACATTTTGTCGTATGCTTTCCTCTGTGCGGTTTCCTCACAAGAGTAAGCTCAGAGAATTTTCTACATCTGCTTTGCAAGTCCATCAGAAGGGATGGAACAAGAGACAGCAGGAGAGGTTTTCCCAGATGGACTGCTGTGACAGACAAACATCTGGCCATTCTGACAGACTTTCTGGAAAAGATGGGATAGATCTACCGGTCAGTCTCTCTCCACTGTCTGAGATGATAAAAATGCTCGCCCTGTCCAAACAGGTTGCTTTTTAGAGACTTTTAAAAGACAGAAGCCTGGGGAATATCCTTTGACAGAATGCAGTGCTGTTCTTGTGAGAAAGGGGGAAAACAGCTCCAAAGCTTAGAAATCCTGTGGTTAGTGACTGCAATTTCTAATTCCCAGATAGCTGCATATTTTGGCAATCTCTTCCTCATAATATACTGTATAAAACAGGCTCTATTATCCTGTTAGTTCCCTCTAAAAACTGTTAGCGACCTGTATTTATTTTAGGTCATCCCCTGCTTCTGTGTCTCATTCCTTTAGACACTAAGGAACTATTTTCTTGGTTTCTCATATAGTGAGGTCTGATAAAAATACATCTGCCTCATTCCCAGAAGAATACCACCTCAAAGCCACTGCAGGAAAACTTCAGCATAACTTTATGGTAGAGGTTTGGATGCCATTCCAGAGCCTTGGTAGCTGCTTCATCATTTGCTGTGATAATACCGATATGAAAAATGTCTTCCCTATCACCCTCAAGGCTGAACAGTGCTGGGAAGAAGGCAGCAGGATCTTCAGGTCTGTGCTTGGCATTACAATCAGAGTAGGCTTGTAGGAAGGCTTTCACCACTGGCTGTTTCTAATTCTGTCTTCCCAGGGTGAGTTGTTATTCGAGGTGTTGAGGCTTTTGATTCCATGTGTGTTTTTCACCTTCTGGCTCTTTATAGGTGAAGTTCCTGCATTTAAACAAGCTCTTGGTTAACTTAAGGATGTATCTACTTCCGTCATTAATTAAAAAAAAAAAAAAATCAGGCTTACTTTAGTCACATCCTGAAGATTGGCAGGAATATGTGACCTTTATTTGCCCTCATAGTCCAAACCTAAATTGATTCTGATGTGGTGATGCTGTCTTCTCATTAAATTTTCCAGTTTGAGATGTTCTGGAAGAAGCCTTGTTACATAGATGAAATGCTGTTTGCAGTCTGTGATTTTATAGGTCAGCGTATTTTTTTTTCCTGCTAAATAGCAAAAAAACTCCCAAGGTCAGGCAATCTCAGTCCAAAGAATATTAATAATTATTTAATTTTGGATGTGGGCAGTTAATGAGCAGGGAGAAGTCTTGGTGCAGTGAGGCTGCCCTACTGCTTCAGCTGTTTTGGTAATTGTTGTTGCTTATGGTCTTCGGAAAGTACCCTTTCCTGCAATGGAAATCACAACAGCATTTTCATTGAATAAATGATCGCAGCTTCTGAGTATGTACTGTTTCTCCAGATCATCGCTTATTCTGTTCAGGGAATCTTATTGTGGGATCTCACTGATTTGTAGTTAACCGCAAGCAGATACAGGTAGGACTTCAGCATAGTACATGAGTACTGTCTATGAGCTTACAATGTTAATATTCAGGGGACTTATTTTATTAATAACAAAGTTTTCTGTGAGTCAGCGGACATCAGACAGACCCTGGGCTTGTAGAACAACCCATTATTGCTAGCATCCACAAGAAGAATGTCAAATCTTGATATTAAATATCGGAAATTGCATATTAAAGAAAGAATATACTGTTCTGCATTGTGCAGAATCCAGTCTGGAATTTGCTTTTTATATTGGGATTGAAATTAGCTACTGTCCTTCTACAAACCTTTCAAGCTACTAATCCATGATGATAGCAGTTTGTAAATGTTAGCCAAAAATGATCCAGGTGTGCAGGAATATGAAGACATGTTGAGCTCTCTGAAGAACCTAAAGAATCTGACCAAGAGGTCCACACAGTGTTGCCAAGATATTTCCCAGAAAGTGAGGAGAGTCAGCGACACAGCTAGTGCAGATTCAAGATAGACCAATTTAGTATCAGTGATTGAAGTTTCTCTAAATCCTAAATCCTGGAGAAGATCTAGCAGGTTGCTGTAGGAAGAAGCAAGCTGTGGTAATCCTGAGTTCCTCTCTGCAAAGGAAGCAAAATGCACAGCATTGCTGTGGGAGAAACGGAGGGATTCCAGAAAGTGATGATCAAACTGTTTCTGATAGAATCCACAATTTTCTGTTTGTTTTTTTTTGTTTGTTTTTTGTTTGTTTTGTTTTGTTTTTTTGTTTTGTTTCTTTTTCGTGGCATTGACTTGTAGGACAATGAACTACCACGTTATAGTTGTCTCCATAGCTTGCAAAACTTATTAGCTGCAGACCCATGCAGAACACTCATTTAACTTGTATAATTCTTATTGTTGGCTGAAGGAGGTCAGCTCCTTGAAGAGGAGATTGGGGATGGGTGGCAGACTGCGTCAAAATCACTGGTATGATATTTTGAAAATAAGTTGCATTTTTCTGTCCTCTGTTGCTAAGAAGAAAGAATATTTTAGGTAACTCCCATGAAAATGCTGAAGAACTTGAAAGAGCCAGTGAGATGAAGGAAAAAGAAGCTGCATTGTAAGTTTGGTGTCAATAAAGCAGTTAGACTCCATTTCTGGAGAATGCCACTGCTTTGGGCTGCAGTTTACACTCTGCTTTTGCTCGTTCATTGCTCTGCTAAACACAATGCTTGGCTTTAATGAGGGCTCACCTAACGAAAAAAAGCTCTATGCTCTTCTCTGTGCGCGTATTCCCTAATATTTCTGTTTCTGTGCTTGTTGCTGTTTCTTAATTGAAAATGTACTGCTTCAGTAGTTTAATAATTCTTTAGTATCATGCACTGACTTGTTTTAATGCTTTGCACTGAATATGTATGTTGCAAAAAGAAGTAGCCAATGGCTTCCTCAATGTATTTACTTGGATTAACAACCTCAATGTATTTACTCTGATTAACATTTTCATCTAGCTGCTTAATGATTTTTTTTTTGTTTTAAAATCCCCTTTTTCGTATGACAGCCTTACATTCACTACAAATTACAAGCTATGGAAGAAAGTAATAGTAACAAAATGATGATTTCTTGATGGTATAAGAAAAAGTGGCAGGGACCTATAAATAGCATAAGGGATCCTTTGAAAAATGTGTGGGTTTTTTTTTTTTTTTAAAAAAGCCAACAAACAAGAAAATATATTTATGTATGTATACGCCAGGAAATTAACTCAGTTACGTCTTTATCTTTCAGCTTGCCATAGCGCGTGTTTGGAGGCCAATCGTTTGATCTAGGTTTTTACGTACAGTAGTAGCAAATCTAGGCTGTTTACATCATGGTACAGAGTTGTGTAGTTTTCTTTCAGGCTTCATAATAGAAAATCATTTTGTAATTTAGAGTAGCCACAAAGGTTGGGTTGAAGATTGGTTTTTATGAAGATCTTCAAAGATCAGTGGGTATTTTGTTTTAAAAAATGGTGAATGTGGGGAGCTATTGGTGAAAATGGGGAAAATTGTAAGTGATTTGAGGTGCTGCTAGAAATACAGAATTAACTGCCAGTTTTCCATGTCACTCCTAGTTGCAGTGAGGGATGAGTCTGTTAAATACTGTAAGCTCTCATTTAAATGAGTGAATTGTCCACAGGTGTCTAGAGTTCCTTCTACAAAACGATGCCAATCCATCCATCCAAGACAAAGAGGGGTACAACACTGTACATTACGCTGCTGCGTATGGGCACCGGCAGTGTTTGGAACTGGTGAGTGCTCAGACAGTTCAGAAATCTCTTAGGTGATGAGATATATATATATATATATGTGTGTGTGTGTATATTCTAGTATTATGAACTCCCCTGATGGTTACTATTTGAGTTCTTTGGATATTCACAAATCTGTGAGAACCTGCAATATGGTGCAGTAAACTCAAATATATGCAAACAGATGTATCTTAAAAACATGTTAATCTTGATAATCCCGTCCTTGTTCAACAAGCTGGTGCTTAAGTGTTGTCTTTGAGTGGAGTTTATGTGTGCTCAAATTCTTTTTAACTGCGATCAAAATATTCCCAGTGTATGTGTATGTGCCCATAGTAAGGGGTAGTTCCCAGCGCATGGCAGTGTATGTGCCTTCTGCAGCTGGCACGTCATCTGACTTGCGAACTGAGAGAGTAAAACAGTTTTTGTGAGCTGCATACCTGCAATGCCTTTTTGCCTCTGGTGAAACAATAGCAGCATTGATAAAGTTACCATAATCAAGATTAACCTTGTATGCAATGTAACGGGTTTTTTTGTTGTTGTTTTTTAATATCCTGGACCTGAATGATTAGAAATTGCATCTCATAAGAAGCCAAGAATTTTTTGCCAAAAATTGGATTTGGGAGATATATAGTATGGATTTATAGAAGTTTGTGACTTGTAAAAATAAGTGTCATGAAGATGGGCGTTAACTGAACTACTTGATATACAGGGTGATCCAAAATTATTGTGTCACATATAAGGAGGCTTTAATTGCTTTAAAAAAAAAAAGCTCTAAGTAGAAAACTGTTTAGATGTTCATGCTTTAGTAAGAATACTGTGTGCTGTTTAGTGTTTTGTGTTGTTTGGTTCTTTCGTTCTTTGTTGAAGAGTCAAAGTACTTAATTATTGAAAAGGAGCTCTGCGCAGCACATGCTGCTTTCTCACCACATTTACCAGCGCTGTCAGTTACTGCCACCATAGGAGAAATCCTGCAGCTGGCCTACATCAGGGTCACAACAGCTAGGAAACCTTGACCTGTAATTACACCAGGGCAGCCCTGGGTCAGAATCTCAGGTGGGATGTTAAGCCTTTTTAGCTCCCACCTGCAAGCCTGTATATTTAGGACGCTTAAAATATCACTGCTCCTTTGTTGCTTGTGACAGTGAGTTTGACCTTTCCTTGTTTAGAGCCTTTTCCTGGAGCTGATCTCTTGTGACTCTGCCCATGGGGATGGAGGGGTCCTCTGCTGAGCCTGCCACCCATTTGGAACAAAAGCAAATGTTCTTGGTATTTGTAGTGTGTATATATAGAGTAGCCTTCTCTGTGCTCGGTACAAGCCTATGCTTGTATGGCCACAGTAATGTGTATTGCAACCTTACCTGTGTCTTATCACCGGATTCTTGCATGACTTGCGTGAGCAGAGATCTCTATAACAGCACCTTCACTGGGGAATTCTCTTTCAGCCTTCATATCACAGATCCTGTGTGTCGTGAGGCGTGGAGCAGGCATGGAGCAAGGTTCCCTCTCTTTTCTTTTGCTTGTTGCTGTGCACGTTTTCTGGCAACGTGTCAGTTGCAGACAATGACCCGCTATCGAGCTCCAGTGTTGCTTAGCCTTGCCAGACAAAAGGAAGAGCTGGCAGTGCAGTGCATATCAGAGGTGTTGGGGTTTCTTTTAATGTTGGAGGGTGAAATGCAAACTGTGGGCTAGAGGCAGCTGTGCAGCAAGTGTTCTGTATTTAGACAGAGAAATTCAATGTTTTTCCATGTCAGTCTTCCCACATTTGTGACTACAGCTGCTGTATAGAAACACAAGGTCAAGTATCATTTGCAGAGTTATAGTCATACGGCTGTTCTGTGTACACCAACACCGGTGAAAGAAAACTGCCATGAATTTTAGCCTTTTGCATGCAAAGGGCCACTATTGTGTACTAGGGCATCTAGCTGAAAGTTTTGAGGGACCAGGATTTTGCCATTGGTGTTCAGAGGTTGACGGGCCTCTGTGGAATACAAAAGCTAAATGTACCAGAAAGCATTTGTGTTCGATCAACAGTAGGACCAGCACTCCTCACCTTTGCACCCGCTGTCAGAAGAAGGTGATTCTGCTTTGTTCATGTGAGCAGTTGTCCCTTAGCTCTAGTGAGTTACTGAGCCCTGAGTTTAATCACTTTATATTTGATAATAGCGACTACCTAACTGATACAGGCAGCACCTTTACACTGATTTTTTTGCATTGCTTGGATTCAGGTTGGGAAAAGGGTCAGGACCGAAGTCTTGAATAGCTGAAAGGTAATTGTGCCATGGGCATGAAATGGAAGTAATTCTCGTGCCTAGGTTTATTCACTTATTCCAACATGAGACTCCCAGGTGTTAAGACAATTGTTGATTCCCGTGCTTCATCCGATAGTGTCATCACTATCCTGTAATGCAATCAAATTGTTTTTGACAGAGTTCTGGTTATCTATGGCTATTTGAAGGCTGTGTGTAAAGCTGCAATATGAATTCATCTGACGCAGATGGAAAGGAGCCTCACTGTCTTGTGAGGCTGAGTGGTGGCTTGGTCACAGTTTGTTGTGCTCTTTGAGGTGGCCCTATGACAAGGACTTTGTCATGAACCATGATCTATGTTTCTGGTAGCTATTAACCACAGTACATTGACTGCTCTAGTTACTCATAATTGAACAAAGCATCCACTAAGGTTTAATTGCTTCTAGACATGACTTTTATCTAGAGGCCCCTTCTTTTCTGCGTAGCAGAAAGAACAGTAAGTCATCAAATGCCATCTTAGTCCTCAAGCCTTCTGTTTATCAGTTTTGAAAACTAAACCAATGGAGATCCAGAAAATGGCAACGCTATTTGCCTCATTTCTCTCTTCTGAGCCACATCGCGCTCTCCTCAGTAATGGTGGAGGCAGCTGCCGATTCCAGTTAATGCTGCAGGTTGAGTTGGTGGGTGGGTTAGTGGGTAGAGTAGGTGCCCAAGGACAGCTGGTTATGTCTGAGGAGTACTTGGCTGGTTTTGTTGCTGTATCTTGGAAATACATTTTTCTTATTGTTTTACTTGTCTTCAGTGCTAATGAAAAGGAAAATAAGATTCACAATATTTTTAGTTGCTCTTACTCAAGGAACAGTGGGAGCCCATCAGCCCTAATTCCAATGTAAATATGTCTGTAGATAGGCAGGGAGATTTTTTATTTTGGTTTCACACGTGCAATAACAGAGATAAACTGATGTCTTTCTTAAAACTGCTGACTTCGAACCGCTAATTTGTATCACAGGAACTCTGACATATGGAATACTCCTTCTAAAATATTTCCAATCCCTTCCATCCTGAAGAAGAGATTTTCAGGCAGGATTATTGAAATAACAACATTATTTGCCAGTGCCAAATTAACTCTTATTTTACTCTTTTATCCCTTGGGTAAATATTTTTGGTTTATTATTGAGAGCTCATAGATGAAAATATCTAGGATTTATCTTCCCTAGAACAAGACAGTTCTTTATGGGCATAAAACTGTTAGATGAAAATGTACGTATAAAATATGAAGCTTTAATTCTGATCAAAACTCAGGCCGTGGGTGCAACAATGAGCTTGAGTTTATGAGTAATGGTTACTAGTATTTCTTTCCATGCACAATACCAAACTTTGGCAAAGTGTTAGGGAATTATTTCAATGTTCTAGAATATGTCAAGTTTATAATAGACCTTGTAAGATCAATTTTTTCTTCCCCTCTCTCCCCTGGTTTTTATAACAGCTTATTTCTAAACAAATGGTCACTTAAAAAAAAAAGTCTAAAGAAGATGCAGTATCCAATGGAGATTCCTTCGCTGAGAGATCTGATCTGTGCTTTAAGCACTGTAGCTTCTCAGCATTGCAAAACATTTACATGTTTGAGTACAGTTTAGAAAAGGCTGGTTTATCTATGAAAATTTATTTTAATTTTTTGACCTTTGTGTTTACTGTGAGCCCAATGCCTTGGCCGGAATTTAGCTAAATTTCTTTGTGGGGAGAGGAGACCTATTAGGAGAAATAAGGATTAAGAGTGAAAAGGTAATTTCCTTTGACCCAAACAAATAAAATTTTTGTTTCTGTGCTCAACCACAGAGCTCAAGGAGAGAAGCTTTTTTCCTGGGAGGACCTTTAGGTTGTCTGGGATATTAGTGGGGTAGTTACCCTGCAATGAATGACGTGATGTTGCTAAAAAGAGAAGAGTGGAAGCAGATTCTTTAATTCTTTCTCCATCTGTAAGGAGCCATTCATAAAGGCTGAATGGTGGGCATGTGTGCTCGCAAGCAACTGAAACTCCCATCTGCTTTCCTACTTCTAAAAATAACCTCACGTTTGTTTAGATTGGGACTGACTTCTTTGGTGTTTGGTAGTCAAGGGATATTGGTCACAATCGCTAGCTGGTATTTTAGAGCTGATCACATCACCAAACTGATTTGAAAAAAAGAAAAATATGGTGGTTTTTTTCATTGAAATGATCTCTTATTACAAAATCCTTAATGGTGTGAAAAGAGTGAAATTTAAATTGTGATTTCACATTAAAATTCTATCTGGAGAGCCAGTCAAGCACTTTGTGCTGGTAAAAATAGGTTTCTGTGCAGTGTTAGGGCAAACAGAGTTAAATGCCTGTCTCCTGTAGTGAAATCTCTTCTCTGACTGTAAGAATTGATGGTTATTTTTTCTTTTAATCTGCTCTTCTCTTTATTCCATCAGCAAATGGAATTTACTCTTTGGGTCATAGAACTTGAATTGGCACAGGGGCTAATTCATTTGAGGATGGGAGGAGAGCATGGTTTAACCATGTCCAAAAGAAAAGGCAAATCTCAGTCTGCCTGCCTGCCTGAAGCAAGGTGACCCGCACAGCTGTGTGTGTCAGGGAGAAGGGGCAGCGGCAGATTTCCCGCTAGCAGAAGGCCATCTTGGCTGTGCTGGGAAAGAAAAGGCTGCGTTTGAAGAGAAAGAAATCACCTTTTATTAGACCTGTTGTTACCACTGGAAAATAGTTAAACTGTGTCTTCCAACACTTGGTTCCTTAACCCATGGAGAAATTGAAATCACAGACCCTATAAATCTTTGATGTGGATGCTAGTAATTATATATGTCTCTTATCAACAAGAATTTGTTCATTCATCCATCTGAGAGCACGACACTGATAATTAGTGACAAATGAATCACAAGTGTGGTTGGGATAGGTGTTAAAAAGCCTTTTGCCACATGGCGATCTGGCTCAGATGCTTGTCCAGCGGCAGCCCCTGGGCCACCTCCTGGCCTGAATCTCTTCATTCAAGGGATATGTTCTGCGTTTTCTCCTTCATCAATTCCTGTCCATCTCTGTGGCCAACACTGTCTTTCTTGAAGGGAGCATTTTGTCAGAAACCAGTGGTGATAGCGTTCCGTGTGGTGAATGACTTCATACCTATGTCTATGAGAGCTTTTCCCACGTGGAAGTTCCTTTATTAGTGGAGGAAGTTCAAAGTCATTAACATGAGTGGCTCTAGAAAGGAAAAGAACTTAGGAACTTCATGCTTGAAAATGACTTCAATAAACCTAAATTGTCTGTCAGTCCTAGAATCACCCAAATTATGGTAGATGGATTCAATTACTTAAGTTGTGATGTCAGCATTAGTGCAATACGTACCCACTGGTTAAACGATCAATAGGATCAATATGCTAGATATGCCAGTATATTTTGACTTAGATTTTATGTTTTGGAAACTAGATAATTTTGATCCTGAAAATGTTTTCTAGAAAGCTAATTCTGCTTGTGAACTCCGTGAGTGCAGGAATTTACCATTTTCTTTGGCACCCTGCTGGCACTTTGGCTTGTAGGATAGGAGTATTGCCTAGCATCTCTGAGGTTTATTTTCTGTCTTTCTGACAGATTTTGTCTTCTTTTAGTTTATATTTTTATTTTCCTGGAGTGGAGAAGCAAGGCACTTACATCTGCTGTCTTCTGACAGAGAATAACAAGGCCATTGCAGAACTGCAGGAGACATTTTTCCTTCAGTTTGGAAAGAGGTCATGAACTTCTGTCGTTGCCTTAAATACCTGTCTGTGAGTGTGTATCTGTGTGTGCGGTGTTTAAATGTAAATGTGTGAAGAATATCTACTCCCTCAAATCTACTGAATCCAATGAAAAGGGCATTTGATCATGGCATATGGCATTGCATTAGACCGTATAGCTCAGAAAGAGCTGTGGGCGCTGGGATGTCGGGGGTGTAATCAGCCTTATTTATATAAGGCAAGATGTTTGTCTACATGAGCAGACTTTCAAAAAGAAACTCTCACTGGTTTACTGGCATTTGCAGGCTTACAAAGCGATCTAATTTCATTAGGCAAAGTCTCCCACTGAGTGTGTATTTTGTGTCTGTATACCTGTAGTTCGCCAATTGAGTAGATTGAGCTTAAACATTCTCATTGAACATAATTTTCCTCTTTCCCCTCCTCCGTTATGAAGTAATGCAACTGGTATCTAGTCACAGTGGCTGTCTGATAGTAGGCAGTAGTCCCATTGCTTCAGGAGTATTTCATCCATAGGTGGACAGCGTAGAGATGGGTGCACACGGGACCAGGTCTTGCTTTATGATTCTGTTCATGCAGCGCTTGCAATGCAGTTTATTCTACAGGAAAAACAAAACAAAAAACCAAGAAACACTTACAGATTACCACTATACTTGATTATTTATGTCTTTAATTATTCTAATTGACATTTTTAATTAGATCGGAAGCAAAACTCCATTGGATATAGTGAGTAAATGAAAAATGATTGCATGTCGTGTATTTTCATTTTTATTTAAACTTCTTATAGTATTTTGCAAATCCTTGTATTCACTCTGATAAAGCCTGAAGAAGAAGAATCACAACCCTTAACTAGCATGCCATGTACTTCAAGCCACTGCATGTGTGCTGCTTTCGTTTCCGTTGGGTTTCCTTCTTGCTGTTGCTGACAGGCTCAAGCTTTGCTAGAAAGTCTGTTGCTTTTCCTCAGTCAGCTTTAGGAGCTGTGAGTCAAGTGCACGTACCTGACTGGCATGACACTTTTCTGGATGTTAAAATAACTTTGCATTTGGTAATGTGAAATGGAACCAACACTTGTCTGTTTTCTGGAAGTTTGTGACCAATTTCAAAGTGGTTCTGAGAAGAAATGTAAATTTCATGTCTTCAAGTGAGTCTGAATTTAAAAAGCACTGTGTGTATTTCACAGTAGAGGCACAAATGAGAGTAGCAAAAATACCATTGAAATGCACATTTTAAAAACTGTCACCGTATTTCGCCAGCGCTCAAATTTTCTAGCTAAAGAGGAAATTTTTGAAGGATAATAATTTCTCTAAATAAAAGCCTTCCTATACCTTTTACACAAGTGTATGAAAATTTGCAAAACTTTCACTGGGTAAGAGGGTCCTTAAACCAAAGTATGAGGCTTTACAGAACCTCTGAGGTAGAATTTCTGGCCAGAAAGAAACATGATCTATGCGATTCAAGTGAGAAAGTTCCAGGTTCAAATCTCTGCCCTGACTGACAACGAAATTGGACTTCTACATCCTGGGAGGTGACCAACATGTTATGCTGGCTGGTACTGCATAGGATCTCTTGCTTTCGTTTGGAGCTGTCCTGCTTTGTATAAATACTCATTGGGTGAGAATCTCCTGTATAACCCACTGAGTATGGCACTCATATGGCTTAATATGAAATGATTTTGCATGAAGTGGAAGAGCTCCGAGAGAAGATTAGTGCCCCACGTGAGAACAGCCAGTGGCCCGGAGGTCTGCTTGAATTTTGAGATTTAGATATGTTTAAAGACTTGAACATTGTTCTCTTATATGCCAGGTAAGTGTCCTGTTTGCATGGTGGTGACTGTTCTGGTAGGGTATTGGATATTTAAACTTTGTACCGGAAGAGTTGCATGGAACTACTAATAAATTTCTTCAGACTCAGTCTACCTAAGCTCTTGTGAAATGACTTCTTGCTTATGTTATTTTAACTTCATCCATAATCTATGCACGTGAGTGAAATTGATGTAAACTGATTAGTCTCATTTTTAAAGCCTGTTTTTAGGAAAACATGTCAGACACTGGGTTAAGGATCTGTATGGGTTTTAACCTGATCAAATTAAAATAATTTGGTCATTGGTATTTACACATATGGAGAGAGCTTATAGGATTGCTTGTCCCCCCTGAGGATATATTTGTACCACTTCACCTTTGAATTATTCAATCAAGAATAATTCTGAAATTTAAAAATGTGCGTCCCTCGTATAAAGTAGTACAGAGGTTAATTCTATTACACTTTTCTATCTCATCTGAAACAACTGATGAGAGTCTTCAATCTTGTGCTTGCTGCTTGCTGGAAAAGTCTTTACTTAAAAGAAGCTGCTCCTGGTATGTTTTTCCCCAGTAGAGACAATTACCTATTACAGTTTGTCAGGAAAAATGAGATTCAAAGTGACATCCTAGCTGATATATTTTTATTCAGTTCTGAAAGTGACATTAAAAATTGTTACTAATTGCTACTTCTGAATGACCTTGTAAGCGATAAGCAGCATTGCTATGTCATTATTGCATAAGAGTAACGTTCAACTATTTCTTTTGTCTTAATTGCCTTTTGATCAGCTCTTCGCGTGTGTGAAGATTTCTGAACGCTGTTTGCTTAGTAACCTTTCAGAGTAAAGGCCATTTATAGATTCTACACATGTAATCTAATGTTTTGCCATTTTAGTTAGTATTAATAGCACCAAACTGAAGAAGTTCATTAACAGTGCTGGAAGTATGCGTATTGGAATGTAGAAGTTGCCTTACTCACTAAAATAGTAAAACTCTCAAAGAAAAGTCACTTTAACTTCAGTGGTAGTTAGATCAAACCTTTGACATAACTACCGGTAGTGCACTTAAATGTCTGTGCCTAGAGGTGTGGGTGCGTGACGGCTTGTACAGAATCATGCGTTCTGTTCTCTTTTAGGATTTGAGATAGCACCCATCATTACAGTGTCTATGGCTTGCAGTTGCTTCTGACATCTTCCTTTTAAAAGTGTAGATTAAACCTTTTATGCATGATGAAAGTATTATCTCCTTTTCTGCCTAATGGTAATTTTAAATTACTGAGATGCTCCATGAAGCTTTTTTTTAACCAGAGCTGAATTTTAGAATAAATTACAGTCTATAAGGGCAATCATAAGAACTACCCTGACTGATTAACTGGCACTTCTGAGTCAAAAAAAAAAAAAAAAATAAAAAAATTGAGGGGGGAAAACCCCCCATACCATATCCTCCCATATAATCCTTTATTATAACCACAGAATAAAATCAAGCAGTAAAGCCTCTTATGTCTGTAAATACCCTTACCATACAAATAAAATAAAATTGTGAGAACTGTAAATGTTATTAATCTTCATACAGAGCTGGGGGAGAGAAGACAGGTTATAATAGCAGCCTTGTAGTGCTATTAGTTCGTAACAATAGAACTGAATAATTGACATGTTTTATCTTACTTTGTCTGCATCTCACTCCCAAAGCTTTCAAGTTCCTATTTCTGAGTGTGAAGAAGACTTTACAAAATAATTACATACAGTATTAAATAGTGATGTTATGGGAAGTGAAGGGGTCGTGCTGGGAATTTCCAAGACGCAGAAAGAGAAGTAAGGGTATCCTTACCTTTTAAAAGGTTATGACCTAACCAGAGAGAACTGTGCCCACCAATTTCATTTGCAGCCTCTCTGCACATTTCTGACATCCGCTTAAAATCTGCAGACAATTAATATATAGAAATGCAATCAGCTAAAAGACGTAATTTCAATGGCACAAGAAATTAGACGTTAGATATGCTGGGACGTTCTGCAGTCAGCCACCAGTAACCACAAACTGTTAGTAATTCATCCTTATTTGTCTGTCTTCAGTGAAATGCATTGGCCAGCTTCTAGCAAGCGGGTATGTATTGCAGTACAGCAGAGATGCTTGGATTGCTCTGCGGGGTCTGTGGATTTAAGCTTCCATGGCTGTCAGGGCAAATGGTTTTGAGTGATAAATTCAGCTTTTTTAAAAAGATGCAATTGTGGGTAGCTTCTTACAAATATACTCTTAAGATGGAAGCATTATGGAGCTAGAGCCCCCCAAGGACTCACTGTTTTATGTGTTCTTATAACAAGTATATGTAATTTACTATAAATGCATTCTTAGAACCACAGAAACACTAGTGAAACTGGAGAATTTGCTTGGTAACTTGGACCTGGTACTTTTTGTCTCTTTGAGCATGATGTTTATCTTTCAGATGACTTAGTTTTAATTGTTATAAAGCGGTGCTTGACAAGGCATACTAAAAAATTATTAGTGCCGTGTCTTTAATCTTCCTCTTCTTGCTCTCCCTTATAATTTCTCTTCTTGCACTGTCTGGCTATGTATCTGAGAGCTACCAGGTTTATCATCAAATTCTTGTTTACGCTTGACTTTATGATGGAGACATTCAGCCTTATGAGTAATAAGCTCATTAAGCCTAGTCTGCACCAGCCTAAGCTGCTTTAACTCTTAAGCCATAGAGATGCCTTTTGTGAGGGGCTCTCCAATCCCACAATTTATTCCATTAAAGCTTTAATTTTGTCAATTTTCTGTGTGTTTTTTTCATCTACTTGAAAGGCAATTATCTACCTTGTTCCACAAGACTTTTGGAGCCTTCTGGCAGGTTAAGGGAAGTATCTCTATGTTAAGATTTTGATCCTGGAATTTCAATAGATGATGATAAATGTAATTAAAAGTGATTAAATTAGTCTGCTGTGCTGGCCTTAGAGACTCAGAACATAGGCCAGTATTAGGCAGGCAAAGGAACAGGCTTAGTGCTTGGGTTTGTTTGGTGGGATTTTTTTTAGTTCGTTTACTCGCTAGAGAAAATCAGAAAGGTATTCATGTATTGAGAGCTGGCTACTGCTTCGTCCTGTTTATAGCTGTCTTATATACGAGAAGAACAATATTTTAAACTGGAGGTGGCTCTACATGGTAAGACCAAATGTGTTTCCTAACCCTGCCCCAAACCTACTGAAAAACTGGTGTGGGACTTGATGTTTGTTTGTTTTTTTTTTTTTTCTCCTTAGCTGCAGGGATGTGTTAAAAACTGTATTACCTGTTAATACACACACCCACTTGCTTATGAGTCCTGTTTGCATCAACAAACATTTCTTTCCCAGTCCTGACATTTTACTAAGCACAAAATATACAAATAAACAAAATTACTGCTTAATTTTCTAGCTTTTCCATAGGATTCAGACTAGTGTCCTTGTAATAAGAGATTTGTGACACCTTATGAATTATTAATACTAGGTTGTATGCCAGTTTGATTTTTGAAGAAATTTGTCCTTGATGTAAATCTATTAAAGACTAATTTGTTACACCAAAAGTGCAGGCATACATCAGAGTTTAGGATATGCCATGATCTTGCAGTGGAGGCAGGTAAATTCCGTGCCTACCATAGGCTTTCACTGGCCTCTTTGTAGAGTCTTCCATGTTGTCAAACGCTGGAATTGCCCAGAGCGTCGCAAAAACTTCCTTTCCTCTTTTTTTTTTCTTGCAGTCTTTTAATTAATTCCTTACTCTAACAAAAAAAACCCTCAAAAAACCTGTGTGAAAAATTGACTTGTAACCTTAGAAACATTACAAGACAGTTGTAGTTACCTGCCATGCTTTTCTTTCCTTTTTACAATCTCCTATTACTGATTTTCTGTAAAATGATAATTTCTAGTCACAAAGGTATTTGGAGACTAATTCTTTGAGTCGTTACTAGGTAAAAGACCATGCACATGAGCAGTGCTACTCAACAGATGTTGAATTCTCAATGTTGTTGTCAATACTGTGTATGATTTTCTTTGCAGCCTCAATTGGATAATTTGTCAGGGTTCATGTGCTATTGTGGAGTGGTGCTAATCCATAGTTACTCCTTCTAGATGGACAGAAATGCCCTGTTTGTTTAAGCCTTAAAATGCTTTGGGATCTCTTGAAATGAAGAGGGTCATATGGAAGGGTGGTGCATGTTATTAGATGTTTATAGGAGTTCAAGGATGTGTTACATTTCAGAAGACTGTCATTATAGGAGCAGGTTCTACTTTGATAAATTATAAAAATGTCTGTGAATGACTCACAGCTCAGTTATAATTATTCCCAGTGCTAATTATGTGTCAGAATTATCTGAAACACTGTATCAGACATGGCTTGCATATGCGTTACGTCTGTAATCATGAACTGTGCTTTTTCCAATGTAAACTTACTGGGGGCTCTGCTCCACAACCCCTTCCTTTTGAGGGCTCCTTTCTCACCCAAGCAGGCCCTATGATTTCAGGGAAACTAATTAATCAGCGCAAGGATGTTCATGACAAGCTTTAAAACTAGTTTTATAACTTTACCCTGTGGCGAAAAACTTGAAAATTCTTTACAGAAAAGGATGTGAAGTATTTATTTCTTAGAGTCCTTCAGTATTCACTGCGGACATCTGAGGACAAAATATATCTTTGTCTGCTGATTTATGATGTTTTAAGACTGTCTTTTTCCTCCCCCCCCCCCCAGCTTCTGGAGAAAACCAACAATATGTTTGAGGAATCTGATTCTGCAGCTATGAAAAGTCCTTTGCATTTAGCTGTAAGTATGAGACATGTATAAAGTGTTTGATCATTAGCTGATAGAATAATTCCTTAATCTCTGTCTTTGAAGCAGGTTTAATCATAGTCTTGTTTTGAAAAAGCTGGGAAGGGATGTAGGCCTAGATGTAACAAAACCAGGTTCTGGGCTGAAATTGTTAATTAATCTTTTGACAGTTGGAGCTCTTTATTCTTATTGACTCTAACACTTGGGTAAGAAGAAGACACAGACACTGAAGTGAAATTAAATGGAAAGCTGCAACTTTTATTTATAATTAGTTTATAAATTTGGGGCCGGAGCTTGAGCCTGTGGCTTTGATCATGGAATGGGATACACTGATGTTCTCCTAGAGATGTGCAGAGTGCAAAAAAACTGTCTGGTACACAGCAAGGTGTGGGAAAGCATGCTTAAACCCCGGCAGTGCCCTGGGAGCATGCCATGGAAACTGTGCTATCAAAAGGGAATCCAGCACATGGTGGCCTTAGAGATCACAATAGCTCCCCTTTCCCAAGAGCTCAAGATTCATGATCCCTCTTCCCAGTTTTCTTGTGCAGAATCACAGAATAGTTGGGGTTGACATGGACATCTGGAGATCAGCTAGTCCCACCTCCATGCTAAAAGCAGAGTCAGCTAGAGCAAGTTGTCTCAGGGCTGTGCCCCACCACATTTTGAATATCTCCAAGCATGGAGAGTTTGCAGCCTCCACGCAATCTATTTCAATGTCTGACCACCATCACAGTAAAAATGGGTTTCTTTGCAGTAAATGGAATTTCTTGTGTTTAAATTTGCCTTTTGTCTTGTCACTGGGCACCCCTGGGAAAAGTCTGGCTCTGTCTTCTTTCCTCCCCCATCAGGTGTTTATGCACATTGGTAAGACCCACCTTGTGCATTTTCTTTTTGAGGCTGAACAGTCCCAGCTCTCTCAGCCTCTCCTCATACATCTTTCACAGACTGGCTCTTCACTGAATATCCAACGTCACCATGAAGCTGCCCTCCTCTTGAAAGGGAAGCAACTTGCTTACTCAAAAATAGGGGCAAGTTTTAGTTCTATAGCGATCATATCTCTTCCAGTCAGCCAGAACAGCTCTGACCTGACGTTTGACTTATCCATGCATAATCTGAGGGAACAAGAGCCACAACAGTTAGGTTAAAAGGCTGAGTTTGTCACTGAACTCTTCTCCCCATCTTTTTTTCCTGCAATTTGAAGACTGCAGGAAGGAGAGTGTCACTCCCAAGCCCAAAGAGGAGTTGCAGCCTGCACTATCACCAACACGAATTCCTGTGCTGGGAAGGGACTTGCCCTGCAGCAGGCTAGACATCAAACTCATTTCCTCTCTGGTCCCTCTTGGGCAGAGTCCTTGCAAGGACACTGCCAGCGGCTCTCCCTCTTGTATCTGTTGCTGGTTAACAGCAGTTCATTCACCTGAGGCATCCCAAACCCACAGTTTAAAAATAAAAAAGCTTACATAAAACCACCATTTCACAGTTCAATTGCAGCTATCCAGGAGCGTCTCTGGTATTTGTTTCAAACCCTCCCATGTTTTAGGGTACCTGTGGTCATCCTTCCCCAGGCCCAGCAGTGTCCATGTGAATGTCTCCACACATAGATCCAGAAAGCCAGCAGCCTACCCCAAAACATGAAGTCCTGTCAAATGGCTGATGCAGCCCAGTGACCAAAGCCTCTGCTTACAGACGTTTGACCCTAGAGTGGAAATTGGTTTTAGAAAGAAGGGGTGTACTGGCAGCCAACAAAATACTGACCTGCCATTCTCTGAGGCTATGGTGCGTGATTATGGTGATGGTTGCATAAATGGCTGCACAAGGCAAACCAACAAGAAGAAAAAGTCAACTTTATTATCCTTTCAAGGAGAGGATGGGCTATACAGTCTGCATGGCGCCTTCAAGATAGATACCTCATATTGTGTCAAAGATCAGGTTGTTGCTAGTTGTTTTCTAAATAAAATTGTCATGAAGAAGAAAAGCTGACAACTGCATTGGAGTATTTTCTGAGATATGGGTTCCCTGTGCCATAATCTCCCTTTGCTTTTCTTTTTCTGCTTTTGCCTTTGCTTTCCTTAAGTAGTTGTCTCGGTCTAACAGGGAAACAACTGTTTGTTCCCTGCACTGTCCTGTTCTTTTGAACTTTTGACAACGGTCAATAGGAGCAAGCTGCTGCTGCCACTACTTAGCCTTGAAATTCAGTGGCTCTTTGGTTCCTTCATGTTTGCATTTCTCTTCTGTTTTCATTAATTGCTTCAACTCGGGTAATACTAATTATACGTTCACGTATAAATAAAAGGATGTTCTCTGTGAGTCTCACAGTAAGGAGATCAGTCCCTATAAAGCTGAATGAAATGTTTCCAGTTTTTGGCGCTATCCACTGGGGTTTTGCAATGTCACCTGTGTGTGTGCTGTTGGCCCAAATGTGGCTGTAGGTCTGGAAGTGCATCTACTTGTCCACTGTAGCTGTTCTACCAAATGATCCTACTGGCAGGAATAGTCCATGAAGCATCAGCTGTAAACAGCAGGTCAAGTTTGTGTTTGTATTTGCACAAAAATCTGGTTTGATAATTGCTTTCGTTTAGTTGGAGACTAGCAGATGTGTTGAATTTAGCACCCAGTTAGGTGATAATCCATGCAACCTCTGACCAGCATCAGTAGTGAATCTAGTTGTTGAAGCAAACATTTCCCTGAAAGATACTGTAGAATGTGAAAAATAAATTGTTGATTAGCCTGTGCTGAATTGGCAAATCATTGCCTGAAATTCCTCACCTTGGGTTGTATTAGAAGGTCAGAGCAAGTCAACAATCATAATTTCTGTCCCTAAACACTAGGAATTTTTTAGTTTCTTGGCTACAGTATAATTTGGGAAAATCCTTTCAAGTTGAAGAGAGAGTCATAAGGAATCAAGAAAACTGTGTCATTTCTACTGTGTTTAGGAGACTGTGACAATGATGGATTGTATTCACATTTTATGTGAAAGTCTTTGAAAGACAAGAGTTGTGTTCTTTACATGACTCATTTCATATTTCTAGGCCTATAATGGTCATCATCAAGCCTTGGAGGTACTTCTCCAATCGCTGGTAGATCTGGATATTAAGGACGAGAAGGGACGTACTGCTTTGGACCTGGCTGCGTTTAAAGGACATGCAGAGTGCGTGGAAGCTCTCATTAGCCAGGGTGCTTCTGTCACTGTAAAAGACAATGTCACCAAAAGGACCCCCCTCCATGCCTCAGGTGAGTGTGATCTTATGTTATGCTTGTGGTATAAATGCTACAACACAGAAGCAGTTACCTTTACCGACCTAGTATCCCTATGCACATTTCTTCTAAACGGGAGGAGATTTTGACTTGTACTGAGGACTGCTGCTTGTTTGCTGAGGTTCTACAGTTTAACTCTTATCTTTCGTTTCCTTGGTCTTTTTTCCTCCGTCCCAGTGGTGCAGTCCTCCCTCACAGAGAATCCCATATTTTTCCACACCGCTACTGCTCTGCCCTTACCTGCTTGCCTCTACTTTACTTTACCTCTCTATTACCACCTGCTTTTTAAGATGTGTGATGTTTCCCCTACAACACCTTCTCTTAATGGTTCCTCAGCCAAAAATTCAGGGGAAGAGAGAACACTTGCCTCACAGCTTCTCCTAGGGAAGACGGGTTGGAAATACAGGTAGGCTCTCACTGGTGATGGAGTTATCCCGGTGTTCAAAACTTTCAACCTTTTGCAGGGGCAACACTACAAAAATTCACCCCCTTTCAGACATTATCCTCCTCCTGAGCTAGCTTGTGAACTTGCTATTGCTGGGAGTCTGCTCCATTCCTTATGTGTTGAGTGTTAATTATGCAACGTGCATAATTAACTGGAAAATGTAGAATTTGCCATTTATTTAAAGGTTATTATTTAATATGTACCTGTCAGATAAATATGCGGGGGTGCCAACGGGAACGTTGCTCCTCTGGCTCTTCAGCGAGGGGCTCAGTACAGCATAGCAGTGACCTCTAGTGGGAAGTAAAATTAATACTTCATTGGATAGCAGTTCTTTTCAGGGCCAGACTTAATTGCCTTTCCGTTTATCTTTTAATTTTGCTTAGATGAAACTGAATATACATCCTCTAATACCAGTTTGTTCTCTGTGTGTGATCATGTAAGTGCAACCTGGAAGCATAAGGTCAAATAGGCTAGTATCAATTTTGTGTGCAGTACTGAAGAAAATGTGCACAATAGATCTTCACAGCATACTAAAAAATGCTTTCCGCCTTCTTAAATTTTGCATCAGAACTGAGTACATTACTCCCCACAATAAACTAATGATACAGAGGTGTGCTACCAGAGCTTACATATCAGAAGTCTGAGACCAGAATTCAGTGAGAGGAGGTTTTAGTTGTTTTTGATAAAAACACAAAATAGTAAATCCGGCTGATCCTCACCATGTTAAAACTGTTGGTTTAATTAATTTAAATCAAGATCGGTGCCACCACAAAACTGGAGCTGTGTTGGTCAAGAGGTTTCTTATAGCCACTTCAAATATAGCTTGGGGTCTGATGATGAACAAGGTGTGACCAGGTGTCTGGTACATCATCACTATAGCAATGATTTTGCATTTATTTAAAAATCTGGTTATAGTGACATAGGTTTCTTGTTGTCACAGCTGAATTGTAAGGGTTCTGCAGTACTGAGAAGAGTAAATGGTAACAAAGCCATATTTTTGTTAGCAGCTTTGGCTTAAAATATGAATTTGTTGAAGGGAATTGAGTAGATTTGTTGAACAGAAGGTGTTATTTTAATATGCACATTTCTTACCTTCATACAAATTCTGATTTTGGTTTTTTTTCCCTTATTTTAATTTATTTTTTAATTGACCCTGTCACTGTAGTATGAGTGCCTTCCATGTAAAACCAGTAGGAATATTCATTGTAGACTTTTCTGGCCTGTGATGTTTTTTTGCTTACAAAAAAAATCAGATTTTAAATTTTAAAAAATATTCCAGGGATATAAGCAAAATGTTATTTAAATCTGCAGTGAAACAAAATAAGTTAGGTGTGTATTTATAAAAGGGGGGGGGGGGGAAGGCAAGAAGCAGGAAAGCCCTATGCACAGGAATGAGACACTAAAGAAAACATGTACTGTAAGAAGGAAAAATACTGCGCAGACACGTTGAATATCTGAACTCTTAGTAAAGGCAATTTATCACTGTCACGAATTTGGAAGCTTTAAAATGGGAGATAAGTACACTTTGGGTAAATATCCATTAAGGCAACGTTTAGATGAAGAGCTATGCAGAGTTCTGTGAAAATTAGCTCCAGAATAAAGCTTCTATCTCCAACTATTATGAAAAGCCACTTGCAATCTGATGATTTTTATTATGCTGTTTCATAACAGTACATTTTGTTTAGGAGTGTTTTAGCAAAGAACGATGCCACCTATCAGAAACTCTGCATGGTGCCACTGCAGTATCCAGCGTTTTTTATTTGCAATGCAAGAGTAAGAGGTAAATTGGCGTATTTTGAGAGATCAGACAGAATTCTTGCTGAATTCCTTGAGTGACAGTGCGCATTTGCACACACGAAAGTGAATACCTGCGTGTATTGCCTGCGCACTGGAAAGAAACAAGAAGGCATGTCTGCCCATCCCCTTAAACGTGTTTGCCTTCATTCCTTCTAATTACACAAGCACAACTGCAGAACACAACAGTTAAGGAGACCTGAAGTGGTGGATTGGATTACAGGATTCTGCAGAGCTCCATTCAGTAAAGGGATTTGTAACTTTAGGAGAGAAATCACCTAATGAAGTATTTCTTTTTTCTGTCTGTCCCCCTCAGGGAACAGACTTCCTCTGACCTCATAACATGGAGAACTTCCTTCGCCTAAATTATATGTTCCCTGTGTAATTTTATTACCACCAGTCTTTCCTCTGGCTAGCTTGGGGAATCCATTGCAAATGTTCCCCTAGCGTTAGTGTTGTAGCTCTGTTGGCAAAACTAATGTTCCCTGCAGGGTCTGTAATGCTTAGCAATCGCTGGGTCAGCTCCTAAGAGTTTCTGGGAGTATCTGTTCTAAAACTCATTTACCAAAATCCTTTTCAGACATTGGTGTGAACAAGTTATGATTTCTCTTCCTCCTGCTGGGAGAAAGAACAGATTTCCCCCCCCCCCCCCCCCAAGCCAGTGACTCATCAGCCCCATAGAACTGTTTACATGTTATGTATATGGCATTACTTACTGGTAAATAACTAAAAATATCTTTTATTTTTTTTTGGGTAGAGCAACTAAGATTATTTTTGGATGAGTGATTTAAATGTGATGATGTCCGCCCATTTCTCTGCCAGAATGATGTGACATAGGTGGTGTCCAAGGGTTTTGCCTCAGCCCACAGGGTGTAGGCAGTGTGAATGCATGACTTGCTGTAATAGGAATAAAATCTCTATCTACTGAGTACAGGAATTATTGTTTTTCAAAGAAGAAAATACTGTTCCTTCATCCCATGAGTTGTATAAAGCTGAAGCCTTTAAGCCAGCTGACACACAGATGGGTTTCCAGTGTCAGGCTGTGCAAAATGTAGTAACTCTGAGCTGTTTTCCAACAGCAATGGGTTACATTTTAAAAAGGAAACCCCCTTTCTGAGAAGTAGCTGTGGCTTCCAATAACTAGAAAAGCTGGAAAAACCCCAAAGGAATTTAGTCTCTGGTGTTACGTGCTGTTACAAATATGACGTTTGTATCATTGGTCATTCTTTGCAGATGCTTCGTTTTTCATAGCAGCGCTGAAGAACTTGCTTCTACAGTGCACACAAAATTAGCGAGCCTTGCCGACGTACTTCGCACTGCGTTCCAGATCTGATCGCGGAAAGCCTTGTCTGCCCGCTCACTCTGAGGGATTTTGAAATGCTGTCTGATTTAATAGATACCGCAGCAGTGAAAATCACGATTTCTGTTTTACTCATTTGGGATTTTTGTATGTAAGAGAACTAATCCTCATCTTACTGAGGTCAGGGAAAAAAGCTCAGCATTTCATCAGCACAAGTTAAATGAAAATTGTGGGAATATTAATTTCTTATATTGTGGAATATTTTCCTTGTTTATAAGGAAATTTCTTATCCGTAAGCATTCCAATGGAAAAATATCTGAAATTAAACATATTTTAATTAAACATCCTTTTTTTTCTTTATAGTCATTAATGGCCATACACCTTGTTTACGGTTGTTGCTAGAAGTTGCAGACAACCCTGACGTGACAGACGCCAAAGGACAGTAAGTTTCTTTGTGATGATTTTCTTTCAGCTCTGTGATTCAAATAGCATCTCAGATTTCTTACTAAAAAAGCATTTATTTGAAATACTGTATTTCCTGCACTTCTCCTTGTAGAATTTGGCAGAGATTACAAAGCACACATTCAGTTGATCTAAGCCATGTGGAAGGGATTATTCATTAATCTTAGCCTTTGCTTCATACTCTAAACAATTCTTCATAGATGCTGAGGGCCAGATTCAATAAAAACTAACAAGCTGCTGAGATGTTTCTATAGAGAGTCTTTTGCTTTCTAAAACATTGCTATTTCAGGGTTTAGTTGGTATATTAGGCTGGTGCAGTGAGACAGAATGTTTATTTGAGGTGACACACGAATCTGAGATGTTCCTACAAAAATTATACTTCTTGTTAAATGACAGTTATAGAGGGAGAATAAAGTATATTTTAAAAGTGAAAATGGGAATGGTTTAAAAAAACTCATTTGGGGTGCCTGGAACATATCTGACTATACATATAATTTTAAATGGTATTAGTCTTATCTAAAACTGGAAGGAGAACAGATCCCTTCCAGAAAAAAAAATTGAATTTTGGCTTGAATAGTTTCCTCACGTCCCTTCATCCCCTTTAAGCAATTGTGCAGCATTTGCAAAAGAAATGTTTTGCGTGGTTGTCATCTCGGTAACTAGCAGGTACATTCATTCACGGTGCTTGGGTATTGTAAAGCTCGTGTGTCGCTGGAGGTGACAGTAATTGTAGGTTATTAAGAGAACAGATTGTCTTGAATGATGTTGCTCTGTAAACTGCTTACGAATGAGTTTGTTTCTATTTCAGTCATGGTAGTTGGTTGTTAAACATCTTAATAATTTCATACCAAAGGTCTTCACTTGGGTGTTATATAGATGAGTATGGTAAAAGAAACAGGTTTGTGGATAGAAATGGAGAGAAATGCAAGGCTTGCTGATTTCTCTATTCCTATAAGCTAGCAGAGGCAAGCAGTATGTCATTTTATAGCTGTGACTGGTTTGTTTTTGCTTTTTTCTAGAACCCCACTAATGCTTGCAGTGGCATATGGGCACATTGATGCTGTTTCTTTATTACTTGAAAAAGAAGCATCTGTAGATGCAGCTGATCTCCTGGGATGCACAGCTTTACATCGAGGGGTGACTTAATTTTTATGATTCTTAATTATTTGTTTTACTGTGACTACAACTCACTTACAAATACAGGGATATCAAATGTAGAGAATGCTGTAAATGTCTGGAAACCTGACCAAGCACAGTCAATGAGGTAAAAAGCAGGACAGATCTACTCTCAGTAATGCTCTGCTTTTGCCTTTATTTCACATTCACTTTAATTAATTATATAAAATACTGATTAGACCGATTTTTCTTGGACCTAGACACTTTACAATGGCAGCCATTATTCATATAATGGAGCACCTTATGAAAATAATTTCTTTAAAAGAACTGCCCAGCAGTTATTTTCATTTTTCTTGGGGAGGATGGTGTAAAAAGTAAGCTTTAAGTTTTGATCTGGAGGCAGTGAAACTCCAGGCAGATCCAATCTTTTTGAGGAGTCTGCTTCTTACCCCATGTGAAGTTGATGCAAGAGATGATATTTATACAGAACTCTATGATAACTGCAGTGAGCAGTTTAGCTTAGGAGTCCAACACCTGTCCATAATAAAAGCTATGGCATAACATTTCTGTTCTGTATTGATAGCAATACATGAACGTGACCAAGATACCAAAGCTAACCTATGTATGATGCAGAGGTCCTTGATAGTAGCTGGCCAGCTGTTAAAGCAGCTTTTCCAATTTCTGATGATATTCTTGATCCTTTTTTCCCTCAGTTCTCTTATTCGTACATGGTTTTGAGAAGCCAGACTCTCGTTTTCTGAACCTCACCCCTTGTTCATCTGTTTCCTTAGTCTTAAACTCCTCCTTGCTTTTGCACCTCACTTAGTGGAGTCTCTTCCACAGACTAGGAATCAATGCCTTTGAAAGACAGCACCAAATACACCTCAGTGTATCAGTTATCATAGGTACTCATGGGAGCACAGGGCTTTCACCTCTGCCTTCTGAATCCCATCCAGGCCGTTTCATGTCCACAGGCATCGGTCATATTCCATATTTCCTGGGCAAGAATCTGTATTATGTCAACTTCTTTACTCATTTCTTTGTTATCAGATTATGACTGGGCACGAAGAGTGTGTTCAGATGCTGTTAGAGAAAGAAGTATCTATTTTATGTAAAGACGCCAGAGGCAGAACACCTCTGCACTTTGCAGCAGCTCGGGGTCATGCCACTTGGCTGAGTGAATTACTGCAGATAGCACTTTCAGAGGAAGACTGCAGTTTGAAAGATAATCAAGGTTATACACCGCTGCACTGGGCTTGTTACAACGGTAAGTTTCTCCCTGCGGACTTTTGCCAAGGCCAAATGTGGCCTCAGTTTTAGGGAAACATGATGACAAAGCAGCCTAACACTTCGAGAAGCTTGAAATGAAGGGGAAAATTATCTCCCCTCTACTTGCTCCCTGTAGTTAGCATTTGCTATGTTCGCCCTCCCGTTCAGAAGCCAAGGAAATTCCAGCAATACTTCCCAGGGGCTTTGCAGCTCATTTACTTCCAGTCACAGGAGGCCAGGGTGAAATTCTGGTTTTACTGACGTCGGTGATGACATTCTCATTGATTTCTGTGGGGCCGCGAATGCTCCTTTGAGGTGTCACCTTCTTATTTATCGATGCAAGAGACCACGTGAATAGATGGATATTCTGAACTGAACTGATTATTCTAAACTGGATAATCTGAACTTGTTGCTTAATATAAGGATAAAGTTTCCTAATACCATCATTTAAGACCATCTTTGGAGATGTGTAAGGCAACATACATAACATCACACAAAAAAGAATTTTTTCCTTTCCTGTTTTTCAGTAAGTGCTAATATTAGCCTGGATCTATCTTGCTGCTGCCATAAAAAAAAAAAAAAAAACAAAACTGTTTATAAGCTCTTATGTGATAAAATTATACAGACATTGTATTCAACTTTGAATTTAGTGTTAAATTCTAATCTGTATAAGCCTAATATGAATTAAGTGAATTACTTGTTTTGTGCAACACTGTGAAATGTCTGTTCTTACAGGTCATGAAAACTGCATAGAGGTACTATTGGAACAAAAATTTTTCCGCACATTCTATGGTAACAGTTTCTCTCCATTGCACTGTGCCGTGTAAGTAGAAATCTCCAGTAACAAATGCTTTAGGATATATTTGGAAAAAATAGCAGTGTGAGAAAAAAGCTTTTTGTTGTTGTTTTTAGATTATTTGCATGAGCAAATAATTTTAAAGCTGATAATAAAATGGTACTTCTGCTGAAAAAGTAGTACAATAAAGAGTATTTTTGCATAAATTTCATACATTTAGGCTATTTGATGAAATTCTGACTTGTAATTAAATAGCTGCGTTTCTGCTCCCTTTCTACTTTCTTTTCCCTTGCTTACAACTACAGACCTGTGCCTTTTCTTCACACAGGCTGGAACTTCATAGCTCTTCCATTCTTAGGCCATGACCAGGGCTATAGTGCCTTGGTCCCTGTAAATATGAACTTCTGAGGTTCCTTTGAAACTCAATGGCTGGAAGTTAAGAAATTTGTCAGAATCAAGATGATTTTTTTTTTTTTTAGCACTGGGAACAAAGCGTTAATGAAGGAAGGATTTGAAACAACAGTCTATGTCATGCTAGAATGGTGTTCTGTGCAGGCCATATTTTTTCCAAAACATCCTCAGCTGAGTGTTTTCCAGACCGATTTTCTTCATGGTCTTTTTTCCTTCTGAGATAATCTCTGTCTTGAAGGTTTGGTACTTCTTACCCAGGTCCTAGCCAAAGGGATTGATCGGTTATAGAGGCAGACTCTGTATCCAAAGTTCTCATATTAATTATGAACAACGAAAAGGTGGTGGCTATTATGAGGTATTCATCTTCTTCCATGCATGTATTTTATATGTATTCGTTATTCAATAAAGCAGTATGTTTTCATATGGGAAGAATTCTGACAGACCAAAATCGTAACTTTTCATAACATAATTACAAATGAATTTTTTTTTTAAATGCAAGATTACTTTAGTCTGTCGGACCTAACACGCTTATTAAAACATGTAAGCCATCAGAAGAGTAAGGAATTAAGCACTGAAAAAACAAATGCAAACCTTCCTAATTTCTGCCAACAACTAGAATGACTGTATTCTATTCTGTGTTTTATGGGAAGAATGAATGCCTTCCAGAAGTAGTGATAGGAGTTACTATTGCGTAGGCTTCCCTTCTACAGTCCGCATCATTGGAAAGCAGAAAAGTAATTTGTCACGTACCAAACTTTGAAATTACGAAAAACCCAATATATTAGAGAAATAAAAGCATATATAAAGCACTGTTTTTACTGTGCTTAAAATAAAATCATTTGTGGCTGAAACATAGTATTTGAAATCTGAATTTCTGGTGATGGCTTTGAAATTTTTTTTTTCCAATATTTATATTCTTTTAAACTAGTATGTAATTCTCAAACCCATTAAAAATGTGTGCAACTTAAAAATGCATGCAAATTTAAAACTAAACCAGCTGCTAATCCAGCAAGGGTGTGTGTTAGCTATACCATATGTCCAATACTGTTACTAAACACTGTTTATTTTCATAATGAAATGAGACAAATTAACCAGAAAGAGCATTAATTGAGTACATCCATCAAGGAAAAGTATTAAATGTGTGAGTTTGAAGAGACGTGGACTTCAGTACCCAAAACATTAGAATAAAGCTTTGAATATGTAGGTATCTATGACTGAGTGCTTTCCAGATCCAAGTGTGTTTGACATTAAGACTAAAGGATTTTAAGGTATTAAGGTTTTAATCCTAGGTTTGTGCTGCACTTTCAATTACCCTTGTGCGTAGTGAATTGCAGGATCAGCTTTGCTTTAGAGACCGAAATTCATAGTAGCAGATGCAGTTTGGTTAAATGGAGAGATGATAAATAATGAGAAATGTGACTGAAAGCATTACGGCAAAGGTATGTTAGGATAACTTATAAATAAGCAATAAGAAATATTAATGGGAAGTGAAGTAAATTAATATTGGAAAGTGGGAAAAGATGTAGACTTTTTACCTTTTTGAAAATGTCTTTTCTTTGGCAGAATCAATGATCATGAAAACTGTGCATCACTGCTCATCGGAGCCATCGATGCCAGCATTGTCAATTGCAAAGATGACAAAGGAAGGTAATAGATTCTTAAACAAATTGCATTTCATCTTCATGAATCCATCCAGTATTTTTCATAATTCTTTCGGAACCTCTGGAACTAATCCCTATCTGATATGGTTGAGCTAAGACTTGTCATGCCGATTCTTTCAGACAGCAGTTAACAGTGCAGCAGAGTTAAATGGTGGCTCAGTTGAAGCAAGAATATCATGAAGTATTCAATTTCATAGTACATATGAAAAGAAATACAAAAGAAATAGTATTTTGTTTGTCTAGAACAGCTATGCCTACAGGCTGTTTCCCTGAACCAGTTTTCTTTGTTAAATATTTAAATAAGTTTATTTTTGCTAAATGGAGTGATACTATGTACACATAGAGAAGTATTTCATTAAAAGCTTTAATGTTATGTTAGCATTCTTAGGGCACACAACTCAAAATATCTATGTAGCAAAATAATACTGATACAGCAAGAGATATGCATTCAGCCAAATCCTTAATTTGTCACGTTGATAATGTACTCACTATGTGTGTGTGTGTGCATATATATATATATTTTAATCAAAATTGCTGAAATTATAAAAATGGAATATTTATTATTTCTGTTATTTAAAACAAATTCAAGACCTTCAGTAATGGTGATTACTTACTCCTATAAGGGTAAGACCACCTCACCCTTACTGATAAGCAAAACCTGAAGTAACGCTATGAGCTGGGTTGTGTACCAACTCTCCCTCATCTCTGTTAGTCACACTTCAGACCCAAAATGCCATAGGGAGACAGCAAACGAATTCTGGTGTCTCAGTCTTGTGGAAACTGATAACCTTCAAAGCGGATAGAATTCCTTCTGCCTTTTATAGTAATACTGTTGTTGTAGCTTGTTGCTGCAGTATTTTTTACTATAACTTAAAATACTTCTGTTTTTTTAAATAACGGATCTGTTCTTTTCCGATAGTTCTTCCCATCTTAGGCTTTTTAAAAAAAATAAAATCAGATGAATGAGGGATTGTACTGCTTTTCATATTATGCCGTATGCTCCATTAAAATAAATATGCTGCTAATATGAGATTCTCCACAGTATCATATCTGCACTGTGTCATATCCACCTCATGCTTCCCTTTTTTTTTAAAGTTTATATTGCACCAGGACAGAGACTGTAAATATTATTTAACTTATTTCTGATGCTGCTACTATAATGTTCCCCTGGTGACAACTCAAAGTTTCATAGGAAAAAAAAATTTAAAATGTCTTGCACTTTCAGGTTGTTGGGAAGGTAAGTAAACAGGAATATTGTCATTCTTTAGAAACAGCTGTGGTCATGTTCCTTTCCCCACAGAACACCCCTTCATGCAGCAGCCTTCGCGGATCATGTGGAGTGCCTCCAGCTCCTCCTGAGTCACAGCGCACAAGTGAATGCTGCGGATCACGCAGGGAAAACACCTCTCATGATGGCAGCTCAAAATGGTCACATAGGTGCTGTAGGTAAGTACATCCTTGCTTCTGTTCGTTTTGAAGGTTGAGTGCTACTGTAGTTACTGTCCCAAATAGGTAGTCACTTCTTTCCTGTGAAAACTAAGGAAGAAAAACAAATTGTATGGATGTCTGTAAGAAGCTACCTTTACATCTGTAAAAAAATTCTTTTTCTTCTCAGCAGTCTTGGTGAACATTTACAATAGCGAACTTGAGTCTTATTTCCTCCTAAGAGCAGACTGTAAAGAGCATGAGGGGAGTAGTAATTCTATTCTCTGACTTACTTCCTTGATTTTATGGAGCAGTAAAAGTGCACATGTGAAAAAGATTGTGTAACCTTTTTCTCCACTCGACTATAGGAAGTCCTGTTCTTAAAACGGCAGCTATCAGCAGCTGCTTTTCCAGGCTAGACTGTATACTATAGCCATACAGATTAAGGGTCATATTGGCTTAACAGAATTCCCTTTCTTCTAGCTTCAACAGTACAGACTGCACCCTAAATTCTTTACATCCGCTTAGTCCTCTCAAAGCAGGATGCACAGGTGTTCTCAGGAGAAGGTGATTCAGGCAGAACTTGCTGATCTGCAAATGGGGAAGTTTATAAATAAATTAAGATTAATATATGTTTGACAGTTTGGGGCACAGTGAATGAGCTATTAGCTCTGCCTTGGCTTGCTGATTACCTGCACAAGATTAGTCTGTTCTCATTGATTATTTTCACTTCACGTTCATAAAGCTTACATCACATAAAGACTTAATTGATTTGCATGTATGCACATGTATATTGAAATAGTAAATTTTTTCCTCTGTTTTAACATGTTCGTCTGCCCATTGGGTTTGTTCGTTGATTTCTATTCTATACCTCAGACTTTTTGGTGAACATTGCCAAGGCTGACCTGACATTAAAAGATAAGGAGTTGAATACATCTTTGCACTTGGCTAGCAGTAAAGTAAGTTGAAGACCTCTGTATGCTTCTATTCTCTTCACAGTCTGTCTGTCTGTCTGTATGTATGCATGTATGCGGGTGTTTATGCTCCTAAAAATTTTTCTGCAATGGAAATGTGATGGTCAAACTTGTGGTGAGGAAGGGAGCAATTGTTCCAAGCTTTTTCTCAAGTCTGTTTCAAGGTTTAGTAAATTGAGAAATATGGATGCCTCTTATGACAGCTGAAACATAAGGAAGGGAAACTAAGAGAAATAATGGAAAATGCTTTGAGATTTTACCAAATAACCTCACTGTAAAATAGCTTAACATAGGTTCAGTGGCAAAGAAAAAAAAAAAAAGTATTTATTCTTTTTTCTTATTCTCCAATTTCTGTGGAAGGAACCCCAAATTTTCCCTTATGCTCTGTAGCAGTAAAACCAGAGGCATTGATTAGATTGGTGGTGGCGTCTTTTCCCACCCTTTCTTCCTCTTAATTCCAATTGCTACTGCTGTTTCTGCAAGAAAAAATGCCCATGGGATTCCCTCTCCTGGGCCTTTTCTTTCGCTCCTATCCACAGATTAGATTCCAGTGTGATAGTATTGCTCCAGTTTCTGCAGACACATGAGCCTCGCTGAATTCTCAAGGTCCTTCAGGCAGCTGTTCACCTGCCAGGGCTGTAGGCTCGGCATCTGCGACATGCTGTGTTGAAACAGTATCAGAAATAAGGCCCGGATCTGTATTATTTCCAGAGTTTCATTATTAGAGCTCTCACACTGAAGGGATTTTGTAGTAGCTTATCAATAATACAGAAAGGCATTTAAAGACCCAGAAAGATTAGACCATGTCTTTCTATGTTACTGTGTAGTTCTAATAAATAATCCATTGAATGCTCTCTCACGAGAAACAGCAGTCTTCTCTGAAAGCTGAGGAGGTGAATTCATATATAATGAATGGAGGGTGAATGACTGAATTTCTAAATGTGCTAAAGCATCCTAGCAGTGGCAGTTTGTAAATGGTATTGTAAGGCTCCTACAGTTCACCTGCTACACATCCTTATAAGCTGAGTAGCATGTTTTGTATTTCAAATTGAGTTACTAAATTGCACTTTTATATGTAACATTTCTTTTGCCTCAGTTTCAAATTCCTCAGCAAATTAACACTATTTGGGTTTTTTCCCCAACTACAGGGTCATGAAAAATGTGCCTTGTTAATACTTGACAAGATACAAGAACAGAGCCTTATTAATGCAAAAAATAATGCATTGCAGACGTAAGTATAGCCTGATCCTCTCAAGTTCAGTTGACTTACCAGAAGATTTCGATTTAGCATTTCAAATTCATGTCTCAGATTTTTTCATAGAACAAAAAAGTTAATTCTGATTTTTTTGAGTGCTTGCCCTTGAAAAGACCAAATTTGAATTGCATTTTCACTTTTAATTTTGATTCCTTTGATGCCTATTCTATATGTGGTCTGGTGGAAAAATTATATGAGGTCATGTATTTGAAAACTGTATCAAAATGTCTATTAATCATGTGAATGGGTAAGTATACATCTGGCATTTCCTAGCTTTTTGAGCGTCACCTTAAATCTAAATAATTTATTTAGACTCAAGGTGGTACATTTAATTTTCAGAGGTTTTTTTAGGTGATATTTCATGTGCAACTCCCATCCATACCACGCGTTATCAGCAGAGTTAGAACCATTGATATTCTTACCCCAGCTGCAACTGTTTGACTGGTATGGGGGAATCCCACAGGAGAAGATTCAGCCACGAGTTCAGGTGGCAGATCATCTAGTGCTTGCAGAAGAATTCATTCCATCTTAGCCCTTTTTTTCCCCCCTTCCAATATGAAATTGTTTTTCCTGTCTCACTAGCTGTCCCCAAACGGGAGCATTGGGTGTTGGCTCAGGAAGGGGGCAAACCAGTGGTTATTTTTAATTTCCAGCTGCTCTGCAGTAGCAGAGATTAGCAATCGAGTATTCAAGGATAAAAAGGCAATACCGTAATTTTGAACAGACTGTAGTAGCCAGAATGAAGGATGGAACAAAGGCATTTCTTCAGTCTTAAATTCATTTTCCTTTTAAATGTCAATTTTGTGCTGCAAACAGTGGAAAAATGAGAGCTTTTTAAAGAAAGCCTCTAGACTGGAAAGTATTAAGCAATCTTTGTGTATGTAAAGGTAATTGTATTTGTGTCGCACGTATGTTTTATAGATGTGAAACATGAGGATTATTTTAAAAGCTGTAATATAAGGTTAATGTCTACAATATAATTGTAATGATCCAAAAAAGGAAAACATTCTCTTTCTGATGCTGGGTATGCTTTAAGCATTACCTAACTTTTTTTAGAAGGTCTGTTTTAAACTGAACTTGAATTTCATTGTTATGTTTTTGTAGACCTCTCCATATTGCTGCACGAAACGGCTTAAAGATGGTGGTTGAAGAGTTGCTAGCCAAAGGGGCATGTGTCCTAGCAGTAGATGAAAATGGTAAGTAAATAATACACTTTGACAATCTTCGGTAGGACCCAACAGGTAATTTTACAACCGACCGAAGCAATAGACTTAAAAGCTGATGATAGACATCATTGATGCTTTTATCCTTCCAAGAACAGACAATGAGCTGTGTGAGTACCTATTAAAAAAAAAAGATACTATTTATTTTTCTTTAATATAAAAATGTATTCTAAACATCAAAGCGGTCCCTTTTTACTGTTCATTTTGCATGTACTGTCAACAGCTAGTCTTTTTTAATGCTTGAGTGCAGTGGTAACTTGAATTTCCTAAACATGCAAGTGGCACCGGATAATTCTGACGCCTTGCAGAAGAATTAAGGATTATGCATTCAATCAGCGCATGTTTTAATGGGTAGGAAGAAAACCATCAACATATGTTTGATTGTGTCCTAGTTCATTCTGAGATCAAAGCTTGTGCTTACCAATTGTCTGACCTAATGCAAGATGCAAGTAAATTACTGTTGCGTCATAAAATACATGATTAGTTAATAAATCTGATAATTTTGTTTCAGATCTCAATGAAGTCCTTCCCTAAACATTATAAAGCCCATAGAGGGCTGTGCTTCTGTAATTAATGTTTTCAAAAATGTCTTCCTGAAATAAGCTGGTCTTTCTTACAATACTGACTTCATGGCATTAATGTAACAATTCGGTACCTCCATCTTCCCATATCTGTAAAGTAACAATAATAATACTCACCCATCATTGCAAGACATTTGAGATCTATGGATGAAAAGAACTGAGTGGTGAGTATTTACTATTAACCAAATGCTACCTAGATATACTTGCATGAATGAGTTCCACTGAAGTCATCTGGCCCTAACCTCATTTTAGAGATAGGGGACAGAAAAATGAACCAGACTAGCTTCTAACCAGTTTTTATCATTAAAATTGTACATACAGATCCGGCTAATTTGCCTGTATGTAACGAGTGAAAATTAAGTTTAAATTTGATACACAGTTAATTTTTCTAGGAACAGCCGCATATGCAGTTTAAAAGAGAAATTTAAGTACAATCTTAGTATAAGTACAACTCTAAAGAATATTCATGCTTGGAACTCAGTGGAAGAGGAAATTCCATTTTAGGGTATGCATTCACTGCAGTCAGTGCTTAAATGTGGGTAGTTTGCTACAAAACTGTACTCACGTTTGTCCACCAAAGTCATCTACACTGCAGGTGTTCTCAGCTTACTTGAGGCAGTAGGATATCAGTAGCGGTCATTGCCTCAGATTACTATTGCTGCAGCGCTTAAGGTTTAGCCATCTTCAAAGAAATCTCTTTGCTCTTAGAATAAAGGATTTGTTGGAAAGAGCTGGAGTACTACATAGCAGCCTGCAAAACGTATAGATAGCAAGTGTAATCAGCATACTGGTTTCTAAGATTTGTATACATGAAGAGCTGCTTTAGGGGCAGTGCTTGGACAGGAGCCATGTTAAACTGCAGTGAAGACAAACTTTTAATAGCTCCCCAGTTCTTCGTTTTACTGACATCTGTAGAATATTAACTTTGTATTTAAAGTGTATGCCATGCTTTCTGAATACAGTCATTATTCTTCTAACATAATGTAAATTTGGGCAACTAAACATCCACGTAGTCATACCTGCTATACATGTACCACGTGCACTGGTCTAATTCTTGTCCCTCATAATTTAATTCCTAAATAAGCTGCTTTCTGAGTTGAATAGATACTCAACTGATCAGTCTTTAAAATAATTTGCTTATTACTTCAAAATGTTTTTAAACTAATATCTTTTATGTTCTAATGAAAGTCATTGTTCTCAGAATGAGACTTGTTCATATGCACAGAAACTGAAGCCAGTTTCTGTCCCTGTTGCTGTACCCCCCGTGTTCTGTATTCATCATACTGTCTGTGCTGTAGAACTGTGTTTAGCAAGTGCTTTTATTCATATTGTGAAGTCTGTTTGCTGCCTGATTTTAAAAAAATAGTGCTTGTTGTGGTCACAGTGATTTAAATGCTCCATAAAGTGTGTATTTTCCCAGCATGTCTAATTTAAAATAAGTAACATACCCCTGTTGCCTGGCATGATTGTAACTGAACATACATCTCCTGCTTACGATGTCATCTAGAGATGTATATGAGGAATGCTCAGTGCCATTCTCAGTACCCTTAGTACTAACCATTGCCTTGTCTGCATTTGTGCCCAGGTCATACGCCAGCCCTGGCTTGCGCTCCTAACAAAGACGTGGCTGACTGCCTGGCACTCATTTTGGCTACCATGATGCCTTTTTCTCCTTCCAGTTCAATGACGGCTTTCAACTTCGTTTGTTTTAAAAAAGACAATTTGGGCAGGACGCATCTCTGCGATGGCTCCAATATGGGTAGCATTAACTCTTACAATAAGCCCTTGAGTAATAACATAGGAACAGAGGATGGGTACAATGAAAATGATTCGGATTCTGAAACATTTTGACTTTTCGGTACTCAAAAACTTTTTTTTGTTATTATTTCATTTCAGCTTTATTTTTGTCTTTTTAAACAGCTTAAATCCCACGGCTATATTCTTAACTGTTACTCTTGACAAGTAGGTATTGAAAGATTTGTAGTGTTCATGAGAATCAAGTCTTCAAATAACAAAGTTAGCGGGATTTACTGGAACGTATTCCCATTAATGTTCTGCAGCTTTTCAGCTTCCTCATGTTTTCTTTAGGCCCTAAGTGCCCCTGTGGAAAGTCTCTACCTCTTATTTTAAGTAGAAAAGGAGAAAACACCTTTTTTTCTTTTTGACAGCACAAATAAACAGGGAACTGTTTGTAAAAAGTTCTTACATCTTTTAGCTGTTCCTTTAGTACATGAACATATTTCCAGTGTAGCCTTCATAGATTCGAGCATCACCTCTTTCCTCTGTTTGTCTGTTTCCTACTTCCAGGGGCTCTGTAAATTAGATAATTTTTTTTTTTTTTACACAAACCAAAGGTAAAGTTGTAAATCTTAAAACTGCCTGTATTACTTTTCTACAGGAAATGAAACCTTTTACATTTTGCGTGTATTAAGCACTTAAACCTACAGAAGGCACTTTTTACAGTTCTTAGTTGCAGCACACAATTAGAAAAATATAGTTATAAACTCTTAAGGCCAAATTCTACTTGTCTCACCATATTTTCCCACAGACATTAGTGGAACCACTTACGTAAAATGAAAATTACTTGGCCCTTATTTTTTTCCAATTCAGCACAAACATGTACGGTTTATTTGCACTACAGAATTAGGGTCATTAGATGTTTCTGTCACCTGAGCCATTAACCATGAATCTAGTATCATAAAAAAAAAAAAAAAAGAAAAGAAAAATCAGGTGTAGACAAAGGTGTATGTAAAAGTTTATAATGACATGTCAACTTAAATGGATTTTTTTTCCCTTTTCTATGCTGAAATAACTTATTTTTACTGTAAACAGTATTGAATTTTAAAATACTTTTGCCAGTGTTTGGATTAACAGAGCAAAAGTAAAGCAATGAAAGCATAACACCAAAAGTTGAAATACCAAACACCAGAAAACATAGCAGTGTACCGTGCAGGGGATCGGAGATACATGCTAAAAAAGCCTACTGTCACCAGCTTTTAAAGCAATGTCAACTTTGTGAATATGTTTACTCCTTCTGCCAAAGTTTCTAGGTCAAATGGACCACGACCCTCGCCTGCACCAGATGTACAAAAGGAAGAATGAGACTTTGTAAACAAAAACAAAAAACTAAACAAAAAGCTATCATGAACTAACCAGCTGTACCAAGAGGACCAAAATGCTTCAGTAATTAAATGGAAGACTTTGATACTTTTATTTTTTCTTCAAATGTGAGTGACATAATGAAGTAGTTTTTCTAAACCATAAAAATATAAACTTTTGAGGTAATGAGTAGTCTTGAGTGAATTTTACATTTTATGACGCAAGTTTCAAGTTGACATTTGTAACTGATGATGTGTTGACCACAGTTTGGTTGTTTTTTTTTTTTCCAGACTAAAGAATATGTTCATATACTTTTAATGTAAATGTGTTTATATTTATTCAAAATGAAACAAATGCCCAGGAAAAATAACTATGGCTTGTTCTCCTAGTTAGTAATTGTGCATACTGTTTGGCATGATGCGAAATGAAATGTGAATCTAGGCAAGATTGACGGCCTGAGTAGAAAAAGGAAGGGCTGATGCACTTCAGGAGAGCGCCCATCATCTTGTATGGAATGCAAAGATAAAGTCCACAGGCTATATTGCTAAAAAGCAGACAGCAAAACACTTTCCACCATTTAAGAGCATAAGAGAGAAATGCGACCCCTTGCTAGACAAGTGAGAGAACATTGTACGGCTACAGTAAAGAGGGGAAAAGGTAGTCCAGTGAGGAGTCAAGGTGTTACAAGTTCCCGTGATTCACACTCAGGCTGTCTGCAGTAGGCCTATATCTCTGCTGGGAGGATGAGATGAGCTTCCTCAGTGCACGCTTTCGGCAGGGTAAATGAAAAGTAAGGCTTTTTGTTTTAGTTGCAGTTTTTAGCGGTGTTCCACTGAATTGTTAAAAATCTATTGGCAGATTCCAGTTCTTTAATTAAGAAAAATATTTATATATTAAGTTTATTTTGCCTAGCTAAAATTAAATATTGTTTCCTTGAACATTAACAAATTTCCAAAGTTTACAACAAAAAATCACAAGGATAGTGTCTCTAAAGGTGAACATTTCTTTTCCTTCAACTCTATATTTTCTGCAATAGAACGACAGAGCACCCAAACCCCTGGTTTTCTCCTCAGAAATAGCACAGAATAACATCTTTACGATTTATTTTTCTCAACGTTTTTGCTTTTAAGAGTTGCAGAATAGCAATAACCACCTTACTTTAAGCACTGAAAATAAGAGGCGAGATCAGTTGTTAAAGTTTTCAGTGGTGTCTGTTCAGAAATTAATAGAAATCCCAAATTTTACTTTTTTTTTTTATGTGGAATGATGGCATTGAAAACAAATAAACCAGTGGGAAATGGCTGCCACCTGTCTAACAGCAGGATCAGCCTTTTAATCTTAGTTTAACCAGAGACATAGGTAGGCTCCTCAGCAGGAGTGGTTGTAAGTCTCACCCTGAAATACAGAAAGTTACGCAATCCGACATGAAGTTGCTTCATTAGGAGAAACCCAGTCCTCTTTACAAAGAGGATGTTGTATTATTTTAAGCAGCCATTTAAAAAAAAAAAAAATCAGTATTTTTACTTGCTACTACCATACAGAGTTACTGAAAATGTTTGTGTATATTTGCAATACCTCGTAACTCTGGTAATTGTGTAGTGCAACAACTGCTGCCTCTTAATGATGTATACAACATTCTAGGAGCATAGGTGATTACTGAATTACTTTGATCCTTCTAGGAACCAAATCTAAACATTACCGATTAAAGCTTTCTGTAAACTAACAATGATGCAAGTATGCAATATTCTAAAAATCATAGAAACATATGATTTGTTAGCATCTTAAGGGCATTGGGAAAGTCATGTTTTGAGTATGGTGTATTTAGGAGGAAAACTGTCATGCGCAAGACACTTGGAAGTACTCAGTATTGGCCTGTCCCACATCTCATGTGAGTTACCAGAATCCCTTTTTTGTATGCTAGTACATTAATCTGTAATATAATTTATCACATGTAGAAATAAATCTGTAATTTAGGGCAGATATTTAAGCATGAGAATAATTTTACTCTTGTAAATAATCACTTTGCCTTTCTGTGGACTTTTTACAAGAGTAGAGTTAATCATACGTAATTGTTGCACTTAACCCTGGATCCTGCAATTTACAGTACGTGGACGACTTCTGTGTCTGCACCAAGGAAAGGGTATCTGGGGAGGGGCAGCTGTCTGCCCAAGTGTATTAGCAGGATCGTTTCATCCTGTATTTTAACCACAGCTGCAGGTGGAATCCATAGCAGGATGGGGTCCCAAGTCTCTCTCATAGATACTGAGTTACAACCTCCGGACTGCCTGAAATTGCTGTGAAATAGCTCAGGGGATTTCTGTTCATCGCTACTAAAAGGGCACCATAATGTGTTTGGTACTTTTATGCAGTAAACAACTGCCAGATTATTGAACTAGAACAAACACATGAAATGAATTGTTTATCCATTGTACTGTTGAGAAACCTGGTTATGTATCTTGAGGATGATTTTAAAAAAATTTGTGATTTTTATTCTTAGTCATGTAAGAAATATTAGAGTGCCTTTTTATATTTGTGTATTATGGAAATGTTTTGTGAAACTCGTCTTTTTTTTTTTTTTTTTTTCATTTGAGTGTTATGAAAGCAATATATTACCAGTAAATTTTCATTTCAGACCTTCTTTGAATGTATAAAGTGTTTCTTCTTTTCATATGTTCTACCTGCATTGAAATGAAAATTAATATGCTAAATTTCTATAGGAATAATGTATAATTTTTGCAGTGCTGAAAATGCTTTCTTATTACACAAAAAGTAAACCTTAGGTCAGTGTTATAGGAAAGGGCGTTTTAAACTAGTGACAATCTGAGTGTGTGTATAAAATGTAATTTTATGCGTTTCTTATGCAGTGATCTACATATTAAAGCCAATATCTTATGTTTTGTAGGTTTTGTCTTATATTTTATGCTTTAGCATGTGCAATATATCTTTACAAACCATGGTGATACGAATCTGGTGCCAGTGTTATATTTTGCATAACATTTGTAATAAACAATATAAAATATTGTTTGATGGCTTCAGTGGGGTTTTGTCGGTATTGTTTGCTTTTGTAAATTGAAGTTTAAGGACTTGGGTAAATGTCACATATGAAATGAGGAAAAAGACTTAATTCAGTGAATGACTTGGAATTCAACCTGAATCTTCTCAAGCACAGTTTAGTAACTTTTTCAACTACTGAATGCTGTATTAATGTAATGAAGAACCCTAACTGTAAACTACTATTGCAATGCATTCAGATGGTTATTTTTACAAATAAAAATGGTACAAATACTGTTGGAAAACTGAGTAAATTTTGTTTCTTTTAAAGGAGGGGTAAAGGCTGAAGTGTTTAGCAGTGAAGAAGATGAAAATGCAACTGTATGTATTTCTACTTTGTACTTCCTCATATGTAACTACCCCTTGTCTTAGTTGATGTTAGTATCGCTTCCTCTGTAGATTGGAAAAAAAAAAAAACAACCCAAACAAACCCAGTAACATATTTTGTCAGATATTAGATATTTTACTGTTAGTTTTCACGGATGAGCAACACCAGCAGTCGTGGGTGTGTCATGCATCAGGGTGGCGCGGCTGTCCTACAGAGACTAAAATCCAGTGAAAAAGAGTGCCTAAAGATAGTAAAAGACAGTAAGTTGTTAAAAGTGCTTAATTAAAGCAAACAAACAAAAACCCACAAAAAAACCCTACTCTGCCTTCCCCCCCAAAAAACCCAACCACCACCAGCCACCATTAACAACGTCTTCTACGCGTTGAGTGCTGGAAGCTTTATGGATGTTGTGACTAAACTGCTACCCGGCCAGGAACGGTAAAAGCACCCGCACAGGGGGGTTTGCAGGTGTGTGGCACGGTGAGCCGCAGCGGGGTCCGCCGCCGGCGGCACGCCCTCGGCTGCGGGGAGCGGCGAGCGCCTCTGGCCCGCCGCCGTCGGCACCCCCGGCCCTCGCCCTGCGGCCCCCGACACTCAGGGGCCATTTGGGAGTCCGCAAACGCCGACGAGCCGCCGGCACCGCCTGAGGCCCGGCTGCCTGCTGAGGGGAGCCGAGGGGAAGGTGTCTCCTCAGGGGCCTCAGCGCGGGGCGGCGTCCCTTCAGCAGCGGCAGCCCTGCGCGTCGGACGCGGCTAAGCAGGCGCACGGCAGCGGCGGTGCGATGACTTGACCTCCCTATCATGGCGGACACGCCTTCCCCCCGCAAGCTGCCGGCTGGGGGAAGCGCGTAGGTAGGTTCCCGACCTCCCCGTAATGGCTCCCGCGCCGGCGACATGGCGGACAGACCCCCCCCTGCCTGGCGGAGCAGCGGCCAGCCAAGCTCCTGACCTTCCCAACATGGCGGTCGCCAGGTTGTGGCGCCAGCCCGCCCGCCCCGCCTCCCGGGCGGTGGCGCGCCCCGCCCCGCCGTGCCTGTGTGCGCGGAGAGCCCGCGGCGGGAGGAGGGCTCCGCTCCGCACCTCGGCGCAATGGGGCGGGCGGGCTGCCGGCTGCCCGCGTTGGCGGCGCTCTTCTACGGGGCGCTGGCGGCGCTGGTGCTGCTAGGGGTGTGGGACGTGCTGTTCCTCTACGAGGAGAACCGGTGCAGCATGACCTACATGTACGAGTACCCCGAGTACCTGGTGAGTGCGGCGGCGGCGGGAGGCGCTGAGGGAGCGGGCGGCCGCGTAACAGGTGGGAGCCCGCCGGTGCCGGGTCGCCGTCGCTGGGCGGGGTGGGGCGGCCCCGCGCCGGCTTCGCGCCGCCCGGCGGCCGCTGGGGCGTCGCCGCCCGCATCGCCGCGGCCGGGAGCCGCTCGTCTGAGGCGCAACCCTCCCGTGGCTTCCCTCCGGTTCCCTGCGGCGGGGAAAGGAAAAACGGCCCCCAAGGCGCCCAGCCGCGGGAGAACCGGCGCACCGGCGGCTCCCGGCGGCTCCCGTAACTTTTGGGTTCGCCCACTTGCCGCTTCCTGAGGCGGCCTCTGCGGAGTGGCGAGCTGTAAACGGGGCAAAAACAGCCTTGGCTTTTTTGAGAGGTCGGTATGTTTGGGAAACCCCCCTGCTTTGGCTGCATCACATAATGGTGCACCTTGGATAGCTGCAGAAGGGAAAAGCTGTCTCTCTGTAAAGTAACGAGGTGTTTCCTACTGCTACCTGTACAAAAGAAAACGAATAGAAAAGCTTCTAATTTTATAACCTGTAAATGCTTCTAGTTACCTGTAGTCCTGGTAAAACTGGTCCGAAGCTCATCCAAGCCCTTACAAAGGAAGAGGCTGGGCCAAGTCTTCTGACAGCACTCTCAGCACTATTCCTGCCCGGGAGGTTGTCTGGTACTTCTTGGCCTTTTTGCAGAGTGTGAAGCAACTAATGTGTCAAAAAAGTGAAAAACCGAGATTCAAATGTGAATGTGTTTCTCAAGCTAGTGAACTGTAGTGCAAAGTCTTCTCAGTGAGCACTTGTAAGTAAGTGGCACGGTCCCACGACGTGTGGGAGAACCTGTAAATCCACCTGAAGTCCCTCTCGCTTTGCTAATGAAACCTCTTTGAACACAGGACTGCTGATGGAACTGTTGTTTTCCAGACACCGTATTATGGCTTAATAGTGGGAGGATGTAAATATGTGAGTATATGTAGGTTCACTGTTAATACTGCACACAGTATTGTCAGGAAACAATTTCTCTTTTTAGTAGTAGTTCTTACTACAGGATTTTCTGTCCTATAAAAAGCATCCCAAAGCATAATCTGTTGGCTCCTAAATGTTCATTTAGCGTTATCTAGGATATAATCTATGTTGGAAAAAATATGAACTATTCTAAATAATATTCAGTTCTGAAGTAGGTTGCAAGCTGGCTTGCATAGTAAAGAAGATCCTAAAACAAAACCTTATTACCTAAATTGGTAACGAAGCAGCAAGTTAATTTTTGGATCTATTAACTTTCATTTGCTAACCTTGACATAGTTGTGTTAGCTTACAAAAGAGAAACCTTGATATAGCTACAAGGGTTGTTTTGTCAGTGCGGTAGGACAAAATTGTTTAAGGAGCTATAAATATTTAAATATTACACAGTAAGTTTTCAGATTTTCTGGCAGCCAAAACCTACTTCAGCTTCAATCTGAAACCAATCAATGGAAAGTTACTAGCAAAATTTGTGTGATGTTAGCGGTGCTTGCCTGAAATTCTCATCTGCCACCACACGTCTTTTGTATTTACTCATTGCATCAGGGCTTAAATTCTAAGCATCTTTAGGCAAGTGTTGTGCTGGTAAGAGATGCAAGGCTTAAGGGGAAGCAGTAGTTCCATGAGGGCGATGCAAGCCGCAGCTGGCTGTATTGCCTCTCAGAATTTCTGTTCCCTGAATAATCACTTTTACTGTGTGGAAAACAGTACTTTGGGGGGGCGGAGAAATATTAATTGTCTGGGTTTGCTAAGGCATTATACTTTCCAAGTGCCTCTTTATTGTTGGAGGGGTTGTTTGTTTAATTTTGAATGTCTTTGTAATGCTGGCATTGACAGGAAACCACAAGGTAGGAATTTCAGGTGAAAGGTACCCATCCTCCCTTCCAGATTAGGTATCATATTACAAAACAAATAACTATTTGAGCAATTAAACATAAGTTTCATTTCATTTGTGTCTAACAGTGTGGGTTTGCTCACAGTCAAGCTAATACTAAGTAATGGAATCAGTTGGTTTTTTTTTTCTTTTTTGTACTTAACCATCTTTTTTTGCATGAGTTGTAGAATTGCAGTTTTTTCATTTTACCTACCCTTGTCCTGTTCAGCTAATCTTGGTAAGAGATTCGGAAATTAGTAATGAGGACTTTTTCACATAAGCCTAATTTCTTTGGGAACCAGGGTGAAAAATGAAGCCTACATTGACATTGTAAAAAGTTACTGTAGCTCATTACAACCAATTATATAACCAATGTCTTGGGAATTCAGAATTTAAAACCACTGTCATGGAACATGAACGTCCGTTTTCCTTTGGAGTTACATGTTGCCATTTTGTTATAATATTTGAGCACTGTGATTTACTGAAAAAAACCCAATATTTTGGTAGTACAATTCTCATGGATTGTGTAGGTTTTAGCTTTTGACAGTGACCCAAAGAAGGGCAGCTTGTTAATTTTATGTTCTGTAAAAGTTTTTGAAAAGACAGTGAACCAGGAAGATATTGTGGAAGAACTGTTGATTTGATCTATCAGGAAGTCCCATAAACACATCTTGCTGGCACTCTTAGTTTAGTAATGGAAACTGATTAATTTTAAGTTTTTTTCACAGAATTTTGAAAGCCTTTGAAAAAGGAGCGGTAGAACGGAATGAGAAAGGGACAGTGAGGTCAGTGAAGCTGGAAAAGTGAGATGATGGAGAAAAGGGAAAGAACAATGAAAGGATGATCTGAAGACATAAACCCTGAGCGAAGCTTAACCTTTTTTGTTCACAGTGAAGGAATTAAGTTCTCTCTCTCTCTGATACGTGGATTTTGTTATATTATAGAATATTATAGAAATATAATATATATTGTAGAACATACTTTTAAAATATATGTATCAAACATCATAAGAAGAGGTTGCAAATAACCAATATGGCAAACATTTTGAAGTCTGAGGGAGAAAGGAAACAGTCTTTAGCTGAGGAGAGACAGAGAAGAACAGGGGAAGCGAAAGAGTGTATGTGGGCAGGGAATTAATGCTAAATTGCCTTCACTGTAGATGCAGTTAAGAGAAACAACTGAAATATTGGAAATAGAGATACTTCTATTTCTATAAAGCAATGAAGAGAGAGTTTAGAGAAGATTTCTGAGGCAAAACTGAGCTTAGTTTTGACCTTATTCTGTAAAAGTGTTTCCTTAAAATATAAATTACACCTTAATAAATTTATTTGTCTCTGAACTGTGATAACATAAGTAATCAAATGCTAGAACAAGTGTATTCACATTCATAGAAATTTTAAAAGTCTATAACTTAGAAACTCAAAAATATAAACCAACCAACCTCCATACAGGACTTAGTTAAATGTTTTCTTGCTTACTACTTACTTGGTTTAAAGCAGTGTCAAATGGCTCTAGGAGTCATAACTTACTGGTCTAAGACTTAATCATCACCTAGCCCTCAGGTTCAAAGATATTTTGTTCTTTTCTCTTTGGGAATTGGAAAGCCTCTGAATAAGTTATGTGATAGGTTAGGAGGATAGTTGTTTGCTTCTCTGTTTTAATACAAGAAATATGGCCTTTTTAAAGATGACAATTTACTGTGTAAATTGGATCCCGAGTTGTTACAAAACCAGGTTGTTTGACACTAGGCCACATAACTGACACTGAAAACAACAAAAAAATAGCCCCCAAAGTATCATGGGTTTATTTTTTCTGACAAGCCATATTAAGGTGGTTAGTGCTATTGTTTAAATTCCCATTGCAGGTTACATCTCTGTAAAAATCACCTAAGAGAATTCACACTGCATCTGTAATTTACCCTGACACAACAGTTGTCATCTGACAGTCACCTACAGAACCCTGTTCTTGAGATTTAGTGTTGGTATCAGGTGCAGTAGCACATCCTTGTCCTGATTTATGTGGTATTGGAAGGAATTCTAGAACTCTTCAGGTGCAGTAGGAATAATTAGGAACACTTGTGTGCCCCAGTTTCTGCTCTGGAATTCTCATGTCCTGGGAGAAGTGGTTGGGTTTTGACATCCCTTTTCCCCTCTACAGTGTAAGGCTAGGTTTACTTTACGAATGTGCAACTTTAAGATACAAAATTGCATTCATTTACAGCTTGTTTCCAAGCCAGTTAAAGTTAATAGCTGTTTCAAGTAAGTAACTGCAGCCACTTATTATGCACAGTAATACCTACTTAAACAAAATGCTTGATACTTTGTTTTTAATAATTTTTTTAAAGCAAACCCCAGTTTTTCATTGTGTATTCTTTAGACTGTAATTTAAAACAATACATAATACATAACCAGTTCATTTAAATTACTAGATAGCCACTCTATTTTCTTGTTTGCAACAATATTGACAAGGGTTCTTTTTAACTTTTGCAACAGAAAATAAAATTACCCAAGAAAACAGCCAGACGATACCCAGCATACGAGCTCTATCTCTACGGGGAAGGGAGCTATGCCAAAGAAAACAAAAATCTCCTATTGACAGGAATTCCGGTTCTCTTTCTTCCTGGGAATGCTGGCAGTTACAAACAAGGTAAGCATTTAGCAAAGTTATAGGTATGTTACAAAGAGCTTTCATATTTATGCATTGCTTAATGGCAAGAAGTTTTCTGTTTGAAATAATATCAACAAAAGTCATAATGGATGATCATATTATAGTGTAGATATCCTTGTTAGTCCACGGTTAATTTCAAGCAGTCAAAAGACTTCATTTTTGTTTGAAATCAGTTGAACAGTTGAGGTATAATATTTTTCTGGAGTAAGACTTTAACTTTTGAAAGCCAGAAACAGTACAGTTTATGCTGTACTATGGCAGCACTGCACCCTTGCTGTGTTTTTTATCGCAAACATCTAGTTGGTTTTGATTTAAACAACGTTTACTGCAGTTATGCCAAATACAAGACCTGAATTTGCTTAGAAGAAACTGAACAAGCTACCATCTGTGATGTGAAGTAATTATGTGCTATAGAAATAAGCATCATCTTGTGGCTTGCCCTGTAGCTTCATTATTTCCTACCTCTTTATGTAGTGGCGTTTTTTCTTTGGCATCATCTTCCCACTTTACACATAACCTGCTTTTGTTTTCCAGGTTATTCCCTCTTATGCTTCTAGGCTCCAAATGAAAAGAAGTAATAGTTTTAAAGCATTTTTATTTTTCATTGTAAATACTGAAGTTAGTACTTTGATGAACAAGAAGTATTGTGTTTAAGTGTTTATTCAAGTATCCAGTATTCCTTCCAGGCTGGGTTTGTCAGACCGTTATTTTTGTTCTCTGAAACATGCTCTGAAACAGTTAATAACGCTCTTACCATGTTAGCAAAATTGATGTATATGTTTGGGGAAACCCACCACAGTCTAAACCCTGATGTCTTACTGTGATAATTTTTCCTTGTGTTTGCACTGAACTTGATGATTGAATTGTCTGATTTCAGAGAATAAAGTTATTTTCTTTGAGAACATACCTGCTTAGCATATAACAAAGTAAAATATTTTACCAACTCATACTTTTAGAAAACCCATATAGACTTTCAGGCACAATAGTATCCAAAGCTGATGATGAACATAATGATTATGAGGGATACCATATGGCCTTTTGTAATTGTGTATAAAGTATTGCAAATCTGCAAATTAATGCTGTCTTGCAGCACATCACTATGCAGGAAATGAAATGGTACTTTCAGGGTATGTTAGGAATCAAAAGGAAGTATATGAAGAAAAACTTAAACTAGGTGAGTAGAAGTATTACATGCTGTGGATATAACGTGCTACCTCAGATCAGTAAATATTTAAATATTTATTCTTTGTTTTGCAAAATTGATTTAGGGAGACTGGCAGTAAGTCGTATGTGCATTTTTCAAAATCTTTGTTAAAATAAATTGTTCTGCCTTAATCAGTGGCTCAGAATAGTTTTTGTTTTATTATGGAATTTATGAGAATTCATATTTTGTTCAGAATTTATTGTGGGATACCACACTTTAATTCTGATACCTAGATGAGCAGAGAATGTGTTGCTATTGTTATTTTCATACTTGTTTAAAATACATTCATATTTGCTGAGCAATGAAGACAGAAGTGCTGCTGCCTTTTCTGGCCTTGCTATTTTGATGTGTTACAGGCACTTTTGAAACATCTTAATTCATCATCTTTCATGGGCGCTAAAATGAACCTTTAAAATGTACAAAATTGAGACTTTGAGTAAAAGATGGTGGTGTGGTTTAATTGTTGGGAATGAACCTGAGACTGGGAGAACTGAGACCCTGAATTCTATTTAGGCATCTGTCACACACTTGCCTTGTGATCTTTGGCAATATTCTTGTTCATTTTACCAGGACCTCCAAGTTGTGATAAGACGCTTGATCCTTTAAATACTTTTAAAGTATTTTCAAACCATTTTGAAGATGTTCTTATTGTTTATTAGCTTTAGATAGAATTGGTGAAATGACTGACTACAAATTAGGTTTATAATTTTCATCATGCTGATAATATCTGCTTGGGTGTTTGAACATATAAAGTATTTCATAAATATTATTTCCTCACTTCATGAGCTTTGCTGAAATTTGTTTGATATGTTAATTTCTATAGCGAACTTTTCCAAGAAGGTCTCCAAAACTGTTGCACTCTAGAAGAATCTTGCTTCTGTGTGCTGGATTTGGGCAAACGTTTCTGGCCATCATTACTTATTTTATACGTTTGCTTTTGGGACTTTCTCTTTATTTTCTTCTTTCCCTACTATGCTTTTTTATTTGCAGCCGTTACTGTTCCCGTCCTGCCATGTCTCCATGGAAACTCAGGGACAATTCTGCACTCAAGAAGGCTGCATTAAATCGCAGCCGGGGTTAGACGGAGAAGACGGGTCAGAAGCAAGACCTTGTAAACAGAACATTGTCTCCCTCAAGAGTTTAGGTGGAAAAGTGTCCTTTAGGGTTTGGTTTTCCAGTCCCCCATACATATCTTGGTGGTATTTGGGAATGTTGTCCTACAGCTGATGGTCTTCAGAGGAATTTCAGGAAAGCCTAGCAGTAGCAATGCCTCTAGAATTGAAGCCAAGAATGCTCGTTTTGCCTTCTTGTCCTCGTGGCGGTAAGAAGGTGCAAATGAGATGGGAAAAGCAGCCCTCAGGTGGAGGAACATAATCCCTGATCTTGTATAAACTTTTTTTTTTTGACGCAAAATATCTCTGTAGTCAGCGGTAAGCTAAGTCACATAGTTAACTGCCATAAGCATAATATGCAGCTCTTGGTAACTCATTCCAAACTTTCTTTTCGTCTAAGCAGGTTTGTTCTTTTCCACATTCTTCTGTAAGCTCTTGTGATATGTTTACTAATTTTTTTTTTTTTTAAATCAGAGGGATTCTTATAAAAATAGGAAATAATTATTTCTTTTCTCATTTTACAATTTGGTTCTGACAGTGACTGGCTGATACTTTTGCTCTGATTATATCTTCAAATCTGTTTTTGTAAAACAAGTGTGATTGAGTATTAGAAAAGAGATTATTTGCTTTTGTATGTCTTTTTCATCCTTTTCTTACTTTTATAAATGACTTGACATAAACAATGGATTTAAGATAACATTTGTTTCTTAATAGATTATGTATTTATGCATTTATCTACTAACAGTGGTGCTAAGCAGTGACAATTAGACTGTTCTAATTGATGTGGTTTCTTTTCCTAGTACGTTCTCTTGGCTCCATTGCACTTAGAAAAGCAGAAGACATTGACTTCAAGTATCATTTTAATTTCTTCAGTGTCAACTTTAACGAGGAGTTGGTTGCATTGTATGGTGGTAGTCTGCAACGACAGACCAAGTTTGTGCATGAATGCATAAAAGTAATTCTTAAGTTGTACAGGGTAAGTAGTGACATATGCTGAATAATGTACTTCCATTTTGGAATGGAATTCTGGGCTGCCTTTTCTGCTAGAAAACTAAGGAATGATGAATAAAGGAGGGAGACTTTATAATGCGTGTAGATAATTGAATGTGATAATAGTGCAATAGAGAAGTGCTGCTCTTTAATAGATTTTTTTAATGCTTGTGACAATCCCAGAGCCTTGGTGTTAGGTTCTATATTGTGTTTCTAAATAAATACTTCCATGCACAATGTATGCTTTTTTGTAGCAGACATGTAAACTTTCCCTAGCTTAACAAAATATTAATATAGCATCACCTTACATTCAGTTTTCTCTAGGAAAGTTCTTTGGTAGTCTATGTCCCTAAGAGTCTCAGAAATTAAAATAAGCTGAAGTTTATGCTTACACAGGCTATGTAATATTTCCTTTTGAGCTGCAAACTTTAAGCACGTTTTTTGAGATAGCAACTAAATTTATATTAATTTTGTAAACTTGTCAAGTTGATACTAGTTAATATTATCCTTGAGAGGACATAAGTTAATTTTTGGGGGAAAAAATGAGCAACTGATAATCATAGTTCAATGTCAAATCTATTTTTGGTGTCTCTAATTACTCTTTGTTTAAGGATCGAGAATTTGCACCGACCAGTGTTGCAATAGTAGGTCATTCCATGGGTGGGCTTGTTGCAAGAGCATTGCTTACTCTGAAGAATTTTAAGCCTGAACTTATAAACCTCCTCATTACTCAAGCCACACCTCATGTTGCACCTGTAATGCCTTTAGACAAATATCTTACTGGTAAGTATAGCAGGTTATCTAATTACATTGTATTTCTCTATTGATCCTCTCAAGCATTGATAGGTGAGATTCTTGCAAATCAACAGCAAAATGGGCTGTTTTGTTTACTGTAATTAATCTATTCCTTTGTTAGTCAGGTGGTTGTGTAGGTAGGATACTGAGAGAAAGTAAGGTGTCATATAAAATGGATTATGTGGACTTAAGCTTCTGTGCAGGGCCTGGAGCGCTCAATAATTTGTAATTTTAGTAAGTTGCAGAGCATGTTACTAAATTTGTGAGCTCTCCAGCAAATCACATTTTTTTCTTTCTTTTTTGTAAAACTTGACCTCTGTAATGGCTTACTTTATCAAATGAGTTGCCTAAACAGAGTTGCTAAATTTAATGTTTGTCATGCCCAAAGGTTCGATGGTGAGAATATTGAATATAGGTATAATTATATATATTTACATAAAAGATAGATTGTATTTTCTGCTCACCACAATAACTGAGGCGTAAAAAATGAAGTATAATCATTATGCATGTACTATACACTTCTTGAAAAGCTAGATTAGACTAAACTATCCTGATGAAATATGTGCTGAGTGGTTATTGTGCTGCTACATGTAGATATTGAGGGAATTGGTGAAGGGAAGGGAGCAGACATTTATTTTCATTATTCTCTGTGCCACCCGAGAGGAATGGATTATCTTTAGCTGCTGAATTTGATTTATTGTGCTTGTATTAATTCTCTGTCCTACAATTGATTGCAATGCAATGCTTCTTCCTTCCTGACTGTTTCTGTACTGTGGCTGTCCTTAAAATAAGTCTGTGGTTTGCTACTTAAACAATATATGTGCTCAGCTGATATAGAAAGTGTAAGTGTATCTGTCTTTCCCAACTGCTTCCTCCTTGGGCTTAAAACAATAATTTTCCTTCCTTGTATGAATCAAAAGTGATAATCAGAGCTTGAGTGCCTCTAGGGGGGCTTACAGAAACTTTTAGTTAAATGTTTCTATAGCTTTTTTGTATATCAAATAGACTTATGGGGAAATTGTGATTGATTTTAATATATTTTATAGATTTTTATACAGCTGTAAACAATCATTGGATTCTAAAGGCCCAAGATTTAAGAAATTTAACTACCCTTTCTGTGGCGGGAGGATTCAGAGATTACCAAGTTCGTTCAGGACTGGCTTTTCTACCAAGATTGAGTCAACATGACAGTGCCTTATCTGTTGTGGTAAAAAAGCAAACTATTTTTTTGGTTTTGCATGGAGCTATGTTAGATAGCTATTTATGTAATGCATGTATTGGTGTCTAATTGTAGTCTATATGTGCAGCATAGTATAACTAAATATGAAAATACTACATGTCAAAACACAAAGTAGATAGTGTACAGTTATAAAACCATAAATAGTTGATGTAATATAAAGGAGCGTCCACTGGAAGAGGATGTGTTGGGGTGGATTTGAATCATCTACTACTTGGTACTCTTTCTTCTCACCACCTCCACCTTCTTGCACATTTTTAGTTTCAGAACTCAGGTTTTATTTTCCTGTGTTTTTACAAGAGATGTCTATGCAGAGACTGGCAGATGTGCGGTATAGGAGTAGACTGCTGGTTTAATTATAAATAGACAGCTTTAGCTTCGAGCTTTCTTTTTGTATTTATTGTTTTTCAAAGAACTTGGGAATAGAAAGGATCTACTGGATCATCAAGTCCAGTCTTCTGATTTTGCAGGCATCTATCTCCTTCCAAAATTAATCAAGCAACATCATAGAAGCAGTTAGGTTTGCCATTCCATCTCCCTTCCATCAACCTGTTCCCAACATGGAAGAACCTGGAAAACGCTGCTCACTAGGAAGAAAACTTGTAATTTCCAACTTCCATTTACTGTGCAAGTCAGCTTTTAAATGCGTTTGTTCTGACATCAACTTGAAATGTTATCTGAAATAGTTGTTATTCCCTTGGTGTTTACCTCCCTGTCCATTTTACAGAAACCTGTCTATAAATAGTCTTAGCTCGGATTCTGCTGGGCTACGAAGATTAACTCTGCATTCCCTTTGTCCTAGTAACCGTTCTCTGCATCTGCTCTACTTTCATTTCTCTTGAGTGCTGGTGACCAGAATTTTGCATGAGATCTTATGGGTAGTGGTACTAGTTCTTTCTCATGTTTTTTTGTTTTTTGGTTTGTGCGTTTTGGGGGTTGTTTTGTTGTTGTTGGTGGTTTTGTTTTTTTTTCTTCTGGGCTGTAATGTATTAATAGTTCATAGCTTACTTGAATCAAGTTGTACAATTAGGTGATGAGCTCCATTTATGAGACATGTTTTTGATATTATTAGTCCCTAAAATGCAATACATGCAATACACTTACACAAATGAATAGCTTCAGACTGTCCAGTTTTTTATGCATGGTGTTCTGATACTCCTTTCTGTTGAGGATGCCCTTGCTTTTTCAAGCAGCAGCTTTCATTGGCATGCTTCTATTCCTGTGTGCCAGGTTCACTTATTAAAATAGTAAGATTAGTCCTAGAAGCAGTCTTTGAAGAAATTTTTGGTAAGTTTCCTCCATACCATTAGTTGCCCTTTCACCATTAGTCTCTGCTATCTAACACAGATACCTTAGTCATTTTGTTTTACAAGTCCTGTTTTGCAAGTGCTTCAGCACTTGTAAGATTTTTTTGACTGAAATCATTCTATTGTACCCTACTCCCTGAAACTCTTAAGATTAACACTATTTTTTTTAATAATCGTGCAAATATGTTTAAATAAGGAGGGGAAAGGCTTGCTTAGAATTTTAAAATGTTGAATACTAACAAAATCTTAACTTTTTTCCTTCCTCAAATAGAGCTCAGCTGTGCCTAGAGCTTGGGCCTCAACAGACCATCTCTCCATAGTGTGGTAAGCTAAGGGAACAAAAGTTAATTGACTGACTGTGCATCCCTCTGTTCTCTACTGTTATCATATTATACAATAATTTAACTTCAGCATAATATTATTATGATGTCTCTTCTAACCACTTTTATTCTGCTGGGTATTTCCTTTCTAGATTTGATTTTACTTATTCTGTCTTCCAGGTGCAAAGAATTGATCCTGGCTACCATTAGAGCTTTTTTTGATCTCATAGATGAAAATACAAGGCAGGTTTGTATGTGTCGTCTCCTGTATATTTCCCCATCATGCTTTCTTCTTCCATCCCAGAATGCTTCATCAGTACAAATATCACCCTATTATACAGAAAACTCCTTTCTGATTATTCTAAGTCGTGCTGAGAAAATGTTGCCGTTTTGTACCAGTCAGTGAAAAATCCCATGGCTTTGTGTTGTTTGACCAACATGTCAGAAATAATTAGGTGTTAACTCAGTTTTTATTATTGACTGCTTAATGCTTTATAGCTGTGGACTGAACTTTTCTTCCATAATGCAGCAGGTTTAGTTGACCTTGCACCAGGATAAACAAATTTTGCTAGCTGTGTAGCTTTGAATGTGACCTCTCAATGTGTTGTTGAGTCACCTTCTCTGACTAGTATACAAAGGGTGAAAAACTCTGATAGTTTAACTCAGACATAATACTTCTCAAACTTCCACATGTTGTCGTCATAGTGGCCAGCACGTTTTTGTGGTGTTCTTTTGCAAACAGCACTTACAAAAATAGAATGCAAGTAAAATACTAGCACGTTTGTTTACCTCCAGCTACCATTATTTATTGCTTTTCTAAATAAATATCTTGCATCTTACTTTTTGAAAGCTGTTGGAGAAATCTCCCATTGTACTCTGTTCTCTTTCTGAAATGTTATGCAGCAATAAACATGAATTGGAATTAAGGTCCAAGAGGTTGAAAATACGTAAGAGCAGAGCCCCAGACATGGAAGAGGAAGGCTTCCAGGTGTTCTTTCTGAGGCTGTTTGGGGCAGACTTCTCTAGTTTCTTAGGTGTATTCACTTTAAGATGTGATTTAGAGAGACAAAAAGGGGGTACAGTTGTTCTGGAGTTGACTGGCAGTGTGCTGGAGGGCAAAACTTTTCAGAAATCAGTTATAATGGCCACAGTTTTGGAAAGCTGAATAGACAAAAATTAGTCCTGGAAATTTGATTTTGAAAAAAACAAACAAAAAACCCCAATCCCAAACAAAAGTGAATCCCAATGTAGCTGTACAGCTATCTGGATGCTTGAAATATTAAGACAAGGTGTAGTAAGGTGGATTTGTGAACTCAGACTAGTAAATATAAATGTGAGAATGTTTCCTAAACTCTGGCATAAGTGTGTTAATTCAGGAAGAATGCATGTGTGTCTATAAAGAAAGTTTAATAGAATGGTTTCCTCACGTTAAGAGTAGGCAAGGATATAAAACTCCTGAAAGTTTTAGCTATGCTTTATAACATGTGTAGACTTTCTGTATTGCAGTGACTGACTATTGGTGGCACTTCATTTGTTCAGATTATTGAATTTAGAATAGAAAGCGTACCATGTTTTCCAACAATCTCTCCTGCCTCTTATCACCAAAACTGTATTGCTAGCTATGATCATGTGATGACTCTAAATCACACAAATTGGTAAAATAAAATTTGATAATATTATCTTTTTTTTTTTTTTTTTTTTTTTTTTTTAGATAACTGAGGATCCAAAGAAGAGAATGTCCATACTGAATCACCACTTTGTGAGACACCCTGCAAAGATATTTGAGGAAAATCCTGAAGCTTTTATGGAACTCACAGGTGTGCAGCAGTTTTCTTTTCAACAGGATTCAGTTATACTCCTTTGCTAATATTTAATCTCTCACTAACAAACTTCTGGAATACATTTTGTCCTTCTTCAGACATTGCTAAAATGATATATGGGTTATAGACCTAAATTATCAGCTTTTGTATGGTTTCAGCACTAAGTAGGTTAAAAGGGGTAGGAGCAAAGATCTGCCACTTCTATATGGCTTAGGTTCTGGGGGGTGAGCAGGAGTTATATTTACACCAGGTTGTCCAGTAGACAATCTCAGAAATTGGAAAGAGCTGGATATCAAAAGTACAGTCTAATCTACGCTTACATCCCATGCTTGCAGGAGGGATAGTATGGGTGTTGTAGAGGCATTGTGTTAGTTTTGTGCTACTCATGGAAATCCTGAATATTCAGATCTGCTTCATCAGCGACTTCCTTTTTTTCATTACGTGGCAGGGTAAAATGGACTGCACACTAACGGTTTTCTTGTAACTGCTAAGAATGCATAGTTAAAAGGTGAGAAATTTTGATTGCATGGAGTCTTGGGAACTAAGCAGGACTTCTGCAGGGCACAGCTGTATTCCTAGTTTTGCTAAAGTGGGCTGAACCATTTTATGACAACGATTTTATTTGAGGAATTTTCTTAATGTAAGCTATTGCAGAAGTACTAAGGTACCTTGAACTTCGGTGTCCAGTTTTGGCCATCCTGGTATAAGAAGGCATTTAGGCATTGACATATACTGAAGTGAGTATAGAGCAGAGGACCACCAAAATGGTTAGCTCCTGGGGCATAGGACGTGGCAGGGAGAGGCTGAGTGAACTGGGTTTTTTCACGGCAAAGAGAATGCTAAGGGGGATCCTGTTGCTGTCTCCAACTACCTAATGAAAGATTGGAGAGAAGGTGAAGCTAAATTTTTCTCAGAGGTGCACAGTGATAACGCAATAGGCAGTAAAGTCCAGTTACAACAAAAGAAATTCCAATTAGATATTAGGAAAAAGTACTTCACAAGGAGGGTGGTCAGACACCGGAACAGGTGCCCAAAGAGGCTGTGGAACTGATTTTTTGTTTGTTTGTCTTTTTTTGGGTCAGCTTTTAGCAATAAGGAGGAATATGTTTAAATTGGATTTCATGTTTGCATCTTCTTATTTGTGGTGATCTCTTGACAGTTAGCTAAATTTCTGTGATGAACTTGTTATTCTAGTTACACACAAGAAAGATATTTACCTTCTTGCATGATAATTTGCATTGTTTGTATCTCTGATCTCTTCATTATTCTGTCCTGTGCTTTTTCTCCAGATGTATCTTTAAACTGCTACTGTTTTCTTGTATGTGTTATTCACTTCGTCATTGACTTGCTTCTACACAAGTTTCTGTATTCATTTTCTTAGAAGGCTGACAGGAACAAAGATTGGGGCTGTTTCTAATGTTGCCTCAGCTTTAATCAGCCACTTACCCCATAATTGCATTAGTATCATTCAGTTTCTTATTTGTTTTGTTGCCTTGAGAGCTTTGTTTCAAGACCCATAGGGTTTTTATTTTACAATTAATATGTAGTATTTGGATCCTAGGGTTTTGCTGTTTCCTGTGTAACTGATGATAACTGTTGCATGTAATTCTAAGCAGTAGCAGTCCTGAGTGTTGATTAAAGCTTATAAAGTTTATGGCCATTTACAGATTAGAGATAAGAACTTGGCATAAGTAAAAGATAAGCTTTTGGAGGATAATAAGGATAGTAGTTCCTGCAGTGTGGCATATAAAAACCTATTTGTTTTTAGGAGCTTTCATGTGGATTACAGTCAAAGCCTCAAAATGGACTTATTCGGTTAACAATGTAAGTAACATTTTTTTCCTCATTGTGTTTTTATGTTTGTTTTTTTTTCTAATGAGCAATTTTTTTTTCTTTTAAGGATTCTGATGGAAAATACTTCACATTTCTTCTTGCAAGCCACAGAAAATCATACAGTCACGTTTACTGTGAAAACAGTATGTTGGTGAGAAAATACTTCTTTAATGTCTGGAGTTTGTTTATGAAGATGTATTTTTTTTAATTTAGATTTGCTGCGGTTTTAAGACAGTTTAATGAACAGTTATTGAAATTACTGACATCCATTTACATTCACAGCCATTAACATTGTGTTAGAGCTACTTCCTGTTTTAGCATGTCACACTTAGTCTTCAAGATCTGAAACCTTCAATGCCACCTGAACCTCAAGTGTTTTATTTTTGACTCTCTTATGGGTAGCCCCAGATTATGTTCTCCTTTAATTTAGTGCAGTTCTGTATTGATGGTTTTGAATGAAGAAGTTATTTTTAGTGCTGCCAGGATTCAGCCATACTTCTAATTTGGGAAAGGTGTTCATAGGTTTGCTTTCCCATAATAAAATTTAAGTGAGCCTGAAAGGCTACAGATCTTCCACAAAGCAGTGGAAGTGAATGGAAGCCAGATAAGAAAACAGCATCTTCTCAGTTGTCTCCTCTATTGAGAGGAGAGGGGATAATGTGCATTTTTTAATATTTTTAGCTCAAGACACATAAATTCAGCCAAAATGTGTTTGAAAATTTTTTTCAATATTTTTTGAAGGAATGAATTGGCAAACTGGAGATGGATAAATATGCTTTTCAGAATTACATGAGTATTTTAGATTAGTGGCAAGAAAATTGAGATGCTTTCCTGTTGCATCCTGCCTGCCCTGTTGCCCCTCCTCCCCTTACCAAAGAGGAGGTTCATACCACCATTGTGGAAAAAAGAGTGTATCTTTTCAGTGCTTTTCTTATTGTCCTTCCCAGTAGCACCTTCAATATTTACATATTTATTGTGATCTTAGTTGTGCTTTAAGAGGGTAACTTTTGCCTTTGTTATAATATCTTAAAGACAGGGCTAGTACTGCTTGAAGAGGAGAAGGTACAGAACAATGTCTGAGATACTTGCATCATGGTGTTCTCGCTTCAGAATACTTAAATTCTCGAGGCAGGGAGCAGTAGAACATTAAAAATCTAAAGTATTCCTCGACTACTTAGGATAGTACTTTGAGAAGTTTCTTTTAGTTAGAAAAGATTAAACTATAATAAAATTGAGTTTTACGTCATATGTAAGGCAGATTTTTTTGAAGAGAAATGATGAAAGTTTGTTTGCTTAACCTTGTATTTGTTTTTAGAAAATTTATTGATTTGTAACTAGAAAAGCTGGCAAATGGAAGTTATTAAAAATGATTCCTAGAAACCCCCACCTTTCACTCTTATGCTTCATCTTTCCATCCTTGTAATTCCAAGATTATGATATCAGACTTTTAATGGAGGATATCACTTGCTGTTAACACAGAAGTCTGACTTCATTGTGAAATGAAGGAAAAAAGTTGGTGGGTATCTTTCATTAAAAATAATTGAGGAAATCTGAGACAGACTGTTTTTATCATCATTTTTGCTTTTACACTTTGGCATTTGACATCCTTGTGAGAGTTTGGTCACTATAGTGATAGCTGCTGCAGACACAATAAAAAAAATGAGTGAGATGAAGGTGGAAATTTGTTCTTCTTTTTAGCAAGCTAATTGCACCAAGGTTCCGCTGTCAGAGGATTTTCAGAACAGTTGCTGACATCTGGTGTACTGAAACAGGATATAGAAATTTTGGAGAAGATTATCAGCATTAACTCTTGTATTGTTTGGAGTAAAGAATTGCTATTTTTAATATATTTATAAATACATTCACACATAGGTAATGTACTATTTTATGGTATTGACTTTACAGGACACAAATAGCTGGATTTATGGCTGTGTGAACAGTAATTCATCAATGTGGTGAGTATAAACAGTTCCTGTTCTTTATTCAAATGGATCTTGTGAGATTACATTTGAATTTAAAGCATATAAAACATCCTCCCCCTTAGGAAGGAAGAGATTGGGAAGAAAAGTAAAATTCTTAATGTGAATAATTCATGATTTCTGTATCACCAAGAAACAGGAAAGAATAGGTTTTCTCAAAATTACTGCATGAATGCAGAATAAAATAGGTGAACTTTTTCTTCTTTGAGCTATATTTCTGACCTTCATAGCAATGAAAAGTTGCTCATGTTGTGCCCTCGTGGATACTACATGCTGTGCTGGATTCCTAAATTGTGTGGTTTTCCTATGACAGAAGACATCAAATGTCACTCAAAGCCTTCAGAAGAGTGGATTGAAGTGTCTCTTTTTTTTTTTTTTCCTCCTTATTCCAAAATTGTTATTGTCATATGAAAAATATTTAGAAATGTGGGCGATTCAGTGATTATTTGAATCTGGTCATTACAATCGTTACAAAATGGATTTAAGACACTGGCTTAGCTTACATTTGCAAAGTAAGCTCAAAGTAAATTCAATCTACCCTTCAGATTAGGGAAAACTTTCAGGTGGAATTGAGCTAGCATAGTATTTATCTGTTCTAGGATCTGTGCTGAGGCGTACAGCCACAGAGTCTTGCCTCCAGCTGATAGCCAGATGTCATAACTACTTTTTCCTGATCCAAGGAGAAGCTGGCTGTTACTCCTTTGTATAACCCTTGATCAGCATCAAGTGCTGGTTAGCCTAGTTCAGGACTGCTACCTAAAACCTCATCTAATAAGAGTGTTTTTGCTGTGGACTGTGTCCTGAGGTCATGTAACACTATTTAGAGAAACAGAAGTATCCTGGTATTCTAAAAATTGTAACTTAAAATGACTGAATGAATGTGTTGCAGTTCAGTGTGTTAATGTAAGTACACACCATTTTAGAACTGCTGGAAGCTCTGCAGCAGCTAACAAAATTTTTGTTTTATATGGTATGTTTTAGATGTTCCACAGGAAAAATTGGTACTTTTGATGTTTAAAAGGTGCTAATAAAACTGTGTGTTAATTCAATGCCAGTGCTAGTTTAGCTCATTAAGAGTTTTCATTATGTGTCTGAAGTTGCATGGCTAATAACTGCTGAATGTTTTGTGTATGACAAAGTTAGAGCTTTGCTTAACTTGTTTTTGCAAAAACAAGATTTGCAGTATCTGAAATGACTATTGTTTGATAAATTACTATGGTAGCTAACTGCAGTAGACCCAAACTTGTTCTCAATTTAAAATCATGTGAATCCAGAGAGAGAGAGAGAGAAAAGCTGGTATGTTAATCCACTGTTATAACGTAGTGCCTGCATAATGAATATGCTCATCCTTTAACGTGCATGAATTCTTACAGCCTGGAAGCTACTGATTTATCCTGGAGAGCTGAGTTACTTCCAACCACCAAGGTAAGTATTGTACATAACTTGTAGGAGAGAGAAGTGCTTTGTGGGGTAGTTGCATGTCACGGAAGAAGGATCTGTTCTGTTTACAGCATTGGAACATGCAGTTGTATTCCAGAGGAAGGGGTACAAACTGGCAAGGGGCAAGCTAAGGGGTACGTTCAGTAATGGCTTTTCTTTTCCTTTCTTTTTGTCTCTCTTTTTTTTTTTTTTTTTTTTTTTAAGGTTGTAATACTGAAACTTCAGGACTATCCTTCTTTGTCCCACATTGTCATTCAGGTACCACCCACAGTTGGCAATAAGGTAAAAAAAAAAGAAATGCAGAAATTGCTTGCTTAATGTGTTCACAGCTTTCGGATGCTATGACGGAAGGAAAAGGAAGTATATTAAATATGTGCTAAGTTACTTTGAGAAACCATAGACCTACACTCCAGTGTGGTTTGAAGGTAACTCTGTCATCTTCTGTAAGTTCAGAAACATTTTTCATTTGATAAAATACCAAACACAAGGCATGAATAGCATTTGAAACGTACAAAGCAACAGTTCTCAAAACAGTTCTTAGAGTTCTTGTTGGAGGTTCTAATGTTCTGATTGCATTTCTGAATATTTATCTTTTTGAACAGTCAGTTCTTTTATCCAGGGTAGCAGAGAATGCTGTAGATTTGAAGTCACCACATATGGATTCTGAGGAGCATGGTACAGAGACCTCTGCAAGATCTAAGACCACAAATAACGTGGTAGACTGAGTTGTGCAGAGTTTGATAGTTCTGAATCTCACAGATGAGTTGGATATCTTTGCATCAAGGCCTCTCAGGATCCCAGTAAGAGGAACTTGCAGTGAATTTAAGCAGACTTTGTGTATTACCCAGCTGGGTCTGGCAGGCCTTTCTAGTTAGTCCTGAAAATGGCAGAACACTGTAATTGAATTAGAAGTCTAAGCAGATCTGACATTCCTTTCTGCAGCACAAATACAGTCTCTGCATCTGTGGTATAATAATCCATGATCGAAGAAATTGTTCACAGCTGAAGTGATTATAATGCTCACCTATGAGTGTATCTTCAGATAGTTGTGACAGAGGCATCCTGTAGTTAAATTAGTAATATACAACATTCTGGATAAGCAAAGATGGAAGAGAAATCACTTGTGAAATGTAACCTTCTAAGTTGCAGTCCAGTGTTAGATCTTGGAAACTGCTTTTAAAAAGTGAACAAACGCTGGATTTACAATGGGATGGAAAATAATTTTCAAGTGAGCTAAATACTTATTAGAGATGGTACAACTCATACCTGCTGGATACTTTGCTTTGCTTTTGCATGATTAAAATTATCAAACTTATCAGGAGACAAATTAAAAATCCTTTTTTGCTTAGGAAATTGTATCCAGAGTTTGGAAAAGTCACTCTCCTTTGCAACACCCCCCCCCAAAAAAGATATGTACCTGAGAAGGAGGGATGTGAACCGGATTCTAGTCACTCTCAGCTGTTTGAATAGCCTTTTGAAGGCTGTTGCAAATGGGTGAGACCTAGTGTAACCTGGAAGTTATGCTTCGGCTACCCAAACTTGTACTGCTGCGTACAGGAACAAAATACCTGCCAGTTCCTATCAGTGGAGTGTGGAGAGGGAGCCTTTCAGTATTTGTGCCCTGGACTTTGCCTGAGCCTGTGAATAAAATTTGGCAAGTGCAAAGGCTTTATAGTCTTGTGCTCGGTTTAGATCTGTATTTAATATCCTGAATTGCAGTATACTTTGGACTGTGAATTCTTCAAAGAGGATTCCAGAACAGTACAGCTTCCTGTAACACATCTTTTTTCATTTGGTAAGTATAGCATATTACTTTTGGGAAAAAAATGGAAAACTAATATTACCAACATTTTTGATAATAAATTTGCCTAAAAATTCCAATGGTCAGGAGGTGTTTGAGGGTTTGTTTTTACTAAAGTTAATACTGCTTTTCTTAGTAACAGACAAAGAAATAAGAGATGTGGGGTTTTGACTAACAGATATAGAAGCACATAAGTCTCCTGGAAAAAAAAAATATCTGAAGATCTAGTGAGTTCTCAATTAATTTTATCTAATATGTGAAAATAATACATCCTTTACAGGGCTTTCTTCAAGCAAAATTCTATTAAATTCAACTGGCTTACTTTACAACATACAGCTCCAGCACTTCACCCACGTAAGAATACTACTCAATTTTTTTTAAGCTAATGTAACCACTGTTTGGAGAACATGAGTGATTTTTTTTTTTTCTTTAATGTTCTAGATATATCAAGCTTTCAAAATTTATATAGAGAGCCACTGCCAGTCACTCAAAGGTAAATATAAGTCTTCTAAAGTATAAATTTATAAACCAAAGCTTGCTGAAAATTCTCAAGACTGAAGCTGGTGGAAACAAAAGTCCTCTCTTGCAATGGGGTTTGGGCAGTACTGTTAATCTGCTCAAATGTCTCTACTAATATCTCTCACTTTCCACTTTTTGTTAAGAAGGATAGCTCAAAGAAAGTGTGTAATTAGTCCTCATGTTTGTTTTTCTTACTTCCCAGCGAAGGGAAGTTGAACTTTCAGCAGGATTCTGCGTTATGTTGAAAGTGTTTCTCAAGAATAGCACATTTGGCTAGGATTTTTATTTGCTAATTGTGGGACTCAAATTTTAATGTTGAGCTACCTAAGCTTAAACAGAATGGGATGCTAAAGGACTTTGTTTCAAAAAAAAAAAAAAAAAAAAGTTATGGATTTATTAGCTTGAGGTTACAGATTTGTATTGAAAACCAGAAGTTTTCTCATAACTGTCATGCCTTTAAACGTTGATGTCTCGCTGTCGTGTTCTGCAACAGGATAAGTTAAAAAAATGTCATTTTTGTTCAATGTAAACTGCGCTGATCTGCATTGCAATGTCAATTGCAATGTAACTGCAAGCCCAGTGATTCTGTATAGTGACCTATCTGCCACCTTTGTTTTACTTGCATTTTAGTTTTTGGAGATAGTTGCCACATCTTGTTCTTAATTAATGTTTTTTTTTAATTTCTCTTCCATTTCAGAAAGAAAACCTAGTGTTTACAGACTTCATATACCCTGGTCACATGAAGACTCAATTACTGTAGCAAAGTAAGGACTTTAACAATTATGACTTAGTTCTTGATATGTTTTTGAAGAATGTTTGCATCCTGTTGTGGTAATATTTCTGATATGAGACAACTTCTCCAATCTTAAGTGTTTGGCTTCTGCATCTTTTCCTCATTTACCTTTCTGCCCTTGTTGACAAAGTTGTTTTGACCTTTCCTTAGAATAAGAGTATCTACTAATTGTTTGTTTAATAGTTCTCACTAATTTTCTTGAAAAGGAAACCAGATTTGCTGGTCTGAAATTCTCGGCATAATTTTTGACCCCCTCATGAGTGGGGAATAGAGGCTGCTCTGGATGCTGGCTTCTTCCTGTAACCCAGGGTTTGGATCACAGAGCAGCCCTAAGTTGCTTCAGCAGCATAGTCCTGACAAAATCAAATTATATGGCTTGAAATATGTGTCATTCATGAATGGCAGTTGAACAGTCTGACTTTATTTTAGATGGCTGGAAAACTGTCTTCCTTGTTTATTTTAGAGGTCTTAAGGATACCTCCCTATTATTTTCCCCTGTATTTTCTAACAACATAATACTTGCAGAAAACTGAATTGTATTCTTGAGAATCTGTCCTTCCCGTTCTTGTCACTCAGCATATTTACGTGTTCTGTGAGGCAGTGTGTACACTAATGCAAAACTTGTCTGTTTTCATTAGTACCATGCCCCTCGATAGTTCCGAGGGCAGTGGATTGAGAATGGGATAGGATAAGTTCATTATACCATTTCACTCATAGCTTGTGGTGACACTTGGTGTACTAGATCTGCTTTACATGCACTTGTTGAAGACTAAGGTGTGTTTGGCTTTTTCTGATTATAAGGACAACAATTACCAATTAAGTTGCTGTTTCAGAGTTCCGTCTTTTACTGAGATTTCTGCAAAACTGCATATTGCTCGGCCTCAAAATGACAGCAGGGTTCCAGAGCTAAATATTTACTCTTCCTCAGACTGTCAGTATGAAGTAAGTAATAGAAATTTATTTTATAGCTAGTTTACATTGCTGTGTAATTTTTGCGTAATTCAGTCTTTTAAAACATGTAGCTAATTAATCAAAATAAATACTAAGCAAAGGCTTTTTGGCCTTTTTGTAAAAGTAGTGCATGTTACAAGTATTTTGCAACAGCTGGAGTAATATTGAAAGTTGGGCTCTCATTTCTAAGAAAAACTTTAAAGCATTTGTTTTTAAAAAGTCACTAGTAAGCTGTTGTACCTTTTTAGTTATGGGATTGCTGTATTCTAATACTTAAGTTGGCTTCTTAAAAGTATTTTGTACTTATGCTTACCATTGTATAAAATAATAAAATGTTTCTTTTTTTATCAAGGTAATTCTGAAGACGTCACTTTTACAGGTCCTCGGGCAAGTAAGAAAACCACCTAGTACTATATTGTTTTTTATGTCAGTAGCATCTGTAGAAGTTTTTCCTTCCTCCGTTCCCTACCATGGCACTTCAAATTCCTTTTTGATGCCAAGAGAAACACTATTCAATGATCATTTAAAACCTTGTCACTTGGCAAGGCATCCCATCCAGATACATGTCAGGCCTCAGTTTTCAGAGGAGTAGAAAAGCACTCTAGCTCTAAAAAGCAAATGTAATGTTGAGCACTTGGCTTTGCGGTTAGCCGAATATCTGTAAAGGGATGACACTGTAGGTCACTTTCACTTTCTTGCCTGATGAATCAGTAGTGTTAAAACTTTAAAATACATTTGGCATCAACTAAAAGTAAGGAAAAAACCGGCTAAGTAGATCCATATGTTCCTTTTCAACAGATTTTCTTTGGTTATCAATGAAGAATACATTTTGACATTGGTAAAAATAGACTAGCCATCTGCAGTTTTCTGATTCTAAAAAGTAATTAATTAGCAAGCACTTAAGTGTAGTGCTGGAATACTACTGGCAAGTTTCTCTATTTGAATGTATGCATTTATATCAAGGATTTTTCATTTTGTTATTTTAGAAGAATATATGTGCTATTTGTATATTAATCATGACTTGGGACAGTGGAAGCCAATTAAAACATACATGAAATTGCTTCCAAAAATTGTTTGCCCAAAAGTATATATAACTATATGCAGGTTTTCCTTGGAAAGTGACCTTTTACTTCTAATTTTTTAATTTATTTTACTGAAACACCATTAACATGCTACTGTATTCTTTTAATATTTGTCTTGACTGGAAAAAAAGCATTCATTTATAATTTGGTCATTTATCAAAACACATTCATTATGAGACATCTGAGTATTTTCCATATATAACATTAATTGCTAATGGTGGTTATCAAATACTTATGCATCAAAGTATTATGCATCACTATTCGAATTTTTTAAGAAAGATTTTCTAATCACATTGTCATGCTGGCTTCATGATAATATTTTTGTGTGTGTTTTTTTTTAAATATATTTTTAGATATGTAAATTAAAAGTTATCCTTATATCCTTGTCTTTCAGATAATAAGATTCCATGCTGGTGCTCTTCCTGTCTATATTGTTTCTAATATTCTTCTTACTTATGGAGGACAGTTGAGCACATTGATATCAACAGGTAGCTTTCTAGAAAAACATTTTTCTTTCTGTCACGAGTGTTTTTAGAGAAATTACTTATCCAATTAGTAGTATCCAATTACAGTAGCTAGCTGTTGTGAATTTTTTAAGCTAAATATCATTGAACTTGTGCTAGTACATGAATCTATGCTCTTCAGTTTCAGTTTTTGTTTGTTGGTAGTTCTCCAAGGTTGCGTTGTAGCAGAACATTTCCTTATTATTTTAGTCTGCAGTGCCTTCTTTGTGAATGATTGGTGTTGCACAATATTTTAGAATTAATAGAAGTCTACTTAAAAATACATTTAAAAGTTTTTAAAATATATTGTTAATATGCACAAAACACTTTTTGTAGCATGAAGATGAGATTTGCAGACTTTTAGACATGCCTTCAGACAAAATGCATTTTTGTTTTAATTCAGGTGGTGTTTGTAACAAACTCCGTTATCTCTAGAGAAGCTCTTGTGACATATTACCTAATATGAGTGATGCAGTGAATAAGAGCCTTGATGATGAAGCATACTGACTTGCAGTGCTGTTATAAGACATGGTTACCTTGTTTTAAAGTAAACTTTCAAACCTTTGTCTGAATTTACTTTTTGTTGTGGATCTTCTTTGTTAAAGTTCATGACAAAATAATAATTGTAGATGCTTTCTGTTTTTGATTCTAGGCCAGTGTTCAGACTTTTCCCTTGAACTAGTTAGGACAGCTAAACCCTACAAAGTAGAACCTCTTATAAGCATTGTTGTGTTTCTGCAGGGGTGAGTTTACATAACTTATTTGTTTAAAGCAGTTTCCAAAACAGAAGGTTCAGTAAAACTATTGGTGGGGAGGAATATTATTTTATCCGTAGTCATTGTGAATACCTGACTGTGATTTTGTTTGAAAGGCTGTAGTAGGAGGAATAGTTGATGGATATCTTACTGTAATGGCAACTGGAAGTGATAAGTAATACTGCTTTCATGTTTTTGGCAGGTTTAACTGGTTTAGAGAGATATGGGAATCACTGTCACTACCAGAAGTGGATGCTGCTGTACTGAATAGTCGGGATGCATGCTTCCCCCTTGTGTCCCTGATTCTATTTCTTTTTGGGACAGGCATTGCCTACTGGAGTGGAGTATTTTTCTCTACATCTCTGAGACTCTTCTCTTCATTGTGGTTAACTCTGATTAGGTAAAACAACATTATGCTATATAATTATGCTCTTTTAGATGACTGTGACCCTGTCAATTTTTTCTGTTTGCTTCAGTGTGAATGCTTGGGTAGATTGAATTCTGCAGTGTAGTTCATACATCATTTTAGACATCTGGGTTTGTCAGTGTTAAGTACTAATGAAATAAGAGGATTGCCTCATATTCCTTATTCCACATCTCCAAAAGGAACATAAATGACTTTCTTCTTTCCTTCACCAGCTGTTTTAAAGGTTCTCAGTTTGTTTTTGAGGAAAGCTTGTTGGGGAAAAGAAAGCAACTGAACTATTCCCTTTTCAGCAGCTCAAAAAATAAATGCATATATGTATATAAGCATTGCAATCCATTCCTCATTATTTGTATTGATAAACTGCATTAAAGAACACAAGCAGGTTTGTAAAACAAAAACTCCTTGGATATTCATTTCATTCTACAAGACTGATGAATTTCATAGATCATGTCTAAGAACACTGGAATGTTTTTGCTTGTACAGATGAGTATTCAAATATGAAAGTGGGTTTAAAAAAAGCAAGGAAGATAAAAAGATTTTGAAAGAGTAAATTAGTAAATTGGATAGCATGCTTAGCTATTTTAATGGTTTGACTGTTCTGACACTGATAACAGTCCTCAGCTAGATTTGAGCCAACTCTCTGTCTCCAGAAAGTTGGGATGCTCTTTAGTCAGAAAATATCAGCTAAATGAACTCTTCCTTTTTTTCATCACTAGCACTTCTGACCTTATTCTAGCAAATAATAGATGTGGTGTCAGCTATTTCTTCTCAGCCACCTTGTTTATAAATTACAGTAGATGGTTCGGTATTAGTCTTAAGTGATGAAGTGATGAACTCCTAAGTTTTGAAACTACCCTTACTAAATTTTTAAGGGTTTTAGCTCAATTCGTACTCTTTTCATTAAAGCTTTTGATTTCCTGCAACCCCTGAGAATGTCTTGGTCAGAGGCAGGAAAATAAGATTTTCTGTGCCTCCCTGAAAGTCAGCTGGTTCATTTTGAAATTCTAGTGCTTTACACAGTTCTAGTAGCTTATTTTTTTTGATCTACTGCTGAATTTCTTGGGAAAATACCCAACACATTTATTTTCTATAAATCTACACATTTATTTTCTATAAATCTCTTTAAAGTAGATAGTATTCACTTTTGCTCAGTGTTCTGAAATGATCTAATATGGCCAGCAGCAAAGAATTTGTCACTAGCTGTCTGTGGAATTCTTTGTTCTTGTCAGTTAGCCTTCTTTTTGTGGTTATTTTCAATATTTGTTGCAAAGGCTTTTAAAATTGTATTTTCCAAATAATGTTTTTTCTGTTTTCAATGTCTATTTTAATACTGGAATATTCCATGAATATCTAAGTGGTACAGACTTTTTCATAGTTCTATTGCACTTCCTTCCCACTGCATTCCCTCATTGTCACACCTGCTCAGTTCATCTTTGTCATTTCAGATTCATACTTGTCTCTTAGTTGTATCTACTGGAATCCAGAAACTTAAAATAATATTTTCTGTGTCTCTCAGACTGTCAGCAAGCAGAAATTCCTGTCTGGGAAGAATGTTTGTCACAGAATTAATCTCTTGGATGCTTATTGTTGTATATTGCTGTACTATCACGGAACACTGCAGTGCATTAACATTTGTAGTAGAGTCACTTTCACGATGCAGCTGTGCAGTAACAAGATACTTGTTCTCTTGGGCCGAACAGAAGAACTTAAGTGACTGATGCAGATCTACGGTTAGCATTATCTAATGTTTTGTGTTCACCAATGTTTGCTTTATGTTCCCCAAATGAAGTAAAAATAATATATTAGCTACAGATACAACATTCTAGAAGGTGCAGCAGTTGGTATGTACGTTAAAACTTGTCTAACTTTATTTTTCCAGTGTTTAATCAGTATTCAGGAACAATTTATTCTTTTCAGTCATTCACGAAACAGAATTATTCTTTGCTCTTTGTAGGTCTGATGTTGTTACAAAAGTAAAACAGCAGTTTTGTTTCTTTTTTTTTAGACCTACTGTACTTCAAAAAGATAAGTTGATGACACCCAGAAGACTCTGTGCAGTGTTATCCCTTGCTTTGGTTAGCTGGACCACTTGCGGTGCATTTGCTCTATTCATTATTTATCTTCAATACTTGTTTAAGGTACTGAAAGGCTAAACATTTTGAATTTGTAACTGAATTCAAAATTTTGTATGCTTTGAATTAACCCAATGTTAAAAGCAAAAATACAGATTACCATTTTTCATACTTAAATGGTAGGATTTGCGTATTTGAAATAGGTCTTTTTTTGAACTTATCAGGCTCTCACAATCTTGTAATTTTTAGAACTATTTTTCTTCTTTTGATAACACTTCTTCCAAAGAAATGTATGATCCTGTATGTCCACTACAATAATGCATATAATTGCAATTCTTAACTTATAGATAGGTAATGTTATCAAATCAAAGACTAATAACTCCCTTGAAGAGACACTTTAGCAAAGGGAGGACTTGGAATGTCCTGTAGAATACCTTCTATCTTTAAAGACTTTTCACAAATCTTTACAGAATAAAAGGAAGGAGGGTGGATATATTGTAGAATTAGGATAGTCTTATTGTATGTCTAATCTGATCCCTTGGGTAGTGCCACAAAGATCCGTATTTAGTCCCTGCCATTCAGTTTCCATGGTCTTCCTTCCATCAGAGTGTCTAACTTACCTGATTAACCCTATGGTTATATAGCTGCTAAATCAGTTACTAAGCTACTAGGGAAGCATTGGAGCATGCACCTGGAAGTGGGGGCACAAAGCAGAGCAGCTTCCAGGTGGTCTGAAGCAGGTAGGTGGCAGCTAAAAGCACAGCCTGGAAGTGAAAAGGAACAGCGCTGTCTCTAATTGAACTCCCTGTGACATACGGTTACCCTGTGAAGGATGTTCCCATGCTGACATCACTGCCCCTTTTGCTGTAAATCCCTGATGTGGGACTTGTCCTCTGTGGCCTGTTTATGGGTTTCTGCAGAAAGGGAAGCAGAACTGAATTAGCAGGAGGAGGTGAGGAATATGCAGATTTTCCACTCTGTATTCTCTGTCGAGCACAGTGGAAGGGGAGAAAGCAGAACAGCATAAGTTTTCTCTCTGTGCTTGGAAATCCTTCCTTAAGAGAGCACTTTGGATGCTGCTGATAAAAAAGGCAGAGGGAGTTCTTGCACTGCAGCTCCACTGGGGCCCTAGAATCATCTAGCTATAAAAAGAGACAAAAAATAATTAGCCAAAATTTTTTTTTCTTCTATATTACAGCTTTTGCGTGAAGAAACATTACTAAAAAAGCTGAACTGTTTGTCTTACAGGTTATAAAACTGCATGTGAATGTAAGAGCAGAACAAAACATGCTCAATGGGGTAAGTCTGTTTCCTGCTTCTGTTCAAAACTGTGACCAAAAATTGTTTGGCAAACCTATGCATTATGAATTGTTATCATCTTGCCTTGGTAGTATTAGGTTGCGCTGTGATGACTGGATGGCTGTAGTTTACTTACTGTGTGCATGATGTGAAAGAAAAGCCAGGACACGAGTAGCCTGTTCCATCACATATGACTATTGCATTCACTGTTCAAGATCACTGCAGTGTGAGCTTGTCTGAAGTACATTTAAGAAGAAAACTTAGTCTCTCAATACATACAGAACAATAGTTTTTGTCTAAATTTTGGTATTTGATTACACATGCCTCATCTAAAAAAATAAATTTAATTTCCAGGTAATAATCTATACTACAGGTAAATATTTTTTCCAGATAGGTAGTTTGTGGAGTTTAGGGTTTTTTTAATCAGGATATGACAAATATGACGTATTAGATGGATATGGACCGAGACTGCAGTAAACTGGGAGCTATTTAGAAAAGAGTGAAGAAGCATTGGGTTTCATGCATTGTGAACTTTTGTTTCTTTTTTCAGTTTAAGGTATAGGATCAAAGATGTAAGCAGATGTGGATACAAGCAAACAATAACTACCTGTTCTTTTCTGCAAACATAGAACATAGTTAAAAAAGCAGTCTTCCAGAAAAAGTTGTTGACAGTCTTCTTTGGGTTTCTTTGAACGTTTTTTGTATGTTTAGTTTTAAATCCTCTCCTCTTCTTTCATCTCCATATAATTTTGTTTAATTTTGGTTTTTTTTTTTCTGTCATTGGAAGTTACCATCTGCCAACTCATTAGTTTATCTTTGTTATTTATTCCTACAGCTCATGTTTTACTCCCAGTTGCGTTACCTCCTGTATCTTCTTCCATGAATGATCATCTGTGATTTTCACCTGCATGCTTTATTACTTCTTTTATTCTGTTCTTCCTCCTTCCAGGAACTCCATTATCACTTATCACTATCATTATTGACAATTATCATTATCACTTATCACTGCATTGGTGTCAGGGCATCTCCACTCTCCATTCTTTTCTTCCAAAGACATAGAAACTATTAGTGTAGGAGAAATTTCTGGTTAAATCTAGATGCTTTAAAATTGAACTATTGAACTTCGCTTTTGATGGCTTTTTGAGGGATAAATTGCAAATTTCCTTCTTAAATCAAAGCTGGTGTGATACTGTTATGATGATGTTTTTCCTGCCTCCTCCCCCAGCATGGGTGCATGTTTTTGACTTCTGTCTTTTATTTTCAGGATTCAGACCACTCAAAAGAAACTTCACAGAACTCCAGTATACACACAGTCAAAAACCAGAGTTCGATGGACAGTATTTCAGAAGCAACACAATCTCTTTCCAACAGTACAACAACTGCTGAAGCCATTAACAGTCTTAAGATGCATGTTACAATTCTCAATTTATTCACATGGGTTGTGCTGCTCAACTTGCCATCTTTAATTTATTGGTTAAAAAATCTCAGGTAACTTCTTAAATTGCCAGTAAGGTGGAAGAAAAGAATATGAACCTTTCAAGATAATAAAAATTGCAAATGCTTGACTCTTTACATTATTAGCTATCTTATAGTATCGAAGACTTCTGTTAATTATAATTGGTTTTCCTATGCAATCTGGTTTATGTTATGGTATAAGTAGATGTTGAGTGAATCGGCGATATGTGGAAGAAAGTAATGATTCAGAAAAGATTTAAAATCATGCTTGATGCCATATACATTTAATGTATGTTTGTTGTTATCAGCACATGCTTGTTCCCAGCTTGGATTTTATTTGGTAGCCTAGTTTAGAAGTAACATGTTTTTTAAACCGTTTCTTTGCAGGTACAGTGTTAGACTTGATCCTGATCCATGTAGATCTACAGCTATTATCATCGTATGCATTTTAGAAATTCTTATGAATTCAAGTACTTCTGAAATGAAATCAAGGTATTGTAGCCTAATCTCCAGTTTTTGTTTTCCTGCTTCTTTCTTACTACTTCCATTTGTGTGGTAAAACTTAATTTATTCTGCACAGACATGTAATTGTTCAGCCTACAGAGATTCATGAACTCGTATGGTTAAATGTGAAAGACTAGGTAAAATGCATGCAAATTACCTGTAGTTTAGCTATGTGAAGAAAATCACCTGTATTTACCACATGAACTTAAATGAAGTATTTACTATCTAAACAATCAGTTGCATAAAGACTTCTTTAACTGTGATTTTTTCATTCATAATTCATTGAATCCTTCCAAATGTTACAGAATCCTAATACATTCAGCAATTATTGTCAGAAAGTTAGAAGGAAAAGTGAATTTTAAACCATTCTAGTTATATTCTTGTAACTCCCCTTTATGGGCACACTTGTGGAAATGTAACGTGCTTTCTACTGGATGAAGAAGTTTTTTGAGCACTTTGTTTTGCTGACAGGTAGAGCATTTCTTGTTCAGATATAAAATTAGCCAGTGCCTCATGAAAGACAGTGAATAATAACCAATATAGTTTAACCTCTTGACCAGTACCTGTTAACTCAAATGATCTAAAACATTAAGTCTTTCTTTGTTACAGAGAACTTATTTCTAAATTAATATAAGAATGTTTTAAAATGACATTTTATTAGCCTTTTTGAATAATTGCTCCTGCTTGTGCATCAATCGTTATTGCCCATTAGACCTATTTGTTCTGTTTTAAAATGAACAAAGCCTCGAAATCTATAAATTATTTTTCAAAAGAAAGTGAAATATGGTGTTTGCATACCTTCTGCATGTATGGCTACAAAAATGGCCATTCTTTTCTTTATATTCTTACAGTAAACTCTTGAAGATCGCAGCCAAAGTTCCACTCCCTTTGTCTGTTGCAATGTTGACCTTTGGACGAGCGCATTTATACGAAGTACCACACTTTGTAACCTTTTCTCTTCTTCTACATGTGCTGTGTTGTATTGCGTAACATTATACGCGGGAAGAACAGTGCAGCCTAGAAACTTAACACTGGAGATAGGGCAAATCTCAACAGAGAGATGCCTGTACCATCAGTCATTCACATTATGGGAAAGAGAACAGAATTGCGAATACTTCATGAAAAGTTCCTGGTTCTGTTCATGTTGCTTAGAAAGCTTTTCATGGTGTTTATTTCCTGACTGAGACAATTAAGTGAATTAAGTGTGTGTGTGTGTAAGCACATAAATCATATCAGTGTAACATCTCAATACTCTGTTTGCCTTGTAGACACTTTGATATTTCACTATACTACTTTGCTGAAACAGACTTTTTTTTTACTCGCTATGCCATACAGTGCATATGTTCTGAACTTGCATCTCTTGCAGGTCTCAATTATGCTGGTTAAAACTCAATACATTTCAAGCACACTGTGAGTATCACAAAAAATACACAGCCAAGTATACTTTTAATCGTTTTATGCTACATTTAAAAGCTGCCACAGTTGTGTCTAGACAATCTAGAATGTACTGCTTATATAGAACTATTATTTCTATCAAATCGTTTGTTCAATCAGCGTGAGTTGAACATTTGTGAGATTTTTGAAAGTCTTATGCATTTTACTTTTTGTGAGAGTGAGAAAAAAACAATATTCTGTGTAGCTTTCTATTCAGGAAGGATACCAGCAGATTCATAAACAATTTGCTCTAATGTTGTTTTAAAACATTGTCAGTTTTCTCTGGAATTTTGTCAATTCTGAAATTACTCCTTGGACCTTGTCCATATGTAGAAGCTAGCAAACGTTGAGGTACGGTGTGAGTTTACAGTGCAGTTGCTGTACTGCACTGTTTCCAAGTAGACAAGGCAGGGTTTTTTTCCTGTCGTAAATGGAGAATCAACCGCCTCATAATAAATGTCCATACATTAAATTAATATGGAATAGTTACAACACTGTAAATTCATACCCTGCCATACAGTGCTAACTTCATCACGTGGACAAATTCTTAGTAATAGTGGCAAATACTGACCATAATTATTAGCTCTGTATAAAGTATTATCTTAGTGCCTAGATGCTACAGTGACTGCCATTTATAATAAAGCCTAAAATAGCTATGCGTAAGGAATTCTGTCCCCTGGGTATGTGTTTTGCCAACAGAAGAAATCTCAGTAGCCATTAGGTTAAAATGATGTCTTGATTCTGTGTAGAGATGAGCCTACTACTTGCTTCTGTGTTAGCTGCCTCCGCTCTGTCCAAAATACCTGTTATCTTCATATGGAAATACTAGACCAGCTCAATCGTCTTAAGCGAATAGTAAGAGGAAATCTGCTACCTACAGTCAATCAAGTATATTCCTGATAGAGTAGTACAGCCAGCCTGACCTGTTAATTTTATCGTATCTCATTAATCTTGCCTAAAGTGCCTCAGTTAGTTCTAGTGTGTTGTTAGGGTCAATTCATTTGAGCTGGCTGGAAAGACTTAATTCACACAGTGACTTTCCAAAATGAGGGACAAACGTGAACTAAGCACGTGTTGCCCGCATATATCCAAGTCAGCAGTTCAAGTTATCAGTAAGTCATTAAAACTGCTTTAACTGAGTAAGACAATTGTAGTTAACCAAACCACTGTCACTGTTATCAGTGATCTATGTGCTGGTATTCTAGTTTTAACCTTTTTTTAAAAAAAAAAAGGTTAGATTATACATAGTGTTTGTAAATCAGAAAAATGATTTGAATAGATTATATCTTGATACTTTCTAAAATGTATGCTACAGTATATGTATATAAGATAATTTGTCTGAATATACTAGTAGCTAAATCCACCAGTTGGTTTAACCTAAAAATTGCTGTTCACATGTAGAAGAATAGAGTAGTTTTTCTACTTTCAAATGGCTGTGAATGAAAGATGGTGGCAGAACTGCATTGGGGTTGGTAAAAGGCTGTCTGTGAAATGTGCAGGACCTGATTTCTGTGGAAGATAATTTTCCTTGACCTTCATGGTCCTTTTGGCTTACTACTGTATTTTACTTCTGATTTCGCTTTGCCATCTTAATGGACTCTTTATGCACAAACCCATTTGTTGGAGCTGTTGGTGGAATAAAATAATAATCAGAATAAGGAGAGCAAACGATCTCTGTATGTAGTAGCTTTGATAGCTTCCAAAATCTGCCACAATGTGTAACTTACTGAATTACAGCAGCATAGAATAACACCATTTTTTTCATTTAATGATATTTTTAAAGCTGGGAATTGCATTGATAGTTGTTACCACTCTTCATGAAATGGGTTACAGAATCTTGCATAGATTCCTACCTGATTTTCACATTGGAGGTAGGAATAGATATAATCCTGAGTCTGACATCCCAGATGACAGAATTTATCACATCTCCCTCAACGCTCCCTTTTTTTCAGAGATGGTTTACCTTCACTGGGGGAAGGAGGGGAAGTCTTACTGCTACTTTGGATTTATACACTTTCTGTGTCATTTGGTAGATGAAAACTGTTCTTGGAGATGTGCATCTGGATTTTGCAGTGATTGTGGACTGTGTAACTTCAGCAGTTTGAGAGATTAGGTGTCTAATCCCAACTAGCTTTTCTATGTAATCAATGGAGGGGGATAGGATTAAAACAAGTCCAGAGAACAATTCATTCCATTCTAAGAGAGGACGAATTAGCCTACTTGCTATTCTGAAAAGGACAACAGTCTAAAATCATTTTTCAGGTAAAATACAATGATTGATTGTTGTTAGTTTTGGAGAAGAGGCTTCTGTTATGTGAATCTTTAGTTCTGCCACTGTTCACACTTATAATCTCAGCAGAAACATAGGCTAACACAATATAAATACTTTTAATTGTATGAGGAAGTGTAAATATTACTGAAATATCCTTTATTATGAGTAGGCTGCATTTATAAAACAGCTTTTGGCAAATATATTGTAATGTCTCTTAGTACCTTTAACTAAATTAAAAGTCCAGTTTATTCTTCAAATTTTAGATTATCTAGACTGTGTGGGAGGAGATCAAGACACAAATTAACTTGTAACGGATTAGACCTCTGCTCTATAAGGGAAGATTTCTATTAACATGCAGACCCAAATTCTGTTGTTCTCTCCTTTTTCAGAAGTTGAGGTATTAATTTTGCAAAACCACTGTTCTTCATCCATGTGGATGTTTACCACATTTAGATGGAGATTATGCCACATAATCAAGCATTTAAATTGAGATTAAATCACCGTTTTTTGGCTTGTACCTCAGGATGCATTCAAAATAAGAACTATTTGTGTGGCTCTTTTCTAATATTTTTTTATAACCTATCAGAAATGGAATAAAAAAGCAGGGTAAGAATGTAGAGTACGAAATGTCACTAATTTTAGGTACAGCAGAATCTTTCTTTGGCAGGGGCAGGGGGAGATTTAATAAGAAGCTTTTAGTGACATCTCCATACCCTGAATTGTTCTTCAAGTCTCTAATCTTTTCTGGTTGATATGATCAAATGTGTTCCTCATAGTCTTATCATGCTGCAATCATAATAGCTACACCAGTAGCTAACAATTCATAAAAGGTCTATATTTGTCTGGTAAGGAAAAACGGTTACCTCTTAACTGGAATTAGCAAATGTACCTTGAAACTGAATGAAGGTGTTGTCCAAAGGTGGTATTTTCAGTTTTGATTTAGAAGTTGGTTGCAGTATGTCATGTTTCAACATCCTGTTAAAAGTGGGATTGGTTTTTTGGGTTTTGGTTGGGGTTTCTTTTTGTTTGTTTTGTTTCCAAAAAAATTGTCGTGACTGGAGTTTAAGTTAATGTTATTTCTAAAATATAGAGTTCTGGTCTGATTTTGGTTTTGAGTGAGCTGATACATGTAGCAATTCATTCCAAAATAGTAACTTGCCAAGTTTTAAAACAAACAAATCAATAACACAACAAAACCCTAAACAGCGCAGTAGTAATATATTGCAGAAGACATAGAGACTCCCTGTATGTCTAAGTGAACTTTTCAACTATAACCTAATTGGGCTACCTTTAAAGTCAGCATTTAAAAAAATAAAATAAAATGTACTGATACCTAAAAAAACCCAAAAAGCATTGTTGCATACGTTGGTATTTGATACAAAGTCTTAATGTTCCATGTGTTTGCCAGTTATGAGGTTATGAGCTTCTTACTTGACTTTTTTTCTGAAATCCGATACATCTGCTTCTAAGCTTTGTCAGGACAGAATGAAGTCGGTTATGTGCCTGTGAATAAGTATAAACATTTGAGAAGCTTTCATTTGATCAAGTTTGATTTCAATACAATGATGAGTGTGTGTAGACTTTTGTCTTATTTATACTGGTAAAAAAACCCAGCCATTTACAGACCTTCAGTACTCTGAGCTACTGAAAATGTTTTTGGAAGCGGTTATAGTGTCTGTACAATAACTGTGCTGCTGTTTTAAGTCACTAAGCTACTAGAAAATAGTTAGCTGTAGAACAGACTAAGTTCTTAATGTTTATTTTCCATTTCATGATGAATGTTAGTCACAATTTACAGCTTTGACTTTTTACATCTCTTTCTGGGAGATGATCAAGCTAGCTCTTATAAGCACTTGGCACTGTACTGTGAAAGGTTTTAAAACTTTCATCACTGTTCCTTTAGGGGAGACATACTTTTGTCACCAAAGCTACATGCTGCTCTTGTGTACCTCTGGAAATGGCTGCCAATGAATGACAATTGAAAACAGATTCATTTTTATGTTAACATAAAATAGTTTTTCTACCTTTTTTTAAATCCAGAACTTTAAGCTAGTATTCATAATAGAATCCTTAAAATCTCTAAAAGTTTATTTGAAAACCTTTTACAAATATTATATTTTCTGATGTATATTCTTATTTATGGAAGAATGTATTCAAAGCTTTTAATCAGCTCATTTATCTTAAAGTTTAAATAAAATCTATAAATTTCATCTTGTTAATAAACATTACTGCTATTAAAAATAAATTTTAAGCATTTAAGGAGAAAATTCTATAGCTCTTACTTAATCGAATCTGCCCAGCACCTCAATTTTTCAGGTATCTAAGCACATAGCTGCCTCAAATATGTGCTTGTTGTCTTGTAGCATGAAAACCTGAGTCAAAGCTGTGATGTTTTGACTTTAATTTTGCTTAAGATTTAGGGTCTCATTTTGCATTCTTAAATGCAAACAGATTTTGCCGCTCATGCTGTCGTAAACAAATCTTGTAAGCATGGCCTCTCTACAGTTATTGGCAGGTTGCAGTCTAGATTCTGTAGGAATCTCTGTGGTATCAGAGCTAATTTTGTGTCTATAAAAGTCAGGAATGGGACACACGAACTTGTTATTTTGCAGCACATCATTCCAGTTCCTCCTTCCATACACAGTTATCCTTGGTTTGCAGTATCCTTCCGCTGTAGTACAAAACATAATGTTCACAGTAACAGCAGGCACTGTGACTGACCTAGTGAAGATACGCAGCAGCTGTCCTGTAGACTGTTGTTCTATTGAAGTTTTGCATGTTTGTTGAAATACCAGCAAAGACTTTTTTTTTTTCCCCCCTCCAACTGAAATAATTTCAGGGCATATATATATTAAGTATCAAACGTGCAAGTGTGTTGATGTTTAGTTTTATAAAATGGTAAGTGCACTATTTGGGGATCAATTCAGGCTTCAGTATTTTCCACTTACATCACTTTGAGTGTGAAAACAGTATTTGAGACTGTAGCACCTGACAACTGAAATATTTTCCAGAAGTCTACAAGTAGTAGATGTGACATATGTAATTAGAGTGCCAGACCAAAATTGAAATGTGAAATTCCTCACTGTGACTTTAAACTTGTAGCTTTCTAGAGCAAAAAAAAAATACTGTGCCTTAAACCAGTAAATGAATACACTCTAACTGTAGCCTGTGGACTTCTGTAGCCTTATGTTTGATATTTGAAGTTGACCAAAAATATTTGTGTGGATCATACTGAAACTCGATTTGGGGAAAATACTTTTTAAATTTATTTTGACCCACTTTTACTACACTTACAGAAATGAAGATTTATGACAAGTACGGTACATTTGTGGTTTGGAATCACACCAACCAAAGTCAGAAAGCTTTAGCTGACCTTAATGTCTCAAGTCTTTCTATTGTGACAAAAAGAAAAATAATGAAGGAAAACTAGTTTCAGATATCTGTCTCAACTTCAAAGACTGTATGTCAAATTCTATTTAAAAAAATCTTGTTCTTTAGTTTTTTCAAAATAAAAAATCATCTCGTAGTTTAAGCAAAATATTGTATTTAAGCCATTGAGTATCAATATCTACACCAGTGTGAGAAGAAAACTAGACAGGGGTGGGGTTGGTTCACTGTGTTAAAGCTCCAGAAGTTTTGAATAATGAATTTCACTTTTTAGGAAAAATTTTTCATATGTAAAACCCTGAAAGGTTTTGGGGAAAAAAAAAAAAGGTTTATACATTCTTCTCAATTCATTAAAGGAAACCAGAAATAGTCAAGATCTTAAAATGTTGTTTTGATACAGTAGAAGGATTTCTTATGTATATTTTTTAATATGAAGAGCTCAGGAAAAGCCCCCACTGGCTTTCCTTATGTGTCTCTACAGGATTCTTTGTATGTTTTGAACAACCCTCCCCAAATTCTGACTTCCCCCCCCCCAGTATTAGTACTGTGTAACACTGTATCTTGAATAAAGATGCCATCTCAAAGCTTGTCATTGGACTGTGGATATTTAGATATGCACACAAAATGACTGCATGTCAGCTGATCACAGTAATTGTTTGAAGCAATACAAATCAAAGTTATTAACCTTCTTTTATTGAGAACTAACTTGAACCTGGCTGCCACAATGCTGCTGATGCTGTGGCACAACAGACAACATGCAATTTTTGTGTCTTCCCTGCTACTTCCTTCTGTATGTTAATTTAGGACTTTTAAAACCCTCATTCCGGTCATCTAACTTTCTCTGCTTTCTTTTGTGATGATGTTGTTTCAGTAATCCTAGCCATTGTTGATTTCCTAGCTACAGGAATACTCTAGTATTACAATCATTAAGAGGGCAGAACTACCTTTAAGGCCTTTATATATGATGATTAGTCTAGAAAAACTGTGTAACCTAGGCCTAATAACTTGATTCCCTACTTACCTTTTAATTGTTTTTCCAAGCACAAAGACAGAATAACGTTGGCCAAAATACCTGTTTTGGGTAATTGGGGGGGAGGGAGGAGGTGGTTGTTTGGTTGGTTTTGAGAGGACTTAAAACTTTGAAGAACACATGTAGTTTTTGGAAAATTCTATCGCTTCACAAGCAACCTGTCGTATGTTTTTAACTCTTCCTCTGTTTTCAGTTCTTATATAGCTAGTGTAAGTCTGGTGTTGTAGGTGGAGCCAATTCTTAGTAGTTACAGGTTTTGAGAGATGTTGACAGGGTCTTATTTATAAATATGTTTGAATAATGCTATAATAAATTACTGTGCTTATTAAAATGTTCATAACTGAATTCTCAAATACAGATCATGCAATGCATGATAAGTGTTGGCAAAGCCCTTGTCTTGTGAGATGCTGAGAAAACCTTGGAGAACAGGTATCTTCAGCTAATGTTGAAACTGCTGAAAGCTGAAATCTCAGATTAAAACTGTGCTTTTAGCTACTGGTACTTTTTTGTTGAAGTCGAGGGCAACTTGAGTGGGAGCTGCTGTGGGATGTTCGTATTTTGTTTGATGGTTTCCCTGTCTGCAGTGTATACTTCACATTTTTTTGTCTTTTTTTTATCTAAGTATGCATGACTGACTACACTGTATAGCATATGCTCTACTAAATAAACACTTCTGGATATTTTTGTATGGTGTTCTAACATGGTTGCATTAGTACAAATGGTTGTAATTCACAAAAAGTGCCACTTACCAGTCATACTCTGTAGAGTGTTGTGAATGTTACCTGTACTTCTGTTGTACAAACATGCTAATGAGTGTCGTGATGAACATTTGCCTTTAGTCTTTGCTCAGGTACTCATGTGGAGCAGTTTGGTGCTTTTCCTTCGAACTTGTAATACTTGGGATTCTAAGCAGAAAATAAAACCGGTTAACCAAAGCATTGTGGTTAGAGCAGTACTTTAAGTAACAGACACTTCTTTCACATCTCAAGTAGAATACAACAAAGGTCATACCTGATGAAGCTTGTCTCAGTAACTTAACTCGTGCACCTTAGGCTGTTAGAACTGCCTTGCTATCATGAATGAGAAGTGCAATAAAATGGAAAATGTTTGGTGAGCAATAGAGTTTATATAGACCATCATATGTATAAAACTTGTTCTCAGCTAAACTAATTAGTTTTAAATTTGCCTTTTGTTCTAGAACAAGATTTTTACCTTTTTGAAGTAACTTGCATGAAACTGAACAAGTAATGCTACAAGCATTTTTCAGCTTCAGTCCAATTGAATTCAAACATACATGAATATTACTTACTGTGCCACAAGGGCTATATAATTAGTATAGCCACTTTCAAAAGATGCTGTTTACTGGAGATGTGTGTCTATATATATAATATGTCAAGAAAACCTAGTGCTTAAATTTGGTTGCATTAAGAAGGCAGCACACTGACATCTGGCTTGGAAAGCATTTGCCAAACTAGCTACTGTTCTCAAAGGAGGATGCAATTTTGTCCTATCAGTGTAACTATACTAACAGTATTTTAATATGAATGTGGTCTGCTTATATGTGACTTTCACTGAAGGAAAGAGCTATAATGACATTATCTTTTTTTAAAAAAAAAAAACCAAAAAAAACCAAAAAAAACACATTAAAATGAGCACTAAGTCTAAACAGACTTTTAGCTCAGTTTCTCAAACTTTAGCTCAGAAAGCAGCAATACAAGTTTGTAGGGTTTTTTTGGGGGTTTTTTTTGGTTTTTTGTTTTTTTTAAGACGGCTCACAGAAAATATATGCTAATTGAATCTCTTGCATGTCTGCACACTGCATCAGCCAACCAAACTGCCTAAATTCCTACAGTAATAAAACTTGTTTCAAATTTACAGATTACTTTGGTGTGTTTTTACTAGCTGAATATACTGCGTATCCCCCCATTTCTTCTTTCTAAATAAATGAAATTAATAAAAGAATTGGGGGGGGGGGGGGGGAAGGATAGAAGAAAACTGCCTGCTGTTCTGGCCATTTTTTGTTTTTTGTTGTTTTTTAAGCTGGTTAAGGAACTAAAATCTAATCCCAAACTGTAAATCAAGCCGTTTCCCCTTCCTGTCATTTCCTTTAGAGGAACATATTTCTACCTCTGGTTGATTTAGAAGGTAAATCATGCACAAAATTAAACTAGAAATAAGTATCTACCTGGAAAATCAACAAAGAAAGTTCCCTCGCGTTGGGGCCTGCCTTTTTACAAGTTCTTCTGTTGCTACTGCTGTTCTGGTTCTTGATGAGTCTACTATCTGGAAGTTGTCCATTATGAAAAGCAATTGATGGGGTTTGATGTGTTTTTTGTGTGTGTGAATTTTTTTTAATTCCAAGTCTGTAGAATAATATACAAGCTGGATAAGTTGAATTGTATTTTTATATATTACTGCAGTCAGGAAAATAACACTGCTAGGATTTTGTTTACTGTGTTGCTAATGATGTCTGGATGTCCACAACTTTGCCTGCCTGGAAGGGTGGTGTTAGGTTTTTGTTTTGCTTTCAAAATTTAAACCAAAGAAAGATGTAAAGCTTCTAGTCAGAAATGAACATCTATCAGTAAGAGTAAGATAATGGCCAAAATCAGGAGTAAGATAATGGCCAAAAATCTTTAATTTCAACATGTCTATTTAGAGATGTATTTTATGTGATACAAACTCAAGTATCATCTAAATAGTGGAGCGAAGAGTATAATGAAATTATAAGCAAAAAATTTGAGCAGCTTTGAGATGAAGAATGCTATGAAATAAGGCCAAGGTACATCAGCATAGTCCTCCTTGCAGTCTTTGTCTTAGTTTCTAGTCTGACAGGAGGATATTGACTGCTGATAAAATCAGGGTAGGAAAGCAACACTTCCATTAAAATGTTATAATTTTGGATCTTGAAACTAGACCTTACTTTTCTCTCTCTCTCCAGCATCAAGAAAATGATCCATATCACATCTTACTTGAAAACCATTCAGCCAGCTGTAATTATCTGTTAGTCACCATTCTAGAGATATGGCTGATTACTTTTAATTAAAAGTAATATTTTGATACCGTTCTGCTAGCTCTGCTGGAAATTGTTTTAAACTTATTATATGCTTACCACCAATTTTCTGCAATACGGCTTAGGGAGGAGGAATTTGCACTGCGCTGTTCGATAGCAACAGGTCTTAAGAGTATTAAGGATGCAATTCTCAAGGGTCTTTATGTCATGGATGGAAATGGAATCATTACTGTATTTTTGAACTCCTGCTAACGTCATTGACACCCACCTACGGTCCACTAGAAATATAAGTGCAGAGATCAGTTTGTTCACAGATTACAAGGAGACTAACCAAGAAGGGGCAAGCCAGAGCCAAATTCACTGGTAAGCTTTATTTTAAAGAACACGAAATGGAGAATTATTTCTTCTTTTTTTTTTTTCTTTCCCTTGAATCAAGTTGTGAAATGGGTCTCTAGTATATTATACCAGGCTGTATTATTATTGTACTTATTAATATATGTAGTACGCTTTCATTTCATGCGATTTTAAAAACTGAGCTATCTGGATCTCAAGCCATGTTTTTGCATTGTCCTTGGAGCACACGAAGATCTGATGCTGTAACTAATCAGCCAATGAAAACGGCTGTATGTAATAGCAAATGTAAATTTACAAATGTAAATATTTCATGTTAAATGTCATACTAGTCCCTCTCAAAAAAAGAATCCAGTATCTAGAAATAGCTTTGGTATGGAAAATACTTCTTTAGAATAATTTGTTCTTCCTAGTACTTTAGTACAAAAAAAAAGTTGATAGCACACGGATGTATTTGCATCAGGCAGATTTTCCTTGCCGTGGATAAATTATTTTCAAAACTCCACTGGATTGTCATGCTTGCTCTATTTATTACCAGTGACAGCTCTGTAGGACTTAAGGAGTTTGGTTCGTTGTCCTTCTTACAGATAGTCTGTTCATCTCTTCAACATGTGGAAAGTGGTGCTCCTGGGTCTATATACAGTATTGGCCATGAGAGGATTGGCAAAGGGTGCGCCTTTCCAACCAGAAGAAAAATGGAAACCTCTAGATAACCCTAGAAACAGAGACCTGGTAAGGAAATGCTGCAAGAAAAATAGCCTAAGTTTTGTGTGGGTTTTTTGCTTTCCATCATGAGAATTTTTATATCTGCTAAATTTAAAAGGAAGAGGGGCCCATTAAATACAGTGTTAGTAACTGCCCTTTGTATAGTCAATAACCACAACTCGATGAGCATTCTTCAGTCAAGATGTACCCCTTAACTGAAGAGACATTCTCGGTGTGCAGTAGTGCATAAAACTTCTTTATATCTCCATCCAGCAGCTTTAGTTTTTAAAAATGTATTTTGATTATGCAACCACTTGTTTTACGAAACAGAAGAGGAATGATTATTATGTTTCTCTCAAATGTGTATTCTGTTGATTGCATGTTGTTTCGTCTTCTGGAAGTACAAATAAGTTTGCATCAGATACATCGTCGTGAAGAGTGGCTAAAGCTCTGAAAGTTAATTGCAGCTAAGAAAATATCATTAAGAGAACATTTGCAAGATCTTATAAGGAATTTGTGAAGGAAAAAAAACCCACCTGTTTCCCACAATTTTTCCTCACTGTTTTAAGAAGCATTAATTTTTACTTTTAAGCAATCTAAGGGGCCAGTTCAAATCAACTGCCCACTGTTGCTAACTCTTGGATAACGTTTCTCTTAGGGAAATGTGTAACAGAACTGTACTGTTTGCTCTCAGCAAGGGTTTTCCTGTGCCTGTTTTATAAGGGATACAGTTTGAATCGTCTGTGGTTCAGTGGGGAGCATAGATGATCAGTAAACAGTTGGTGGTCTTTCGACACCACATAAGGTGTACAAGCCATGGATGGAGTGGAGGTGTCTGAATTATATTGCCTATATTGTACTAGTTTATGATCAAAATAAAGGATTTCATCCCACATAGGAACATATATTACATCTACTTTCTGTCAGTAGAAATAATTAATCTCTGTTGGGCATGCTCTATTTTCACATATGCAATATGTTCAGTTTTTCAGAACGCTCCAGGCTTATTTTTCGGGCAGGGGTCTTGATCTCAGAAAGTTCCCAGCTACTTTCACTATGAACAATGAAGGACCAAGGCCTGTCATGTTCTACTCAGATCCTATTGCTTCTGCATTTGCAGATTATGAAGAAAGGAAAAATTCTTTTCCAAATTATTTCAAAGGCTGAAAGATGCTGCTGACCAAGGTAAAAGAGGATGCCTTTTCCTCTAATGGCATTACATGTAACCAAGTGAAAGATTTGGATTCAAGTGATTCTCGCTTCTGTCTGAAGTATAAAAACAAGTTATTTTTCAGAAGAAATTAAAAATGTAGTACCTTGACTCTTGCCTGAAGTTGGTTTAAAATTGTTGAGGTATAGATTTATTGAGGTATTTACTACTTTGGTAAAATAACACCTGCTGCTTGTGCAGACCTATATAGACCATGCTTTTTTTCTTCTTTTTCTCCCCTTTTTCATGTGGAGAAGAATTCTGAGAATGTACAGATACTAGAGAATGCAGGTTTTATTTAAGTAATTGATATCAGACAAATTATAAATTGAGACTAATGGTTTCCTGTGATATATGTACATTAAGAAAATTAATTTAGACATAAGATATTGCACTAAGAAAGCATACATTATTTTTTGCATCTTTGTCCATTCATGCTGTTTTCCTTATTTCTACCACTAAAATTGAAGGTTGATAAGAGGATTGCAAACTTATTCACATCTCTCCATAAATATGAAATGAAATTGAAGTGGGTCAAGCTTGCATTATTAATAAATCCAGCTTTAATTTATAGCAGGTACTTCTCAGCTATTTTATCTATGCCATAACCATACTCTAACAAATAAATCCTTTTATATCTCATTTTGAGAGTCAGTGAATACTGGCAATTCTGAGGAAAGGTAAACAATTTTCTCCCATTTTACAAATAGTTGACGATGTCAGTAAGATTTGAATCTTAAGCATTTTGGTGATTTACTCAATATCTTAGAGAGATTCATTTGTAATTGATATTCAGCTTAGGATTTCTAGCTCTCTCCTGCTCTCTGCCTGCTTAACCACCTCTCTTTTTGTAAGCAAAAGCACAGCTCCACTATTCTTCTTATCATGAATCATAATGAAGCCTGCACTCAAATTTTAATGCTAACGTCTCTTTTTCCCAAGTTTTTGTGTCAGGAAAAAAAAAAATGCACCGCACAATGAGTATCGTGCATGACAAATAAATGAAAAGGGACTTTAGAAGGGATGCTGTAGCTCTACTATAAGTTACAGCAGCAGTGAGAAAATGACTGGTGGAAGTAATTTGTCCTGCATAATTCAGGATGATCACGGTAGTTCTTTTCAGTGTTCAGAACTGTTTTCTGGAAGTAGAGGTCTGCTGGGCTCAGTTGGGGTATTTCAGTTGGTGTTACCAGGTATTGGTTTGGATCATACCCTGGTTGCATATAAATATTTCTGTATTTGTCTCACATCTTTTTATTTTTCTTTTTCTTCTGTTTCCTCTTTTCCAGGCGTTAACTTTTGAACTTCATGCGAGGTGGCAACCTTCACAGCAAAATATGACTGCTTTGACTTTTTAACTGCTACCTGAAAAGTTAAAATTTTCCTCACTAGCACAGTTTTTACCTATGGAATCTGATGTCATGCTGTAGTTAGCACATTTGCTGTCTATGGAAAAATGTGTGATGTTTAGCTACTACAATTTGCCTAGTGGAACTGTGTTTGTTTAAATATGAATAAATGAGGAGTGCAACAGTGTGCTTTTGGGTATTGCTAAGTGTCTTTGTTCAAAACTGGTAAATAAATTTACCTTTCAATTTATTAGAACTAGACGTCATAAGGTGTTTTGCAGCAATTTTTCAGATACTTTTTTATCAGAAGTCTTCTAGTTTTTTGGGAGACTGGAGCGAACGGGGAAGTAGGGAGACACCTGCCTCAGGGGCCCCATGGCTGCTTGTACCTCCCCCCCAGCCCATTTCTGACCGTGCCCCACTCAATAAGTCATCTGCACCATAACTGTATACGTGTATGAAGTTGAGAAACCCTTCTCATGTAAAAATAATAAACACGCATTTCTGGGGAAATAAAAGATAATGTAACACCTGCGGTGAGGCCGGGCCGGGCCGTGGCGGGGCGGAACTTGTGCGTGAGGGCGCGGGGCGGGGCGGGCGCCATAACGAGAGGGACCCGCGTCCTTCCTTGAACGAGGCTCCCCTGCGCTGGCTGCGGCTCCTGCCGCTCCCGGGCGGTGCCGGCGCGATGTCGGGCTTCAGCCCGGAGCTGATCGATTACCTGGAGGGGAAGATCTCCTTCGAGGAGTTCGAGCGGCGGCGAGAGGAGCGCAAGAGCCGCGAGAAGGTGAGTCTGCCCCGCCTGACAGCCCCGCGGCGCGGCCCGGCCCGGCCCGGCCGGCCCGCCCCCGCCATGACGGCGCCTGGCAGGGCACGGACCACTTCAGCAGCAGCGGCTTCCTCTCTTTTGGGTGCGTGGGCTTATGTTAAGTGCTGCTGTACTCAGCTATTGATTGCCGCGCTCAGCTCTTGATTATGTCTGCACACTTCTTAATTTCTGTGCAAAAATTATAAGAAACTAATTGTAATTAGTAGGAGTCATTAGGTACTGGTGGAGCAAGTTGTTCAGGGGAGCGTACACCTTTCAGAAGCACAAAATGCAGCATTTTGGTTCATGCCAGTGTGGCTTGCGTCCCTGGACTTGGCAAAAGCCACTGGCAGTTACCTTCTGACACCATAATTAATTTCTTCTTTAGGCTGGAGCAATGAGCAGAAGCAGGTTTTGATATAAAATCATCCAGGCTATACTGCTGCCGCTCCCCCACCATCTTCTGTGTGAGATGTAAGGAAGAGATCCAGTTTGACTCCTTTTGGTAATCGTTGTGGCTTCCTGGCAGCAATAAATAGAGGGAGACGCAGCTTTGCATCTAAAAGTAGGCAGGTGGAGGTATTGTGAGAAATCCTGTACGCTTGATTGGAGCGTTGTAGTTAACTTTAACTTTGCCACTTTTATGTCAAAATACCACTGCATTTCTGTATTTCCTGGTCTTCAGGGAGCAAATTCAGCAGAACTCAGCTGTCATGGAAGGACAAGTGATGTCCCAGGGCTACCTTCTTACTGGATTAACAAATGCTATTTTGATATTTCATTTTGTGTTTAGAAAGGCAGGGTGCTAAAAGGATTTGTCACGCATTTGTAACTTTTCTTTTAATACGGTCAACCATGTCATCTTACCTCCCTGTAATGCCAAATAAGCAATGGACTGGTCTCTTCAGTCAAAAGTAATGCGAAGAGTCACCATCTGAGTCACCTCACATTGATAAGAAGGTACATGTCTTGAAAGCAATTAATGCTGGGGTTTGTTCATTTTAAAAATATAGCGCTTATTCCACCTGTTTCACTAGCAGTGCAAAAGCTGGAAACCCATGGTCTAAATGCTAATTGTAAATATTAGGGGAAATAGGAATGAGTCATGTTATAAAGCTGATAACTAATATTGGTGGTGTGTGTAGGATGGCGAAAATGCGTCTGCTGAGGAAAACGCCGAAGACGTAGAGGCTCCATCTTCATCCAGAAAAGCATCTGGGAAATCCCAAAGTCAGGATGAAACTGACGGTAAATGTTAACATAATAATTTCAGTGAAAAATGTATTTAAAAGGTCATTGAGAGCATTTGCTCTTTGATAGCTGTCTTTTTATAAATACCTGGCTGCTTCTTTTGAACCTGTGGGCATTGAAGCACATTGTTAGAGTGTATGTCTTTGTAGGATGTTCTGAATCATAGCCAGGGTTTTAACTTTGTTCAGTGTTTTTAAGGGGCTGGATCTGGCCAATGGGGCCTCTTTTTCTGGGAGACCCTCCATTTTTCCCCTCCTGGCTTCTTAATCACGTGGTCTCAACTCTCTCTGAAGTTACAAATAATTTGAAGTTTTTAACTTATCTCAAAAAGTCTTCTGTCTGTTTTGCTTTGGCTTTTTCCCTCTTTGCTAGTCTTCTGCTGAGACTTGGACACATCAGAATATTTGGTTCTACCGCGTGAGTGTTGCCTTCTTCCATTGTCAGCCAAAGTGAAACAAAATAATAGCTGAAAAGAGGAGCTTCTTTTTTTCTCTTTCTTTGTGTTTTTGATCCTGCTCAGTTATCCTTTGGCCTGTTTAGAGTGCCTATGTTTATTTCTCTCCTTATTTTCTGCTGGATATTCCTAGCTACAGGCTCTCTGGCTGGCTTTCTCTGTGCAGTTACTGGGATGGTAGTGTCTCCTTAGGCACCCTAGCAAAGTAAGCTTAACTGCCTTGGGGTTCCTACATGGTGAAAGGACTTGCAGGAAGCGGTAGGAGCAGCACTTCTCTCTTCAGTTTGTATCAGTCCTTGTTGATCCCATGCCTCAGGTTCTGGATTTGAGCTTGGGCTTTAGAGCGCTGCAGTCTGTTTCAGACACCTTCCCTTCAGAAACTGTACTCCATGCACCGGTCAGGGCGTATTCTTGTGGGATTGCCAGTGCTGTGAGATAACAAAGTGCAATTTTTGATCTCTTTGTGTTGGTTCTTAGACTCCTCTTGCTACTTTCACTGCAAATTCTCATCATTCTCTTTGTTTCTTTTCTTAAATTTAAAATAATAGGCCTTAAATTGTCTCACCTAAAATGTGCATCAGTGGTGCCTCAATTTTGAAAGTATGGCCAGACTTCATCCTAGAAGGACAGAAAATGAACAGTGGAAGTGTGGTTGGAGCCAGATATCTGTGGTTCCTTATTGACCCCTTCTTTTTGCGGATGTCTCCAAAATACTTCCAAACTGCTCTTTTCTGCTCTGTATTCTACCCAGCCTGTTACATGGTTTTTCATGCACATCATCTTTATCTAAGAAAAAACATATCCTGATACATCTCTGTGGTAGTGTTACTTGTGTTCTTACTACAGAGAACACAGAAGTCTAAAGAGCAGTCAGAATCAAGGAAGCGTTGATAATATTTATCACTATTTAAAGAGTTGCTATTAGAATCAGACTTGGACATTAAAAAGAAAAATGTTAGGAAAGGGCATTGTTAAAATCACTTTTAATACATGAATCTTCGGAGCTAATCTGCTACAGTCTTCAGGTGATTCCTGCAGCCAAGGAGACTGAAACAAAAGGGAAATTAAATTAATAATTAGGGTTTTTTAGATGAGAGGGAAGAAAAATCTTGATTTTTAGATGCTTAATACCCAAGTCAGAATAAAAACAAGCAAAAAAATAACCATAAACTCAGGTGTAGTACCCAATTCCCTCTTGTATATAGGCAATACATGATAGATCTGTTTTTCAGTCCCAGCTTGGTACTGTGGTTATTCTTTTATCAAATCTTGAGATGCCCGATGCCCCAGCTGAAACCCTTGAACACTACATATTTTGATATTTTGCAGAGATACAGACTTGTGGGCAGTTATAACCCTGGGTTAACTTAGCAATGAAAAGTTGTAATTAAAAAATGTGAAATCTTTTAAAATTATATGCTTTAAGCATATTTATTTTGGATATATAGCATCATATTCTTATTTATTTTAAAGAATTCTGTTATTTCTTTTTCTGGAGAAATGTGAATAATCTGGCTTTTGCATTTACACATGTTAAAAGGTACTTAGTGTCATGGATAGAATGGTTACAAGATCTTGTTTTAAATTACTTCTAAAAATTGGTTGCTGCATTATTGTTTAGTATAATTGTCTGCTCACTTAGCCTCTTCAGCTGAAAAGCTTTATTACATCCAGTTCAGTGCTTGAAAATTGCTTAATATGCTTCTCTTGTATGGATGGAGAAAAATGTTGAATAAGCTGTTGCTTCGTTCTGTGTGTTCCTCCATGCTTTCATTTCAAATATCCCAAAAATGTTAGGGGCTGGGGTATTCTAGGCATTGGTGATGAATAACGCAGAGTTTTAAAACCAAAGAGGTTGTTAATCATTTTTCTGCATTTGTGCAGGCCTTTTTCTTATAGAATAGCTGTTTCAAGTGGGCTACTAATTGTGACGAATTCCGTTTTCTCTGCACTTGTCCTGATAAGCAGCCTGTACTCTTGATTATATCATAAACCTTTCTTGCTTCTTTCTCAACCAGGAGAAACTTCAGATGGCGTCAGTAAATCTGTTCATCGGGTCTTTGCATCCATGCTTGGGGAAAATGAAGAGGAGGAGGAGGACGAAGAGGAAGAGGAAGAAGAAGAAGAGGAAGAAGAAACTACTGAGCAACCCACAGCTGGAGATGTTTTTGTGTTGGAGATGGTACTTAATCGAGAGACCAAGAAAATGATGAAAGCAAGTATTCAAACTTTCACGTAACTTCCCTGTATCTCCTGAAGCATAGTGCATGAATGCCAGTTTGTGTGATTTTAGCTACTTGGTGAGAAACTTGCCTGAAAATAATTGCATGTAGGATACTTCTGCTTATGTTGGTGTCGCCTGCTTTGTTTTTTAAAGAATTACTGTAGATTACTGTTCGAAAACTTTCAAAAATAATGAAGTGAGTCCAGTGTCTGGATTGTGTTTGTATTAGATATCAGAGTTATTCTGTCAGTTATGAAAATTAGCAAATATTTTGGTCAGTCGTTTTAATATCGCTAGTACTTAAATAACTTGTTACTGGGTTGTGTTAAGCACAGGTGTGACTGATGTCTCCTGAATTTGGGCACAACTGAATCCTTGGTAGAAATAATATCCCTTTTCCATTTAGGAGAAGAGACCTCGCAGTAAACTTCCTCGTGCCTTGAGGGGTTTGATGGGAGAGGCCAATATCAGGTTTGCTCGAGGAGAACGTGAGGAGGCTATTCTAATGTGCATGGAAATCATTCGACAAGGTATGTTAGAATGATACAATTTTTTGGCTTTAAGGATGGGGAGAAATTGCCGTGTGCATCAGGAAAATTCAGTGTGGCTTCACTGGTGATGAAAATAGTCGGTACAAGGAAAGTCACTGTATAAGTAGTGTGGAATTAAGAATATGTAGTGCATTTCCTTTATTGTTTTGCTTATAAAAAGAAACTAGCACCCTGATTCTGCAGAGGCCTGGGCCTTTGCTTAGCTTTACACAGTTTACTTTTATTGTCTTTGTAGAACCAAAGTATAAACATCAGCATGACTTACAATGTAGAATAATGCTATAAATGGTTGTTGTTAGATTCAGTCAGGCTGTTCAATAATTTATAAAAAGGAATTGGAAGCTTGTCTGCAAGTTTTTTCTGAATTTAAACACAGCAATGTTGATGTTTCATATAATTCTGATATCTGTTGTTTGCAGAAAGGCAAGTTAGTTGTTTTCAAGGTGGTTTTAAAACAATGGTTCTTGATCATTCTTCTTGTCTTTTCACAGCTCCTCTTGCTCATGAGCCATTTTCCACTCTTGCCATGATCTATGAAGACCAGGGTGATATGGAGAAGTCATTACAGTTTGAACTGATTGCAGCTCACTTAAATCCTAGTGATACAGAGGAATGGGTGAGACTAGCAGAAATGTCACTGGAACAGGACAATATTAAACAGGCTGTTTTTTGCTACACGAAAGGTAACGTAGTGACCATTTTAATAGCTTAAAATAAATGTTAGGTCCTAATGGCAATCGTTTTGTTTTCTTCTGCTTTATTATTTAGTTTGCTGCAGTTTGCTAAGATTCTGGTACCTCTGTACAGATTTTGGTAAAAGATTAATGACTCTCTAATATAGGGTGTCCGTTTCTTACAAAAGCCTTGTACAGGTCCATTAACATTCATCTAGTCAGGGAAATGAATGTGAAATCCATTGTTGCCTTTTCCTAAATTAGGCTACTAATATGCTTTTTCTTGTAGCTCTGAAATATGACCCAACCAATGTGCGTTATCTATGGGAGAGATCAAGCCTGTATGAACAGTTGGGGGAACATAAGATGGCTATGGATGGCTACAGGCGGATTTTGAATCTCCTGTCTCCCTCTGATGGAGAGCGCTTTATGCAGCTGGCTAGAGACATGGCAAAGTAAGTTGGATTTGAAAATATTGTGATTTGGTTTTCCAGAGTTTCTCAAAAGCTGGTCTTAATAAGTTCTGCAGCTAATGCAAGCTGGGTATGTAGCTGAAATCAAGGAATGCAGGTGTTTTTGGTGGGGGTGACCCCCACACAAGCATGCACCCCCCAACTATTGTGATGTTCCCAAAGCCTGGAATTCCCTGACATGTGGGAATTATCCTGTGTAGGATCCATGCATCATCTTAGAAGTGTTGCATTCTCTTAGAGCAAGAGAATAAAATGCAAATACTGATTACTGGAAAAATGCCAATAGTATACAATTATATACAAATGCAGTACGTTTTTAATCTATATAATAATACTAGAGACCTGGAAACTTATTGCCAGCAAATCTGAATGAAACGAAGTATTCAATCTGAAATACAAACCATCTGCAACAGAATATAGTTTATATGTCATTTATAATTCGTTTCTGGAGCAAGTAGAAATCTGCCTCCTCCCCTTTCCTGCTAATGAGAGCAGATCAAGTCATAGAAGCTTGCCTGAGACAGAGAAGGGTTGTGGTTAAAGTGTGTAGCTCTCTTATCATAACAGCTTTTTAGTAAGCTGTTTAACTACTTTATATCTCAACTTTCTCATTCAGAACTTGTAGAAAGCTGTTATCGGCCTGTTTCAAAACAGTTTAAGTCTTTTGATCTTCGTGGTTGTGAAATGCATGAAAAAATGCAAAGACGTGTGTGGTAACAATACTACTATTGAAAGTTTTTCTGAAACCAGGTGAATGTGATAGATTATTGATACCTGTCTCGAGGTGGGGGACATGGTGATGAAAAATCCAGTAATGTCCTAACATATAGGGGAAAAAATGGTAATTATTTGAAATACATAAAAATTGGCAACAGTTGTAAGGAAAGAAAAAACACCCCCTTTCTCACTGTCTTTTGCAACTTACTCTTGCTAATGAAAATATTTGCTAGTAGGCAAAAATAAAAGAAGTATGAAAATCCTTTTGCTAGTGTTCAAAGTACCTATTGTCAGTTGTCTCAAGTACATAGTATCTCATATCTGTGTTTTATAGGAGTTATTATGAAGCCAATGATGTGACCTCTGCTATTGAGATAATAGAAGAAGCCTTTACTAAACACCAGAGCCTTGTCTCCATGGAAGACGTTAACATCGCAGCTGAACTATATATTTCTTCCAAACAGTATGACAAAGCATTGGCGGTATGGAGAATTAAATGCATTTCTGCATCATGTTCAGCACCTCTTTGCCAGTCAGGATGGACAGTTTGTATTCCTGTAGTGCTTAAATATGGTCATGTTTCTATAGTGAGAGAGTTGGTCAGATACAGATTGCTTGCTATTAGTCCTGTAGCAATTAGCATTGAAGTTAACAGCTTGATTTAATAAGTTGGGGGCTGCTAGACTTGTATGCTGTTCCAGATTTAAAATTTTGGGATCCTTCCTCTCCTTCTCTCCAATTACCATAATCTTAGTAGCCAGTGAAGACCTACGAGCTGGTTTTGTGAGTACTACCAGGAAATGGCATTCTCTAAGTCGAAGGTTAAAAGGGTGACACTGAATGGTCTAATGGTTCAAATGCAGACCGTTGTGCTTTAGCTGGCATACTTGTGTTATGACTAATAATTTATGCATTAAGCATCAAACATGCATTGCAGAAAGACAATACATCTTGACTCTAAGGCGTCAGGAATTGGAGAAGATCACTTATCTGTTCCAAATTTGTTCTAGTGGTTTTTAACCTTCACTTCTGAGGCGTGTTTCCAAGTTGATTTGGTCTGGCTTTGAGACGAAAGACTTCAGTATCTGGTCATTGTTATACTTTCCAAGGTAGATTGAAGAGACGCTATTAGTTGGGACTTTCTCCTTGTGAACATTCTTACTTGCTGATATTAAATTGCCTCCTTTTTTTTTTTTTTAAACTGAGCCTTTAAAAAATAACTATCTTAATACAATCAGCCGGCATGTTCCTCTAAGGGGCATGTACTCTATGTTTGTCACTCTTGTTCTGGCAACAGTAATGACTTAAATATTTACTTTTCAATTAATGAACAAAATACCAAACTGCACTGGGTGTTAGACCAACGGTGCTTTACACTTGTGCATTTCCCCCCTTGCAGCTCCCCAATGGCAAGTGAATGTCTTGAATTGTCTGTCTTTGGTTCTATGTTTTTTTAACTAGCTGTTCTATTGAATTATACTAGTTTTATTGAGGTCATGATGTGTATGACCAGGGCTGTTGTAAAATGTCTGTATGTAGCCGTGGATTTTATTTCATTATTTCTTTTAACTGACACAAACCATATGATTACCTTGCAACACATTAGACTGAGGAATCCTTGGAGCACTTTGGAGAGATCTGTGGAGAGCTTAGCTGTTTACCTGGTGCTTTGCTTTCTTTTTCAATCTCCCAAAAGGCATTAAAAGAAGCTACAAGGGTTAAAAACTTTCCTAGTTGTGATGAAAGTAACTGTTGTATTTGCTAGAGAGATGCTCGTTGGATCATCTAAATAGTCCAAAAATAGTGGACAAAGACATAAGGTGATCAAACTCAATACTAGTCAACTAACTCCATGTGAAATTAATGCAGCTTTTCTTCTGATAACTTTTGTGATGCCTAAAACAACTGCCATGCGGGCTGGTTACTCCATATGTCCTTTAAATCTTTAAAATGATCCGAGTTACTTGTCTGTTTTAGGTTATTACAGATTTTGCAGGAATCGTACTTGAAAAGAAAGTATCAGAAAAAAGTCCAACCGAGGAGAAAAAAGGTAAGTAGCTGACGAGCGGTTAGTATGACCCTGCCGTTCATCTAATATGACATCTTTCTTTCCATTACCTTTTCAACTCATGGGTATATTTTGATGCATGTTGACAGGCTTTTTTCTTGAAACTTTTCGATGTTTTTAATGAGTTACATGGCATGACCTCAGCTTTCTATAAGGAGTTACTCTGATGTCCAATTAGCCCTGCTGACTCATTAAGGACAAGGATTGCTCTCCAGGCAACTGGAGGCCTTTTAAAGTTCTAAACATTCCTCGGAGTGTTCACATCAGGCCAGTTATTTCTGCCAGCTAAATAGCTTCTGGAAAAAAATTAGATAAGTTTAGTGGCATCTATACTCAAGAATATCAACCTTTGACCTGAGAATAATATTCTTCATCAATGCTACTTCTGTTATTAAACATTTAAATGTTCTTGTATATAGAAATCTGAAAATGTTTGTTTGGGCTGTAGAATGATCACCGCATGCCAAGTCCATAAGCAGACAGTCTGTTCTATGATTAAGCTGGTTGGTTGCTTCAGCCATCCGGTCCAAACCCAGTGTAGTATAAGATACTTTTGTTGGCTTTTTGCTTTAATGGACCAGGTGAAAATACAGTTGATCAATGAACAACTGTCCTGATAGAGACTTTTAACAGATAATTTATAAGAAGCAAAACTGTACTGGGTCTAGGAATTAAAACACAGCGTTGCCAAGTTACCTGGAGTGTGCTATTTCATAAGACAAAGCTGCTAAACTACCCTAGAGCTTGGTTGCCTGCCCTCTGTTGCTTTATAACTTTTTTGAGTGCTTCCTGCTCTGCTGTTCTTCAAAAAAAAAAAAAAAAAAAATCCACTTTTCAGAGTAAGCTACCAATCAAGTATGGATTCAAAATCAAGTAACTTTTGGCTTAGCTGGTGCTACTAGGGTAATCTGTTACTCTTTTTAAAAAGGTACAGAGGCAGTGGAAGAAACTCAGGAAAGCCAGGAGGCAGTGACTGACGACCAAAGTAATTCAGTTGCTGAATCCAGTGCTGCAGGTAAGTAATTTCTGAATTTCATACAAGTCTATGAACTGATGACATGCTCAGGAACCAGGTTGCAATATAAAAATTGGGGCAAGATTTCTAACAGCAGAGAAATAGGCCTTGATCCAGAAAATGTTTCCTGTGTGCTGTCTTCCTTACTCAGAACTTACTTCTAACCCAGCTAGCCACCAAAGCCAAAAGCATTCTTGCAGGACTTACCCACTTTGAAAAGAAAATTTTTCATTTAGTAAGATTTTATTCGTAGGTGAACAGTTACTCTTGTGCTGGGCATTAAGATGTTCAGAGAATGATGAATTAATCTGCATGTTGTGATTTGCAGTAATTGGATGTGAATGTAGAAGGTAATAGGGAAGTCTTATGTTGGAAATCAGTTTTCTCAGTTTATAGCAATCACCCTTTGAATGTCTGGTGTAAGAATTAAGGTGGAGGAGAACTTAAACAGGGCAGTTAAGGAGGTGTCATGACTGCATGTGAAGGAAATATAATAAATAATGGTGTTTTACGGTATGACCTGTAAGTTGCTAGCATTGTCATGGGTAACTACTTTGTCTCGTGTTTGCCATGTCATCAGGTTGCATCCTGTCCATGTGTTGTGTAAAGTTCTGTAGTTAACTGTGTTTAACAATGTATACAGCCAGCTCCCTGATACACAGGACTTAGCTTCTAAGAACAAATAGCTTAATATAGGGTATTTCCTTCGGAAGGCAAGGAGAAGAGGGTACAGGTGAATAAATTGCCAAAGGGAAGCTTTATGAAGCCAGCACATCTTAAGAGGGCAATGGCTCTAAGCACATCCTATGGGATCCTGCTGTTGAAGTTGATGCAGACTGACAGCACTTGATACTTCAGGTGAAATTATTACGATCAGAGATAGTAGGAAGAAGTTGTTCCTACTATCGGGAAAGATATAGAAGAAAAGGAGAGGGCAGGCCTGCACCAACATTTGCTAGAGTCAATGAGAATATATGTTCTTCATTGGAGCTGAACATGGCCTGGAAAGATATAGAAGAAAGGGAGAGGGCAGGCCTGCACCAACATTTGCTAGAGTCAATGAGAATATATGTTCTTCATTGGAGCTGAACATGGCCTGGAGGGGATGTGGAGCTTGTGAAGTGCGTGTTAAAGCCAATGGGTTCAGAAAGAAATGCTTTATCTTCTCACAGCTGTGGAGAAGGTCAGCTGCTGCATACCTGAGGGCGTTCCCATAGACATCACGGTCAAGCTGATGGTGTGCTTGGTTCACTTGAACATCCTAGAGCCACTCAATGTAAGTAGAAGCCAACTCAGAAGTTGGGGGATGTTCTAATGAATTGCCAAAGCAAATAATTTTTCCTGTCTTTGTATGACTGAGGTCGTTGAGAGAGCTGTGGAGATTCCTTTTGCTTCCCTCCCACTCCACGAGAGAAAGCTAGCAAACCCGTAATAGCAGAAATACTATTTTTGTCCTTATAAATTATGCCTCCAGTGGAACTATTACTAAAGTGCAGTAAATCACAGCCTATGTTCTGTGACAGGCCCGGAACCACATTGCAAAGTTGTTGAACACTAAGGAACCCATCTTTGCTTTGTTTTAAAGCCATACTAAATCTTTTATAAAGAGCATTCCTCGCTGATGGGCACTTTCAGCCATTGGATGTGAAATGTATGGATGGGTAGGATGTGAAATGTCTAGAATAGAAAAATGTGGCTTTTTCAGGAATTCTGAAGTTCAGGTCTTTATTTTTCACTTTTAAACTATCCTTTAAATAAAGGAAGTGTAGTTCAGAATGCAAATAAAATAAAAATAACATAAAAATGTAAGCTTCCAATAACCATATCTTTAAGAAATGTTCTTGTTGGTTATTTCTGCTTTTAGTATTTTGTGTGGTTTTTTTAAAGCCTCTTTTGACCACTCTGGTGGAACAAAATCCAGAAGAAATGGGTGACTTGTATTTGGACGTCGCAGAGGCATTTCTGGATGTTGGAGAATACAACTCAGCCCTGCCTCTCTTGAGTTCCCTTGTCTGTTCAGAACGATACAACTTGGCTGTTGTCTGGCTTCGGCACGCGGGTGAGAAGAAGCAGGACTGCTGAACATGTGGTACCGAGAGATGATAACACAATGCTGAGCATTTCCAGGGACCTTTATCTAAGATCACTGGAATTTTAGATTCACATGTTGAATGATAATTGGTATTTGCAAAAGTAGAAATGGAGTTTATTATGACAACCCTGTCATGGAGCATTTTCTTGTGCTTCATATAGAATGAAATTTACTTCAGCTAAAAATACTTCATTTTCATGTAAGTGAAACAGCATCTATTCTGCATTCCATCCTGTGTCAACTGATGATGCTTTAAGTGAAACTGTGGATGCCTCAGTACATGTTTCTGAATACTTTCACTTTAGTAATACATACTTTGGGTGGTTTTAACTGACAAAGTATCTGAAAAGTATGTTAACTATTTTGCAAACTTTGAAATCTTCTTTGTCTGCCATTTAAGTGTATTGCGTTGTTTATGGGATTTCTAGAGTGCTTGAAGGCTTTGGGACACATGGAGCGTGCTGCAGAGAGCTATGCCAAAGTTGTTGATCTTGCTCCGTTGCATCTGGATGCAAGAATCTCACTTTCAACACTTCAGCAGCAGCTGGGCCGACCTGAAAAAGCTCTGGAGGCTCTGGAACCAATGTATGATCCAGATACACTGGCTCAGGATGCTAATGCTGCCCAGCAGGTGGGTAAAGTGTTCTGTGCTTCCAGTTTAGGATATATTATTCTGCTAAACTATGGTAGTGGTCAAAGATGTCAACTATATAGGACCAGGGATTGAGGCTTACTTATCTTCCGGTGTGGTGAGCCTTCAGAGCACAGCGAATGATTCGTTACAGAGTATCAGGGACGAGTCCTCATGGCTCTTTCTCCCTGACCATTTTATCGGTATTTCCCCTTTCCCACCTGATTACTTTTGTGTGATGTACAAGCTCTTGGCCACTGAGAACCAGTCTTGACGCCAATCACTTTGCATCAAGTTGATCAGCTGTTGCTACATACGAGCTACGTGGTTTGGCTCTATTGATTGTAACAGACGGCATAGCAAAAGTTCCATACCCGCTCTCCAGCGGCACTGTCGCTATAGGTAAGAGTTATGCTGAATTTCTCTGAAATTTGAGAGTTTGAAACAGTAACTACTGCAGGGCAGTTTAGGGAGAGCTTACCTGCTGCTGCTAAGATTCTTGCAGCTTTCTAGAAGCTTTTACAATCCCATTAGTACTGTATTGAGTCAAAATTGTTTGTTTTATAAACTCACTCTCTGTGCAAGAGGTTGAATAATAATGTTCAATGTTATCTAGGAATTAAAGCTACTCCTCCATCGTTCGACACTGTTGTATTCCCAAGGCAAAATGTACGGTTACATAGACACTTTACTTACGATGCTGGCAATGCTGTTGAAGGTAAGCCAATCTTTCCAGCTACACTTGAAGAAATTGGACAGCTATGAGTTGGGTTAAGACAAGCGACAAACTCAGGAGGAAAGCTAGTGTTTCTTATGTGCAAATGGTTTCATAATTTTCTTAGATAATAATGTTGCAGGGAGCCTATAATACTGGCGTTCCTGCCCGTAGTGTTCAGAACAGAGGACCACTGGGGTGTATAATTCTTAATACAGTGACTTCAGCTCCCTGTTTTGCAGTGTACGTAGAACACACTGAATACTAAAGCTGCTTCTTACCTTTTTAGCAGTCAGCATAGTGTTTTCTTGAAGTGTTGATGCTGGCTTCTATTTCAACAATTTTCTTTTGAATTTCTTAATTATTTTTTTTTTTAATATTTTCTTGTGATAAAATGACGACAGAAGAATTTGTTTAGCCAGTAAATACAGTGGAGGTGGTTTTTTGTTAATTGTTTTTTGTTTTTAAATAGGGAGTGAGGGAGGGGAATATTTAGACCTCAATTTTATCCATCTGGTCAGAGCCATTACTATTGTATTATACTGGTTGAATAGCTGACTATCCACATGTTTATGAAACTGATACAGAAAGGCATTGCTCTTGTTCTGCCCCTGTGGAAATAGTTTTGATTTCAGTATATATTAAGTCATTTGAAGAGTTTGTATCTTTCTTTTGCATAGCCCAGCTCGCACTGGAGCATGAGACAATGCAGAGATAATACTCCTCCTGGGAATGTTCTCTCTTATGATCTTGAGCTGTTGTGGCGTTTGTAAGTTGCAGACTGGTTTGGCATGCAACGTGAGCAAGATGGATTGGCCATAAAGCTGCCTTTGTCATACCATGTGTTAATGTAATCTGAAATGCTGCCCTTAAATTTGTTTCTAGGTAGCAATGAGCAGAGCTCAGGTGTGTTTGATATCTAGTTCCAAATCTGGAGAGAGACACCTCTATCTTATTAAGGTGTCGAGGGATAAAATTTCTGACAATGACGACCAAGAGACAGCAAATTGCGATGCGAAAGGTAACAAATGTTTATTAAAAACAAAGCAAGATGATGAACTCCTTAGTTCTGAAAAATGAAATAAATGTTACTATCTTGCATGCTAAATCCATGCAGTTCATGTTAACATTGCTTTATTTCTAGGGCAAAGAAGGCAGCAAAAATGAAGATAATATAGCTTAAGGGTACAATCCCCATTCAGAGAAAACCAGTAAGATTACAGGATAATTCAGATCGAGAAGGACCTCTAGCGATCATATGGTCCAGCATTCTCCTCGGTGCAAATACAATACGCGCAAATCTAGAACATAATAGAAATACATGTTTTAAAAGTGGTGTGATTTTTGTTAACTGGCCCACACTCGGTTGAGCCAGACTACCCATTCTTAAGCACCATTTGTTAGATTAGGAAGAGTAACTTTAATGCATTCATGTAGTATGTTTACAACTTGACCTGTGTGTATTTCTTGCCATTTGTTCCCAAGATTTGACTGTTGTTCTTGCTGGTGTTTCACAAACTGTACTTAAACTGAAAAAAGTAAATATTTTATCATTACCTGTTAATGCTGAGATGTTTTTGAAAAGGCCAGTTTGACATATGCACCTTTTTTTTTTTTTTAAAAGAGGTTAGCTCTCTTGTTTTCATTTTCTCAACTTACTGACTTCAATATTTTTAGCAATTTTTGCTGTTCTCACGAGTGTTCTGACGAAAGACGACTGGTGGAACCTCCTCCTGAAGGCAATATATTCCTTGTGTGACCTCTCCCGGTACAAGGAGGCAGAGCTACTCGTGGATTCCTCATTGGAATATTACTCGTTTTATGATGACAGACAAAAGCGCAAGGAGCTGGAATACTTTGGGCTCTCTGCTGCAATTCTGGACAAGAACTTCAGAAAAGCGTACAACTATATCAGGTGGGGTACTGAGAAGGTAGAGCAGTCTCTGTTGTAATTGCTTCCACTGAGGCTGTACTCATACTGCTGAAAATATTGCTAAAGGAGGCAGGCTGATGCTTTCCAGCTTTCGCTAAAACAGATGAGGCTATTGAAACCAAAGGAGCTTTCTGATAGGCTTGGATTAAAAAAAAACACGTAATGCAGTATAGGTTGGTTGATTTGGCCAGAACCGTTGGTTCTGTCTTCACTCTCGGCTTTGCCTCAGTGACTGACCTGCTCCTTGAGTGTCTCTTCTTTGTTATCTTCCCTAAACTGTTGAGGTTCTATTGCAGATGCGGTATTATTTACTATAGCGTTTACTAATTTCTTGTATACTTTTCCTTCTGTAGAATCATGGTAATGGAAAACGTCAATAAACCTCAGCTATGGAACATATTCAATCAAGTTACTATGCAATCTCAGGATGTCCGTCACCATCGCTTTTGTCTCCGCTTAATGCTGAAAAATCCTGACAATCACGCACTGTGTGTCCTAAACGGGCATAATGCCTTTGTATCTGGCAGTTTCAAGCATGCTCTTGGTAACGTCATTAATGTTCTAATATTAACAAATATAACAAGTGAATGTTTTTTTCAGAGAAAGATTGATTAAAGTCATTTTTTTCATACATCAGAAAATTACAGGTGGCTTCACAGTGTTAGTCTGGTGCTTTAATTATTTTGTACACAAATCAAAGCATGGCTGAAGAGTTTTGCGAATAAAAATTAAGCTGGTATGTTTCAAGTTTAGCACACGTTGCAAATATAACCAACTTGCAAAGCTAATTGAAGGCTAATGATAATAAAGGATAAAGAGGACAGAAACAGACTGATTTAAACAGCAAATAAAGTTAGTTGGACATTTTAAGCAGGCCTTTGAAGTAAACCTACTGCTTCCAGTCAAGCCCTCCAAATGTCACACTAAGATGTGTGGCCTCCAGGAGATAAATCCCAGCAAGGACCTTGTTTGCCTCTGTGCCTGATTCTTTTCCGCTTACATTTTACATCACGGTTTCCATTTTTCCTTCAGAATCCAAGGAGTGCTGAAAATACAAATTTTCTTTCATGTTTTTTCCTGTGTATTTTGATGTAGGTCTATTAAACAGTTTCTTTTCTTAGTTCACGCTTCTAATTTGAAGCTTTTCTTTTTTGCCCATAAATTCTTAAGGAATGCTTTTCACAACAAACGTCCTGACTCAATTATCTGCTTTTAGGACAGTATGTGCAAGCCTTTCGTGCAAACCCAGATGAGCCTCTGTACAGCCTTTGTATTGGCTTGACTTTCATCCACATGGCTTCTCAGAAATACGTGTTGAAAAGGCATGCTCTTCTAGTACAGGTGAGTTAGTGTCGTTATTTTTACCTATAGTGTTTCCTGGCTTTGTATCTTGCAGACAGTTATGGCTACAACACTCTGTTTAAATGAATTTTCATAATTAATATGGCATTTCAAAAGAGGGAAGTGGTGAAACATGAACACAGGCGAGTGTGCTTTTGAACTGTAGCTATACCCATCTGAATCTCCTCTCCTTTTAAATGTAGCTTGTTCTGCTGTGTGCATACAATGATTACTCACATAGATGTTAGCAGCTGCCAGATGTTTGTGAAAATATTACTAATTTCAGTCTTGATGGCTGTAGTCTGGATTTTCTTCCAGATTTCTTTTCTTGCCCTGCCTTGCTCTGAAGAACTGCTGTAGAGTAGAGTCTGTGCCACATGCCCTTCGTAGCCGTGTCTCATAAACTGCATTGTTGAAGCAAACTTTACAGACTTAGAAAGTGATTTTTTTTCCCGTCTTCCTTTTCTCTTCCCCCTTTTAGGTGCCTTTTATAGCTCTCTTTGTAAAGATCTTGTGAACTCCAATTTAGGCTACCCTCAATTTTTCAGTTTCCTTATTCACATTTTTCTTTCATTGCCAGACCCAGTTACAAACCACAGGCTGATTATTCCCAAACAGAATCTTGAAAGTAATTTCCTCTACTCTCCACCAAGTATTTTCTTTAACTTGAAACGCCTTTTAACTCCTGTGGCCACGCAGCTCAGAGTCAGCAGAATATGGTGAGGACCCTGAGCTCTCATGACTTCTGAAATTGCTGAAAAACTGTAGGTTGCGCTGATTTTCACAAAAGCTATAGCTACTCTAAAACAAGACCAATTATGTCAGTATCCAACTTAAGACATTTTGAACTTGCAAACTTTGGCCTAATTTTAATATTTTTATCCCCTTCTTTCTGTAATCAGCCTGCCTTTCTTAGGTGGGCTGCTATGTTCTCCTTTTATAACGTACTTGAACAGTCTCCTATTTATGTTACCCTCTGGTGATAGAGTTCCCTGCTTTCTCTCTTCTCATTTCTTGCTTACTGTACTTGGTATTTTTGCATCCACTCTTGCTCCTGTTGCAGTTGATTAATAATTCAACCACAGTGACATACTGGTCACCTAAATTATGATCATTAGCTCCTTGTGCCTGAAGTAATTCCTCGTGCTGAAGGAGGTATCTTCTCTGATTACCAACATGGTCCCTAGAAAGAAAGTCCTCTATTTACATAAAGAGAATCATCGCATTCCAAAGTGGTAACGAAATGAACCGCATGGGAGAGGGTGAAAAAGTTGTGTGCTCGATTTCTCCCTTCTGAATTCACCTCTTCTGTCTGTCCCTCCTAAGTTTTCCCCAGGGCTCCTTCAGTGTCAAATGAAACACTGCATTTTAATATAAAATAACACTGTATGCCTCTCTGTCTTTCCCTTTGTTCTGTATGGGAGGCAGCTCTGGTCTAATGCCATTCGTCTTTATAGCATCACACAAACCTTGCGTCATGGAGGGTCTGTAACACGCCGAGCTGGTAGGCAGTGACATCCTACAGACGAAAAAGAGGGCACTTCTCTCGCTTTACAGCGTGTCAGTGTATAAATGAGACTGGTTTGTTCCACCAGTGCCTGGTCGCTGTCCCTTTATGCATTGCCCCGTTTTACACCTTCTGGGGACATCGGCACCCGACTGGGCGCGTAGTACCTGTTGGGTCCTGCTCCTCTGAACCACAGCGTGCCACGTAGGAGGAGTGCGTATTCAGACTAAGGTTGGCAATGAAATTACGTACACCTGGGATTCTGCTGGACATATAGTTTAAATATATGAGCATATATTTTAATTTTAAACTAAAAGCAAAGTAAGAAAGTATAACACTTAGAGTGCTTCAACTTTAAATTTGTTAAAGCACGGCACTGGAATTGCTGGGTATGAGTTTCCTTTCAAATTCTGCTGGACGCTTGGCAGTAAAACATCTGCTGGCTTCAAGAAGGGACACGAACTCTCGCCTACTGCTTAGGATATACGGATTTTTCATGCACTTACTCAGTGATGTTTATTTTTGGCCACTTTATAAAATTATATACTGATAATTTCCCTGATAACTGGTATTGGAGTAAACATTTATATGGAGCACAAGATCAAGAAAAGAATATGCTTGCATTGCAGAAATAATACTTTGATATAATAATACTTCATGGAGTTCAGAATTTTGTAGAATTCTGAAAAGTTGTAGAATTAAACCATTTCTTGCCACTATCCAAGGCAAAGAGTGAAGGAAAGGGAATGAAGGTTTGGGGTTTTTTTTTCTCCTTTTTAAAAAAAAAAAAACCAAACAACAACGACTGGGGGAGCATTATCTTTTGAAGTATTTTTTAAGAAAAATAAAATCTTGCTTTAGCCTGTCCTTTGGCTGCATGTTTTTTAAGGTGGTCAGCTCTTCTGAACATGAACCAGTCTTTTCTGTGTGTATATTACATAAATAGTTACAGACAGACGGACATACTTACATATTTAGCAAGCTAGTGCCGTAAGTCACTATACGAAATAACTGTGTGTTCAATTTATTAAAAAGATCTATCCGTTGTTATCAATGGCAGTGAGACTGACCGAGCACAGTTTTTACGGTCTCAACAATCGCATGTGATGATTATTTTTTGCCTTCAACTTGCGTGTGGTTTTGTGGAGCAGCATAGATCAAAGGTTTAAATAGATACATTTTAACATCCGTTCTCCAGCATATTTTACTGCCATCTTCTTAAAGGGAGCAGTCACAAATGTGCATAATATGCGTACAGGGATTCTCCTTCCTTCACCGGTACTTGGACCTGCGTGGACCGTGTCAAGAGTCTTTCTACAACCTTGGCCGTGGCCTTCACCAGCTGGGGTTACTGCACCTGGCAATCCACTATTACCAAAAAGTACTTGAACTTCCTCCTCTCGCCTTAGAGGTACTGTATCTTTGGAAGCTAGGTACAGAGAATAAAGTTGGGTCAACGGTAATAATAATTTCTCAGCCATAGTTAAAATAGGTACATAAAATCTGTGTAGTTGAGTTTCCTTCAATTTGTATTGTAATTCCTTGTCACTGGAAGCCCAAATCTGATCGTCACCTGGTAACGTATTTAAGCATGTGTTAATTTCAAAGGTTTATGAATTTTGAAGGAGTTACTGATAGGCTGAAGTAGCAGCAAAAAGGGTTGCTAAACAACTTTACCTGAATAAGTAGCTGAACTTTATATATATTACATGCAATAAATTATAACTGGAAGTTCTATATACTCACCATGCTATAAAACAGCATGCTGGAGCCAGGTGAACCAGTATTCAGAATGCCTAAATGCATCTGAGCCATGGTTTTGCTCTAACTGATCTGTGTTAGATCATCCTAATTGATGTGTCATACGTTTACAAGTCTGGTCCGAGCGAAAGTTTTTGCCTAGCTTTGGCGTGGGGAGGTAGAAAAATGACAAGTGTATTTAGAGAACAGGAAGGGTTGGTAAAGTAACAAGGATGGGTGTTGGCGCTGGGAGTTCAAAGCAGCCATCTTGTGACCGTGTCAGAGAGAGAGGCAGTATTCACGTTCTGATTGTCGAAACAAATACTTTGCAGACAAAGACAAACTAAGCTGGTGCTTTCCTGTTTCATGAGCTGGCTATCTAACTTACAGCTAATGTTTTGAGTATGTAATTATATAACTCTCTGGTGATTAACCACGTGTGGAAACTCGTTAAAGAGGGAGGGCACAAGAACACTGCTTCTTTTGTTTCTATACAGCTGAAAGCCTATATAAACCGTGAATATGTGATTTGATTCTACTGTAATTGCTACTAATGTTTCAAGTGTTATACTATCTTTGCATATAGGTAACTTTTTTTAATCATTATCTTTACAGGGAATAGAAACTGATCAAACAGACTTGAGAAGAGATACTGCCTTTAACTTGTCGCTTATTTATCAGAGCAGTGGAAATACAAGAATGGCTCAAAAGATGTTGTATACCTACGCAGTTGTATGATGAGGTTTGCGGCAGGTGGAGCCGCTACTCCTTGTGTTAACCTTTGCATTATGCAGTGCTGGGGAAACTGGTTTTTGGTACAGCTTTTTCTACAGATGGTCAGAGACCCGGCTTGTGCCATGTATAGCTTTATGGACTTTTTTTTCTACTCCGACATCTGAACTGCATCACACATGGCTGGAAACTGTGCCGAGTACCACGCTGACATGCTCAAGTGTGTCTGTTATTAGCTCGGCTCCTTTGACGCATTGCTGGGTAATCTGATATTCAGTCTTGTATATAGAATCAAACAGCGAAAACTGAAGCCCAGTGTGGTTTGTTGTTGGTTTTTTGGTTTTTTTAGGGAAGATTTACAATGTGCAATATTACAACTAGTTACCAGTGAGCTTGTTCAAGAAGCCATATTCACTGGTGACGAGGGTTTTTTAATGGGCAGCACTAACTTACTATAATATAGAAGAAATGGGCTCATACTGATCCCTAGAGGATGGAGAACTCAGTATTTCAAGATCTTTAAAGTACTCAGAATTTTCTAGGAGTTCATATTCCTAGCAGCTGTTCTATTTGAAGGAGATGATTGATTTCTGTTTTACTGAAATCAGTGTGACCTTTGTTCTTCTTCTGAACTTGTTAATAAAAATTGTGAGGTTAATGATAATGTTTACTCATTCTCAGCAAACATATGTCCTATTGAATACCTTATAGCAAAAATTGCAAGTGGCCTGAGTTTTCAATTATTTCTGACAGTTGAACAGTAGCAGATGATGGTGGAAGCATGCTGCTTCCAACCCAGCAAGAGAAGCAGGATGCAATGCTTTATTGTAAATAAAAAGAGTATATAGTTAGGTGTATATATAGAAATGGATATATGTTAGGATGTGCTACAGCAAAATAAGGCTGAAAAATATTTTTCAGCCAGGTAGTTTGCTGAATAGAAAACAAACTGTGCTGTTGCCTCCCAAGCACTCGTGTTACTTAGGGCATCACAGCTAACTGCTGCTATTTGCTTTCAGCCCACTTTTATATGTGTGTGTGTTCTGTAATCATTTCACACAATTGCAATCAATGATTAAGAAACAAGTCTTGTGGAATTGCCTAGACTAATTCTAAAGGTAAGGCAATTTTATCTCAAATCAAATGTTAAATTACGATATATTGCGTGTCCGCTTCACTAGAGCGATGCTGGGCCATAGTGAGAATACAAAGGTAAGAGACAACTACCAAGAAAGTCTCACTAGCCCGCAAAAGGACAGCACGTTTTACTTGGAAATAGTACTTGGTGGCACTGCTAAATACAAGTTCCTTGCCAAGTTTGCAGAACTATAAATTAAAGAACCATTTTAGTTATGTTAGCCTGGGGTATTCATAAGCTGCAGACGATGGGAGAGAATGACTCCCTTACCTCCATGTCGTTTCTCATTCTTTCTGGTAACTCATCACTGTTTTTGACGTGGTGGCCAACTGTTTGCTGTGTGAACTGGAGCTGACTCGCAATGTATGCACAAGCAGAGTACTGCTGCATTATCTTGGGGTAAAAATGCTTCTGTTGAAGCTTTCCTTTTTGTTGGCCCTTTCACATCTTGTAACCCCATTGATTTTTTTCTTTTTGCAGTGAAAGACTCCTGTCCCTTCATACGAAAAGTTTATCATGTCCCAGGAAATACAGCCCTCAGCGCTGAACTCGTGTTCAGAAAACAGAAGGCAGAGATCCAGGGCACAGATTCCCTTTGCGTTATTCTTTTCCAAAACTGAGTCTGAAATACTCAGAATCCTATTGCTTGTACATTTTTTTAAATAGCCTTAACATAGAGGAAGGTTATGGGTTTTTTTTAAAGAATTGTATTAAAAATTGACCAACATCAAGGTATTACTATTTATTACTTTATTTCTGATCCCTACTGTTGCTAGAATTCTGAAGCAGTTTAGCTTTTAAACCTAGGAGGTATGAATCTTTAGCGTTCATACAAATAAAAAGGAAAAATACAACCTGAATGCTGATGACTTTTAAACTGCTTTCTGAATTGTTTCTAAGACCAAATAACAGAAACTCGCATTTCATTAAACCCAGTCAATGTGGACTGGAAAAGTCACACTGCTAGCAAATAGTGTTCTGAAAGGATGTTCTAAACAATTCAGAGCATCTGGAAAGGAAGAGATGCTACTTCTCTCAATGCCAGTTATCTAAAGCTTTCTCAAATGCTTGTGGAAAAAAAATATATATGAAGATGGAACTTAGATTTTTCCTTAGCTATGGCCAACTTGCATTTATGGTTATGAGATAAACAGTCTTTTACTTAGATTTCACTTTTACACAATATTATAAATATGTTACATTGTACTGGTGCAGCAGTAACAGATTAGACTAGACTTAAGACAAAGCAAGAGACAAAATCGGCGCTGTAGGAATGTGAGCTCCCCAATAAAAACAAGTTTAAACAGGTGCAGCCCACGTGAACTGACCTGCTTAAGGAAAAGCAAAGCACAGAACATGAGCTGCATACAGAAAATACATATGCTCATCTAGGCTTTAAGTATATAGCCACAGCAGTACTGTCCAATACAGAATCAGGTAAGTTTTAAACCGCGTTTCACTTGCAATACTGCTAATAAAGTGCCCTTATTTTGGAATTATTTTTCAAACAATGAAGTTGTGAACATGTACTGCACATTTCATCATTGTACGTTATGTAAGGGATGTGAGTTTGAAACACGAGTAGTTCTTGGGGTATGAGCGGCTGTATGGGATTTATTTTGGCAGGCGCTATATTAACATTTAGGCATCACATAACACTGGGGGAGATGAACCCAGCACCTTTCCTAATTCTCCTTCACAGTAAGGACTATTCTACTGAAATGTAAGATCATAGAATCATAGAATGCTTTGGGTTGGAAGGGACCTGTAAAGGTCATCTAGTCCCATCCCCTGCAATGAGCAGGGACATCTTCAGCTAGATCAGGTTGCTCAGAGGCCCATCCAGCCTGGCCTTGAATGTGTGGGAACAAACAGCAAGGCAGGAAAAGCTTGAAATACAGCCATTGCAGTTTTGGGAAAACTTTAATAAATCACTGAGAACAAGAAACTAAGAGGGAAAGAATACTTAAATCAATGCCAGCCTCACCTGTCAGCATGTCGGGAATATTCCTCAAGCCTCACTAAGAGAATTAGTAACACTTTCAGTCAAACACACTACATATCTTGTCAAACTACTTGGTTTAACCATGATAATTTTATCTGTTTATTGCTGTAGAGCTACTTTATATAAAACACTAACTCAAGGCATACTTAAAGGCTGCTCGTAAAAGCATCAAAACTGAATCATACCTCTTCAGCTGTGCTTACCTGATACCAGCCTTGACAAGCGTAGAAAGCTGTTTCCCATCCACATTTGCTGAAGGCCACAGACTGACAGGAAAAAAACCCAACCTTTTCGCTGCTTAGAAAATTAATTTTAAATACTGCAAATATTACTATAACTGAGAGGCTTAGCAGCTACCAAGCCCAGGGAAAGGCTAGCAACATAGACCTCAATTACTGATCCTGCAGGTGGCAGCAGTGTTAGATTACTGCAACGTTACTGAAATTACTACGTTTAAAGAAAATAAGAAGTTCTTGTCTAGTGTGTACTTCCAATGTTTCAAATGGGTGAGCTGCCACTCGCCGTGCTGTGCTTCACATCATTGCAAAGCAGGCTCTGAGCAGACAAACTATTTCCCTTTCAAACGAAAGCAAGTCAGAAGATGGCTTCCAGAAGTGCTCCAGTGGCTAGTGAGCAGTCAGTCAGCAGGATCAGACTAGAGCAAATCTGAAGCAAAACACCAATCCAAAACACATCCTGGACATCTGGACCAGCTCTTTCGTTCTGCATGTAACCCACTGAGCTGCATCACTTGCTAAAGCAGGCATAGCCAAAATGTAAGGTAGTGCTGAAGTTAAAAGGTACTGGGATACAGTAATCCTTCGCAATTACACTCTACCTTACTGCTTTTCACCCTAAGCCCCACACAGGTTTAGAAGAAGCAACAGGATGTGTTGAACCTGGAATAGACTGTCACTATACAAATATAAGTAAGTAAGTACCATGTTTAATGGCTACAGCCATATAATCAGACTTCGCATTCAGTATACAAAGTAACTGCAGATTCACAGCCCTAGAGAGAGCCGGGGGTTCTGGAACAAGGAAGGGGTGAAGAACCAGCCCTTGAGGTATACCATAGGTTGGTAAAAAAAGACTCCTGCAGAGGGAAGACAGAGGGGTGGTTGGTGCTGTTGCCCTGCCAACATGCAGTTCCTACAAACACAGCTGCCGTATGCTTTGCCCTTTTGCACAGGCAAAGGTCACAATCATGTGTCCCTTGTTAGGCAACCTACTTAAGCATTCAATATAAACAAACAAAAGTGTTAAATGGTAAGTGCTATTTGAGAAGACTGTTTTCCAGCTGTGATTACCCTACAGTGTGAGTTCACAGCAAGCAAAACTAGATTACAGTTTTGATTGCTGTTTGCCTGAGGCCACTGTGGAGGCAGAGGCACAGCTTATGCTAAGCAACCTAAGCAGCTTTACAGAGCAGGTGTGGCATAGATGCCAACTGATTTCTGAAGGAACCAGCTTGACTGGGACAAACCTAAAGCCATATTGCATACGCTTGCTTTTAAGCAGCAGAATTTAATGAAGCTCAGGTGTGCATTAGCTTTAATAGTGTGCTCAGCCACCCCTTGTTCCTTAGAGCAGCCATTTGCTTCAAGGAGGAGAGGCTCAGGTCACCACGAATTAGTCCAGAGTCCCATCATGTAAGTTATAGTTTAGGACCGAATTTCTGGAGGAGCAGAATGAGCTAATTCCAGTGTGTCCTTGGGCTGCTCCTAGGCTCCAGAGGTATGCAAGACTTCCCTCCCCGCTAAACTAAACGGGTATTGCAAAATGTATAGATCCCACAGAAATAAATAGTACCATTGATCACAGAGGAGTTTGCAAACGGCTCTGTTGAAGCAGATGGGAGTGCAACACCACCACCTGTACTGAAACCAGGTTGCATTGAAACCATGTGGAACAGTAAGCCATGATGTAGATGAGCTGATCCTTAGTCTAACACGCATGAAAACTGTCCATGTTATAATCATCTTCAACGTATTATGATGCAAGTCATCTGCTTCAACGACTCTTTCCCCAGTGTGTTGTTCCACAGTAGAGACAGGTTGAATAAATTCCACTAATTCTTACAAAGGCAAGATGACGTGTAGTATTACATCACACACCTAATGAATTCCTTATATGCTTCTAAAATAGCCTAAGGCTTACATTCTCTCATGACCCAGATATCATCTACATTAGAAGCAGCCAGTCCTGCCAGTTCCTCCTTGTCCAGTCACGTCAGCATCCAGCCACAGACACATGACTCGGTCTTCAGTAATTCACCTGAGCCCTCTGCAAACTGGTCTGAGATTTGTTTTGATAGCACTTGCCAGGCCTTAGTCTAAAGCTGGTAAAAGAAAAGTGATGAAAGCAAAGGTGTAGCATATCAACAGCATATAGCTTACAGTAATGATAAATAAAGAATACTTGTTTTGCTATAAATAGTAGTTTTGTTAATATCAGCCTCACAATGCAAAACACCTGAGTCAAAAAGACAAGGCGAGAGGTGTGAGTTAATTCAAATCAGAGTTTATGATTTAAACAAGCATTCCTAGGTCCCCTATATATGGGTGCCCTTGGAGCCCCTTTTATTTGCAAGGCCTTCTCAGCAATACAGACCTATCTGTGTCAGATCAAGTAAAGTTCCCGATTCTTCCAGCACCTGGGTGCTAGCAGGGAGTCTCCTGGTGGCAGGGTGATCTCTCCCTAGGCTGGGAATCACCCAGTCAAGTGAGCTCATTTCCTGCCCAGCTCACGTGAGCTTTCCTGGTTGTGAGCTGGAGGCGTTGGGTCCTTGCCCTGCTGTCCAGGGAGTGCTGTGAGTGGGAAGCTCTTCTTGCTTTTTCTCCTGGGAAAAGATACAATGTTTCATGAAGCTGATGACTGTTTGGGGAATCTCTCATTACTAAAGAAGAGATTAAAGTTTTAGCAGTTTACTACATACATCTCTAAAAAGCTAATTACACAGCTATATAAGAACTATCAATTATGGAGAAGGCTGATGAATCTACACAAACAAGGTAAGTGTGGCTTTTGAAAGAGTATCTGTAAAAGGCATGGAGGAGGGGAAGGAAAACCACTGAAACAGAGGTGAATGCAGAGAAGAAAATATACTAGCTGTTAGCTTTCGGACAAGCATTTGGTTAATGAGCATCAACAAAACATGAAGTACGTGCAACAGAACTTTTGTAGGTACAGAAACAGTCCCTTGAAGCTATCTCGTACCTGTAATATTCTTTGCTGCTTAAATATGTCCTTTGGCAAAAGAGGAGGAAACATACTAAATTAGAAGACTGGTCTGTTTTCCACCCCTGTGTAAGAAACTGAAATCCTGACTGATAATGAGCTAGCAAATACTTCCCCCCTCTATTTTCTTTGTTTCCCCCTTTGAAATGAATGTGCTTGCTTGCTTTACCTCCTTTTTGGAGCTGCTTTCTTCAGGGTTCTTTGGCTGGTGGTTTTTCACAACTTCTAGCTGCAGGCTGTCAAACTTAGATTTGAACCAACTGTGAGCTGCTTCTAGGCTAGTTGTGATCTAAGCAAGACAGTGTAATTAGAACTGCAGAGAGAACAGTTAATGCACGCTGTGTTCTGGTTTTTGAGCTCTGTGCCAGAAGGGGCAGAACAGCATACAACTCAAATCTTTCTCCTGTACGTAGGGGTAGGAGCTCTCCACGATGCTCTCTTCCATTGCTGTGACAAGGACATATCAGAGAGGTCCTCACTACAAAGTCGCCCCTCTCTTAGAGGGGTAATGAAGTCAACATGGGTCTCCAACACAGCATAAAATACAGAGGCATTGGGAAGAAGGGGGGGAAAAAAGGATGCTGAATACCACAAACTCCTGAGAGAGATGAGGGAAGACTAACTTAGCCTGAAAAATGCTGTAGGAATACTCTCTTGCTATTAAGGTCTCTTTCTAATTACAGAACAGTACTTGGACTGATAAGTGGCATGTAAGACCTCAGGCTGAGGCACCTCTATTACTTTTTTCTATTTTACTTTATGCTGGTTAATACCCTATAAAACATCTAAACCCCTAGATTTTCACCCCGAACTACTAGAGTAATCCATGCAAGCTACAATAATTTGGGTATTGTGGTACAGTAGTGCAAGGATGAGGTGATGCAAGGACAAATGACTTCTTTGGGGGGGGGGGGGGGGGAGGGTGCGGAAAATGTGGTTTTGCGTGATGTCACATATAGAGTGACACAAGAGCAGCTCAGGGGGGCAATTTACTTGGCTACAACACTTTTGTTTGGTTGGTTAATACAGATATCCCGAGCCCGACAAAAACAATCGGCTGTGGGGGACAAAAGCTCTTCTTACAAGCTGCACTAAATTGTATTTATTCATAGAAAAGATGAAAATTTTAATATTTTTTAAAAAAAGTATGATAAACACCACTTAGTTGAAAAGGCTAAGGATGTACTCTTCACCAGAGATCTATATCTGAGATTGAAAGGGTTACTTGGTGCATATACTAAAATACTCTCGTTACTTTCAATGAATTATTATTCTAATGCTAACTAGTCTCACCTGTTCTGACTCTATGCTGGCTTCCTTCAGTTTCTTTTCTGTCTCCTCTTTGTATTTCTTCAGATGTTTGACTGTTTTTTCCAGTTTCTACGTAGAAAAAGAAGTAACATTAATTTCTATACAATTTTTCACAGCACAAATAAAGTAATGCAATGTAACAGAAGGACGCTCCAGTCTTTATTGTAAATAGCTTAGAGTTCTATCATTTAAAAAAAGAAAAAATCCTGTCTCCCTCTAAAGTTCGATATATAGTGAATGTATGTTAAGATGTTACTCAGGCTTTCTGGAGCAGACACACTAAGATTTATAGGAATATCTTTTGGCTGAGTTCATAAAGTCTTTCTACCACCTCTTCTACAGCCCCGTAGATTGTGCACAAAAATGCTTCCATGGATGTCTCGCCACTTTTTCATGCTGTTATTGCTTTACCTGACGTTCATTTTCCAGCTGCTGCCTTTGCCTTCTCTCTGCTTCCAGCTGGCTCTCCAGCTGCCTGTTCTGCACTTGCACTTCATGTTGGTTTTTCAACAACACTTGCATCTCGCTCTGTACATTTTTCAACTCTAACACAAATTTCTGGATGTCCTGTGACTGAAGACAACACAAGAATGAAATTCCAACAACATTTTAGCAGATCAGTCTCTTCAGGAAACTGGTCAAGAAAGCTCACTTGTTCATAATTCTTCTTCTGATACTCCTCTTTTATTGCTTCCATTTTCCTCAGTTCAGATTCAGCCTCCTGGAAATTGTTGAGAGAAACAAAACTTCAGGAATTTTTCAGGCTCGCTGGCTGTTACTGAGAGCTATTTCTGCAGATGTCTGCACACTGTGTCCTTATTTCTTGCCTTATGGGACTGAAGTTAGGAGAATCTATGCCCCACTGGGAAAAGGGGAACAAGCAGGTGGCAGAGTTGCAAAGGAGTCTAGATTCTCATTTAGGATCAGGTACCACTTGAACCGTAAGATCTACAGCTATAAAGGATGGAAAGGGACTAATCGCTACACAAGCAATGTTTGGCCCAATCAATAATTAAATAGACTGTATCCACAAATGATAAACAGGACAAATGCAACTACAAAAATCTAATGGGGGGGATGGGACTTTATGGCATTGTATTTCATATGGGGGGGATGGACAACAGCAGAAGCCACACAATTACTGTAGCTGCTATCAATCTATTCAACTTCTGTTCAGAATTTGAGTCCAGAGTTAGTTTTATTTTCAAGTCTAGCTCCATTGCAAAGGATCAACAGCAGTTCTACTCAGTAGGAGGAAAAAGGAGTTCTCAGCTAGGACATCTGTCTTTATTGAAAAATGTGTGCATACCCTTACCCTTTCTGTGTTAGCTTGATAGGCCAGGCATTGTCTGACTTGAGCTCTTTGGCCTTTTAGCTTTTCCCTGTAACTGGACAAAGACTTTTCCAGCTCTATTACTTTCTGCTGCAGCTCCCTGTTAGCACGGGAAACTTCAGCCAATTTGGAGGAGGATTCTTCAAGAGATTTCTTTACCTAGGAAAAAGTGAGCTCACATTAACTGTAAGAATTAGTTCGTTTCAACAATTAATAAGCAGCACACCCAATTGATTTGCTGTATCCGAAGTATGCTACAGCAGCTGCTGTTTTCACTTTTCTTTAATACCCTTCCAACAAAGGGGGGGGGAAAAGTGAATACTGGCATCTGAGTAATACTAAGCTTATGCTGAGCTTTATGATCCAGCCCCCAAGAAATGAACCAGTATTTTATCCCTGGAGATTCCTATACAACCCCAGATTATCCTTTTGAAGTCACTGGAATGACTGATATCAATGTCTAGATCTTATGTACAATGAGGTATATAGTGTTGGGGGATATAGAGTGGTACTTGAAAAAGTTAAGAGAGCACAGATATCTCTATGTCTGGCCACCAAAATGTCTGGCCACCACATAACAAAGTTCTGTTTGTTGTATACAACTGATGGACAACTCCATGATGGATGGAAAAGGAGACAAATACTTGTCATGAGCTGCTCTTGTTCTGTTGGAAAACTGTAAAGCAGACCTCTTTCTCTGGAAATCATTCACTGAAATCTTTTAATTCTATCCCTTCTCACCTCAGCAGATTCTTGACAGGCAGCCTTCCTGGAAGCCTCTTGTTCAGTTTGAAACTGCTTCTTCAAAGACTCTAAGTGTTCAGCATACATCTTTTCCTCAGTCTTGGCTTTTTCCATTAACTGTTCCCTTTAAAGGGAAGAAACAAATTCAGTTATTCACATTTATATTTAATAGGCTTTATTTTTTAAACACAAGAAAAGGAAAGACAATTCCATTGTAAATACTTTTGTCTTGGATGTACTCTGTGCACCACTACTGTTTAAAGGTTGGAATGTGTTTTCTAATATTTCATATTCCATTTATGTAAATGGATGTTCAAAATAGCTATACAAGGTAAACAGACCTTTTGGAAAAAACACTTTAGGACAACTTACTTCAGAAAATTAAATGGCTAAGCCTGTTTAGACAAAGGATAATGAGGAGATTCAGACTGTACCTACACTTAGGTTTGAGGTTTTACTTACTAGTGTTCAGTTTTGGGTGGGGAATTTAAACGGCTATCCTGTGCTCTCCTTGCTATAGCTACTGCAGGCCACTTCAAAGTGGAAGTGATATCTGCTATCCTCATGGAAAAGCTGTTTGTAGAAATGCCATAATGACCCTGGGTAAGCAGTTCCCCAGTACAGCAGAGTAGGCTGAAGAGTCATTATGGGAACGAGTGAAAGAGCCCATTTCTATAGCTTTGCATGAATCTATCTTTATCATGCTGCTGGCTCAGCATACAGTCAATGCTGATACTGATAGATGAGTAAAGCCATAAAGCTCTGATGCTAGTGCAAAATAATGTTTCTCCTCAAGTATAGTATCATGGATCTGGTCTTACCTGCAGACCACCAGCTGTTGATGCTCAGTTTCTTTACTTTTCAGTTCATATTGAGTTTGGATCAGCTTGCTCTGCAGGGTATTATTGATCTGCAGAACTTCTTCCAAACGACGAACAAGTTTCTTGTTGTCTGTCCTAGCACTTTCTAGTGCCTTACAAAGTGGTTCCACCTGTGCAGTAACAACAAATCAGATTTATACTTGCCAAAATGAAAAAGCTTAGAAAGGAATATTTTTTTCCTTCCCAGTCAGTATCAACTTAGAGGAAGTAACAGTGTGTTCACCAGCTGTCCGATTACAAATGTCCTAAGCACAGGCATCTAAATGGGAACCTTTACAATGCCAATCCACTGACCGGCTTAGTCAGAAGGATTAGAACAACTTGTCATATAGCCATGACTTTCTTGGGGAAAAAAAAAAAATGTTCTTTGCCAATAGTGAGTGTGTTTGGGTTGTGAGGTAACCCTTTTGACACTAAGTATTATGAGGAGAGATGAAAGCAATTCCTTAGACTCTTTTTCCCTCCATTCTAATAAGAAAAAAATAAAGGCTATATAAACTTCTGAAATCTCTGTTCATATTATGTATCCAGCTGCAGACTGTAAAACCTGTGCCAAGGAATTTTTCTTTAGAGAGGAAATGCTTGCCTCCTTCAACACTTGGATAATGATTTTCCTGCTCCACAGCCAAAAGCTGATAGAATATCTTTGCCTAGATTCACATGAATGTGTTGCACCATATTGTATTCAGAAACAGAAAAGGTACTTGGCTCAACACCAAAAATGCAGTGGTGGCTGTTACGACGGAAAAATGCTGTCTCTACCTGGCTGCTGTGCTGTCTTCCCATGGCAACCAGTTTGGCTTGGCTATGTTCCAATTCTGTTTCTAACCTCTGTATTTTCTGTTGAGTCTGGCTCCTGAAAATGGAAATCAGATTAAAAAAAATCATGCATTAAGGCAATTTGTGCACACCTCCTCTGAAGTGGTGACCATCTCACAGTTTGGTTCTCTACCGTAACCATATTAAGTTTTGCCTGTCACTGAAGGTAAACTTAAATTGTTTTTTACCTACTTTCCACAAGATGCACAAGGCCTGCCAAGCTTGCAGAGTTAGCTACAAGCACTTGGTGTACTTGGTTCACTAGTACTAAGTATGTTTCAGTGTTGCAGGAAAGGATATAGGAAACTTTTCAAACAAATTTGTCCTATAGCTTATTAGCCAGAACCATGGGGAAGATGCCACTCTTCAACTGTACCTGTCTTCACCACACTGCTGACAGACCACAGAAACAGGATCAGTTTCACTTACTTGTCTTTCCAGAGGTTGCTGATTTCAGTGTCCTTGTGTCCCAGCTCAGTTTGTACTGCATCCAGAGCTGCTTTCGTCCTGTTATGAGAAGCTAACACATGCTCCAGCATGGCTGTCGCCTTACTGTTATCATCCTTTGCTGCGTCCAGCTGGTGCTGCAGGTTTGCCATCTGCAGTACAAGAAATCATTAGGAAAAGGAGCAGGGAGATCGGTCATCTCTTAGAGTTTTATTAAAGGATTCTTTTATAAGTAACCTGCATGCTGGCAGCAGGGCCAAGAGTATGCAATGGTTCTGAACATGGAAATAGCTTCCTCTAATGACATAACCTTTGTTCTACCCCGGTTTAGGCCCAAGCTGAGTGTGTGGTGGTGTTCTTGGGGTTTTTTTTGTGGGTGTTTTAACTGCTAGTTCCAATGCTTCTGAACTCTTGGCACCCAGGCTTCAAGAAGTGCCACAGATGCGTGAATCTGGGTTTTTAGTCAAAACCAGTTGCTGATTCTAATGTTGCTTAGCCTAAGTTTTCATCTGCACCTCTTTCAAACAAAAACCACTTAAAGGTTTTGGTCCCTTTTAATTTTCAGCCATTTCTTCATTATCATCAATTAGTCAACCGAAAGTAGCCATCATTCTAACTTGGGTTTCATGGTCATCACTCACCACAGTAAAGTCTCCTTCATTAATCCCAGTAGATCATCCAGTTTTCAATGATCTTGGAGTAAGAATGTCTATTATAACCTCCAGTTTTTATCCCATGTTCTTTATAGCATTTAAAAGAATCCTCTGGCTGACCCTACGAGAACCTCCACATTCAGACACAGAGTTTCTTAAATGTTCATCTTGTTCAAAATGAACTTGGTGTAAAGTAGAGCCGGGAGCACAAGCATGTAAATCAGATTTCATAGTTTCTTCTCTTGCGCCTGCAGCTGACCTAGCATTATGATCAGGAGACTTCTGTTGCCAGGACCTTGCTGGTTTTTTTTTTCTCTTTGGTGCCATTCCTACCACAAAATCGGTCAGCCCTTGGAGGCAGTGAAGATATGAGTACCAAAACCAGAAATTGTAAAAATACTCTCCAAAACATCTATTCACTGGAGCAGAAGTAGATGCTACATCTTAATCCTAAGTCTGCATTACTTCAGGAAGACATTTAAGCTCTCTTCTGTGATACTTGCCACAGCACATTATCCAAAGTCATCTTGGCAGCAGCAAGACACAGTGCTGACTGGAACTTCATTAGAAGTCTGTGATCTTAGCTGTTGTCACAGCTCTGCAGAGCCAGTCCCCTGGTTCTGACCACCCCTCTGGTCTGTTCCCACTGTGAGACCTTTCTACAGCTAGTTCTATATAGCCGCAAACCAATGGAACTGAGTGTATTAACCTTCCCAAAATCTGAAAGCATTCAGGTCATGGATTCCAATCATCAACATAATATCCAATTACCTTTGACTATCTGATGGACCATCCTCTATGATGAAGAATAATGTACAAGAGAAACTTCGATTCATTTTGCTTTCTGGAAACAGAAGGCAAAAATAGGACCTCCTGTTTTCCACGGAAGTATCCTAAAACATGGTCACATCTTCTGTCTAATTTCTAGATTGATGGAGATTGTGGATACGATTGACAGTTTGTCACTTTTGCCTCTTTAGTTTTCCAACTCAAAATGACTACAAGATTGCTTTGGTATCTGAGAAGCAAGGGGAGTCTGTAAAGAGCATTTACTGTTACAAGTTCATTCTTGCTTGTGAACAGAAGGGTCAATGCAGTTACTTCAACTTACAGCTTAGAATAACAAACTCATGACAGAGAGAGCCCACTTCACAGTCCTATACCTACAAGCTCGGTTTCACTGCCCAGGATAACACACCTCTTCTCTGTACTTCTGTCTGTTAAGACTGAAGCAGAACAACTACCTGCCTCCCGGCAATATAGCTAGACAAGTATTATCTGCAACTATTTGTTCTCTTACGGGGAAATAATAACAAAACCTGAGGACTGTCTCTATAATCCTGTAAACTGTGTGTTTTCTAGCCTGAATAGATGCAATCGACTTGCATGAAAAACAGCTCTGTTCAGCTGAGCTTCTGCAGTTCTCATGTTTGTTTTGATGAAATCAGGTTCTGTTTCCAGCTGCAGACTAGAATGCTACAGTTAACATTAAAGGTATGCTCTGTTCTTCAGGAAAAAGTGTGTTGAATCTGATTTCTAATGGCTACGTAAGCATTAGTTAGTCTGACCCTAATTCTCAGCGGTAAGAAGTTCTCAAAGTTCTGTTTCACCTGAGTGTATTTGGTCTCTATGCAATGCACTTGCAAAGCTCACTGTTATCTAAATGTGCATTTACAGCTCTTCCTGCAGCTTTTGCACTTCAGTCTTAAGAAAAGAGATGTGGCAAAATAGCTCAGATTTCTTTTAGTGCAGAAATGGAAAAGCATTATCTTATCTGGAACACAGAAGCAGAGTGATGTGACAATGTCTCTCTGCCCAGAGCAAGTTGGGTTTTTTTTTTTTTTTTTTCCCCTGAGTCCCATAGTAGGAGAAGCAGCAAGTGAATCGCTTCTAACTTATCCTTCCATAGAAATAATTCCAGATTAGAATTCACCTTGTTTTAATATAAGTACAATGTCTTGGTCACATCCTTCTGTCACTACCATCAGACCTAGGACTATTGCGTAAGTGTAGCTTTCTTGCTCTCTAATAATCACTACACATTCTGTGCTGTTTTTAAAAGAAACTCAGGAATCTTTGCACCACTGTCCCAAATTCTACGACACAGCTCACATTGAAGTAAAAGCTGTACTTTCAGCACCTCACCTACTGTCTAGCTAACTTATGCTTAAGAAAGCTTACATATGCTGTTTATTTTTGCATACCACCATGGTTTGCCTCCCTCCTTGTTAATTTGTATTTTTTATAAAGTTTTCCATGTTTCTAATCTTTCAACCAATTTTCTACCCATTATTTTTGTTTTAATGCCCCCTAGTGGTTCTTAAACATTCTACTATTTTCACACATCAAGCAACTTAATTATCACAAATCCTAAAGATCCTACATCAACAGCATCTTGTCACCCAAAGGCAGTATGACCAGGACTGAAGATGATTTTGATATAGAACTCTGTGTGCAGTGTCAAGCACATACATTAAAATAAATTAAGTACAGAAGATAAATAAGCATTTCCCTCCAAATTAAGTACTGAAGAGCTAAGGTTAAACAACCTTATCTTAGATGAACATAAAAACCAACTTTCCCTTTTGAGCTGACAAAGAGGATGCTGAGAGGTACCTGAAGTTTTCCTTTGTCATATGTCAGTTTATTCTTGCTGTCGGTCAGCTCTGCCAGCACCTGTTGCACCTGCTGCTGGGCATACTGAGTAAAAAAGAGCAGATGTCACCATACCGTAGGAAAAACAAGGCAAAAAGCAACAAAAAAGGTGCTCAGTGTCCTGTTTCTCCCTGAGTATTTTAACTTTTCTCTGTTGCTTCAGGTATCATTTTTCAATTAGGTGAAACACTAAAACAGATTTTTAAAAAATTGTAAAAATATCCAAATGGCATAAATTCCCCCAAGGCAGCTTAATCTCTAGGAAGAATTGCTCAAATTGGTACAACCTTCCAGATGGCCACAAGAAGGCCTGTCCTAGAAGCACAGGCAATAGAAATGGAGAGATGAAAGAAATCTTTGACAACAGGGAAGAGAGAAGCAAAAATAACTAGAAGAACAAGAAGGCATGGACAGAATTAAAATAACTTAGAGAGTAAAGAATATAAAACAATTAAAAATCAGGCAACTTTAAGGTTCTGAATTGCTCTATTGATTCATATTCTTTATACTGATGACTGCCAAAGGAGTTCTGTGTTAAACAGAAAAAAGATATATATATGTTACAGACTAACTACTGTAGAAATGTAACTTTGATTATCAAATAACAAACATTCAAAAGGTGTTTCAGTTAATTCTTCTTTAGCATCATGATGTTAGGACCTTATCAGGAGCTAAGCATTTCTTAAGATCTGCAAAGTATACAACTGGTCATTATATCCAACACTGTAAAAAAAAATAAAATGGTAAAAGCACCGGTAGCACAGTATTAATAAGCTTTTACTCAACTTTTCTGGAACCAGTCAAGTATCCTGATCCAGGTGACTGAGAGTAGAGAGAAATAATGGAATGGGAACAAGTTAAAAACAGGAGTGGGGTCCCAAATGCAAATTTGTCCACAAAGGGCATAAAACTGTTGTTAATGCCTTCCCAATGTATACAAGCTGAACATATATGTACAGATGTACAAGCTGTATACCTGTACTAGAAAATGGAATGGAGCCATAGGATTTTAATGACATGCCTAAATGTCCAATACCTGAAGCTCTATATAGTCCTCTTAGCTCATCCCACACACACATCTAAAAACATAGAATAACATTTGAGATATCTTATCCTTTTGTTTTCAGTTTTTTCCCCTTTTTGATCCCTTCATTTGATCAGGCACTCTCCATAAAATACAGATTACTTCAAAGAGCACCTTGATTCCTGCTACAGTTACTTATCAGTCAGGTCATCAGTTATCTACTTCATTAGCAGCTTACCTGCTCATGTACCAGTGCAGCCAAGCGATCCAATAGCCTCTTGTTCTCTTCCTCTAGTGTTTGCAAAGTGAATTTCATTGAAACCATTTCTAGCTATGAACAAGAAAATCCAACTCTAATTGTACCACTTCAAGATTTCCACAGTCACAATACATGAATATCATAAAACCTCAGCACTACATATGGATTAGGTATAGTCTCTCCGGTTTCAGAGAGCAATTCTGCAACAGTGAAAGAATCATGCTGACTTCAGTCACAACACTAAGGAATTTCTCATTTATACCACAAACACTACTTTTCCTTTTTCAGGCTATGCATATGCAAGGAAGCTACACAGGTAAAAAAGCTAGGAGAAGCTGAAAATTATTTATTATTTGCCACAGCAGCATAACAAACTTATTGCTACAAATAGGGCCTTGTGTAGGTAGCAGTAGGGTTGCTGCTCCAAATGACACATCCATATAGGTAAGAAAAATATGAAACAGGAAAGTGAACAATATGGCTATGGTAAATATCACATTATTTAGAAATAATTTAGTTGAGAGAGTAAGCAAAATGAAAGGAAAACTTAGGGAAAGACAACACTAAATTTAAAGAACAGCCATATATATTGCAAGATACCTCATTCTCGTTTTTTTCTACTTCCAATTTGTTCCTTTCCTGTATTGTTTCATTTGCTGTTGTCCTTATCTGTCAAAAGAAATGTGAATCATTGTCACCTGAAAATGTTCAGATTCATAGAAATACTACACATCTTCAGAACAGTTGATCTGAAGGTTGCAAGTCAACTATGAAGTTCAGAAATAATATCTGCAGAGCTGCCCTGTCTTCTCTCCCTTTTCATGCTTCAGAGAGGAGACATTACAAGTCAAAACATAAGCACAGTAGGAAAGGGGAGAGTGTGTCACACTTGCCACTGCAATAGGGAAAAATAATTGTTCTGAAAGCGAAACTGGTATGTAAATAAGAACTCTAGTGATGTGGGTCTGAAAGCAGCCTTCAAGAATATAGCTTTAAAACAGTAAGTTTTCTGTACCTTCTGTTGAAGATGTTCCTTTTCTGCCAGCAGAGATCCTTTCTCTTGCAAAGCTGTCTCAAGTTCACCTTGCAGTCTAGCAACAGTACGTTCCAAAAGCTGTCTCTGTGTGGCAGCTGCCTCCTCAGCAAGGTTTGCTTTCTGCCTGTATTTGCCATGCTCTGTACGCAAGGCCTCCCTAAAGAAAGGCAAAATAGCCAAGCTGGAGTTCTAGCACAACAGAGGGACAGAAGATGGCCTCCATATTAAATACCAAACTGGCCCTTCTGTGTTAATAAGTAACAAGTGCTAGAGAAGCAGGAATCAAGGTGGTCAGAATGCAACGGAGGAAGGGGAAACAGAGGCTGCAGACGAGAAAACTCCTCACAGCTCTCTTTGAAGCTGAGCCCTCTCACGCTGCACACTCTGCAGCTCTCCAAGAATGTTGGTATGGGCCGCATTCAGAAGCGAGTCTTGTTCTTGCAGCTTACGAGTCTTTTCTTGTTCTGCCTAAAGGGGAAAAATTACCCAGGCAGTAACACTAACATCAGAATGATGAGGGACGAGTAATTAATTTACAAAGCTGTTGATTTGTCATTGAGCTCCTGCATCATCCCTATAGTTCTGCATATTGCACTGTGCTGCTGCTTGAATAGGGTGTCAAAGCTGAGTTCACCTTACCTAGCTTTTATATATATGTATTTAATGTCAGATCCTTATTACCTCCACTCAGCTTCTGCATTTACAATGTCCATTAATTCCTACGTTCCTCTTTCTCAGTGGTTACAGGATGTTTCTATAAATAGTATTATCATATTTACACTCTTTCCCCATAACATGTGACTTTTTTTTCCTTCTGTATTGACAATAAATCTTTGCCAAAGAAGGACATTAACACTTTTTTATCACCACCTTCATAGAACTTCCATTGCTATATGTAAAGTATTTTACTCTATTCCCACAGATTATCAGTATTAGGAATTAGCCTGTTGTCTAATGTCTGAGCTGCAGATAACTTTCTTGGACTGTAATAGTAGGCTACATACCTTAAGCACGGTCTGATGATCTGAAATGAGTTTAGCATTCTCCATGGCAACACTTTGGAGTGTGGTGCTGAGCTCTGAGCATTGCTGGCTTAAGTGGTCATTAAGGACCTGGTTAGACAGGAGGATGAAAAACATGTTGTCAGGGTTTTGGTTTTGTTTTTTTTTTTTCCTGCATAGTAGGCTGTCAGAAACTTTTTAAAAATCTCTTGCAGACATGGAAAAATCTACTTTAGGTAGAAAGTGTCCAAAAAAATTTGTTCAGGCAGTCCCAGTTTATGGTAGACTTATTCCAAGGTGTTAAAAGTTTACCATAATGGGAAAAAAAAAGAACATAGTTTAAACTACCAATCAAGCATAATCACTTATTAGTTTTGAAGTCCAAAAAAAGTAATGTTTCTAAGGCAAAGAAGGCAAAAATTGAAAATGGACCCCTACTAATTTCATAGTTGAATTATTGTAGGTAACCAAAGAAAAATGGAACTTTCTGTGGAAGACATATCCAAATCCCATTACCAGTGAACACTGCCCAATAAACAAGTAGCTGTTGGGGGGGAGGGAAAAAAATAGAAAAATGTTTTCTAAAATATGTTCTAAAGTGAGGGAAAGTAGAACAAATAAAATTTTTTAGAATGTACCAAGGTCAACCTTTTGTCCCAAAAGGCAGAGGAGATTTTAGTCGAGCAGGTTCTCCATATTTGACTCATTAATAGAAATATATTCACATAGAATCTAAAGATGCAAAGGAATACAAATGTACTACTTCAAGGGTAGACAGAAGATGGAGCAGCAGTAGTTCTGCATGTCCTGGCCCCTGAAAAGACGACACTTTCAAAAAAAGCTGATTCAAAATAAGTATTGGGAAGAAAACTTTCCAGCCTTAAGGCTGGGAAATCTGGAACAGTTATCTAGGCTAGTGATTGAATTCCTTCACTGGAAGTTGTTCATTAGCCCACATTACCCGAGGGCACTAAACTTTGTCTCCTGACCTGCACTTGGGGCTTCCCAGTAAATGTATAATCATTTCTCGCTGTAATCACTTATTTTGTTATACTCTATTTCCATTTTAAAAACAAGAGTAGCTATTCTCATTACCTGTACTTTCTCTGCTGTTTCTTGCAGGGTGGTCATTTTAGACTGAAGTTGCAGGTTCTCTTTGCATTGTTTACTAAAGGACAGCTGTGCATTCTAAGGGGCAATAAAACAGAATATCCACTGAGGAAAAAAAAAAATTAAGTGGCATTTAGCCAGGCACTTCGCAAGCATCCAGTCTTTGTTTCATACTTGCCTATATCCTTTAAGCTATTGTCACATGGCTATGTGCTCTTGCAAGCACTGGACACGGCTCCTATAGTACAAGCCTCTTTCTGAAATACACTTTGAAATAATAACCAAAGTGCCACCTGCTCTAACTTAGCTTTGAAAGTTGAGGGTGACTTCATACCCTTCTGAGCTCAGACTTATTAGTCTTCACTATAATTAATCTCAATACTTCTGAACTTAAAAGATGTCCCTGCCAGAAGCAGTACAATTCACAACTGAAGGAATCCTTTGCCAGCACTGTGAGACTCCACATCTAAGCTGGACTTTTACCCTATCTTCACTGAAAGTTACTCTTTCAGGCAAGACTTCAGACAGCACACACAGTCCCTACATAGGCAGTAAGCATACCTCTTTGCCCATTTAGTACCCAGCTGACCAAGGTTCTGATTTTTCTGTAGTATTAATCACCAATCCATCTATTTTTCTCCTTTGTATGCAACACTTGTGCTACCGCAACTGTGTTTCATGGTCAGTTCTAGCTTTCCAAGGAACGCATTTGTATCACTGTTTTGATATTTCAGTAGTATATGAAAAGTAATCTTTCAAAAAATAAGTAGGGCAACCCCAAACTGGTAAAATAATAAAACAAGACATTCAATTAGTAGCCTTGGTTGCATTTGGCATTTGTCCACATAAAAATTCTGCCTCTGAAGTGTGATACACTTGAAAGGCCCCATATAAGCTGTTCTGATCTTTATTTAGCTCTTTTCCTCACCAATACTTGTTTACAACTTACTTTTGCTTCTTCACCAAGCTGGGAAATGATACAGTTCCTGGAGTCTAAAAATAGAAAAGAATGTCAGGACATGCTTTGTTATCTTTTTGGTAATTTTAAAAGATGACATTTTGATTTCATGTTTGAGTTTAGCTAAGTTATTGAACATGCGACAAACAGGTAAGACTTCTACAAATGTGTTGTTCTTTAACACCTGTCTTGGTAACTTCAATATTTCAGCAAAATTACTTTTAAAAATTGATTCCATAAATTAATTCTAATTTATTTAATTTTAAAATTAAGCATGCCATCATGCCAGTCTCCTACACATACCACTTCTGTGATTGCTTGAGCAAATCAAATAACGCTAAGTCTCTTATTCAGCTGTCTAGTGTGTAAGCAACTGATTTCTCCTGACTACAACCCACAGCCCATATGCAACTTCACAAGTTTTTGTGCGTTGACAAAGAACAATAGTTAGATCCCTCCTTAAACCATACAGATCTAAAAGCAGAAGCATTTTTGTCAGAATTTGAATCAACCTGCCTATAATAGCTAGCCTCTTATTCTGCTGTGCTGTATCATACTGGAAAAAAAGGAAGACAACAAGAGACAATTCGGCATGAGCAGGGTAGGAAGGGAAATCTAGCCAAAATATTATGACATCCAGGGTATCATCAAAGGATCACTCAAAAGTTCCTTCAGTTAACAAAGGGAAAAAGCCTTGATCAGCAGGATTATTTGACACAGAAGTAAAGAAAATTTGTATGTCTCATTTAAATTTGTCATTTGCATATGGATTTGTTCTGAAGGAAAGAATTCTTCTGCCATCATTCTCCCCCATTCAGCCAAGCCTGCCACAACATGACAATTTTCTGTCCTCTTGCCATGCCTTACGCAGAAACGCTGACTGCCTTTTGTGAGGCATGGGTTAATTATTGGATGTGTGATTTGCAGAATAACAAACAAAACATATGGGAAACAGGAACACTTCTGTAAAAGGAGTAGCTAGAAATCTAAAGTAGGTCCTGAGGGAAGGATCACAAGAACAATAATTATGCTAGGATTCAGGCATGGTTATTTGGGAATAAGGAAGAGACTTTAGGTTAGGAACATTTACCTTTAATTTTGACAATATGGAGCTTCCCCCAACCCTGGAGTGCATTAAATGCCACTTAGCTCCCTTACACACAGCTACTTTCACATCGATAGACTGGGAATCTAAATGAGATCAACTAGAGGCTTATCCAAGATGCTTGTCCTTATACTGATGTTTAACAGAGCACATTTTTTTTAATCGGCTGCAAAAAGACTCAATAGCAATGGGCATTCTGCTTGCGCATCAGTTCAGGAATCATGTGTTAATGGTTACTTGCTAGACGAAGTCTCCTCTGAAAAGAATTTATGCTGATGGAATCTTTTCATATTATTGTTGTGTATTCATTACCCTGATTACCACTGTAGTCAGTTTCCTCTAGGTAAGAAAGGGCTTTAGAAACATCACATGCAAACTAAAGGCCTTTAATATTTCATCACCTCTTAAGCTGCCCTCCATTCCTGTTGACTGGTAGACCTGCTGCAGGTCTGGAGGACCTCAGTGCTTGCTTCCTCTCACTGTGGAAGCAGTGAGAGAAGGGCTAAAAAGATATGACAAGAACCCACTGTTATACCCAGCTCAGCTTTCAGTTGTGTACACTGTTGCTCCAGTTGGGCAGTTCTTTCCTCCTCCTCTTGCAGCCTCACTCGGGCTAGCTGGACATCTTTACGCAACTCTTGGCAGTCCTGCTGTAATATTCGTACCTGCAATGATATCAGATTATTCTTTAAGATGCAGAATTCCGTCAGGCAAACCTAAGTAAATTTCAGAGCCTGAAAAGTTGATCTAACTGGAAAAGATATAGCCTGATCAGCCTCTCCTCTCCTTCTGCTTGTCCCAATCTTATGCAGAAGACTTTTATGGCAAGCAACTCAATTTCTATATGTAACGCAGCATATGTGTGCTTAAAATCATCTTTACATGACAGGTAGAATCTAAGAAGTTTGCGCAATTAAAGATTACAGAAAAGATTAAGCTATGGAAGACGAAGGTGAATGCAATACTCAAGGCACTTAACAAGTCTGTCTCATGCCGTTTTGTGAGGAATTTTTTTTGTTTTAACACTAATTAATAAATATACCACAGGGTCAACTATACCCATCAGAAAGTGACAGATTAATTAAACTAAGTCTTTGCTTCTCACATGATGTATAATTCATATAGTTCAATAAAGTATCCCTCATTTTTCCACTTCTGCTGTAGAAGAACACAAAGATGATAAAAAGCATGTAGGAAAAAATCTAGTAATTTCTAACAGAACTTTGTATGTTTCAGGAACAGAGAGACCTTGATGATCATCAAAAAATTGGAAAAAACCCTCTTAGTTATTCAAGTTTTGATACTTTGCTATTCACTTTCTTTTATCCTTACTAAACTGTTGATATGAATTCAGAAGGGTTAGAGTGACTGCATGTGGCTTGTGTGTGTGCACGCATGCAGAGAGGGGGATTGGTTTTGTTTATTTGAATTACGTGCAAGCCAGTTAATTTCTACCATGAACTATGGCCCCTCCCCATACTCCAAAATAGCTAGATAATACAAATACAGCTGAGAACAAAAATCTAGCTTTGTCATCATGGCAATTAATGGAGAAAACATTCTTACTCCCAGCAGGTTTAAGATCTCAACAGAATACTTTTCAGAAATTCCGTTTTCTTCTATTTCTTTCTGTTTATCAGTACCTCAATTATAAAGAGGCTTGTTTGGCCTGGTGAAGAAGAGGTGCAGGCAGGATCCAGTTGTGACCCACAAATCTGAGAGGTAGTCACAAAGATTATGAAGTCAAACTCTTTTCAGTTGCATTGAATGATTTAAGAAGGGGTAGTGGTCCCAAATTTAAGCTTGAAACGTTCAGATCGGATGCTAGAAAAAAATCTTAACTGGAACATTACTGCAGCAATATAAAAAGAACATACCTAAAGCAGCCATGGAATCACAGTCCTTGAACTCTGTTAGACAAATCCACCACTGCCCCAATCCAGTGTTTGTGATACTCCTACTCTGAGCAGGAAGTTTGACTACATGATCTCTTCTGATCCCCATTGGTACAAAATGTAGTAGTTATAAAGCGTTTTAACTGGTTTCTAGGAACAATATTCAAGTTCTTGCTCTTCCTCCCAGATGAGAAAATGAAAACAAATACAAAAGAAGACTGAAAGTTTCTCAAACCTGCTTCTGTTCTGCTTCTACTGTTGTTTCCATGTCCTGTACGTGACACATCACAGTTGCTTGGGATTCCTCCAAAGACTCCCGCAGGTTGATCTCCTGGGATAGCTGTTCTGTTAGCTAGAAAAAATAAACACTTTCTGACCCAGGTCTAATTAAGTAGGTTGAACAAATACTTCGAGATCATATATGAAAGATGTTCTGTCTGAGTATTTAGTTATGAGGATGGCTGACAGGTTCCTTTGGGTTATGCACATTTCAAAATTGCACCCAGAATATTATTTAAGGATCATCTTCTTCAAATCTTTAAATAATACTTGGCAAATTCAGCCTCCTGCTAAGCTCCTTGCTCTTGTACTTACCTCCTGAAGTCTACAGTTAATTTTCTGTTTTGTGTTCCTCAGCTCCTCAGCTGCAGTCATTACACCCATCTAAAGAAGACGAAAGGAACAGATATTTTTATACTTTCGTGTTCATAACTATTGCAAAAGCAATAGGTATTATAAAATGCAACTGCCATGCAAACACCTAGAACTTGAGTTCTATCTCCAGTCTGATGTTCTCTGTTCTGAAGCACTGAATATAAGAGTGCAAGCACTGAGAAGCAATGTATTCTTTAATACAATTAATGAGATTGAGTGACATATTCCATTGAAGTTCTCTTCAGGGGAGATAGTAATAGAAGTGTAAGATTGAAATACCAGAGAAATGTAAGTTCCTGGAAAAACAGAAAAGCTGTTGAGAACTCTACACATGAAAGCTCGGATGAACTTAAGTCATGAAGATGAAAGAATTACAAATCTCAAATATTTTTATTCTTGATTTGCTGTGTAATTTTTTTTAATTGATGGAAGCACAGATTCTCATTATCAAAAGTGTTTGCTTTTACTGCCAACAATATACCATAAACTCCTTCTTTCCAGTTCAGTGTGCTTTCTGTTCAACTATGTCAGAGATGAACGTACTGAAAAACAAGTCTGTTAATACCTGAAACTATAATAAGATCATAATCTTTTGCACCTTGGATGCAGTTGTAATCTCCAGAGCAGTACTCAGTCTCTGAACTTCTTCTTTTGCCTTTTCTTCAGCCTCTTTCATGTCACTTAGGTGTTGGCGCAACTTCATTGCTTCTTGCTGTACAACCTTCATTTCTTGCAAATGCTCCTCGTGGATTGCATTCAGGCGCTGCTCCAATTGGGCTGCCACAAGGAAAAGGCAAAAAACTTTCATTGACAGAAAAAGCATATGAAAGGACAACAAAGAACAAAGTGGTAAAAAAACCTTTTTTACTACCTGCGTGCTTCGGATTCAGTTCCTTTTCTGTCTGCAGCCGGAAGATGTTTAATTTCAGTGTCTGTACAACACTCTCTAACCGACACATTCGATTCACCAGTGTTTCACAGTTTTTCCACAGTGTATTCTCTCCCACAAATGCTACCCTGGCCTGCACAGGGCTAATGGCTGGGTGACTAGCAGGTGTTTCTGAGTGGAAATGATCAAGGCTGAAAAGGAGAAAAGACAGACCTACTCTGTGTATGCACACCTACCTGACATTGCACATATGCATTACAGATGTGATTAGATTAGATTAGAAACCACCTTTCACAGAGCTGGAAGGTTTCCTGTAACCCCAGGTTACTGTGGCCCATTCTCACCGACCCTGACAGTACCGGTTCCCCCACGGAGAGAAGAGCAAAGCATGGCAAATGGGGGCAAAGAGGAACAAGACGAAGAAATTAAAGAAAAGTGTGAGCTCTCTAAGAAGGAAAAACCTTACCCCTGCTTTCTCCCTACCTCTGCCCATCGACGCTGAGCGCCTCCAGGTCTCGCACGAGCGCGCTGGTTTGCTCTTCCACCACCCTCATCCTCAGGTGGAGTACCATGAAGGCCTCGGGCGCGGTCGCCCTGACACTCGTGGGCATGACGGTTGGCCTGGCCATTGTCGCTCCGGTGCCTCCCGCTCCCGCCCTGCGGGGACCCGCACCAGCCATGGCTGAGGCACCCCTCACACGGCGGCCACCTCGCCCGCCGGCCGTCCCCGCCCGCAACCCGGCCCGCCGCGCCCCCTCACCCCCTCCACACCCCCGGCCGCCACCCACCGTGGCCGGGCCAGCCCACCGCCATGGCGCTCCGTCCCCTTCAAACCCACCCGCTCCCGGCGCGGCCGAGCCCGCATGCGCGGCGGCGGCCGCCGTCCAGAACCTGGGACAAGGCACGGCGGGGGCGCATGCGCGGCAGGCCGGGCGCGGGGCACGCTGGGAGCTGTAGTCCCCCCCTTTCCGCGGGACCGGGGTTCAGCGAAGTGCGTGACGTGGCGCTGCCCGCGGCGGGCGGGCGCCCCCGGCGTCCGGCCTCACCCTCCGGTGTCAGGGTGCGCCTGAGCCGCTGCTGGTGAGCGGGGTCCTGGGACTGGCACAGGAGATTCTGCTGCAGGCCCTCCCCTGCCCCGCCGCTCTCCTGCCCTCGCCCCTTCACGCCGCGGCAGAGGCGGCAGCGGTGGCGGGTCGCGGCCCCCGGCCGGGCCCTGAGGAGAGCGGGTGGGCGGAGCGCGGAGCCCCGCCGGCCCCGGCCTCGGGCGGGTGGCGCGCGGCCGGGCGCGCTCCGGGCACAGCAGGGCGGCTGTAACGTCAGTGCCTGTGAAGCATTTCGGTGGGGCTACGTGAATTACGTCAGGCTTTCTTCTCATGCTTAGATAGCTGTCACAGCGAAGCGTGTTTTACAACAGAACGCTGAAGCGTTTTAGTGTTTGAAGGGGTTTAAAATCAACTTGCAGCGTATGTGGGCTCAAACCTCCATAGGGAGGATGCTCTGCAGGAGCACGCTAACCTGTAGGCTAATAGTTATTTTTATACGTGATCAATTTACTGCATACCAAATGACATGTTCCCTTTGGGCCCTAAGCAAGCATATTATTTCATACTTAACGGGCATGCAGTCATTTAATACAGATTAGCAATCTTACTGAGTTATGTTGTCTCCACTGTGCATCAGGGGTGTCAGTCTTTTAAAACTGTACCACTTTGGTCTACTGAGTTTCATTTTTATGCAGAGAGGGAACCTGACTTTGTAGCCTCCTAGTTAGAACATACAGCTATAAGACTGGAAATGTGGTGTCTGAAGCAGGCATCAAATAACAATGCTGCAACCATTAAGCATTAGATATTCTGGGGACTCAAGCAAAGCTTTTTAAGATATCCATACTAGAGATGTAGAATCTCCTTTTCACTTTTGGTAGCTCATCTGGCTTCTGAGGGGCATCTGTGTACAGCTTAACTCTTCCGATGCATTGAACAGGGAACATGAGCACCTAATTTCCAGATAAGGATTTCACACAAGATCAGGCATCACTCAGCGTGCAGCGTGGCAACATCTAAATACCTTTTGACAACCTATCACTTGGGCTCAGCTTTGCCTGAAGCTTCTAATATGTTGAGGTAATACTGTTGAGGTAATAGGTGTTTGAGGTGAACTAGTTTGTGGGTCATGTTGAGATTCTATTATTAAATATATATCTGGAAGTGAAAAGTAGATTTTTTTAAAAATTGAAACCTATCTGTAGATGGCAGCAGAGAGGAACTGTATTTATTGGAACATCTAAACATGGTAACTATGCATTTTATAATTTGTGCAACTGCAGCTGGTGGCTATCCATTAATGCTGAAAATTTTGCATTCTGTTGATGAATATAATTGTTTTGATTTAAGGATCTTTTGGCATGACTTTTATTTTGGAGGAAGAATTGCAGCTTTTCTGAGCAAAGAGAGTGACACTGCAGACAGGCCAACACTGCATTTGATCAGTAATGTGTATGTAATAAAAAGATACTCAGCTGATGTAAGGATGTCATTGCTCCACTTGAGAATTTGCTCCAGGAAGCCTTTGCCTGGGGGATGTTGCCAGGAGGCTTGTGAAGAAACGTGGGATGTGAGGGAATATAAAGATCACTAGGGAAAAAGGAGATTAAAAATGATAAATTAAGTAACTCTTGCTTCTCACCTAAGGAAGAGATGCATAAATAACATTGAATATTAAAAGTAACATTGTTTTTATTGTATAGTTTCTCAGTAACTACTGGTATTGTACTTAGGCTGTTCTTTAATCAGAGGATATTGATACAATGGCAATGTAGGGATGCCTAGTTTATGCAGTAGAATAGTATGTATAGGAAGTGAGAACATAAAAGAGCAACTGATATGTAGGTCAAATGGAAACTATATTTCAGAGATCCTTTCATGAGCTGAGGTAGGGTAACAATATTTGACAGAAAGATAGTTAATTCTGAAGGCACTGCATAAATTTTAAAACAAAGAGATCAAACGCTATTCTTAGTTTAGTTTGCATTAAAAGAACTGATTGATCTGAGCTTTTTATTGATGTTCTTTATTTTACTTTCAGAACTTGGTGTGTAGTTCAATAAGAGTAACTTCATATAAAAAATGTAGGTGTAAAACATATACATCAAACTGTCTGTAGCATGTTTTCCATGGGAAACTTTTAAGAAGATGACTGTGATCAAAGAACTGAGTGTTGAAAGCTGAAGTTAAGCAATTTGATGTCCTTTTCTGCTCCAAATATCCTGCCCAACAGTTTCACAGGAGTCTTCAAAAGATATTTGCTTTTATTTTTAATATCATTTATATGGCAATAGGAGATGGGGCAGGCAAGTGCATTATGATGACAGACCACCTACTTTCTTCTTCAAATCACTATCATTTCCTCCACAGTTTGCCACCTACATATATGGCTGGTGGAATCATCATTGCTGCACAAAGTTTCAAGCTAAAATGAGATAGAAGAATGTTTTGGTTTGTGAACAGAAGTGTACTTTTTTTTCTTACCAAAACACCTGTGCTTTGTGTGATGTGTACAGTAGCTCACATATATCAGTAAAACTTTCATGGAAATTGTATATTTAAAAAAACTCAGATAATTCATGTAATGTTTTTATTATTTCAGCAGTTTTATGGATCCACTTTATTTTTGTATATTGTATTCAGTCAGCTTTTCAGTCTGATTTCAAATTTTTCAAGGAATGGGGCTTTCCCTGGGAAGTTTTCCCATGTTCCAATAGAGCTCACTGTTTAAAGGTGCTGTTATGTTTTCCTTTCTTGTAATGACATTTCTTTTAGTTATAGCCTTTTTTACTGTTCTGATAATTTCTTTTCATTTCTACTTAGATTTGCCATGTATTTGTAGATAATTTTGTGCTACAACTGTCATTAGTTAAAAAAAAAGTTTTATTTCAGCATATGTAAAATACTTTCCGTCTTCATAGTTTTGTCAATTTTTCTTGAATTCCTTCTACTGTTTTGTGGTAGAACTGAAGTCTTTGTTCAAGGCATAGTCTGAGCTGCCAGCACTTCTGCAGTGCTTGTCTTTAGAATTCTTTTCATCTCACTCAATTACTTGCTTATGCAGAACACTTTGGTATGAAGGTAAATCAGAGAGCATACACTAGTACGAAGATCTCTATCTTGGATTCCTTGGATGGTATGAGAGAATGCTGCAGCAGTAGGTGGAACCTGGAAGTTTGAATTGAGAGGTGGAATGAATCAAATCTGCTGAATTGGAGCAGTTCGTCCATCCAGGTTAGCATTCTGCAAAGGAAGGTACTTTGTAGGAGTGAGAGCCTCAACTCTATTCTATCACTGCTGTAAGTCCGCTTTCCTCGAGTGTTGCCCTGATTAGTTTGTCCCCTTTTTCTAAATTGCCCTTTTTTATTGCATCAGATACAAGCTGTAGAAATTGTTAGCTGAAAGTTTCCTCTTCAGAACCCTTCATGATTTTTCTTCATCCTGTTTGGTATGTTTTATCATTAATTAGATATTAACTCCTGAGTTTGCTTGGCCCATGCTGCCAGACTCCAAAATGCTTTAATTTAATTCTCATACAAGCACATATGTGGCTTTTTTTTGTTTTCTGTTTTTTTTTTTATTCTCTTGCACACTTAGAAGGGTATCAGCATAAATATGCTGAAAGCACTGTTCTTTCTTTGATCCATCCTTAAAACTCTCCTATGCTGATATGTGCAAAATTTGCTGAGAATTGAAGTTATCACTATATTTCTACCACTGTGGTGGTTTACTCGCAATAACTCTGTACTTTGTGCTGCCCAGTCTGTTTGCATCCATCTGTTCTTTGTAGCAACCTGTCAGATTTTTAGGAAAGCTGGAGACCAGCTTTTGAGTAGAGTGTCATGAAAAGATCATCCCTGGCTTAGTGTTATTAGCTGCTATAGAGTCTTACAGTAAGCATATTATTAGATATATTACAAAATAATATAGCATTATAAGTATTCTATATAACATATTTTTTCTTCCTTATGCCGCCGGTATTGATAATCCTTATTTTGTGTACCAGATAAAGAACAACGTTCTATTTTTATCCCTCTATGCTCCCCTGCCTCCGATCTTCCATCCTTTTCCCCTCCTCCCCTTTTTTATAGTGAGCTAACACAATATTTCTTCAGTTTGACAGCTTTGTCTCAGACAAGGAGGGATAGTAGTCAACAATTCAGGTGAACCATAGCAGAATCCTTAGATATCCAACTCAAGCGTTAAATCAGTACTGCTGACAGAAATTAATCTTTTTTTTTGTGAGTATGGTATAAGAATGTTTATGCAAACCAGTGAATATAAAGTTAATATTTCAGTGAAGATGCTATTGTATTAAAATATTAATCAGCAGAAGACCATTTTTGTTTTTCAGTTTCCTACTTATCATTTTTATAGCAGTGTAAAATTAATATACAATGCTAATAATACTTTGATTTATTTCATACAGTGTAGACCAGAGCAAAAGGGAGTATGGATTAAGCCTTCAGGTGCCTAAACACAGAAGTCTAGTGCCAGTTTAGATATTGCAGGCCACTGGAGATATTCTCACAGGGCTAATAGATGTCACGCAAAATGTAACGGGGCCCCAGCCAAAAGAAGCCAGCTGGGATACTTGAGGTTGTCTAAAATGGCACTAGACACCTCTCTGTAAGCAACCAAATTCCATTTGCGATGTCTAAGAGATAATTTGCGTGTATCGTTAAAATAAACGTTAGGTGACTACCAGTGTTTCATTCCTCTTCCTTTAATCATTTTCTTGTTATTAAGATCAGTTTTATGAAAACAGAATTTAGATTGGTATGATTAATTGAAATTTCTTCTGTTTGTTTTCCTGTCTGAGGTAGTCTGTAATACCATTAGTGTCTTTAGAATGACTGATAATGATGTCACACTGAGAATTATGAGTTCAAGGACACAGACACTAGGACCAAATAAACTAAACACATCACATTTTGTATGAAGACTAATGTCTTTCATAAGAAACATGCAAGGAGATGATTCTGTCTGTATATGTGTATATACATATATGCAGAAAATATAGTAATCTAAGCTGTTATTTAACTAAGTCTTCCCACTTTTTGATAGGACACACTGAGTTACTAGGTACTTTTCTTTTCCATCCTATTGCTTTCTCCTAGAATATTGTTCTTTTCTGCACTGTTGAGCCCAGACTAAAAGCTTTAAACAAAAAAAGTCTTGAACTTTGGATGTGTATAAATGCAGATATGATTGATTCTCACATGTAGTTTATCTTTACAGTAAACACCAGTACCTGTAGTTCAGAACACTGTCAGAAACATTTGAAATATAAATACAAGTTCAGTAGCTGTATTCTGTCTTTACTTTGTAGGCACATGAGAAGTCTCTAGTTAAAATGTTGCAAAAATAAGACTCATGTTTCTCCTGCTTTGATTTTCCTTTCAATGTCTTACAATTTTAGTAATTAAAAAATGAACATGCTATATAAATCGTGTACAATGTTCTGGCTATGAAGATTCATATTCTCTAAAAAAGAGAGGATGCAAAACTATTTGTCAGTCTTTTCTGCACAACTTTGTGGGCAGAATAAATAACATTCTTCTCAAACTTCATCTTAATGAATATTCCAATAGATAATATTTCTAGTGTGTAAATGCATATATGAGCAGTGTGGAACACTTGTAAAACAATTGGCATTTTATCTGTATTCTATTAATTCGCTTGAAGAAAGGCCCAATAAGATAGCAGTTTAAGTGGTATATTGATTCTGAATCAGAACTCTCACTTTTGGAAATCAGGAAACAGGCTATAGAGCACTAGACCAAGGGACAATCAATAGCTGGAAAATGTGTCAATTTGCTGTCCAACTCCTCTCCAAGAAGTCTGCAAAATATGAGACGGCATCTGCTCCTTTAGGAGTATGTAGAAGTCCTATTGCTTTAAATAAAGAATGTTTTTATGGCACTCAGGTTTACTTCAGCAAGTAGTTATTAGTCAAAGTGCAATGATTTATCATTTTTAACTTCTGTGTACAGTACTAAGAAATTAGAAGGACAAGAAATAATGACAACACTTTGATATCATTCCTGTTTCAGTCTGAGATATGGGAGCAGAATCGGCTTCTATCTTAATTAGTTCATATCAGCTTATCAGACCAGCTCCATATCTTCAGGGGGCTAGCATTAAAAACCTAATGTGGCACTAGACATTCTTTCCTTTTTACCTTTCAGAGACAAATACCCACTTTTCAGGCACTGAACTGAAAGAATACAGAATTCAAGTGTAATCAAAGTGTCATTGTACATGACAAGTTAATGCATAAATTTAAACAGATTTAAAGATATATGACAAGTCTAAATGACATCTAAAACAGTCAAACATGATAGTCCTGCAATGACAGAAATGTTTGCCATTATTACAATTTTCACTCTTTGCACCTCTTCCCCTGAAATCAAATTAAATCATACCAGAACATTTGGTACACTTAGATTATAGAACAGTGACCTACACTCCTGCTGAGAAGCAATATTTCATGTAAGCAGAGTACAATGAATTCTGCTAGGTGTTTGAATCCATTTTAAACAGATTGTCAGTAGTACTCCTACAAACAGTAACATTCCTTATTTACATCTGTGTAATTCAACAAAGTCTGAAACAATTGCATAAATTTTGTGAAAATGAAAGAAAAATTCTAATCTTTGTAGAGTTCTGTCTTTTCTCATGCTTTAGGAGCTGGCAGTGGAAATGTTGATTTTTAATCTAAGGAAAACATTGTAAGACTGCAAAAAGATTTAGAATAGCTTTTATTGTTTTCCATATTATGACTTTCTGTAAGTTCTGGCTACCTGGCTGAAAATCTACAATCCCAATATGTAATATCACAAGTTTCAGTTGTTGAATCAACAGCAATGCTCTTAGTAATATTTTTTTTCCTATTTTTAAATTCAAAAATTGAAAGCTGGAAATCCTATTTAAGTACTTTTTATAAAATAGAATTAAATTCTGAGTAAGAGTTTGCCTCTTGCCTTAATGCCAGTGACACATAAGCTTTATGTATCTGCTGGCCTATTTTTGAAGTACAAGAGTCTCTAAGGGTAAGACACTGACATGATAGAAGAGGTAAATATTGTGTTTTCAATTTGTTACTGGAAGGATAACTTCTCCTTCAGAACAAGTAAACAACAAAGCAGGAGAACCCCACCAGATAGTAAGATAACTAGCCCCTGATTTAAACCAGAGATGCATAGAAAACAAAGACATCACAGAGGATACATTACATTTTAATTAACACTTTATATTTGAGTTCAGGAATTGTTTATGCAGTCCTTACGAGGAACATTTTCTTTTCGAATATAATCAAAAGTCAGCATATATTTTTGGGAGGGACTTTGCCTTATTATAAAGTAAACGTGCATTGTGCATTCTTTGAAGTGCTGTGCTATTTTTGGGTGAATAACCAGAGACTGCTGCAGAGCTTTGGTGAGCGTGGCCCAAATCCTGGGAGTTGCAGACTGACACGTGCTGTAAACCAGATGCATGCACAAAAGGAGAATACAGCTTGGCTTTTTCACTTCAAATTCTTGTGTCCATTTTGTAGAGAATTCATTCATCAGTGGGAGGGAAAGTGTCGTGTATCTGCTTGAAATTTATGGTGGTCCTGTGGGGACTGGGGGATTTGAGCCTGGATTTATGCCAGCAGCAGGGAAAAAGGAGAGGAGCATAACCTACACTGTTAGCATCCCTTTTACACTGGGATCCTTGTGGGTCTAATGGAGTACGCTGGAGTGCAGTGCAAAATACCAGTTTCACACCAGAGAATCTGGTCTGTTATCTCTTAAAACAACTTGCATCAGTAACAGATGTTAATGCAGCTAACATGTTTAGTTATCTTGAGGAGCAGAGTTTAATTTATATTCAAAACTTAGACATTCAGCAAAATGTATCACCCTGCTTATTGTTTTGAACGTCCTGAAGTTAATTAATCTATCTAAGCAATATTCTAATATTAATTGTTTTATTTTTACTACTGGCTGCTATTTTTGTTGATGTACCTACGAAAAGGTGATGGTCTGATTAAAAGGCTTAACTGCATTTACAAACAAGGGTTTTCTGTACTTCCAGTGGGGCAGTATTTAATTATGTTAAAATGCAATTGCCCTAAATACTGCTTTATAAAATACTATTTCTCCCTTCAGACCTTGTTTCCTTAAATGCTGACAGATTTTATGTTCTTAACTTTCTACGTCAAACTGCAGACAACATCCTGGTTCCTGCTCAAAAAAAGCAGTGATGAATAAATACTATTTATTTAAATAGAACATTAAAATTCTTCTGCTAACGTTGACCTTTGACAACCTGCTCACACCATACAGAATTTGATGTTTTTCTCCTGTTTTTTTTTAAAAAAAACACAGATAAATAGTCTAGCACTGGAGACTTTGTAAGTGACTTTTCCTGCCACTTACAAAGATCCGTATGATTATGGAAAGAATGCACAATTGCATTCAACAAGGTAGTGTCAGACCATTTAAAAAAATACCACAGAGTTGGAATATCTTTCAGTAACTGATAGGCTGCAGGATGCAACGAGCACAGATTCTTACCTGTGTGGTCAAAATTACTGAATCACAGAAAATACAGGCTGAATAAAATGTTGGCTTTTACTGAAGTCTGTAGCACTTACTAGTTGGGTTTACTAGGACAGATTTTTTGTCCATTATATTTTGTAATCAGAATTCATAACTATGGACACCGAAAGTGTATAGTATGCTGTAATCTCACTGTGCATTTTCAAGGTAATCACTATTTTTTGTAGAATTTGTGGCCAAAGACAGTATTCTGATCATTTGCTCTGATGTCCTATATAAAATATCTCAGAAATGGTTCAGTCATAATTCATTCTGCCTTAGGGCAGAAGGATGGACTAGACCTATATGAGTAAATCCACGGTCCACAGATCCTGGTGGTATCCTAAACAAGAGATGATGGCCTCATCACGTGTAAAGAATAGCACTTACAAAAAGCAAAATAAAACCTCACACAAATAGATTTTTGTCTGAGTTAGCAGCTACGTGTCATTGATTTTTGACAGGCAAAGTCAGGAATTAGGCCAAGTTATTACAATTTTTCTGATGAATATTTTAAATTAAGATGGTACATACAGTACATTTTAATTTAGTACAACTTATTTTGCCTAAATGCTAAATATTTATCACGTGCCTTCCCACCAAAAAAAAAAGACAACCTTTTCCATAGATTTTTTTCCCCAAAGTGCTGTCTGGTCCTTGGATTTTAAAAAAGTTTGGAAGCAGTGTACTAGATGACCTCTCTCTATTCCTTCCCATCCTTTCCAGTAGATTTGAAAAAAAATAGGAAAGCTCTGAACATACACAGTGCACACAGACTGTAGAAAGACTGTAGCTTTGTGCCGTAGAACAGAAAACTAGAACTTGGTGGCCAGGTGCTCATACAATGTCAGATATTTTATATTAATGTATGCTAGTTGAGAATCTGATATCAGAATCCTTGGGTTCCAGCTAAGGTGCTGTTTTGTGAATAACTCCAGCTAAATCACTTAATATCTCCATTTGTCCCTTGATGTACACCTAGCTAAGAATGTGTCTAGCAGTCTCCTACAGTGTCTTATCAGTGTAGAAAGTCTATGTTTTGCCAAAGTAATTGAAACTTCTTTATTGAACTATACTGTATGTGTAAAATAATAATGATAAAAACACTTAATGCCAGACCAGCAGTCAAGTTTTTCCTGAGCCCCTCTGTTAAGGCAATAAAGTTTGCATTAATCTGTCAAATCAAGAAAGAGCATCTTCCCTGATCAAAGAGTTTAATGGAGCACCTTGGGAAAGGTCATGGAAGTAGAATAGCCATGATTTGCAATGCACGAGTATTATTCTATAAACAAAGTGAACACCTAAATGCTGTAAATATACTTTTTTGTATAGTGCTGCTAGTAAATTTACAGTTGAAGTTGGTTTTAAGTAGTATTCTTCATTCCCACATTACACTTGCTATGTTAGAAGTTATTTACTATTCCATGAGGTTTCAGTAAACTGGTGACATGGAAAAACAGGACTACAGAGATGTTTTATAATTTTATTATAGTAGAAGAATATTCCAACATTTATGAAAATATGAATTGCAATGATGAGGTGATGCTTATGAAAAGGAAAAACAAATAAACAAAAACCTTGAAACGAAACTGATTGAACCCTTCAATTACATTTTTTCCCCAGTATACAAAATCAACAGGGAAAGTTTAATCCCTTTGTAGCAATAGTGACAGTGAAATCTGTTGCTACATTGAAAAGGCGATTGCAAAGGAATTAAGCCTTGTGGATTAAAATATTGCAAATTATGTTTTCAGGTTTTTTCAGTGAACTGAATAGATTCACTTAAGTACTTTTATAATAAACAAGCAAAGAAAAAACCCTACCATCTGTCTAGAAAAGCAGTATTTAACCATGGAGTCTTACATGGAATTTAAAATTAACCTTTTACAATTTAACATAAAACTTTGACTGACTTCACTATTGCCAAATTTTGGTTCAGGATTTTCACTGTAAGCAACTTTCTTGTTACATTTCTATTGCCTCAAATAATCTGATGGGAAAAAATCATGACCTACTTCAGTCTAATATTGTGTCTGTGTTTGGGTCCATTACCAAATAAAGGAAATATAAAATCTTGAATTAAAAAGTTACATCTTTTCCTATGCAGTCACAACATTTTATGTTCCAGATCTTGATATCCTCTCCAGTACTCACTTGGATAAAATTCCTACTGGATTCATTCTGAAGTTCTTATTTCTTATTCTGCTCTTAGCACTTTTAGACTTGAAGTCATGGACTTGTTTGTTGTTCATGAATTTAGTGCTGCACTTGGGTGTGAGGTAAATGAACTTACAAAGCATACAGGTAAAAGCAGAAGCAAAGTGTCCAGGGAGTAGAAAACAGTTAATGTTTAGATTAGAAGTCAAAATAACAGCGTTGGGCTTTCAAACTGAAGTTGTCCCCTTCCCTTCTTCCTTGCCGTCTCTTCCCAATCATGGGATCACCTGTCTGTCACATCAGATCTTGTGCCACTTGGATTGCATGGCAGACCCATTCAATTTGCTAACTCAGCAATAAAATACACACTTTTACTGAGTTGGTATACTGTTATTTTAGTGAATAGAACATTTTTTGCCATGCAAGTTGGTGGTTGCTAAAGCAGATGTAAAGTAAGAGATAGGACTGCTTGAGGAGAACTGGTAGGGATTTGGACCTCACCTTTTTGATGGTGGTGAGATGTTAACTTGGCTAAAGCTGTAACATGAAACTGCCTTTTTGTAGCTTTTATAGCACTGGTATATTTTCATTCTAAAATCTAGAAATGCATACCCAAGAAAATATACATTACATTTTCCTCATTTCATTCAAGGATTTGAAAGTGTATGGTGTCTTGTATGAGTCCAGAAAATTGTCTGTTCAGTTCTAGTCCTCTGGTTCAAAGATCTGAGAAAATAGTGAGTCCTGGACACATTCCAATCAGGGACTGATAAATCTTTGCTTAATTGAGCATCAACCATATGGTGCAGTTCAAAGGTCTAAGCAAAAACGTGCTGCTGCTGCTTCATTTTTAAGCTTTACATCAGTGTGCTTACTGTGGGAGAAACAATATTTCTTTTCCTGCCACTTTCTGTTCATGTGTCAACCTAGCACTTCTCAGAAAAAATAGACCTAATACCCGAAATAAATACTAGCTTCAGCAAGCTTCTCCAAATTATGTGTAATTTGAAGCAAATTAAGAGGTTTAACAAATATACACTAATGGTATGCTCCAAAATATACCAAGTTGTAATGATAATGATTTTTAAATAGTTATATTACCTGGAATATTTTGTTTTTCTCAGAATGTCACACCTGCCTTTGTGGAAGTAATGTTATAACTTCATGTGAAAGCAGTAGCTTGATGCCTAAATAGCATTCATTATTCATAGGAATATTATGTGGAGATGATGTTTGCTGCAGTAATATATTATAGCACTTTACTGAAGTTATTCAGACACCTTTGATAATAGTGTAGTAAAGTACAGTAAAGAATAGTGACCAAGGCTAAATTAAGTAACATTTATTCCCTTTTTTTTCCTGCTGCATTCAGCTTTTCGCTAGGAAATTAATTCCACTCATGCTTAATAAGATGCATTAGCTTAGAATTAAGTGTCCTATTCAAATCTGTTCATAACAGACTTTTCAGAATTTAGAGTCCCTTTGCTATTCACTGGTAAAATACAGGTACAAATATTCATCTTGCAGAGTACTCACCTTGCAGTAATCTGGTCATGTAGTAACGAGATCACTTTACATAGCCTAACTCACATGATCAAAAGTCTCCAGGATCTGTGGTCAAGGAACGGCATCTTTGTCCCCTGAACTAGCGTCCTTAGGGCGAGATAAATTTTTGGATGTGTACACTGCACTCTGTCATTGCAGGATTATTCTTCACAGAATAATGCACTCTATGCAGTCTTGCTTTAAAAATCTATAGTTACGATCTGTACAACACATTCAGACTTCACTAAAAAATGGGAGGTAGCGTTCCATACAAGATACGAGGCGATGGAGAATAGCTCCTACAGGTTGCAAGTGCATGATGCCAGCAGGCCGTCATGAGGCAAAACCTCACTACAGAAATCTGGATACCTCTCACCGTGTAGTACACGGGCTGTGGTGTTATGTCCATACTTTCAGCCTGTCAACGTGTAAATCCAAGTTTCATCATACACGGTTTGGTACTTTGCTTCAGAGATTAGAAAGTGATTCTTTATTACAAAGTTTGGATAAATGGAGCATAAGTGAAGTCTCTAAAGTTGCCTTGTAAAACAACTGTTGTGGTAAAACACAAAACTAAGGCTTGCAGCTATCAGCCAAAACCAACAGAGGGGTGTTGACGTGGCAAGAATGATACGCCCTGTGAATTCTACTGTAGAATAAAGAAGACAGACGACATTTTATTTTTTGTATAAAGCAAAGTAGGCGATGCCACAAATGTAGAACAGTATGCTGCCTACCTCAATTTAGTAATGCTGCTATAAAAACAAAACCACATTCGTCAGTGAGAGAAATGCTTGTATGTGGTTTCGGTACTCCTGGAATAATTGCCATGCAGTAGTTTAGATACCTGCTCTGAAATCACATACCAGCCCAAAATCTTGCATGGGATTTAAATGGTTGCCTAATACAGTGATGTGAGCTTAGCTGAAACCTGACAGGTATTCGTGATCCAAATATGCCAGGATAAGAGTGACTTTGATCTATTCAAACTGCACTCCAGATATCCTTGCAGTGTGTCATCTGCGTATCAGAATATTTAAAACTGTAAATACTTGTAGAGATGTGTTTTCTCTATGCTTCAGTTTTTAGGGACTTTGTGCAGCCATAGCCTGGACTGGTCTTGCTCTATTTTTTCTTATCTTTGAGATTTTAATGTTTGTCTCAAGAATTCCTGTTCTTCTTGGCCTCTGCTCTTCCAAAGCACCTGCAGGGCTTCAGGTTTAGTCTCCAGTACGCAGATTACATGAACAAGAGTTACTGCATATTCAGCAGTATACAGCAGTATACACCACCACTCTTCTTTTCTACAGGTAACACAGGCAGATAGTGATTTGGGTACAAGGCTCAGCAGTTAGCTGTACTGTTGATCACTCTGGAGTTCTTATTTGGGCCTTATTTCCTACACTCTGTACTGTATTTTTATTTACTCTGTAAACCCAAATATTTGTTTGTTGATCTTTGCCAGTGTGAAGATTTCTAATACTGTTTTTTTCTCTAATGTTCTTTGCTACTATAATTTCTTCTGTATGTGTCATCACACTCTTCTCCTGAGCAGTTTTTAAATTTTGAATGGGATTGTTTTTCACAGATACATGCAATGGTTTTGCCTGTTGATGTTTGGCTTAACTTGAAGTCCATGTTTAAATTTGTCCCTCTTCAGTTAAGCAGTTAAGTTTCTGTTTGAATTTAAGTGCACGCTTAATGCACAAGCACTTTGCCGCATGTTAACATGCCTCATTGTGGCTTTAGTTTGGAGCCCTTATGGTTATGTGTTGTTCAGCTGAGAACCCCATTCTCGGCTGTACTGGTTGCTATACCACATCACCAGGTCTGGGTATTCAGAATCTGTAAGCCTCAAAAATCTAATTTTTTGTTTGCTTAATTTTTTTATAATACATACAACAGATGTTGGAAATCTGAGTAAGAATTTTGAGTTTTGTAAAACCTTTCTATTAAAAGGCAGAGGAACATGTTAAAAAAAGCTATTTATATTATATTTTATGTAAACTTTCTAAGAGAGAGGTTCACCTACAGTCCTCTTTCTACTTCTGTGGTTGTTTTCTGAATGTTTGATTTATGAACAGAAGTGTTGACTCACAGAGTAGAGCTGCCCAGTGGGCTACTGTTAAATGAATATATATTAGGAATGGATAGGCTGCAAAATTCCAGGGTGGTCAGATAGTTTACACTATATTAAAAAAAAATAGAATAAATTAGATTTATATTCTCGTGGAGTGTATGTTGCCATTGTTACGAACTAACAGTTTGCTACTGCTGTCTTTCCATGTGATGCCAAGGAAAAAATGCCAGGTGAAAATTAACATTGAAGTTGTATAACACCTTGCAGTAAGAACAAGGTAAAAATATCAAAATACAAGCTCTTCCTTTTGCTTTGAGCTTCAACGGGGAGTGAGATTATATTCATGGCTGTTAGAATTTTGCAGTTATCTTTGTAATGGTAGTGGATATGGTTATGGTGACACTTCTACACAGAAAACTAACTGAACGCTGGCTTTAAGGTCACCATCATTTCTATATTATGCAGTCACTGAAAGAAAATATCTCTGTGGAATTGGCAAAAGTGTTGTGGAAGGTAAAGCCCTAGTAATTTTCACCATTCTGAATTGAATTCTTAGCCAAAATAACAGTCTGAGTATCTGTACTTCAGACGACTCTGTGGATTCTTAAATATAAACGTATAGTCCTTTCATAAATGGAGGAGGATATAATGGGTAAGAAAGCTATTGTGGATGGAAATCATGTCAAGTATCTATTTTGAATGGGACTTTAAGAAGGTTTAGCTGGATTAGGCACAGGCAAAAAGCTTATTTGTTGATTCTTCAGGCTTTCAGAGTGGCTTTATTTTTCTAGCATTAATGTTTATTTGTTCTGTGCAGGATAAGTGTGGCTCAAGTGTTTGGCAGTTCTCTCTCAGTTCATGATAAGATGAGTTTCCATTGCTGATCAAGCCTGTTAGTGAAATGTACATTCGTGTTACCCTGTTTCATAAAGAAGCACAAGCATGTCCTGAAGAGAAGCTTCCACTTACAATGAGAAGTATATTATTTCTGCCACAGCTGCAGGGGCCTTTTCCAGCTCTGCTAATTCCACATTCAATCCTATGTAGGATGCAGAAAGAATTAATGTCACTAGGGTCACCTGCTGCCTGGTTGCCAAAGAAATTACTGCTCTCTTCAAATCATTTAAAGAAAAGTCATTGGTAGTATAGCTCGCTCAATTAATATCTGCTGTATTTGCTTACGAAATGCATCTACGTGGTAATTGTTGCTGTTGTGGGAAGCAGTAAGACTTCTAAAGAGACCATTTGAGGATTTTAGCCAAATTATTGACCAAATGTGTAAATCAAATAACCATTGTTATTGTCTAGAGAGGTGTAAAGTAACGTGAAGAGGGGCACCACATAAATATTCTGGGATTTGAATCCTAGTGATGTTAGTGATGTGGCAGTTCTGTGACACCTGCCTGAGCCTTTTCTGCTCTCCCTTCACTGGGGAAAACCAGGAATTTTTCCACTCCTGTCAGTACAGATCTTTAATTTTTCCAGGGTTCTAGTACAGATTTGTGATCCTCTTTTCAGCTTCACTAATGTCTTGATACCTTCACAATCTTTATATAATTTGTCTTCTCAGCATGATGTTGGACTGTTTTCCCACAGACTCCTTTTACTTGCTTCAGCAAGAATATTCCAAAAGAACAACGCGTTCATTTTCTTCAGTTATGGAAGCTTCCTGATTTTAGACAAGCATGATCCATTGATACAGTAACATGCTACCTCAATATAGCCTACATATACTGCAGGCTTTCTCTGCAGATTTGACTGACGCATTTATATGTCAAATACCAAGATCATGAAAGTGTGTTTTATAAGTGACGTTTCAGTATGATTTTGGATGCAGTGTGTATGGATTTAATCCTATATTACTTGCCTAAGGGTACAGTTCTAAAATCAAATCTCTGCAAGTACCAACAGAAACTGACAATTGCTTTTATCATCATAACTTTCACCCCAATTCAGTGATCTTTATGCACATTTCAGTATCTATCTGGAAGCATTAGGAACTGCAGCAGATTTCATTTCTGTACCCAAGAACTATTTCCATATTTTCATAAGATGTTACTGGTAGGAGATTGCTTTACTATTTGCAATGAATATACTTCCATTAATGGTTTAAATTTTTCTAAATCAAAGCTTGGCCGTGTGTTTATTTGCTTTATATATTAATGTTCCTCTAGGTCCAAGACCAGAAGGCCAACTCAGTTAAGCGCTCAGAGATATCCATGGGAGTTTTGCCAGATTAGGGTCTGCAGATTTCAGCTCTAACCAGATTAGCCCAGATGGCCCTGTGCAGTGAGTCTCTTCTCTGTACGCCAGAAGGGTGGAGAGCTGCTGTGAAGCCCCTCGACTCTCTGGCTGGATAAATGCCTGCCCTGGCACCAGATAGTACCAGATGGCGACAGCTCCCGAGGGCCCATGGACCAGCTGCAGGCGGCTGGAGCAGCAAACCCCAGCCGTGCTTTCCCTCACTGCGCCCTCCCCTCTCTCTGCTCAGATTGCAGGGGCGTGTGGCCTCCCATGGGGTGGACAACTCCACAGTCACTCAGGGGCTCTTTTATATCACAAAAATCTCCAGCTGGGGAGCTGCAGATGGTTTTCACTCTCATTAAGTCTTTTGTGCAGCACAAAAGAGGCAGGACAGGCCAGAGAATATGTCCTGCAGATTTTGGCACCTAGGGTGATTCTTTCAATTAATACTTTCACCTGCTGCACAGTAATCTGTCCAGAAGTCTTGTGAAACATTACATTTCCATCCCACGTAAATGTTCTTCCAGTTGATCCTTTTAGCCTTTTTATGTTTGGCTTTTTCATGGTCATGGCACAGAAACTCTTATTTTGGGTATTCAGCTTGGCCCATTGCCTTGCAGAGAACTGAATTGCTGGGAAAATACAAAATCTTCATATAATAGAGAACGGCATTTCTTGTCTTTTAACGCTTCTAGCTGTTGTATAGGAAAGTTCCTCCCTCAAAGGGCATACACTTCTTCATACACTCTACTGCTGATCACAGGGTGCTAGATGATGACCTTCAGTAATGATTCATCAAGTCCTTCTTTGTTTGCTCTAAACGGTAACCAAAAGGAAGAGAAAGCAGATGGGAAGTACTGGAATATTGCTTTATTTTCTTTATTTACTGTTTGCTGAAAAGTTATACTTTGCTTTTTCTGTACTCGTCTCTTAAGTATTTGTGTGGCAATTAAGTAATACTGCCAGGCAAAATGTATATTGCTCTTGAATATTAATGTCTAATGAATTATATTAAGTATATTCCCTCTTTTGTTAAGTTACCAATGTCCAAAATCAGAGCAGTCGAAAATCCCTTTTATAGAGGGTGCATCCTTATGTCAGTATGTCACATGTTCTCATCGTATACAGAACTTTAAGGGCATTAATTAGAAATTTTGGATGTCTAATTTATTTTTATGGTAAAAGATTTTTACAGTTATAGCATTTTGCAGCTTTTTTACTAAATAATTTCTGGGGATGACTGAAAATTGTTTTCTCTCCAGTGAAACCTTTTCCAAGAACATAATGCAAACATTCTTTGGAAGTTTTAGTATTCTGGTACTACTTCAGCTATTTTTAGATCCTAATCTCCAGGTGAGAGTAATAGAATTTTTCCAACATTCACCCAAGTTGCTTTGCCTCAGATACATTGTAACTTAACTTTAAGAAGGTATTTCTCAGTCCGGAAAGGTGCCGCCATGCGTTGTGCATGGCACATCTCTGTTACAGAATGTTATTAGAGCCCTAGTGAAGACAGTAGGAATGGGCAAAGCTGATTTTGTACGAGTTTCTGTCACGTTGGTTTCTTTCGTATTAACTTTTCGGCAAAGAAGAGATGAGATGGGGGGGGGGGGGGGGGGAAGCAATAGAGTTGGAAAGAGGAGAAAAAGACAGCTGTTTGCTCCAGAAAAGCAGGCTGGTTTTTCTCTGGTTTTGAGTCTGTTGAAGGTTAACTACCCATTGCCTCAGTGCATGGCTCTGAAAAGTTAACCTATTTCTGCTTAGCATAGTGTCTGTAGGTGTGGAGCACCCATGAAGACAGAAGTAGCAATTCCTCTATGAAATGTGTTTATTTTCTAGTGTGCACCCAACTCTATTCAGTTACAGCCAGAGTTACATCTGGGGAAAACAGAAAAGAATCCTAAATCATAGCAAAGACACAGGAACTGTTAACAAAGAACTATGCATGTAGCATCACATATAATGTGAATATATCAGAAATGTCAGCATAGAAATCAACAGGTTTGTAATTACTGGAAAGCAGTAGTGCTGAATTTCTACAAATACTTTGTATTTTACTCTTGTGATCGCTGATATTTATGTTTGGGGGGAAGTCAAGGGGGTTTAAAGATTCATACAAATGAACATTTTTCTCAGTGGAAATAGGATTTTTCTAGCATGAGCGCTAGGACGTTCTCAAAATCTGTTTTGAGGGAGAGAAACATGAAAATCCAGTGTATGATTTATGTAGTTTTTTAATTTGACAGATGAGAAGTCTTAACTTAAAGACAGTCTGCACTCGTGTCACACCGTCAAAGGGCTTTTACAGCTTGCAAATCCACTGAGAATAATTCATTAGCTAACGGTTTTCATCTTCTCAGTTTCTCATCTTATCATCATAAAAATGTCACGATAACCAAAAACAAAGCACAAATAATTATAAATGTTATGAAACTCTTGGCATCACACATCCTCTTTTCTCTTTTCATCTTGTTTCAGAAAGTAAAATAGGCATTATATTATCAATGCCAAGTCAAGGTACCGCTGAAGAGAGAGATCTAAGTATCTAAGAGAGAGTATCTTAGAGAGAGTATCTAAGAATGCCCAAATCACTGCTAACCTGTATATGATCAGCCAAATCTGAGCCTTTAATGTAAGTCCAAACAGATTTATTGCAATGACACATCAGAGTAGCACTCTCTCGTATATGACTAATCAGTTGCACCCTCATCATTTGCACACTAAGCATGTTTAAACTACGTTGTCAGTGTCAACACATGTGCAATTCACAGGAAAGAACTGAAACAAAGTTTTAAAGCTTCAGAGAGATGGAAGAGCATTAATGACTTTCATAGCTTGACCTACTTTCGAATACAGCCACACGTGCTCCTATCTGGAGCAGTTTGTCTAGTATTGTACAGAAGGGCTGAACGGCAAAATTCCCTCCTTCTATTGAAGCCCAAGACAAAAGTGCCATGGGCTTCAATGGAGAAAGGATTTCAAGCCCAGGGCTTTGAGAATACGCTATAAGCTATACAAAATTTGCTTTGTATTTTGACATACATTAATTTAATATAGTTGCCAGCTGGTTATTCTGAAGAAACAGTGCCTACAGAAACCCATTTAGTTGCCCATGTATTGGTAGATACATAATTTAGAAAACAGATGTTGGACGCAGAAGAGTTAGGACTGATGTGCTCCTTGCTTCTGGGAAGACTTTGCCTTCGTGTGACTCAGAAAAGAAAACGAAGCATGAAGTGTTGTCTCATAATAACCAGGACCTGGATCGTGTAAGAATAAGTCTAATGTGTCCATTTTTTCTGTCACTGGCATTACTGTGTTTTTGTTGGGCTGTGATTCCGCAGCGTTTCACATCACTGGCCCTCTGATAATTACTGTGTGTATTTTTAAGTTTTCATTTCATTTGCTTTTCTTGTAACCACATTTTCCTATGAAAACATTCCTGAATTCATTGTGATGGACAAAGCACAAGTAAAATTGCTGAAAAAGTAGGAAATGTAGAGTTGATTGCACCCAGCTGCTTTCAAGTAGACGGGATAATTGACACTGAGGAAATTATAAAGGCTGGCTTATATTCACGTTGATGACACCGATAACTAATACCTGTACGTGAATTAAAAAAAGAAGTTGGCATTTCAAAGCACCATTCCAGTGGGGCTTTCTCATAAATCGCGGTTAAAACGCAGCAGCGGCAGGACCGTCTCCCCCCGGATCCGCACGGGGAAGGCTGCTCGCCGGCCTGACCGGATTCACCTATTTGGGGGGCGCGGGCCGGGGCTCGCCGGGGGCCGGCATCCCCCGCACCGCGCTGGGCGCTGCAGCCCGCTCCCGCGCGGGGCCCGGGCGGCCGCCGGGCCGCGGCCTGGGGCGGGATCCCCGCAATCCCCGCAGCCCCGCCGCCAGCGGGGCGGCCGCATCCCCCTGCCTTGCTTTCGCCGCGGCGAGGGCGGGGGGGCGGGCGGCTTTGTTAGCGGCTGCCCGCGGAGAGCTACCCGCCCCCGTCGCCGCCCAGGCCCGCGGGGCTGCGGCCTCGGCCCGGGCCCGGCCGCCCCCACCCCCCTACCGCCGTGCCTGTCGGTGACTGAGGGGAAGATGCCGGCGCGGAGGCGGAGGCCGGCCGAGGGGCGGGGGGCCCAGCCCCGCCGCTGAGGCGGCGCGGGGGCGGGGGGCGGCGCGGGCGCCCCTGCGCGGGGAGGCGCTCGCCCCGCCGTGGGCGCGGAGGGGCCGCCGCCACCGGCGGGAGCCGCCTGCCGCAAGGACGGGGTGACTCCGGCCGCCGCCCGGCTCCGCAGCGGCACGGCGCGGGAGCCGCCCTCCCCCGGAGCCCGGCGCGGAGCCGCAGTGCGCGCCTCTGCGAGGTGAGTGGGCGCCGCCGCGGCCGCGGGGCCGCCCGCTGCCGGCGAGAGCCGCCCGCGGGGGCGAGGGAGGCGGCTGAGCCCGAGGGGCAGCCGGGGGCGGCGGCACCCTGGGAGGCGCGGGCCGCGGCGGGGCCGGCGCGGGGCTTTCTGCGAGCGGCGCCGGGGCCGCGGCAGGTGCGGCCCCCCGGCCCCCGCCCGCGGTGCCCCCGGGGCTCGGGGCGGGCCCGGCGCCCTGCGGGCCGGGGCGCCCGCTGCTCCCGCGGCCGCCTCGCCTGCCCCGTCATGCGGGAGGCTCGGGCGGCGGCGGGCTGCCGCGGAGCCCCGCAGGGTTCCCCTTGCCTTTATTTTAATCGTTTTTGTGCCATTTAATTATAACTCGTTTCCTGCCCGGAGAATGCATTCGGCACTTTGTGCGCCGCGTTTATTTCCTCCGCTCTTTTTTCCCCTCGCCATTTAGTGTATTTACTTATTTATGTATCGGGCTGTTCTCCAGCTTTTATGTAGCAGTGTCCGTGGCGGGGAAGAAAGATCACTGCAGATTTCAAGCATGTTGTTTTCAAAACAGTGGGGTTTAATGTGTGTTTCTATTCTTGTGTGCATGAGATATAGCACAATGACAGTGGGGAGAAAAATAGGCTTATATTCATGTTCTCACCATTCTGTGGATTGTTTGTTGATGTGGAGATCTTTTTTTTTTTTTTTTTTTTCTTAGTACACTTGTTTTTTTTCTCTTAACCTGTTCTGTGCATGTCACTACAAACCATGAGGGTATTAAAAAAAAAAAATAATTCTTTTTTGGGCTGTAGGATGTCAAAATACAGGGAGTGCGGTGTATGTAGACAGTAATAGTTACATAATTTATTATCTCTTATTTTGTTGCTGGATATATATCAGGAGCATGGAGAGAGTATTTATAACATCTTTTTTTTTCCTCTCTCTCTCCTCCTGGGATGCTGTGTGAGGGAGTCTTTGCACTACGCTCCATTGCATTGGAATGTTTGTAAGAGATTCAGCCCTGAATCCCTACTGTACCCAAAATCCCAGCAGGGGCCTTACCTTGCTTCACTTCATAAATGTCCAGGGCTGCTTCCTGTATGCTTAAAAACTTCTGTAGATTTTTTTTTCTTTTTCCCACAGCAATTATATTTTTTTTTTACTTTTTTTTAAAAAAGTGAGTCAAACCATTATAAATGTTTCAGCAGTAATTATTCACAGCACTGAGGAACAGAAAGAAATCTATGTCATGGATGGATTAAAAAAACCTTCTTCCTATGTTCAGGTGAGCTGTTTGCCCAGTTCTTAGACTCCTTTGGAAAAATTTTCCTTGTAGGACGATATTGTGTGGTTGCAGCATCGGGCCATAAGGTATGATGTCATTATTAGCATATGAAAGGAACAAACCTAATGCTGCCTTTCAATCACCGCAGCTGTTCAGGCTCTAAATATCCAAAAATGTGGATGCTTTCATGTCGGCTGGAGATACCACAGTGGATGTTTAACGCTAGTCTGCGTGTGTGTGTGTATCTATCTATCTATCCATCCTTATTTATATCTTACGCTGGAATGTAAACATATCACCTTAAAACAGGCTCTGAAATGGCATGGAGCTCATGTGGTTGACTGGAGACCATTTTTAACATTATGCTTAACAGGAGTTTAACTTCACAGAATTGTAATTGAAAAGCCTTCCTTCCGTTCATCTGTCTTTATAAACAGCCTTCTGGTGATACCAGTGCGAACTCGTGGCATATCTTTCAGTCTTGTTGGCACTATGGAATTTGTTTGGCTAGAAGCATTTGGCAGTCCCGCAAGGACCCTCTGCCTTCTTTAAAGACCTATTCACTATCTTGCTATTTATTTTTAAAGTGAATTTAGCTAATGGGGATTTCTATTTGTTTTAAACTTCCAGTGCTTTTTCAAACCTGGTAGAATTCACAACGTTATGCCTTTAAGAAGCCCTATGATAGTACAGTGGCGGCCAGCCAGAAACAATACACTGTTTTGTCAGATTTCCTGAGAAGAAATGGAATGAATTTTTTGTTGCCCCCTTTATAAGATTAAATAGTAATGCCTAACTGAAAAAAAATTTAACTTTTTTTTTTTTTTATGAGCCAGCATTCTTTAAACTGCAGCTAAAGCTCCAGTATGCTGCAAAATAAGGGAGCTATCTGCATATGGGACTCAATCTGCAGATTACATTCTGGAGTAATTAAGTGTAATTCCTTTTCCATTTTTTCTTTTTTAATCCAACTCAGCATTTTGGTTTTTTCGGAAACTCTCCTTTAGTCGGAGAGAAACAGGATGCTTAGGCTATTGCATTTACTCCGTTGACTAATATGTACTGATACAAGGGAGATGGTGACCAAACACCTATTTGGGTAATGTTACTTAATCATTGAAAATGAGATGTAAATATGTGTTTAAAATTAATTCGCGTGTTCAAAACCCCTTGTTTGAAACCATATCCAACAATGCTGCCTTTCATAATATGGGATGCTCTGAGTAGCTGAGCCTAATTTTGTTTGATCCTGCTGTCATCATGCATGGCACGGTTGTAGCCTTTGTCTTCACATCGTCTGTTACGGATCTTTTGGTTGTATTGCAAAGGGGGAGAGGCTGGAGTGAAGTTACTCACTCACCAGTAGGAAGAGTATTAATTTCATTGCCCAGCAGATGGAACTGAATTGAACGTTTTATATAGAAGTCTTCCAACCTAAAGGGAAAGGAGACGTACTCTTGCAACCGTGTGAGCCTGCGTTCTGGCACTTTGAAGCTAATGGCGGTGTATGAGGTGTTCATCTAATGGTATCAGGGCCCTTTGCAAGATGAGAATGGGATTAACTATGGTGTGAATTTTGGGGTTGTCCTGTGCAGGGACAGGAGTTGGACTTGATGATCCTTGTGGGTCCCTTCCAACTCAGGACATTCTATGATTCTATGACAACTATTATTGTCACAAATGATTTTGGTATTTGAGTTTAGTATCTAAGAAAAGTTCCATGTAATTTCCATTGAAATTGAAGTAAACTGTGCATGGTTTATATAGACGGTGAGACAGGGCTTCTGTGATGTTCCTCCATGGCAGCTCGTTTGTGATCAGTTGGAATATCAATGACATTGAAGAAAAGGTTGGAAATGCCCGTTTCTCTGGCAGTAAGATCAATGATGATAAAACTTTGTGTAGCGTGGACAAGGGTTACAAGGGGACCTCTGCATGGGATGAGATGCCAAGTAGGATGTGATCCTAACATACTGTAGTACTTGTGGAAGAATTAAAGTAACACTTTTAAAATTTTTTAAATATTTTTTACAGAAATGTAGACATCAGTGCTTGAAACCTGTGTCTTTTCTTAAAATTGATTGCATGCTTGGTGAAAGTAGCACAGTAGTTGCATGGTCTCTTCTGAGCATCTTGATGAAACTTCTGAGTAGTCGTGTTAAAAGACTGCAGTCAGATATTGAATTCTCATTGGAAGTGCGAGCCCTGGAATGTTAGTTCGAGATGTAGTCACTCATGTTACAAGTATACGTGTTCCAGTCGTCCCTTCCAACGCCTAGGAATCCTATTATTTGTTTTGATAATGTTGGTGTTAGGTTCCCAAGTTCTACTGACAGGATGTATGCATTTAGATTTCGCGGCACGTGGCAAGTCATGGCCTTCATATCTCTCTGTCTTATTTGTGGAGAGCTGTTCCTTCTTCTCATGATACCCTGTAGTACTGGGAAGAAAATTAAAAGTGACTGAGGCTAAATCTGGTTCGGATGTAGACGGTTATGACTCCTGTCTTGATTGTGCCAGTATTTTGTTTTATGTTACATTTACACAGTTTTGTGTCACAACTGTATTTTTTTGTGATTGGGGAGGACTGGTATGCTGATACCCATTGCTTAATGGACAATAATACTTGTATTTTGTAATTTGTTTAGTAAAATTGCCCCGAAGTATGCAGTTTTGAAAAAACTAGATAATAATTACGTTTGAAAGGTAGTTTTGAAAGATGAAAAGGAAATTTTGAAAGAGAGTCTTTTCTTTGAAGTGTAGTCATCAACCTACGTGGCACAGTTGCAGCTTGTGTGTGTTCTAGAGAAGCAGTAATAATTGAACTGAATTTGAAATTGAAATGTAAATCCAGCATTATTTGTCCAAAAGACCCAATTAGTACAGTCAAGCCAAAGTTAATGGTTGAAATAGTTCACTATTTGTCCTTTAGAATTAAGGAGGTACCCGAAAGTGGATGATTGGGTCATCTGAGCTGTTTGCTTTTGGGGGGGGTTAAGGAGTTGTTGTGACAAAATTAATAGTTTGGGTTTCTGTTCTTTATATTAGCACTGGAAGTGAAAAAAATCTTTAAAGAATAAGATGTTGAAATGAAAAAAGAAATTAACTGTATTGTCGAGCTGGTGTTTCTTGGTGCTGGCGTACAACAAATCATGAGATCAGCAGACAAATTGGGGAGTTGTTCAGCTAGTGTTTTGGTTCAGATTTCTTAAGGTGCGTGCCTCTGTTCATTTGTGAAGCTGTATATACACACACTTATAATGAGAGTCATGGACTTTTAGTCATAAAAACTTTAATAACATTGTCAGTATGCTTATATGCCTTGTATTGACCACCAGAGAAAGATATTAGGCAAGAAAAATTAACATTTCGATAATAAACCCACCTAAATATTGTATGGAGGACAGTCAGATGTGTTTTGTTAAGTGCTATGGTGGCCAGGATCCATTGGCTAGAATCCACTTGAAAAATCAGATTAAAAGTTTCTGTACTTGACAAATACAATGTCATTAGTTTTAAAATTCCCTGAAGGCTAGTATTGTAATTAGATGAGCCCAAAGCATGCAACAGTAAAATTCATTTTCTTCCAGGAATGACCAGCAGCATCTTTCAAAAAAAGAAAACATTGACTGATCCTTGTCGGATAGAGTAACCACAGTAAGAAAGAAGAGTTTGCCAGGAATGAATGTGACAGCTGAAGCCACAGTACCTTATGGTGAGTGGAGTGGATAGGCCTCAGCCTGGTGGGAAGCAGCAAGGTCTGTGAGGATCCTGCTGAAAGAACACTGAAAAGTGATCATTGGCTAGGTGCCCCGTATCACGGTCTTCACTAAACTGGCTATTACAGATGCTGAATATTGGCAAAATTGCAATAAAAAATTACAAAACCAGCAACTCCCTAGGATCCTGATTGTAACAAAAAGGCATATTCCCATCTTTGTATGATTCCTTAACTTTGTGCTCTTAAGAGCATGTGAGCTTCATAGTGCTAGGCTACAATGTTCCTGCTTACAAAAGGTGTGCTTGATACGCTGTGTGTTTTCTTTATTTAACATGCATTTTAAAAACAGCTAATCTGCTTGGTTGATCTTGTTATTCTTCTGCTAGATTACTGATTTGAATCTGTTTCGAGCTGGTAGTTCAGATAAAAAAAGTTATTTCTCCCACTAGAAATAAGAAAGAGTAGAGGTTGTAAACTTATCTCTTTAAAATGTAGCCTTAGCTACATAAAAAACATAATTTATGCTTCTTGATTCATTGCTCTAATAAAAACATCTACATTGTCTTCATGAACATAAATATTGTTGTCAAGGAAATAATTTCCCAAATACTTGTATTGCATAGGAAAATAGGAAAATTACGAATGTAACTGTGGTGGGCTCTGTGAGACTTGCAAAACTTTTCATTGGGGTCAGTAAGGCTGTGGCTGTACCTGTCGTCTGAGCGGGCTTAGAGCCTGAACTTGAATGCTGTCCCAGGGTTGTGGCACTGCTTAATTGTTAGTGGGCTCCTTGGTGTGCTTTTGGCCAGTGGCAGCAGCCCAAATGACGCACAGCTCGGGGAAAGCCATGGACCAGGGACTATCCCAAAATGGACTATGGATAAGACAGCTGCATTTTGTAAGAGAAGAGCATTTAGCATGTGTGCTGTACTGCATGGCTTCAGCATCTGTTTCTTGGCCTGTTCTGCATATGAGTGCAGATGTAGCCATAAAGATGCTGCTGCATGTTTTTGGATAAGAAAAAGCTCCAATTGCATGCTGTTTACCTAGAGAAAAAACAAGAAGCCACTGTCATTTATGAGAAAGCAACACTTAAGAAAGTTTATTGCATATTGTTTCATATTTGTGTGTCTGCATATTAAAAAAATATATGTATATACACACACACATTATTTCATATAACAACTAGCTTCTTGTGTTTTGAATAATACCATGTTGAGTGATGTCGAGATCTTCTAAAATGCTGTCAGGGTCTTGTAAGCACGTGTAGCAAAGTATCAGAACTAGAATAAATGTTGGAGTTCGTGGTTGTCTTACATGGTGTTTTTGTCTCAAATGCTTACCTAATCATCTCTGAGTCGGTAGATATCACACCAGTTCTCTGTTTCGTTTCCTAAAAGGTGTTTTGACTTTCTTGGAATGAAATAACTTCCAGCAAAATATAACTTAGATGTAGTTCAATGTTTATAAACACATTCTATTAACTTGAGTAAGTGCGTATTATGAACTTGCTCTGAACTTGGATACGTACGTGTTATGTTGGGCTGTTAAGTGTGACAGGTTGATATTTTTCATTATGAAACTACTGGTTAATGTAGAGAGCTACTGTGAACACCGTGGTGCTGCTGCTCGGCATTTGTAAATTGTCACGCTCCTTAATGTTCCACAGAATTCTGACAGCTTCCACTTCTTGACTTAGTTTCACTATCACACGTTTAGTTACGCTGAACAGTTTAGATGTGTTTTTGTTCCCGATACCAAAGATGTAGGCTTTTCTTTTTTTGAGAGAGGGGGAGTGTTTTGTTTGTTTGTTTGTTTTTTCCTCCTTAGGCATTGTGTGAAACATACTGAGTATTGCAAATTATGGAAGGCTGAGAGTTGAGTCAGCTTTCTAGAGCTGATTTATGCATACCTTTAACAGGTAAATAAAGTCAAATTGTCAGACTCGATGTTCTAAGAGGTGGACTAATGGCTGGTTTAAAATTTTACCCTTCTTTTCCTTAAATGAATTTGGGTGGGTGTTTTTTGTTTGTTTACTGTGTTGAGGTGGCTGTTGTGTTAATTTTGCCTTGTAGTCTTGAAAATACTAATTTCCAATGAGATCCTGTGTCTTTTAAAAACTGACTCACAGTTTTGAAAAAAATCTTTGCTTTTATGTTGTTTCATTTACTCTTAATAATTGATACTGACTGTGGGTAAAGGCATAGACTTAAGTACTGGATTTCTAGCTAAGGCAAGTTAATAGGTAAAAGGCTTTGGCTTAGATATGCTACAAAGAAGTCTCGTTTTGACTTATGTTGAACTTAAGACATGTTTGCCGCATCGTGATAGGATATATCACTAACTGAAACAATTAACTCGTAAGGCTCTAAGAACATGAAGTCAGGAGGTTTTTAAAGCTTGCTTATGCAATATCTCGGTTTGTAAAGAGTTTGAGGTACTATAGATATAAGAAGTATGTTCAACACCTCTTGGCGTAAGCTTCATCAGTTGTCAGCTGTACGGAGACAGCTCTTTATTAAGGGGGGGGGCTAACAAGTTTCGTTCCTTGTTTCTGTAGATAAATCTGTTTCTGTTACATTTCTTGATTGTAGGTGGGTGAGGTAAATAAAGTCAATATAAGGAGGACTAATGCACGTATTTAATTTTTCTTTTTATTTTAATGGGAGAGCTACCATGTGTTGGTACAAAAGAAGCCTTTGTTTTAATCTTACAGCTTTTTTTCCTTACTGTAAATCGGTCATTCCTACACTGCTGTGTTTTGTTTTTTTTTTTTTTTTTTTTTTAAGTGACACAGTCCATTTTGAATCTGTTCATAGAAGAAAATGTAAGCCTCAGGTCTTGTGAATGTCACTGTGTCTCCTTTCCAACGTTTGTTATTATTGTCACCATGTAAGTGCTTTTCTTTCCAATGCTTTGATAAAAATCCACCCAAACAAATGGGAGACTGCTGTGGGGGAACAAAACACAAGCACTGACAAACTCTCAAGGATTCAATCTGGAAAAATAGAAATACTTTTCCTTTAACCTTTCTTCTGTGTAATTTTTTTTTTTTTTTTTGGTGAGGATCTAATACATGGAAACTTGTCTGACAGATTAATGTGATATTTAAATTAATGACATCCCTTTATTGATGCATAAGACAGTGTTGGCTATCTGTATATTACACGAAGACCTTCTTAACTAAAATATGCATTGATTAACCATATGTGAAACATTTTTAAACAGAATGGAAACAATCTTGGTAAGTATGGATGATGAGGAGTTCAGTCTTCCAAATGCCTCAGAAGTAAGAGAAGCCTGGAACAAGTCATATATCCAAACTTCATTTCTAAAGGAAAAACATGTTGACTTAGTGTCTTAGCTGATTGTGTGTCATTTGGAAAACAAAAAGCTGTATTGAAAGAGTAAAGGATTTAGCTTTCTACTGAATATGCTTCATGACTTGTGATGTAGGCTAAGTCAGCTGCAAGCAACCCTTATTTGTCAAATAATTATTTTGATCTTAGTTCGCAACCCTAACATAAATTGATTAATGTTTACTCATGTAAGTAGCCCCATGAAAAATCAATATTGTAATCATTCCTTGTTAGGACAGAAACGGTTGTGAAGTCCCTCCCTGCCCCTGCAGTCTTGACAGCAGCAGGGGCAGGACGATGAGAATCCATACGGTATCACAACAGATTCCGATTGCGTGTCTTCTTGCTGTCATGGATGGCTTAACCTTTTGTTCCTCCTTTATCTGAAATACATTTAAAATGTAAACCTCATTCATTACCTTTTGGGAAGCCGGTAACAAAATCTTTTACTTTCCGATTGACAACCTAAGTCCAATGCGAATTGTTGAAGGCTAGAAATTGTGTTTTCTAAGGGAGAAGAAATAAAGGGAAGTTTTGCATCCTGTGGAGGAAAAATGAGTCTTCTCAACTGAGTTCTGTACTTAATGATTTGAATATGGGAAGCTGGTCTTGTGTGTAATACCATTGTTATTTTTTTAATGTTTTCAAACTTACTGAGGTTCACTGAAAAAGGAAACAGTGGGAGGCCTGATTCCAGGTAATGTAAATGGGCATAACACTTAATTGGGCTACTGTGATTTACACTTCTTAAATCAGGCCAAGTACAGTTTAAATTGTTAAGTGGATTAACAGAATGTAATCTGCTTTGATTGGTGTATCTGATCAGTTTTTTCTTCGATCTGTGCAGTGCATTAAGAAACTAGTTTAAAAATCTGGTGAAATGTAGTTTACTACTGAAAAATAGCAGAAGTATTGCATGATACATTCACATTTCCTCTACATGGGGGGAAAAGTTTTCTTGTACGAATACTCTACTTTCCAAGTTACTTGCTGGGTATCTGTATTACTGCACATGCCCTCTCATCTTTGTAAAACCTTAGATAGTTCAGTCTAACTGAATTTGATTGAAGAAACTTTATCTCATTAAAATGTAAATGTAGGTAATCATACTTTGCATTTTTGTAGCTCTTCACTTAAAAGTTGAGTTCTTCTTGTTGTTAGTTACCTGGAATTAAAAATAGTCCATACGTGATCTCTAGAGCATGAATATTCCAAGCTGTAGTTAGGTGCCATAGCCACATTTTCATGTGCGGGTGATATTTCACTTATCCATAGTTTGTATTAAATAGCATGGCTAGCAATCTTACTGAGGTGAACAGAATATCACCTCTTTTACAGTTAGCAGGAACTGAACGTGCAAGAGTGCAAACTGCCTTTTTTTTCTTTTTTTGGACAGAAATGTAGAGTAGATATAAGTATTTATCCTTTGTTCATACATGGAAAGGACCCAAGGAGTAAAGAGTTACAAGTGTTTATAGCACCGTTCCTCTCAGACTGTGCAGGAAAAAATTTTGTGTAGGCATTTGTGGTGGAAAGAATGAGTTGGACTGTGAACTATCCCATAGGTGTGCCATTCTGGCACAATGCAGTTAGCAAAGCCCAGGATTAACGCTGAAAGAACCGGAGATAAAGTGCTCTTCGTGGTAAGGATTCAGCTATAGAACAGTCTTCCAAATCAGATCAGTGAAATCTGAACTCCTGCAAATGCTTCCAGACTTCTGCTTTTGAGAAAGCCCTTTCATGACAAGTGATGTCTCAGTATGAAAAGCTTCCTTTTGCCACCCTTATCTGGCTTTCAAAAAGCATGTAATAAAAAAAATGCTACCCTAAACAGTGCTTTTGTTTCTTAAATGTGACAACCTCCATTAAATCTGTTAAGGACTTCACTATTGCTTTTGATTTACAAACACTGTAATATTGGTCATGGTGGTGGTATAAAACCCAAAAACCAGAGCATACATCCTCCTGTTTGCTGTTGAAACTTAGGATAGGAAAGTAATGCATCCCCAAAACAGCATCAAGCTTCATGAGTATCATACCTTCATAGAAATAATGTTCTATAAAGAGTTATGCCTGACTTACCCTTCAATTCTTGAGTGATATTTTAACCATTATGGAATTAATTATTTTCAATTCAACTTGCTTATTGTAAGAGTCCAAGTGATTTTATGTAATATCAGATTGTGAGATTCTTTTCTCCCTAATTATCATTAGTATGTGTTTAACGCGGCTTTTTAATTACAAAACCACAGAACTTTTAATCAATTTAACCACAGAACAAGAACAATTTGAGTTTTAAGAATATATATTCTAAAATGCCATGTATCCATTATCTTTAAATTATTCTTTTGATTCCTTTCTTTGAAGTTTTCCTGTCTTATCATCCTATATGTCCCCAAGTGCTTTCTCGTCTGACTTCCTTCCTTCACCGGTCTCCCTCCCTCCCTCCCTCCCTTCCTTTCTCTTTCCCTCTCTCTCTCTCGTCTTCAGGCATCTCTGCAGTTCTCTCTGTTCTCATCCCTCCCCAGACCTCCAGTAATTTTGGATTTCTGCAGTTCTCTGCATACACATTCATTCTCATGGTCTTGGTCACCCTTTTCTTGCTTGTCCTTTCTGGTTTAGTAAGGATGGGAGCCTGGAGAGTGAGGTGAAGTTTGATTACCTTTCCATAGGGTAATAGGAAAAAAATGGTTTTTAAAAGGACATATTCTAGCTGTTAGGGACAGCTCTGGAGACAGCCACGCTGGCCAGCCATGGGACTGGCAAAGTGTGAATTGAAATGAGGGCTGTGCCCAGAAAATAGGAGATGTGATTAGGATTCAGCTCCCTCTCCCCTCTGCCTGGTCTGTAGCAGGTGCCTTGGGTCACCTTTTTTTATCAGTTGCTGAACTCTGCCAGTGCTCTAACTTTTCTTAAAGATACTGCATCTGAGAGACTGAAAGTCCTTGATGTCAGATTTTCTCCCATGTGTCAGGAAAGGGTGGCACATACTAGCTTTTGCTTTCACCACCAACAGCTCCGGTGCACTGGCAATAAGGAGGAACATTCACTTGAGATTTTTTCCTCTCTTCCTTAATGGGAGAGAGGGATGCTGTCTTCCAAAATATGGAACAAGGCAAATGGAGCAAGGAGTGATTGGGATCAATCTGCAAACTCATTTGCTGCAGGTACACGTGTTTTTTATCAGCTGGAGTGAGTTTTACTGTTGGTTGTGTTTTTGGTTTTTTTTTAATAGAACTTAGCCATAAAAGATTAAAGTTAGTACACAGAATTTTTTTTTTAGTCTCTTCAAAAAATTAAAAATACACTGGTATGCCCACACACAGAATACTAATTTTAGGTGAAGATTTTTTTAGCAAAATCATGAAATTGTTAGAGCCATTTCTGAGCTGAGAACAAATTTGTAACATTTTTACAATGTTTTCTGCATACAGTGATTTTGAAGCCTCAGTCTAGAAGTGATCCATGATGCTTTATTAGGTTTTGAAAAATAATTTTATCAGAAGCTAGGAGTTGTGAGTAATAAGTAAATGTAAGTGATTTATATGTACTTATGCAGACATAAGTGTTGCAGAAATAGTTGCTGCATGTTAGTGGTGCTTCTAAGACTCCTGAATAATGAAAACCCTTTCCTGTTTCTTTTAGGATAGTGGTGCTTTAATTGCATGTGCTTTTGAAATTCCTTGACACAGGCAATTATATTTGTTTGAATTACTGGAAAAGATAATTCCTCTGGCACTTACGATGTCCAGAAACCTTTTGTACTCTCATTTGCTTTGTTAACTTTGAATATTATGATTAGCATCAACACTTAGAAACTCTGCATAGGCTAACTTCTCTGTCGTCACTGATCCTACTGAAATGTGTTTGTGTCTAAAATTCTGAATTTTGATCCTTTTGGCTTTCCTGTCTAATGGTCTTGTTGGAGTCGGTTGCTCACAGCAAAGAATTTAGAAAGCAGCTGTATAAGGATTTCCAGTCATTAACTTCTATCAGTGTCCTCTGTTCTTTCGGTCTGCCTGAATTTGTATGTTGCACTTTGACTGCAGTTGTCTCATTTGAGGCACAAAATTGTAGGCCATGCTCTTGAATTTCTGTTGTACTTGAGGAGAATTTAGCATTGGGTAATGCCTACTGAGCTGCAGCTATGTTTTGCCCTGCAAGATAACATACCAGGTATGTAATTCATAACAGGATCAGTTAGTAAAATTAGAATACCCTTTCTTTTTCGAAATCTATGGACACAAACAAGCTGTTTCATAGGAGATGAACCACTTTTGCAAAATCAAGGCACAAGTCACAGTTTCACTGTAAATATCTGGTATAGCTTGATTGTGTTGCTCTACAGTTGTACTCAGTTACCAATTAACAGCTTATTTTCACTGTTATTAACACATTCAGAAGAAAGCTCGCCTCTATGGAAAGAGGAAGAGAAAAAACATGCATGTCCAAATGCAATTAAATATTTAGCCATAATTATTTTGTCTGGAAAAGACTCTGGGAGTTGCATAAGCTATGTGTTGGATGTGTATCCATCACTGATGGTACAAACCAGCAGTGTATGACTGTAAAAGTGTACTAAGGTGGAGGGCAAGTTAACCTGTTATAAATGCATTTCAGCATGCAATGTAAGATACACAAAGTGAAAGGAAGATTAAATAAAAGAAGGAAATGCCAGAACAGTAGCACTGATGCAGTTACTGGGTGAATTTCCTGGTACCATTATCACAGATTGTGTTTCATTTCTCCCCCCCCCCCCCCCCCCCCCGCCCACCGGCATCAAAGTAGCTGCAAAATATCAAATTAACAGTTTTATTAAACCTGCCTGCTGTTTCTGATATAGTTACAACTGCTGTTTTCTTCACATTTTCTTTCTTCTCCACTATTGATCTGTGAGGAAGAAATGACTCTGGATTGTCTTTACAGTTAAAGTAAGTTCACACAAGTACAGGCAGTCAGTAGCATTTTTAGGGAAGTCACTGATCCACATTGGAGTGTCTACCCATCACCTGAAATGCCATAGTTTCCCATGTGCATGCTCCTTATGCTTTCCAAATGCTAAGTAAAAGCGTTCTTGTAAACTACTGTAAGCATCTTTTTAAAAACAAACACCACCCCCCCCCAACCACAAATGAAACACAAAAACCACCAAGAGATAAGTTGCGTTGCATTACACTGCATTCTGAAGGTGATCCAATGGACGTGCTGTGGTTTGATAGAGTAAAATTCCACCTTCTAAAGTGGCTTTTCTGCTTCTCATGTTTCCCTTTGAGAGCTGTAAGTGTCCAGCAGAGAGTGGAGATCGTGACAGGTTACAGCTAGAGAGGAGATCTCTAAAGTAGCTTTCTCCTAGCACGTTAGTGGTCGTGAAAAACAGGAACAGGGCCTTGACATGAAACTAGTGCAGTACAGGGAGCCTGCTGTATGACTCAACTTTGCTTCTGTTGCTGATGGTGGAAGAGCTAGCTGATGGGGTGGGGGTCTGTTTGCAATGTATTTGGGATTTGGGAAATATAAAAATAAATAAAATTATTGGGAGGAAGAAAATTTTGAAAAGGTAATTCAACAAAATGGATTGGATCATGAAGAGGAAAGAATAGCACATGAAAGCATCAGGCCTATTGCAAAGGGTAGCAATTTAAGCAAAATTAAGTTTGTTGCAAGCCTTAATGAATCTGCACATCTTCATTTGCTTTCATTAAAATCCTGGAGTGCAAGCTAACCTTTTGAAAAAAATATTGTGTGTTTTATTGTTTAACTTCTTGGGAAGTGGAAACGGCCATTATTCTGGTAAGTGGATGGAAAGTTTGTCAGCTTTTATGGTTCAGAAAGAGCCTCTGAGATAACGTTACCTTGAAACTCTTAACAGTACCAGCCCCCTAAATTACAGTGTCTTACCCTGTTCTTCCTACATTCATTAAACAGGAGGGGTAACAAGTTTTGTTCTTCTTTTATCAGCTGAAGAACATCAGCATCAGAAAAATAGAGATTCAGATAGCTTGTTCTTCTAGTACAGGGTCCAGGAGACTTCATATAGAAGGTGAAAATCACAAAAGTAATTTTTAAATGTACTGTCTAAATCTGTAGGAATTTCGAAATGAATAAAGAAGACTATAGTAGACCTAGACAAAAGATGTTTAAAAGTATCAAATAGCTTTAATGAAACTAAGCTGAGTAGATCAAATACATATAGAATCTTGAAAAATACAGAAAAACTGAACAGATTTTTTTTTTTTCCCCATTGTTTCAGATAATGTAAAATCTAGGAGGCGTCTCGCAAAAGCATCATTATGCTTTAAGGCTTGTCATAAAATATTGCGGGAGCCAAACCCAGATACATTCCATGACAGTAGTGCTTGGAAATGGCTCAAAGCAGTGCACAAACGTGGCAGGATTTGGGGGGAATTGGAGGTGGAAGATACACCTTATACTGAGTGAACTGGTAACACCTGGGAGGGGGGAATAAAGAGACTTTTGAACATACAAGTCCTTTTCCAGGCTTCAGATAGCAGTGCCAATCTTTGAAACGAAATGCACGTTGAAAATAACAGCTCTGAGTTTAACTAGTAAGATAAACTTAACTACTGGTAAGTTGATCAGGTACCTGAGAGAGAATGTTCTCAGAGACAACAGGATCTGTAAAAGATACCTGCGGTTTCCGTTCCTTGTTTGCAGACCGAGCTTACCCTTGTATTTGTTGTTAAAGGGAGAAGGATTTACATAATCCTGCTGCTAGCATATTTTAGTTCCCTCCTTTTCTGTCTTTGGCTGGTTGCTTTGTGCTTATTAATATTTCATAAAACTGACACTAGATCGTTCAGCATGCGTGGTTTTTTTTTTTTTTTTTTTTGCTGTTGGCTCTTCACAGGGCAGATAACAGGGCAGACAGCTCTTGAGTTTTGCTGATTACAGAATATATGGGTAGCTGTACAGTTCTGGACTTGATACTGTTGTCAAAGTGAGACCATTGAAGGGTACAGGAAATATATGTAATATTTTATAATTATTGTATCTCCAGTTGCGTGACTGTAACTGTGGTCTCCCCTGTGCAATTTCAAGAGGATAATTCGATAGCCTGATGTTTTGAAAAATACCAAGGAAGATGAGTAACAGTTCACACATACTAGACACCCATGATGTTTTCTCCCATTAGATAGCATGTGGTGGCCCATGTGATTAGGGCTGCGGGGATGTATTAAACTTTAACTAATGGCTGTGCTCAAGACCAGTCCTTCATGCAAAAGTGAGGGGAAAGGACTGAGGGAAAGGAAGAGGCAGAATTTGACTGGAAGTCAGTGTAACTATTGGTTCCCCACAACTACCCTTAAAACCAGAAAAACAAATTGACCGCTGTTGTGGTGAGAAGCTTTTATTCTTTTTACGCTTTGCTTTCAGTGTGGAGCCTAAATGATACTTGCTTTGGAAATACGGTTTTATATCAATGCATTCATGCAGTAATTCTGCATAAGGGAAGACTTCCCTGCTAGAGAAAAGCTTTGGATAACTTAATGACATTTCAGCCCACTGACAAGTTGCAGGTGGTGCTCTGGCTGCTCTTCCAGAGAACAGTGACTCATCATGACCTACAGCAGGGTTAAGACATAGGTAGACCCACATTGTGCTGAGTTTTAGTTGAACTAAGGCATACATTTGGGTTTTTTCCACGTTTCCTAGACAATTAGATACGCTCAGTTGTGATTCAATAAATGTTCTTTTTTGACAGAAATGGCCAGCTTGTTAAAATGCTTCTGGATTCTTTAAGAGAAGTCTTTAAAATGCTTTGTATAACTTACCTCATAAAACAATTAATCGTAGTATTTCAGAATGAGGAAAATAAATGTTGTGAGAAAAACTATGTGGAGTTAACTGGTTGAGAGCAAAAAATAAGTAGCTACTATACTTGGAAGGAAAGGTATGTAAGGATAATTTAGCAGTTTTGCACTTGAATTCATGAAGACTGTTCACTTACAGTACTGTTATGACTTATGCAAAAATTTGCTGTAGATGTGGGTGAGAATTTTTGTTGCACTGAAAATTGTCTTCACTGAAAAATCCTGCTTTGTTTTTTCTTATAAGCAAACAAAGCAATCATAGGATACTTCTAGTGATTTTGTGGGATCTTCTTGTAAATGGATTTTAATTTCTGTGAATGCACTAGTAGTGCACACCGTGAAGCTTAGCCCGTACGGTTGTGGAGATGTGATACATACAAGTTAGTCAGTATGGACCAGCACCCTTATAAGTGCAAGGACAGTGGGAAAGTGGGTCTTGTCAGCTGGGGACTGTGAAGAAGTGGGAAGGCAACATAAAGAGGGTTAAATGACTTTTTAAAATTAAATTAAATTTTAATGGCCATGTCAAATTACCGTGTAGTCTGTTGAAGAGTTCCTGTGTTTGTCATCTGTTATTGGCATGTTTGCTTTATTTAACAGGTTAAAAATAATTAAACAATGCAGTTATTACTATTTTTTGTTCTAGCTTTATGTTTCTTCATTTCAACTGATGATTTTTGGGATGAGCAGCATTGCATAATTGTTTTCTCTTTCAAAACCAAAGAAAGTGGGTTCCATTTAAGTAGACACAACATATTGGTCATACAAGGTAGCATGTTTGACTGTTAATGTAAAAGCAGACTGAGTAGAAGTGACTGATTTCCCATACTGTGATTCTCATAGTGTCACTGTTGGAGAATACAGTATTTCATATTGTCAAGAATCAGTCGTATCAAAGCCGTTGTGTACCAATTGATTTCTTAAGCCTTTCTGCAGTTCAGTTCCATTTCTGTGTTATTCTGACAATATTCCTCAGTGTTTACATTTTAAATAAATTCATATATACACTTAGCTTTTCCCTATATTGAGTCCAGTGTACAATATTTAAAACCCTGTTTTCCAGCTTTGATGGGTCCCTATAGGCAAAATCCCATTGTAATTTTTTTATTCTGGTTCTGCAAGTACGTGGTCACACTTCTTGACTCTAATCTAGAAATATTCACTCTGTAATGAAGTTCACATCACTGGCTATGATTGAAAGAGGCAAGTTTGGACCTTAATACTTGGTTGGTCTCCAAGGCATTTAGTCTTAATAGGATTATAGAAAAGGAATGTCGGAGTTTGTCTACAATGTGGTTGTAACAGGCATGTTTTTGTTTTGCTTGCATAGTGTGCACAGTATAAACCATGCTCATTTTTGAAAAATTTATTTCTCGTTTTAACTCCTCAGAATCATCTGCTATAGAGCCTAAGCTAACATAATGTTGTTGGCTCAAAGATAGGGTGACTGTGGTTGTCTCTTTTTTCCAGGGAGCACATTAAGTGTGTAGGAACACTTTGTAATCATAAGAAGTTGTTGTGGTGACATCATGGCTGTACTCAACTTGTGTTTAGATTTTCACATGTGAGTAGCTATTTAGGAAAATGTGTATGTGAAATTAAATGCGTAGGTAGCTCACTATCAGAGACATGTTTGTATTTAATGTCTTTTGAAAGCATTTATGTTAATAATAGCTTTCAGAACAAGAAATTGTAAGAGGGAATTTATGTAAAATAATTTTCTTTTAAGAAATGAACAAGAAATGGTTTAATAAACATCATAGCATTCAGACTCTGGCTCTGAGGCACTTTTCAGGAAAAAATTGGTTTTAATTCAAGTACCCAGATTTGTAGGGCTACGTAGTTGAACTGTTCATAAAATGAAAGCACTCTTAAACAGTTTTAAAATATATTTCTGATGTAATTGATCTTTAGGCATGAGAGAGGAACTGCAAAGCAAAAGTTAAATTTCATGTATGATTCTGATAGAAAGATATCAGACATTGAGAGGGTATTGCACACTTAATTTTGAACTGCATCTCTCAGACTTTTTCCCTTCTTTTCTTATGGACCTTGCAGCCAGAGGCTTCGTACAGGACTGGGGTTCTGCATAATATTTTTTTTATCAAAAAATGTGTCATGTACTTTGTCAGCCTTCAAAAGGTAGTTACTTCTGTGGTAGAAATGTGGGACTGAAAATTGGCGGCATTATGGCAAACTCTGGCCAGAAGGAAAGAAGATATTGTCCTTGTCCTGAAAAAACTTGTCAAAGAATTGTGGACCAAATTTGAACACTAAGCAAGAAATCTGACTGTGTTTTATAGTGGAGCGTATTTAAGACCTGACCTGTTTTGAAGATCAAATCCCAAATCATCCAAGTATTGAAGCATGTTTTGCAGTCCAGTTTGGCAGAATGCTGAAGTGCCTGCTTAATTTCCATAGATGCTCAATCAGATACCTGGGGGAGAGCTGCAGTTGCAGTGTTGAGAAATTTAAGTCAGACTCCTTCCTCTCTTGAAAATCAGCTCTATTTTTACAAAATAGAATCCCTAGATTATCTTTTAAAAGCAGGTTCTTAAAAAGATTTTTTTTCACCTAAAGAAAAGGTTTCAGATCAAAAAAGATGGAGAATTTCCTGTTGGAATGGAGAAATACGAGTTTATGGACGAAATGAATACTAGGGCTTCCCATCTTTGAAATTGCTTTGGAAGACAAACACAGATAAGCTTAGTGTCTTATTACTCGGAATATTCTTCTACTTATTATTTTCTTGTTGTTTGCTGTAGATCACTGTGTATTTAAATGCTAGTATTTTGTCCAGGTTAAGCTTTATTCATATTACATGTGCAGTTTTTGATTAACTCATGCCTTATGTGTAACTCTCTGAAGGTAAGTGAAATGCAGGTGAATGTTCTTTTTAGTGATTTTGTCCTATTTGGGGTCTAATGTGACTACTGGGGCTTTAGCCTGATCTCCTGTAAATCAGTGTCAATTTGGTTTCAGGCAGGTAACTATACTGACCACAGTGGCATTAGACTGAACAATTGGGTGGTTAGAAACCAGAAGAAACAGGGTGGTCAGTAATGCTCAGGACCTATCTGTTAAGTGTGATATCCTCAGATTATCCATGTAACAGAGAGAAGCAAAATAATCTGTTATTCGACTCCCTGCTCCCTAGCCAAAACACACGCAAAAATGCAAAACAAAGATCTAACAGTCTAACTGGATGAAATAATCTGTTCCTACACCAAATCTGGCGATCTGCTTTACTTCAGTCAAGTGATCCATGTTTGTTCATGTGCTTGTTTAAAGTGTTTCTGCAGGTCATCTGGGAACGTTTGTCTAAGGAACACGGTTTGGGTATTAAAAGGTACCACCTTCTCCCTGTGGCTCACAAAGAAGGAGTAAAGAAAAATATTTGTAGATCAAGAGATGTGGTGCTCGAGGACACGGTATAGTGATGGACTTGGCAGTGCTAGGTTAACGGTTGGACTTGATGATCTTAAGGGTCTTTTCCAACCTTAACGATTCTATGATTCTACAAGGGATGCAGACCCCAGAAAACAATGCTGTTCATTTCACAACCTTTATATAAATCAGAGAGATACATTTGTAAAGTGAAGGCTTTAATTTAGCATGTGACAAAGATTCTGCCTGATGGTAAGCCTTGCATTTTTGCCTTCTGTCTTTCCCAGTAACCTGTTCCAAGGTTCAGCTGCAGTCACTGCTAGGAAATTGCAGGCTGTTTCAAGGTTGAATTGATCTAGCTTTAATTGTTAGCTGCTGGATCCTATTGCGTTATTATCAGCAAGGTTGAAAAGGTCTTGCTACCAGATCTCCTTCTCGGTGAATAAGTGCTTATGTCTGGTAATGAAATGACCTCTCAGTCTTCTCTTCATTTAGCTGACATAGACAGGGCTCCCGAAGACTTCAAAAATGGAAAAAGTAGATGGTAGAGGAAAATAAATGGCAAATGATAAGAGCGTAGGAGGTAAAGCAGATAAGATGACATTTATGAATCGTCTCCCAATTCAGAGACAGGAAAAATTGTCTGAGAAAATTTGAGTAGACCTTTTGGGCTTTTCCCAGGTCCTTGAAGTCCTTCACAATACGTGAAACGGTGCCTGGCATGGCCAGTGGTGCCAATGTGGATCTTGGCCAAGCACTGCATTGCAATTTTCAATGACTGCCTTTAAAGCAATTACCATAAAACAGGAAGGTGTTAATACAGACTTACAGCTTGGCTGAGACACTGAGAATGGTGCTTCTTGGAATTAGTATTTAGGATATTAATCCACGTGTTTTATTAAGAAAAACAGAAGAAATATCATATCCAGTACATAAAAACGTTTAAACACTTTTTCCCCTCCAGCATTATTAACTTCCCATTTACATCTGTATCCAGTGTTGATTTAAGCTCTAATTTTGGGACTGCTTACTTTTTGTGCAAATTTCCATTGCATTCATTATGGATGTGCAGAGTCTGCTTGCAGAAAAAGAGCTGCAATGTTGTAATCCTCTAAATTTAAGGACTTGTAAGGTAACAGAGGAAGGGCTAAGAATAGCTCTAGGAAAATGGTGATTGAAGGTTGCTACTACCAGAGCCATTCATCCAGCCTGCAGCCCACTCTCTGTGTGCTCTGCAGCTGTGCCAGAAAATGTGCTGCATGAATAATTCGGACAGTTGTGGCCTGTTCCCTATTTCTTGGCTCAACTTCAGAACAAATCAGGAGGTGTGCACGTGCACGTGCTCTCTGGCAAAACACCCTTTTTCAGAAGTGTTGGGGGAGGGCTTGTAACCCAGTCGTGTATGTACAGACTTTGGTGCACACGTACAAGTTCAAGGGACAGAGAGGAGACTCAGGACTTGGTCTTCCATTGACATTGGAAGACTCTCAGGTGTCTGGCCTGGTCAGGCAGACCGGGTACACTGTATTCTCCTGCTGAGTAGAGATCAAAACTTTTTCTAGTCTTGTTGGATGAGTTAATACACAGCTTCTGGGGAGGCGAGATGCAGGATTTGATGGGTGAATTCTCCAGCCTGTGCAATGCAGGGAGGCAGATTAGTTAGACTGAGTTCTGTCCTCAGAAGCTAATTCGGTGGCAGTTGCTACATCTTCCAGGATCAGGACCTGTGTACGGCCTTTGTACAGTTTTCAAGTGTTGTCATTTGTCTTTTTCCCACATTTTAAAATTTATTTACTGCATTCCTCTGTTTTCCTTCTACTAGCTTTTCTTTTGTGTTCTTTTAGCTTTTGCCAGTTATTATTAGCTCTGATTCTGTTGGTGTAACTTTTTTTTCATTTGAAAAAAATGCAACTTGGCTGATGATATCTGGAAGCAAGCCAGTAACAGCTAAAGAACGAGTAGAAACAAAGTCTGCCAAAGTTTCTTCATTTTAGGTGAAACTGCCCGACTTGGATCTCATCAGTTTGAATTTTTCTTTTTTCTTGAATGGTAGCTGGATTTTGATTGTAAGGTGATATTGGTGATGATGTCCACACAACCACAAGCCTCTCAGATACCTATTTTTCCTTGGACTATGGGATTATTGGCACATCAGTGGATGCTGTTACCCTGTAGAGTCATAGAATCATATAGGTTGCAAAAGACCTTTAAGATCATTGAGTCCAACTGTTAACCTAGCACTGCCAAGTCCACCACTAAGCCACGTCCCTAAGCACCACGTCTACTCGTCTTTGAGTCTCCAGGGATGGAGACTCAACCACTTCCCTGGGCAGCCTGTTCCAGTGCCTGACTACCCTTTCGGTGAAGAAATTTTTCCTAGTATCCAATCTAAACCTCCCCTGGCGCAGCTTGAGGCTGTTTGCTCTTGTCCTGTTGCTTGTTACTAGGGAGAAGAGACCGACCCCCACCTCGCTACAACTTCCTTTCAGGGAGTTGTAGAGAGCGATAAGGTCTCCCCTCAGCCTCCTCTTCTCCAGGCTAAACAACCCCAGCTCCCTCAGCCGCTCCTCCTAAGACTTGTGCTCTAGACCCTTCACCAGCTTTGTTGCCCTCACTCCAGCACCTCAATGCCCTGCTTGTAGTGAGGGCCCCAAAACTGAACACAGTATTCGAGGTGCGGCCTCACCAGTGCTGAGTACTAGGGCCCCTGTGTTTAAATGAATCCCTGCTGTCTTCACTCATGTTAGGTGTCTTGTGTTCACGCTACATCACTGTACGAAAACAAAAATTACACAACATTGGAGGGAAGAGAAAGCCTTTTTATTTTTTCTGTGTGGTTTTGTTGTGTAAATAGTACAGCAGTGCAGCACTGCTGAAATTAAGAGTTCTTTGCTGATTAGTTAAATACACCCTAAGCTCATTTTAGTTCAAGTCAACACGTATGCATATGTTTGGTGTGTAGAGCTGGTTAATGAGCAGAAGGTGAGAGTGTTGGGAAGACAGGCCATAGAACTGGCAAGCTTCTCCTTTGCTCTAAGACATGCCACATCACAGGGTGAAGGCAGGCTGTCTGTTGGATATATTTGCCTCAGAGACAGTAGTGGAGCACTAGAAGCAAACACTGTTAATAGTGTTAACTTTGTATTTTACAGTGGTATTGTATTTGTATATACTGTGCAAATTAGGAGGCTCCATGTTTTAGGAAATCCCAAAGCTCTCAGGAAATTTGATGCACGTGTAGCTCAAGGGAGCTTTGTTAGCTGAAAGCAGTGGTTTTTGTTGAATGGGAGGAGTCCTCAGTGTCTGTAAGTCTTGTGAATTTTCTATTTTGTACTGATTGGACATCAATAGAGCAAATGGACATCCTTCAAAGTACTGTACCAGCTAATTCAGTGCAGAGAAAGTCATCTTTGTCCCTTACCGCTTTATTTTTAGCGAAATGCAAATTGGCTTTCAAGTTGAAGGTACTGCGAATAGGATATATGTAATAAATAATATGAACGTGTATTATTAAATAAACTTAAAGCTTTGGTCTAGGAGGAATTTTGAATCAAACTGTATATAAGCATTACAATGAAATGCAGATGAATGTGAGATTTAAATCAAGGTTAAGCTTTAGAAACATTTAACTAGGCTTAAAAATTCAGTGATTTTAAAGGTTAAGTGAAATGTGTATAGCTTTAGACTAATGAGCTATATAATCAACATATCAGAGTTTCCTTTATTCTTCTGGCATCACTCCTCTGGTTTGTCAGGTTTCTTTTCTTCTGTGGAGAAATTCAGGACCAATGTCTAAGGATTAACAGGAGTTTTGGATAATTGGTTAGTCTGATAAAAAGGGCATGCTGCAGGAGTTGGCAAATGATTTCATTTCTTCTTGAAATTACTATGTTGGGAGATATCAGACTAATGAATATATTCATTATCATTGTAAAGGTAAACTAAAACCGTGTTTGGCTTTGAACTTTTGTGTACGAAAATATACTTGCATGAAGGGAGGGGAGGTGACCCATCTTTTTCAGAATTCCCACTAAAACTGGTTTTGCTCCATAGTTAGTCCTACTGGAGGATTCTGAATCTGGGATTAATGACGATTGACATGGCTTTAACTAAATATTGGGGTCTTTTCAGGCCTGAAAACTGCAGAAAAAACCTGTGTTGTTTTTTTTTTTTTTCCTAGGTGAGGAATCATGTTTAATTATGTGCTCCTGATTGTAGTTCATAGTAAATTCATGAGAGTTTCAGAGTAACAAGACCAGACAGTGAATCAGTCAAAGACGTTCTTATGTTGGGTTTGGCTTTTGCTGCTGCCAGGGATGTGGCTTCTAATCCTTCAGAAAAGATGAGTTCTGCTCCTTTTATCACCGAGATAACAGATAATTGTCTCTGTCAGGATCTCTCTTCATTTTCTGTCTGCTTCCTTTCATTGAATGAAAATCTGTATTAACCCTCGTCGCATGTTATGTTGATTTTTTTTTTATTTGATGTTGGTTGTTGATTTTGTGGATGTTTGTAGTTCTGTGGCATTTCTCTGATTTCTCAGCTTTCTGCTTCAGCATTTGTTGGGGCTAATGGACAATGGTAGCCTTGCAAGTACAGCTTCCGAGTCTATACAACATACAGTGAATTAGAGCTTGACCTAGAACAGTACCCTTCATCCTGAGGAGAGGACTTAAATACTGGTTTGTGGAGCTGAGAATACTGCATTCTGAATCCAAATTTGCTGGCTGACTCTTGTCTACCATCTTCTGCTTTCCTTCCAATCCAAATGTCAGCTTTAATGATATACATATTAATTTGGGTACCCACTGCTTGCTGACCAACATCCTTTTCTTTCTGTACGTGGATGCTTCCTGGATCATTTTCCCTTAAAAGTTTTGTTCCCTGTTCCAAGCAGTGAAATTTTAAGTCCCAAACTTTTTGTTCTGGAAGTCTGTGCATTCTCTCACTGCTGGCATAAACGCTTCACTGTGCTGCACAGATCCTGCACCACTGCAGTTTTTGGGGCACCCTTGCCATCAACATAAATAATCCCAGTTTCATTGTTTGCTAGGATAAGAGGCATTTTGTTTGTGGAGTACTGGTTGTATAAAGCTTGTAGTAGCATGGGTGCTTCTTGGTGAAAGAGTGTATTCCTCTGCAATACTGGGTAAGTTTTTAAGAGTTGTTATTGATTCTTAAACAAAGAAGCTACAGGATTAAAAATTTCGAAAATATATGCCTGTCTCCTTCATGGGAATGAGTTTCATCCTCCCTAACTAGGCAAGAATTACCTCCCCAAGTCACTCCCAACCTGGATTGCGCTGTGATTCTGTTAAGGATGCAGAAAAATAAGCCTTCTATAAATAAAATTTAGAAAAGGCAACAGAGCCTGGTTTATACAATATGTATGACTAGCCTACCACTTCTGCCTCCAGGGTGGCCTTATTTGTGAATCTTCACACATCCTCTTTTATGTAAACGGGCTGCACAACTGGTGTTTAGCATTGCATGGCTGATGTATTAAATAAGGAGACAGTACTTCAGGATGTCATGTGTAATATTTTTTGTTATAGGGAGAAGATACAAAAAAAATAAGAGGATAGGTCCTCAGTCTAGAGAAATAGAAGGTTAGAAGGCAGGAGGGAGGAAGAGGATATGAATGGATTCTACAAGTCGTAACTTTCAAGGTTTTTATAAAAACAAACATTTTCACAGATTTTAAGATGCTCTTGGCATTTTGTAAGCTTACTGAACACTAGGGAGCTGCTGAGCAGTTCAAGACTAAAAAAAGTGCTTGTACAGTGGTAAGGTTTCTGCAGTGGTAAGAGGGCAAGGTTGGCCTTTCATCTGCTTTTTTAACTGAACACGCTCAGTTGAGAGCAGGATAGTTAGGGCCATTCTTCAGGCATACATAGTGCTCTACTCTGGCAGACCTGCGGAGAAAAGATGTCAAGTCCTACCTTGGATCAATATATGTAGGTTCCCACTGACTTCTTGTGAGTCCAGTGCTTTCTAAAATGTAGGCTCTAGCAAACTGGACATTGTTTTGAGATTCTGCTGTGCTGTTGACCTGCCAGCTGCTTCTCATTTTGGTGCTTATTTTCTCTCTCATTCTCTTTTGTTTACATTCGTCAGGGCAGGAATTGTTTCTCACTCTGTCTAGGCAGAGCACCTTGCTTGATCCCTGGTTGGGGATCTTGCTCCGTATCTTAATGTGTGAATACCCCCTGGGCAGTTGCTTGGAGGGTACCTGGAGCTTCTCTGTTTAGTCCTGAAATGTCAGAATGATTGGGTTTTTTTCAAGTTGGTTCTCATACAAAACCTGACAGCTTCTTTGTGATTCCCGTTGTTTTGGGGACTTCATACTGAGCAGCTCTAGTTATGAATTCTGACCTGCAGTAAACTCTGGCATATCCAAGCACTAGCAAACAGGTCATTCTCACAGAGGTAAAAGGTAAAGTACCAGGTCCTTATTGTGTATAAACTGGCATAGCTCCTTGGAAAATCAGTTAAGCTAACCTTGGTTTATGTCAGCCTACATATTCTTAGAACATGGCTAAGAGGTGTTCTTCTAAATTATATGTAAAAATAATTTTCAAGGGGAATGGGAAGTTACTGTCTATTATATATACTTAATCTACTTAGATCAGTCCTTAAAGATTCTAGTTTTCTCTATTGAGAGTTCATCAGTAATTGTGAATGTCACACAACTAGTACCATTTAATTTGCTTTCAGGGTATGGTATTATTGTATGCTGCAATTTTGGATATACAGGGCTCCTCTAAGTCCAGGTTTTACAATATTCTAAATCTAATTTTAAATTATGAATTTTGTTGTGTTGATATACGTGATGTTGGTGAGTGTAATGTTTTGTCTTTATAGGTTTGGATTTTTAATATATGAAGGAAACCAAAAACCTGACAATCTTAGAATCGTAGTAATAATTTCATAATTACGAAGTGTTTCATGTTGTTAGGGGACTTAGAAAAGTACCAGCAAAAGAAGCACAAAGAGAAAAACCTACAGGAAATGAAGAGGGAGATGAACTATAGAATATAACATATTAAATAAAATAATACTATGCAAGGTAAAGGATTGTTACTATATTGTAATGCTATTAGCCTGTAACTATTGTTAGCAGTTTTTCTTGCTTGTCAACAGAGTTCCTCAGTTTCACCTTTTTGATTTTGAACATTTCGAATTAAATTAATTTTATTCAGACATCTCTCATTCCATCATATTTTTGTGACTTGCATGGAAATTGCAAGTATTGTATCGTATTTGTATTCTATCGTATTTTGCTCCAGTAATACATGTTCAAAGGATGTCTGTAATTTTGAGGATCTACTTTTTCTTCCATAATGATGATCTGTCCATGATATCCATCTGTTTTCACGTGGGGTTTCTGTGCATTGCCATTGTTTGTTATAAATAGCAATGAATGCAGATACTGCGATGACTCACTGGTGGTAAACGTCTAATCTATAAGTGTCTCTGGAATATTATAGTGTTGCAGGCTTCATAAATAAATAGATCAGGTAGATATTGCAACATCTTCTTGTGGAGGTCTTCCACAAAATAGTTATTACCATGTGGTAAAAGTTGAAGTGCATGTGTTCTACAGAAATGAAGAGTGATAAGGCGTGTTTTGATATAATTCCCACTATGTCAGCAAAACTTCTAAAAAATAACATTAGAAGAGTGAAGTAGCAGCTATCAAAAGTATTTATGTATTAGTCATTCACTGAAAATAGTTTTCCATTTAATCCTGGAAAAAATTGGATATGATATATCAAATTTGATAAATGTATGGGTAATTTAGGGTGAGAGCATATCCCTCTTCAAAAGGAACAAACGCTTTGTTCTCCACAAATGTATTTATGAATCTAAAAAATAATGTTTGTGTGGGACAAATGACATAAAGTTACATGAAAGATTCTGCTAAACACTATTAAATATTTTTGGAGGCTCTAAGAAACTGCTGTTACGAGCTCCTTTTTTCATCCATGCACTAGTGAGTTTTATTTATATGAAATACCTAGGAGTCTGTACCCATGTCCCACTGAATTTGAACACTTGGCATGAGTCTTGTCTCAGTGCTGCTTAAGGATTGTATAATTTAACATAAATACATCAGTAAACATGTATCCATGTCTTTTCGGTAGATGAGCTTCACTGGAGCAAGGGCGTCGACTTGCAAACACAAAACATCTTAATTTTTTATTTAGTTAAGCTTTTGAGTTTTCAGATTTTAAAAAATTATAACTTCAGCACTGGTAATTTCCATTCATATGTGTATAAATATATGTATGTGTATACACACACATTTTTTATAATTATATATAATATGTAAGCGTGTGTTTATGTGCCTACACAGCACAGGCATCCTTTCCATTTTACAACGGGAAAACTGAAAATCCAGAACTGAGACATAGTAGAATTGAGCTGCATGGCAGCTCCCGTTGCCTTGGTTACAGGGGGGCTGAGTGTTTTCTGGACTATTCACTCAGTGTATAGTATTTAAATAGAAAAATTTATGAATATTTTCATAACAGTTTTGCTCACACATTGTTACAGTGTATCAGAGCACACTGTAGCTAATAATTCATTTCCAATTCCCTAGTGCTAAACTTGTGAATGATTTACTATCCGTAGCAGCAAAAGCTGCATAATTGAAGAGCAATGTTGGGTAAGGATGGCTTTCTGCTCATCGCAGTAGATACGCACGCATAAAACAACTTTGAGGTCATGCTGTTTCTTTTTTCTATGCTCAGGAAATACCTTTTAGAAGTGTGAATATAAACAGGAGAAAGGATGCTGGAGTCGAGCATTCCCTGCTGAATGTGCCTGACGCTGTGTAGTTCAGCAGCCAAGGTTCGGGGAAGGGAAGGCCTCCGGCAGCCCCAGGGTGTGGGTACTGCAGGAGAGAGGAGAAGTGGGGGCTAATACAGTGAAGCAGTGGGCCCTGAAAGGAATTAGCAGAACATCTTATGAGGAAAGCTTCTTGGAAGGAAATTGGAATATGTAATTTTTGTGGAGTTTAAACACACCTGTGTTTTACTATCCATGCCATATCCTGCCTGAAACCTCTTGAAATCTGCAGCTTTGTGAAAGCAGCTTCAATCTTCTATCCTTCGGTTGGTTTGCTACTGTACTTGTGACTTACTGATATCCTTGTGCTGGAAGTTTGTATTAATTTTTCAAAAATGCATTGTATAACTTCATTTTATCATTTATTCTACTAACCTATTGTGAAAACAAATTTCATAGTATATTTGTTATTATCTCAATATCTTAGTATGACCTGAGATACAATCCTGTGTGAAATTCAGTCTGATTACAGAGAGCATCCATCCTTTGCAATCTAGCATGATTTGGCTGGCTAGTGTGAGCATGAACAGCATTTATTGAATGTAGAAATAGTGTTTTAGTCGAGATTTGACAGCCTATTCAACATTTTGATCTTAACTATACAATGGTGTAAAAAAAGCTAGTAATTGGGTTTAGCTCTTTGAAGGTAGGTTTTCAGGCAACTTGGCTTTGTAGTAGTACATATAGATGCAAGCAATATGGTATGCAGTAAATAAGGTACTGCAGTCCTCATTCTAAAACGTTTATCAGAAAATAACTAATCAAGGTGTTACCATACTAGTTAGCCCCAATACGAAATGAAGAAACAAAGATTCATTACTTCAGTATCTTGGAACAACAGTGAAAACCCAAAGCTTTTTAGGTCTTGCTTAAGTATCACTTTGGTCCTGCAATAGTTTCCTTAAATTAAGTGACTTAACAGTTGTTAGGCACAAGTGCTGGAAAAGAGGTGCCTGATGGGATTCTAACCAATATGCTGTGAAAAGCCTAGCTTGTGGCCTCTGTCATTTGTGTTACGTTGTGATTTATGAGCTGTCTTATGATCTGTACCACATGCTTGATTCCCAGGTACTAAAACTTGCAGTTTTCCATATTCCAATGCTGATGAAGAGTAGGAGCATTTTTACACCATTTTCTGGTCTCGGACCTTCATCTCCTGTTTCAGGTAGCTTCCTCCAGTAGCACCAGTATTATTTTGATAGAATTCTGGTCAGTTTTGCTGCTGTCAGGAGGCTCTGGGAAGTATCTGCAGCTACCAGACACTCCCATGTGGTTTCTCACACTCCACCGGTGGATCATAGTCCCTTCGGAGTAAACATCTCTCTGAACAAGTGCTCTGACTGTATTTGATTTTTGGAAAACACCTGATACACACTGTGAATGTCCAGAGGGACAGCATAGGCAATAGCAAAGCTGCTTTCATTCTAGCATTTATGTAATCATATATTATGACCATTTACATGATATACCTATGTTCGCGTTCTATTTGAAACTAATAGATGTATGTTCTAACCCAATAATGGATGATGCTGTAAGTGACCTACAGAAAAGGTCAACTCTGTTGATACACTTGATGGAAATACTGATTTCCAATTCCAATCAGTGACGAATTAATGAATGATAAGTGTTTTAATGCCTTCCTTTCTCCTGCCCTCCTTAAATACTTTTAGGTAACTAATGTTTCTATAAAGTCAGATTCATTACCGAGAAAGGACTAAGACAAAAAAAGACACTTGAGATAAGACGCAAATGACTGCTATACATAATGCTTCTCTCTCCTACCGCCCATAGATGCCTTGATGCAGGATGAAATTAAATTATTGTTGATTTCTTCTTGCTGATTAGGTTCAGTTCTTCTCCTAGGTTCGAGAGATTGCGTTCATTAGATTATGCATTTACCAAAAGTAGAAAGGAGTCCTCTTAAATCCCAGCTACAATATTGCAGGATTTAAACTACATTGAAAAGATCTGTGTGAATCCACAATAAATATTTTGAGGAGGTTATAAAAAATTATTTATATCTAAGAAGTAGTTCATCTGAGGTAAAATCAATTAATTTACTCCTTGAGAATACTGTCTGCATCATTTTCAGGTTTTAAAAAGGGAAAAAGAGTGTTACAGTAATTTCACTAACAAAAATTATTTAAGAGTGTTTCTGAAGGATAATCACACAAGTACAGTGAGTTGCGCAGTAAAAGTAGCTAAGTTTGTGTCGTCCCGTCCCCCTCCCCCCCCCCCCCGCCCTGGCTTAAACGAGTATTTTTATCAAGTAATGTTTAGCATGAGACTAACTAAACTCTGCAGGCTTCTGCTAACAAATAGAAGTGGTACTTCGATCTGTTGTACTACCTGTTGGTTTTGTGCTTTACTTAGAGTCAATTTCCATTAAATTATTAAGTGGTATGTGGCTAGCATTTAGTAGGATGCCAAAATAAAGATTCCAAAACATTATATGGGGGTGTTGGTCGACAGCCGCCTGAACATGAGCCAGCAGTGTGCTCAGGTGGCCAAGAGGGCCGATGGCATCCTGGCCTTTATCAAGAATAGTGTGGCCAGCAGGACCAGGGAGGTGATGGTGCCCCTGTACTCAGCACTGGTGAGGCTGCACCTTGAGTACTGTGTTCAGTTTTGGGCCCCTCACTACACGAAGGACATCGAGGTGCTGGAGCGTGTCCAAAGAAGGGCAACGAAGCTGGTGAAGGGTCTGGAGCACAAGTCTTATGAGGAGCAGCTGAGGGAGCTGGGGTTGTTTAGCCTGGAGAAGAGGAGGCTGAGGGGAGACCTTATTGTGCTCTACAACTCCCTGAAAGGAGGTTGTAGCGAGGTGGGGGTCGGTCTCTTCTCCCTAGTAACGAGTGATAGGATGAGAGGAAATGGCCTCAAGCTGCACCAGGGGAAGTTTAGGTTGGATATTAGGAGAAACTTCTTCACCGAAAGGGTAGTCAGGCACTGGACCAGGCTGCCCATGGAAGTGGTTGAGTCTCCATCCCTGGAGGTATTTAAAGAACAGATAGATGTGGTGCTCGAGGACATGGTATAGATGGACCTGGCAGTGTTAGGTTAACGGTTGGACTTGATGACCTTAAGGGTCTTTTCCAACCTTGACGATTCTATGATTCTGTATCCCCCAAAGAATGCTCACTGTAACTTTTCTGTGTTCTGAAATTTTTGGCTTAAAAAGGAAAAGAAAGCCACCCCAAACCCCTAAGTGGACTTCTCTTAATTTTGCTTTCTTTTAAATTCCTGAATAATCCTATTTTTTCCTATCTATCTCCTTCAACTTCCCACTTTCAAAATCAAAAGTAAGCTCAGTTTGTGGGTAGTGAGTCAGAAGAGACAGTTCCTTCTGCAGCTCCTGCTTGCAGTGGCAGTGAGTTGGGTTGTGTCTCTGCTGAGAGAAACAACATAAGGGTCCTTTCCCTTGGTGATGAGTTAGTGATAGAGTTAGGCTCTTAAGTCTGATATTTATTAAATCTAATTGCAGACCCCTAACTCTGTCCTGTAGAAGGATTGGGTCCTGAATAGCAGAGGAACTTCAAACAGACCAGGAGTAAGGCAGTCTTTCTGATGGTGACTTTACAGAATGTGTTTTCCTTCTCCCTGAAGCAGGTAGCCTGATGCAATGATCTTATAGCAGTCCTTCTGAGAAATGTGGAGAACAACATTATAATCCAAGGTGTTTGGAAGGACCTGGTGGCATTTAGATATAGTCCGTCTGATGAAAAGACAGATACATGGTCAGCTTCACTCAGGACTGCTAACTTGGAATTGCCAGTTTGATAAACGCTTTTAAAAGGAGAAAATGTACTTATATTCCTCTAGACTGGAAGCTCTTGCTCTCTCTCTTTGTGGGTATAACTTTCACCACTTTCCCATGTCACTGAGGGAACACTAAGTATGAATTATCACTGGAGATTTTGGGAGGAAAAAAACCTCACGTCTAAGTGTTGTGGTTTTAATTCTGAAGGGAAGAAGATTGCTGGGAAATTGTTTTACCACTAATAAAAAACAGCAGTAAAAGTCATTGGAGCTGGCTGTGTACACTTAACCACAATCTTTCTTTGCAATTGCAGTGTCAGCATGGAAGAAAGCAGGAAAGTTTTTATTTTCCCGGTGATGGTGATGAGATGTGGTGAGGTGCATTACGTGTAGTTAAAATTCATACTCTAGATTCTGTTTCTTCATATTACTCCAAAATTATGTTGAAAGAATATAAATTGGCTTTGTAAAGCTTTTTCAAAAACATAAAATCTCAGTAATTCAGAGCTCTATGCATTAGTAAAATTTCAAGGTATTGTGTTTGTATTGAGCCCTGGCTTGTATTGGACAAGTTGTTTTTAACAGTTGCATTTAGAGATGCCAGTTTTGCTTTGCTTATTTATAGTATTAGTCAGCCATGTTGGCTTGTGTTAGCAGGCTGTATTGGGAGAACCACAGAAATGTGCTTAAGTAACTCAAGAGTGATGGTAGTAGACAAAGGTGGCAGAGACAGGCTGTAATATGAAGAAAAGTTACAAATGTAAGAAAATTATAGCATAAGGATGTTGAAGCTTCATTAAAAACAGCTTTGCTGTTTAAAACTGTTTCACCTTGGCAGCAAAATGTTATTTTAATCTGGCATTTGGCACGTTTAGTTGCAACCCTGTTGGTTCGACTGTAAGCCTCCAGTATAGTTTAGGTGTGGAACAGAGGAGTAATTCTCTGAAAGCGGTGATCAGTTGTGAGGCAGCAGCACTGAGGTCCGTTGTGGGACTTTGGGTCCCTTTCTTAGAAAGGTGGCAGACAGGTCGCAGTGCATCTGGTTGAGTTTGACGGAGGGGGTAAAAAAAAAAAAACAACAGAGCAGAAGGATGCTCTAGCCCTCCTCTGGGGAGCTGACCGAAGGCTGGTGGCACTGCACCGAGAAGGCAGTGCTGAGAAGGGTTCTCCATCTGATGTCCGTGTTGAGAGAAAACAACCTGCCAAAAAGTGGAGCAGAAGAAAGGAAAGTGAAGGCAGTCTGGGTGGGAGGCAGAGAGTGCCGATACTCCACATAGGGGTTGGTTTTTTGACATATGTTTTACTAACCTTTTTCATTTCTGTTCTTCAAAAAATAAGGGTCTGCTTAGAATGAAAGATGCATTGCATATGAATCAATACAGTGCTTTACAAATATTCACTACAGCTTTAAAAAAATTAATGTAGTTACTGTTGGGGAAAAACTGATAAATATTTTGACACAGAAATAGAGAATGTCAGCCACTTGCTGTGGAGAGTTTGGCAGTCTTTCCAAATTAGGCAATTTGGACTAGTTTTCCATTATTTTTGGCCAACTTTGCTGGCACTAAACTGGTGTATTAGAAACATCACAAATAATTTTATCAAAGTGAATTCTTTGGGAGAAATAAGACGGTACACTTTCTATGGGAAAAGATCATATGTCTAAGAGACTGACCTATGATAAAACCGCTCTTTTTACTTATTTCACTGCAGTGAGATATGATATTTTAGAATCATAGAATGTTTTGGGATGGGAGGGACCTTTAAAGGTCACCTAGTCCATCCCCCCTGCAATGGGCAGGGACATCTTCAACTATATCAGGTTGCTCAGAGCCCCATCCAGCCTGACCTTGAATGTTTCCAAGGATGGGGCATCTACCACCTCTCTGGGCAACCTGTTCCAGTGTTTCACCACCCTCATCGTGAAAATTTTTTCCTTATGTCCAGTCTGAATCTACCCTCTTTTAGTTTAAAACCATTACCCCCTTTTGGTAATAGAGGCATGGAAAAATACCATTCCTAAAAGGTGTATAAAAAGAGTTGAGACTGTTATCCTTAGGAAAAGAAGGAAATAAAGGGAATGCCAAAGACATACAAAATGATGAGTGTGTTTAGTGACTGTAGTTGTATAATCTAAACTCAAAAATGCAATATAAGAATAAGAGTTTGGGCAAAATACTGATGTGGTCGGGCTAGAACCAGCTCGTCTTCAACAGAGGCTGGAACATCAGCCCCTTACTTCAGTTTAAGCTTTTCTCACAAGAAGGGTTGGAGAAGAAAACTTATTGGTTGGTAAGAAACTATTCTAAAAAGAGTGCGTTTCTCCTAATAAATAAATTGGGTTTTATCAAAAGCACCACAATATCAGAGAGCAGTGCAGTTTAAGTATTTAATTTAAAGAGAACTTTGGCATTGTTGTAATCTTAGAGAGGCATCGCTGAAATAAACTTCAGTCTCTCTATTCAAATGCTTGGTTTCAAACTATTGTATTTCTACATCCTGCAAGGCACAGATTAAAATTTTCCATGAGGCAAAAGAGAATGGTGAAAGTAAGGGCAGGCGGCAAGATTTGTGCTTTTTCCAAAGTACATCTTGACAATCAAAGCATGCACATTTTCTTCTGTTACTGTTCCTGGTTTGCAGACGTGGGACTAGATTGAATGAAATCTGCAAAGATTTCCGAGGATAAAAAATTTCAGGAAAACACAAGAAGTGGTAGCAAAAAGCTTAATGAAAAAGTAGTAACAAAGAAATCTCTTTATGATGTGCAAAAGAGCTTCCCCCTCTTTCCTTTGGCTTTTTAGGACATGACTTATCTTCTGACATGGCTGCTTTTTACTGAATGTTGGCCATGTTTTCCTGGTTGCCATATTCGCTTCTCTTAATTGATTTTGTCCCCTTGGAGAACACGTCACCCTGTTCTGTTTAATAACTGAAATAAATTGCTTGTACATATAGCTTTAAAATGTCATACTTGGAGTCTACTGTTTTTTTTTTTTTTGTTCCCTGACATGTTTCCTTTGTTAGACAATGAGTCACAAGCTGTCTCATCCTATTAATAGCTTGTTAATATTTAATTTCAAAGTCTACTTTTGTAAATGTACTGTATTTAGTAAATCATTAGGAGTGCTCTGCTTCTCTAAATATCTAATTATGCGTTTCAAGGTAGTTTTATCAGTTTAATTCATTGACTACATACAAATTGTATGGATTAACAAAGAGCTTGCTAATAAAATCCTCTGCTTATTGGAGGGTGACAGTTTTTCTCTTAAATAAAACATGGCTCTGGATAACTGTTCCTGGCAGCGTGGCTTGTGCATAGTGTTGTGTCATTCAGTGTTTCAAATCTTAGATCCTAGCAGTATGTATTAAAAATAAGTAATTGGTAACAAGATCAACAATATGAATTCTGACAATACTCTTCAGTCTTTTATCATAAATATTTTGAAAGCAATTTTAAATATTCACATAGTTAATGGCAATACAGTACTAACACCTATCAGGTACCATTTGGAGAAGCTGTCAGGGATGCTGTGAAGAAGTGAGGAGAGCTTTATATAGCAATTCTCAGTTGAATGTGTTGGGAGGGTTTAAACCCTTTTCTTAGTGTATCATACTTTGAAAGGTGTTTCAGGGACGGTTAAGATGATATTGACGCCTTCTGATAAGGAATCTTGAAGGAAATGGAGGAGGAAGAACCTCACACCCAGAAAGTCATGAAAAATCTGCTTTAAAAGTAACAGTAGTCTGTTTCATTATGCGCCTTCAGATTGCCTCTGACCAGTGCCTGTGTCTTCACCACCCTGTTTTGCTCCCCTTCCTGCTCCCTAGTATAGATCTTAAAACCTGTCTCATAAGAATTTAAGTTCTCTTAGAAAAACATATCTATTATTCTTATGTGGGGTTGGTGGTAGAGGTAAAGCAGATTTTCTGTTTCCAGTATCTCATCCACTTCTTTTTTTCTTCTTTAACAAAAATATGTTATGAAATGCAGGTACACCATTGTGTTGACTAGTTGGAAATGGCAATGCTTTTAACACCCCACCCCCCTGAGCAACTGTTTAATGCCTGTGAGATAGTTGATTGTGTGAAGCTGAATGTTCCACTGTTGATGCATTAATAATAGAAGAATTTAGTCATATCTGAACCATGACTATGGATTAATAATGGGATCATCATGAATTCTAGGTAAGGAGAAATGGCCACCTTAGCTATGGCTTTTATGCCTGTTATGAGGTTAGGCTTAGTGGTGCTTATAGGAAATGAAGTCTTCAAATTGGAAATGTGAAGTGGGTAAAATAAATTGCTACATATAATTAAGAAAAATGGAATCTCAATTTTGTTAGACATTTTTGTCATGACAATGTTATTTTATTTGAAAGACCTAAGGCACATTGCATTTTAGGCTTAACGCTAGTGCTGAATCAGCCTTTCGGTCTGGTCCTGATCCCAAGCACTCTGATGTGGCAGAGAGGCTCCTGTTAATTCAGCAGGAATTGAGCTAGCCTTGACCTGGTCAGAACATGTTTACTTGTGTGCTTGAGTTCATCCACTAAATGTGGAGGGGAAATATCCTCTGGCCAAGTTGGAACTGCAGGGATGATGTTTCACTGGCTATGCTGTTACTGATCACAGTAAATTGCATTTTACTGTGTGCCCCACCAAGTAGAACTGGAAGACATATTTGTGCCTTGACACAGAAAAGGTTCCTCAATCTGTATGTGAATTGTAAGACAGCTATAAAAGTTCATCTTATATTTGGATGTGTTTGGTTATTGCTCATTAAATGTAGACAGTATCCAAAATTATACTTTTTAGCATTAAGGAGTCATGTATTTTTTAGGAATTGTTTTTTCTGGTCTCATATGCTTAAATCACTTTATTTCTGTTGCTTGGCCTTATGACACCTTTTGACACCCTTTGCCAGCATTCTGTCATCTCCAGGAATTTCAGTGCCTATTATATCATGCATTCTTAATTAAATCGTGCCGGTAGCCTCTAGGTAGCAGAAGGTACTGTCCTGATAGCTTAAAAGAATTTCCAGCTGTCTTGCCCGATTTAAAAAAAAAAAAAAAACCACCAAACCCAAAACCAACAAAACAAAAAACCCCACCAAAAAACTAACCAAGAAACCCAAACAAACCAACAAAAAAACCCACCATACATTTCTGAGTGTGTTCATAGCTGGATACTGGTTAAAATGTGGTGTGCATAATGTAGTCTGTGAGCCTTTGTAAGCTTTTCTGAGCGTGGTGTTCGAGCATGAAACCCAGGTGCCTTTCAGCCGCTGGGGCCAGGAGACCACCTGCATTCTCTGCGCACACAAGAGAACAAGCGGGACTATTTGAAGAGTGAAATGAAAGAATTGCAGGCTCTGGTTAGCTCTGAAAGGCCGGTGGCATGACATACAATGGGAACAATTTAATTTTCTGACCTGCTGGAAAGTTCCCTGATGGATCTGTGGCACTATTTTCTGATCTTTTAATTACCATGCCTCTCTCTCTGCAAAATGGTCTATGCAACTGCTAAGTGTGCTATTAACACTTTTCAACAGCATCTCGATTTGCTTTTGTGTAACCTATGCTCCCTGTACATCTGCTGGTCAGAGCTGAACTCTAGTAGATCAGCACCAGCTTCCCCTCGCATTCATCTCGAGGGCTCTGCGAGTGATGAGGACGATTCCAGACTGAGCCCATCTCATCTTGACATTCGCAGGCACCTGCAGCCTCTGGCTGCCGCTGGATGTAGTTCGGGACCTGAGAGGTTAGCTGCATCACTGAATTTCATAGTGAAGAAAGCAAATTTTAACACTTAATCTTTTGCGGTCATGCAATACATCAGTTTTGAAACTGCTCATTGTTACTTGTGCCAAACCTTTGTCTTTATTTATGATAAAATAAGTGTTTGCCAGTTTGCTTTGAAGGTTCGCATATTATCCTAGTTTTTTTTCCCTTGCATCAGAAGGATCAGTTTGCATATCTTAATGCTTAAATGTGACAAGTGTGCTCTGGCACTGTAAGTGTACTTTTGCTAGGTCTTTTGTTACAATTTTCTTCAGGAACTGTAGCTCTAAGGTAAGGTACTAAGGACGATGCATAATTACAGTGATGTGCCAATCCACTGCAGTACAGATGGGTTTTCTTAACCTAGCACTTTTTGTGCTAATTTTCTAGAAAATGCCAGGAAGCAAAGTAATAGGTTTCAGAAAGTTATTTTCATGGAAAGTGGCTGGCATGAGTGTATGTCGTGTATTTCTGCTCAGAGTTGATCATGACTTCTGATCAAGTGCGGTGGGAAATACCTTTACCTCTGTTAGGTTGGATGCAATTATAAAGCAATTTTTTCTTTACTGATAAGAAGAAATATTAGAAATTAAGTGTGTTTGAGAATAGCATGTTTTATAGTTGAAGCTCTATTTTTGTTCTAGACAAGTTTATAGCATGGGATGTCAGCAACGCTGGTATATGTGTTCCTCTGTGAGCAAGGAGAAACGGATTTAAAGTAATTACCTTTGTGTTAGTGACTTTAAAAATAGTCTGCTTTGTTTCCTACAGACAGTGCTAGTGGAAACCTCTGCATTTCTTCTACTGATCACAAACTGGTGACTCAGTGTTATGACACTTGGATTCAAAACTTTCGCCATGTCCAGTAGGAATATTAATTTGAAGTTAACTAATACAATCTACGTTACGTTAGTACTGGAGGCTTGCTGAGCCATTTTCAGCAGTCTCTGCTTTCCCAGCTGCAGTTGGCATCGCTGATGTGTATTGGAGTCTTGCAGGGTGTTACGAAAGGCTTCCAGTGAAGCTTTTGAATGAACGAGTGATCTGATTTCTCAGTGTCTATAAAGCTACGGCACTTCAGCGGCAGACGTGTGTTGTCACCAGACGTGGTTGAGACGGCAAGAATAGCTAATTGCTGCTTCTGATGGTGTTTGTAACCTTTCTGAAGTGTTCAGCTTCTGGGTTCTAGCAGCATTATTTTAAAAAGTGTTTTACTATTGTATCACTGCTTTGTCTAATACCTGGTATTCTTTTGCAGTTCCAGCATCCTTCCCGAGTTTTTGATGTTGGCAACTGTAAGATTTGTTTGTATTTTAATCTGAGGTTTGTGTATACATTACAGGATGGGGTAGGATTGTTAGTGAAGTACAATATCCTCTGCTTGCTTGGGCTGCTACTGCTGTTTAGGAAACAGAGTATAAACTTACTGCTCTGGAACCTGATGGAAGGGTGGTTGCCTAAACCTCACGCTTTTTATTATTGAGCTATTGTAATTACATCATAGGGAGAAAACAATTTAGTGGTAATAATTAGTAATTTGACTGTAATCATATGGTCACACATTTATTTTACAAACAACTAAAAAAACCCAAACAAAGCGGTCTCAAACTACATAGAAAACCGCCAGCTAACCAGCAGTGTTGATAGGAGACTTCATTCGTGTGTCTTAAAATAATGACGGTGTAGTTTTGGCAAGCTATGAAGTCCAATCAGTATGCAGGTGTTTGTTTCTAGCAATTTCTCTTTAATTCTGCTTAGTAATAACCTACAACAGAGGGTGGCTGTGACAGTTTGGCATGAGTGGAGGCGTGACACTGAGGCACTGGCATTATCTAACCAGAAAGCTGCATTGCATCTCACTTTTTGGGAAGGTCACCCTGTGAAGTTGACTTCCAAATGCGGGAAATTGCAGGGACATTTCCATTAACAGGAAAAAACCCCAACCAACCAGGATGGGGTTCCCCACCTCTCCTTTTCTTCCTTTTTTTCTTTTAGGTTATTGTTTTTTGATCAAGTTGTATATAGCTATTTTCAGTCAGGTTTTTTTTTCCTAGGTTAAACCAAAGCATTTTGTACTATTCTTTGGATACTAAGAGGCAGGAGATTTGCACAGGCAATACTGAATGGCAGCAAACTGCTCCCTCCCTAGGAGGGACCGTACAGTCCTGGTGTGAGCTGGGCATCTGGCTGCTAGCTTTTTTTTTTTTTTTTTTTTTTTTTTTTTTTTTCCCCCCTCCCTGTTGAGGGGAAGAGGGTACTCCTTTTCCAAATTCCTGTTCATGCTTTAAAATCTATGAATAAATACAATTTATTAATGCATCATGGAAACCTCTTAGATGAATCTGACTTTACCATTCTCTGGGGCCAGGTTCTGCCCGAGATCTGCAAAATGGTACCCAGAAAGGAAGTTCCTTCTTCCTCTGTTGTCGCCATGCTGTAGCTGTCATTGCCGCTACCCAAATTATCAGCTGAAGTCAAAGTCGATGTCCCCGTTAGAGTCCCTGGTTTTTCACAAGTATATGTAGCTCTATCTTTTGCCATTCATTTTTATGATGTGAGAAGATATGAAATGCTGGAATACTTTTCAGAGGAGTAGAGCAATATAACTATTACTTTGTTATGCTGTTCTCAGTTACCAGTGGGAGACAGACAGGGAAACTGGGAGGTGAGTGCCCTGTTGAGCGGTAAGAAAACTTTGCCCATATATACCAAAGTGGTGAATATTTCTCTTACGTGGTACGTCTAGATAGAGCTTTTGGTATCTTTCACCTTTTGGAAATGGATGCCAGATTACAAACTTTACCTCGAATGTATGGTTGGTTGCCTTTCCTGCTGTCGTGGCCATCCCTGCAAGCTAGTGCCCAGAGGGCAGGGACAGGAGGAATTCTTGTGCTTGGTGCAAGATGAATAACCATACTGTTAAAACTTGGTATTCAGAGGGTGCACAGAGACAGAGATGGCTGCTCTAGGACAACCCGGGGTTTTAAGGCTGAACTGTGCTGGAGAAAATAGGTTGTTGGTGGCTCATGCTGCAACAGGCTCCTTTCGGGGCCCTTGGAAGGGCTCAAGGGTGGTAGGAGGCTTAGGAAAGAATCTCATCCTGCTATTGTCGAGAAATCAGGTATTGAGAGACAACATGTTCTGGATGAGGACAGGAAGAAAGAACAACAGATGGGCCTAATATTGTACCAGATGAAAAATCCTAAACTTTGCAATTTAAACCCTCCCCACTCCCCAACCCCTGGATGGTCGGGGAAGGGATGTTTGTTTGAAGCCCGGAATGCACCTGTGAATAGTAAAGGCACCAAAATAACAAAAGATGTCAATGTTGTGGTTTTTTTTTTTTCTGGTTCTGTGTATTTCTACAGCTGTGGTAAAAGACTGTTTGTTTCTGAAACATCTAAAAAAAAATCTGTGTGTCTGATCACTGTGACTATAGTGTGTCATAGGAGAAACAAACATAAATCTTGAGTGTTTTACTAGCATGAAGCTCTAGGAGGGGGAAGAAAAGTGTGCTTTGCCCACAATATTTTGAGCTTCCAGAAAGCCATGTCAGTTTTACTCTGAATTAGTAGTTGTTTGTCTATGAAAACCCCAAATTCTAAATTGTCTTCACAAAGACTAAGCCAAGGACATTCCTGTGAAAATCCTTGTCATGTTACTGCACCTTTTGTACTGAACCCCAGAGAAAAGGTGAAAATGGTAACAGGTGCTAAAATATTTTTGTTTTGATAAACTGTTAATTAAAACTGCATATTTATCCATAAAAAGCTGAACATAAGCTCTGCTGTAAGGTGGTGTGTTTTTGTTGTTGTTTTTTTTTTTTTTTTAATTAGGAATATATCTGACGTGGATTAAATTACTTTTTGTTGTTATGCATTGAAAAATAGAGAAAATTCAAAATCAAACCAGAATTATTTTTATAATACAGATTTCAGAGTAATTTAATGTAACTAGAGTGCAATGGGCTACAATTTCTTTGTTTTTGTTTCCTTTTGCCACACAGCATTAGCAACTGCTAACTCAATATGCATGCTTTGATTTAAATACACCGAGGTTGTTTAAAAACAGGAGTACGCAAAACAATGTCTTAAAAAATAATAAAAAATTCCTCAACATAAGTAAGTATAGAAAATTTAGGCCTCCAGATGAGATTGTCTTAACTTCTGTTTATGTATTTGGTGGTGTGTGTGCTAGGATTTCTTGGCTGTATTTATAAACACTGATTTCAGTCGTCTTCCGTTTCCTGGTGCTGTAGCACCTACGCCCTGGGGTGGATTTATATAGAATTGTGCCGCATTCCAGAATGCGCTCGCTCTTAGCCAGAATTAGTTCAGTCTTTATTAAAAACTGTTGTTCATTTATATCTGTAACATGACAGGATGTTAGAAATGAATGTTAAAATCCAAACAGAATATTTGGATTTGTTGTGTTTGGCTTGATTTTTAGACTTCTTTCCTTGGTGGGATGAAGAAGGAACGAGGAGAATGTGCGTATTTTTAAAATGAAATATTAAGATTCAAACATAAAGATTTAAATAGTTATTTCAGCTTTATTTAAGTCTAGTGGTTACATCCGCTGCTGTTTGTTACCTGATGCACGAGTCTTCTTTCAAATGGATTCCTTCTAAACACACAAATTGGGAATAGGGACTAGGTCAATTAGGACCAATGACAACTATGTAAAAATGCACAGTGAGAGTCCTTTTAGCAATGGCCCATTTCTTCACAGGATGAAGATGAATGAAAATTGTACAGCCTGGAGAAATCCTGTGATACATGTCTCTATTTTTAGCTCTACTTATTAAAAACTCATGCATATTTAATAGTAAAAGTATTAATTTGTAATAGGCCTCATCTTTATATAGCCCACTTCATATTGTTGTCTTTTCATTAATTGTTCATTTAGATTCTGAAGGATTTCTGCTTCATTTAGTGCAGAAACTGAGGAAAGCAGCAAATGCAGCCGTAATCCTGCAAGAAAAAAAATTACGTTTTTGTTATAGTGGAGTTCCTTAGGGCTCTTAACTATTTTTCTCTTCTCTTGAGTGTGATTATGAATTGTAAACTGTTAAATAGGGAAAGCTTTTTCTATCCATTTCCCTTTTCCCTTCTAGTTCTCCTTTTGAAATTTAGTGTATGTCTCTGTGCTTTGGGCCTGTTCCCCTGAAGCAGACTCTGTTTCCACAGAGCTGTGGTCCTCACCTCTGACAGCTTCAGTGATTGCACTGCAGCAGCTTAGCGTTAAGCAGATGGGGCCTTTGTCTGCCGTAGAGTACGTCCAAGTGTCCTACTTGCTACACCATAACAAATGCAGGCATCTTCTGTTAATAACCTTTTGATGCAAATTCATTCATCTGACTCACACAGTTGTGGAAGAGCATTTGTCCAGAAGAGAGTAACTAGATACCAATCTGGCTTCTTTTTACTAAAACGATGAAGTACTCTGTTTCTGAATTATCCAGCTAAAATGTTTGCTTAAAATTATTTAAGTAGTGTCTTAAAAAAAAAAAAAGTAGTAAAGCAGTTGGTGCATAAGAATTCTGTTGTAGTGTTCAAGCATGAAATTCTGAGCTAAATTATATTTCTCTGGAAAATCTGAAGTAGGATATAAAATTGCAATTTGCATGTCTTTAAAACAAATTGTTAAACTTGGAAATGTTTGTATGTTGTTATTTTCTGGTTTGTAGAAGACAACCAACAGAAATGGTTTGTTTTAGAGCCGAAATGTGTTGAGTATTAGAAGTGATGTATCCTGTAAGTACAGAGGGAAGTACTACTAACACCTTAGTATACAGCCCTACTGACTTTATACTTGGATTTATTAAAGCTGAAAATCAGCATCTGTGTATAATACAGACAAACAATACAAACAGAATGCAGACAAAATAGCTGTTTTTTTCTTATTCTGGGCTCTTTTTTGCAGGTTATAAGGGGACAGTTTTAAAAGAGTGTAGAACAGGTACGTTTTCTGGAGGAGGACGTCTAAATTTAGGGCTTACCATCGCTAGTTTCTGTAAAGATTACATGCATAGTTGATTCTCTGCAATATTTGTAACTTAATATACTGAACGTAATTTTAGCAGTGTCTTAGTTACTGTGGTAATGCTGTAAGTTCTGCTCAAAAATTATATATGAGTATGGGGCTTAATTTTTACTTTTTAGCTAGAAGTTCTTACGTGTTTTGAAGTGTTATGAAGACAGGGAATTGGAGAAAAGCTGATTAAAAGAAATTCCTAGTGAATCTAGGAATACTGTTACACAAAATACTATAGTATTGAAATGTTGTTGCTAATGGCACCTCCTCTTTAAGGACATACCTTGCACCATCAGTGAACAAAAGGCATTGCCTTTGGGCTGGCCTAACAGTTCCTCTACTATTCCTGCTAGTTTCAGGGACATCTTTGGTAGCTGATTGCTTCGTATATTGTCAGGCAAAAAGCTCCGTTAAATGGTAGGCAAGCAGAAATGTTCTGACGTTTTATTTCAGCCAAAGAGTTTCCTTAAATCTTTATGGAAATGCAGTCTTTTTTGGGGGGAGATTATAACCGATAAAATGTTCCTAATTGAGATACCAGAAGGGTAAAAGGGGCAGGAGGATGGAAATTTGAATGTATCCTGATGGACAGTTAAATTAACTCCAGCAACATTTGTCAGTTTTTAAAAAGAATTGTTTCCTGTTTTTCCTGATCTACTGATTGTATCTATAGTTTATTTATAAGACCTAAGTACACAAAGCTGTGGGTTGGCTTTGTTTTTAATTTTACTTTGTTCTTGAAGGTACTGAGTCTTTTTTAGACATATTCCACCTCCACTTCCCGGTCAGTTTTACCAGTCTAGAACTTTTAAAAAATGGAGAATCAGGGAAATTACTTATCTACAGACTGGTGGATGTTCTTTTCTATTCTACTTTTAGTCTGCTAGCATGTTTCAGTTATGGACTTCTTAAATTTGAAGTCAGTGAATATGTTTTACACAAAGAAATACTGTTTTTCAAGTTGGTGATATTGTCTGTGTGACAAAAATGAATAAATAGCATGATGAGTTGGTGTGCTGCTTTGAGAGGAACAGAGCGTTCCTGTGTTTCCTGATAATGTGGGAATCTCTCAGCATGAGAGATGTACCTGTTCTGTGGTGGTTTGATACCATTCAGTGAGTGAAATCAATTTTACACGGTAGAAAACTGAGCTTGTATAGGCTTGAAAACGCGAATGATTGTATTGGATTTGGACTTGGATGGGTGGAACAATGAACGTTCATTCATATTCACTGTATATTCCAGGGATATCCATCAGTATAGAATGTATTTCCAGTTTAAAAATGAATAAAAATAAATTTATATAATTGCTTGTTGCATAGTATATATAGTAGCGTTTAATAACTGCCAAATAAGTACTTAAATCAGGCTCTGTTGAGTATCGCTAAAATACAGCTGTCATTTATGGATGTGACACTCATTGAATAGTATCTGCATTGGTACAGATTGCAGAGACTTGGAATGAAACTGCAGAACTACTCTGACAGTAAGTAGTAAATAATTGTACTGCTTCTTCTGTCAAGTGCATTATTTTATAAATGGCTTTTTGAATTGTGGCTTTTTTGGCCTGGCAGTTTTCCTTTCTTTTTTCGAAGGAACACATCTTTTCTTTGCTGTTTGTCAGACTTTTGGGCATTGTACTCTTTCTTCTGGTTACGCATTTGTTTATTTTCCTGGACAGACAAATGCTGAATTGTTCTTTTCTGTAAAAGTTCTGTATTTTGGTCTTTACTGTCCCTTGTGAAAAAAGCCTTGGGAGAAGACGTATAATTGGGGAGCTCTGGGCTGGTGCTGCTGATGTTCTGGAAGTCCTGAAGACAGGAGGGAGTTTCAAGAGAGTTAAATGGGCTACACATTTTTCTTGTCATTAATATGTTCTTGCAAGAGTTCACATATGTAAGTATAAGCATATATTACAGTTTATTCACAGAATAATAAACCAGGACATTTTCCCATCCTGTGACAAAGTAGCTTCTCACAGAGATTGTTTCTTCATTATCTTCCTGGTATAGACATTTGAAGGGGGCTATATTTTAGATGGACTGTGTGACCTGACATCAACAGGCTAAACTGAGGGCAACTGCATCAGTACTTCAAGGGAAATTCTTCAGGACAACCAATTGACAGCAACTAGCAGCAGATACATCAGTGTCATGAACACTGAAGATCAAACCTCTGGCACTGGGGATTCTGATTTTAAAGTTTATATAGAGTAATACTGTATTGTGAATTAGCCAAGGCCATAATTTCATGATATGCTGAGTTTAATGGCTACATGTCTGTACCTCCAGTCTCTGCCTCATTTGTGAACTCAGCTCTTTGAGAGGTGGTGTTACAGGTAAGATTACTGAAATAAATGAGCTTGGTTAAAGTAGTTGCCACTCCCAGAGGAGGTCGAGGGGCCTTATAATACACATGGAGCATAGCCTCTTGGCTATGAAATTGCACTAAAATTTCCACTCAAGTTCTGTTTCTTCATGTGAATAGTCTAGTGGATAAGAGTGTATCTGGTACATTTCACTTAAATTTATGTGCAGTTCTTGTATTGCTATTTCCAGTGAAAGACAGGGATGAATTTTAGGCCATAGGCATCCTCTTGTATATCTGCAGAGCAATACTAAGATGTATCTGCAGGCCAGCCAGATCCCACGGCCTGGCAGCCGCAGCAGAAGGGGTTGTATGAACCCTCCACAAACACTTCAGTGCAAATTCAGACAAGTTATGCAAGCACTCGGTGTTGAACACTGTAGTTCACCTGGCTGAGTTACCCTGAAATGTCTTAGGGCTTGCTTACCCCATCTTAGCTTTGGGGGTAGCAGTGCAGGGACACGGGACATTCGTCTACAATGCAGTATGTCAGTAAGTACACTCTAAAACTGCTATAACTGTAGGCATGCCAAGCCATACATATGTGTATGCATGTGTACACTTGTCTCTTAATACATGTTTATGACCTTTTACTCTTTTGACCAGTGGCCAGATCTTCTGTGTAGCAGCTAGCTCCATGCTGAAGCTTTTGTGTGAGAATTAATACGATAAGTTGTACTGAAAGCACAGCAGTGCCTGATGGGCTACTGGGCAGGGTGTGTGCACCTGTCAAAAATATGCAGAACTCTTCAGACTGCTGGTCTTCATAATAGGCTTGAGCAGTAACTTCTGCCTGATGTAAGGGAGTCGCAGTTGGTGGGGTGGAAGATGTAAGCCTTACTCAAGAAGCTAAAGTAATATGATAATGAGAGTGACATTTGTTTCCAGCTAGATGCAAAAGTGTATAGGACTGACTTTGCAAATGAACTGTACAAAAATGCATTGAAAAGGTTTAAAATAGATGTTCTATTACACTCTGACTTGACTGAGCTATTCTCTGGCCAAATAATGTGCTGCATAGACATTTTTTAAAAATTTATGCTGAACTATATGTTTTTTCCCTTAGGGAGGATTTTCAGCCAGTCTAAATTATATGGTGGTTTTGTAATCTGAGCTGATGTTTAACATCTGAGCTGAGTCACCAGATTTGAGTGCAAAGGAGACTAGAGTATGCATGCGCACTTTTGGTTTTTTCTTCCCTCTTGCGTATGTCAACATCCCTGTGAAATTTCAGCATGGTAATTTTTAGCTTTACCTTAAAACATCTGAATATGGTTTCCAGAAGTAAATTCTGGTGCTAGTTGAGATTTCCCAGCAGCGAGTTGAGAGGATGAGTTAGCAGATTGAAGGCGGGGTATTCTCAGCACAGTTTACTTTTTTTGTTGTTTTGCCGGTGGTTTGGGCATGGCTTAGAGCAGGGCAACAAAGGAAAAGGGCATCTAGGCAAAATTCTGTCCTCTTTTGCTCGGTCTTGGGTTACTCCAACTTCCTCCACAGATCAAGAGAGGGAGTGATTTTGGTACTCTGAATTGCTTTTTGGAGGAGCCTCTGACTCTTCACTGAGGAGGCCAGCTACCTAGCACAGCTGCATGCCTGGTGCAGGGCACGTAATTTAATCTGGCACTCCTATGGAGGTGGTTTGAATGGGAAAGTCAAACCTTTTCTCTTAGGAGAAGATTTACAAAATGCTGCGTCTTTCAAGATGCTTCAGTTGACTTTCTTGGCAATTTTCTTGATTAAAAAGGATATCTGGTTAAAAGATCTTGCGCATATAGGTTAGTTTCTGGAAACTAGCAAGTTTATTAGATTCTTTCATCATTTGCTTTGGGCTACGCTGCTTCTAAGAGTATCCAGTAATTGTCCTATTATGAAAGTCTAAGGGGCTTTGTTAGAGGAGAAAGTAAGCAGATCAGCAGAAAAGTAAAGTGTTTCTGAATTTAACTTGTCTCTTTGCACTTCTGGATAGAACAATTTATATTTCAAGACAGTTACTATCCAATTAACTTGAAGTTGAATTAAAGTAAATTTGAATTTTACTCCATTTAAAAAGAAAGAAATTAAAGAACATTTAAGTACTTTAAACTATATGTAAGTCCTGTGTCAGTTATGATGATAGCTTCCTATCACTTTTAATGTCTTTTCAAGAGCACTCCAAATGGAAGAAATATCCAGAACTGGCTATTCAATGAAAAGCAGTGAATACAAATTGACTGTCATATGTGCAAATTAGAAGAACTGGGGAAAAAAGAGAGATCTCTTTCCCTTTTAATCTCTCTAAGATATCCTCAGTGTCCTTGTAGTTACGTCTCTGACACCACTTTTATTTTTAATGATGTGATTTTTTCAAGTTTATGACATCTCTCTTTTGCTTTTAATTCAATCACAAATTCTCCAGGTTTAGAATGATCACTTTTTTCCTCCAAGATATCAATCACTGGAATTGTTCATATCACTTACCTGCATAATTTATTATTTAAAGCATGCAGACCTAATGAGCACTCAGGCATTCTAGGTAGCAACACTGAACAGTTATGATTATATTTTAGCTACAAGATCTCACCAGTTTTCTGCCTGATGTTGATGCTCAGAACTTTGCAGTTATATAGTAAAATGGTTGTTAATATTTTTGAAATACTGAACTTCATGATCTATGAGAAAAATATTAAATTTCCACTACATGATACAGGTTGATTAATTCATATATTAAATCATTCTAAAGACTTAGGATATAGCCATGGTCATGTAAGTAAAGAGGCCTAAACCTCTAAACAGTGGAGAAAACCTGCTAAACAGTGGAGAAAAAGAGAGATCCCAAATAGCTGATTTTTCTTGGCTCTTGAATACTGTGACAGCTTTTACATTCATCTTTGTCTGGGTGGCTGAATAGGAAACATCCAAACGCGTTAGCTTAACTTGAATTTCATAAAATGTTAGCTAACGGAGAAAAATCCTAATAATCAGACAGTGAAATACCTTCTGAGAGAAATTCCATTATGTGGATCGCAGGAAACTTGATGAGTAGAAATTCTTGGAAATATTCCAGGAGGAATAATAAGAAAAGGATGTCTGGGCAGAAAGATGAAGCTTTTCTCTTATTTCTGTCTGTATAGAGAAGGATGCTTCATGTCAGCTTTATCTGATTTTATTATTTTTTTTAATAGACCAAATCTGTGTCTCCAAATAGTCATAGAAATACTAGAATATAGGCCTGGAAGGAAATCTAAAGAGCTATTGAGTTCCTCTCTTTGTCTTGGGCAAAATCAGTTACTGATGATCTTGCTGAGTAAGTAGCTGGTGAATTTTACCAGGAGGGGCCCCTCCGTCCTGCTGGCAGAGGTACGCAGCAGCTCTAAAGGAGCTTGAATGCTCTTTAGTACTGAGAGTAGGATAAGTGCAGACTGGTTAAGCTTATGAGTTAACCCCATGGTTAACCATCACCCAGCTTCTTAGGCAGGTTTTGCAGCTGACAGTGAATCTGACTATTCTGCTTTTGCCAGAGTTTCTAGCAAGTTTGAAGCCAGCATATGGATAGCTCCAGGTGGACTGTAGTCATACCTTATCCCAGAAAATAGGCTAATTTTGACTTCTGTGGGGAGAAAAATCCCCAAATTCTGAATTTATTCAAGGAGCATTTTCTTTTCTCAGCCACTTAGAGCTCAGAGCTGGTCAGTTTGAGCCCTTTACTTTATTGTAGCATTTATAAATCTTTGTACTGAAGAAAGCAATGTCACACAGTGTATAATTGGGAAACCAGCATGTTTTCTGTTCTTCATATTCTTAATGTGTTCTTCCGCCTGTATAATTATGTGGATTGCTTATCTTGGCATGGGAGTGGCATTTGAGGGAGATGCCAAGCATCATCTGAATGTGTGCAAAGAAGAGCAATGAAGCTGGTGAAGGATCTAGAGAACAAGTCTTATGAGAAGTGGCTGAGGGAACTGGGGTTGTTTAGTTCGGAGAAGAGGAGGCTGAGGGGAGACCTTATCGCTCTCTACCTGAAAGGAGGTTGTAGTGAGGTGGGGGTCAGTCTCTTCTGCCAAGTACAAGAAACAGGACTAGAGGAAATGGCCTCAAGTTGTGCCAGGGGAGGTTTAGATTGGATATCAGGAAGAATTTCTTTACCAAAAGCTTTGTCAAGCATTGGAACAGGCTGCCCAGGGAAGTGGTTGAGCCCCCATCTCTGGAGGAGTAAAAGACCTGTAGACGTGGTGCTTAGGGACAGGGTTTAGTGGTGGACTTGGCAGTGTTAGGTTTATGGTTGGACTTGATGATCTTAAGGGTCTTTTCCAACCTAAATGATTCTATGAATGGGTGGAAAATGTGGGGGCTAGTTGGGCTGGACGTTTCGTCTGATGGTACAGAGATGCTCAGGTGCAGAGTGCTCCCCAAGGGCTCCTCCTGCCATGTCTTGGCTGGCGGGCCGCCATGTTCCCCACCTCCTTGCCTCCCTCCTCTCGCGGGTGAGGTGATGTTGCAGTGCAGTGACGTGAAGCCAGTCCCCCAGTGAAATGTGTTAATTGTCACTTCCCCAGCAGCACCCTCAGCCACCCGCTTAGAGCACAAATCTTGTCCCGTGGGTGACCGGTTTTGTTCTCAGGGCCAGCCCTACGGAGTCGGTTTACAGTAAATGCTGTGGGAAGAGGCTATTAGCACATAAAAGATCACTACATAAACAAGAAATGAATCACTGTTACGAGTAAGATAAACAGGGCAGCATGTGAACTCTGGTTTGTTTTGCATGGTGGGGTGGGATTTTTTTGGTTATTCCTGTGCTGGAACTCCCGGACTTTCATTCATGTATCTTTTTTTTTTTTTTTAAACTATTGAATGTTTGACTGCATGTCAGAAATGATTTGATGTTTTTCAGTCTCCTTTAGTGAAGAAGGTTGGGCAGGGGGATTTTTCCTATCTGTATTTTGTATATTAAGTGGAACTTTTTCCCAATTCTGATCCGTCTGCGATTAGTAATTGAGAAGTATATTTAGATAGAAATAATCCCGAACTTGTGCCACTTCGAGATTGAGAGGAAATCAGTCCTGTTTTTCTCTAAGCTTCTTGTCAAGTGTTGAAGAAAACACTGTGCTATGGATAAGCAGCTTTGGTACAGGTTTCGCTTTTCAACTAAAATACTTCGCTAAAGTTAGTATCTGCAGATTTCTGAAATGCCTATATTTTCCCTGTCCTTTTGATTCAGTTTCCACATTTCAGCTTGCCTTCATGAAACAATATGCCTTGCCAGCTTGGCCTGACTTAGTGAAATTGCTGCTCTGATCACCTTCAGCCTAATTAGCCAACCCTTCATGGCAGGGCAGGTGCGCACAGCTAATCGTGGGTATTGTCTTTACAGTATAGTCTGGATGCAAATGCTGTTTCAGTGGCGCTTAGCAGGAATTGAAGGTGGGAGGATAATTCTTATTTTCAGTCTCTGGTAGGATGTATGTGTTAGCGTACTGTTAGTTATGTTATTAATGACAGACATTGGGAATTGTTAATCAAATGTCAGATAAGCAATTCCTTTTGTAGGCAGGAAGGCACTGTGTAAGGTTTTCATCCCATCTTCAGCCTGAATTGTCAGACTGCAAATAATTAAAGTAGTGGCTCTTTTTTCCCTTCCATCACTCCTTGTGGTTTGGGTTTTATGGCAATCATCTTTTCCCCTTTTACAATATGAGCGTTGTGTTTCTCTCTTTACAAATCTCCTTAATTAACCTCCCAGCTTACTGTGAGATGCTATATAGCAGATTACTGTCTGACACTACGGCCCCTTTACAACCTATTTCGCTGAATTTAGAAAATACTCTAAAAGCTTATGAGCCCTGATTTTTTGGAGGTATTTTTTCCATAATAGGAGCTCATTTTCATGTGAGTTTAACTTGTTTGTTGCAAATTGATTTCAATTGCTTTAAGTTATGTGATTTTTTTGGGATCATTGTTTAAATCATGACTTTAAGACAGCTGGATTTATGAGTAGGATCAGAGAAGTTACCCAGCATTTAGATTTATGGTTTACTTTACTTCCAGAAACTGTAATGATGTCCATGATTCACCAGAGTGATGACAATTCGGACTTAAGAAAATTGACTGTTGCAAAGGAGTTAACGTTTTTCTCAGGCTGTTCTCATCTCTCAAACTGTGGGATAGTCCTAGCTAGTACATGTTAGTTCTCATGTCCTTAAACATGGATGAATTTGTCCATCTGCCATATATAAATTTTCAATATGTTCCAACAAATGGCAGTGCTGCCCCGGGTACAGTGCACTGCTGTGCAGCCGAAGGAAATTTTTTCACCCTTCCTATTAAAACTTTGTCTTTAACTTGTAATCCTCCTGCATGACACTTACTTTGCAGTGATTTTACTGCTGTAAAACCACTGTATACAATAGTTCAAAATTACATAAATCTCTAGTTGTGGGACAGGAGAAAATGAACTTGCTAGCGTGCTGTCAGTCTGTTAATTAATGTCGCCCGATCTCCTCGTGCGGGGGGCTGTGGTACCCAGGCAGGTGTACGTGCTTGCTGCGGTGGGCAGGCTCAGGTGCAAATCGCGGCTCTTCCTGACTAGGGGGGTACAGCTTTTTCACTGCGACGTTTTAAGACTTAACTGTTAGCGTGTGCTGTTGCCCAGATCACAAAGTAAAAAAGAAGGGGGACAAAAAAAAAGGGGGGAAGATCGCAGTGACTGGCTGATCCCTGCATGTTTCACTGGCTTGTAGAGAAGTTGGTGGCTATTTCTTATTTACCCTTCTGGTCTCAAAGTCACCCAGGATTTTCAGATCTGTTGAATAATACTCCGCATAGAGGAACAAGATGCTAACTTCCCTGACTCTCATTGAAGAAGGCCCTTTATACCAAAGTTTCCTTTTCATCACTGACACTGGTGTCAGAGGCAGAGTGTGCGGGAACATGACAGAGAAAGAGTTGGTGAACCCCGCTGACGTCCAGCACTAAAAATAAAATGTTTTGTGTATGCAGCCAAAACATTGCTCATGTCAGGAAAGACTGTGTCGCGTACTTTGTGAAGTAAATATGGTGATCTCAATGTCACTTCTGTATATGTAGAATTATTGAGCTGAGTTTTTGTTTCTTTCCTTTTCTGCAATATTTGATGCTGAACCATGTACATTATGTGGTGAATTGCACACAGCTGGATGAGTTGAACTTTATTTTTCCCCTTTGTTAGTTCTTAATATTTCAAAACATCTCCAATTGAAGAAAAGCTGAAAAATAGCAGAAGAAATTGTGGTACACTGGAAGAGTGCGTACACTGAAATGTTATTAAAAAGAAAATTGAAGATGAGTGATAGGAAATAGAAGTGAAGGGAAGAGGCAGTTTTTGAAGAGATATATATATATTTTTTTTTTTTTTTTTTACCGAATTTTCCTTAATCACAATCTTGGGATCTCCAAGTTCTCTACTTATATTTTCTTTTTAATAATTAAATGTCTCTTGACCTCTGGAGGCAAAGGCTTCTGTTTAACAAACCAGTTGTCAGACATTTGATTGATAGCAGTAGTGTACTGTAGGTCTAATTACAATTATAATACTATGGAAGTGGCCAACCAATCCATTCGCTTCTCGGGGGCTCTACCTAATTCTGCATTACAGGCCTCCTTACTTGAAGCAAAGAACATTATAGCAGCTGACGCTCAGCACTGTCTGACAATGCTTGGGTTATTTTAAGAGAACAAATGTATCTGCGTATGATAGCTGAAGGCTATGACACCAAGAAGAAAGCCCAAGAAAAATACACAGGTACCTCTTACTTGCTTTTTTTTATTATGTGTATATGCACACATTTTCCTTATATGTGGTTATTTGTATGTATAAAAACAAGGAGATCTTTCTTGCCGTATACATCCCTCACAGAAGATACTGTAGTGGAATAATTGATGTTGTCACTGGTTACATTCCAGTCTGGTCAGCAATGTTGAAATACTGTTCTCAAATTGTATGAAGAGCATAGGTAGCCCAGGACAGAATTTCTTCCCAGTAAAATCTGGAGTTACTACTGGGCAGGAGGACTGCTTTGGTTTGGTTTGGCTTTTGAGGAAATACGTGGTTCCTATTCCAGGTGAGTATAGTATGGAAGATCATTTTCACACATTACCAGAAAATTCAGTTTCTTCTGAAAGCAAATGGTTCTGCCAGATAAGGACCACTTTATTTCCTCTGTAAAATAAAGAAACAATGAGTTGATACAAACTATAGCTTTTGAAAAAGGCAAACAGCTTTGGTCAAAGGCACATGGCTTAGATAAGAAAATTTTCATATTCCTTCTATGGCAAGAGGTTCCCCATTGCTGATTCTATCCTCCTATAAGCTCTGTTTTAATATTTTGCTATTCTTGTCTTTCCTTCCTGATTATTTATCTCACGTTGTGGGTAATGTGAGGGCTTATTTTCAAATGGCAGTACTTTTAGTAGTTACGGATAGAGAGATGCATGTTCTGCTTCTGAAGGTATGGTGTGATGGTATTGGCATGACTATTTCAGTGAGGACCTTCTAGACTCTCCTCAGGGCTAGAGGAAAGCTGTTGAATTTATAAGGCCTCTGTTTTCTGATGTATGGAAAAGAACAACAAAATCTGACTGCACAGATGAACTGACATGGGCTAACAATATATATCCGTAGTCTGAAGTACCCCAGTCAATGGTCTGACATTTTTTTGTGTGGTATAGAGGATCTCAGAAGCTATGCTTTGTATCTTAAAAATTAAAATCCTTACAAAATGATTTTATAGTAGCATAAACATGTGATACCATATTTGTACTGAAATGATACATCTAACCTTATTAATATCTTCAACACTTCACTGATTCTGACCATGCAGTGCATAAAGAGTATTGCTGGGAACTAACATATCTAAGTGAAAATACATCATATACGGCTGTGATTCATTATTTCTTCACGTTTTAGGCTGCTGTCATGAGCTTTGTTACTGTGGCTATTCTTGATAGATGGTCTTGGATGTTTTGCTTTCTGTTGCTTTCTGGTTTATAAATGTTATTTCATGGTGCATAGTTAACTCTGTATTTTGTCACAAGTGATTCATCTTTTTTTTTTTTTTTACATACAGAACACTAAGGTGGCTGCAGTGGTAGAGCAATGTAGTGAAAGATTTACTCAATCCATTTGAGGCTTCTGCAGGAACATTTTTGCACTAATGCTTCTCCATTTAATGTTTGACTGAGTAACCTGCTGCCTCACTTAAACAGTTTATTTTTTTCTTCTTCATGATAGATCTCTGAACAACAACTTTTTCACGTAAATTGACAAAAGCAGAGAAGAGATGGCCAGTTCAGCCCGAGAACATCTGCTTTTTGTGCGACGTCGCAACCCACAGCTACGGTATACTCTGAGCCCAGAGAATCTGCAGAGTTTGGCATCTCAGGGCACCATGGCTGAGAACATGAACTTGCAGCGTGCCAACAGTGACACTGATTTAGTGACTTCAGATAGCAGGTCTAGTTTGACAGCAAGTATGTACGAATACACCTTGGGGCAATCTCAAAACCTCATCATTTTCTGGGATATTAAGGAAGAAGTAGACCCAACTGACTGGATAGGACTTTATCACATAGGTAAGTCAGAACCATGTTCTAATATTTCTGTGTGTTTGTTGCTCTTTTGCCGCTTCGTCTTTCCTTTTCTGATATGTGTTCTGGCACACTACATAATTAATCTAAAGACAAAATTGAGGTAAGACCGCAGAGAATTACCTCAGATTTCTCTTTGCTTTTCTTAGTGTGGTGAACTATGTAAAAACATGATTCTCATTAATGTAGATCTGGTTCCACCAGATCTGCTTCCACAGTGACCTGCTAGAAGGTGAAATGCATTCTTCTTAAACAACAAATGTGCATACAGTTTCCTGTTTTCACCATTGCTGGTGACTGACTTAGACTGGAAAATTTGGAGTACCATATTCATCGTGTAATTTGACATGCTTACTGTCCAATGTTTATACAGTTTTTTGGACAAGTAAATTCTTAACATTTGTGAAAAGGTATCTTGTATAAGTTTTTGATTTTGTAGAACTGAAATTGTATCAGTTCTGAAGGAGTGAAGATTTCTGTTTATGAGGAATTCTTGTAGAAGGAAAACCTCTGAAGAGATTCTTCTATGTGCTTTTTTGTGCTGTTCTGGGTATTTCATAGGAGGGAGCTGCAAAGAGCTCTAGGCTGGCATGCAAGGGCCTCTGCGCAGTGTGTGCATTAGCAAATAATGTGGCTCAAAGGGAGTGGATCAGTAGGTCAAAGCAGTTGGTGCTGAGACCCTTAGCATCAGCAGTGTTTTTGGATTGGGATTTTCCATTGTGTTATGTTTAATCAGGTCCCTAGATCCAAACATCCCTGCTGCGTGTGTGGTTTGGAGCTGCCCAAAAGGCAATCTTTATGTCCCCACTAGGAACTGGAGCATAGCTAGCGGGTAGCTGTAGTGGCACATGGGGTTTAGTTGTCTTCTCAAGGAAACCAGTTCACGTGCACTAAAATTACTCTCTGAATTTAAGCAGTGCTTGGTAAGTGGGACTGATTGGTTGATTTGTTTCAAAATTGCACTGCTTCTCTGATCTTCATTACTAATGTAGAAAGAAACTGTCAATTCAACTTGCCAAAAGCAGGTATAGCAGAAACTGGTGGAAATAGGTCTGACCACTGGAATTTTGTCCGTGCTGGGGCTAAGAATAACGCAATGATATCGGTTTCAGTAGGATTTCAGAGAGATATTTGCTGTGCCAGTGTTTTCCAAGATGTTCCATCTCTGCATCATTTCATGTTACATGCTGTGGAGATGCTGTTTCCAGTTCTTATTCTTGTTTTGCCTGATTTTTTTTTCCCCAACATTACTGCAGCTCCACAAAGTGGACAGTATTGACTTGTGCTGTTTCAGTGCTTACCTGGTTATAAAAGCTGTATTAGAGTTGCAGGAGCCGCAGTCTCTCCTGGAATGAACTGTGGGTGTGTGCTAACATTTAAGCCACCTAAATGAAGTATCTCCGTAATAAACAGAAACAAATCTTCCCAACATTAGCATTAGCAACTGAACTGTGGTCTGTGCTGTAAAATGCGCAGACTGCTAAATGGAGCTTAAACATTCTAGTTTAAATACATTGAGAGCTTCGTCTGAATAAAGGTTTGACACCCCGTCCCATTGCTTTTTTTTTTTTTTTTCATGGTTCACAGCACTTCAGGATTGGTATTCAAGATGCTAAAGTACAGCATCTTTCTATAAAATTCTCTCTGGTTCTTACTGTAGGCTATAAATTTTTATCCTACTTTCATGATTAAAAATATTTCTGCTTTCAATCTGTTGAGCCCCTGAAGTACAAAACAATGTTAAGTCACCACAGGGTAAGAATCTGATAAGAAACAGCCAAATTTACGCCTTCTTGGGCCTAAAACCCCCATCCATCATGCTACTGTGTAATACCAGAGTGTTTGAGATATATGTGTGGCTTCCTGTTTTCTTTTTAAATGATGAAAAGTCCAGGAACTTATTCACATTGAGCTTTTGTCTCTGCTGCCACTTGAAATCCATGAGCACTGGTGAGAGTTTTATTACTGATTTAAAATAGATCTGAGCAGAGTCTTTCCTTCAAGACTTGTGGTTTCATCATTCTGAATGATGGAATTGCACATTTTTTACAACAGAGAGGTAAAGATATATTCAGCCTGATAGGCATGCCTGTCTGTCTTTGATTTAGGTGTTTTGATAAACTCTTTCAAGTATCTAGCATCTTTTTAAAATATAAAATAATAAACTTTTGTAGACATAGCTAAGGTAAGTTAAGTCCCACAGGGTATAATCCAGGATTTTCAGTCCTTCGTAATAATTACCGTGAAGTATCTCCAGTTCCCACTTACTCCTTTGGAAGTTGAGGACACTCACTTCTTATTTTCTCAGGAGAGGGATGTTTGTGGGTGAATATATTTAAAAATAAAAGCTCCGTTCTCAGACACGTTATTAATGTTCAGTGTAGTTGCTTGCAGTTATCCATCCTGTTATGTAAAATGAAAACCATTTCACTTACAAAGTTGCTCTCCTCTGGCACTGCCTCCTGAAGGCAATGGAAATTGTGTGTGGTCACTAACACAAGACAGCACTAGGGCTGTGCCAGCCTGCTGCTCTACCGCCAATGTCCCCCCACGTCTTCTAGTAAACCACCATTTTTCAAGGAGCTAGGAACAGAAAAAGGCAAATATTTTGCTCTTATTTTAAAAAACACATTGCATAACCAAAAGCAGGGTCCTGTGGCTTTTTTTTATGTTGGTTGTACAATTAACTGTCATGAAAGCTAGACCAGTGGCTTTGGGGAAAAAAGTGGTTCTTAATTCTGTAAACAAAGAGAAGGTGAAATTCTAAAGGTAAACATCATTCTGAGCTCAGGCTTTGGTACAGAGAGATCTGGCAAAGGTCTGAAGCAATCCAGGTAAATTTTCACTTCAAATTAATTTTATGGAATACATGCCTTATAAAAGGAATTGAAAATGGCACACTGGGAGACTGTCTTGCCTCTTCATTCATTAATTTATTCAATTAGTACGCTCTCATTAGTCTTCTGTCATGAGAAGGCAGTTATTTCTGCGCTTCTTAGTGCGGTTTTACTGCATGGTTAAAATTGCAGTGGCACCAAACTTACTTTTAAGAGGCTGGCTACAAATCACTGTACGCGTTGGTTGGTGCTGTTGGTCACAAGACTGTCAGTAATCAGAGTCGCTGCCTTTACTACTAGGTGGTTTGCAGATGATAGGCTTATACTAGGGAATAGTAGATGGAGCTTTTTCTAAGTGCAATACAACTTCAGTGAAATGTTTGGCCTGCTAAATGGTTATGAAAATAGATGTTATCTTCTTAAAAAGAGAAGAGCCTAAGGGGAGAAACACAGAATCATATTACTCTGAAGGACTGCTTTTATTTTTAAGTGCATGAGGATTTTTACCAGATGTCTGTTGTGTGTTTTTTTTTTTTTTTTAGTAAAAAAAAAAGGGGGTGGGGTGGGGAGAGACTCATAAGTGACCAAATACTTTGTAGAAAAGACTTGGTATTTTTTTTAAACATTAATTCCATTAATTCACTATAATGTCCTCAGGATACTCCTCTGCAGTAACTTTTGATCTTTTGTTTTTAAATGCAAGGAGTTGAACTTAACTGTGAAAAAGCTGCATAGGTCTACATAGCTAAATTGATGCTCTGTTTTTTTAGAATTTTGTATTTTAAGGAATGTTTTTAGATACATGTGGAAGTTTGCTGGTTTTAGTACCATGCTCATATCTTCTTCTGTTTCATCACTGTGTGCAGCCGAAATGTGATCTGTTTTCTTGTTGAGGGACTGCTTTTTACAGAGGGTCTTTTACTTTTCCAGTGTATACCTAAGGATTACCAGAAGAAAAGTGTATGTGAGGGACACAGCGTATTCCGTGAAGGCAAACATCTTTTTTCCTGACTATTTCTGGTTTTGTGCTGTCTGAACTCTTTTTAAAGTGTCAATAGCACTTCTTGAACAGTCTTGTCCATCAAGTTTTGTTGAAGCAGCTTCCTAGCTCCAGAGGTGAGATGCGTGGAGAATGCAGATAACACATCTATAAAAGCACAGAAGGGTGTCCCAGTGAGACTACATGCAAGGGAGACATGTTATTTCTGAGTCATAGCTCTTCTTTAGGTAAATCGGGCAGTGTTGCATGAAACGTGAAATTGTCAAATCTGAGATACAGGTTTATCATTCTGAATTCAGCTTTAAGCTTTGCCTGGAATGGGCTTCTCATTTTTTCTTCAGAACCGGTTATGAGGATTGTTACTTGAAAGTGATGAGGCGTGATGAAATTCAGAGGGGGGGGCTTTTTAGTAGAGGTATTGTACCTGTGCTTACTCTGAAGAGTAAAGGTAAATGTTCAGTCTTTCTGTCCTAATGAGAAGGAAGAAGAGGGCCATTTTCTCAATTTTTTAAATTTATTTATTTTTTAAAGAGCTAAACTAGGATTTAGACTGAAAACCTTCTTCATCTTTTGAAGTGGTAGAAGACTACAGAATTTAACAAACACATTTTGCATCCTGTTGGACCCATGAAGTTTTCTTGTCCAGTACTCACCCAGCTTTTGCTCTGCACGTGCGTGCTTTAAAAATGTTTGTTCCAAGCAATATTTAAGCTATTGGAGTTTTACAGGCGTTTTTTCCTCTAATTAAGAGGATTCTGAATCTTGCTGTGGCAAGAGTGGTCACCAGGCTCTGGAGTCCTGTAGTGAACAAGGTTGCGCAAAGTATCGGACCCAGTTGCAATCAAGAGAGAGAAGTGGATATTCAGTTTGAAGGGACTATGAGACATCCCAGTTTTCTTGCCACTTTGTTATTGTAGCAACAGGGTACCAGGACTTCCTTGGGAAGTGAGAACTGTTCAAGAAGATGAGCAGGTGGACTTTCCACTGCTCGTGGGATGCTGAGGGAAGTTGAATCTTGATGAGTTTTATGGGTTGTGATGAAGTCTCATATTTAAAGAAATCAGAAAGTACAAAATAAAGAAAAAAAAGTCAGGAGAGAGAAGCAAACCCTACTTTTGGTTTAAATAGATTAACTCCCATGGCCAAATTGCCCAGGTTGGCCTATTTTTGTCCTAATTTACGGAGTCCTAGTTATGAGATGCACGCCCTTATTCTAGAGATCCTTAGCATATTTAAAATGCTGGCTATCAAAGGTCATTATATTTCTTTCCATCAGCTGCTTTTTACAGGCTCCTCGGCTTTTTGTTAGACCTACTGCATGTATCCAGAATAGCATTATAAAAACAAAACAAAAATCAAAACAGAAAAAAATGATGTAGAGTTATATAGGGCAATTTAGATAGGATCTAGGTTTATACTAAGCCTCCTAGGGTAATGGAGTTTGGAGCCTTTCCATTTCAGGTCAGACAAGATTAAAAAGAAAAAAGCTTTCACATAAACTGCCTTTAATACACTTAAAATAGTGGCTTACATTAGACAGAGAGATTATAAAATGTTAAGATACTTTATTCCCAAAAGATTTCTCTAGTCTCCATTATAGAAAACATACAAAGTAATAACCTTATTATCTTCCAGAAAAGCCTGACTGTTCACTTGATTTTTTTCCTTCCTATTTTAGCAACATGAGTGCTTTTCTGTACTTTAAAATCTGAGCAGTACTGTTAATGTCTATTGGCTAGTACTAGGCATAACAGTATTAATTTGTGGTTACTCTTCATTTTGGCTGCAGCTGAAGTCTGCAAACCAGCGGCTTGACTTCCCATATAGAAAAGTCGATCTTTACCCAGCTGGCTCCATGGTAGAGTCTTTGGCTTAGGCTTCCAGGAGGCTGGCGTTGCGCTGTTTGTCATCAGCCATCAGGGATTTTTTTTTTTTTTTTTAATGACATCATCTGAATATCTAAGCGCTGTGGTGCTTTTGTTCTCTTCCAAAAATAAACAAAAGGACTATGACTCTGAAACTCTGGAAGAGCCATACCTGTGCTTGTTGAGATGTCGGTGAACCTCTCGCTGAAGATGTATGCTTAAATAATACGCATAACAAAACAGAATTCATAGTCAACAATAAGTAGGATTACAGGAGAGAACTTGAATTCATGTTGGCCTGCAACTGGGATTGGCGCTGGTCTGTGTCTGTCTGATGTTGATATTTGTGATAAGCAAAAGTATGTGGAAAAAGCTGCCTTGAAATACCTCATTTGCTGGTGACTTAGTAATATTTAGGGAAAGGCCACATCGTGAGTGGGCTAATGAAAAGTGAAGGCAGTCTAATATAGGATTTGTATCCTAAAATCATATGTGGTGAGGCTTACAGTGATTTAAAAAAATAAATCTGTAACAAACCAAGGCTCTTTAGAAGCTTTCCCTCCAGGTACTGCATTTCAATCTCATCCTTTCCTGTCTTCCTAGATCCTGACCCACATGCAAAGCTACTTTTTCCCCGGTATAGAATTTGGTACTTGTTCCTCCTCAGTTGTGAGCTAGTAAATTTTGCTCAAAAATCAGTGTATGGACAGCATAATACCTTCTCTTTACTGCAGAAGTTAGAAGACGAATAGAAGGTGCTTTCTCTTTGTATTTTCATTGTATGCAACAGATTCCTTAAAAGATACACTCATTAGATTTGTTTTAAGAGGAAAAGAATTACTTCCCTGCTAAAAAATAGAAACAAAACCTAGAATCTGGTAGGATGATATTTATGTCTTGGAAGAAGTTCAAGCTGTGACAGAGGTGTTGCCAGAACATCCAAACTCTTCAGTTAATTGTGGTTTTTAAGTTTTCGAGATACCCCTGACCTGAAAACTAGACAAACGTAGCTGCAGGGAGGACACTTTCAGCTGTGTTGTCAGTATCTTTCCACTGCAAGAGGTTTTGGCATGACAACATTTACAATCCTTTGGATAGAAGGCAGCGTTCTCCCCACCCTGCCTTTTTGATGTAAGTGGCTGTTCCAGCAGATGGGAAGATGGCAAATACAAACACTGGATAATGGAAAACAATGTACACTTCTGAATTTGTAATATTCCCTTTTATCATAAAACTGCCTTGTGTTAGATTGGGGGTTTTATTTGTTTGAAGGAGGTTTGCTTTCATTTTGATATTTTTTTAAAGGCATTTGCTGAGCTGTTTTCTATGATCAAATCAGCACGCCATACACTATTCTCAGAAAATTTGGGAAAAACAGTTATTCCAATTCACTGACAATTGGATTGAAAAAGTAGTTGCATTAATTCATCTATTTATTTGTTTCATGTAAGTAATAGATTATGGATTAGTTTTGCATTATGCACAGTGTTAGAATTCCTCCTATACATTTTTTATGAAGTTCTTGGCTCCTTCATCTGCACGGATTTATCAACGACTGTAAGAATCTGAATTAATGGAGAAGTGTTATAAGCTGAGTGTTAAATATGTTAAGGGTGTGACCGATGTAGTTAAAACCAGCGGCACTTAAAAAGGTGAGAAACATGCATACTAGGACTCTGAAATTAACACTTTATTGGTGGAAATGTTTAATACAACCTTTTAATATATACTGATATTGGATACACAGGTTCTTAAATTACAAGCGGAGGAGGTTACTGAAGATGCCAATATTGATCTTAATAGGCCTTCTTTCCTAGCAAAGCTCATCAAGATGTGTCTTGCAACTTACGCTATTTGAGGAACAAAAAAAAATCCAGAGAATGGCCAGACCTGACCATCTTAGAGCTCCTCTGGTACGGAAAAACTTTCAGCTGGGCCTGAGTGGTACCCAGGCATTGTACAATTTGCTAGTTTGCCATAAGAGAGGTACTGATGTGGGGGGAGGATGCTACAGGAGTGCCGTTAAACTGACTGTGCTTAGCTGGCGTTTACTCCTTGGGAAAAACAAAGCTTACAAACGTCTGCATTGGCAGCATTTCTTGTCTCGTTGCCCAGCAGCATCCAGGACTCCACCGCTCTCACTCTGGTGGGCAGCCAATTCCCAGGCAAGCAAATCCCGTGCTTCAGAGCTTTGTTTCAAGGTCTGGTCAAACTCTCTTCATGAGATCTGCCTCCTTTGTCTAGCAGTCATTTGGAGTTAATGTCAAAGTCTTCAGTTGTATTTCCAGTCACTGATCACTCATTCCATCGCTACTGTGTCAGTAGTCCTTGAAAGTTTTTAAAAAATAGTAGATTCATTGCCCTTGTCATCCCTGCCCTGAGCTTGGGAATAAATTAATCCTTTGTATCCCAATGTGTGGTAATGCAAAAAATGAACCCACAATTTCTGTAAAAATAGTCATTTCCCAGGTACTGTAGTAAGGAGAAGAGGAAAAGATACAACAAAGATTCGTTGCTTTGCCTGGAAGAAGCAAGATGAGTACTGTAAAGTGTTAAGTGAATATAAAGGAGCTTATTTTGACAATTTATAGAATATATTCAAAGTAACTTGAATAGTTATGCGGATATATAATCAGATCATAAGGGAAATAGACAAAGGATATTTATTATTAGAGGACATATTTAAGAATTCAATTTCAGCTTGATCTCTTCTTGTATGTCACTGTTAACATCAAGCCCTCTTTAACTGTACACAGAAGAAGGTTTGATGGATACGGGTCACCAGTTTCTAGTTTTCTTACAGAAAGTGTGATTAGAAATTCAGTTCCTAGTTTTCCCTGACAATAATTCTCTGATACTTGCTACTCAGTTGCCATTAGAAGTTTTCATTATTGGATATGGTATGAACTCTCATGGTCTATGAAGTGCCTCCTTCCTTGAGAATTTAAACTTTATCTGATGGTCGTAAATGTGGCTCGCATGAGTGGAGTCTCACTTAAGGATAATTTTTGACAGATTAAAACTGAAAGCTTGGATGTACTAGGTGTCATCTGTGAAGAGGACTAAGAATTGAAGGCATTCAGTGCCTTGCAAGATCAGGACCTTAATCAATGTTTTATCTGTGCCATCAAATGTGGAAGCGCTTTCTCGCATATGAAGCCAGTTAAGCTAAATGGGTTTGGCTTTATAAGATGAAATATGCGTAGAAAAACATCATAGTGCAATAGCAGGCACCTACTGTTGTCACTGAGATAAATATTCAGTAATGACCTCATAAAAAAGAAAAAAAAAAATCTTTCTTCACTGTAGTTTAATTTCTATATAGAGTTTCATGCGTGACATAGTTCAGCAGATGGTAGCCTGCAGGGAGAGGGAAAATTCAGTTTGACAAACTTTTCAACATAGATGCATCTCTGAAATTTAGTAGATGTACAGACAGGCAGTTGCTTTCAAGATACTGAATAAGGTAGTAACAATCTACAAAAGTCAACAATGAATAAGATTTTAGGAGTTATTGATAGGGTAGTACTTAATGTACAGGCCACAACGCTTTCTTTGATGTATTCTTTAACTTGTAAATTATTTGAGCAATAGGATGAAAAGTGTGCTGTCCAGTTCCCTTTAAAAAAAAACACACCCATGGTCTGTTTTCAGCAAGTAAAATCAAAGACAACCCACCTGACATCCATGGCATTTCACCAAATGATATGAATAGCTTTGACTTTTGTCTATTCGGCTAGATGTTCTGGGTCATTAGCGCATAAGATTTTGATTTTTGAAAAGCAGTCTTAATTACAGCACACTTAATGGAGTACAGTCCCTCTCTCCTGATCAAGCAGTTAAATAATAATTATCCCCTTTCAGATTAAGTGTAGATTACTGTCTTTGGTGCTACTGTTTACTGCCCGTTGGCTGACCAGAGCTAAGCTGGCAGAGCATTTACTCTTCCAAGAGTACCAACAGCTCTATGCTGGCTTAGGATCTCGAATGGGATGAGGGAGAGCAGCAGGGGTAGCTGCAGGGAACCTGCAGGAGTACGTAACCAGGAGTGCGTGGCACTGTCTCTTCGGCAGTAATTCTCCACTGGACCTGCTTGGCTGCAGTGTGCAGCAGTGACCCCAGCAGAGAGGGTGTGATGGGATGTGGTTTGTAGGCTGCTGTTACAGGAGTGCAAGTCTGACGGCGCTTTTCGTAATGGCTTATTTATGCTCTGGGTTTACTTGTATTGCTGGGAGTAGCTGAGCTGGCGAGCCTTTGTTTCTAGTTGCATTTAATTCTAGGTTCTATTCTTTGCTTGCGGAGTCCCAGGGAATTACTGCTAGGAATTTAAAAGAAAGCATGGAAACGTTGTTATCTGTAGGTGCTTTCAAGATATTTACAGAAATTAATAAAGCTTCTTTGCCTTTATTAGTCTACACAGTTTTGTGGTCCTTTTTTTGCTTTTGCACATTAACACTGTGAGAGAGGAAGCTTTTTACTTCTGAGATTTCATGCTAAAAAGTTAAATAAGCAAGACGTTGATCTTTTTTGACTTCTGGTGATGATTTTAATGTAATGGGCTTTGATTTTTGGCACTGGTAAAATGATACTGCTTCTAAGGAATTGTGGCATGACCTTTGTGTTTCTTTTAGCTTTGGTCTCACCCAGTTTAATCTGCAGAGCCATTTAGCACTTGTCATAAGCAATGTTTGGCTTCATCTGCTCTCATTTTCATGATGTGGGCTTAAAGATTTTAGACTAGAAGTAATTGTATCGGCATCTTTTTTGTTTAAGAGGCAAATCTTAACCCTGAAGAAATAATCCATCTCATTACAAGACTGATAAAGCATGTGTGTAAAGAAAAAGGTCTAGGCAATGCACGGGAAAAAAAAGTCGTTCCATTACTTCGAATATGATGCAATGGTGGTGAAGACAGGTTAGCAGTTTTTCTGGTTATTGTGGGAAAAATCTGTTGATACTGTCAGTGCATTACTCTGGAGTTAACTTATCTAAATTCTCTTCTGCTGAAGTAGATTGCAAAGATCCTGGGCAATCTCCCAACCTCCTTTTTCCCCTCTTCTGCATCTACTGCATGAGAGGTAATGAAGAATAGATTAGTAAGATGCTATTGCTTTGATAATGTCTTTTTACTTAGGACTGCTGTGCAGTTAGACGTAGTTCATCAAGACTTTGTCATAAAATACCATTTTAATTCCCAATCGAAAACAGTCTTCTGTTTAGCTAGGGCATGAACCACCAATTACTTTGAGTACTCAAGAATATTTACTAACGTCTTCATAATCTTGTAGATACGTACTCACCAGAAACTCCAATTATTGTGAACAAATTGAAGCTATGTTTGGGTAGTTGGATATGAAGTACATTAATCTAAAAACTGCATTTGACTAAAACGAGAGTGTTGTGATTCTTTAAAGATGAGAACAGCCTGTTAAAAGTATTTGATTTCAAAATAGTGGAGCAGAACGAACTTGTTCTTCAGAGGTCCCACTTGCTCATTGTTCAAGGATCTGAATTACCACTTAGCATTATTTCAGTTCTCTTTTTGCTCAGACAAAGGTTGAGCAATTCCATTCTGAAATTTAACTTTCTGCTAATAAGCTACATAATCTGAAAAAAGTTTTTGATTTTTTTATTTTTGGTGGGTGTATGGATACATTGGCTCACATTCAGTGTGATTTTTTTTTGTTTGTTTGTTTTTCTCCAAATCCCACTTCAGCTCCTTCCACCCAGATTTTTTTCACGGAAGGTTCTGTGGAAATATGTCAAAATGTAGGTTTATGACACTCTGGATACCGTGAGCAAACAAACAAAAAAGCTAATTTGAAGTAGGAAATGATGAAATGATCTCCACCCTCCCACCCCCCCAGCTCCACACGCTTTTTATTTTTGCTTCTGTTGGTTTGGGGCATCTGTATACACCTTCTCACTCCATCTCCCTATCTGCCTTTGTACTTCTCCCTCTCGTGTTTTTATACAGTATTTCTTGTGTTAAGGTGAGGGGGAGTCTGAATGGGAAAAATAATTAAGACGACAAAGAGATTGAATCTGCCTTGCCCTAGAGAAAACTAACACCTTCTGCCTCCAAAAAACCCCACTGACTGCCTGTGTAGTTTTGGGTTGCATCTAATTTGGTTACGGTTTTCCTTTGGATACTTGCTGATCTTGCATTGTGCAGCTAACTGACTGCTTTATCTAGGGGAGCGTGGCAGGAGGCACTGTGAGGCTGCTCCTCCACGGGCTGTCTGCTGATCCGGTGGTTGTAACGATTAGCTGCAACGTGAAACTACGTCATTAGAACAGCAGTTGGATCTTGGCTTTCCTGTATGAGATGAAAGCTTTAAAACAATGAAATATTTCTGGGGGTTGGGACTGGCATGTTAAGACCTTACGTATAATGAAAGAGTTAGTGGATTGCAAAGGGGCATGCTAAGGTTTGGAAACCACTGTTTGTAAAGATGACAAATGACATACAGGGATCAAGGGATATTCCCACACAGAGAAGTCATCAAATAGAAAAACGAAGTCCAAGGCAATCAGCTGGAAAGACTGCACAGACACTGATTCAAACTGTAAAGACTGTCAACAGTAATGGAGAAAATGAGAAGGAGGCACAGAGATTTTGTTGTCTTGATTGAATCTGGCTGAAGAGTGACTTTGCTGCAAACTCAGGGTGCAGTTTCCCTCCATTGTGAGAGCCCCAGTTGATAATTTCTCCAAGAGTGGGGTGGCGTTGATGAGTTTGCTCTCTGAACTGGCTGCTGATGCTAACGTGTTCTGGGAGATTCAGTATCGCGTCTGGACCATGCTACATTTCCAAAAGCTGTATGTGCATATGGAGTGAGCCTCCCAAGTGAAAGAAGAGGCTTAGTACCTTTGCCAGCCCAGCACATGTGCGTACGTTGTCACTTGGTAAACATCTAGCCAAAGGCATCTGTTCAGCATTGTCATGCTGCTAATTCATGTCCAATAGACAATGGCATAGAAGAGTGTTAGTGAAAAATTGCCTTTTTTCACTTAATGGCTGAGAATCCTCAAAATACTTGAGTCACACTCTTTGTGCTTCACAAATATGTGAGAATCCAGAGAAGGGCAAAGGCAATTTGTAGTAACTATTTCATGAAGTCTTTATTGTTTGGCAAGTGGATTTTTCATCTGTTCCTGTTATGATTTCAGGTATTCAGAAACATGAAACCTGGATGAGTGGTTCTTGGAAGGGTTGTAAAAAAGTTTCTGGTTCTTTGCTTTTGTTTTCGAAGAGTTGAGCTTTTCCAAGACAGTGCACTTGATTACATTGCTGGAGACCCTTGAAGGTAGGGACTCCTTGTTTCCTTGTCCCTGGGTGATGACCTCCAGGTAGCCAGCGTCCCCACAGCTCTGTGATGAAGTGGTTCTGTGGTGTGTTATGCATCTCACTGAAAAGGCTTTGTCTTGGGATGTACTGTTTGACCATGGACCCTATGCCCCTGGGTGTAAGCACCAGGGATCAGAAATAAAGTTCTCATGAGGCATCATGGCAGCAATATTTTTAATTTAAATATTGGGGAGATTCACTAAACTATTTTAGGGAAGGTTTTTTGTCTTCGCAGGGAAAAAAAAGCATTAAAAAACACTTTACCTTCCTGATTAGCCATAGTATGTTGCTTTTAAAGTGGACATAAGGAGAGTTACGATGATGGGAAACAAACATTATATTTCACAGAAAATATTTCAGGTTCATTTTAGAACTTCCTCCTGCTCATTTCTTTAGAAATCTAAGACTGATTTATCTTATTGTGTGTGTATTGGATGAATTTCTTCCAGGATGTGTTGGCTCATTTCCTTGAGCCTTCTAAATTTTCTGAATTTTTTTCAGTCACAACAGATAGCTGAAAAGGCTTTAAGGAAATGAGTCAACCTCCTGAAATAAATTGCTTACTGGATAGAGGATACTGTGTTTGAAATTATAGATGCCCTTGATAATTCTGTAGATACTAATTTATAGATATTCTCTGAAAATCTATTATGTATACTCCATGTTCCAGAAAGTTTTGAGAGAAAATATCCCAAAAGAGCACCTGAGCTTTGCTGTTAGAAATGTTGGGCATGTTTCCAGACTCCTGGGAATCAGCGCGAGAGAGGTGTGGATTGGGAAGTGACAGGCAGTGTCTCTAATGCAAAATTAAGGACGTCACTGAACGTGACTGTAAATTAAGAGGAGTAATGTAAAGATGCTGAGTTGAGGACTACCAAGCTTTCTTAAAATAGCATCCTGAAATCTGAAGGCTGCATAGGCAATGTGCTTCTCCTTATTTCATCACTCGCAAACAATTTGCATTCTGGCTTTCGGGAGCCCTTTCTGATGGCGTCCTGTGTGTCCTGCAGCCACCTAAAGCAGGTGCGTTTGTTCTGTGAGGAAAGGCCCATGACCTGGCCTCCCGCCCTTTGGGGCCGCAAGATTCCCAGCAGGGAGTTTCTCTGCACGGGGCTTTGCTGAGTCACTGCGCTGGCAACTGGAATCCTACATAGTTAGTTTACAAATGAGTAAGAGGACACCATTTTAGTAGCATATATGTCTTATGCAGTAGGTAGGCAAGGCTTTGGGATTTTCTTTGCTTCCAAGAATTACTCAGCAACTCAGGGACAGAAATGAGGAAGCCAGCATCAAACGTCATGATTTAGGATTTTCTCTCTGATGAGCCAATCTAATAGTAAAACCAGATGATCCTGAATTTTTAAGAAGTTTGACATCTGGATCTGGATCTGAACTTTGAACTTGGATGCAGCAGTAATTAGCCAGCTTGCCCTGCTTTAGTGTATTACACAGAAAGTCCCTTATGCAAGCAACAAATACCACATCTCCAAACAGATGACAGGCACTGTCGGCTTTTTAGGTACTCTGGAAAAATGTGAATACATGCAACAGGGAGAAGAAAGCGCAGAGTAGCTGCAAAGGAGTTGACCCTGTTGGTATGTAAAGTGTCTCAAAACAATGAGAGTCGGATAAATGCAGGTACAAAATAAATATCCAACTGCGATGCTCTGTCTAAAGGTTCCCCCCTCTGCACTTTACCCTGCAAAGGGAGGGAGTCGGAAGATGGTGCAGGTCTCTGCCTCTGGCTTTTTAGTTGTCGTCAGTGTTTGTCTGTGACTTGCAGTCATGAACAATTGACTTGCTGCATTTCTCTTGTTGGAGCAGAAGTGTTGGCCACGGTAGTTTGATACTTTTATTTCTGAGTTTTTTAATGTGACCTTTAAGAGGGAAGTAGCAGTATGTATTAGGAGTTGCAGCAAGTTCCACAGTGGTTTTGTCCTGGTGTTCAATGCAACTGAAATCTTTCCTGAAGGAGGAGCACAGATATTTCTTAGTTATTCTGAAGAGGGTGAAATGGGAGGTGGGTGGTGGAACCAACCAACCAAAAACCCCAAGAAACAACTATGATTGTGAGCAGTTGTAAAGCAGTCCCAGTTCACAGCATTGAGGATTTAGGGTAGCGATGGCTTTTTTCCTTCCATTTTTGGGATATTTACAAAAGATTATCATGTGGTATATCTGTTACAGGTTTTCTCCAAGTCCTTATAAATATTTCAACTCTCTACGCTTTCCTGGCATAAAATCCGACTACTTCATTTTGTGTTTAATTTTTTATTTAATCATTCCCACTTCTTGTGGAGGTGGCAAGGTTGGGGCTCTGCGACTGCGTGGAGAGGGAACGGGTGCTGCATTCCTCTTAGCAAGGGCAAGCGAAAAGGCAGAATAGTCACGGTTTATTAAAAACAAAAAACAAACAAACAAAAACACCCAACAAAACAAATGTATTGCATTAGGAGTGTCCCTCTTGAAGACTCTGAAGAAATTATTGATTGTAATGTATGTAATGTAAAACAATAAAACAGTGCTCGACACAAGATTGACTTGCAGGTCAGCATATGTACCTGCTTGCAGCTCCGGGCTGAGGCATAGGGGATGGCACCCAGAGTGTGGTAGAGAAAAGGAGCAAAAGTGCGTGGCTACAGCCACCATAACAAACTGTGGGGCGTGTTGTGACAAAATGGTTTTGGTCTCCTCAGCAGAGAACCGACAAAAACTTGCGAATTTCTGCCAAGTAAACAAGCCCCAGACTGCAGTCCAAGGGAACCTGAGTCAGGTCAGGGGCAGTACAAGTATGTGGGCACCGAGACAGAAGTGAACAAATTAGATTTCCTGTGCCTGTATACCTTGCAAAAATAGCATCTTTGAAAGTGTATGTGCAAATTTAGAATGTGCTGCACTCCTGAACTATTTCTGGGTTATCCTGTGTCTGCTTGAATGTTAATACAATGTATAACCATACTATATTGTTTGGTGGAAATGGCTGAAAAAAGCACGATGTGCTTCTGAAAAGTGAACTGGGTCATATGCTCATCCAAAAAACCGTGCTCCTGGTGTCTACAGTGTTTCCTTAATAGCGCTGTTAAATTCTGCAATGTCAGCATGCTAGTGCCAGATCCCAAAATGGGAGTCTGTGTTTGCAAGTAATCAATGACACACAATATAAAATTATACAAAGATGCAGAAATCACAGCTCAGCTGACTCAGTTCACAAATTGTATTAACAAAGTTTTCAGGATCAGAGCTCACTGTATGAAACTGTGCATAGTTAGGCATAATATAACCAATCTGAATGGGATTTTTTTTTTGTTGTTTAAGAAAGCATTTTAATGTACTTCTAAAGCCATAGGTTTCTTTTTTGTTGTTTTTGCATATTGCTTCTCTGCTTCTTGGATATACACTACCATATTGAGTAGTACTGGCTGTTGTCATCTACCAATAAGGAAATAACAGATGTCTTTGGGTACACTTAAAGTATTTTATTTCAGGTGCAACGTTAGTAGTAAATGTTTAGAGATGATGTTTCACTTCTTATAATTTTGCTGGGCTTCATAATGAACTCAGATTATCTTAGATAATGTAGTCATTCTGCTAATTATTAATAGCCATATCAAATCTAAAGTGAATCCTGAATCCTTACATCAAAAGCAGGAGGTAGGTAAAAGGGGGAATCTGGTCAGAGCTAGGAGTATTAAATACTTCTTGCAACAATAAAGTATCTCAGCACATTAGAAGTCAAATAATAGCAATGGCCTCATTAATAATTTTTAAAATATTATAATGTTTAGGTCTACTCTATGCTAGTTCAGAACAAAGTTTTTGGAATAAACTCATTTCAGGTGAAGGGACTGTAAAGAGCCTGGAAGAGCTTTTCAGAAATGGAAAACCTACAAGATGAGGAATCTGCCATTAGATCTTGCCATCATGAGGCACTGAGGGGGAGGTAGAAAGTGTAGCTGGCCAGGAAAATAAGTGGTAATAGTAACAAAGGTAGTGAAGGATAGAGTGATTCAGCATATTCCTTTAATAGCCTTCCTTAGCACACTGCTTGGATGCTGACCTGTTATTCATCTCTATCTGTAGGTTTTCCACAGTGTTACTTACCAGCCATTTGGATGCCTTAGCAAACATATACAAATATAAATAAAATAGGAGGATGTTACTTCAGCTAGAGGTTTTGTGGTTTGTAGAAAGGAAAGGAGAAATTGCTTATGCAGAGGTATCCACAATATCATAGTTAATGGGCTCACTCTTTAATAGAGGCACGAGAGGGAATCATTGATGCCTGTTTCTGCCGTGGGTTAGAACCTGTATTCTTGGGCTGTTTCCTCTTTTTGTTAGTGGGTTTTACATTTGGTTTAGACTACTGAAAAGTTGAAGTATGACAAAAGTGTATTGTTTAAGTATAAATATTTTCCTATGTTCCAAACCAGCAAGCTCTCCGACTTTCTAATAAATTCCCTAAGAAACCTGTTACTGTCAGATGACAACAATAGGCTAGTTTGCATTCCTGCTTAAGCAGTTCATAATATTGAAGATAAACTTAAAAAATAACAGCTGCTAAGGGAATATTAAATCCCACAAGATCCTTAAGAGATGTGTGCTGCAGAGACATATTTTATTGACAACTTCTAGAAACAAGAAGGATTTCTAAAAGGCAGTGAGAAATCACTTGGAACTGGCAAGGGAAAAAAAAAACATTTTTAGAAATGTTTCTGTATTAGACATGGGAATGGACTTGAACACTGAGAATGAAATGACAGCTGATATTGTGACTGTCAAAAGGCTGGAACAGCTTAAGAAGAATATTGATCAGACAATGTCAGAAACTGCAAGCAATAATCAAGCGCATTCAAAAGCAAAGCTGAGGAATCCAGAGGTAATCTTTCCTCTCCTCTCAGTGATGAATCAGTTGTCTCCACCCGGTGTTGAAGGATGCCACATTGCTGGAAATCCAGAGATATTTGTACCATTGCAATAGTTCCAAGGTTCAAACCATCAACCATTTGAGAAGGCAAAACCCAAACTAACCTCCTGGATCCCTAGATGTCAGCTGCTGTATGTAGGAAACACTCCTTTTCCTGGGCATTTTGTCTGTTCTGTGGGTATACTGCATCTAGGGCTTCTTGTTTTAGCCCTTCATCCCTAGCAATAAAACTTCCACCCACACCCACACACAAAAAGGCTAAATAAACACCAAGTAAAACAAAGGCTGAAAATGTGGTAGGGATTGAGCAGTTAAATGAACCTCCAGAGGACCCTTGGGGAGTGCATCTGGCACTGACTTTGCTCCTTGCTGGTTCATTCCAGGACAGAAAATACAGCTTTGGGAAACCTGAAGGTGGGACTTACTATCAAAAGCAAAATAAAACCACCCAACTAGTTGACCATAAAAGCAGCTGATGGATCATCATGTGCAAAGGCTGGGTCAGCTCTTTGGGTGATGCTGGCTCTGTGGGTCGGAATGTTTTGTGCTCCGAGTTTTACACCCTTGCTAATGATTAATTCATCTTTTTTTTTTTTTTTTTTTTAATAAAAATCTTACGGGAAAACCTTCAGTGATTCTGGCTGAAACTTTCACCTGCACAAAAAGCCACTTGTCATAACTGGCATGAGGGTATGCATATGTGGGCAGTTAAAACATGTAAGTTGTTTCTGTGGTTGCACCCATTCTCCTTCTGTGGCCATCAGCAGAACATGCCATCTGGCAAGGGAGCGCCTCCTTCCCATTACACGCCTGAGAGCTCCCCACAAATAAGATTTCAGCTCACTATGATACTTTATGCCCTTACGGGGATTTAAGAAATACGTACCTTTTATCTCTTGTACTTTCTTCTGATATTTTCAGAATTATTACATATACCTAATGAATCTATTTGGGCCTATGGCTCTTTCATTGAAAGTTGTGATATGAATTGAGTGACATAGAAGTGTTGAATGCTGAATTACACAGCTCTTGTGCTGATGGGTTCCTTTATTTTGAAGAGTGAAGATCATGAAATTACTTTTCAGGTGTAGCTGCTTGTGGTTGGTTGATGTTTGTCTGTATCTCTGCAGTGCCTGGAAGGTCTTGTCAGTCAAGATGTTGCACATGCAGTAGGTGACAGTTCCTGATCCAAAGTGATTGAGCGCATCCTTTGTGCTGTATAAATATTTTCTAACACTTGCTAAAATGTAAATAATTCTGCCAGTAATATGTCTGTTAGAACATGAATGGGAAAAAAGCACAAGTGGATAATGCACCAGTGAATTCAGGTCGGTTTTTGTAGAAGATAATTGCAGAAATAGAGGAATTTGTGTCACTTGAGTGAGTTAGAATGGGTCTTCTATTGCTGACTACTGTGATCAATAACTAGTTCTGGCTTTCCAGCAGTTTTGAGAGTCATCTGTCAGTTGAGGTTTTTGACTTGATAATTTTTTTAACCTGAAAACTTTTATTAATAAATTATAGTTTCTTACAATATATCATCATCTCAGTTTTAGGACCAGCGGATGAAAAAGGAAATAAGCACAATACTTGTAAAAAAAAAAAAAAAAAAAAAAAAAGTGTTTGCAAAATTTATGTGAAATTTTAAAGTACTCACGTATCGTTATTAAATTGTAGGGCATGGGAAATAGGATGGCTCCTGTTAATTAGGGCAGGAAGTTTTGTAGTTTATTACACAGGTAATAACAGGCTTGGTATTTGCCTTAGATACTTCTTAGGGTCCCCATCTTATCACTGATAGGGTTTCTGATAATAATGTACCAGTACTACTGTAAATCCCTTACAAAGCCGGGTAGTTTCTTCTACTGTATGAGCAGCTAGAGGAAAAAGGAAAAGGGAGCAAGATGGACAAAAAGGAAAGAAGGAAACTAGAAGTAGTTTTGTGCAAGCCTACAGAACAGTAATAGCAAATATGCTGGTAATAAATTTACTCTGCTTCATGGGTAGCCAACATGAGGCATATTGCAAAATGTAATCTGGAAAAATGGTGAGTACTCAAGCCTAATGTTTCAGTAAGTTTTGGTGGACAATTGCCAAGTACTTGTTTGCTGGTATCTGATTTTAAAATTTCATAAATATAAATAGAACAAGACACTTGCAACTTGTTTCAAAATACAGATTTAAAATAACATGCATGTGTTTTAAAGATCTCTTCTAGCCTGTTGTGCTATTTACACGTGTGCATTTCAGTGATGTGCATGATGTTTAAAGGGCAGATGTACATTTCATAATGATTCAAAATGGTGTTTTATTTTTAGATTTGCAAACAAAAAGAAGTAAAAATAGCACACAGTCATCTTGACTCTATTTTAAGGCCTCTCGGTTATGGCAATTGTGTTTGCTGATAGTTCCACAAGAAAAACCTCTTTTTGAAGGGTAAGTCAGTTACAGGAGAATTACATGTGGAATAAAGTGTACTTAAGGTTAGCTTATGAGCTAGTAATTGTTCTCAAATGAGCATGAATTTTACTGAAATTGAACCCAGAAGAGATCGTTATATCATTCAGTCTGATTTCCTATATATTACAGGCTACTCAGTGCTGCTGTCCAAATTTTAACTAGCCTGAATATTCCAGTTCTCAGAAAATTAAAATACGTGTCATTGTCAGAGAGCAGCAGCAGACTGAATTACAATAATGATCTTACTGCAGAGGAGGAATTATTCCAAGTGCATTTCGGGGCTAGGAAGGAGGGAGAGGAATGGGGTTGCTGACTCCAATGGTAGACTCGACAGGGTTGCCATAAGCATCTGGCCCTTCCACTGTTTCCACTTCAGAAATATTTGACCAGGAAAAAAAAAAAAAAACAGCAACAACCAACCAACCAACCAAAAAAACCAAAACACCAACCACAAAGCAAACCCCCCAATTTCTCTGGTACCTTTCTGAATTGGGTATCTGTGTACATGACCAGATGCTGCTGATCCATAAAAAACCAGCATGAAGGCCATGAAATAAATGATCCCTCACTTTTTCTGCTGGCTGTGAGGTTACATATGACCTGTACCAAGACAGCTACACCAGAGAAAGCAGTCTCTGTAAGTGCAGCTGTGCTAGCAAAATTGTGCTTTTGTTGGTAATGTTTATTTACCAACAGAATTTTTCCGGGGGCAGGATGGGCTATGTTGACAAAAGCACAGCTTTGCTGGTATCATGTCTTCCACAGCAGGAATACTTTGTTATATTTTCTAGTTTTTCTGGCAAAGACTTGTGATGGGAATGTGGTTGCAGATAAAAGTGCACACCCTTTATTCTTGGGAAGCTGCAATCCTCTTCTGCGTGCGGCTCAAGCAAGCTCAGCAGCTCGTGCACTGCCAGCAAACAAGTGCTTATCTGACACCATATAAGGTTGTGTTTGAGAAGGAAAATGATGAATAACATTCCACGGTAAACTTACACTGGCAGATTAAATATGACACAGAAAAGCTTAGATACAGCTTTTTTTTGTTTGTTTACATTTAGCTCTGACAGTATTTACCCCAATATGACCTTTTAGAGTTAATTAGGAAAAATGGCTTGTGTTTCTAGATTTGCTAAACAGTCCTGTCCCAGAATAACAGGCCTTCAGAATACTTATACACACAGGGGTTTTCTTTATTTTTCTTGGACTTGCTACTATTAAAAGCAGGAGAGAATCACCTTTAGGCTACAAGGTTGTGGGAGTGTTGGGATGTGTTTGGGGATATGGTGGGAAACTGGATATTACAGACAGAAGCATACTGAGAAGGAATTATGGATGTGAAGATGGGTTTGTATTAGAGTTTTAACAAGGTGTGAGACACAGCAATGTGCTTTAAAAAAGAAAAGAGATTTCTGAAAGTGTCAAGGGTGATGCTACAGGAGAGAGACAGGCTCCCCTTTTCCTCAGTTAATTGCTTGCATCTTTGCTATCCTCCTATTCTCTAATCTTTATAATACAATAGCCCACTGAGTTAGGCTAGTACATTAGATTATAAATGTAGTCCAACTTCAGTAGCCATTGGTGGCCTAAATCTGAATTTCCAAACTGTTGCCTGCCTAATGGCCCCTGCTTTTGGCTTTCCCCCGAGGAACAAGCTGTCTCCATCTCCTGCAGATGTCGCTTTCCCCAAACCATCAGCAGCTGAGACAATTGTGAGTTGACATGAGAGGTGGTGCAGCTCTTGCCTTAGCTGTATGGTGCTTCTTTCAGGAGGAGATGGACGCATCCCCCATGCTATATTTACCCCCACATGGAGCCAGCTGGACCTCAGTGAACTAAATGGCAGGTGATTTATTAGCATTTTGCAAAGATGTAGGGACTTTTCCGCAATAAGATCAAGTATCTAATGGTCTTTACGGCTAAGGGCATGCTGTACTGTCTGTCACAGTTTATTCAGTGTTGTTCTCTAGCTTAATTTTTTGTTTAACATTATGCCTTTCTCATAGTATCTGGTCTTTCGTGGTGCATTGCAGAAACACCCAAGCATTGTGTATGTATGGTGTGTAGGATCTGGCTTCCAGGTGAGCCTGGTCAGTGAGACATGCTGCATGGAGCACTTGTGCCGTGGGGCTGGCACATGTGTGAAACCTGAACTGTAGATGGGAATGAAATGCACATCATTTTATGGAGGAGGATTAATAAGATTTTCAGGAAAGAGGTTAAGCTTGAGGTCATTTCCTTCCTATTGTTATGCTTTTGAATTTTTGCCAGTGAGATGAGTGAAAGGATTTATTTTTGTCTTCGAATGCTTTGAATTTCAATGATGTCTTTACTTTGAATACAGAGAAGTGGAATTCCACTTTATTCGTGCCATTGTACTGTCATATGTCTGAAAAAATTACTTGTATTTTTTTTGCAGTATCTTTATGTCCTGCATTCTAGTTAACTAATCCTTTGAGCTGCTGCTGTGCCTTGAAATATCCCATTGTGTGAGAGCGCACGGAGATGCTCTGATCCCCACATTGAAGTGTTAGTGTACATATAGAAGGAAACAAAATGAAGTAGTATAATTCTTGAAAAAGAATGAAATAGTCCATCTTATGGCCAGTGTCAGAATAAAGGCTGAAAATGAAAATTTGAGCAAGGATTTTGCCAGTGTATTAATTTAAGCTTCAATAGCAAAAGGGTTTCATTGTTTAGTGTTTGGATGGGGTGTATGGTATGGCTTCTACCTTTGCTCTGCTTCTGCAGCTGAAGTAGGAGCGAAGTGTTAAAGAAATACAGCTTATTCCTGATCATCCTGTCAGTCAAAGGTAGAAAAATGAATAATTGCTCTTGCTGTGTTAAGTAATAAAGTGCAATAAACGTCAGCAACATAATATATGCGGTATGTAGAGGGTTGTAGAGGCCACCTGAGGGAATATGAGTGGAGTCTTTCCTCTTCTGGCCCACGGCACAGGGGCAGTAAGTGAAGGTACGTGAACCTGAATTTTGGTTGTGCAAAGGAACAAATTGCTGCTGTGCAGTAAGGAACAAACACCTCCCTGCTTTCTTGACCCTGGGTCATGGTATTAAATATCTGAATATAGATGGTGATGATCCTTCACTGCTAATATAACAGGACTGTGTCACCAGAAAGACAATATTTGTGTCTAGGTTGGAGTTCAGAGTGTCCCCCTGCAGCCTCTGGCAGTGCACCATCACCTTCATGTAGAGCCCAAACAGCCACTTCTCTCCTATGTGAGGCTGTAAGAGCATCTGCTGTACCTTTCTCTGCCTCTTACTTTTCTGCCCCTGCTTTTCTCAGCTGAAGATTTGTCTTATATTTTCATTACTGTCCAAGTTTTCCAAAGTGGTATGAAGAGTAAAGAGGTCTGTGGTAGCATGCAGTAGGATCTAGTGGCTGCTTAGGTAGCTTTTAAGACTGTCCAAGAATTTTTCTCTTCTCAGCTTTTTGGGGGGTTGCTCTGTTGGCATTCAAGGGAGAACAGTTTCCAGCCATTCAGTACACAGGAGTGTTTTAAATTTCTCTTACAGTAGTCCAGTTCTAGTGTTCTCTCCTCTCCTGTCCTTTGAAAATACAGTTCCCAGAGGTGCTCATGAAAACATAAAGTAATACTGTAGCTTTCAGTTCTTTGTTAACAAAAAGTCCATCATCATTTCTTTGACTGGAAGCATTTTTTGGGAAGTTTTCAAGCTGAGCATGAATAAATAGGCCTGTAAGAGTTGGATTGGTTTTTTCCTGTTTTTTGTTATCTGATTGTTACTAGGAAAACCAAGATTTGCTTTGCGACCTTGAACCTAGCGCTCCACAAGCATACAGTTTCATGAAAGGTGTGCTGCAAAGGACTCGATCTGCAGACCATGGACCAGATTGCAAAGATACCTTTGAAGTACCCTTTTTGTTCTTGCGGTACTGGGGCCCCTTTGGCACGGTTTGGGTTCTTGCCCTAAGTTGAAGGAGTCGTAGATCAGCTGCCAGCATCCACCAGGATGCTTGTGAGCAGTCGGAGCGTCTCGCAAAATGGAGTGTTGTCCGAGCCCGTGTGCTGAGGTGGCATTTACCAACCAGAAAGAGGAGAGGTAATAATAGCAGCTTTCTGCCACCTGCTTGTCCTCCTGCTCAGGAGTGCCCAGCGCAGAGTTATCCTGAGTTAAAGGCAGCTTCATCCCAGCCAAATGTCACGGAGCAGTCTCGTTTTCTCTAAAATAACGGGATTTGTGGGGAAGTCATGTGGGAGAGCGAAATACTGATAAACAAAAGCCAGCACTTCCAGTGAGATCCTGCTGTGCTCGTTGCTGTGGCTGCCTTGCCGTCATTTCTAGGATTTAACGATCCTCCTGTTTACATCAGCCTGCCCCACGCTGCGGGGCCGTGGCCATGCCTCGGAATCCTCCCTTAGACAAGGCAAGGAAGGAAGTGGAGGGAGGATGGGGCTTCGGCATCCTGTACCCTTTGGAGGGGAGTGGCTGCAGATAGCTAAGCTTGAAGGACGTAATACTTTATATGTTTTAACATGGGCTGTTCGAACCTAGATAAACCCTTGATTAAAGTTGAAGAGGCAGACGATTGTGTGTAACTGCTAGAAACTGACAGGGAGTTTGAGAACATCCTTCTAAAACCCTTTCCTTCAAATGACAAGAGGCAGGGAGAGGACAGACGCGCCTCGTGGAGCTGAGATTATGCAACGGTGCTAATACAGAGCTAAAGCCTCCAAACCTGAGCTGCACAGGCTGGGTCCAGAAGGCAACGTTTGTGGAAAATACTGTTTTTGATTGGGAACAGGGATGCTATTTTCAGGATCCATCCTGTAAAACGTTAATTTTTTTTATTCTTCGGTTTGTTAATTGGGCTCAGATGGAGGAATGCAGTTTAGGATCCACAGGCATCCTTTGGAATGGCCAGGTAAGGCTGGAAGGTGCAACTAAGTGTTGATCTTTAATTTCACCGGTGTACTGCATACACTAGTGCTGTCTTCTGTGAGAAAGGTTTTGGTTCCACCAGAAAGCCTGTGAACTATTCACAGACTGAGATGAGGAATTCTGAAAATCACAGAACATAAGCTGTACGTAGTGGGTTCTTAATTGTTTGTACGGTACTAACTGATATGTAGTGTATTTTACATGGGTTGAAATAATGTGATTTATTATAATAATTGCTTGCAATGGAAGCTCTGCCTTGAAATTGTTAATTTACTTACTAGCTTTCCAGAAAAGGAGTGAGGCCTCAGGTGATAAAATTTGTCTTTCTCCTTTAAATGTGTTGTGATGCAGTTTTCAATTGCTTTTAAGCATATTTGGGATTTAAAGGAGAAATTGATTTAGTTTGTTAGGTGACTAAACATTGTGCTACTTCTTTAATGATTACCCATGGATTTTTTTTTTTAATCTAGAATTAAAATTATTAGAGGTTACCAAAGTGAACATATTGCACAAAATTTAGTGTTACAAACTTTCCCAGTCAGTTGCTCAAAATCCACAGTAAGTACTCTTTGCAATGTTCTTACTAATCTTACATTTTGATGACAGTCTGTTTTACTGCTTGGAAGTCTGTCCTCACACCAAAAAGCAGAGTGCACTTTCTGGCACCAGGACGGAGGTTTTGGAAGTCATGCAGTAAAATGCATGTAAATCAGTTTTCTGTTTTACATTCGAAGTGCCATCCTAGAGATCTCCTGTTGGTTGGCTCAAAATTAAGTTCAGAAATATCCTCCGATGCAGATTAACTACAAACCTGTTACTTTTAAAGACTGAGTGAAATGACAGAGTAAAATAGGTAAAGGATTATCATTCTTAATAGTATGCTTATGAGAGAAACTGGTGGCAGATTGATGAATCTCAACTTGAGACAAAACTATATGTAGCTGTGCTATCTTCCAACTCTGATACATACTGTAAGAGAACACCCAACAGGAGAAATAACATTTAGATTGATGCTTTGTAAGCTTCCCCAGGCTGAGTACAAACACCCCTCTTAATAATTGGATGCATTGCACACGTCATCTTCAGTGCCCAAGAATTTATTAAAATTAACCTAAAACGCTAAGGAAGCCAGCATTTTGACAATCTGAACTTCATTTAAAATTTTAAATTAAGAATAAACAATACTTCAAAAGATTTTGCATAAATCATCTTCCAGAATGGGGTGAAGAAACGGAGATTGGGATGTAAATCCCAAATGAGGATAACAGAATTATGCAGGGGTACAATGGTGTTACCAACATGATCTTTTCTGAGCTAAGCTGCATGGATTTTTCAAGAGCTGTGAATTAGAATACCCATATATGGTAGTGAAAGATGAAAATTGTAAAATTGGGTATAATTAAAACCATTCCGTGACATTCGGAATCTGTTAAGCATCACCTTCTCTGAGCTCTGCATATAAGCATCTTTATAAATGTGTTATAGAAAAGAGACCAATATGCAAAAGTTTGCAGCTCTTAGATTGCTGTAGGTTAGCAGTTGCTTAGATTGCTAGGTCGGATGGTGTTTTGAGCAACCTGGTCTAGTGGAAGGTGTCCCTGCCTATGGCAGGGGTGTTGGAACTAGGTGATCTTTAAGGTCCCTTCCAACCCAAACCATTCTGTGATGCTGTAAGGAACTTTTAAAGTTTTTCCTATTCAGTAAGCAATCCATGATGATGCTTCCACACTAGGAGTTTGTGACGTCTATAATGCTTTTGTATTTGAAGAATAAAAATCCTTTGTATTCACGGAGATAAGCCTTTTATCACATAACCTAACACTACTTACCACAAAAACTGGGACCAGAAGATGAGCATTTGTTTGCATATGACCAGTCTGTGCACTGGGACTATCAGGCTTGTTTCAGATATTAATTGGTAGCAGTTCTTGCTTTTAAACTGTCATATAAAAGACTGTATCTTATTTATTGATTGATTGATTGATTGATTGATTGAAGCTAGGCAAGATGACTCTGTAAGGTGATGGATTTCAAGTAGTTTATCCCTTTTCCTAAGACAGAAATAATGAAAGCAGTAAGACACACAGAATGAAACGTGAACTCTGCAGAAGCTGCCTGACCCCTGATGTCAGATACTGGCTTAGCAGGGCTTTCAACACTGTCTTCCATAACATCCTAATGAAAAACTGGGAGTAGCAGTTAATAAACCCGATGGTTGTGCTGCCATTCAGAGGAACCTCAACCAGCTGAAGAAATGGGCAAACAGGAATGTCACGAAGTTCAAAGGGAAATGCCAAGTCCTGCCCCTGGGGAGGAATAACCCCTGACACCAGGACAGGCTGGGGGCTGACTATCTGGAAAGCAGCTTTGCAGAATAAGACCTGGAGGTCCTAGTGGACACCGAGTCAAACAAGAGCCAGCAGTGTGCCCTGGCCACCCACTGGCATCCTGGGCTGCATTAGGAAGAGCATTAGCCAACAGGTTGAAGGAGGTGGTCCTTCCCCTCTACTCAGCACTGGTGAGACACATCTGAGTGCTGCGTCCAGTTCTGGGCTCCCAGTACAGAAAAGGCATGGACATACTGGAGCTTCTTACAGCTCTTACTCTTTTATGGGCATAATTTTATTGTGAAAACTAATTCTGTAGAAATGATACCTTCTTCTTTCATTGCACTGTTCATCCATTTATCCATTACTTTTATATTGCTTTTCCCATAAGATAGCCATACCAATTGCCACATGCCAGAGGGAGCTGCATCCCATTCACTGTCACATCAGGGCAGAGCTGTGGACACAGGTGGAGAACTACAGTGATGACAAGGGACAAGGAGAGCACAAGCTGTGGGTATTACAGATGCTGTTGGTATCTAACTTACCTTAAAGGGTGTTGTAATGATGGTGAAGCCTGAAAGTGGAGGAAGAAAAACACAGTTCAGTTCTTAATACCAGGTTTGGCCTATTGCTTAGCAGTTAAATAAAGAAAACATTATTACTCAGAATGTGTTTGTTTTACAGTGATTTCAAGGAGCACTAGTCTGTGTGAAGTTCCACACAGTGATATATTTATTGCTACCCACTTTTTATTGTAGAACACATCTCACATACGCCAGTTTGTGCAGGGGTTGCAGCTCTGAGAAATAAGTTGCTTTCTGTAATATTTCTGTCTAAGAATTATTGAAGATAGAAACATACTGTGCATCTTGCATTGTTTTATTTCTTTCAGAAGTGTAGACTCACTGGACAAGATACCAATGCAGTAAGACAGTATTTTGTTGCATATTTTATGTTCTGGGTAGGGATATTTATATCTACTCTTTGGCCCAGATTCTGGAACAGCCGCCAGTTTCACAAACAGCAATTACCAGCTAAAAGAGGACTAGAACTTCTTAGAATTGAAGTTCCCAATGGAAAATATATAGAGTGTGTGTGTGTATATAGGTGTGTGTGTATACACACGTACATACGTATATATGTTTTGGGGAAGAAGAGAAATGAGGTAGTGGTAATTCTGACACTGCTTTTTGTGCTCTCAAACACTTTTTTTTTTTTTTGCACAGCTGAATATTACTGAGACTATCACTGTTTAACTGTTTATTGCAGTGTTGATAAGTAAATTTCAGCAATATTGTGTACTTTAATGTTTTCATGCTATTTGATTTTTTTTGTTGTTGTTCAGTTTCTTTTTTTAAAATCCATGAACTAAGGTTTGAAGTTATTTTTCCATATGCATTAGTAATGTTATTTTTTCCCCATGTGAATAACATCATAAAATAGAAAAAAAAAAATCAACAGTTTCAGAAGAAAATCAAAGCTCTCCAAAATAAATTCTGTCATTTGAGTCGATTGCTGACAAGCAGTGGTCTGTCAGCATTTTGCATCCCTCTGTCTCCACCACCTTCTGTTGCAATGGCAGCATGCCTGTGGGCCGAGTATCAATGATTTAGTCTTCATTGCTGCAAAGGAGACTATTCCTTCATGAAAGGGCTGAAAATCCAGGCGCTTTCTTAAATGTTGGATTTTATTAATTAAGGTGTAAGAAAATGTTCTGCTTTCTTGTAACTATCAGCTCAGAATTCGAGACTCAGTTCATGTAGGACGTTTCCTGAAGCTCACTAATGTCCTGTTAAAAATTACCATTGACTTTACTTAGTTACCGATTTTAAGCAACAAAGAACAGTTGCTTGTGTCTTAATGTTGGAAATCTCACTGTTAAAGGCACATTTCATTGCTCCAGAGTTCCTTGATTTGTTGAAAAAGAAGAATAAAAAAATTCATGTTTATGGTTACAATATACCAAATATCTGTCCTTCTGCTTAGAATTACGAGCAGACTCTTTTCCAATTGATTAAATTCAGAAATTCAGAAGAACTAGAGCATGTTAGGGGAGGTGTGGGTTGTTTTTTTTTTTTTGTCATATAATACATCTTTATTTACCTAGACATAATGAGAACACTGAATATTTTAAAACTATCTGTGTTTCAAATAACTGTGGAGTTTTTAAAGAATCTGCTTGCTTTTGGTAGCAATGGTTTGGATAACCAAGTTTGTATGGTGGACCAAAGTAGGCACTAGTGTAGATTTGCTGGAAGTTAAGCTATATCTCATGGCTTCCCAGAGTTCTGTTGTGGAAGGTAGTAGTGGGGCCTTGAGTTAGGAAGGCACATTAAAAAAAAAAAAAAAAAAGTAAATAAATAAGTCAACAGTGTATTGTTTTGGTTAGAGTGTCATTGCAAGCCGCATACAAAGACTTTTTCAGAGGCCCATTGGGATGATTTACAGGCTGTACTTTCAGAGTTCCTCTTTATATAGCTTTGGAAAAAAAAGAAATACATGGGTGAGGTACAGCTTCGTTTACTCTGAAAGTTTTTCACTGTAATGAAGAATAATTATGCCTGTTTCAAGTTTTTACTGCCTGTGTGCCTGACTTCATGGTGTATGCAGTTCATGTACTATCATGTTGATTCCACACAAAAAATTAAGCCTGAGGGTATTATATGCTTGAGGATCACAGGCATTAGGAGAACCCTTCTCTCCCTTCTCATTGTCATTGAGATAGTTGTGAAACTCTTCTGGACTCATCGTGATGTTGAGGTGTTCAGACCACAGCTTTCCAAAAATTCTCAAAGTCGCCCATGCCTGGAGGCATAAAAATGTCAGTAGCTTGCCATGGACGCCTCTTCACTCTCCAGAGCTCTTCCAGGTTGTGGACAGGGTGTGTAATTTACTTCTGAGCAATCACAGAAGTCCAGCATGTGTCTGGTGATGCTTTGCATGTCAGTTTGGTGGGATGCAAACGTACAGACTGCACTAATCGTGATTCAGTAGAGTTGTCGTGCATACACTGAGATAAGCAGTCAGAATGAAAAGGAGAAAGAGAAGCTTTAGTGTAAGTTTATATTTTTAAGATAACAGTAACAAAGCTGCATTGTTTATTATCCTTTCATAAATAGCATATGGATTTCTAAAACGTAGGTGAGAATTCTGTAATCTTACTTATGCAGGAGTTCCTACCAAAGCACAAAGAAAACGTGCTTGAATGGATAGCTTCATGAACAAAGCCACAGTAGACTTAAGTTCTTAGTGAAGTCTTTTTAAGATTGCAGAAGGCACTCAAATGTATGTAATAAAACAGGATTTTTTTTTTTTTTTTTTTTTTAAATTAAGACTAAGGGATATCAAGTACCACTGGAAAGAATTAGGATGTTGTATTTCAGGTCACAGGTATAATTGTCTAATTAAGAAACAGCGGCCTGAATGCATTTGTAAAACATTATGATGCATACTTCCAAAGAACTTCCTGTACAAAAGAAGTTAAGTTGGATTTATGTCAGCTTCCTCTGGGTCATCGTAACTAACCTTTGTGCCCTTTCAAACAGCTTCTCACGCTGGCTTTCTTTCGTTCATACAACGTTCTGGGTCCCCGGATACAGGCTGGTAAAAAAAAAATAACCCCCAAGACCTGTGTTCATTACTGTTAGGATAAAAACCTTAGTTTGGGAGGGGAAAATACTGGTATTGCTAAGCTGATCTGCACATACTTTCTGTTTGCTTCTCAGTTCTCCTCTTTAGAATGTATTTTGCTGAATCTCTGATTTGTATCTCTGGCTTACTGACAGTTCTGTGCTTTGAGCCTCTAACTCGACTTCACTGACAGGGAATAATACTTTGTGTGTCAGGAAATTGAAAGTGTCAGATTTTTTTGGTGTATGTATAAAAATATTCTCTTCAGTTTCTAAAACATAGGATATATTAAAAACTGAAGTAAGTCTTGATACCTCTAGTTGCAATTCCATACTTCCTAGCTAGGGAATGAATGCTAGATTTTCACATCACAGAGCAGGACCGCTGTATAGAACGATGTGGCAACTCTGTGATGAAGTTGCAATCAGCTATACACTCCCAATACACTCTCTGTTGGGTTAGGGAAGTTTTGGAATTTAATACTTTACCTTGGCAGGTCACTTCTTACAGGAAACCATCTATTTACTTTGGCTGTATATACGTCTGCTTACTCTGTGTAAATTGATCCAACTATCAACTGCAAAAGAGAAGCCATTTACCTTTTGCCAGTTAGTTCTTTTTTTTTTTTAATTTTTTTTTTAAAACACAAGTAGTTTTTTGTATCTAGGCCCCTTGAAACAAAAAGAACCAAGAAAGCTAGAATTATAAATATTACTTGACTATTTTTTTTTTTCTTTCCTCTTTCAGATGAGAACTCTCCAGCCAATTTCTGGGATTCCAAGAATCGGGGAGTGACTGGCACACAAAAAGGACAAATTGTATGGCGAATTGAACCTGGCCCCTATTTTATGGAATGTGAGTACCTATTTATCCAATGCATATCCAAAGGCAAGCATGCCTTTGTGTCAAGGCAAGTCAACAGGATGGCATTTGATATCCATTTCATCAATCGCTCTAATAAACCAAAGGAATTGATTGTATTGCTCTAAGGGGCAGCATTTTCCAGTGCGTTTGCTGGACATTATAAAAATGGAGTTGAGCTTAGATGTACATTTGTATTCTAGGGATGTTCTTAGACCACATGCATATCAGTTTAAAGGAGGAAGAAATTGCCTTGTGCTATGTTGTATAGTATATACGCATTGAAAGATGAAATTCCTTCCCAAGAAGTTTAAAATTTCAGCTGGACAAAGATTAATGGTACATGCACACGAAGGAAAAGGTAATAAGCTAGTAATGCTTGCTAATGTTTGTTGGTATGAAGGCTAGATCTATCTCTAGGAAGTGCCAACCTCCTGTCCAGTTGCATCACAATTTCTCAGCTGAAGTTTTGTTGCTCTGGGCAATCCACTAGGCAGTTTTGAAATACTGACAGTCTCTATGTGACTGGAGGAAAAAGTGTTCAGTTGAACTCCGTAATGAGTATTGGTAGCCAAGCTTCAAATCGGAGAGCTATGCCACTCCCTTAGGTGACCAGGATTTATAGGAAGCTAAGCCACCCTGCTGTGTGCTTTTTTTAAAAATTATTATTTTTCCTTTGTTTTTTTTTTGCTTTTTGGTGAAAAGGGAGCTATCTTACCATCTAAAGTATATGGTCCCCTAAAGAAATTGATGTTCTAGTTCTAGGATGTTGTGTCTGAGCTTGCTGGAAACTCTGATATGCCAAGCATCAAAGTGGCAATCAGTCCCAAAAGAGCTGTGAACTGCTCTACCACCTGTTTAGCCTCACAGCAGTGAATCTTCCTTCATAAATTAAAAAAAAAAAAAAAAAAAATACTCCCACTCTATTACTTCACTGTACACTGCACTGCTGCTAACTGTAGGTCTTGGCAGAAATTGTCTTCTAATTAACTGATATAACAGGAATACATGTATTTCAAGAGGTGTTGTATACCCTGTGCTACAAATAATTATTAAAATTTATTTCTAGAACTCATCACTGAATCTTGCCAATTTACCCTATGTGTTATGCAGCACATTTCTTTAAGCAAAAAAAAAAAAAAAAAAAAGTTTTAATAGGATAAAATTAAATTAAATTTCAGGAGTTCATTACAGGAAAAAATGATTGAACTGAAGATGAAGATCAAGAAAATAAGATCAAGATAATTAACTTTCCTGATGCCAAAGACAATGGTATATTAAAGCAGATTAAAATGTATATTAGAAAAATTCATTGCCTTATCTTTCTTGTACATATATTCTATTAGTATTGTTGCCAATATAGGCAGTTTGACTTCAAGGATGTTTGTATTTTTTAGCTGGTTATGTGTTGCTCCATAATGTATGGAGATGAGGCTCTGGAACAACATTTTTAGTTCATGTGAGTAACCTAGGCTAATGCTTCAAGAACGGGTACTTTTGACTCAAAATCAGCTGCATCTGACTTTGCACATTACAACTAACTGCACTTCACAGCCAACTGATATAAAGAGTGCAGGGTATATGTTCTTTGGTTGTGGTTAGTTTTACTAATGAAGAGTTCTGCTGCCATATGATGAACAAGAGACAAGCAATTACGCAGCAGCTGAGAACTGTAAAAAGGAATGTTTATGAGCATATGTTGCTATAGCACATAGTATGGCAGATAAATATGTCACCAGTGGCACTTTTGTTTCTAGTGAGAGGCCAAAAATTGCACTGAAACACTTAACTGTATTTCTGATTCCACCTTTTAAACTAGAAGGCTCCACAGATACGTGACCATGTTTGCTCAGCAAGGCTTTTTCTTTTAGCGTATAGGGGGTGAAGCAACTCTGATGGAACTACAGGCAGCTGCTCTTTTTTTTTTTTTTTCCTTTCTTTTTTTCCTTTCTTTTTTTTTTCTTTCTTTTTTTTTCCTTTCTTTTTTTTCCTTTCTTTTTTTTCCTTTCTTTTTTTTCCTTTCTTTTTTTTTCCTTTCTTTTTTTTCCTTTCTTTTTTTCCTTTCTTTTTTTTCCTTTCTTTTTTTTCCTTTCTTTTTTTTCCTTTCTTTTTTTTCCTTTCTTTTTTTTCCTTTCTTTTTTTTCCTTTCTTTTTTTCCTTTCTTTTTTTTCCTTTCTTTTTTTTTCTTTCTTTTTTTTTCCTTTCTTTTTTTTTCCTTTCTTTTTTTTTCCTTTCTTTTTTTTTCCTTTCTTTTTTTTTCCTCAGATCACTAAATTGCAGCTGAGGCAAACACAGCAGGTGGCTGTGCGGTTCAGGTATAACCACAGTGTTACTGCTTCTGTGGTGCAGCACCAGACCGGGTGTGGGAAGAGCTGTGCTGTCAGGGTTCTCACCATGCTCTACAGACACTGACACTGCCCAGCCTGTGCCAGCCACAGACACGAACTTAGCTCCCCTGTTAGCCTCTTTCTTCTGCCGCTGTGCTGATATAATTTGTACTCTGTGTAGCACTGCATGTGATGCCACTGTCATATCAAGGGAGCAAGTGGGAGAGGCAAATCTAGAGGCTAACATCCCCAGTAAATATCTGCCTGATTATTGAAGTTAAGGTATCTCTGATGCTTTAATCTGCCATTATTTTCCAAATTTTGGAAAGAACTCTATAACTATAGATTTCTTATGTTTAGAAATATCTTTGCTAAGAGGTGGAATATATCAGATACAGGTCATGGTGTTAGGGGTTTGTCATATTTACTCCTCACAGTAATGACATGCAGCAGACCATTAGCAACTTGACTGTTCTTCATTGTCAGAGTTTCATTGCCAGGACAGGGAGGTGATTCAAGACAGCCAGCATGGCTTCACCAAAGGCATGCTGACCAGCCTGGTGGCCTTCTGTGATGGAGTGACTACATCAGTGGGCAAGGGAAGAGCTTACAGATATCATCTATCTGGACTTTTGTAAGGCCTTTGACACAGTCCCCCACAACATCCTTCTCTCTAAATTGGAAGGATATTGATTTGATGGGTTGGATGGTCGCATCCAGAGGGTAGTAGTCAATGGCTTGATGTCCAGATGGAGATTGGTGACAAGTGGTGTCCCTCAGGGATCCATATTGGGACCAGTACTGTTTAATATCTTCATTGATGACATAGACAGTGGGATCGAGTGCACCCTCAGCAAGTTTGCAGACGACACCAAGCTGAGTGGTGCAGTTGATGTGCTTGAGGGATAGGATGCCATCCAAGGGCACCTGGACAAGCTCGAGAAGTGGGCCCATGTGAACTTCACAAGCTTCAGCAAGGCCAAGTGCAAGGTCCTGCACTTGGGTCAGGGCAACCCCTGGTATCAATACAGGCTGGGGGCTGAAGGGATTGAGAGCAACCCTGAGGAGAAGGACTTGGGGGGGTACTGCTGGATGAAAAGCTGGACACAAGCGGGCAATGTGTGTTCGCAGCCCAGAAAGCCAACTGTATCCTGGGCTGCATCAAAAGAAGCATGGCCAGCAGGTCGAGGGAGGTGATTCTGCATCTCTGCTCCGCTCTGGTGAGACCCTCCCTGGAGTACTGTGTCCAGCTCTGGAGTCCTCAGCACAGGAAGGACATGGACCTGTTGGAGCACGTCCAGAGGAGGCCACAAAAATGATCAGAGGGATGGAACACCTCTGCTATGAGGAAAGGCTGAAAGAGTTGGGGTTGTTCAGCCTGGAGAAGAGAAGGCTGAGGGCAGACCTTATTGCAGTCTTTCAATACTTAAAGGGGGCTTATAAAAAAGATGGGGGCAAACTTTCTAGTAGGCCCTGTTGTGATAAGACAGGGAGTAATGGTTTTAAACTAAAAGAGGGCAGATTCAGACTAGATATGAGGAAGAAATATTTACGATGGGGGTGATGAAACACTGGAACAGGTTGCCCAGAGAGGTGGTAGATGCCCCATCCCTGGAAACATTCAAGGTCAGATTGGATGGGGCTCTGAGCAACCTGATCTAGCTGTAGATGTCCCTGCCCATTGCAGGGGGATTGGGCTAGATGACCTTTAAAGGTCCCTTCCAACTCAGACTATTCTATGATTCTGCGATTCTCTGGGAATGAAAGGAGCAATTGGAGAAGAGTCCCAGAGTCAGCAGCAACATCCCGGAATTTTTTAAGCAGCAGATCTGCTAAGAGGCAGCAATGCCTGAGGGACCAGCATAGAGAAAATGTGTAAATGGATCAATTTAAACTCAGCTGGAGACTAATCATAGCATAGGAAGGCTGGTTGCATCCAGCCTCCTGCTCTAAGTGGGACCAACACTTGACCTGGTCAGCTGTGGTTTGTAAAGCACAGTCTTGAAAGTCTTCAAGGACAGAAATTTCACAGATGCTGTGGGTAACCTTTTCTAGTGCTGCAGTATTGCTCCAGCTAAAAAGATTTCTCTGGCATTCAATCTGAATGGGCAAAGGTTAAATTTGGGGCCATTGCTCCTTTTAAAATCTTCTGATAGAACCGGAAAGAGTTGAGGTTATAGTATTTGTTTTGCCTTAACCTCCTCTTCACCAGATTAAACAAGACCAGCTCTGTCAGCCTCCTCTCATAGGTCACGTTTTCTCCATCCCAACGATCTTTGCTGTCCCCTCTCCATTTTCTCCATGCTCTTGAACCTTGGGACCCAAAACTAGGCACAGTATTCCAGGTGTGTCCCCACCAGTACCAAGTAGAGGGGGACAGTAACTTCCATCTATCTGCTGGCCACACACCTTCTAATGTAGCCTGTGAGGTGGTTCATTGTGTTTGTGATGAGAGCATGTGCTGGCTTGTGTTCAACCTGGTGTCCACCCTGAGCCTAGTTCCTTTTCAGCAGCTTTAGCAATCTGTTCAGAAGCCATAGTGATGCACGGAGTCGTTCCACCCCTGGTGCAGAGACTTGCAAGTCTCCCTCTTGTACTTGACAACAGTGCTGTTGACCCAGTCCTCTAGCTATTGCTTGTGCTCTGATGTGTAGAAGCTCCAGCAGGCTGATGGTAAGCTGGGTATATAACTGAGCTAAAGCTAGGCTTATGTCGCTACAGGCTTTTCAGGCTTGGAGTTGTTTCATGTTTGGAGCACAGACAGTACTTAATTGCCACTACCTATATACTGCTGTACCTATACGATTGGCAGGCTCCCTGCTCTACCTATACACAAGGAGAGGAGGGGGGATGTTTGCTGCAAGCCTAAGAAGCCTTGAACCACCTCTGGCAATGAGGACTGATGATGCTTGTTAACAGAGTTACGCTGAACAACAACAATAATCCCTTAGGATTTACAGTCAAAATTGGCCTGAAGTTGTCTGTCTTTTTGGCAAGAAAAGGAATGGAAGTTACTGATGTTGAATGATAAGTTGAGATCAGTCAATGTGCATGTTATCTCAAAGAGTTTCGTTGTGTTTTTTCCCTAGCAGTGTCAGAGCTTAGGGACATTACGTATCTTTTCACCAGTAATGTAACATCTCTGTAGGGCGAAGTGCAGAGGATGATAGCATCGCTAACAAGCCATATGCAAACGAATCTCATGCAGAAGGAGTATTTCCATTTTAATTGCATTAATGCTAATCAGTGGGAGTCAGCTGGATTGGGCCTCAGATGCCTTCTGCAGTCCTCAGATTTTTATCTTTTAAGAAAAGCATCTTATACCTTAATTTGGGAAGCTGTTTTTCCATGAGCATAATTGTAAACTTATTAATAGTTTCACTGAGGTCTGTGGAATTTATGCTTACGTTTAAAGATAGGCCTTGGATAAGCATTTTTCTGAATTTCGCATTACTGTATATCCACAGTCTTCTAACTCAGTTTTCCAGTCATTGCATTTATGCCTCTTAAAATCCCTCCCTATGGATTCAGCATCTTCCAAGCAAGTGGCATGTAAAGGCATGCTTTGCCATCTGCTCTATTCAGATCAAGCAACCTCCAGAAAGAAGGGCAGGGAGAATCTCATCATCTTCATACTAAAACCAGACATTAATTCCCCCCGAAGCATGCAAAATTGGCAAAACAAGGATGATCAAAGAAAACTCTCACTTGCTTTAGACAACAATCAACACAAAAAATTCTGTAGACTCTACCCTGAGAAGGGAGAATCAAAGGAATCAACAGTGAAATAATGAGAAATGAATGTAATGTATTCTAGAGATAGAAGCAGCCTCTGAGGGGAGTGGCTGAGGAAGAGGCAGGGGGAGAGTATGCAAAGGAGAAAGAGAATACTTGCTGAGTACGAAGTCCAGCTCACCATCGCAAACAGCTGCTGTCCTTAAGCTGTCACCTCGAGACAAAGCGAGCGGCTCTGAACTGCAGAGGCAACCAGTACGGAGGCAGGTGCTCCTCTTTCTTTTCCCTGGGGAAAGAGCAAAAGTGCCATGTAAGCATGAAAGGGAACTCTGTCATTTTAGAGATTCAAGAAGGTGAATTTGAGCATCACTGTGCCTGAGATGGTGTTTCCCTACTCAGGTGGTAGAGGTGGCTTTAAAACATCCTGCTCTGAGGCTTGCTGAAATGTGGGGGAAGGAAAGCAATCACTCACTAGAGGCTCCCTCAAGTTGTTTGCTGTGTAAACTACAGAAGGATTGCTAAACGTGGCCGCAGCTCTACAAAAGTTTTCATCCTTCTCCTGTAAAAGGAAAAAAATAAGTTCAAGGAATATTATTCTGAACAAGTGGCAATAGTGTGAAGGTGCAACACAGCTTAATGCTTTTGCATTTGGTATGGTCATCTGGTATTTAGCATGACATCAGGCTCTTTAGGTCCTTAAGTATGTCAGGACCTTTAGTCTCTGGTAGAAGAGAGGCTGCAATTGCCGCAGGAGATGGTGGAGTGTTTCTCTGGGTGTAGCAGTTTGTGAGCATGGGATGGCAGGGGCTCCCTTTGGGGCATTGTGGTGGAACAGAGAGGATGGTGTTCCTTATGGAGAATGGAGCTAGCAGAAAGATGGAGTGAAATGATCCATGGGAAGGCTGGTGACAGAAATAGAAAAAGAATGTGCAAGGAAGCTTGAGTTTTATGAAGACTAGTTGATAAAAGCTGCTGCTCATTTATAAACTGTGGCTTCTAAGTCGGTTTTCTGCAATATGGGGAAGGACAGGTCATGTCAGAGATGCCATGGGAGGGAGATTCAGTATAGCACAGTCACTGTCATGCAACAGGTAACGGGTGCTTATGCACTTCCATATGCAAAGTCTGCAGAAGTTAAAAGCTATACATGTTCTAGTAGGTAAAACAGGCCAGGGGCTACTTTCTGCTGCTGGGAGCAAGTGACACAGTGTGGCTTGCACCCGTGCAGCTAACCCTTCCCCCTGTGTCAGGGATGCACGGTCACCGTTCAGCAGTAGGGATGGTCATGTGCTCGCACTTGAGTCCCTGCCATGGTCCTGCCTGGTTTATTAGTAAGGCATAGGCCAAGAGCCTCCTTTGAGACTGGATTGGACTTGTATTTATAAGTTATAGCCTTGGTCCCATGAGTATTAATTACAGTATCCACAAGAAACACCTTCACCTACTTTACCTGTAGTGTAATGTCTTTGTTGTTATTTATAACAGTGGATGTCATAGTCATTACTGTGAGTAGAATAGAAATATTTTGTTTTGCATATATTTTATTTACCGGTGCTGTGGCTTTACGTCTTGAACAGTAATCCATAGCGGCAGCTGTTGGGATTCATCCAGAGACTGCCAGTCTTGTCACATCAGTCATTTCCAAATCACCCTTGGGATGTTTGTGGCTAAATTACTTCTGGTGCCACACTGTGATACTTGGATGCAGTGACTGCACAGATGCTGTCTGTTTTGTACTTAAAATCTTGGGTTTGTGGCATGAGTAGACTATGAGATACGTTCAGAAAACGTGGTAATAGATGTGTTTGCATTACACTTGTATCACGTTACAAGTGAGGTTTGGTGTGGAGTTCTCTGTGTTCATTCCCTATTTCCATGAACTTATAACTTTTGCAAAACTAGTGTATTGAGACTGAAACTGCCGTACTTTGTAGCTAGCAGAGCGGACTCCCAGCTCCCTTTTTTGTTAAAAAAGCTAATATATATTGAAGGAAAAAGAATACCAGTTTAATAATTGAACTTGATGTGCTTTTAGCTTTTAAGGGCTGCTGGAGCAAAGAGTTGTTGCTACTAGAGATATGAGCAGAGTTTAGTATTTTTAGTGGTTTTGACCAAAATGGTCAATGTTAATGAATGTTCTGTCAACATATTTCATCACTTGTATCCAGTCTTTATATTTTTTGACTGTTTAAATTAAATTCTATAAAGTTCATGGTTTCCTTACATGGAATTGTTCTGATCCTGGAACACTCATCTGTGTAGCGCCCTGCAAACAGCGCCCTTTCAGTGGTCTGTCTGGGGACTCATGGTTACTGTCCCTACCCTATTTATAAACACAATCACTGGCTTAGAAAGACTTTTATTATTCTTCTGCTATTTATATCTGTTTTCTCTTAACAGTTATTTTTGAGTATCGCAAATAACTGAAACAGGATCAGGTCTTGTATTTTTTACATTTGTGGCAAGCCTTGTTGACTTCCTTAAGCATATAATACTCCCAGTGTTTTGTTTTAAAGGTTAGATTATAATTAAACGCTTTGCCAAACTGGAATATAATAGGCAATGCTTGTGACTGTAGATAAGAACGTCTCAGAGTGACAGCAAAGTGAGTGGGGCTGGCAGGGATAGGTAGGCTCTGTTATCTGACCAACCATTTCTCCTAGTAGCTTCCTTTGAAGCAGGTTAGATGAAGAGAGACCACTGGGACGTAAACAATTTCTGTTATTGATCCTAGCTTATCTAAAAAGCTTTCTGTAAGTCTGCTTAAGTCACTTTCTAGGGTTTTTGTTTTTTGTTTTTTGTTCTTTAATCATTCCTTCTGTAAAATAAATTCTATGATATACCTGCTGAGGGAGATGGCAAGTACTCGGAGGCAGCTGCTTTGGCACTTGTGTTCTGCTGCTGTGTTGTTTGCTATGCTGTGCTGGTCCCAGTAGGAAGTAATAGAAAAGGCACGTGGTTAAAGCAGTGCAGGGAATAGAATGCTAAATATCCAAACAAAAAGGTTGTGCTCACTGAACTGTCATGCTAAGGAAAAGAAATTCAACTGGCAGGGTGTGCAGAGCACTTCTAAATTCCTGCAGTTGTCTATGAGCTGTTTAGGTTCAGCTGGGAAAAAACTAGGGTTTAACCCAGTTCCTTTTCCCTGGATTGCATCTCCCTTTATAGCTTGGTAAAGCCTGAATGTGAGTGACTTAATTTGTTCTAGTGACAAAGTTTTCTTAAATAAGTTTCGCAGAACATGCTGTCACATTTTTCAGATGAGTTTATGTGATGTCAGCTTTTTCCTCATTGAATGTTGGAGGGGATGTTTATATCTGCAGAGAGCCATGGATTCAGCCCAAGTAACTTCTGGCATCTAGCTGTGGTGTCCAGGAAATACTAGCTGCTGTGCAGTTTCCATACAGTTAACCCGGAGCACTGTTTACCTCCACAGACTGTTATAACCCAGCTAAGATTTCACTTGTCTTTTGGAGGTGTCTCTGTCCATCCCTTCTCCATGGAGCATGGGGTGATTCCACCTCTAATATAGGTGTTTCGTTTGACTAGGGTATATCTGGAGCAAACTGTTCTTACAGCAAACACATTTGTTTTTCTGAATTATTAGTCTCGTGGACAGAAGGTATTCTTCTAGAATTATGTTCGTGTGTTTATGAATCCCAAGTTTATGTATTCTGAGTATCTTTCTATGCTAAAGCAGTTTTTTGATGGGCAAAGTTAAAGTATTAAAGGCAGTAAAAAGGTAGTTAAAGTGGGGTACTTCAGGGAATTAGTGATGTTTTAAAAGCAAGATGTTATTTGGTGTAAGCTGATCTCTTTATTATTGAAGAGACAAGAGTGTATGGTCCATAGAGGGAAGTACAACGCTATAATTTCATGCAGGAGTTCTTTTGAAATTCAAATGTCAGTGTTTGAGTCCCAGAAACCTTTGTTCATTCCAACATTTTTATGTAATGGACCTGAGCTATAAAACTGTGGTTATAAAATGATAACAGCTATTGGCTTTTAAGGAAGGGGATTATGGTTTTACAGAGTGTTCAGATTAATTAACATATATATCACTTTTTATATGGCTGTGTGATAACTTTTAAATAATCATAGATACCCCGATTTAGTTTTTGTCTTATTTTTAAATGAAGAAGGAATTGCTTGTGGTCTGTATGATGTCTGGAGGAATGTCAGTGACAATGGGGCATGTGTGGTATCAAGAACACAAAGCTAGGTACAGTAATTTTTTTTCCCCATGAATGAAAATACTTTTTGTTCTGAAAGGTCATATTTTTCTTTAATGAGACAGCAATAGTCCTGTTGTCAGGTACAGATGTCTTTCCCTTGCGGGATTTACTGCTATTAGCTTTTTCATTACAGATCACATACAAAGCAAGCTAAATTAGCTTGCTGAGGGAAGAAGTAGTAGGAAAAAAAAAAAGGGAAGTGCAAATTTTCCCCTAAAGGAAACACAGGAAAGCAAGGTGACAGGAGGAATGAAAGAAACTGGGAAAACTCTGTAGGTGACACATGCTATTGTGCAGTTTGTAGTATGGAACAGTTCAGAGGAAGCCTGTGTATTAATATGGTATTGAACTCAACTCTCTAAATATTAAAGTCCTGTTTGCAGATAATTGAACTTACTGTTTCTGAAGAGGTCTGTGTATTTATGGGGCCTTATTTATAGGTAGTAGGCTGAGATGCGTTCTATCAGGAACACACACAGATACCTATTTTCAATATATCTGGAGCTATCCAGCTCCAGCTATACTTGATATCCATCAGTCATCAAGAAAAAAATATTCTGATCAACATTTTTTCTGATAATGCAGTACAAGAAATGTCAAAAAGCTAGATCCTCAGCTGTTTTGAACTGTCAGGGTTCCTCTGAGATTTCTTGTACTGTTAAGTATTAACTGCAGTTTCTAGCATTATTAGCCACAAAAAAAATTACTTAGCTGTCTCAGGTCCTGTGAAGGGATTGTATTCTTGCTATATACAAGATCCAGTCTTGCAAACCCGTATTGACTTTGACAACGTCTGCATGCTTGTGATGCATAGCCCATTTTACAGTTTTGTGCTGAATTTCAAGTACAGCTTCTCTTGTGTTAATCCTGTCCACACAATGCTAACAGCAGGTCTGCTATTCCTGTGTGTAGTGCTGTATAAAGCCCAAACCAAATCAATGCTGCTTTTGTTGGGAAGTTGGAGAAAAAGTCTCCACGTCATGTTTTTAAGTGCTCTGCTTTTTCTAATTATTTCTAGCAATTAGTCCTGAAGTTTGGTGGGTTTTATTTAGTTTATATGAAAGGGATTGTCAGATCTATTTCTTGAGTCAAACATTGTTTTCTTCTATCACCAGCCATATACAGGTATTGAAAAGTACCGTATGCTCGTAGAAGTCATTGAGAGAAAGAAATCTGAGGATCCAAAGCTCATAGCATTGCATTTCAGCCTTTAGGGGAATGTACATGTCGTTGTAGTGAGACTAGATAACAAGCTTGTGCCCACCATCACGTTATGGACTGTTTGTGGATAGAAGTGGCAGCTGATAACCTTTCCATGGCTAGGTTCTTTTCAAAAGTCATGAATTGAGAGAAGGTAGTCACTGACAACAAACTAAATAACCAGGAGCTCCAGAAACTCTCTGAAAAATAAAGTTTAGGTCCCAATAAAGCTAAGCAACGTAGCTGGAAAGTAGAAGTCTTGGTGAAATAGTTCGTTGTCTTACCATGCTCTCATGTAGTTGTAATATGTTCACGGTGTGATTAAGAGATGCTCAAGGCTTGAGTCCTGGTTACTTAATATGTACAATGTGGAGAGTCCAGCACTTGGTATAAATCCTGCCAACTTTCACAAGTGTTGGAAGTCCAATTTTATGTGAGCTAGAAGTTCTTGTGTGTCTATTTGGGTGTAAGCATTGTTGGTAGGTCAACAGAATTGCTCGTTTTAGGAAGAACCCGCAAGTCCTGATCCATAATTTTTAGGTCTGATAAACCTTTGTAGGTGATTAGAAATCCTGTTTGCATTTTGATTTTTTTCTGTAAAGCTTGTGGTAAATAGAGCATGTTTTGACTGTGTGTGAACTCAGCTGTAAGGAGGAGGAAGTGGAACCAGCAGCTCCTCCACCTCCGAAGTCCCTGGAGGCACTGGCAGCCAGACACTGTCCTTTGAAGGGTAGTTCTGAGGTGCCTTCTCTTTGTTCTGGGAGGAAGATAGTAAATAAACGTTGACCTATAAGTGCGGCAAATTTAAAGGTAAATAAATAATCCTTTTTGGCTGAGCAGGCTTGCAGGATGGATTTCTGATCCTTCTGCGTAGGGATAAGTGGGTATTTTATCTCGCAGTAATGAAATACCTCAGCCCTCAAGGAATCATGCTGTATGTCTCAAAACTGTATACAAAATATTGCAGGTTTGTGTTTTTGAACTACTGACATATTGTTAAACCAAGTCAGAGAAATTGAACTGCCAGACTTTCGTGCACATCCTCTGGTCTGTCTCAACTGGCTACTATAATTTCTGCCTGCCTCTCTGTAGCCATTTCTGCCTGCCTGTGACCATTTCTGTACCCAGAAGTAAACCCTCATCAACCTCAGAAGAGTTATCCCAACGGAGAAGGAAAACAGAGAGATTGTTCCAGATAGGGAAAATCCCACAGGATCAAGGGCAGCCATAATTATAGCTGTTCTGCTGGGTTGGAAGAATGCAGAGGAACAACAGTGGAGGTCAGGTTTCGGTTAAACATAATACTCTCCGGTTTGCAGTAAATGCAATTTAGCAATCAAAACTTTATTCAGTGGGACCAGAAACATGTTCCAATGTTCACCTTTCCTGTGTTCCAATACAAAGTGCTTCCTTCAGGTGTGTGTCATGCAACTTCTTCCAGAGTCTGACAAGAATCATCCTAGTAGCAAATGTCTTGGTAACCCTTTTTCATAGCTGATTATATTGAAATAGTAGTAGAAATATAAGCTGATGGATTAGGTAAGTTACTCTTTTTTTTTTTTTTTTTTTTTTTTTTTTTTTCCCTCCCCCATGTTAAGTAACAGAAGGTTGCAACACACATAGGTGAGATAACCAGATGCTCTATTCTTAATTTCCTGTTGAAGTATTTCTGAAGATAGATCATTGAATGATGAATCCTACTCATAGAATGAGCTTTCAAGAGTACGGTGAACCGCATATTAATAGCTTTCCACCATGGTCAGCCATACTTGCATCTCCACTCCTACCAGAATGCCAGCACATCTGTAGGGCTAATGCAGAATCCAAACTTTAAGCGCTTGTGTTTTACAGTATTTTGTCTCATCTTCAAGTTGGGTCTATATATTCTCAATAATAAACAATAGTAAAAGGTTTGACAGCTTACACAAAAAGCGAAATCTTACTAGTGAGGCTCTGCAGGAGTTAATAAAAGATGCAGTATTTTTAAATATTTTTGTCAGTCGTTTGAAATCCAGGTTCCTACTGATTTTGTCTGTGGATGACAGGAGAATTAGAGGAATGAATAAAAGCAATTGAAGATCCATATAGGATGATTTAGCAAGCTAGGCACAACCAAAGAATTTTGGTATTGCTGACTTCAGGATGAAAGGCATGTAGGCCATGTGTCCTGCACCTCAACATCAACTTGCTATGTAACCTGTGATGAGGAGCTGTAATGCATTTCTTGGATATATAAGCAGAGGAGCATCTTGTAGGACCATGGGAATGATCCCCCAACCCTGCCCGCCCCCCCCTTCAGCTTTGATGAGGGTGATGCTGGAGTACTGTGTATAGTTTTGGAGTCCATAAGTCAACATTCATTTTGTGAAGGGGAGAAAGGGCAGCAAAGAGCACAGTAATGATCGGAGTACATGATCTAATGATTTTTCTTCTCCTCCATCTTGTAAGAATCAACTCAGAGCAAAAAGCACAGTTATCTTACAGCAAATAGGGTTGTGTTATAATCCAGGAAAATATATCCTGAGCCTCTACCCTGATTCTCTGCAATCCTGTTTTTGGCTGTGAGAGCGCAGTGGGACACTTACAGTCTACCAGTTCTCTGTGCCCTTGCCTAAGGGTAGGAAAAAGAAGTGCAAGGCGTGTTGCCTTGCCGCCGCTGCTACACAAGGGCTCAGGGCACTTAGCACGTGTTCACCTGTGCTGTTCTCCTTTCTATCACAATTACTATAGGGGTAAGTAGTTCATTTGAGAATTATTACTTCCATACGGGAAAAACCCCAGACTGTTCAAACTGCCTAAAAAGGATGCTACTGTTTAAATCATTATGTCAGCATAATATATGTTAATGCATTCATCAAAATATGCTACTCTCTGTTTGAGAAGCAAAAAAAATCAGTTGCTTTAACTGTTTCATAGATTGACAAGATAGAATTCCTTTAGTACCACCTCTGTGTGTAAGGCTGGAGAGAGAGAGGTTCTGTTTTCATATGATTAAATAATTTAAGAATTAAACATACATGTAATTATTTTTTGATTTGCAACTTACAAATCTGCTGAAAAATAATAATTAACCTTAACCCTGTTATGTTGAAATGAACTTGTCTTCAGAGATCAGTACCGATCTCATTTCCTTCCTTCTGGACCCATAAAAAACATACAGAAGTGGCTTCGTGTGAATTGTGGCTTGTGAATACTTAGACGTTTCTTACCCAGTAGCGACCATGGACATCTTGCTGTAAGAGCTGGAAAAAATGAGCTGTTGGGTTTTTTAGTGACTGAGTAGAAATCTAGTTAAAAATTAAAAAAAAAAAAAAAAAAAGGCGGTATTTACCAGCTCTATAGCTAAAAACTCTATTCAGACTTTCTTTGAGACAGATTTTCAATTTTCTACAGGTTGAGAGAAAATATATTTCAGTTACAGTTATTGTGTGCTTTTATAGCAAAGATGTATCAGGGAACTGCCCAAACTCGGACGCCGTGAACAGAAGTGAACTATGACTCCCTGTATGCACGTGTTCCTTTCACTGTCTCTCTTTTGCCTAGGGTCAGTCATGAAGGGTTTAATGTGATTTTTGTTTTGTTTTCCAGCTGAAATAAAGATCTGTTTTAAGTACTACCATGGTGTTAGTGGAGCCCTCCGAGCTACTACTCCATGTATCACTGTGAAAAACCCTGCTGTGATGGTAAGTTTAGCCTATTTGTTCATTGTATTTTTATAAGATGATAATATGAACTGTCAGACAAACCTATTGCTATAAGTTTCCTAGTTTTACCATTAACTGCAATTTTTTCAAAAAACTATATTGCCTGACAAAAATAATTAAAATTGGGAAATGCTTTTCTTGGTTTTATATTTTTTCTGGTAAAACAGTGAAAATCACTGAGCTTAGCTGAAATCTTTTATTCTAAGAGCTTGATTTTGCTTGCTTTCAATTTTACGGCTTACAGTTTGCTGTAATTTAACACCATAGTAGAAAATCTTCACACTGGTTATCTAACTCAAACCATCCTTATTAGAAGTCTCAATTTCTTCTTATTATTTGTTAATATTAAAAATGAAATTGTTGCTGAGATAGCAATTATTAGTATAAAAATAAGACTGGACAAAACTCTGCTCTTGCAAAAATTAGTGATTTTTTTGGGGTGTTCATATACCATTGAAATTTAGATAATTCTCTGACTATTGAGAATTATTGCTGCCTTACTATGCTTTCATTATGAGACTTGTTCTTTTGAAATACTAAAAGTTCTAGAGGAGTTTTTTTTAGTTGTTTAAATACGTATTGGAAGAACAGCCTTCCAAACTTGCATCCAGGTGCTTTTGATGGAAGTAATTTATCTAATAGGCTAGCTCTTCAGTTGACATGAAGTCTCACAGTGCATTTGATTCGTTGATATTAGCTGACAAATATTTAAGATCACATCTGTCAGGACGTTGTCTTGACAACTGCAGTGTTGAAGATACTGTGGAGCACAAATTATTCAGACTGAATAGCTTTTATTTTGATTCTGCACTTTTTCACCATTATATGTTATATGCAAGTGCGTGTTATGGCTACATGATATTGTATGTGCTATACTAGACTTTGTCTCATTATACCAAATATTTTTTCTTTTTCTTAGAATTGCAGACCTAGGTAATAGCATCATTTGTCAGATCTTTGTCAGATCTGACTATGAATAATATCGTTTCGCAGCAGGCATATAAACTCTTGGTATTTTACAGAAGAAAATGTGTTGCAATTAATGAGTTTGACAGCCACTGTCTTTAATAGCCGTTTATAAACTACAGACTGTAAGGTAGCCTGACTTTGAACAAAGAAAAAAATGCATCTCAAAGGAACCCTTAAAATGGGCTGTGTGCTGCACTGTATTGTTACTGAGAAGCAGAATGATTATATTGGATGGAGAAACCATTTGAAGTTGTGTGTTTTCTTGACCTTGTCATACTAGCCACCAATATTTTTGAGAATCATTGCACAAAAGGACATCTGAACTTTGAGTATGCATCTATTTCCTCGGGAGCTACCTGAAGACCTGTCTTTCAGAGTCATTGGTCAATCTTCAGGGGTTAACTGGCTGTCGCTATTTAAATTTCTTTGCTTTGAAAGGTAGCACAGAGGCCTGGGTATTCTACAGAATTTACACTTCTGTTAGAAGGTGTAATTTTATATAAACATTTTTGTTTGCACTAACAGTACAGACTTCCAGTAATAGTGAGCTGTTAGTTTCCGTGATGAGAATGTCATATGACAGCTCAGATGAGACTTCCTAAAAATACCGTATTGGGTTAGTTATACATAAGTATACCTATTATTATATGTTGATACCTCACGCCATTTTCATTATTTCGGTGTTGAGCTTAAGCACTGTGTAGCAGAGAATACTTTGTTCTCTTGGCACTGGTCCTGTCTGTTGCTACAGAAATGCTGTTCGTGGAAGTGCTAAGAGAGTCACGACATGCCCACTCTTTTTTTTTTTTTTTTTTTTTTTTTTAAGCTGCAGTAAGTTACCCAATTAGTTGGATCATTCTGTTTTCGCATTACATGGTTTGGTGGGAGGTATGTTTCTGGTTTTCCTCATATTGATGGCATATCACACCAGGCATTTCAGTCCATCTTATTTTTGGATAAGCAACTAACATTCTGTTGTGTTCATTTGAAGCAGTGGAAATGCAAGAGCTGATCTAGCATTGAGAAACACTGCGTTACGCCAGATGAGATAGCCTTTGTAGTGCAAAAATCTAAGCACGTATGCTGGGATGAGATTTTGTACTTGGCACAGAAAAATTGAAATTGCTGTTCAGACCATAATAGAACAGGAAAAGGGTATATAGCAAAATGATGGAAGTGCTAGGGAACACTTATAATTCATTTTATTATAGCTGAAATGTGGGCAAATCCTATTTTCTATAAAATGAAGTAATGATTACCAATTTAAATGATATTACTCAAACAGAGTCGGTGATGTAGCAGAAAAATTGGTATAGAATGAGGAAGGCCTTTTTGTTGATGAATAACGTTTGTAACAAGAAAACAATGCATATTAGAATAAGCCCAAAAGAGTACACTGACATACATAGCGTTCCTCTGGCCCTGCCTGGGCAGCGTCACCATCCTGGGGACACACACCCCTTGCTGCTTCCAGGGAATGTGTCCGTAGATGAGGGGACTCTGATCCAGCTGGGATTAACCCATTGCTTTTGACGCCCTCATAATTTTACTACCAGCTGTCACCACTTATGCATCCGTATAAAGTCATTGGCATAATGATGTTGTGCTGGGTGGGAAAGTGATAGAGTTTTGAGCACTCTGGTGAGAAACATCTTGCCCTGAGAACGGAGGTGCATGGTGAAGCCAGCAGTGAGGGAAGGGAATGGGCTGGTTGGTGAGCGGCGGCGCTTGCTGGCACGGTGTGTTCCCTCACAAGAGCGCTGAGGCCCGTGGGGATGTCAGGCATCAACGTCATTGCTGTTTCGGTGTTGGTTTGTTTGACTGCTTGTTACGTACAAAGTATTGGAGTTTTGCAATGGGAGAAATTTTGTGTGTTTGCTAATTCCGATGAAATTCCAACGTGCTTGCTGATCATCGTGGGAAGTATTTGAAAGTTAATGATATTAAATAGCTTAAAGCAATGTAAAAAGGAATGATTATATTTTTGGTTAAGGCAAAGCGGGTTCCTTGTGGCTACCATGGCTCCAGAAATCATTTATCAATCCGGTAACTTCTAGTTCAGCCTTCAAACAACTGTTTAGCTGCTCAAAACTGCTTTACATATTTCATCTACACACATAGCTGTGCGAGTTTTTATTCGGCTTATTTTTTTTTTTTATTGTTCAATAGATCAGATGACTTTCTGTTCTGTCACTAGTATTAATCCCCAGCGCCATGTTTGGCTGAAGCTTTTTCATCAGGCTGTGTCACCTCTTCTGCCTGGGAGTGAGTGCAGTGCCTACCTGGAGAAACATTTGTCTTTAAAGATAGCTCCATTAATGTCTTCATGATAGATTATTCAGCTGGATGCACATCTGTCTTGAAAGATGAATTCTTCTGCTAGTTGAAAGAGCTAGACATTAATAAGACATTAATACACGAGAAACTTTGTTTTGAAGTAGTACTTCACCTAACAAGAGTTTTCAGTGGAAACCAAACCTGAAAATCGTGTGAAGCATCAGCTTTTAGACCACATTCATATGTAGATATCTGATGCGTTTTTCTGTTTAAAAGGAGCTTTTGTTCATAGATCTGAAGGCTTTTGTTAGTCTCTCTTTGATCTCTTTGCTTTTTTTGTTGCACAGTAAAGTATCTATTTGTGGAAAGTGACAAAAGTTACACATGCTGTCACTGGCCAGTTCGGTGCTTTGGTATGTATTACCAATCCATACTGCTGATTTTATTTTAAAAAAGGGAAACCTGTAAGAAAATACAGTCTCCTTTTCCCCAGTTAGCAGTGTCTGCACATGTGTTAGCCTATATATGTTCTGCTTGGAAAATTCCAAGGACTGGTGTATTAGCACTGTGTGGCATACATGATAGATATTTTCCTAGAAACAAATGCTGTAGCTTTGCCTGTCCATGGTAATAGGCAGTAGTTGGTCAGATTCTTCCCCTGCATACTACCTTACAATTGCATTATCATCCTCAAGCATGCACAAAGCAGACAAAAACTTCTGTGGTATATATAATTTTTTTCCTCCTCTTCAGATGGGAGTAGAAGGCACGGATGAAGGTGCTTCTGGAGCCCAGCACTCTCGGAAGTTAGTCAGCTTTACCCTATCAGGTAAAAAACAACACTGCTTTGTGTTTCACAAATTATTATAAAAAAAAAAAAATTGCTGTTCTAAAGAACTTCAAAGAGAGAACACTTTTCTTTATTAGCCTCTGTAGGAGCACACTCTAGTGGCTTGAAAGATGTCATTTCTTTAGAACTTCTGTTTCTTGAAAACAAGCCAGAATCGTGAATGTCCAGGAGTGAAAGAAATGGATTTGATGGATCCCAGCATGAAAAATTTGGAGAGATTTCCAGGTGCGGAAGGGACAGTTCCTCTCAGACTGAAGGGTGGAAAACTTTATTTAGAAGCCTCTAAATAAAATGCAAGCTGCTTCCATCACTTTGAAGTAGTAAAAAAGCAATGGCTGCAAATGGTAGTTTAGAAAGGAAAAAATTCTTTACTTGTAACAGAGCTAAGCTGTCACTACAGCAAAATAGCTGTAGGGGTACAGCCTACCAGCTTCGCTTGTTCTGATTAGCACTTTATTCCACGGGAAGTCTTGTGTGAGACTAAAGCATATTCAGCTTGAGCAAAGACACAAAAAATTTGCTTCTGAATCTTGAAGAGACAATGAAAACATTTAGATATTGTAGGTGTAGAGCAGAAAAAAACCCCGCTTTTTGAAATGGTCTTGCAGCAGTTATCTGGGATAGAGCTGATAGGTTGTATAGATTCATATAGAGTACTATAAAAATAACTGGTTTGCGAATTCTGAAAAACGTCTTGTGTTTAATAGAAGGTTGTGAGTCAGCCTGAGGAGTCCCCTAAATTCATTTTGAAAGGTGTATTGACAGATAGGTCTGTAAGGTATTTCCCAGAACATTTTTTGGTTGCTCATTTGCACATGCAAAGTTGTTGCTTTTAAAGGCAATTACCCTTTATTTCCTGATATTTCTACTGTGGGGCTTAATTTTGAACATTGGGTAGGATTTTTTTTTTTTACTGAATCCACAGATGTGGCATTTCATTTTAGTGCAGTGAATTTTGCCTGCATGTACGAACTGCTCATCTAAGTATGTATAGGCCAGTTGCATTAGAGTCATGAAGACTGCATGCAGCATATTGGAGTACATAATGGAGAAAGACGCAAAAATCTTGTGCTTCAGCAAACTTAAACAGAGAAATATTGTAGAGTTAAGTTTAAAATCTAACATTATATAATCCCCCCCCCCCCCCCTTTCTTTCTGTTCTTGGTGAAGCTTGTGCTATCATTAAAGTCCTTAGGCATGAGAATATGCACCTGAGGAAATGATTATTCATTGTTGCGAGTCGTAAGGGCTGCAGTACTGACTTTTCCCTAGGAAGAAAGAAGCATTTTCAGAAAACTCTGCCTTCTTCTATGGGAGATAGGTTATCTTCTTCTAAGTTGGGAGAAAGTGTGCATCGTAGTCCAGAGCAACCTTGATAATGAGTGTTTGAAGTTATGTTTATCACAGTCTCGACTTTGGGAAGGTGGGAGTTCACTGCATTACCTCCCATACAGTTTTTTATCTTAGCCCGTTCCCCTTACCCAGAAACAGAGAAAGTACTGTGTGATGGTTTTTTTGTGTTTTTTGATTTTCTGTTTAAGACTGGAAATACCTTAAATACTGAGAAAAACATTTGTAGGTGAGATACAAGTTCATGCTTTTTGTTTTACAAATGCCTGGAGGCTGAAATGTAAATGTTGATACCTTTCCTCCCTATATTCTCTTGGGAAAACACTTGACTTCCTGCTTTAACTATCTTCTGTACACTGGATCCAGTTAACCTATGAGTAATTTTAAGTTGCTTTATTTAGTAGTTTATGGTGAATTGATTTCCTGGGTAATATTTTAGGAATGCGCTGCTTTGTGAGCTAGCTTTAATTTACTCAGTTCCTTTTTCCTTCCTTCTTGTTTTGCTTTATAGATATTAGAGCAGTTGGACTTAAAAAAGGCATGTTCTTCAACCCTGATCCTTATCTAAAGATGTCCATTCAGCCAGGCAAGAAAAGTACATTTCCTACATTTGCTCATCATGGCCAGGAAAGAAGGTCGACTATCATCAGTAACACAACTAATCCTGTTTGGCACAGAGAGGTAATGTATCCCTTCTGAGAGCTGTCTGCCAGCTGATGCAGTGTACCAGGCTTGTATTTTCTCTTTATGCATTAGTCCTTACTCTCTGAAGGCTGTGAGCTTATTTTGTAGATAGTTATTTAAACTGACACAGAAATTGTAGTAATTGTAGGAACCCTGTTGTTGGATAGAAACAGCTATCATTTGCATATTTAAGCTGCACTGCTGTGAGGTTTTCATTCCCTTCTCTGCTAACAAGAGGAGTTAAACTCACTCAACAGCCCTCTAGATTTCTTGAAATTGCAAAAATAAATTAATTAAAATGGATTATATGTTGTGAGAAGACCCTTTAAGAAAAGGTACAATAAGTTAGCATTTATGCTCAGTGATTGCAACAACTATTCATTTGGAAACGATATTCTCATTGTGCATAGCAGGTGGCAGGCTTTCAGCTTTGTCAGGCAGAGGGGATGCTCTTTGGTGTAGCCTCTGTATGCACTGCTGTAGGAAGGAAAGCCCAGGGAGGCACTGCAGCACCACTCAGCAAGGGGGAAAAAAAAGGCAGTTTGGCAGAAGCCAGTTTTCCAGATGTGTTTATATTGGGTAAGCTGTGCAGGTCTCAGAGAAGGAACTCGGTCCCACAACCGTCTTTGAGCACAGAAGAGCCAGGCGGTGCCTTTGAAGAGAAATGTTTATGTGGGAAACAGGGTGAAAATAGTGACACAAGTCCATAACTCTTTCAGGACCTCTTCAGCAGCGTTCTTGATCTGCGCCTGTTTTCTAATGAGCCGATGCCTGTACTGTGTTTGATGAATGTTAATGTGTTCTTTGGGAAGACTGGAAAATTGAGTGGGCTTTGGAAAATGTTCCCTCAAAGCAAACCAAGTAGTAAAGCAGAACAGAGCAGGGTCAGCATTAGTACTGCTCTGGAGTGCTTGGTTGTGGGAAAGACTGTAGATGTGTGGAAGTCTTAAAATCCTAAAAAAAAAAAAAAAAAAAAAAAATCAGGGTTCTAATCTCTTAATTGATTCTTCATGTTTTTGTCTGTGCATCCATCTGTCCAGTAGATAGAAAGAAAATCTAGCCTTATTTTTCCCCTTTTTTCTCCTCCAGTTCTCCTTGGTTTTGAAGCTTTTTAGAAAAGTGATAATGTTCACTGGTGCACGCATTCTATCAGCTTGCTTTAACTGCTGTATCTTCCCTGTAGCAATGCTCTGATGATAGCAGCTTATGATCCCATTACATATGCTGTCCTAGTGGTGCAGAATTGATCCTGTTTTACATCTACTCCTTTCTGCAAAATCATTTGCAATTTTATAGCAGAGTGACAAATTTTTAGGTTCTGTTTATCACAGGAACACATCTCCGACAGTTGCCCAGCATGAGAAAGTGTTTTTATTCCTGACCCAATTTAATTTCTGTTTTTCAATATATTTAGCTGATGTCTACAGCTGAACTGAAGAGTTGTTCCTTCTTTTGTTCCTTGTTCAATACATCTTCAGCTACATAGCCAGATGCGTATTAGGCATTGTACTCGGGTAGCGATTTGCTCAGAGGCCTTAAAGATGGCAGATAATAAAAGTATAACTTCTCTGAGTAGGTTATACCATACTTTTGTGCTTGTTTGAAAGATCTTAAAATCTAGAGGAAAAATAAAAATCTTTGGTTCCTAAGCTTGCTTTCCTAAGGGAATTTGTTATCACCCTGTGTGTGTGTGTGTGTGTGTGTGTGTGTGTATGCCAACATGCCTGCTCAAATATTGCCCCTGTACCACTTTTGAATCTTTTGGCTATCTTCAGGCAGACTTGACAGAGCAGCACAGATCTCAAAGATGAAGTATTCATAAACTGCATGAAAATTGATGATAGGGCTGAAGAGAGTAACTGTGATAGTACTCCCTCATAGGGAAAGGTGGAAGAATGATCTTACCAGACAGCAAGAAATCTTTTCTAAATTAGCACCATGTTGTTTAAAGGCCCCAAGTGCAGAAAAAGGTTCTGTTGGAGCTTGCTGAGAAGATTTGTGAACTTTGGGGCAAAAATCTATAGAAAATTCTCCTTCTTTAGTTACAGTGTTCCTGAAAATACTGTATACACATTGCCCTTTTGACTTCCTGTCATGCATACAAAAAATTAATGCAAAGCATCATGTTGGAAGGGAAGTTCACTAAGCACAGCCTAGAGTGAGATGCTTTCCTCCTTCCTCCTGCGTTGACCTGGCTACTCTTCTATAACCTGATAGAGTACAGCAAGGATTCCTTCTCTTTTTGCTTTCTACTTTCCAAATTGAAGGAAGCGCTAGGATACATTGCTTTCTCCTTTCTGACGTAGGCCATGAAAGTGCTTTTATCCAATGCAGTTTCCTACTGAGCAATTATTTTCAGGGAACAGTAAAAGGGTTTGGGTTTCCTGAGAGGCTAGTGACAGATGCAAAAATACAGTGCTTAATAAACGATGTTGACATTATTTTGCAATATGGAAATGGCTGGCATCAGTTGTTGCTTTTGGAGTTCACTGCATGCTATTAGTAATTATGTACATACTTTATGAATAAAGGTGTATTGATATGGTGTCAAATATGTTCTTTCCTTCCAGAAATATTCTTTTGTTGCACTTCTAACAGATGTCCTGGAAATTGAGGTTAAAGACAAATTTGCCAAGAGTCGTCCGATCATCAAGCGCTTTCTTGGGAAGTTAACCATACCGGTTCAGAGACTATTGGAGAGACATGCAATTGGGTAAATTAATAAATTCTTAATGCTAACTTCTGTTGATCAGGGATCCTCAGCATCCAGGATGCTGGTGCAGAGCAGCCGTTCCGGCTCACTGGCACAGACCAGCAAATTTCTACTGCGTCTAATAAGATATTGAGTAGCAATTTTAATAGCCTTATTGCCTGACTGGAAGACGTCAGTGTTTCTAACTCTGTTCTGAATGCATATACCTGTGTTTGTGTATATGTGTGTCTATAATTTGTTTTCAGCTTAATTTCTTTACACAAAAAATGCTACCCTCTGGCTAGCTAGTCAAGAAGCAAGGCATTATCACAATACTACATGATTGTGTGCAAATTTTTTAGAAGAAGCAGATTTTATTGTCTCACTTCTTTTACAATTCAGATATTTTTAATTGTCAGTTTAATAATCAGAGATTGAATATCTGTTCAGCTAATTAGCCAGAACTGCAAGTCTGTGACCCCTTATTTTTCAGAGTGCTGGTGGTACTATGCAATTAAAATTGCTTTTTGCTATGAATAGCGCACTGGTTCTACTCAAAATTCACCTGTTGTGCTATTTTAAAAAATTTCTGTTCATTTTTTTGACAGCTAACTGTTACAGTACAAAGATGCAAGTCACTTAGAAACTTTTAAGATGTTTTATACTTCATGATGGTTACTGGAGGGGACCATAGCATAGTCAAGTGAATGATCCAATGACGCTCTCATACAACCATATGCAGTGAGAAGAGCCTGAGATTTGGTAATTAGGTGCTGTGGTACATTGCAGGTGTGACGCAAATGGCTGGAGGTCTGCAAGAGAGGCAGCAGTGTGTGCAAAAATATAATTTTACATTTAAGAGCAGTAATTGTAGAGTATATTATTTTGTTAACATATTCTTACATATATATGCTATATTTGACAAATTAGAAAAAAATAATTCCTTGAAAGACAATGGGAGGAACTGAATTATTCAAGTGTGTTTTGTATAGTACCTAACACAAAGTCTGCTAAAGTTAACGTGTCTCCATTAACTTTAAAAGGCCACGGGATGAGGCCCATGAGGACTGATGGTGAAATAAAATGTGTGTTCTTCCCTGAAAGTTTAAGGGCATGGCAGTATCATCACGCTTTTGCACAGAAAGCAGGATATAAACAACTGGCCTCCTTTTTCACAGATATTCCCATCAAAGTTACAAGTTGCATAAATGGAGAAAATCAAATTCAATTTGAAAACAGTTTTCAGCTTTAAGTTTCCAAAGTGATGGTTACACTGGTAAGTAAAGTAAGAATAAAATTCTAAGAGTAGCTTAAAATTTTGATGATGTCTTCTGATACAGAATTTATTTACAAAAAAAAAAAAAAAAAAGCCTGCCCATTTGTTTTGTAGTGGTATCCAAGAGCAGTTCAGGTGTATGTACAATCTAACTTTTCTAAGAAATGCTTCATCTTTGAGTTTCAACAAATTGTGATAAGTTGAGCAAGCAGCTTTTTCTAATAAATTTGCACACTGCTAGACACTCAAAAATAGCACCGTGATACAGACTGGTTTCAAAACCTAGTTCAGGGTGTTCATTTCCATGCTAAACCCCAAAATGTTTTTGTGCTCTGGGATTCCTAGTGCTGTGAGGTCTGTAAATTACCCGTTTGCTGTGTTTATCAGTTCTTGTTGTTTTTTCAAACCGGTATTCTGGAAGACATATCCTGTTTTCTTCTCCATACCTCATTTCTGTATATTTGATATATCAGATCTGTTTAGGAAAGGAAGGGCTGTATAATAAAGATGTAACAAGAATATAGGTAAGTATTCAGTTTGTTTTTGCCATAGTGCTGTTAGAACTGACATTAAATCAGTCTTGCAGGTGTTTTTGCCTCTTCATCTGTAATTTATTTGTCTGTTTAGTTTTTGCGTGCCAATCAGTTGTCAGATTACTCTTCCTAGGCTTTGTAAAGACAGACAACATTTCACCAGAAGTTTTGTGAAGGAAAAGAGTGGTTAATACAGATGTGAAGTAGAAATGTACCAAATGTACAATTGACTGCTGGTTCTCTTTTCTTTTTGGTCAAGCAAGGAAAACATCTTCACATTCTTCTTTTTCATTTTGGTGATGTCAAGGGCAATTAAAATGCTCTTCTGGGTTAACATGTGAACTTGAAAAATCACATGAACAAAGTCCAAGGACTTAGAATACACCATATGCTTTAACTTGCCCTTCCCTGTGTTAGTGATCAGTATTAATGAATGAAAAGGTGAAGTCCAGAACCAGCCATTTTTAGACAGACTGCCCTAAAATTCTGCCCCACTTTTAGCTGTCGGCATGGCTCACAAGTTTGTGTAACAAAATGGCCAAGTGGCTTTACATTTCATTGAAAATATGATAAATGTGCATGAGAATCATCTAGTATTGATTCAACTGAATACAGAGCAGACATTATTAATGTCGTAGCTTTCTCTAATCTTGAATGGCCTAGAGTACTATAAACCTTATGTAAAAACTGTGGCAATCTCAAATGGCAATCTTCTGAGGACACCCCAAGGCTAGCTGAGAATTGTAATTGGAGTGCATAGTGATGAATCTGTGACAGATCCTGGAGACACTACTATAATAATTTGATGTACTGTGGCCCATAGAGCAGTGTGGGGAGGCTGCTTTGCCTTACGTTGTCCACTCAGGACTTTTTTTGCTAAAAGTTAATGTTTGGATGCAAACTGCTGCAGCTTATTTCAGTAATGACCTTGCATTCATTTTAGTCTGTCACTCATATTGCAGTAGGAGTGCTCCCAGTAAGGGAGAGGTGTTTATCCCAGTATAAATTTATTTGCATAAATAGCAATAATTTCCTATAGAGGTCTTCAGCAGCCCCTCTTCTCCCTTCAGCTGTCCCAGCTGTGCTGAGGGGGGCTGGGGCTGTGAATTCTGGCTGTGCCTAATAAGAATGTATAGCCTACGATCTGATCCTAAGTCTCAAGCTGGTACAAATGCTTAATCAAGTCCGAGTCCCACTGAATTCAGTAACCCTTAAGAATATATTTGAAGTTAAATCCGAGCATTAATAGCTCTTCTAAATAGGAATGCAGAAGTGCTTTATTGAATGAGAACTAAAATGTGAAGAAACTATCTGGGAATTTTGTATATGGTAAAAAACCACAAGGGGGCAGAAGGTTTTTAAAAATGAAAGATTTTGTTCATTGTAAAACATATTTCAGGTTGGGGAAGGAGGAGGTTGGGGAAAGGGGATTCTTGGCAGTTTGATTTCTTTAGGACTTAAGAAGAGATTTAGGGATGTATAAGAATTACTGGGACACAATCTGTATTTGGAAATAATCAAAAGTAGTTTGTTAGGCTGTTTTATTTGTTAACTAAAGGTATTTTACACCATTGTTGGTATTTGTGCTTTTCCATACAAGTCAGAGTACATGGCTGATTTTAAGGTTCTAGTAGACATTACATTCTGTCACACTGACTCTTATCTGATAAGAGCCTCTGATACAAAATACTGGAAAAATAAAACCAGTTAAAATTGTAAAAAACTGCAATATCTTTGTTTTTACAGAGACCAGGTTCTCAGCTATAATCTTGGCAGAAGGCTCCCAGCTGACCATGTAAGTGGATATCTCCAATTCAAAGTGGAAATCACATCTTCTGTTCACGAAGGTGAGAATTTGTCAATGATCTTGGATCTCCAGATAGTTGTATGGAGAGAGTTTCTATGTATTGCTATTTCTAGGATTTTCTGTGATAATACACTTTCTCATTTGTGTACAGTGCCTGTATTATAGATTTTTCTATTGGGATTCAAAGTTTAGATATGTCAGGTACTGCTTTGGAGATGGTAATTCCAAAACACCAACACTTATTGTATTGTTTTCCTATTTTGTTAGATAGATTTTGAGTCTGCTTTTGAGTCTGATTTTATGGGATAGATCGGGTAACCAAATTCATTGTTTCCCTTCACTTTGTAACACCTTCGGCTGAGAAAAGCAGTTGCAAGTGAGATTCCACCTGTGCTCTCCTCTCCTGCTGGTATACGTGCAGATCACTCTGTCCTGTCCCCCTTACAGGACTCTCTCCTGCTTAGAACCAAGAATATCTGTTACAGTTATGAGAATACATGCTTCCATTAGGCAATTCTTATATTTACCTTTTTTCCTGTTCTGAAAGCAACTAGCAGAACATGGCTAGTACAGTTACATGTTTATCACATCATATGTGTGTATTTACATGTTTTTATGATCTTAGATTATCCTTCATTAGGCTTGGTATAATCTCTTTAGTAGTGAGATATTGCTGTATCTTTTAACTTGATACAACCTTCTTGCCTTTTTTTGTAGCCATGTAGTCCTGTATCTCATTATTATTTTTGTTCTGTCACCATTAAAAAAAATGCTTGTCTTCAGTCCTGTTTGCTGCCAGGCACTCTAGTTCACAGGCTTCACTGTTAAGTTTGTTGCAGATGTTTACAGACACTTACATCTGGATTATTCAACTCTGCCTGTTTAATTCCCATGTAGGGAGTTACCATCTTATCTCTCAAATGAGATGGCTTATTTTCATTTCCTTTTTATATGTATTACCATAGCATACCTAATATCTCATGAACTTTACTTAGGTAGATTCCCATTCTTACAGTGGAAAAGTCCTATAAATTAATTCAAAATAAATGTTTTGTATATAAGTTCATATCCATACACAATTTGTGATTCCTCATGTGATCCCAGATGCTGGTTTGCATGCTGCTAAGGGTGTAATGACAACTGGTGTCAGTGACTGGCTTTGTGTAAATCCTACTTTTGGATATGAGAGATACGCTGTAGAAAACTGGTTCCTTGGCTGTGAGGCTGGTTTTACTGACAGTTTGGCAAGATGCTTGGCAGTACTGTGTCTTCTGAAAGCAAAATGGGAGTCCTTTTAAGTCATACTTCACACCCCTTAAATTTTTTATATCCTACAAAGTAGTATAGACTTATACAGAGAAAATTCTGTAATTGATGTTAAAATGCTGTAGATGCCTCTATTGTTTAATTGTGTTTTCTTCCCTTAGTTGTCTGATTGAAATAAGCAAACATCTTGAAAGATGTGTATTTTTATATCACTTCTGTCATCTTCTTTGATGCAGACAAAGTAGAATTCAGTGTCTGTTGCTGCATTGTGTTTCACATTCTGTCTTTGTGTCTCTGCAGATGCTTCACCAGAAACAGTTGGCACTTTGCTAGGAGTGAACTCTGTCAATGGAGACTTGGGGAGCCCTTCCGATGATGAGGACATGCCAGCAGGACATCACGATACATCCACAGTGTGTTCCAATGGTCCAGTCCTCGAGGAATCTTCTGGAGAAGCAATCCTGAGACACCCTTTAAGGACTAGTACAACTCTGGAAACAGACCAGGATGAGTTGACCTCTGGTGCTTCAAGATCTTCACCTATCAGAGGTCGCCAGGACTCACTAAATGACTATCTGGATGCAATAGAACACAATAGTCATCCCAGACCTGGAACATCTGCCTGTGGTGAGCGTCCACGTGGAGCCTCCCCAAAACTGAGGAGTAGCTTCCCTACTGACACAAGACTTAATGCTATGCTTCACATTGACTCAGATGAAGAGGAGCATGAGCTACATCAAGACCTGGGTTTTCCGTCTTCCTTGGAAGACGATGGTGGTTTAGTAATGCTTAATGGTGCTACAAGAAATGTTGAAAGAAATGGTTTAAGTTACTCATCAGATCAGGTAATGCAAAGGCCCGCAGAGAACGAAAATATTTCAGCCTCTGAAGCTCCTTTGCCATCAACTGATGACCAGCCAGAGACTCTCCCAGAGCTTCCACCATCACAGTTAGCAGGAGGTGAAAGCCTGCAAGGTTCTCAAAGTGAAGCACCAGCAGACCAGGCCAGCAGTGAGTCGTGTGCCGAACAGGAGGCAGGGCAGGCTCCTAGCAGTGCGGACACGGGAGCTGCCGATGCCGCTGCTGGGAGCAGAAGAGGCGTTAGTGAAACGGAATCCATTGATCAAGGGTCTGAACCCTCCCAGATGTCATCAGAAACCGAGCAGAGTGATCCTGCTCGCACGGAAAGCGTCAGTGAGGCTAGTACCCGGCCAGAAGGGGAGAGTGATGTGGAAGGGGCAGACAGCTCTTGCAATGAAAGTGCGACTGTGCGACGTTCCTCAGTTGAAATGCGGTGTTCTTCTTTTGAAAGTGCCAGGTTTCCTGAGACTCCAGCCTTTTCTTCTCAGGAGGAGGAAGAGGGAGCTTGTGCCACCAATGTGGCTAGAATTGAGCCAGGTGCTGAAACACAGGACTCGGCAAGTACTTCTGGTTCTCTACCTGCAGTACAGTTACCTCAGCAGGAAGTACAGGAGGCTGAAGCGGGTGAATTACAAGACCAAGAGGAATCAGAAGAAATCTGGCAAAGAAGAAGGAGCCTGCAGGCAGCAGCTGCCAGTAGCCAGTCTCAGGATGAAGAAACTGAAGGAGCTCAAGCAGCTTGTGAGGGTGCCACAGCACAGGTTGAAGGAGCTACTGGAGGTAATAACTGCAGGAGGCACTTTCTGAAGTCACCTTTCTGCAGCCAGTAAAACTTATTTAAAAAATTAACACCTGAAAATAAATGTCTTCATTTCTCAATTTCATTATCTTTCAAGATTTTTTTTTTTGTTCCTTTGAGATTTATTCCCTTCTTCAAGAGACTCTTGGGGTTTTCAATTTAAGAAAAAATCAAAACTGAATTATCCAAGGCATGTTTATTTTGAAACTGGATATATTTTAATTCTTGAGAGAGTAATGAGAAGGAAGATAAAGAGGAGGAAAGAATTCCACAATATTACCCTGCTTGCTAATCAAAATGGTAATGGGGTGGAAATAATCCCAAAACTATGAAATGCAAACTAGAATTTATATTTAGGTCTTCTCTTTGGCGTGTTTATAGGGGGAAGAAAATATATGCAAATATTGGCCTTAAAACGTAACAGTAATCAAAAGAAAGGGGGGAAAGAAAAAGAATGTTTTTTTAGTCACACTTCAGGCTGTTTATCTTCCCTTTCCCAGTCCCTTATCTGTGTAGACACATCCGAGCACAGCTGGAGCCATGGGAGGAGAGGAATGTGTTACTCAAGTTAACACTGTGAAATTCTCACGAATTGTAAAATTATTTTAACAGTTGAGAATTTTGTGTCTCACTAACATCACTGAAAGTACAAATGTGTCCCTAACGGGTTGTTTCCAAGCGCATTTCACAATGGATTATTCATTCAATTTTTTCAGGGATTGAAGTGAATCTGATCAAGTGGGTGCATTCAGACTGAATTTCTGAATGTGATTTTTTTCATAACATTTTAAAAGTTTCGGGATCTATTAATTTCTTCTCTTCATAAACAGCTCTTCGATTTGGAAAGAATAATTTTGGTATTTATTTCAAATACTGTCAATATGTCCTTTTACATAATTTTCTAAACATCTGGGACTCTTTATTAGATGTCAGATTGTGCTGTGTTTTGCAGATCAATGTGGCTGCAGCAAGGAAGGTCAATGGACAGTTTCACCTCCCACTCTTACAGCACGTTTCTGTGGTGGCCAGGTGGAGCTTTGTCCTTGTCCCTCGCTGGGTGATGGCTCTGGCACATGCTGTTGTTTCTGTGCCCTGGATTCCGCTGATCACAGGTGGATGCGGCACATCCCAAGAGGTGGCATTTTCAGGACCAGCACTACAGCGTATCCCAGAGAAATCACTTATCCAGAACCGTAGACATAACTTGTTTTGCCACAAAAAATAGGCGACTATTAGATAGATGCTAAAATATCGTAGTCCTGCAGAAGCTTTAGCATGTATTGTTCACTTTAGAGGCAACTCTAGGGCTTCCCCACGTTGACTGAAAAAATAATTTGTGGGCATTTTCATTCCAGGTTCTCAAGCCAATGGCCATCAGCCCTTGAGGTCACTGCCTTCAGTACGTCAGGATGTTAGCCGGTACCAGAGAGTGGATGAGGCTCTACCACCAAGTGAGGTTCTTCATACTTTAATTGGGGGATAGGCTGCCTGGATCTCATTACTGAGATCTTATTGCATTTCTTTTTTTTAAATGTGAGAACTGAGAATGAACAGCTGAGAAGTTCTAAGTGAGGAGCGATGATGATGAAGTCTAGTGCTGTTTTGTAAAAGGCATTGTACTCAGTCTGCAAACTATTGGGATGTGTTATGATAATTATACCTGGTGTATACAGACTTGCTAAGTGACATTTGCAAAGAAGTAGGAAGGCATGGTGCTGCCTTTTCAGTATGCAGTGCACGTGGGTAGGGAGGTGAGGTGTTACGCTATATGAGGCACTTGGAGGGAAAGATGTTAAGCACTCTGAAATCTGAATGCTTTTTGTATTGTTATGCTTTACAAAGAAATATATGACGTCTTTAATCTCTGCAGATTATGTGAAAGGTGTCTCTGTTTTCTTTGCATTTTTTGAGGCAGTGTGAAGACTTTTTGAATTAAAATAAATCTGGGTATTAGGCAACAGGTAGATGAGCCTAAATTGAAAGATAAATTGTAATTTCTCTACTGCATATGAAAAATATGCTCCCAATTGTTGGACTGATTCACTTGCTTAAACTTGGGGCAGTGAAAATCTATTCAGTATTAGGTATTTGAAGACAGGAGAAAGGACCAAAAAAAAAGCTACACAGCTAATAGGCAAACATTACTTTAAAACAAAAAAGCAAAAAAAGTTAAATTCAGACCCACTGAAGTCTGTGGCAAAGCTCTGACTTTAAAGGAGCCAGGAATTCAGATATTTAGTGTAAAATGAATAGATCCTTATTTCACAGTATGGAATGGGACTGTGTTTGCTCTGTAATTGGAGAGGGTAATTGGAAGGAGCCTGATAGCAGAACACAGATATAACTGTGTACTGGAAAGCCAGAATGATGAGAAGATTTTGCTCCCTGCTGCTTCTCTTATAATCAGTGCATATAACAAATTAGTCCTGCATGCAGATCCTAAAGTTAATTAACTGCCACTTCAATAAACCAGTATTATTTTTTACGAAATTGTGCCTAGGAGACATATATTCATATATATTCAGTTGCATTTTTATCACTTTTTGTACTGAAAAAGACAGAACATCACGGGAAATACTCAGAGATCAGTGTAATAAATGACAAATGCATAGAGATAGCTTTTATAGTACCATGGTTTATGCATAGATTGCTTTTTGTGTTTCAGAAGCAAACTATACACTACAATAACTACTTGGAAAAACTATTGGAATGTTAATAGAAAAGGTTTGGCTGTGTGGTATTCTAACATTTCTGATGTTTGCTGGGATTTTACACAGTCATGCATGGGCATGCATATACACATCACCCCTTTACAATCAAAGCCCAATGTCATCTTTACGTAGATCATTCATTTGGTAATGTGAATAATATCTTAAGTACTAATTGTTGCCTAGATTCAGTTTTTGTCTCCAAAGCTCTGCTTTCGGATATGTAACAGTTCTAGTATTTTGATGGTGAAAACTTAGAGAAAACATTTAGAATATGATTTTGAGTTATAAACTGTAATTTCTTCGTAATTCGGGTTGTATTCTGTTTGTTGTTTCACCAGAATCTGAAACCAAGAAAGAAAAATAGGTGTGTGTATTTCAGTTGTGTGTAGGTTAAGTTAAAGAACAAGAGTTGAAATATTTATCTAGTATTTCTGCCTATAACATGCAATGTTATGCTCCAGTTCCTACATTCCTAGAGAAAAATCAACAAATAAGCTTGACCACACAACTTTGATAAATTACATTTTTGCAATTCAGCAATCTAAGTTATTTGTAACACATTTGACTAACAGTGATTTGACTAATGGAAGGTATCGTTGTCCATCACAACACTGATGCAGGTGCTTTACTTTAGAAGCCATTGCCCAGTTTAAACTTGTGTATTTAAAATTGAATGCAGGCAAAAATGCTTTTCTTCTGGAAGACCCCATTACAGAAATGGTGTCTACCTGTCAGAATTGGACATATAATCACCACAACAAAATTCTCAACTATTATACAGTGGTTTAGGGTTTGACATTTAAGCAGAATAATGAATTCACAAGTTTAAACTGTTTTTTGATTGTGGTTTTTTTATTTTCCCCCCATTGAACAATTCTGTCCTTCCCAGAATACTTCTGTGTTTTGTTTACAAACTCTGGTTAAAAATTTTGAGTATTTTCATTTCATCAGAAGATACTACCTTTTTGAAATGGGACCTTTATGCAGGAACATATGTTTCAATAATTTTTTTTCTTTGTAAAAAATGGAAACATTTTTCCGAGAATATTGAAATGTTTTGGTTTGCTTTTTTTGAGATATAAGTGAAACTATTTGTTTTAATAACTTTCAAATGTGTTGTGTTTTGAATAGCAAATACAGTGATTACGCAACAAGCTTTGCATTGATGTAATTTTGTTTATTTTTAAACTTGTATTTTAAATTTACACTATAACACAAAATTTTGAACTTTTTCTCCTGGAATTGACATTTGTTCCTTAAACAGTTCTCTTTATTCCTATCCTATTGTGCTGCTTTTTCTTTTCTTCCTCAGAGCTTACTTTCCTACATAGCTCTTGTTCACACTAGAAATGCTTTAAATACTAATAGGCTGTTTTGATTGTGCATCATAAAGATGGAAAAGTAATTTGCATCGTGGCCAGCTAAAATACATAGCTGTCGCATGGAGACAACACAATGAGTTTATCTCAAAACCTGCCTTTCCTCCCTCTTCATGAGTCAGCTCAGGCCCTACAGTGTAATGCAGCGAGCCACTTGGCTGCCTCCAAGAGTTGTCAGAAGTCATAGTACGCGTACAGTAACAAAGCCTGAGGTTTTAAGGCTGTCAGTATTAAATACTTGACAGCAGAATTTAGTTCTCCTTCTCTGCTGTCAAGACATTTTTATGCCCTTTTTCCTTGCGGAGCCACGGTCATTTAGGATTGGTTGCTTGCCAGTAGTTTTTAAAATGTTACTGCAGTGACTGATGTTTCTACCTAGACTTGCAAAATAGAAAATCTCTTCTAGAAACCTTCTGAGCTCCCAAAGACTGTTCTTCAACTGACATGCTAAATGGTTTGCACATTCTCTGCAGTTGCTAGTGCCCAAGAATCAGGCACGTCTGTTTCTGCGTATAAAATATCTTAATATTTTTTATTATTATTACGTGGCCTCCAGCCATGATCAGTGTCTTGGTATCTTGCTCATTTTACAACCAGTTATTAGGCAGACAGTGTTTCTGACCCAAAAAGCTTATCAAGTAAGGCGTAGGTGTTGTAATGCACCTGGTTTCTGCTGAGCACTGAGAAGCCAGATGTGGTTGGGGCAAGGTCCCAGTGCCTTCATCTCTGCTCTCCTCGTGTGTCTCCACAGTCTAGACTTCTAACATTGTCTGTAGCTTGTGTTGCAAAACCAGTGGACAGCATTATAGTTTCTGCTTGCACAAGAAGTTGTATTTGCTATGATATTTGCAGAATCGGCAATTCTGCAACATGCATTTAGTATATGAAGGAGTTTAATTGTTGTAATTGTCCGTCTTCTCTGGCAGATCTGCTTACCTTTACTATAGGTACATGTAAACCCAGGAAGAGCATTGGGATCTGTTTTATTGCTGTTACTGCTATCTGGGGAAAAACACTGACAGGTGTCAAGCTTTGCAAGGTTTTTGGTACTTATCCGTTGGCCTTTTGCACTGGAAATAACCCTCAGATATAGGATCTTGAATTACTTCAGTCCAAGAGAATTAGATTAAGTATCCTGATACTTCATTTTTTTTTCTTTCTGGGACAATTACTGGTTAGTGGCAAATAGAATAGAGAAAGGAATAGAAATTATTTAGATACGGATTCCACAGAACCTTAACTACAGTGGGGAATTTGATTTATGGGATAAAATAGGGAAAAGCCATGTCTCTTAACCCTTCAGCAAGAAAGTTCTGTGCTGAAGTCATCCTGTAAAAGAGAAATAGAAACTTGAAACAATAGATTCAGATAGAAAAATGACAGAGCTAAAATAAAGAAATAAATAAACCCCAAGCCCTCCATAGTTCACAGTATTTTATTGCTACTTAGACTGGGAGGCTCGAATTGACAGCCATGGACGGATTTTTTATGTGGACCACGTGAACAGGACAACAACATGGCAGCGACCCACAGCCCCCCCAGCCCCGCAGATTCTCCAGAGGTCAAATTCCATACAGCAAATGGAACAGCTGAATCGCCGGTAAGAATTACCCTTGTTGTTTGTGAATTGTGTGCTTGCAAAACTGCATTCACCATTGTAAGACTGAGTATGAAGACAGTTGCTACTGCAGCTGGCCATATGTATTTATTTTCATGTGGCTGTCCCTTTTAATTTGCATGTGGGCTTCTAGGGCTTTTGTATTCTACCTGTGTTCATAAGCAATGTGGCTAACAAAAAACCTGATAATGGTTTTCAGAAATTCAAAAGGCTATTGATGCAGAAATTAGAGGTCAATGTATATTAACCTACATGGCAGAAAAGACAGGCAAGCTCCCTCGGAGCCAGAATTGGATCATAGTTACCATATACTATATATGAAGTCTAGTTTTCTGACCCTAGGTACCAGAGTATCCGAAGAACAATGACTAATGACAGGCCTGAAGAGCATACAAATGCCGTGGATGGAGCTGGAGAGGAAACTGACTTTCACCATTCTAATGCAGGTTAAAAAATTTTTTTTTTATTTTCCCCTTTCTAAAGGGAGCACTCATCTTCTAGATGATTTAATGAGAGCGACATAAGGCAGAACCTAACTTCTGCCCCTGAAAGTGTGGGTAAAAATGAAACCATTTGTTTTCTTTGCTGTCTAGTTTTTGAAGATTATGGCTCAGCCTGTTCAATACACTGAAGAGATGAATGTGAGATTCAGAGCATTTTTCTGTCAGTACCTGACTGGATAAAAATATAGGCAGGACATTTGCATGGAAAAAGTATAAAATCATGTGGTCTAGGTTACAAATATTTTTAATCTGCTACTGCATTTTGAAATGGTAGAATACAGGACTAGAAAGGACTTTGGGCAGTCATTGGCTTCATCTCCGTGATGAAGATAGATAGGATGAGCTGTACCTAAATCATACTTGGCAAATGCTTTATCGTGTGTTCTTATAACATGCTCTCCAGTTGATGGACATTCTGTAACTTTTTTAGACAGTCTTACTCATATCGTTTCTCTTATGACATATTCTTAAATCTTTTACTTCCTAAGTCTTTCTTCATAGCTTGTGTTTTGAGGTCTCCAGTTATTTTTGTTGGCCTACTCAGGATTGTCTTCAGTTGGTCTGCAGCTCCTGAGGAATATTTCAGAAAATTAAATAAAGCTATGACTCTTCTGTACTGAAGAGACTGCAGAAATGTCATGTGTCTTATGTACAACACTCCTTGTACATTGCCTCAGAATTATTACTTTTTTTCCTTATAGTTTGACACTGACCACCAGTGTTCAATCTTTGATCTGCTAAAATCAGGTCCAGACCCTTGTGTGCAGATCTTTGGCACAGATGTCTGTTTTCCGTCTGGTGTTTGTGCAGTTGATTATCACTACCTACACACAGGTCTTTGTACTTTCCCAGTGTGTCACTATGGTTTTGAATCTTGTCCATCCTGCGTTCCAAGTGCTGCAGCATCTCCTAGTTGGAGCAAGTTTTGTCCTCCCTATCCAGTCATTAAAAGAAATAATGAATAGGACCAGACTCAGACAGATCTCAGTGAAACATCACTGGCATGGTCTTTTTGTTTGACATAAATCATAACTGCTCTTCAGTACATTTTTGCAAACTGCTGCATGCACCTCTCCAGGTGGTTTCATTTGTTTCAGGTAATTTTCTCCTCCCTGCCCCCCGCCCCCCCCCGCCATGATTCTGAGAGTATCATGTAAACAGTATTAAAGGCCATATTAACATCAAAATATGTGGCCTTTGTATCACTCGAGCAGTAGGAAATAACTTCGTTGGTTTGCTGTGAGTCATTCTTCAGAAATCCTGATTATTTGTGTTTCTCCACCTTGCTGTCTTCTTGTTGCTTTAAGTAGTTTGACGATTAGTTCATGTGTCTGAGAGTAGAAAATATGTCAGCTCATCTACGTTTTCTTTCATCCTTTTTTACCTAGTCTTAAAAATGGATATAATATTTATCCCTTTTCTTCTGAAACTCCTTCAGACCTCCCAAATAACGACTAATGTCTCAGAGATTCCTTCACCTAGTTTCCTAAGTGTGCAACGGTACACTTCTTCAAGCCCAAAGGGTTTGAAAATCTCTGATTTGCACCACAGTCTTTAACCTGCTCTTTACCTATTCTAGCCTAAGATGGAAGTTCTTTTTCTTTTCCTGGTTTTTAGTTCTTCTGGTTGTCTGGTTGGTTAACTTTTTGAATGAAGGTAGAAGGAAAGATCTTTTTCAATGAGCTCTAAGTACCATTACTAGTTTTTGTTCTCACTAAGTGGTTCTCTCCTTGGTCATCTTCCTACTACTAATTTACTAATACATTTATGAAGTATAGTTTGTCCCCCATCCAGTCCCTTGCATAGTTGTGTGTTATTCTGTGCTTTGGCTTTGTCTCTAGATACTCTTGATATCCTTTTACAATACTCTTTCCTAAATTAGTCTAATTCCCAAGCAATGCCACCCTTTCTTGAGTTGCAAGTTGTTGTAGAACTTGTGATTTAGCCAGCTGCTCCCTTTATATCTTTTCTTTATTTCTGCCTTAGCCATTTCCTTTTCTATCTTTGTGCACGTGCATGTGCAGCTAGCTGGTTTGTTGTGCTGTAAACAAATCAGTTGAAAGCAAATTCAGGCTAAACCCTAATCAGCAAGTTCAGCTGCGTAAGCTTTTCATAAATCAAATTCATAAGCCTCTAAACTGTAAGAAAAACCCACCTGGTGACACATTCTGGTTTCTAGATTACCCAGACTATGACAGTGGACCTGTCTGCAGCATGTCACAGCATCTTCCAGGGCGTGAGAAGTAACTAGTGTACGCGCAAGTTTTCTACCAATACAGTTGACATGCAACCGCAGTGCGTGCCTGGAAGACACTCCCAGCCCAAGTATTCAGGCGTAGCTTCAGGGGTCTTTATGCTACACTGCTGTCACTCCATAGACATGCCTCATGTGGGAGGGCTTGGGGTCTCTTGTTTAAAGAAGCGTCTCTAAAAATCCTCTTGTTCATTTACTTTTCCTTATTACCTTTCTGTTTTCTGGTTTACTCTAATGCTTAGAATGAATGTCTTTATTTTCCCCATTCCCTTTTTTCCATCATGTTTACCCATCCATATTTAGAATTTTACTCTCTTTGTTCTTTTCCTCTTCTTTTTTTCATTTTTTTTTTCTTACTTTCCCCTCAGTTTAGAGTCTCATTCACCGCCTCTCTTCTCCTTTCTCTGCCTGTAGGTTATTGTTCTTTTATATTCATAGTAGCTGTGTTCTACCTGATTAATGCTCATTTGATGAGGAATTGTGCAAGTACTGCAATATGTAAAAGAAAGAAACTGTGAAATGTAGATGGTGTACATTTTAGAGTAAAATCACTGCAGACCCAATCTGAATTTGCGATTTTTCATTTACATTAAAATATGCATCCAAATATCCTGTTGATTTTCAAACATAATTTGGGGGAACAGTTTTAACATCATAGCAAATACCACTCATAATATATTTTAAGTTCTTGGTACTGTTGAAAAATCAGTGCACTTCTACAGTTGCTAGGAGAAGACCCAAATGTTTACTGAAAGTTGAAACTTGAAAGGTTCTTCCTTGACAACCTGTTTCTTACTTACATAAACTGCTTAAATACTGTATCAGGATTGGGACTGTGTTAATGGCAGTGATTTATTGTGTTCTTTGGGTTTTTTTGGTTGTTTTTTTTTTTAAAGGAGGGATGAAACTTTTATATCCATTAGTTAGCATTTAAAAAAATAACTTATCTGCATACAGCTACAGTGTAGCAATGTAGGTGTGCCACAGGGACCTTCTTCCATCTTATACATAGGCACATGTTTGGTAACCCAAATAATTGGATGTGATTTTTTTTTTTTTTTTTTTCCCTTAAATGATTGTTCACCAAGCGCAACAAGTAAAAGTTACTAAACTGAAACTGTGATATTTTCAGGAACTTCAGTGCTATGTTAGAATAAATTCAGGTACACTTATGTGAAGAATACTTAATAAAGCTGAAATAATTGTATACCTAGTGCTTTTCTTGCTTATCTGATTCAAGTCAATGTAGTTGTTTGCAGTGATGTTTTGGTAATGATTATTACTGGAAGTCTTTGTCATTCACTTTGCTCTTAGATTTTCGAAGAGAGAATGTGCTGCCTCACTCTACCTCCAGATCCAGACTTACTTTATTGCTCCAGTCTCCCCCTGTGAAATTCCTTATCAGCCCAGAGTTCTTTACAGTGCTGCATTCTAACCCTGTGAGTATAGCATCTACAGCTGAAAGACTTTCATAAATAAGTGCTTATAAATATAGTTGCCTTGCGTACAGAGATATTGCTCAGTGTTTGATGCTAAGGTATTGGGAGCACATAGGGAGGCTGGATAAATTCAAACACTCATCATCATTCCTTGCAATTGGTGGGCTATCAGAGTTGTCCTAGTTGTCATTATAGCTTCTACAGTTCTTATTTTTCACTCAGTCCTTCATCCTTCTTATGATACAAAACTCATTTGTTTATTGAAGCAATAGCTTTCTTACTATGCTTTGCAGAGGGTGAGAGACAATTCTGAGAATGAAAATGATGCTTATTTTTTTAAGATCACTTTGCTGCTTATGGGATGATTTATTTCCCAGATTGCCTGGTTTGTATCAAAATATATTAGAGGTCACACTGAACAAAAAAGCATCTTAATATATTATTTTCCTTTTCTGTTTTGCCTGTTCTTTAGTGCTGCTTCTTATATTGGTTTTTTTTCAGTGTTCCTTTTACTTTGTGTAACAGGATGTATAGTGTAAACAGAAGTAATGAATAATTTGTTGTCTGCAAGCACACTTGTTAATAATCCAGTGTTTTCTAAATTACTGGTCAGTATTAGTTTGGTTTTGATATATATGTACGCTGGTCTGTATCTGAATAATTCTGCTTAGCTTGCGTAGCTTTATCTTGAACATATGAAACAGGATGGAGGTAGATAAGACCTCTGGCCAGGGACTGGAGGTGTAGGGGCACAGAGTGATTTAGGTAGCAGCACAGTGCGATAGGAGGGCCTATGTCTTGGCTTCTGTCTCTTGCTAATGCCAAGAGAAAGACCTGGTTTCTGGTTGGTGGATTTTTTTGGAGGGGAGGGCGTTAACTGTTTATTTTCCCCTTTTATTTAAAGTTTTCCTTATTCCTCAGTGCTCTGCTTTTACTCTCTTATTTTAATTTTATTACACAAATTATACACGGACATGCAATGATAGGGTATTTTTGAAAAAATCAGTAGGTGGAAACAATATTTATGTAGATTTGTGATAAGTTCTACAAGCTTATGTATCTCTGTCCTGCAGAAAACCTTATCGGCTTTATTGCTGTATTCTATGGCTGCATTTGACTCATTATTCCAGAAATTAGAGAATATCTATGAAATCTCTACTTTTAAAGCAATTTTAATGTTATAGGATTCTTCACAGTTCCAGGGACAAGTGTGGTAAATGGAATCCGTAATATATTTCACATTTTGCTTAAGTGAGTCAATTATGAAATTTTGTATATCTCAAGCAAAATGAGAAATATCAAACACTTATTCCAAAACCTCAGAAAGAGGACCATTTTTTTCATACTGTTGTGGCTTAGTTAGAGATAATTTTTAAGGTTTTATAGATTATTAGATCATTTATTTACAGTGGAAAAGTCTTTTGTAGTAAGAAGAAATTTTATCTTTTAAAAGAATTTCATTTTGTTGTTTATTTTTCAGAGTGCCTACCGCATGTTTACAAATAACACGTGTTTGAAGCACATGATCACCAAAGTCCGTCGGGACACCCACCATTTTGAGCGCTACCAGCATAATCGTGATTTGGTGGGCTTCCTCAACATGTTTGCTAACAAACAGCTGGAGCTGCCGAGAGGTTGGGAAATGAAACATGACCATCAGGGCAAGGTAACTGCAAAGCACATGCGGCTCTGAGTGCTTGATCTTGGATGTTGCGATGTCCAGACTCGGCTGGTTGCTCTTAGCAAGAGCATAAGTGCATGTAGTTCTCTAAAAGGTGTGCATCCCTTTTCTTCTGCTTTTGCCAGAAGAAGATTGGAATTTCTCATGACAAAGCATTATATGAAAGGAGGAGACGACTGATAAATGGTTATTAATCACTACAAGGAAAATTGCTAGAAAATCTGTAGCTTTTTTACTGTGAAATAAGTTGCTTAGATTCCCTTGGATGTTTAAAACTTCTTTTGAAGAGAATTATCTACTGTGTAAATACAGGCAGTTCAGTGAAGTTCTTCGGAGTTTTGCCTGTGTACTCATAAGATAATTTAGATGTAAAGTTACTTTGTTATTATGTACTGAATTTTATGTAGTGATTGTTGAACCATTTGTATTAGCTTTTTTCTTGTTTGACTGTCAAGCTTTTCCTTAGGGCTTTTTTATTTCCCCCCACCTCCTTCAACCTCAAAGTCTTGAGTGGAATTCATTAGTGTGTGTTATTTATGCTTTTTTCTTTAATAGCTAACCATTTTCCTAGGTGAGTCCTCTACCCAAATGCTAAGTAGGTCCAGCCTTCATCAGTTTCTGAGACAAAATGGATGCACTTAAGGACTGGGATAGCTCTGGAGATGATCACTCTATTTGTTATGTATTGATTAACAGGAAAGAAATTGTCTCTAATAAGTTTCATTAATAGGGATCTTGAATAGTTGCAAGTCTTACTGCTTTTCAAAACAGGTATCGCTTTTCAATTTCTCACAAAATATTTTAAAATCAAAGAACAGACATTTTTATAGTAGTAACGTAATTTTAATGTAACTTTAAACTAGTGTATCCTCACTATCTAGAATATGATCTTCTTTACAGAAGATAGGAGGGTTAAAAATAGACTGTGATTAGCATGTGAGGAAGTGATAAGGCTATCAGTTCGTGTGAGAAGTCCTAATTAGGACTATAGGCATATTAAGCTTCTCAGTTCTTACGTTTATCAGTCTTGGTATGGTTAGCTGTGAGTGTCCATATAAATAATGAGCTTGATGCTTGAAAAGATTACAGGCAGATTCTAAACTGAAGGGTAGAAAAAGTGCTTGAAGGTTGTTTTTTTCTTGGATTTATTAACTCTGGAAAGTACTGTGGTTTTTTATTAGAAACACAATTAGGAATGTGCAATTATACTAACCTAAACTCTTCTCAGTTTTAAGTAATTCTTTTTCTGTTCGGTTATTCAGAGGCCAATTTTCTCCTGAAGAATACAGCAATTTTCGGTTGACTTTAATAGGCACTCCATAGAGAGAATTAGACCTTTGGATTTCTGGTGTGGTGTTTGGTAACAGTGATGCTACCACAATATTGATCAACAAGAGGAAGCACTGAATAAATCCCCACTGGGATTTCTTCACTTTGAATTAGGCTCAGTATTGTTCATTTTCATTATATTGAATTGCTTTTGTCACAAGTAGCACTTGTGGCCAGTAGAAAAGCCTATTCAGCACTCAAGAGAAATGATGGCCAGTACATGTTGAGACCACTGCTTGGTGAGACCAACTGAAACTGGACCTGCCTTTATTAAAGCATAAAGCTAAAGAGAAGCAAGTAGAAATTAGCCGTGCCACAATATGTAATTATATTTCCTTTCACTGGCTACTCTTTCCTGCTGAGACGAGGTTTTCCTTATTTTTCCAAGTATATTATAGTAAGAGGCTTCGTGCTCTTGCTTACGAGGCACAGTGATCATTCTGACCCTTATGCAGTGCTGAGTAGTAGAGTTTTTACTCCCCAATGTCAGTGCAGTCCTGCTTGCTTATCCTCTTTGCAGGCCGTCTTCCAAGGTCAGATGGGGACTGCCTACCTCTGAACTCCCTTCAAAGCCTCACAGCAAAGCCCAGTTGCCCACTCCTCTCTGACTCCTCCATGTATCCCCTGCAGAAGATAAAATCCATTTGGCATGCACTTCTCCCTGACAGGTCTGCCGTAGCCAGGGTGTAGTTTGATTGGCATTACAGATGAACCTTCATCAGTCACTGACCACAGGGAGGCAAAAGACATTGGAAAAGGTGGTAGCAGGAAGCATTATATAGGCTAGATAGGTTCCTGAGCTGAACTCGGTCTGATAACTTTGAAATTCTGCATTGCTGTGTACGTGTGTATACACACATGTATGTACGGATAAGCACCCCAGTGCATTTGTGCAATATGTGTAAGCACGTGTTCATACTTTAAAGCCAGATGCAAATGTATATACTTTTTAATTAGATCTCTGCAAGATGTGCAAAGACATAATAAGTTATTGTAGGACATTTTTTTTTTCTTTCTACAATGAAAGAATCCATTATACTTGGTTACTGATGTCTTCAATAGGAAGAAAAGGTATTTTAGCAAGCTTCATAGACTTTAATTGGAAAGATAACTTCGGCAACTATCTGTGTGTAATGGGCTAAATGTAGTTTTGGCACTACCCATCTTATGTAAGTCTCTTCAAGCATCATAGATTTATGGATTATGGCTGGACAGGAGTTATGAGAGGAATTTTTTTGAAAGGAGACAGTGAGTCACACTGTATTTTGAGCTGTGTGCCAATGTCCAGATTAGCCCAAAGCCTTGAAGATCCAATGATTATCTTCACCAAAGCTTCAAAGTAGTGATTTACGCTTTATTTTAAAGTAGGCTGCTACTAGCTGGCCTGCAAGCATTCATATTTAATAAGACATGATTGTCTTTAAGTTAATGTTTAAACTGCATTGTTTATTTAAAAGTAATGCTAAAGAACACTACATGCAATATTGGATTGCTGCGTTAACTCAAAGAACTGTGTAGCACAACTCTAGGTCATACTTTCTCCTATATTGAATCAGTACTTTTTTTTTTTCCTAAGTGATTTTACAGTATAATGTTGACTTAATGAAATCAACCTTTGTTTTGATGAAAATACTTCACATCTTACCAATACATATAGACTAGACTAGGTAAAATAGTAGATACAAGGACATTGGAAAAAAAAAAAACCCAAACCCTATACCAGCCACTTGCTGATAAGAGAAATAAACCTATCAATCAGGAGCAAAATTTTCAGAAATCCTGTATATGTTCCAGCAGCCTCTTCCAGTCATTTTCCAGACCCAAAACTGAAATTTCAGAATGGCTTTCGTTCTGCTTTCCCACTGTTTTTGTATTCTCTAATCTGTATACTTGTGCTGCAGGTGACATCATTATTTGTCAAGATGAACAAGTCCTGCATCAGGCTCAAACGTTGCAATTAAAATTGCATTTATTGAATACACTCGATAGTTTTTGAACTGTGGAACAGTCAGTTTCACTTGTGTACCTGTAACTCTGTCAGATGATCAAAACAGAATTCTTCATTACTATTCAGGTAATGTGATTCCTTGCTTGTAGGCACTGGTTACAGGTACAGGCGATCGCTGTTAGGGCTGTAGGAGGCTTGCTGCCCTCTTCTGCAGTGTTTCTAAGGTTTTGCAACTTTGGTGTCCCTCCATATGCTTCTCCTTCCTTGGGAAATGGAAGTATGAACATTTTCTCCCACCACAGTCCATAATGGTATTTCGTTACTGTATAGCAGAACACACTGGTTTGCCTACCTACCTTCACAGCAGTCAGAAGAATTGCATTTTCTCTGGTCTGGCTATACCAAGCAGTCTGAAACAATGATTTCATGAATACTATAAGCTGGCATCACTGCCAGAAGAGCCAGTTCTGTTCTCCTCTCGTCCCTGGTGGGCTGACCGAGGTTAGAGGAACTGGCAGGGCGAGGGACAAAAAGAGAGTAATTTTAGCCTGGACCAGCTCCCCAGCTGGCTTCACTGCGTGGCTATACAAACACTTGTGCCAGCACAAGGCAGGAAGGGTGCACAAGGGATGAAACAAGTGGTCAGGCTGGGGGAAGATGAGAATGTTTCTTTTGCTGACACCACAGGACTGAACGGTTTATGAAACTGTGGTTGAAGTACCTCACTGGTATCCAAACACAGAAATGGCTCCCGCAGTCCCCAACCACCTCTCTGCTGGTCCAGATTCTTCGATTCCTCAAACCAGATGTCACTTTACTGTAACTCTCCTGCTCAAAACTGGGATCTTTTTTTGCCACTTCCACATGTTTCCAGCACTGTGACTGAAAAAAACAAAGTGTGTTGAAATAGAACAGTGCTGCTTTCCAAGTGCAACATGAACACTGGAAAAGTTTAAATTTCAGGGCTTAGAAAAAGTTTAAATTTCAGGCTTAGAAGAAGTTTAAATTTCAAGGCTTAGAAACCTTTTTGGTTCAAATTAGACAGAATTATAGGAGGTTTTCATTTTCCAGGATACATGCTCGTCTGACCGTGCTTTCAGCAAATGGCTGACCGGCCAGTGTGTGGTAGTTCTCACTGGTTGCCTGGTTTAAATGTTTTTGTTGCCATCATCTTTGTATCCCTGACTGACCTTTTTGGTTTTGTTTTGTTTTTTAAAAAGGTTAGTGAACTTAGAATAGTTGTATCAGGAGGATGGCAAAAATGCCTGTTGGCCTGTAATCATAGTTCATCACAGGATGCAATCATACACTTGACATATATACACCCAATTGTGTTCATAATTATATAGTAAATAGTTCGCAAAGGGCAATGGTTTTGCCACTTAATGACATCTTTTTAGATGCTTATGAGGAAATGAAAAGGAGAATATACCAGGATTACTTTTATTAAACATTTAAGTCTTCTCTTCTTGACAATCATAATAAAGCTTCCTACTTCTCATGCTTGTCAGATGAGAATTTCAAAGGGCTTTATGGAAATGAATGAAGTAATGCGTAGAAGAATTTATCCCTTCAGTGAGATGGAAAACTGTTATCCCTCTTCTGCCGAAGGGAAATGCAAGCCACAGTAATGTGAGGACGATTTTCCAGAGCCTCACATCAGTGAATGAAACCTAGATCCTGAATAGACATTAACCTTGGACATACTAAAAAAAATATTGACTATAAATTCTTTCTTCTTTCTCCTTGTCTAGGCTTTCTTTGTTGACCACAATTCCCGCACTACCACGTTCATTGACCCTCGGCTTCCCTTGCAGAGTAGCAGGCCCACTAGTGCGTTAGTCCATCGGCAACACTTAACTAGACAACGCAGCCACAGCGCTGGTGAGGTAAGTTGGATCTGCCCCTTCTCTTTGGGAACCACCGGGTTTTTAGGATCATCCTCTTCCACATTGTTCCATTCACAATTCCGTGTTGTGAGGAGCGTGATTCTTCTGTAAGCGTACGGTACTCACCTGTAAATATTTATTATTTCATTTGCTAGCCATTGTTGCTTTTGAAGTGTATGATTTCAGAGGAAAAATATCAGACATGAGTTTCTCTCTTAATTCGCCGTAAGCCCATTTAACCACAGGAGAGCATCTGATTACAGATCACCAGTAGCTGTATCCTGTCTTTTGCTGTCAAAATATGTATTGTTGTCTAGCATGGTGTCTGCCAAGTATGTTGCTATAACTCTGCAAACAAGAAGGGGAAAAAAAAGTGCATGTTTGTATATACATCTAGATGTGCAACTTTCCAAATAAGTATAAAAAAATCTTACCACATATAGGCTTATCAGACTGTTATATGCATTTGCATATGTATTTCGTCTCTACATTCTAAACAGAAATACATGGAAAACACTGTTTTGTTGATATGTCGGTGTGGACCATTTTTACCAGCAGTCTCGTTGTTGTTGTTGTAACTTCTTTTTACTTGTGAGCAAGTGTATGTACAATGACTTAGACTTCAGTTGTACTTTATTTAATCTCTATATTGTTGGCTGTAAGTTTTCTTTTCAGAGGAGGGCTATTCAATGCCAGGAATAATACAATAATACAATTTAGATAATACAATTTAGAACGGCAAGAGAAATGCTCTGATTTATCCTTTTTATAGCTCAGTCTTGTGGCAGATGAAGTTCTGCCAGAGGTCTGCTTCAGAGCAGGCATGAATCTTCTCTGCCACTTCTCTAACAGGGCTTCCGCTGAGCTGCAGCGAGTGCTATACCACTAGCTGCATATCCTGTCATATCCTGTGTCAGCGTGGTTTAGTCACCCACGATACTTTCCACCCCCCCACCCCCAATGTAACGTATACTTTACAAATGGTTTTAAATAGCCTTTTCTGTCGATTTGGTGATGTGATGTAGGCAACGATGTCTTACAGCGGGCAAGGAAGCTAGAAAGTGTCTTTATATAGCTATTTAGGTCTTCGATAGGGTAAAGCAAGTATTTCTGTTGTGATTGATTTATAAGGGAGCAGAAATAATTTTTTTTTTTTAACTTCACCAAATATGCACTGAAATTATCTTTCTTTAAGCAGCATGCTAAAGCTCTGCCCTTAAAATAGAGAGATTCATATAAACCGTTCTGCTGAAGTTGTCAATACTGCAAAATAAGTGTAGTTTATCCTACAGGAAGTCATCATATATATTGCATATACACAATGCTGATTACCTGTCAAAATTTCCCACTCCATCTAGATACATGAAATTCCTTAAGCCATGATTCTACATGTAATTTTAGAAGTATTTCCTTGATATTGTTACAATTGTAACTTGAATTGAACAGAAGTATAATTCCAGATAGGAATCTCAAACATAGCAATTCAATACAGTATTCCCATTCTGGGATTAATGATGTAATAATGTTCATTTATTTGCATATGTGTGAATCTAAACACCACTTTTTCTTCTGCACTTTTTCTTCTGCATCACTTAAGTATTGCATATTTGCAGCTGTTTTTCCTGTTTTTAAACCATTGCATCAAGGAACTGTATGTTATTGCAAAAGGTGAATACTTGATGAAAAAAATTCTCAAAATACTTTCTTTGGATTTGCCTTGCCACGAACTTTGATGTTTTGAAGCCACTGACCCAGTTTTTACAGGGAGATGCTCTAAAGCAAACATTAACCAGTGTAAGGAATGCCCTTTTAGCTGAAGCTGAACTGCAGTGTGAAGCTGGAGCTAATAATAATGGCATTCCTTTTCCAGCACAGTGCCTACAGGAAATAATTTTTCATTTTCCTGAGAGAGTATTATCAGAGAGCACAAAGATCTTGAGAGATATCTCAGGACTTCTGCTTCTTTGTGATTTCAGTGACTGAATTTAAAAACAACCTTTATAATTATTTGATCTTTTGCAGATAGATGTTTTAAAGATCTTTGAAGCTTGGAAGTGTAGTTCAAATGCTAACCGTTACATGTAGGCAGAGGAACTTGAGAAGTAAACATAAAGGTCCAGCAGGATGAAAAAGAGGTTGAACAAAGTGTTTTAGATAAAATACAAAATACTGACACTGTAGACATGACTGAAGCCTCAGCACCCAGCAAACTGCAGAAGTTGCCCTGACATCACAACTGCTACCAGGAACAATTTTACATTGTGGTTCTACCCTAAAAAATGTTCATATGCAACATTTTTTAATCCCAGAAGGTGAACACAAAAAAATCAGAACTGTTTCACTGAATGATTGTAGGAAATATTTTTACCAGTTTTGGACTCATTTGCCTTGCCTGAATATGAACTCGCTTCTTTATCCTCCTGCTTCAGCCACAAACTTGTTTCCGGTTCAAATTTAGGGAAACTCCGTTCATGCACAGAGGTAATAGAGGTGCTAATGAAGGAGCAGAATCTGATTTTCAGAACCTTTGATATGGATAAAGATGTCCAGGAAGTACAAAAGACCCTCTGAAGGAATCCCAGTTTGAATTTTTTAGTCCCTTTTCAGAGTTGGGACTATTATTTAAAAACAGCAATAAACTTTCAATCAGTTTTGATTCTTCATATTAATAGACACAGTTTGCTAAATAATGTTTTACTAATAACAGTCATACAACACAGCTGATTCCTGCTGCAGTGGTTACCGGGGATAGTGATCAAGCAAAGCATTTACGTACATGCTTAGTTTTAAGCCATATGAGTTCTCACTTTTATGTACCCAAGTACATATGCTGGCATAGAGACACTCATTGTGGTTACTTGCGCATTTTCAGGTCGGAGAAGACTCCCGTCATCCGGGACCACCAGTTTTGCCAAGGCCGTCCAGCACATTTAATACAGTCAGCAGAACTCAGTACCAGGATGTGGTTCCAGTGGGTATGTCAGTATATGGCCGCTTTTCAGAGAAGTTCTCCATGACTGAGTGTGTCATGTCAGTGTGCACTGCTGAGTTTTTCATTTGGTTGGGGTGGGTGGAAGTCATCATTTGTTACGATTAATTATGTCCATCAGCATTTCCCAATTGTTCAGTTGCAACCTGCAGGAATAATACTGAAAAGTGGCTGTGCAGAACCAAATAACCGATTTAAAACTTCTACCTTCCTAGCTCACTTACTCTACGCGGTGACAGGAAGAGTTGAAGACAGTGAGCCAAGTTGTGTCCTAATTGGACTCCATGTATTCCCCGTGATTTTTGTACAACTTCTGGGCATCTATTTTGGCAGGATTCCAGAAAGTGTTAATCAGCTTGGAATTAGTCATTAGCTTAACTTCTGTTCTCAGTTACATACACACAAAGTTACTGACTTCTGTGCACCAATAACAGAATTTAGCTTATTGAATCTAACAGCTGTCACATTGTGCTAAATCAAGATAAATTAATCCAATTGACTACAATTGGCTCTTTATACTGTGGCATGTTTACTTGAAAACCTCTGCTAATTTAAATCCTTCCCCTTGCCATGGACATGGTGTGCAGACACTTCAGGCTCAGCAGTGAGTGAGGATTTGATATGGGCGTTTCCAATGACTGCTTAACATTTGAGAATGGATTTCAGTGTAGTGAAAACCAAGGTCCCTGCAATTTTATTCTAGCAATGAATATTCTAGTTTGACCTTAGCTAAGAGTGTGAGTGATAAATTATAATAGAAATTGCTAACAAAATTAGAGCTGTTAACAGTGGGAAGGACGTGTCACAATCAGATTTGGTTCATAATCAAGAAGCGTGTTCCCTAAATGATAGTAGAATTGGTAGCTGTACATGAAAAAGTTTTAACGCGATACTGCTAAACTTAAAACTGTGAAGATGAAGTCTGCTGTCATTGTTCAAAACTCAGAAGGAATGCAGTCCTGTCTTTTAGTATCTCCTTGTTTCAGCTTGGTATTTTTGTTGATGTTTTCAGCTTACAATGACAAGATTGTTGCGTTTTTGCGTCAGCCCAATATCTTTGAAATTCTACAAGAGCGTCAACCAGATCTTACCAGGAATCATTCACTCAGGTAATAAAATTAGTGAAGTCTGCTATTCCCATTTCAATACAAAATGCTAATTAAATTAGTTTCTTTCATTAAAATTAGCAGTGGAACATGGCAGATTATAGACTTTTGGCCTTTTCAAACATATTCATAAAGCTGTGGGAAATAGTTCTTTATTGTATTTCTATGTAACTACCTAAAATAAGGTTTATGAGAACAGAGGTAATGTGTTATTACCAAATAAAGGTACCTACAATAAAATGTTTGGAACAACTGGCATAAGAGATTTGCTGATGTCTTCGAAATGTGCCAAGACAGCTGGATAGCATGGCAAATGTGCCCATTCATTTGAGTATGTGTACAGCTGGGACTCTGAGGCAGAATGGCATTTGGTTTTGTCCTTATCTTCTCAATGCGCATTTACAGAAAGGCTGTCCTGACCTAATGATCTTGGAGGTAATCTTATATCAATCAGAATTTTTAGTGTTTCTCCAAAATTTAAAAAACGTGTATCTACAGGTTTTTGCGCAGTCCGACAAGATCTGATGAAGGATGATCTTCGATTGTTATACCGCTGTTATAACTCCCTCATATGGTTAGACTAGGAATGATAAAAAGTGACATTTGGAAAGTGGCAAGATCCCTCTTAAAGTGTATCCCGCACAAAGACGCTTTCGTTTGTGTACTTGGGTGTAAAAGATGGAATAACTAACAACTTGGATATTGGTGGCTAGGGCTCAAATGACTATTCTTCCTTGGACGCTAAATTTAAAAAAAATGCTGGTTTGATGGTTGCAGTCAGTCCTGTGCAGAGAGCTGCCAGCGCAGCACTCCGTGTTCCAGATGCCTGTCCACGCTGGCTGGCGCAGCAGCCAGCACTGATTTTCATTTTTTTCCATTCTCATAATGTTATTTATTGATCCCTTTTCCTCCATGTCCTGCAAGTTCCCAAAATTCAACAAGCTGCCCTGTTTTGCAGTTTCCCAAAGCACTGTTTTCTAACAAGTTTTGTGATGAGGCTTCTATATTAAAGATTTAGTTTACCCTCTTAATAAATCCTGGCTGACAAACCTGAAATAACATACTAGCAGAATACACGTTCTCTAGAAAATACAGAGAAAAGAAGGAAAATAAAAATCTACAGTTCTCAGCCTGTCAAAACAGTTCCTGTGTTGCACCTGTATCACTACAGGCAAGTTTGTCCCACCAGGCTTGGTTTGAAATGTGAGCAAACTAATCTGTTGGGAAATAGTATACAAACAATTTCTGATTATTAGTAGTTTTATTACTCCTTTTTCCTTTCTCCAGGGTGCTTGGCTTCCTTTACCCTGATAGCAATCAGACTGTCATTTTCTTTGTGTGTTTTGTGGTTTTTTTTTTATAATTTAGAGTCCAGACTGTTCAAAAGACTTGTTGGTATTATCAGATTCTGCTTCTTTTAGAACCTTTCTTCCTGATTACAGAATCATAATTTGCCACAAGATGAACCTTTCTCAAGAAAAAATAGTTTCCAGATTAAAAATGGAAGATCAAAGGATAAAAGATAATGGTTTCTGTAACTCCTCATTTGCTTGAGACTGTATATCCTTCTGTATGTTTACTTCGTAAATACACTGAAGACCTATGTCTAACTTAACTGCTTTAGCAGAATGATTCAGGATTTTAATGAACATAGTTTGATTTTACGTTAAGTAGGATCGGTCAGAGAAGCCATTCTGTTAAGCCAAATGGTTCCATTCTAGTCTTAGTCTTTGAAGTTAGTATATTTGATTGAGGTAAAGTATCTTCCAGTTGATGCTTCAGTAACATCTTATATTTTTATAAAGACCCCAGTTTCATTTTTCCTAGTTAGTCTTTTAAGACCCTGATTTACCAAGGTGTTGGAATCCATGTCTATTTGACACATTGTGAGACTAAGCAACTCCAATGACATTGCTCTAACACTTGATGAATTAAGACCTAAGTGAAATCCTACATAATGAATTCTTTGTGTCTTTTTTTTTTTTTAGTGTAGTGATCAGTACAACTGTCTGTAACCTATTTCTTTGAGGGCCTCAGTGTAATTGAAGTAGAATGATGATGATTATTTAATATTATCATTGATATTATAATTATTACATAGGTGAGGAGGAAAATCAGTATTTGGCCAGTGGAAGAGAACAGAGAATTTGAAAAGGTCTCTTACATTTTCTGTCTAAAAATAATGTCTCATTCCTAAAAAGAATGAAGAGATGTGATAAGAAGTTGAGGGTCTATTAAAATATACAATGAAGGTATGCTACAGGTAGGAAATTGTTGTTCAAAGGTTTTATGGTGGAGTGAGAACATTGTATTTATCATATAATTATATATACATACATACATACATTTATCATATATAAATTAAGCATGTAGCCAGGATCAAATCCCATTGCAAACCACCACAGATAAAACTGAGATGCTGTTAAATAATGTAAAAGGCTTCAGGCAAAGGCACCTATTATACATTAAACATAATTTATATCTTAACAGAAGGTAAAAGGCATATATTTAAAAAACTATCATTGAAATCACAACTCTTGTTGGTAACCCCAAGAAGTCATGGATTGCATTCATATGGAGGGCTGCATACGTTGGTTAACCCAGAAGACGTCCATCTGGTTCCTGGTGTTGCTGCCAACTAAATGTTAAGATATATTTTGTAATCCACCATTTATTTTCTCAAACCTTACCATCTGGGCACTGATGTAAATTGGAGTAGGTTCTGCAAGTGTCCAGACATCCCTGCCCTGGGCACACTAGGGCCATGCTTGCAGGTGGGCAGCACATGTTGGCTTTGGCTCAGAGCTGTGATCGTGGAACTACAGGGCTTCCAGGCTGAACTTGAGTCTTGACTGGTCAACACTGTGGTTGCAGCAAAGTGGGTGCTTGACTTTCAGTGCCTGTCTTCATAGAGAAACACTGCATTACACACTCCTGCTACAGCCACAGCTGCCACACTGGCAAGCAGGGACTGGGGGGCTCTGGGCACAGCCTGGCTGTGCCCTTTTTTCACCCTTGAATATGCTGTAAATGTAGTGTGAGTTACCAGGGAATGCATGTTAGGTCCACTGTTTGAGAAGGTCTTTATGCACCATGATTTTAGAGACAGATGGCAAGAAATTGGTTTGATCCTTTTGTTGAAACTGCTGCACATGAAATGATGTGTTCCAGAAATTCATATTGCAGCTTAGACTGTGTGCAGCTGCCAGCAGCCTTGTTACGCTATCGATCGCGCAGATTGTTTCTGCCCTTCTTGTCGCTGTTGGTAACAGGACAGTGGGGTAGATGGACCTCTGAGCTGAGCCAATGCTGCTGCTGTTACGTGGAGTTCTTTACTTTTTCTCTTTGTTTGGGGTTTTTCTCCTTTCGAATTGGGACAGTTTTTACTACATGGGTTTGGGTTTTGTTTTCTGTTCCTTCTGAAGAGTAAAGCCAAATTAAAATTCATCTCTACCGTACCATCATATACCTTGTACTGACAGAGAGAAAATAAAAGGAATGTACTTCCGTTTCAGAATGCAGGAAAAAAAACTACAGAGAAGAAAAAAGTGTCATCAGCCAAGGAATTATATTCAATGTAGATCCTAAAAATCTGTATGTAACTATGCTCAGAGTTCAGGATGCATAGATGCCACAACAGTGACCAAACGGGGTCTGGGAGGAAGGGTGTCTGCTTGGGTGAGAGACAGAGGGGGAGAAATAGTACAAGGGTTTTTCTGGAAGATCTCTTAAATGCAGTGTGTTATGAAAACCCCGCTCTTAAAATCACAAGTGTGCATTGTAATGTACGGCTTGCATTCGTACAAAGGTTCAAAAAGAACAGTACCTCTTTAAACAGTTCACTTAGAGAATAGTAATGTCCTCCCACAGGGCTCAGCCTTCTACTTCGAATTCAGGGACACAGCTAGCATGAACTTAAAGGATTGTTTGTTTTTTTTTTAATTATTTTACTATTTGGATGGCTGTACTACCTAAGCAGCCTGAGCATTGAAGAGATGAGGGCAACCGGAGAATCATTCATCAGAACAAATTAGCTTTTTGGTTGTAATATTTTGCTGCTCACATGGACATGATGTGGCAGGGAAAAAAATGGTTTCTGAAATATAGAAGCATAACCCAGAGGTTTTTATGATATACCCTGTACTTTTTCTTGTTGCTGTGGTGTACGTTGGTGCCTTATTTGCAAAAGCTATTTTGGAAGTCTTTTTTTGCTTACACAGGGAGAAGATCCAGTTCATCCGGACAGAGGGAACACCTGGGTTGGTGCGTTTATCCAGTGATGCAGACCTTGTCATGTTACTCAGGTAGGCACTGCTGCTTTCAATGCATGTATGGAATATAGTGTGGCAGCTGCTGAGGAGCCTTTCAGTGAGTAGTGTGTGCTGATTTAGTGACCTAATCATTTCCCCTTCAGTACTTGGACTTGCAGCTGGGAGAGCTACAGCTCAAGGGTCAGATTTTTTTATTTTTATCATGTTCAGTTTCTAGATGGTAGTTGCTAGCTTGGAGGTCACGTTTTTCTGATAACAGTGATGGAGCGTGATACTCTGCCTGAGGAACGGCGAGTGCAAGAGCACTGTACTTGTGATTTATATGGCTTTGCCCAGACCACCTTTTATTGTCCTGTTGCATCCAGCTCTGACATGTAGATGGGTGGTACAGTGTAGGCCTTTTTGCAAGAATGTACCTTCTGCTGCTTCAAGAATGCATCTGCTTAGTTCTGTGGTTTGGGAAATCCGTATTTGTGAATGTTCATACTTGAGATATGTTTTTATTACTTAATGTCTTGCTGCCTCTTCACTATGCTGTCAATCATTGTCCTCGTTAATAAAGGAAATACTGTTACAGAGTTCAAGAAGTGGGAAGCTGCTTTAATATTTTTCATTGAAGCAATTAACTCAAAAAATCAGGCAGATTTTTTTTTTTTCTGCTAGAATTAACCGCTTGTTCCTTCAGGTGTATTCTCATCCATTGTAAAAATGCATCAAGAAATTCACTAGTATATTTAAAATTGAATCTAGTGAAGTAAGATTGGCGTTAGTAGTAGTATTTTGAGGTCAGGTTGCATAATGATAATCCTTTCTGGTCCCTAAATCTCTGAATTAATTACAGCTATAAAAATCTCATTTTAAAGTCATGCTGAAGCTTTTTTAAAATGAGAATATAGTTTCTTAAAAAAATCTTCTAAGATTTTTGTTTTGATATATGACTCGTGCAGATGACACAGGCTTTATATGGAAAAATCATGCTTCAGCTACTTGCTTTTAAATAAAGACTGCATGAAGGATTTTATCATTGCTCTTTGACTGGGTTTTATTCCTTCTAGTGTTCTGTTAACAGCAAAGATTGCAAATAATTCTTATTGTGGAAATAAAGCAAATTCAAAATTTTGACTGCAGTCTTTCTTTTGTAGAAAAGCAATAATTGGTGTAATTTTTAAGAGAAAAGCAGTAGCCAATGCTTCCCTGGAATAACTTCATCATATTCTTCAGATTTTATTTCTCTCAATCTACCTTCTTCCTCCCAGAATATCGAACTGAAAAGCTTTGCTTGAGGATTTCCTTCCCATTTTATTAACAATCTAATAGTAGCATTGCCCCAAGGACATATTATTGATAAAATGTTATCTATGCATTCATTAGTTTCTTAAACTGTTGGATGTTATACCTCAACACTGGACTGAGTTATTATGAGCTTATTGTGAGTAAATACTGGTGTAAAATCAAAGGCTAAGTTAAAATAGTGGTGTTCTGAAATGATGGCATTTATTTTTTTACCCTTATTTAGTCTCAGTGGATTTTTACTTTTAACAGTATCTTCCAGCAGGGTGTCATCATGACCCTTCTTTATGAAACCCTGAAAAAACTGCACTCTACTCATGATGACTCAGTCTTCCTGGGGCTCAGGGCACCTGGGTTCTATATCTAGCTTGGCTGGTTGGATGACTGTGGGGAAGACTGTTCCCATTTCCATGCCTCTGTTTCTTCAGTTGAGGGGGAATGATATAATTTTCCTATAAAGCACTCTTCAGATCTAGTAATAACTGGGTGGAATCACTATTTCTGATGCCTTTATTGCTTGGGAACGCTGTACATTTTTTCACATGCTTCAGTAAATATCAAGTTGCAGCTAACTAAAACCAAACAAACTAACCCCTATATGTTTAGGGACTGAAGGAGGTACAGTGCATCACATTTTTAAAAATACTCTAAGAATGGCATTATATTATGCTCCAAGTGTTAAGAAGAAAATATCTTTCAGTTTCTTCTAAACATGTTGTATGGTATAAAACACAAATCACCATTTTAACTCCTACTTTAGTCCAAGATTGAAATAATGGTTTATATTTTATCACATTTTCAGCATCAAAATGTAACTTGGAGGAAAACAATGCGTGGTCATGAATGTAAAAAGAACTGCCAGAAAATACCCATTCAAAAAAAAAAAATCTCATGCAAAAAATTTTTCTAGGTATTTCTTTGGTGAAATAACCTAGTAAGAAGCATCTTTTATTTGAACACTGCTTTTATTGGTTGAGCTCTATAGTAAAATATTGGCTTGTGATTCTTTCTGTAGCTCAGTTTTTAAAAATAAATTTTACGTATTATCTCAACGGTTTATTCTTATCTGTGTTGTGTTTAACATCCAACATAGGCTTTGATATCAGATCCATTCTGATATTAGATATTCTGTCTCTTTTTGGATTTGCTTCTGTCAATTTTGGCAAAAGATTGAAATTTTAATCTATATACAGACCCTATGTGCGCAGATGCAGTGAATAGGCTGCAAAATGTTTACTGTCTTTCTCTTAGAAGTTGCGTAGCAGTAATAGAGAGGCACAAAATAACTCAACCTGAATGCACTAGACATGATACCTGTTTCAGCAATGGTGTTAGCATTAAAGACAAAATAAAGAAATAACTTATGCCAACAAGCTTACTATTCAATACACTCAACAAGATCAGATGTGATTCTTAATCCTGGAGGCTTAGAATATTTGTCTCTGTTCCTGGTCTTTGTGCAGTATTGCAGATCTTTTTCCAGGCAAGCATGACTAAGGTTATTGACCCCTTTGTAATGAGAACACAAGTTTAAAAAAAAAAAAAAAAAAAAGGCAAATTTCAAAGGCTGATTAACTATATTTTTAACCTTGAAAACAAATAACACATTATGTATAGCGATGTCCCACAAAGGTAGTAATTACTGCTTTCCAGTACTTTCAAGATCTGATTGAGGGAATGGCAATAAAATATTTTGTGGCACTCTAAGTGTGCATAGTGGAAATAGGCAAGTGACTACCAAAAAAAGCAGGTTAGTAACTAGAGATTTATTCCTAGAAAGTTAAAAAATGCCATTAATTCAAATAAACATGTTATTTCTTATTTACCAGCTTGTTTGAGGAGGAGATAATGTCATATGTGCCGCCACATGCCTTACTTCATCCTAGTTATTGCCAGTCCCCAAGAGGCTCGCCGGTGTCTTCGCCTCAGAACTCTCCAGGTAAGTTGCTCAGGCACAGCTTCTGCGAGGGCTGTACGAAAACATTTCTCATATGTGGTAAGGACTGGTTCCAGATCAGTAAAGTCAGTAGCACGCTCCTGCTGCCTTCCCAGAAGTCAGAGAGCAGAAACAATAGAAAAATTGTTTGACTGTAGTTTTTTGTTTGCTTTCCAAATTGAAATTCACGGCAGCCTAAAGCCAAGAACCTGCTATTTGGAAACTATAACCTATTCCCCTTTGCAGTTCCCAACTTTTAGATGGGTAAAGTTACATGAGCTGAAGCACCGAGTGGTCAGTGAGCTTGTCACTGCAGTACTTTCACTACGATGATATCTTTAAGATACTGCAGTAGAGCCAGTTCCATAATTTAGTTTACATTACGCTGCATGTAATGACTTCCCACCTTTCTGAAGATCCAAGTTCTCTTGTTCCAGCAACAACAAAGATTTAGTCCTATTTTTGAGCAAAGTCAACAAGTGTGATTGCATTTGACTGTCAAACTTGAACCTTTGCCTTGGGCTCACAGGACGTTTTGCCGGTAGAAAAGATCGGCGTATTGCAACTTCAGAGGTTGTGATTTTGTTCTGACTTGTAAAACATGCAAACTTGTTTTTCACTGATGTGAAACAACTAAGTGACTGCTCATGCCAGGATCCTGATGCCTAGAGAATTAAAAATATGAGGTCTAGTAACTGTACATTAAAATGCCTGTGTTAGTGGGGCTGTGTGGCAATGAGTGACAATGTTATGTAGAGCTGGATTGCTGTCCCTTAACATGAGTCCAAAAGATAGCAATACACATCTCGGAATGGAATGAAATTGATATTTTTCATATCACTTAACTAAGTTGTGGATCAGAACTAAATTATTTCAAATGCGAGAAGTTCCATTTGACCTCTGCAGTGTAAGTACAGCAATTTGAAGTTTATTGATGTCACTGTTCTTAGTTTTCTCAAGAAGATAATAGGTAAGTAAAATAAAGTCACTGCAGTAAATCAGAAGTGGCTCAAGGGGATTTCTACAAATTTGAGAACAAAAGTATAGCCAAGTAGAGAACCTTTGGGATGTAAGAAACTCTAGGTAGTTACAGACAATAAGAAAAGTACTGTGATTTTTATGGGCATTTCCCAGTCCACAGTCATAAAAAGCTTTACCTTTTCAAGAAATCAGATTAAAACCATTCATAAACATGGCCCGAGTGGTAGCTTTTCCTTCTACTGGACATAGGACCTCTGTAGGACCTATTTGAAGAAACTATCTGAAGACCTTAATGATCTTACGGCATTCTGAAAAGCAGCAAACTATAATATTCACATGTATTGATATTTTGGATACATATATGGTTTAGATATAACTGTTTCCCTTTGTTGAAAAGAAAGGAAGAGTGAAATCTTATTTCCAACTGCAAACCTGGCAGTTTTTTATGAGTAAAAGTTTTGGCTTTCAGCGTTACAATTTCTTCATTACTAGTACATGCACCAAAGTATGCTGGGCAGGGCTTCACTCCAACAAAGTAATTTCAACATGCATTCAATCTTTAACATGTGACATTCTCATCTATGCCTCAACAAAGTAGCACACAGTGATGGTTTTAGTCCCGTTCTCCTTAAATTGTAATGTCTGTTCTGTTTCGTAGATAATTATAGAGAGACCATTGAATCTCCCTGTCAGTCTGCAAGTATGCATGTTTGTGTTGGTGTACAAATGACTTTTTTGATGAGAAATTGTAAATAGCCCATCGTTTCTATGGAGGCTCTGTGGGTTTTTTTTGTCAGCTAAACTGACTGTGCTGCACTGCTTGAGATTGCGTGTTAAGGATCCGTTGTTCAGATCAGTCACAATTGGTTGTACTTTCTCTTTTGGGAAAGATGAATAGTCATGAGGCTACTCTTTATATCTGCTTTAGAATATAACCTCTTTGAAAATCAAATATGATTATCACATCACTGGCATTTTTTAGCTCTTCCATTAACATCTTTTGTTCCCAGGGCGGAAGTAATCACTATAATTGCCCAGGAATTTCTTGGCATATGCATCTGATTTGCAATGAGGACTTGTCATGTGCTGACAGAATAATATACTGCTGATTTCTGAACCGTGAAGTAATGTATGACCAGATTTATGTTCTGCAGTATCTCTCAGCAAAAACTTCCTTCAGGGGTTAAGATTATAGTATGCTTTTGTTGGGTTTTTTTGGTGACTACGTTTTTGTACCTACTTTGACCCAAAGCGAAATAAACAAAGTAGGGGGAAAAGGCCAATAATTAAAAGGCTGTTTACCGTTTCAAGTTTCTGTAAGTTTTCTAGAGAATTCAGCCGAGTGTACCATTAGAAGCCCTTGGTGCTCTCAGTAAAAGAGGATAACCACTATAGATTAATCAATTACTATGATTTGTTTTTCCAGAGGGGTCCTCCATGTTCCCATTGGAGCTTTGAGGATTCCCTGACACTTTTATTCCTCCCACACATCACCCTAAGCCTAGAACAAGTGGCAAGTGTCTTTCTGGTCAGACAGGTCTTTTAAAGACCTGTAAATAGCATTCAGTGTTAATACTGATCTCGCTTGTTCTCTCTCTGATCTCTGCAGAGAGATCGACTCTGCAGCTTCTTCCAGCAGCCACTTCCGCAGGATGTGCTCGTCGCCTTTTCCGTCAGACCCGTATGCTTTGTGGCTAAGCAAGCTGCTCTCTTTTCCCCTGGTTTCTGCCCACAGGCTGAACGGATACACGTTCTCTCTCATTCATAACCTGAAACGTTACATTCTCATGCCATAGTAGCAATAAATGTTTCTGCATTGGCTTAGTTTCATACAGGGAGCCAAAAGAAAACTCACATAAAGAACTGATTGTCACTTAAAAGACAGAAGTCTACATATACATCCTTCTAAACTGTTCGTTTGTATTTCCAGTGCATTATGGGCCTGTTAGATGACCACCAGTTGCAGATAAGTAGTTGGCAACCTATGTATACTGTAGGGCATGAGAAATTTTAAACAGCCTCTGAGTTTTTTGTGGAGTTGTCTACACAGCTGTGCAGGGGAGGAATTTAATGTTACAAAAAATAGGGCTGAGAAGATGAATGCAAAAGGGCTAGTACTACCTGCCTCTTTGTCACACTGTCTTGCAATCAAATCAATGGAAGTAATTTATCTAGGGAGGCAGTGGAAGTTCTAATGGCTGTAATATTCAGAGTAGATCAGACTAAACACCTCATTTATGTATAATAGACTTGTACATGCAGATGTGGGGGTATGCTATTTTGGGGCATACAGATCTCATCTCTCCCTGCTTTTAAGAAATTGACCCTCAAAAACAGTTTTTCAAAAATAAATTCACTTAGATGACCATCATGTATGTTCCTGCAGTCATATGTGAAAAGTTCCACAAATGTAAATTTTGGTAGTCTTTCCCTTCTTCCAATATTTTTCTTCCTTGTACTTCCCCAAGGAAAAACTTCTACTAGGGAATTTCCAAAAGTCTTCATTCTTCAGCTTGATGTATTCAACAGGGCACAGCAGAGTACAGTCTGTTTATGCTTCATTTCTGAGTTCTTGTTTTTCCTGATAATATTAAAACCAGAACAGAGCAGAACATTTATTGCATGAGCTATTTTAAAGGCTAGACGTAAAGTGTACTTGACAAACAAAAGTTAAGTCTTTCCAGTTGATTGTGCTGTTTTTTTAATCTATCTTTTGCATTGACCTGGATTTGCTCTTTTAAGACTTACTTTAGAAAGATGATACTATTGGAAATGAGCAACCAAGAAGTCTTGGATGCAGAGCAGATTTGAAGATAGGCAGCTTTTACTCTTTATAAAGGTGACTAAACCAAACACATACCATGCCTTTCACTATTAAGGAGTCTTTTCAGTAGAGTATGGGACATTAATCAGTTCATGTCACTACAGGTCATTCTTTGCTTATTGCTTCCTGCAGGTACTCAGCGTGCCAATGCCCGAGCTCCAGCTCCTTACAAAAGAGATTTTGAAGCCAAGCTGAGGAACTTTTACAGGAAGTTGGAGACTAAAGGATATGGACAAGGCCCAGGGAAATTGAAGTATGTTGAAGAATCTCATGAAACTGGATTTGTTTCTCAGGCAGCTTGCCTTGCCTTGCTACAAGCTTCTTCCCATTAGAAGGAATGCAGATGTTACAGTTACCCTTGTGCTTCTGGAAATATAAAGCCTGTCATAAAAGACTTAGTGCCAGCATGTGATTCATAGCAGAGGATACAGCAAGCTCTGAGCACTTCTTTTCTATGTTTCCTCCAACTAAATTTTCATACAAATAATATTACCAATACAGTGCCAAAAAGAGCTTTGGGAAGAGGCATGCAGAACAGAAGGCATCTGAATTCTTCCATTATAGCAATTGCTATGATATAAACAGTTATATTTTCTCATGTCTTCTTCCATTGAAAAAACTAGATGGGCTTATCTTTTGTACATCATTACCTGTATTGATATCACAGTCCTCTTTACTAAAGAGGACTCATAAAATTAAATGTTATTAAATTTTAAGGATCGCCGTAAAAAACTGCTAATATTTTTACTTCAGCACTCTGAATGCTAGAGTACTTGGAGTGAGGTCTTTCCTCCTTCATTTATTTGGTAATCGTGTGATTACATACTGTTATGACAAGGATCATCATCATAAGATACTTTCATAATTTTGTAATTTACCAAGTCTTGTGCCAGCTATCAAACTCTCATAGTTTGATACTCTCATAGTAGCCATGAGGCACGCGAACTCTTTTTTTACCCCTTTCTTCTATTAGAATAGGGGGGTGGGGTTTTCGTTCGTGGTTTTTTTTTTTATTTCCCCCTGCCAGTCACTTCTCACATTTTGCAGGAATTTGTGCAGAGCTCAGACTTCATTTATGTGAGCTTGTTAAAAGTTTTCCACAACTGAAATGGGATTAAAATGGTATTGTTTAGACAGTCTTAAGAGGCAGGGTTTGGACATTGTCTGCCTATAACATAGTGAAATCATAAACACTTGAAGCTTAATCTGTGAAAGTTTTGTCACGAATGCTTGGGCAAATAGCTGGTAGAAGAGGATGGCTTTTGCTACCTGTGAGAACCATTTCATTTCTTGCACCTTTTTTCCTGACCTATTTGCCATCACACTGTGTATTTTTAAGCAGAACAACAGCTGGATTTTTAAGCAGAAGTTTTCTCTGGGTTCCTTTCCCAGGCTTACACTGACCTCCTCCTTTTTATCAAACCAGCACAACTTGCATACTGCCTGGGTCCTCTTGTTGCCCAGGTACCTTGTCAGTTCCTGGCCTCTCCGCTTCTCTCCCCTCTGCAGGACAGCACAGTGCAATCACTGACCGATCTCTGCACAAGTAGTAAGGCCAGCAAGGGCTTTGCAAGAGGCTGTGTGGAGGGGTAAGCTGCCTCTCTGCAGGCAGCAGCCCCTCCCAGCTTTGGTCTGACTGATCAAACGCACACATAAGGCAGTATTTGAATATAAAGCAAGCTAAGTTTCAGGAAACTAATTGAACACAGTTTTTTGGCAGAAGATAAAATCTTTAGAGTAAGGAGGATTCTTTCACCTCTTATTTTAGATCTTTATGACTTTTTGTCCCATCACACTTACACTGGGGATAATGTAGGGATGTGTGATTCTGGAGTTACCATTCAGTGACTTTCCCACGGTTTTATCTTGTTCCTTGTTAAGAGATTGATTTTTACATAAAAGGTTAGATTCTTGCTTACACTAAGAGTGATTTAGAGGCCCAGCCTTAAAAAAGGAATTTTAAACTTAATGAAAATGCCCACTTCAGGACCTTTCCCCTTGAAGCCTTTAAGGAAGAACCAGGGTAGAAAAAATAAAACTACACTTCTTTGTACGAGAGACATTTTTATTGAAATCTAAAGGAGATCCTTGAGGAAGATAGACTAACAGACAGAAGCTGTCTGGTCTGGATCAAATTATCCAGCAGAAACGTGTATTTCTGTGAAGTCACCCTGTTACCTTGCAGCGTAAATAGATGTTTTCAACTGTGGTTCATGTTCATGAATTGCTGTTTCAAAATTATTGTGCTCTTCAGATTAATCATCAGGAGAGATCACTTGCTAGAAGATGCCTTTAACCAGATCATGGGCTACTCAAGAAAAGACCTGCAGAGAAATAAACTCTATGTCACGTTTGTTGGGGAAGAAGGGTGAGTAGAACAGGGAAGTAAATGCGATCTCAAAACTCAGTGTGTCTTGTAGCTGCTGTTTCACCAAGCTTCTTGTGGTCTAGAGTGAAAAGAGGAAGGATTACAGTCAGGAAATGCCACATACATAAGCCTAGAACATACAGCTGTTCAAGATGACTTTTTAGGCATTGTGAAATGTAACGTATCCTGCCTTTGCAGAAGTAATGCATGTGTTTATGTGAATTTTCACAATAGTTGGTGTGTGTTTCAGAATATTGCTGGGAAAGCAAAGAAAAAACAAACAACTTTCTTGTGTTTCTTCTTTCATATTTCTTTTGTCAGTGCTGACATTATATCTCCAGTGCTTGTTAAAAGACAGCAGCCATTTGTTGGAGGGAGGGTGCTTCAAGAGTAGGCTAGAGGCTCAATCCTTAATTCAAGTCCTGTCTGAGGCAGTGGGAGCTGAAAGCCCTCGATGCTACAGGAGGTGGTCACTGCCTCTCCAAGCCAGCGCCTGCGTCACAAATAAAAGCAACGAGGCTGTTGCTAGTTGTCAAACACAAATATTCCTGACATTTCAAAGTCACCTCAGAGAATGTTCAGTCTGTGTCTAATGAAAGTCTAATGTGATACAGGTTGTGAGATGTGCATTGCAAAGCAAGATGTGGTTATATTTCCTTCGCAAGGAAACTGGAGCAATGTGGCTCTTTCGTCTCTTAATTTGTGCCCCCTTTGTCAGATCCTAAAGCCTACTGCCTTAGGCAAAAATATATTTATTGATGTATTTCATGAATGTATTTGTAAATACATTCATAATTTTATTGCTTGATATTTAGGAAACTGCAGCACACAGCTCTTGGAATGCTGTAGTGTGCGTTATTGCCATGCAATGTCTGAGTCTTTAAAATAGCTAAGTTGTAATAGAAACATCTCATACAAGATTAGATAAAATTAATCTGTCTTTGAAAACCCCTAAATCCTGTTGTTTGTTTAAAGTTCACCCTGAAGTGCTTAGTGTTAATAAGGTCTCACTGAAGTCTTAAAATAAAAAATGTTGACAGCTGAGAGCCAAGTGTGGACTTGTTCATATAAATAATATCACCGTGCTGTCTGAGGAAAAACTCAGAACTGGAATGACAAGGCTGGTGCAGGATGAGATTACACTATATTGACAGAGCAGGGTGGGGATGCAGGAGTGAGACCTGTCTTACGCAGCCCTGCCAGCCTTTACTTTCACAGCTACAACCTCGACCCAGATTTAAAAATGAAAGGGAAAATTTTCAAATCATATGCGAGATAGAGATTGATCCAGATAGACTGTCTCCCTTCATCAGACGTCAGGCTTTTGCATTTCATCACTCAGTACAGCAAGATGAAGAGTGACCTGGAAATGGGGGTGACACATCCTGTTCCCATTATATCCAGCTTTACACAAGACTCTCTTCTTAATGGAAAAGAATGAGTTAATTAAGAACAAAGTCAAGTTAAAATGACGTCAGTTCTCTATTTACAAATCTGTGTTTTGAATGAAGAAAGGATGTGTGCAAACAGTATTGTTTCATCAGAGATGGTGCAAGGATATGTATCACATCAAAATATTCATTTGGCTAGGTGTAGAAGGGGACAGGTCAGGGTGGAGGAGAGGAGGACGATGAGGAGGAGGAATACTGAAATTAATTGTTTCCTATTTGCTCCTCCTTTTCCTTTTTTAATTTTTTAAGTGGGAGTTTGCTCTTGCATTTCTTTTCCTCTCGGTAAAGAGGTGTAAGTCTTAAAGTAACGGGTAATGAAATCCTCACAAATTAAAACATTTTAGTAACTATTGATTTATTAGTGTATAAATTAGTAAGTGGGGCAACTCAGACATAGTTATTGCTGTTTCTATGATTTTTATCGTAAGTCTCATAATGTTTGGTATCTTCCTTCAACCTTCCATTTCTACAGTCATGCAATTGTGATGCTAGTTTAATGTTTTTACATTCATACTTCATGTGGTGATAAATGAAAAAAATTTTGGTACAAAGAATATGGTTCCTTAAAGTTATTTTTCCCTAAGTTCTATTAACTATTAGCAGAAGCTGCTTTGCATTTATGAGTGGTAAATCTGAAGTGTTAATGGTGCTTCCTAGGAGACGAGTCATGTTGCCAACAACATATTACTCTACTTCTGAATACCCAAATGCCCCACAGTTGCAGCTGTTGTGCGGTTGCATACCTCTTGTATGAAGTTTTCTCACCCTTGTGCCAAGCCTTTAATTGTGGGATAAATGTGACTGGCAGTGCAGGATTCTCATGATTGATTTATTTAATGTGACTCACAGTAATTCTGCATACAAAAGAAGCTGTATGAAATGGCTGGTAGTCAAGCACACAGTTTCTATTCTATCTTAAGATTTCATAGTGAGTCTGATTATCCCAGAAGTTTGCAAGAGACTTCCAGATAACCCTTTGCTTGATCCTGGTATTTGTGCCAAGATTAAGATCCAACAGTTGTCCGTGATATCAAACCATTTTGGTTTTTTTTCTGCAATTTGAGGATGGAATCTGACCTTCTTGCCAGGGTAAGGATCTGTTTCAGTACTTCTGAAAGTACTGAAAGTACTGTACTTCACTTCTGAAGCTTAACAGAAGTGAAGTGCTTCCAAATGACTGAAGGGAAAATGTTTTTTATTCAACAGAGGAAAGAGGCTTTGTCCTCAACTTGATAATGGTACCTGGCCTTTACTTTTCCTGACAACTTCATCCTCAAAAACAACTCTCATCTATGCTTGTCTTCTGTAAAAGTTCATGAGCCAAAACATTAGTAGCAGAAGTCCTATGTGAAAGCTGACCACCTCTGTGATACTTCTGTCTGCATAGTCTTAGTACTAAAGCAAGACCTTCTTAAAGGTCAAGTATGAAATCTTCAATTTATTGAAGATACATCGTTATTTGTTAGGGTTATAATAATCTGTGTTCCCCACAGGAAAATACCTAGTTTTCTGTTTTCCAACTATACCAGAGCATTAACTTCATACTTAACTCATTTCACTGGTGACCTGCAGCATAATGTCAAAATTCAGTCTCAGTGCTTTGTCAGCAATGAGTTTGTTTATGATTCAGGAAGAAGGGGTTATTTAGATTCCTTGTTCATTAGTACTGGAATCTTGAAATAGCAAAAAAAAAAAAAAAAACCCAAACAACCAAAGGAAATGCACTCTCCAAAAGACATTTAAATGCACTCAAGTTTGGAAGACAGACAAGAAAATTTAGACCAAGAAAGATAAATCACTGAAGTGATCTCAGATCATATTGCTAGGAAAAACAGAAATATTATCCTTCAAATTGTCCTATTGTTGCAAATCTGCAAAGACAAAATATGACCATTGTTCATTTTCATTCTTAATTTGTCAGATGCAGCTAGGTCTAATGTTGGCTCTTTTAATGTTTCCTCCTCCTCCCCCCCCAGTTACTTGGTAATAGTCCTGTGGCAAAGAGGACATTACAGCTGGAGCCAAATTTTTTGATGAGAGCAGCCCACATAGAGCACTTCATTCCAGTCCTCCAAGCCATTCCATTTCAGAATAGCCCCGTGAGGACTTCACATACCTTGGCATTAAGCAATCTGCAGGATAAGGGTTCTGGTTAAAATCTTACGAAATTTTAATTAAAATGTAGCGTAAGGAATGTAGATTCAAAAAAGCGTTCCTTCACACACAATGAACATTTTATAGTAATGTCCGTTTTCTCTTTAAAGGTTGGACTACAGTGGACCTTCACGAGAATTTTTTTTCCTGGTGTCTAGAGAGCTCTTCAATCCATATTATGGTTTGTTTGAATATTCAGCCAATGATACCTATACAGTACAAATAAGTCCCATGTCTGCTTTTGTAGACAATCACCATGAGTGGTAAGAATAATTTTTCTTTTTGTTTTTCAGATGTGTTTTTTTGTTGTTCCCACTTGAGACAACTGCTCATATCTGCTCAGACCTATTACACAGAATCTGATGTGTTTAACCAGCAGCAAAATAATTGCATTTCTTTAGACTTTCCTGATTTTGTTTTCTCTTGTGGTTTTAAATGCTCTTAATTCTCACAAGGTCAGCAAAACTATGATTTGGAATGTGTACCGTGGGATTGTCTCACAACACAACTCTCTGCGTTTCTTGTGCATTAGCAGTCATTTCATGAAAGCAATATTAGCTTCTTGTGCATTAAAAAAAATGAATGAAACACTGGCATTTTGTCAACTAAGGAGATTAAGGGAGATTTCAAATGGGTGTTACTGTATGGAATTTGTTTGAGTCTAAAGAGTACAGAGGTGGTCTCAGTGGAAAAAAACCAACATATCTATTGGAAGGAAATCTATGGAGATATCTTAATTGGGTGCAGGGGGAAGACTGCTGATTACGTAGCTCTTAAGCAAAGTCTGTGCATACACACATACTTCTAAAATAGTTATCAAGGATTTTTACATAATCCCATTTTCACAATTACAAGCCAGTTTAAATCACCCTCAGTTGATTTAAGCCATGGCATCGCCATAAGTCTGTAAAGCTGTGCTGTGAATATTAACAGAGAGAATTCTGTTGTGTAGGTAGTTAGATTACAGTAATAGTGGAATGACAGCTGCTCATCTGTGTAGGACAGATATGTACTGAGTTCTTATTTATTGGAAGCCAGTTATGAAGAATGAATATCAGAAAGGATCTCATTACTAGTTTTAAAAATTAATAGGAATGGTTGGCTGCATCCAGTTCAGTCAGTTGAAGCAACCTACCTGTTGAACTCCAATACTGCAACAATAAATGGCATCTATTGTATTGGAGAAGCAGAACAGTCTGGCAAAAAGGGGAGAAAAAACCTTACGTGCTATGCAGCTTCTGCCAACAGTTTGTATTCATCCCTGCCTTCTGCAGTGCTGGACCAGAGACCTTGGGGGCAAGGGAGGCATCACCCCTCTCTTCCTGGGAGTGCTGGTGCCAGTGACAGCACTGGTCTTGTACAGCCTCAGAGGGAATTCAGAAAATGGAGCTGTGACAAGCAGTTATGCATGGAAGTAGAGGGCTCTCTGCATGTCACATCCTCATCTTGCAAATCCTGTGTACAGGCAGGTATAATAAAGCCTTAATCTTTCCAAGAAAAATGTTGCTGAGGATACATAAACAGAATGTTTAAGAAACATTATTTTCTTTGAAAAAGAACACTAGGCTTAAATCTAGTTCCAGAGCTGTGGAGGATCTTTCACAATGGATCTTTATTCTCATGGGAATATTTGCAAAGACCCTACTATTTCAAAGTTGCTGCCATCTGATCTCAAATCTGTCAAACTCCCTCCCTCCTCCCCAACCCTCCTTACCCACTTGACAAAATGAAGATAATAGGGGAAGAAAGAGAGAGGGGAGAGAAGGAGATCATTTAGATCCCATTGACATAGGGCTGGAGAGCACTGCGATACACAAAAAAAGCTTCCAGCCACTGAAAATATATTCAGAATTCCATAATCACCAGTCAGAAGGGGGAGCAAGGAGCCACTGTAAACAGAAAAGACAGACAGCAAGAACTGTCAGGCTGGGAAAGGGTAGAAAAACCTTTGGCCTGCCAGTAACATGAAAACAAGTTATTCTATATGGGGAGTGTAAAGAAAATAGACAGTGGCTATCATTTTGGAATACATGCTTTTATAAAGAGGCTAGTCTGGCAGGGGTTGATTGGGTTAATATGGATTTGACATTTTTGAGACGTTGCAACTTAGGTATCTGAGGGATTTTCCACAGCAGCAGACTTGCAGACTTTTCCACCCGGCAGACTTGCATTTTTTCTGTGCCTTACTGAGAATGTAAAAGAAACACAAGAAAAAAACAAAAATACCACAATTTAGACATAGCTATCTGATTTAAAAATGCTGTTTGGAAATATATGTAAGTTTTGATGACAGAGCAGTGTACAAACCACAAAGTTTCAGTATAACGATTGTAACTGTTTCTCTTCCAGGTTCAGGTTTAGTGGTCGAATTCTTGGTCTTGCTCTGATACATCAGTATTTGCTAGATGCCTTTTTTACACGACCCTTTTATAAAGCCCTCCTCCGAATGTGAGTAGAATTGTTCTGTCTCCTTTTTTGTGTGGTTCCTTCCCCATGGACAATGCCGTTTTGTGTATGGATAAATTAAAATGTTTTATCATCAAAGAAGACAGGCCATTATTTCTAATTTAATAATTTCATTTCAATCTAGGACTTTTTTAAAAAAGTTTACTTGTTTCCGCTTATGGTTATTAGCCAGTTACCTAATAACTCAGAATGTTGTTTTCTGATCAGTATGAAAATGTCATCTTCTGTTTTAGGCATGTTGTAAGCTTCCTTCTACAAAATCTTACATTTGAAGTTGTACAGTGAAATGCTGTGGTTTTATTCCAGGTATTAATAGAGCTCTTATTCATTTGTCTTGTAATGACTCACAGGATAGGATATGAATCACTTCGTAACTTAGACTGCAAGACCCATTCTCAGAGGTAGACTGATTGTTGGCAATCTCCATTTTGAGGAGCTTTACTCTGATATACTTTAGACTTCATTTTCAGAACTACTGCTACTGTTCTGGCTGAAATAATGAGAGCTGCACTTGCTCAGCATGTCTGGAATTTAAGACCTAATGAACTTAAGGTGCTTCACTTTTTGTCCTCCATTTGAAAGCTGTTTTTGAGAAGTCTGGAAGGATATTTTTTGTATACAACATCACACATGCTAGTAGTGTGGAGTAATGCATCCATTCCTATTGCACGTGTATTTTAAAAGTACCTAAATGCTAACAGCATCATTTTAATAAGGATGAGGACTTACCCCAGATGGACTTTAATACTAATACTGTGTGACTGCAAATTAAATTAATTGTTTAACTTGGTGGTTCTCTAAACAGTAAAATTAAAAATGATGGGGCGGCCAGCTTTGTACACAGCCTAATTCATGCCACTTCTCCATCTAAGCGCTGGACCTCTGCTTTCCTCAGAACTGATGAGCCATCCAGACTACCTCTGCAGATGGGACATTGTTCCCAATCCATCAACTTTGATGTAGGGGCTGTTACTGCAGGATGTCACTTAAACTACACTTGAGTGTCCAACTAAAAGTACAGGGCTTTCTTCTGACTTTATACGGACCCAAGAATAGAAGCAGGCAGGTAACCCTGCAGCTAAAAAGCACCTTACTTAATGAATAGTCCCAGTGGCCTATTTCACAGAACAGGATTTAAGGAATTAAGAATGGCAGAAATTGCCACCACGGTATTAAATATGTTTAACAACTGGCATGCTCAAAGCTTGGAGTAGTAACTGTTAAAGACAGCAAGGGGCAGTTGGCTTACAGGTTGGATTTGTAAAAGAAGGACCAGGTAAGGGGAAATATGGCAAAAAGTAAAAAGAAATTTCTGGGGTAAGCAAGGTATCTGAACAGACTTCTTTGCACAACAGAGACGAGAGAGGTGGCAGTGTAGTCACATAAGCAAAAAGGGTAGTAGTTGCTTGTTATAAAAACTTACCTTTTCTTTTATGATTTGAATTTTTCGTCTCTTCAATCTATGTATTTTCATAATTCCAAAATATTCTTCACAGGAAACATGAGACAGACTCACCATAAGCTTAAAAAGAAATGTGTCATCAAATCAATAAATTCTGGAGTTTTGTATATTAACAAAACCATTTTGTGTTACACAGTAACTGCTATTATTAGGCAAATAAACAGTTTTGAAGTAATGTCTTCTTTATTCTATTGATTTTACTCTGGCTCCCATTCTCAGTCTGTTTTTGAAGACTGTCCTATCTGAGTTTAGTAACTGAGTACACACTACTGCTGTCATCTGTGTTTGTGTGTTTTCTTCTTGTTTATGTTAGACTCTGTGACCTGAGTGACCTGGAATATCTCGACGAGGAGTTTCACCAGAGTTTGCAGTGGATGAAAGACAATGATATACATGATATCCTAGATCTCACATTTACTGTAAATGAAGAAGTTTTTGGGCAGGTGTGCAGGATTCTTAATTTAATGTCCTTTGTGCATTCTACTGCTAAATGAATATTTATTTGGACAGAAGAATGATTGTCATTCCATGCTGATTTGAACTTGTTTTTTATAAAAATCTGGTTGATGAAAACAATGTTGAAATCTAAGGAGGAATTATTATTTGTAACCAGTCAAACGTGTCTTTCTGGTTAAGGAGATTTTCTGGAGACTATCTAAAATACCAAAATTTTTGATTGCTCTGCTGAAGGTACTTTACCTGAATTTAATTGCAGAAGAGTTAGTATTCAAAGGTATTACAGTATCTTTGTTACAATATTATTTAGAAGACTTCACTACTTTAATCGCTGTAAAGATTGTTTCTTCTTCTCAGCTTATTCTTCATGATAAATATGAAGATTCTTCAGACTAAATGGGATTTTAAATATGATTTTATAAAAAAAAAAGTTTGTTGTATATTCTCTTGTTTCACATATTCCAGTTTGCTAAAGGCAGTCTTAGCTAGTGTTTTTGAGGAATTACTTCAACTTAAAAGTTTAAATTATTATAGTTCTTTCTTTTGTCTTTATAATACTGTGTTGTCACTTGGTCTTTTTTTTCCCCTAAGATCACAGAACGGGAATTAAAGCCAGGAGGTGCCAACATCCCAGTCACTGAAAAGAACAAGAAAGAATATATAGAAAGAATGGTGAAATGGAGAATTGAGAGAGGAGTTGTACAACAAACAGAAAGTCTAGTTCGTGGTTTCTATGAGGTAAAAAACTCCAAAATGAAATTTACTTTCTTCCTTTATCCTCCCAAAATATTTTTGTCCTCATATACATTTCCCAAATAGAGTCCTGTAAAGCAGATACATATATAATCAGAAATGCCCTTACAGATATCTGGGGGGGAGAATCATTGTTGGTCATTGACTTAAACACTATGGTTATATATCTTCTTTAAACTGGAAAATACCATTGATCACTATTTGTATAATTAGCAATGAATGCTTGTTAAAGTGACCCATCTGTTTCTTCAGGGGGCCTTTAAGATGTTTTGTGTGCATGCCGTGCTCAGTGAAACATGGTAGACTGAGTGTATTTCAAGGTATTTCTCTCTTACCTGTTTTAACATGGACAATTAAATTGAATGTATTGAACTTAATTTGTCCTGAAATAATTCAATATTATTTGCCAATAAAATTTTCTCCCAATCACTGTGATCCTCTAATGAAATTGAATGGAACTGCAGTGTAAGAAAAAGAAGTCCATTTATTTGCCTTTAAAGAGAAAAAAACCTTAATTCTTTCCATCCGTGAGGGAAATGTTACCTGATAAATGTCTTAGTAGCAGACAAGCCTTGTATGGGGAGGCAAAAATCAGTAAATGAAGAAATGCTGCTATGCATTTTATTTCCTTTCACAGGTGGTTGATGCGAGGCTCGTGTCTGTGTTTGACGCCAGAGAACTGGAACTGGTTATAGCTGGAACAGCAGAAATTGACTTGAGTGATTGGAGAAATAATACAGAGTATAGAGGAGGTAACCTTAATTTTGAATTGTTCACTGACAGCGTTGGGGGGCCTGGAATTACCCAGTTTCTAAGACACTAAAGAACCATGCCATGAGATATGTCTTTAGTGTCTTCTGAATTTCTGTGGTTAAGTTTGCGTTACAAGAAGGTAATTTGTCCATTTTAGTTTGCTTCATTGCTTCCCCATGCAGCTCTCCCTTACTAGTTTTGTCTGGACAGCATAACAGAACAGTCTTTTCCACAGAAAGTACTGTGCTCACCTGCACACTAGCAGAGTACCACCCAGACACTGGAGACAAATGGAAATGGTAGCCATTCTTAGTAGGACGTACCTCTTTTCCACTCTCAAAGATGACAGGAAATTAGAAGTAATCCCAGTGACTGCAGGCTGGCAGGTGAGGTAATTTGAGAACAGTGGAAGATTTGGCAACTATTTTGAGAGAGATGGTTGCAGCATCATTTGTAGCTTCAGATATATAAAAAGCACCACAGCACTGGAATTTTTCAAGAACTGGCGTTCCTGTTAGTGATTGATTAACGGGAGAAATGCTTGTAAAAGAGATTTCACTCCTTTTTGTCATAGTAAATTAATTCTCTGCCTTTAAGATTTTTAATCATTTCAGGAGTAGTTTTCTCTCACCTCCTTTCTTTTGCTGCAGTTGGATAAGAGCTACAGCATTGTTATGACTAGGGCTGAGCTAGGAAAAACTTACTAACTATTCTGTCAATCACTTTTGTAGCACTTAAAAGTATAAAGGCTCTTCTTGTTTTAACAGGTTATCATGACAATCACATAGTAATTCGGTGGTTCTGGGCTGCTGTGGAAAGATTCAACAATGAACAACGACTAAGACTTTTACAGGTAAGAAATCAGCTGATCTGTGCAGAAATAGTCTGCAATGTTAAAATTAGATGCTGAACTATTTCCATCCAGGCTTATGACATCAAAAAATTATGGCGATGCTGCCTAATGGGAATAACCTTACAATTCTCAGAGACTTATTGTAATAATTTTAAGTGACTGAAGCTCACAGCTATTTTTATAGCTTTCTAAGTTAAAAATACATTTAAGATAAAGTATCTGATGTCAATAATCCTTTACTATTGTTTGTACATTAAGACTAGTAAAGATAAAAAAGGAAAGCTGTAATTGGTTATATCATTAGGTAGAAATTTTAATAGTATTTGTACAGCTGATGAAGGAGAAAGCTTAGATGGAAGTTGAAGTGCCTCAAATTAGAAAATAATGATGAAAACCTGAAAATCAGTCCAATTCCATTTTCATTAAGTCAGCCTGCAGAATCCAGTCATCCTGCTGATGAAGGACAAAAACCTCTCAACAGAGGAATATTTATACATGTGGGTTTACTATTGAGTTAATTTTTTTAAATTCAGGTTACCTCAACCCCAAACCATTCTATGTTCTTGATCTATTATGAAATCCACTGGTTCAGACAATTCAGAATTTGCATCTGATCCTTGAGTTACCTGTATGAGTATGATGAAGGATTTTCTTTTTTTACCTGTTTAAGTACTTAAAGGTCTGTAAAAAGCAGTGTGGGACATCTCATTTGATGGAGAGATAGAGATGTCTGCTTGTATGTTCCTATCACATCTGTTAGTCAAAAGTTTTTATCATATCCAGATCAGTAAAAATTAAATAGCCTCTGATCTGTCAAAAAACGTTTGGTTTGTTCATGATAGGTTCTAACTAAATCTGCTCAACAGACAACATTAGAGCAAATGTCAGCGGGCATTCTACCTAACCTTCAGAATTTAGTCCTTTTCTTACAGTATTTAATAATGGTTATAAAGATATTGAAATCCACATAGCCAAAAAGGCATAACACGAAGCCATTATCATACATTATCACTTTTTTATTAGTTCCTCTTAGTACAGAATAAAGACAGTAGGGAAGAACTCACTTAGGCCTAAGTTTAAGTAACTTGATATCAATAGTGTTTTATGCTACAGTATTTATGTAGCATAATTACTCTTTGAAAGAGAAACCTTTGAAGGAAATTAATCTGATAAGCTGTCTCTTCTAGAGCCCTATCAGGAAATGGTCTGTTTTCCCTTATCCTCCGTTTACAGTAGCATTTATTACTTGTGCCTCACAAATTCCCTTATTCTGTAAATGCTTTTACATAAGCATTTGGACTTCAGTGGGTATGCTGATACAAATAAATTTCTAACCTGCACCATCTGTGTATCCAGTACCTGTGATGTTTTGTTTGTGCTGGCAGTTTGTTACAGGCACATCCAGCATACCTTACGAAGGATTTGCCTCTCTACGGGGGAGCAACGGTCCAAGAAGGTTCTGTGTAGAGAAGTGGGGGAAGATCACTGCTCTTCCAAGGTACAACTGTGTGTGTATTAATGCGAGAGATACTTCAGAATATCAGTTACCGGGATAACAGATAAGCTGTTTGAGAAACATAAACAAGTTTTAACTGAATATGCAAATATACTATGCCTTACATGAAAATTTCCTTCCCCATTGTTCCAGTGTCCGATGCATCCATCTTTCTTTGAACTCAATTTTGTTCTCATAAGATGGACAAGGCAGTGTAACTGTGGCTGACATCCATATTGTATTTTTTTAATGCAAAATTATATTGGAACGATATTTTGATTAGAATTTGGTTTTGTTATATTTGATTACATGTGCAAGTATTTACTTCCTGAACATGCAGTTCATCGCTTAGGAGCAAAAATTAATATGAATTAAAATTAAATAGCACTTGTGACTGTGTCTGAGTAAAAACTAATATCAGGCTTTTTGCATTAACACACACAGCCTTTACAGTATAGTTTAGTCATGTAATTTCTATGCTGTCTGATGTCAAGAGCGTTAACAAATACAGAAGAGGCAAGTTATGAACTGCAGAAGAGGTGTATTTTGAGGAGGGGGTCATTTGACTTAAGAGGCAGCACAGGGATAAGAGAAGGTGAAGATTTCCAAGAGAACAAGTAGGGTCAATTGAAGTACGTGAAGAGCGTAAAGGAACAATATGAGAGTCTAAGATATGAAAGCAGGAGTTGAGTTGTACAAGCCCTTGCAGACAAGAGGCAGCCTTCCATTTGGGTAATGGCAGGTTTGGAGGAGTACGATGCGGGGGGGAAGTCACTTTTCTAAATTTTCCATTTTGTAAAGACAGGAAAAAAAGAGTTGTTTTCAAAGGTCCATGGTAACAATACCAGGACTAGACTAATAACATACGGGTCATGCAAGAAACATCTTCTAGCATGGATGCTTCATTGATAAAAAATGACAGGTTCTAGTCTTTTCTACATTGTGATCAGGCTGATATGTTTCTGGAAGATTTCCTTTCATCCAGTTCTGTAATTCTGTAGCTTCTAGAATGGGTTAACAGTGGTTAGACATACAGATTAGTGTGTGGAGTGTGGGTGAACTAACTCTACTTAATCAGATTTCAGCTTTAGTATGCTGCTTATAGCCTGTGGTGGTAGTTTTGGGCTGGACTGATCCATGGAGGAAATTCAACCCTAATCCTAGTCCATTCCTCTTAAACAAGATTCCTCAGGAATAACTTGCATTCAAAGTCTCTTTTTAGACACAAGGCGTCTGTCAGACACACAGCGAGTTTCTCTGACCAACAACCCTTAGCTTTTTCCTCCAGCATAAAGTCAGAGGCAGAGACATTTCTTGGGTTGGTGCCTGCCTGCAGGCTACCATTTGAACCGCACTGAGAACGTCAAAGATGCAGAAGTGGTACTGTGAAATCCACAGACACAGCAGGTGGCCTTTAAACAAAGCCATCTTGCCAGTTTACAGTACAAATGAGAACCAGACAGCTGAGGATTAAAGATAAGCAAATTCTGGAAATTGCTATTTCAAATCAAACACTCTAATATCTTTGGGGGGCCTAGCAATACCTTGTACCCCAGTAAGTCTACTTTGTAGTTTGATTATGATTGACCTACGGACTAGCTTTGATTCTATTTAAAAAGAAAAAGCTTTGATTTTTAAAAAATAATTTCTGACTTCAAAATATAAGATTTTCTTGTGAGTTTAAGTAAGAAAAGAGAATGTGGGAGTTTTTCCATATATTCTTTAATACTGGAATTCCTGGTGCTAACAAGCACACCTTGCAGCATGGAAAATTCAGGACGTGCCAGAACAGGATGCTCAGAAGTTCCTCTGGAAAGGTTACGTAGAGCGCTGGTTGTAATAAACTGCAGAATAGAACTGCTTCCTGTAGTGCAACATGGAGAAACGTGTCGAGAATCTTTGCTACCATAAGGTGTTCAGCAAGTGTAGGGGAAATGCCAACTTCTTCACATTTAGGAGAAGGTATCATGCCCTTGAAATTTCATTTATGATTCCCTTGGTGAGGAAACATTTGATTTTTTGTCTCTGTGGATAGTTTTTAACGTACAAGTGTGAGAATTAAAATAAACCAACAACACATTTTGTTAAAATAAAAACAACTGCATATGAGAAACATCTACAGTTATCATGAGCTGGCAATTCCTGGCATTCATACATGGAACCCTGATCTCATAAAAAATAAACGATCTTTCATGTTTATGCTTAAATGGGCTAAGCCCTAAGCAGAAAGCAGTATCTGCATTTTTACATATCTAGTTCCTGTGTGCAGCGTACCTTCAGCCTGCCTCCCACCAACTTCAAAGACTTACTGTGCAAACACCAAGTAGTGCTGTCTTGAAGGTAAGACATTGTTAACAACAACCCCAAGTAGCAAACTTCCAAGAGGTTTCCAAATAAGCTCTGCGAGTGTAAACACATTGCTGGATCTGCTGAGAATGCTGCCCTAGGACTCTGTGACTCTTACTGATTCTCAGATAACTAAAGCATTTGTGTTAAGGCACCGTCACTCACTCGTAGCAGTGTTATACTTTGCAAATTGCCCTTTTGATTTCAGTGGGAGTGCTTGTGAAATTTGATAAAACTTGGTGTGAGGGTGGCAAAAGCTAGGACTCAACAAGTCAGTGGACTTTTCTTCCTCTGTTTCTAAAAAAACTACTGCACTGCTGAAAACAGAGAGGAATGCCCGTCCCCATCTCTTCTTCCTGATTTTGAGACACAGAAGGTAACTAACGTAGTTACTTAGGTATGTGATTGTGGTCTAAGCAGCTGTGAATGTAAACACAAAAGTATTCACTAGATATTTACCTGCTGTTCTGACTGCTGTGTAATCAGTTCTGCTGAATCAAAATAGTGAGATTTCTATGAGGCACATGTCAGGTTGCCTAACTTATATCACTGTCTTTTACACTAATAAGTCACTAGCATGTAAAAGGCCCTGAAAAGATTATTACAGGTTTAGCTTAACTATTGCTATCCCTGATATCACTTCTACTTCCTTCTTTTGCACTGTGTTGTAGATTACACTATATCGGTGGAGGGACTGTTACTCTTTCAGTTCACTTACAGGCTGAGAAATTGGGTCCACGCTCATTGCTGTACATTATATATACGTGCATGTGATGATTCACTTGCAAATAGTAGTAAAGTCCAACTGCAGGATTTTAACCCTATGTCACTCTATTTTGCTACTGTAATCAAAATGAAGGGGGTATTAATTGGGAATCTAGACTTCAGGAACCAAGGTGGTTTTTCATGTTGTCATAAAATGTGAGTCCAGGAAGATGAACAGTTAGTGCCCACGTGGTTTGAAATGTTGGAATGAGAAAATACTGTCCAGAGGAAAAAAAAAAACAACTTTCTTCTTGAAGACTTACAAAGTTGCTTGCTAGGGTGAGAAAGGCATGCATTCCCTCAGAAGACAAAGATGTTAAGATTTTGTCTTTTTTAATGACTTGGTTTTCCAAAGTAGGTGATTGCATTTTCGAAGTTGCCCTCAGAATTAAGATAAAACCTAGTTCTCTTAATAAATGTAAACAACATGCCGGCTTACTATTAAGCCAGTTTGTAATGAATCCCTTGCTAATTACATATTATGTCTTTTATAATTTGTGGTTTTACGGCCCACACGGCATGATCCATAGTTCTAATGAGTGGCTGTCAGCCCCATGCCGCAGAGGCATGTGGTTAGACTGCTAATTGCCTGAGACTCTTTCACACTCTGCACTGAACCCAAGGGTCACCGAGTTCCAGTGGCCCATTTGCTGCTGGGTCTAAACCAGGCTCTTTCTTCAAAAGGGATTTTTATTTTTTTTTTTTAAGTGCAGGAAATGCAATAATAATTTAATCTGTATCACAGATATGACTTTGAAAGGTTTTTGGAAAGGCCAACGAGGAGTACAAAGAAAGCTTTCCTCCAGGAGCCTTAGAGGGATGGAAGGGTGGAGGAATTTTACCAGGCCCCTGGAATACAGGGTGGGGAAATGCCTCTCTGCTATACAGCATGGACTAGCACTGTACTTCTAGGCATACTGTGTTTGGGGAGGGTGCAAAATTCAATGCTTTCTTAAGTGATTGCATATTTGATGTTTGGACTGTGTTTATAGTAATAGTGTGACCTTCTGTACAGTGTATACGTTTCTTCAGCCTGATATTTTTACGACACTAAGGCTGTAACTGAGTGAGTGTTTCACCTTCAGTGAGGGTTTGTAATGGACTCTTATGTTTTTAACAAACGCGATTAACCCACTTCACTTCATGTTCCATCCCCATAGTTGGGAGCTGAGAGCCGCTTAAAGTGGCCACTAATGAATTTGCTCCCGTGGAAGGCAGCACTTTCTGGCTCAGAGACAGCTCAGTACAGGTCTTGTAGACACTCAGATTTCTGGGGGTGGTTAGGTTAAATGAGTTGCATTTGCTGCAAGGAGGGAGCTTGCTCAATCCTTCCATTGACATTATGTTACACATTTACACAATATGGGTCATACCGATGAAGGGCAGGTCACTGCAGGAAAAGTTTGTTTTTCAGCTGGATTGTATTTAAACAACTCTGTGTTTTATTGCAAAAGAATACAGTATTTGTAAATTTTTACAATTTTACAGAGACCTGCCAAACTACAAAAAGGTTTTCATCCTCTAAAATCAGTCTGAAGTGAGGCTTTGGTTCAAAGCAGAAAAGACGCCTCCTCCAGCTGCTCTTCACATCGTTTCTTCTTCAAGAACCCATCACATTAATAGTTACGCTGTCTATGTCACTAGAGCAGGCTCATCCACTACCGTGTTTTAGAAAGTATTGTCCTTAGCCTGCCCTGAGGTCAGACAATGATATCCATTATTCTACTAAGAGGAGAAACCTTTATTATCTCCTTTCTCATTCCCTGGAAGAGGTTTTGAGAGTCAGTTCTAAGTCTGTCAAAAAAAATTAGGTGGATGGACTTTGGAAACTGAGAAATAAACTATGTGGTTGTCCTCATAAGAAAGCAGGATGGTATGCTAGAGGTACATGCATAGTTTTCTGTAATTACAACAAGTATTATTCTAAAGGTCATTGGCTTGCAGGGCCAGATACGTACATAGCGTACATCAGCACAAGCAGTAGCTTCCCGAGAAAGACAATCCATATGCCAAGGAAATATAGAAGGAAGAGCATCTAATTTGTCTGTCCTTTACTACTGTGGGATTGTTTCCTGTATATCTAGAGCATCTTTTACTATTTCATCAAATCTAATACCTTATGCATATTCAGTGTACTGAAATATCTTGTTTATGATTACAAATACAGTATTAAAGTATCATCAGTACAGAAAAAAATACTACTTCTCAGAAGATACATTTAAAGCCAAGATTTCAGAACGGACTATTTGAATTGTACCATGTTACATCATTCTTTTCTCATGCCCATTTAACAGATAAAATTTATCCCACGCCTTTTGGGCTGTCCGTGTGTTTCTAAAGATCTTCATAAATGCTTCTTACTGGCTTATTTTAATTAGAAAAAAGTAGATTAAACCTCACTACCTGTTGAATTGGAAAACATCATTTGACAGAACAAAGTCTTCTGAAAGAATACTATCTGCCCATCTCTACACAAGCGCATACCAGTCTGTGTGTTCTCTTTTGAACTTTTTAAATAATGTACTTCTTCACCTCCTCTTTTTTTTCCCCCCCTCAGGGCTCACACTTGTTTCAATCGTCTGGACCTTCCCCCTTATCCATCATTCTCTATGTTATATGAAAAACTGTTGACAGCAGTTGAAGAGACAAGTACTTTTGGACTTGAGTGATACACAAACCACAGTGCCCAGCTCATTGGACTTTTGTGGATCTGTCTTCTCGAGGAATGAATGAACATTTGTATTAGATTTCCTAGAGGAAAATTGTTTCACGGTGCAACTCAAATAATGAGGTTCCATGAAAGAGCTTATGAAGCAATTAAAAATCATTGTGTAAGTGGCAGAATTCTCTACAGTGAAACTAGAGCGTGCCTGATGTGCAGGGAAAACCAAGTCTCGCAATCCATGGTTTTTCAGGATGGCCAAACTTCATAAGTTTATGTTCTGAGCAAAGAAGAAACGTGATCCCATGTTGTGATCAGCCTGGCTACTGCGAAACTGATATGCACCCGAAAACTGGATTTCATCAAAGTTGTTGAATAGAAAATTCAAGTCAAAATGTGAAATCATTCAGCCCCTTACCTACCCAGTAAATTATAAAAAAAAACAAACCATGCAATAGATTTTTTTTTTTTTTAATTCATGAAAGTACATTACTTTGTGCCATATGTTATAATAGCATATCCAGTACCTGCTTTACCTAAGACTACAAGTGGCTGCGTAGTGTGCACCATAGAGCTCAAGTTCCCGGGGCAGAAGTGACTCGGAAGGAAAGTCAGCAACGAAGGATGTAACAACAACTGCTTGCGTTAAGGAGGTTTGTGGAAATGTGTTTGCCAGTGGTGTGTACAACAAAAGATGAGCTGTTACAATGAACTTAATAAGACTGATTTTATGCTTTATACTGCATGGAAACTATTTTAAGATGACTAGCAATTTATCACAGCATATCAGGAAAAAAAACCCTAACACAGTGACTTCTGTTTATTTTTATAGGTTCATTATATTATGTTTCTTAGAGTGTAAACAGGAAACAAGCAAACTAAAACGCTCTTTCTGTTTCTGTCACGTTCCATGCTTGAACAGACATTCTGCTAGTGTTTATTCTTTAAGCACTCTCAAGGGAAAAAAATGCCTTTTATTTTTATAAGAGTAAAAAACTCCCAAAAATATTTTGCACTGAATGTACCAAAGTTGAAGGGACATTATGATCTGACTGATAGCAAATTGCATCACTATCAAGTATCTGTAAAAATGCTTAGGAACCAGGCTTTCTTCACGGTGCCATGTCTATAGATATCAGGACTGTGCACATAAGTAATAATTTTATAATACTATATGTGATATTGTAATATGCATTTATTTTAAATGCATCTGGGTCATTTTTCATGTATTGGATAACTTAATGCAGTGGAGTTTAATACAGATATTTCATATGCTCCCCACAACTTTTTATTTGTACAGTACCATAAAACACTAGCTCATTTGGAAACCCATGAGTAACCTACTTTAAGCTGAGCCACTGGTCATAATGCCACTGTCCCATATCAGTGAACACCTACAAGATGTAAACTGTTCATAGTGTCTAAGCTTGCATTTTCACTGATAAATAGTTTCTTATCAAATGTTATTTGAAAGAGTTTTTATGGCATATCAAACACTGCATGGACACCAGTTTCTTTATGCTTAATTTTGCTGAAATACACGAGGCTTGCTCGCATCTATTTTTGGTACTTTCCTCCAGATGCTCTTGTGGAACACTTGTGCAGCTGCGCACTGTTTCTTGTACAGCTGCTCTCACGCAGTGCATCCACCACATTTTCAAATTCCAGGAAGTTGCACTTGGATACTGGATGACAAGAACATGAATCTAGCTTTGCACTAGCCCTCTTGATAGCACTGAAGCACAGCAAGCCCTGTTCAGTGAGAAAAGTAGCTTTTGAAGTAACGTTCTCACTTTGGAGACTCCTGGAAGGGCATCTCAGGGAGGTATCCTGCTTGTTCTTGTGGGAGGTTTTTTCCAACGGAGGTGAACATCTATGGAGATGTCATCAGCAGAGACTGCCACTCCACCCTCCAAGTCGGAAGGCAAGTGCAGCTGGGGCGGTGGCAGCAAAGACTGAGAAAACCGTTCAGGCTTACTGAGAAAATGTTACCTGTGCAAAGGAAAAAAGCCACTTGCAAAATCAGAGTGAAAGCATTCTTTTATTTCAGGAATAATTGAGCTTCTGCATGACATCTGGGACTCGCTTAAGTAACATAGGTTTTCTTACGCTACTTCTGGCTGGTATGAAGTAGCAAAGAAAAATCCAAACATGTCACCCTATTTTTACACGTTTATCAGTCTTTGCTAAGATTGCATGTCACAGATCCTAATGCACATCTTTTTTCAGAACACGAATGAGCAGTAGGCAAACTGACTTTTCATCAGGTCACTCCAGCATGGCTCATGTTTCATATGATCCGTTCACTGAGTAGCTAAAACTCTGGCACTCAAAGCAGAGTGCAACTTTTGCTTGGTTAAGGACTGCAGAATTTTGATTTTACAATACTGTGTTATCTGTGGTCTAAAAAGGAGATTTCCCAGGTGGAAACTGTATCTACAAGTTTTGAACCAGAAACTCTTTGGAATGAAAAGTTTAAATATTTGGCACAAAGTAAGTTTATACTAGTCTGCCTGTTAAGTTATGCTTTTGTACAAATCGAAAACAATAAATGCATCTTGTCAGTTTTTATTTATATATATTTACTGCACACATTTGTTCTGTATTTATGCATTTATAAATAATTGAAATCAGTCATGATGATCTGGTATTCTGTAAAGACATAATAGGGTCACCAGTGGGGCAGCTGTCAGTTAAAAAAAAAAAAAAATCTGGAATCCCTGTAGCATTAAGACTGAGGGAGGCTGAGGAGAAGCTGCCGCTTCCTCCTTTGCTGCCAACATCGCCCAGGGGACTCTAGAAAAATGCTGTTTGAAAGCGGTGAGGAGTTTGCCCAGATATGGCTACCTAGGGTGCCCTGAGCACTTGGCTGCCTCTTTGTGTTGATGTAAGTGATGCTGCTGCTCTGAAGGGATGAGCAGGGAAAGAGCATAGCAAAAGAAGCCTGAGCTTTCTTAAATACCCACATCTCCTGGCTACTGCGTGGAATATTGTCCTTTCAGTGTGGGAAGCCGTTCCCGTTAAACATGTCCCAAGTGAAAGGCAACTTTCACGTCCTGCAGATGACTGCAACAGGTGACCATGGTGCTTTTGCTTATGACGTGCTGTGGCAGGCAAGAGGGTCCAGATACATACTGAGAAGCCTTTCTGAAAGCTCTGTATCTCGTCAGAACTTTTCCAGATGATGGTAAGGAGCTTTGCATTTAGGGAAGGAAAAAAAGCCAGTCCACCTGAAGTAGACAAAAGATTCCCTTCAGCTACAGTGTGATGACAGCTCATACTAACTTAACCTGCAGCATCTCCATCAGACAGAGTCTGGCTGGGAAGCTGCCCATGTTTCCTTCTCTGCCGGGAAGCGGAGTCATGCATTGCTAGCCAAAAAGCAGCCAGCAGGTCCTTGCAGCCCCCCTGGCTGGGCAGGCAGCACGGTTCCTGCGAGCGGCCTTTGTCCCGGGCGCCCCAGGGCCAGGCCCACCTCTTCCAGGTCCCAGCATCCTGGCCAAGCAGAGGTGCGCTTTGCTCGCTTGCCACTGCTAGCAGTCAGTTTAACCATAACACTCCTAAATACACCAGAAAAGCTTGTAATCAATGACATCACACAACGCGGCACCTCCTGTAGCAAGCAGTTACCGGTTCAACATGCGCAAGCCAGCAGCAGTTAGGGAGGCGGTGGTTTTGCTCACAGCAGGCAGGAGACGGCCGTCTCCTACCTCTGTCACACCATCAGCAGCATCTTGCAGGGTAACACGGGAGAGCCTTCTTTCAATCCAAAATAAAATCCAATTTAACGCACAGTTCTGCTGACCAGAAGCAAACCCTTTCTCCCATTGCCTGCCTGCTGTTTTTCTTTAGTATTGATCAAATAATTGCCTTTTTTGCTTTTAAACATAATTTTCATTATCCTTGTTGTGAACCTACCATAAAAAGGTGTTAATATGACTTAGAGACTATCCAGGGTGAAATCCATCCGTGTACACAGGCCTGCTGGGCACCACATATCCTCCACATTGAAGCGGTTAACCTCGGGTCATGTATGGCGAATATATGTAATCTTTGGGGAAACTGAAAATCTGGGCAGCAGCATGCTGGCAGGACATCAGACAAAGTTTCTGGCATGAGTTAAACTGGCAGAGCACCGGACTGGTAGTTTGCTCAGTTTAAAATTATAGGAAAGAAAAGAATTTTGTGGCTTCTTATGTATTTTTGATCCTTTTAAAAGTTTTTTTTGTTTTTTTTTTTTAAAAAAAAAGCTTCCTTCTGAAGCATTTGTAATGGTATCATCTGGTTGCTAAATGTAATCTCAGCAGTATTAATTGCAGATGTTTACTGAATTTCTATAGTGGTAGCTGCAGAGGTTTATGGAGATACTCGCAAGCACACTGTCTGGACTGAGGGAAATCTTATTCACAAAAGGGGAATCTGCGGCAGCTGTGTTTGAACAGCCTGTATAAGTTCATTTCCCATAGCATAAAGCAAGTTAATTCTTTTCAGCAAATGAAAAATATTTGTATTAAATTATACTAGTAGTTATGTTTTTCTTGCTGTTGTTTTTACGTGGAGGGGTAATTTGTTCCTGTTAGCACTAATGGGAATTGAGCGATAAGTTTGGTCTCCAGTTGTAAGATTACAGACTCAGCTTTAACGTTAACCTTACAGTATTGATACTCAGCCACTGCTGCTGTTTCGCCTTCTCATCCTTTCCTCCCCAGGCAAGCAAACTGAACAAGCAAAATTTCAGAATAGTTACTCAAACCTGGCTTCTTAAACTGTTTGTGTTTTGGCTCAATTATGCAGTCCAAATCAGAACTGCAGAAATGTTACGGGCTGCCTAGCTCACCAATTGCAAGTAAAAAAAATCCTTTACAATTTTATTAGTGCAGCCACAGTGGCTGCTGTTGGACTAGTCTAACTTTTTGCCTAAATATTTTACAGTAAAAAAAGAGTTTAGGGGGCTGAATTTGCTGAAAAAATAAATATACATGAGGTACACTATTGTAGGGAAAAAGGACCACCTTATTGTAAAGCTAGTAAAACTAAAAACCTTTTTACAAGCCATTTTTATTAGCAGTGTGCAAAATTATAAAGCTGACCATATGAACAGTTTTCACAGTTTGTGTTTATGTTTTGCATCTCTTTCAAATAGACCACGAGCTTCATAATGCTTCTGTTCAGTTTCAGACTGACTAGTTTCAGCATTAGGCTACTATTTTAAATGTTCATTGCTATGAAGTTTTTTATTCAAACATTTTAGTATTTTCTAAAATAATTTTACTGTAAAGAAAGGTATTGTTCAAGTTGAAACTTCATTTAGGCCTCTACTTCATAAGCTTTGCTCAGAGCCATGTTATGCTATAGGTATTTTAAGGTAAACTCGTGTTTAATTTGAGAGTTCTATTTAATATCAGTGACATTATACTGACCTCCTGGTCACTGCTTAGAAAGGCTCCTCCTGACCGTAGGTAAAAGGATGACAGTCAGGGACGCCTCTGGAATGGTTACAGTCCGTTGTAGTATCTGTATGTATTCAAAATGCAATTAAAATATCTCTTGAGGGCTATGTGAAATAATTACTTACACTCATTGATTAGCCCCTTTCTAAGTCAATAATTGGAATTTTGAATTTGTTTCTTTTATGTACCAAATGCAGTCAGATTACATTGCTGAACAACAATAATAAAAATTTAACTACAGATGTATTCTGACAAATCTCTTAAAGTTATGGTGAATGCGAAAGGGAGCTGAGCTATGCTTCTTTCAATCCTCCCTTCAAAAATGTCTGAATAATGAAAATTCTGGTTTGTTTTTCAGTCTTCTTTTTTATAACTTGCAGAAACTTCTCACTCAGCCCCTACTAGAAGAAACCTCGTCTACTCAGAGGGCTTTTGCTAAGCACTCAGGAGGTATATTGTTCCACTAATTTAACATAGTTTCGTGCTGACACCAATGTAATCAGCTTTTAAATGTACAGACCTACAAAACTCCACAGGACTCTGGTCTCCCTTATTCTGGGCTGCCTTCTGAAGGCCAGCCGTCCTCTCCCTTTTAATTGCACAGAATCCTACAATCACCGAGACAATTGCTGACCACCTACACTGACTGTAGCTATACTATCGGAGGGGGGTTGTTTATTTTTTCATCAAGAATTAAACTGGTCTCCTTTGCAACAAGAGCAGCTCCCTTCAGTCCAGAGAGTCAACAGGATCATGGTTATTCTGACACGTCAATCGTGAGCGCTTTAAGAAAAATAGTCATGAAAGTTTTTTGGAAAACAGCTGAGTAGGTATCCAAGCGTAAAATGTCCTTTCATTTTGGTTTTGCAAAATTAATAATGAGGCAGGGGATTTTTCTTGCAATGTTTTCTATCGCCAGAATTTCTGAGCCCCCGTGGGCTGCTTCAGGCTGTTGGCTGGAAGGGTGAGTAGCTCATGTAGTGAGGCAGGTGAGTGCTGATCCAGAAATCACAGCAGCAGGTGATTTATTACCTTCGTGAGGACTGTACCTTCCACAGATGGAGGCTTTGTCATACAGCCCTTGAACTGGTTTCTTCCAAAAGCTCGCTCATATCTGCACTGCCTGTTAACTGCAATACAAGCAGCGCCTGACATACTCTGCGGACTATTTGGCACCTCTCATTTAAAATGAGGATTACAATTTTTATAGTTAGAAATACTCATCTAGCAGTATAAATCAGGTCAATAAAAGAAGATTTTGCTGAGACGTCATATCTGATTGCCATGCTGACTGCAGTCAGACACTGGAGCTGGTTAATTTTAAAATAGATTACTGTATGAATAAGCAAATAAATCTCTGAAACCTCATAAATAAGGCTAAGGAAGGAATGTAATTGTAGGTGCTGTAATGGTAAGATACGGCAGTTCCACGCAGCAGATAGAGCATACAAAATGCAACCATGGAATAGTGCTAGAGAGAAGACAAGACTGAAAGAGTAGGGACAGAAAAAGGACTACACTTCGCAAACAGGGAGCAGGACAGTGACCTGTGCTGACCACTGGGTATACAAAAGGGGGTACTTTTTGCTTGAAAATTAGACTGTGATAACGTACCCAGGAAAAACGTCTATTTCTCCTGAAATACATTAGTCTTACTGCCACTGCAAGACATATTTTACCCAAGTTTTGAAAAGCTAAAGTACACAATCAGAGAACTTCTGTGTTGGTTTTTCTTGCTTTATTGGTTTTGGGTTGTTTTTTTTTTTTTTATTTGGACTACTCTCAGGAAAATGAAGGCTCCTAAATAAAATAAAGGTGGTGTCTGGAAGTCCTCTTTACTCTTATTGTTTGTACAAATAATTATTGTATTTATTACTAGCTGCATTTGGCAAGAGAAATAGTATCCGATAAGAAGTTAAATCACCACTATCGAAGGTGACTTTCATTTTAAATGCGATAGGCCAAAGTCCTAACATTTAAATGCGTGAAAATGTAAATGTTTATTTTAGATGGTTGGGATTTGTGTTACGGTTGCATAAGAACCATGATTTTCCATAAAGAGTGTTTTGTCATTCTGGGATTGATAGGACGTTTCTAAAGCTTATTTAAGGTAATAAAAATATTCTCAATGATCTAGTTAGCTTTGGCCAAGCCAATGTGAGTCTCGACACCATTCACACTCTAATGACATTATCAGAAAACAATACTGCATAAAAGGGTAGGAAGATTTCAGGATCTGGTTCTCTACCTAAAAGCTGACTTGGTTCTTTACCTAAAAGCCAAGACTATCAGATAAGTCAGTATAAAAGTCAAAAGAAGAATTCCTTGCAAGTTTTCTTCTTCAACATGGTAACTGAGGTGGTAAGAGTTTTATATAAACTGTAAGTCCTAAACTAGAAGCCAACTAGTACATTGGACCATACTGGTTCAATAGTTCCATATAGCAGGACATTTTTCTGCAATGAGTCTGCAACACTCAGGAGACTGCTGTTTATTATCAGCATTGCAGGGAGGAAGAAGAATTATAATAATATTAAGCACGTAAATCATCTTAGGAGGATGCTTTTTCTTTGTACTCTGTTTTTTCCTTGGAATGACATAGCCTTGAGGACATCCACGAATCCTGATCAGCAAGGCTGCTTTTTGTATAAGTGACTGAACATTTGTACTTGTAAGGGCTGGTACAGTAAGGAAGGGAAAAACTTTAGAGAAGAAGGTGGTAATGAGGGATGTGGTGTGGAACACTAGTACCCCCAAGTCAGTCGGTATTCTCGCCCTTGCTAGGCTACAGCTGGGGTTATTCAGCATGTTTGAAAGCGCATATAGTTTTACAAGTTTTTGTAGTGGGGATGCAGGCATCCAGAATCTTAACAGGTATATAGGTGCATCTCCCTCGTTTTTGACAATTACTTGATATAATTTTATACCAAGTTCTTTGTTTTTAAAGAATTTCGGGCACTGGGAATACAGAGTGCGTATTTATTTCTAAGCTTTAAGTAGAACACATGTGGTGTATTTTTTAATCCTTTCCATACTTTCAGTTAAGTGTTCACAAGACTGTGTATCAAAATACAATACCAAGTTTTTCTATCTTTCTACAAGCCAATTTAAGTTTCATCTGAATTTGGTACATGTCTTTCACAAAACACTAAACGGGGAATATGTGCTTCAAGCATTAAGATGGTGTATGTCCTTTTCTCCATTTACACTGCATTACATGTCACTTTTTTTTCTTTGAGGCAGAGAGAGCAGATACGAAATGTGTTGAGTGGGTTACAGGGGCACACAATGTTTTTCCTTGTGCCTGGCTTCAAGGAATGTACTATAACGTTTGACTGCTCACAGATTTGCATCATTATCTACTCAGTTGAATACAGGACTGTTGTGTTGTATTTCCTGTTATTCAAAAACATTTGGGGGAATTTTTCTGTGTATAATTTTATTTTCATACTGATCTCTATTTTGTTTAAGACCATGTTTCATCACAAAATCACTTAATTAAAATAAATCTTCTTACAAAATCCACTTTGGAAATCAACTCTTTTATTGTGCCTCTGAATATATCATAACATCATTTTTTAAATGAGTACCTCTTATCTCTAGATCGTTCTACGTCCTTTGCAGCATTTTAAAACCTTTAGAGAAACCACAAGATACTCCGTCTTATATCACCTTTTCTAGGTGATTTCTGGTGGCCTATGGAGTCTGGCATGTTACAAATTGTAATTTTGGAAGCAGAGAAAGTAAGGATTCTGCATCCAATATGCAGCATAATTTGAAGAAGAACTACGTATGAAACAAAGACTATCACAAATTAAGCAAACAAAGCACCACTACAGTCAACACCTTGGAGAGGCCCAGGCTTTGCGAAAAAGTCTCTGCTTTTGAATGGACCATCAGAACTAGCAGTGACAGTGGCTGTAACACAGAAAAGCACTGTATTTTCACAGCAAAAGATCTTAAAGGAAAAAAATATTCTGTCTTCAATAAAAGTCAGTGGCCCTGACAAAAGACTTCCTCCTACTTTTGTAACAGATTATACTAGTTCCAGTAAGAGGTACTAGTCTTTATTCAGCGCTTAGGCGAGGTGTCTCCCCAGCGAGACACAGTCCAAGACCTTCGCTCTAGAATGTTTAAATGGCAGGCTGTCGCTTCCCCTGTGTGTTACATAAACTCTTCGTAGAATTGAATATTGAAGTGATATTTCTATTATTGTAAAACTTTTTCTAGAAAGTAATTTTGCGTTATCTTGCTGCTAGCAGAAATGCAATGCAAGCTAACCTAAAGCATTGAAGGGGGGGAGCTGCTGTGGGAAGAGAGGAAGCTTTGAGACCCAAGCCCTTTCAGACTCGGTTCTCTGTCATAGTTCTCGATGTTAGACTCACAAGACAGTTTCATCCAGATCACTGATAATTGATGCCATGTATTAAGCAATTGGTCATTTTTCCCTCAGTATAAAGACCGGAGTTTGTATAAAGCTCGTGCCGGGTGATGCTGAGGCAATTCTGGTAAGCAGTGACTGGATGGAACAGAGACGCTATTTGCCCATTGCACTGAGGATTGCCTTTTGTTACTTCCTGTGCACAAACGTGGTGGGATTCTTGCAGAGATTTTGGCATGGGCAAAAATGTCAGTTTTAAACAACCTGTATTAAAAAAATACATGATAATTCTTTTGGGATGAGGCAGGTATCTGCATTCAATGATTAGGTCATTTCCAGAACTGACCATTGCAGGTATGGCAGGAGATGGCATGCTGATTCTGAGGGACCTGTGGCAAAACATCGTTCTGTGCTTTGAGTATTTAATGTTTTAGGTTGGCATTTGGTATCAGAGAGGCTGCTTCAGCTAACAGTGCTCTTGCAGGTGTCTGGGACATGGGAAATCTCTACTGGGTGCTGGGGTGTTGAGGTTTTTTTGCTTATTTTGTCCCCACAGAATGAGAGAAACAACAGTGTCAGTAAGTACAGGAGCATCACCCCTAAGACAGGCAGCTTTATGCTATAATCGGAGATGCACAGAATCAGCACATTTTTCAGCTAGCCTGCTCTGTGTGGTGTTCTGGTGTGCCAACTCTGTGCTCTTCCACCAAGCGAACAGCTGTGGGTATTTTGCACACCAATGATCATCCACTTTGCAGGCAGATTTGCTCTTGCTTCTTGAAGGCCACAGTAGTAGAGACGACATGTAGAAAATGTGGATCTTTCCCCATGACTTTTGAACTGCAGGACACTGAAGATGCTCAGGTAAGGCTTCGTTTTGCATGTGTTGTCACATGACGTAAGCATGCACTGCCCTGTGGAATGGTGATACCACAAAGAGGCTTAACAGCTTGGTGGAATTACTCATTTGCCTTATGTTTTTTGAGGCTTTTGTGGTGCTACAGATCAGGGTCTTGCCTTATCAATGTCTTGTCAAAGTGACCACAAACAAGTTAGAGAAGGCGGCTCAGACATTCTCATCTTCCATCTACGTGGCTCTTAATGTTGTCCACTTGTCCCCCACTCTAGCAATGCAGTTACCTGCTGAGAAGGGTAGGTTGCTGTCTATTCAGTCCAAACTACATCGACCCCATGACAGGTTTGAGTTGAAATCAGCACTTCTTGAGCACCCTGAGCTTCTTCCACAAGGTTAGCTTCCTAAAACATGTATGGCTCTGATCAATGGGAGCTGCACATCACAGCTTTACCAAACTGATAACTGATCAAGAAGAAAGTTCTTTTCATTAAAGCCTCTAAAGACTGTAAAAAGCCAGCTTTGTAATAGATAGATAATTAAGGAAAGCAAGAGAAGAAGTTATTGTTAAGAATGGGAATTATGAAGCTAACACCTTTGGGACAATTAAAAAATAGCAATTAATGCGCGGGTGCGTGCATTAGTAATAAGCATAGTTCATGATCCTGTACTGTTGTGACCTTCAGCCTACCATTCCCCCTCCTCCACCCTTTGTTTGTCATTCTCTGTGGTGGAGTATCTAAGTAAATTCCAAAGTCCTCAGGGTGGAGTCCTGCCAATTATACCCTTCTCCAAGTGCCATACATGTTTCTATGGCATTATATAAACAGATAACCAACACTACAATAACACGCATGTCATGAAGCATTTTTAGTATGTATTTGGTTTTCAGAACTTAAAGGGAGAGTAGAGCAAATCTGGGCCTTGAAAAGGATCGGTAAAGACGCACAAGCAGCTAAGGAGACAAACATAGGCACTGTCATTTACTTTTTGGCACTATGTGCTATAATAACCTAAAACATCTTAATTGTAGTCATCATTTCATTTTACTCCTGTGGATCACTCGGTATGTTCGGAATGCTGCTTGCTTTTTTTTCATGCTGCACAAAGAACACTTCTCAACACAACCAATCTTTTCTACATGTTGTATTTTTATTTGGCAGGTGTATTTGAAATCCCGTTATAATGAAGAAAGGGTACAGTCTGGAACTCCTGCAGAGACAGTGGAACTCTGTGGGAGAGAGTAAAGATTTTGGACTTTTTTTGTCAAAAATATCCACAGCTCAAAATGCTAAAAATCTAGATGGAAGGTCGAGCGAGCAGGAGGTAACACTTGAAAAGCAGCTCATGTTCTTAGTAGGTATATCTTACTGTGCCAGCTGCATGGTGTAATACATTCCAAAGTCTTCAAGAATACTTTCGATCTTCTCAAACTGTGTATCTCATCTTCATTTATACTACTTTAACTGATCTTAATGTAAGCATTGCTGTGACAGCATGACTTACATACTGTACTCGCCAGGCACATAGCAATTACCTATTTCACTGGCAGTGCCACGGCATAAACAAAATTAACCCAGTAACTAATGGTGCACTGCTGAAATTTAAATTTATAGCTCTTAAACTCTTATGCTACATTACTATTACTGCCTTTATGGCAAATCTATTATAAAACGTATGTTTGCAAATTTCTAGGGCAGCTGGTTGGATTGCTTCACAGAGGAAATCAATTTGGCAAACAAATTACAGCTATTTTAGAACTCTCTCTAATTTCAACTTATTTCTAAAGCGTGCTTTAGGCCACAAGTTAAAGTCTCATAACTTTTTTTTTTTTCCTTTGGGCTCCTTAAAGCAAGAGGCTCTGAAGACCCAGTTGCCACTTACGTGCGTGAAAAAGGTTGTCAAACAGACCGCGTATGACGTGTACTTGTATAAAAGTAATAAAAAGTAGGTCCTGTTCCCGGTTGAACATGCGTATGCAAATGTCAGTGAGAACTGGTATACCAATTTCCGTTTTTAACCAGACCTAGACAGTAATATGGTCGCCTAAGACTTTGCAAGCTGCGTCACAAACGTAACATAAAAAGTATAGCCGTGTGCAGTCACTGCTGGTAAGCGCACACAAGTTTTGTTATTGTGGTTGTGGGTTTCTTTGTCAGATCCCCAGCTACGCTAGACCAGAAGAGAAAGAAAACACTGCAGACTTCGCCCGTCTCCCCGCAGCCTCCCCGGCACCAGCCGTGTGCGTGGATGGCTTCGTGCGGCTGACCTTTACACCATGGTACCTAGCGCACCTTGCGCTACCCCAACGCCTCAACCCTTCCCCTTTGTTCTAGTACTGCTGGACGCAGCGTACACACGGGTAAGCCTCATGACAGTGTTTAGATTAAACACAGCCCTCTGACTAGGAGATACCATCGGTGCATCTCATCCAAACCGGCGGCTCTCCTTGCCCTGCTCTCCGCCAGGCGGTCAAACAAAATGGCTCTCCTGCCGCTGCCCCAGACGCGGGCGGGCCGCCAGGCGGCGGCGCACGGCCCCGCTCCGGTCGCCCACCGGCTCCTAAACAACCGGCCGGCCCTGCCCCGCCGGGCCCAGCACCCCGGGCGGGGGGGAGGCGGCCGGCCTGCCTCAGCGGGGCCGGGCAAGGCCGCGGCTCCCAGCACCGTGGGGAGAGGGGGAGGAGGAGGAAAAGGAGCGCGTCCCGGCCGCGTCGGCGGCGCCCCCTCGGCTCTCACGAAGGAGCCAGGCAAGGCGGCGGCTCAGGCAGGCAGCACCTGCCGCTCCCGGCCGCCTCAGCCGCCGCCGGCAGCGGCCCCCGCCGCCCCCGCCCCACCCCGGCTGCCTTCGAGGGGCGAGGGCACCCGGGCGGGGGCGCTCCCCGGTCGCAGGGCGCCCCACCAATCGCCGGGCAGACGGCTCGCCCCGCTGGGCGCGGATTGGCTCCCTGCCGCCGAAGTGGGCGGGCCGGGCGGGCGCCGCCGGGGCAGCCACACCTACCGGGCTGCGCTTTTCAAACGCCGACTGTGCGGGTGCGGCGGTTGGCGGGTCGGCCTGCAGCGCGTGCGGGCCGTTGCGGCGACCGCTGGCCTGTGAGGGGCTTCCTGGCCGTCTGGCGGAGAGAGGTGAGCGTGCCCGAGCTGGGGCTGCAGCTCCCGGCCTCAGCTGCCGCGGGTGAGGGCGGGAGGATCCGGTGGGGCGCTAGGTGGGCGGTGGGAGCCTCGTACTGCCTCCCCCGCCCGGTGTCGGAGCTCGCCGGTGCGCCAGCCTCGGGAAGGGCTGGCGGCAGCACCCCGAGGCGCGGGGGTGCCGGTGAGGAGAGTTGGGGCGTACCGCGGACATCCTGGGCCGGGTCCCGCCCTGACGCCGGCGACCCGCCCCGACCGGGTTTCAGCGCACTCGGGAGCGGGCAGCCCCCGCCGGCCCTAGTTGCGGTAGCACCGGCAGCAAGGGAGGGCGGAGGCGAAGGGAGTGCTTCGTATCCTTCAGCCCTCTCCGGGCGGGGGCTCGGTCACCGGGGGAAGGCCCGGGTGTGGAGCGAGGGAACGAGAGTGCAGGATACGGATCCGCCGCTGCCCCTCCTGGTTCGCTCAGAAAGGGGAGCCTGAGCTGGCCGTGCGTACTTTCCCCCTTCTCGCTGTCGCTTGGGTGCATCTAACGTTGCCTTAGTGTGGGCTGCGGAGTGGGGCAGGTCATCGCCGAAAGGCTAAAGCGCGGCCGCGGTGAGGAGGTGTGCGTGGACAGCCGGCTTTTCCACGGGGACGTCTCCCGGGGCTCTGGGTGAGCGGAGGGGGATGCTGCTGGCCGCGCAGGTCGCCGCGGGGCTCGCCGCTCCGCCGGCCCCGGCAGGGCGCTGGCTGCCTGCCACCCATCGCCACCGAGGGAGGTGTGGGCCCCGCGGTGTCGCGTAGTGTCCTGGTGCTGCTCGTCCGTGGTCCTTCTCTGCTGAAGCTGAACGTCTTCCTAGCCCGGGGCAGGGGCTTGACTTTTCTTGGAAGCAGTTAAATGAAGTGACTTTTTGACCAGTTAAAGATAGTTTAGTGGGAAGTTTTCTCTTTAATGGGAAGCTTGCAAATTTCTGAGAGATGCATACTTCCAACGTCTGTTACTCAGGGATTTTGGTGCAATGTGTAACAACAACACAGGTATCGCTTCTAATTGTGGAAATAGCTAATGTATTAAAATTTGTGCCTTTTTTTTATAGCTAACTGGATTTGAAATTGGATCTCATTCTCCTGGACAGATTACGCGCCTATTTGTGGGTTTCTGCCTGCTATGAATACATGGGTTTTTTTTCTCTTCTTGATGATGCTAAGCTAAAAAGAGATGTGGTTTCTTACCAGAGAAACTTTTAATAAGACAAAAGTTCTCCTTAATAATAACTCTTTAAAAATAATGATGGAAAATGAAAGCTTATATAATAAATTTGATAATAGTAAGCTCTTCATCAATTAGGTCAATTGTCTAATATAAATAAATCTTTGTGCTGAAGTACTGCAGTAACAAGATAACTTTAAATATGGAACTGTTTAGTGAGTGCAGTTCTAAGGAGAGTCATGTAAAATTTCAGACATCTGAATCAGTCTCTTAAATGATTAAGATGTCATATAATTGGGGAAAAAGGAATGCATGTTTGTTACAAACAAGGTGATTGAAAGACTTGTATGTTAGATTGTATTGTGACTCCTTGATAATTTTTAAGAGGTTATTTCATGCTTATCAAATGCTACTTTGAAGATACTCTTAAACTGTGTAGTGTTTTTTTTCCTGCTAAAGCATGAATCATGATGTAAATCCAAAATAGTTCCAATATGAATATCCATGTTCCAAGATCTGGTAGTTTGAATAATGTTTGATGGGTACTGGATTATATTTGAATCATAACTAGTTCAAGTGCTCCCCTAGAAATTTCTGATACTACACTTCTGTCATTTGAAACTGAAGGAGCATTTCTGTAAGTTTAACTGTATCTGAACTGTAATTAGCCTTGTGATATTTTTTTTCCTTCACTAATAAAGCTTAAAATAAACCATCAACTAAGACTTCTCTTATCCTTCAGTAACCTTTTTCTGCTTTGCTTTTGCATTTCACCTGAAGAGATGCTTCAGGCCTATAAATGTGAATGCCAAAACCCAGTATTTTTACTGTTTGGTTTTGGTTTTTTTAACAGTAGTAGAAATAATGTGTGTGGGTATATCTTCATGATGTGCTGTTCTGCTGGTTTGTTAAGGTAATTTAATCAGGATTACTACATCATTTGGTTCTAAATGATCTGAACTTGCAAAGAGGATATTGTCCATTCATGCTGCTTTCTGACAATTAATCTAGCATTAAAATGAAACTTAGATGAGCTATGAGTGAGTTTAATAAGAAATGTGAATCTTCCCACTGGAAAAAACTTTTTTTTTTCTTTTTTTCCCCCTGTGGTTAGCTATTCCTGCTGTGTTGCTGACAACAAACAGCAAGGAGTTTTGGTTAAGTCCTCCAGGGATACCAGTTAAAAGTGTAAACTTAAGAGAATTGCTGGAACCTACCATATCATTAATAGTTAAGTAGTTATTAGCATTTTTACTAGAACTGAAGCTTATCCCTAATATTTTATGAATGTGCTCCAGGGGAAAAAAAACCTCTCTTATCCCACATGTTAAAATTATATATATAAAAAAAAGTCTTTCAGTTAATTTTTTTTGCATGTCTTGATTCATATTCCTTTCAGGTTTTATTTTTACAGTGATTAAATGTGGTGTTTTCAGGTCACTACTGAACAAACTTAAGGCTCTTCTAGTCTGATAAACCTGAATTTTAATATTCGTATACTTTCCTGCACTGTAATTATGGGATTTCCAAAACTCTTAATTATTTTACTTTAACAGGTGACTGGTAGAAGAGAGAGACCTGTTCCTGACTATGTCGAGGAGAAAGTTGGAGAATAAAAGCCTTTCTGGCTTGTTAGCCACATCTCTGCAGACACAAATCAAGACAGACAATTTCTACAATTTTTATATGCTTGAATCAAAAGAGCTAGGAAGGTAAGATTATTCCTATTTATTTTATTTTAGTAAGAGGAATTTCTGCTGCAAGAGAATTCTTTGTGCAATGATAGACCTTTTCTGGCAAACTTTTATGGTAGTAGATAGGGAATGAAGTATGCATCTTCCCTTCCCCACTCCCTTTGCAGTATCCAACAGGTTCTCTAGGGACCAGGAAAAGATACAGTGAGACATAAGTTGCCAGCCTTTTCCATGTCAGAGAGATTTAGCTTGTTTTCATAGGCATGTAGATCTGGGATTATGTTCCTTTTCTTCTATTTCCCCTGTCTAGTCACACATCACATTCCAGGTACATAAACTAAAGAAGAGATGACATAGGGTAATACTGCAAGACAAAGAGTGGGGATTTTGAGTTGGTTGTTCTGGTTGGTTGGTTGAGTTTTTTGATGTTGAGAAAACAAAGACCTTTTTCTCTCCCCCTCCCACCCTCAAGCAGTTACTCTAAGTTTCTAACAACCTGCTGTTTGAGAGTAGTTTTGTAGCCTGCTTCCCTAGCTCATGTCTGCAACAGTAAAAGAGGAAATAAAACAAAAGAAAAAAAAAAAAGCCTTGGTATTTATGATACTGTTTCAGGCATCTGAGTTAATGCTTTTTTGAAATCATTGGGTTAATTCATACCTTGAAAATATTCAGGGAATTGGGTGTAAAGCCATGCAAACATAATGCCATGGTCCTGTTTCCAAGCTTTTTGAACAGAAGTGGGATGGGTCAGTTTTACAGTTGTTGTGCCTTGCTGTGCTATGTAGCAATCCTTTGCACCTGTAACTTGTTTTGTCAGCAAAGATGCTCTTCTAAATGTGATTTGGTAAACTCTTTAGCCTTCATTGTTATCTTGGGCTGTTTTTTTTTTTTTCCTAGCATGTACTTTATCTGGTACACCTTTATAAAAAGTGCACCTTGCAGCCCATAACTTTTTTCTTATTCCTTTGTCAGCTCTAGTTTTGAATTCTAGGTTCTACAGAAGCAGCTTATATGCGCCATCCTCTAGAACTCCAGTATTCTTAAAATGCTGGATTTTCAGATTATACATACCTGTGACATGATGTCTAAAGCAAACAAAAGTATAGATTTTGTGTGGATTCTAAAACACAGTCTTTAATACTTTCTGTACATGCAAAACCAGGCATAACAAAATAAGTGCCTAAATGCAAAGGAACAGAAGAGTAGTATGTTTTCCAAACATATTTTTGACTTTTCCTGGCCTAACAGTGTGTGTATGCATTTTTAAGTGTTTTAAGTGTTCACAACACTTTGTAAGTGATGTAAAATCCACCTTTCGTTGTAGCTTCTCTAAAAGACTTAATATGCTTTTCTTTTCACTTCTCATTTTCTTCTTCCTGTTCAGGTTACTTAGTAAATGGTTCTTTTGTTTTTCTCTGCTTAAGCTTCCCAAGTCCTATTTCTTCCTCCCACACCTTTATCTTTTAGGTCCTCTGGTATTTAAGATACTGACTCATGAAGCAGGCAGGTTCTGTTTAGTGGGTTAAGTAGTTTTGTCCCAGTGTGTGGATGGCTTGGCTTCTTTTGAAGTAGTTGAATTTTTGCAGTTTATAACTTGGTACATGAAAACAACTTGAAATCGGTTTTTATCTTGTAAAACTGGGCTGTAAAGTGTACAGTTAAGCAGTTGCTTTGCTTTGCAGGCAACAAGGAGTAGGAACCACTTTGCTTGCTTCAGTGCAACACTTCAGATCTGACTTCTTTTGCATTTCTGGGGAAATTCCACTGCTCTAAAATAATTTTGTCTTAATTTTGTCTTAATTGTCACACTACAAATACAGTATAAACAAGTAGAAATTCTTACATTGTCTATCTGGAGATACTGCTGTCCCTCAAAGCTGTTATACCCGCAGTGTCTAGTAGGAAGATGTACAAAAACTATCAGGGAAGATCTTGCTGTTCTCATGAAACTCAACCAGTTCCCTTTTTTTAATTTTAGAGAAACTTTTGTGGTTGACAGGGTGATGTGATGTTAAAACAAGAATGTAAGCTGTGGGGGAGTAATCTTAAACTTTGGTATATTATGAGATTCAGCTCAGTAAATTCAAGTGCTCTGCAATAATACGTTCGTTTAACAACTGGGAAAGGTCTTGGCCATTTCAAGCTTACGAATAGTTGCTAAAATGAAGAGTGTGCATGTATCGGACTGTAAATAACTTTCACCTTGTAAATTAATTTGAGTTTCGTACTCTTACCTTTCTAAATCTAGTGCTTTGAAAACAAAGGACAAAGAAATCCTACAACTAATTGATGTTGAAATGAATGATGACAGAGAACCTGTTCTGTTGAATTTATTTCTAAATAAGTGATAGCAGTATGATTAAAGGTCAACTTTACATGTTTAATAATTTAGTGAGATTTGTACAAACTGTATTTAACATATGGCTATTTGTAAGCGGAAATCTGATTTTTCATGAGATGCTCACACCTTTTTTGACTAAATACTGAAGTCTAGATTTTTTCAAAAGAGACTCAGACATGCCTTTTTTTTAAGAGGTGTTCCTTTTAGGCATTGGGGTTTTTTTTGCAGCAGCAGAAGGGCAAAGCCTGCATGGCAACATAGTCTTTTCTACTAAAGAAGCTAATTCGGTTGAAAAAGCTCAGGTCAGATAGCTTGTACTAAGCTGCTTCAAGTTTGTTCTTAGTATGCTGTGGTAACAAAAAACATGCGTGGAGAAGCATTCTTTTTTCAAAGACAGAAGTGTAGATCTCGTTCTTTGTACACAGTTTTATAACTGTTTTTAAAACTTTACACAATTTATTTTAGCCCTTCAAGTTGTGGGTTTTTTTTAATGTTTCTTGTATCATTTGAAAACACTTTGCAAGTATGCAACTAGGCATTTCTGGGAACGCGAAACTTGTGATTATAAAACGTTGCTTTTTCAGGAGTTTATAACTTGGCTTAAAAAACTGCATTTTTTCCCCTAATTTTTTAAAAGGTCAGCTTGGTGTTTTAACTGCAGTATGTGGTTTTCTTTTAAAAACATTTCTATGCCAAAATACATTTTTGTTTCCATACCTAAACAGTTGGCTAGGAAATAAAGCAGCACACTTTGTCTAACTGTAATTGAAAAAGAGAATGCTAAGTACTGGGTGTCTTTCTGTTAAGATGTTTTTAAACATTTTGTAGATACCTGTGTTTGGTTTTTTTAGGAGTACTACATGATTTATGGAGGGAAATTCTCTTTACAACTCTAAAATTTTCTGCACTGAAGACCTTCACCCCCCACCCCAGCATACAAATACGCTTTATTTTCTGTGTTCGTTCTCTGCATTTCACAAGGTTTTGCTTTGTTTATTACTGTATCCTGTAGGTGCTGTAATGTGGTTGAGTTTTTTTAATATAATATTGCCAACCTGAACAAAGCCCTGAGCAGCCTGGTAGGATCTTGTAGCTGGCCCTGCTTCAAGCAGGAGGTTTTGCTAGAGACCTCCAGAAGTCCCTTCCAACCTTAGTTATTCTATGATTCTGTAATCCTACAGGTCCATATAACCTGATACTCTGATTTAATGCTTAGCTAGTCTGTATAAAGGGAATTGTACTGGGTCTTGCCAAAGCTTCATCTAACTTAGTATTCTTTCTCCTACAGTGGCTGAATGTGAATGTTCAGGGAATAGTGTAAGAATGGGCCAAACATGGCATTCCCCTGATAATTTTTTAAGTTTCCAATTATTTGCCATGCCTTTTTATTTCTAATGGCAATTTACTTACTTTTTATGTCTTAAGTCTTAATGCTTTCCCTTTTATTTTGTAGAGGAAGATGTGCTGTAGTTAGAAAATGTATAGCTAAATCCACAGGCCAAGAGTATGCAGCTAAATTTTTGAAGAAAAGAAGAAGAGGTCAAGACTGCAAAGCAGAGATTCTTCATGAGATTGCTGTGCTTGAATTAATGAAATCTAACCCTCGCATAGTTAATCTCCATGAAGCCTATGAAACAGCAAATGAAATCATCTTAGTGTTGGAATAGTAAGTATGCCTTCATCAGATGTTCCATGTTTGTAGTTACAAATGTGTCGATATTCTTATTTTTACTATGAGTTACCTGAACACCCGGAAGAATTACAACAGTATGCTATATACGTTATGCTAATATTTCATTATGATATACTTTATAAGCTCTTATGGACTTTTTTGGTAAGATTTATTTTCATGTAAATGCAAGAGTTGAATCAATTGCTGTTAATTTGAATATTTGGTTTTGTACATGTATTTTGTTACATCCACAGCTGATGAATTTTGTCAAACAATATGGAATAAGGCATAAACCAAAATACACTGAAACCTATAGTAGTTCTGTATTCAAAATTTTAAAAAAATGGACTGAAAGAATTTTTTTTTTTACAAAAAGCTCTCAAAAAATAGAGATTCTTCTTTTTTTTCACTGCATAACCCAGTTTTGTCGACAATTTCTCTTGATTTCAAATTGAAATATTTTTTGTGCCTTTAAATACTATCTCAGGAGTGTAATTTTGATTAAAACTTGCCTGTTTAATTTGAGCAGATTACTTTTTCTGCTAGTTTGATTTCTGCAAAAAAAGATCTGATCAATTTTCAGGTCAGGCTAATCTAATATAAAACCTGAATACAAACTTTACAGTGTAATTTTTTTTTTTTTCCCTTAAAGAATCTTTCATGCAAGCTGACAGGAGAGAATGTCCTTGAATCCCACAGAAAGTGCACAGTGCTTTGATACATCTTAAATCATATAAAAAAAAAAAAGTAGCTACTGATACCTAGTACACAGGTTTCAAAGAAGCTGAGCACATCCGTGTTCTATGAACTTCAGTCACTGCTTGATGTTTTGGTGACTGAAAACTTGCAATTCATTTGCAGGTTCTGAGCTTTTAAATTTAGTGTTTTTGTTGTTTTAAAACTGTTTGGCTTTTGGAGCTGTTTCCTTCAAAATTCCCATATCTTTTTAGATGCCCTTGTGGCTTCTCATAAGCTCTGAAAACAAGTCTAATTTGGGAATCCAATTTGAATTACCTGTCATATTTGCTGTATGTGTAGATGTTTGTTTGGAATGTAAGGAACGAAAATGCAGTGTTTGAAATTAATTTAGAAAGTCTTTTTCTAGGTAAGATGTAAGTTTTATGTACAAAGTATTTGAAGAGCTGTTAATGGTGCTCTGCACATACCATGATAAATTCCTTCAAATTTTCCAAAGAATGTAGCTAGACAATCATAAAAACACCTTTTTTTTTCCTGGAACTAGATGATCCCCAACATTATTTGTTGTTCTGAGAAGACTAAAATAATAAATAATGTAGAAGTAAAGACAAAGTCTAGATGACAACTTTTGAACTTCTTATGTGAACTTGCACTTGTTCTTAATAAAAGCCATACTGATTTTCCTTCTTCTATTTCAGCTCGGCTAACTTAGTCTTGCTTATTAAAGCTCTGTAATGAAACAACTTCCTTATACTACATTGGTGTTATGGTCTACTTTGTAGTTGTGTTCAGAAGTCTTGCAGTAAGCGTTCCTAGTTCTGTTGGGATAAGCAGAGGGCTGATTACGCTTCCGAACTATGTCCTTCTGTAGCAGAATACACAGATTTTTTTTGTTTGTTTTTTTCTCGTTATCAGAACTCTGAAGCAGTACGTCAAAAGAGTTGCAAGAAATTAGTCCTTTACTCATAAAATAGTTTATAAGCGTTTCCCATTTAGCCATATTTTTCCTCCTACATGTGGTCCTCGCTATTGTGGGATTGTATTGGTGGGGTTCTTTGGAAGATGCAGTAGTAAGAACCAGTTTGTGTAAGTGCACATTTTCTAAGTAAAGGAGAGAAATTGATGCTTGCTGTCTGTGAGGACTTCCAAATCCTTTTCAGCGGAGCTGTTCAGTTCTTTACTCATCTGGTTGTCCACCCATCCAGACCGTAACGTAGTAACTTGTATACAAGAATACTATGGGAGACAGTGTTGAAAACCTTGCTAAAGTTGACGTAAATGACATCCGCTGTTCTTCCCCTTGTCTACGTTTTGTCATAAAGGCAGCTGGGGGAGGCATTACTCATACCTCTCATAAACACAGTCACTAACCTGCTGGAGCTATGTTGTCCATTTTCTAACTTTTTTTTATAGACTCTATCATTTTGCTAACGATGAAACTCAGGCTTACTGATCCATAGTTCTGAGGTAGCCCTTTATCCTTGAGAGAGAGAAACTTCAGGTAGTTAGAGCAGGCTGAAAAATTATTTCAAACCCAGCATGAAAGGAAACAGCTGACACTCTGGCGAAGTGAAGAAGTATAATAAACCATATGCAACACGGTTATTTCCATGCTTCCTTTATACTGTACTAATAGTAGGGTTTTCTGTAAGTAAACAACAGCCTTTTTCTGAGGAAGACATATTTGAGATGCTGTGTGAAAACATGAAGCTTGTTAATCTCATCTTTGTTGTTAGTGTGGAAATGGTAGATTCCAAAGTGACAGAGCTGAGTCCTTCTGTTTCTGAATATTCTGTGTCTACTAGAGTTCTGGAAGATACTGCTCGCTAACTGACTAGGCAACTGTGTATTTCATCATCATCAGCAGCATGCTAGATTTTCTTCCTGGTACCTCTCTGATAGAAATATCTGATTTTCAGTCTTCCATCAGAATGGCAGGACCTAGGGTGGCAAGTATGCAGCTTCCTCCTGCTCCAGAAATAGTCTTCAGCAACTCTAGCTTTTCATTGCATTGTACTCCTTATATTTACATCACAGCCACATCATGTAAAAAAATGATGAGTTTTACTCCTGAATTCAGAGAATAGGAATACTGCTGGGCTTTCTTGCTTTGAATTATTTATGGACCTGGTCTAATGGAAGAAATTTTAAGAGAGAGGCTGCTTCTGTTATGGAATGATGATAGAACTCATCTTCCTGAAGGCATCTTCACACTCGCTTACAGGAAAGCGTGCTTGAGGGTACTAAAGCATTATGAGGTTTTCAGCCACAAAGTTCTGTTTCACTGTCTCAACTACTGTTGCTGGCAATGAGGAAATAAAAAAGCATAATCAGATTTTTTTTTTTCCCCTTTTCTACGTTCCTGTATGATGTGTCTTGGCATAAGTGTGTGTAAAAAAGAAAAAAGAGTAATAATAGCAATATTTCCAGCCTCTCTGAGAATATGATAAATGAATATGTTATATAAATAGGTACTATATATAAAATTTTTCTTAACTTAAGCTTGAAAATTCCAACTTAATATGTAAGTTTTCCTGAATGTCTTTCAGTGCTGCTGGAGGAGAAATATTTGACTTGTGTGTTCCAGATCTGGATGACCGAATTGGTGAAAGGGATATTATAAGACTTATAAGACAAATACTTGAAGGACTTTGCTGCTTGCATGAAAACAATATTGTTCATCTTGATTTAAAGGTGAGGCTGCAGCGGACTTTTTATTTTGGTACTTTATCTTCAATTTAGTGTTATGATAATCAAAGTCATTTGTTAAATACACAACAAAGATGAGGAGAAAAAGCAGTGTATTTGATTAAATAATTTTCTAAAATAAAATCTAGCAATAAGTATTGCATAATTGAAATGACATTTAGTACCTTGGGATTTTTTGCAGCTTGTATTTTATTAATTGAGAATGAAATCTTTTCTATTCTAGCCTCAAAATATTTTGCTGAGCAGCGTCAATCCTCTTGGTGATGTAAAAATTGTAGATTTTGGCATGTCTCGGAAGCTTGAGAATTCTAGCGAACTGCGGCAGATCATGGGAACAACAGAGTATCTAGGTATGGAAGAGTTCCTTCACAATTTCTGATATGTGGTTTTGAGAAAACAGTTAATGTAATGTGCTTATCAACTTATCAGTCATTACTGGAGAAAGAATGACAGGACAAGGCAACATGTTTTGAGCTGTTCTTTTTTTAGAGTAGTCAGCAAATATTTGCACCAAAAAAATCCCAAATTATATCAATAAGCGCACCTCTAACTTCATGCCGTAGCATTTGCTGTGATGCAGACTGTTAAACTGACAAGAAATTTTGGCTGTTAAATTCTTTTGATTAGAGTTGAAATAGAACATTAGTGTGCACAAAGAAATGTTCTTTGGATTAGGAATGCTGTCTAATATGATGATTTAGTGAGATTAAAATATTCCTCAGAAAGGGAAAGATTGCCGTTAACACTTGGCCCTCTCTGAGGGGCAGGTTTCCTTAATGATCTGACTACACTCAATTTTAAGAGCACTTCAGTCTGTAGTGAATAACTTGCTATCGAGCATATGCTAACAGCCACTGATCCTAAAATTGGCTTGGCCATCTGGCTTTGCACTGATAACATGCTGAAGGCTTTGTGCATTCCCCTTAAAAACCTATATACTTGAAAACCTCTTAGAAGAATCTTTTATGTGTGTGCATCTGATTAGAAAATATCTTGGGACTTGAATAGACTAGACTTTAGGCCATACAGTGCCATTTTAGTGTGAACCGGTTAAGCATCGGTGTGTCTAATCAAACGGAAATAACTTTTTTCCCCACCCTCGTGGCTTGAAAATAATAAGCTTGATTATTGAAACGGCGTATTTAGTCTCATAATAAAGGTTGGCAAAAAACTGCCAGAAATTTAGTGTATGATTCAAGGCCACTTGAATAATATATCTATTAAAGTGTTTTTCTTCTCCCCATCTCTTTCTCTAGCTCCAGAAATCTTAAACTATGATCCTATTACCACAGCTACAGATATGTGGTAAGTTGTATATGTTAATTCATTTTATTGAGGTAGGTGTGACCACTTAACAATCTGGGGGCCAGATCCAGACTCTGATGCAGTTTTATCTGGCTTCCAAGAATACCCTTCTGTTGGTCTGCTGACCAAAAGAGGGAGAGTTGGGAAGGGAAGGAGCCCTTGGGATATAATTTGGGGCTTACAGGAATTACTGTATATGGGTCTGTTGCACACCTAGTAGAGAATGCAGGTGGCTTCTGGGCATGCAGAGTTATAGGTATTTGTTCTAAGGGAACAACAACAATGATTGGATAGCATACTTTAGGTATTAGTTACTGTTGGATGACATGCTTCAGGAATTAACTAGTCTTGGACACTCCTCCCTCCCCACTTTTTTATTATTAAGTAATTTTATTATACAAATGATAAGTATTTTAACTTTCTACTTATCTTTAGAGCAATATCTGCAGAAGGAATCATAAAAAATGAGACAAGTACCTTAAACTAATCCACAACTTTTATTAAGTATACCTTTGTAGCCTATTAATTTCATGAGTTATGTTAGTGTAAAGGCTAGCTTTGGGATGTTTCCTTAAAAACATAAAATATTCATATGCGCTTCTTAAACATCTAAATAATTAAAATTAATTTTCAAAAATTGCTGTGATCTAATTACTCCTTTGAAATTCTCAGCTCGTAATATAATTAAATCTGTTCGTGAATGTTTTTTAACCACTTATTATTTGCCTGCTTTTGTGGGAAGACATAAAAAAAAACTATTGGTGCTTTACTCAGAATGACAAACACAGCAGCTGCATGTTTCCACACTGTAATTAGTACTAAGGTTTGATCTATGAGATCACAAAACCATTTTTATTATGCATCAAGAAACCATCTAAGACTTACAATGAATCATGTGATGTGTGGTAGTCACGTTCATGCTCTTAGGGAAGAAACATCTCAGCAAGAGGATATTGTAACACAAATGTCGATTGTATGGAAAGTTTGACTAAATCTCAGTCTTTGATACTTCATCCAGAATTGTAGTGAAAGATAGTTTTTATTTACATGCAAGTTAGAAAGTCTTTTTGCAGTTCTGTCATCTAGAATTGCTGTATGTCCAGGAATGGGCTGTGTAAAGGTGATGTATTTCCTTTTCCTAACAATCTCAATAGGAAGAAAAGGGTATATTGCAAGTAAACAATTTTCAAAAAATCCCTTCATTGAGATAGGTACATAGCTTTCCTTGTGTGTGCATGTGCATATGTGCTTGGATCACATAAAAGTGAGATGTCACATGATGTTTCTAATTCTTTGAGTGTGGCATACATCAGGAAGTTTGATCTGCAGCACAATAAATATGGGGGTATATTGTTTAGGTATTCTAGTAGGATTATACATTGTGTTCTTACCTCAGGAACATAGGTGTAATTTCATACATGCTGCTGACACAAGAATCGCCATTTGTGGGAGCTGATAATCAAGAAACTTACCTTAATATATCTCAAGTTAACGTGGATTACTCAGAAGAAACATTTTCATCAGTTTCACAGCCTGCCAAAGACTTCATTCAAAAACTTCTCATAAAAAATCCAGAGTAAGTAGCAAACTCCTCCAGGCAAGAATCTTATCTTTTATGTTTGTGGAGCACCTAGAAAAAGTGAATGTTAATTTGGGAGCTTAATACCACTGATATGATCAGTCAGACATTTCACAATGCATTGGTATTATCAGCTGGATATTTAAAAGTGTAGATTTACGCTTTTCCATAATGTTATGAAAAGGATCTTTGGTTCACTGTATGGCTATTACTGTAGTCAGGCTTGTGCTTTGAGTTTTGTATTTTGTGTTTTGAGTTTCTTTGTATTTTCATTCAGAGGACAGATTATTAACAAATCTGATTAAATATATTCTAGAAAGGTCATATTCTTGTCCATAATTTAACCTTTTATTGCACAATTTGGAGACACAAAATGCAATCTTTTTGATGCAGTGCTTTCTTGTTTCCTGACTTACCTTTAATGTATCTTTCTGCTTTAAGAATTTTATATGAAAACTTGGCAGACTTGTGACTGAGCACATATTCTTCAGAAATATATAGTGTTTTGCCATGTTCAGTCTTCTAAAAAAAAATGTTCTCAATCAAAAGTACAACCTTCTTTTTGTTTGTAAGGCATGTTTCCATAACTTTGCATTCTTTAGGAGTTCAGATCTAATCAAGGCCTCTCAAAGTAGCTGAACTTTGGGAAGATAGTCTTTGAGAGTGGGAGAATTATAAACATTAACTGTATCTGTGCTTGCTGTATAGTGTTAAATCTGGGTAGTTTTTTAACTGTTGCACCAGCAAATGCAGTAAAAAAAAAAACAAAACAACAAACCCTAAAAAGTACATATGGGGGAATAACATTTAGTAAAGTCAGTTAGTCATGTTCTACTAGGCATGGCCAGGTATTATCAATTATTGTGCTACATATTGTCATTTGTGGTGAGACAGTAGTCCCTGAGAGCCTGCAGCAAGCAGGAGTGACCCTGTTGTTTGGTTGCGAAAGGGGTTTTTTGATAGGAGGGGTCGATGGGAGATGATATCCGTGAAGTGCCTACTTCGATGAAATAAGGACTCCATATAAACTCCTGTCTGGACAGGATCAAGGATGAAGAGTCCTTTCTATTTGGCATCTCGCATAGAGAGTTTGTCAATATCTGGAATAACTCACAAAAACCATAGTATCGTGAGGGAAGCAATTATGAAGAGCCTGCTTTGAGAAATGTTAGTGTGGACCTGCAGGATGTTTGGCATTCTGTCTCAGTTAGTACCCTACTTGCTTACTTGCTTCTGGGCATCTCAGAGTCTTCATTATATCCTCAATAACCTCTTTTCCCCCATTCCAGTTCTTGATGACTATACCTTCTTGAGTCTTAAGAGGAAAAATCTGTCCTCAGATAGTCAACTCTGTAAAGCTGCAGTTCTCTGACCAAAAAATATTCACTTGTTCTGGTAGAGTTAAGGACAAGTAGTGGGTTCTACTGCGTTTCCAGCAAGTTCTGTGGAACTTTAACAATGTAGAACATGATGAAAACGGTAGTAGCACTATTCTAGGTTATCCAAAGGAACAATTTTGTAAGTCTGTATTTTGTTTGGTAGTAACTACATTTTGGAGGGGTTTACACCAGTTGATGATGAATTGCAAAAGTAGAACGCTGCAAAATGTCAGACAGTTGATGACATCATGTTATTTGGCCCTCCTTGAAAACCTAATGACTGAATTTTCATTAGCCTCCCTGTTTACAATGGTCTGTATAAAACATAGGACTTCAAAAGCATACGCACATGCACATACATATATATACAATGTTGAAAAACCTTTCAAGGGACTATGAATACCAGCCGAGAAATGCTTATTCCTTGTTCTGATGAAAAGCTTACCAGTTCTGACACTCAGCAGTAGGGGAAGCTGTCAACTAAAATTTAGATGCATGTTGCCAATACTTAACCCTTAACTACAACAGGGTCTAATGTGGTTTTTAGCAGCAGTGGTAGTGGTGAAAAACCAGCGATATTAACTCTTTAGTGTCAATTTTGATTAAGATTTCTTAGCATGTGTCAGAACTCTTTTAATTACACTTTTAGTATTTCTGAAATTAATTTAAGCACCTTTACCCTTTTCTCTTTCAAAGGGAAAGACCCACAGCAGAGGCCTGTCTTTCTCATTTGTGGTTGCAGCAAGGGGAGTTCATACTCTTGTGTAGCCCTGAAGAAACTTGTTGCTCTTCTCTAACGCCAGGACACACAACAAAGTGCTCAGAAGAGCGGAATATAAAATCCAGTTGTAATGGTACCTGTAGCAACAAGGAAGACAAAGAAAACATTCCAGAGGACAGCAGCACGGTCTCCAAACGTTTCCGTTTTGATGATTCATTGCAGTATCCCCAAGACTTCATGACAGACTTCGTATGTTAATGTGTAATATAGACTTTTATAAAATGAATTTAGCATAATCTATTCCAGTAGCAAATATAAGATTATGGCTTGCCAATTCGTGCAGCATTGGCATACTGGAAATGCACTTTGATTCTTTTATGCTGGTGCTTCCTTTTCTATCCATTGCTGGCAATGGATTTAACTCCCGAGAAACTGGGGTGGTTGCACCAATAAAATGAATTATTTTTTTTAAAGAAGATATAATTAAATATTTTTGCACTTTTCAAGTTTTAGTCCAAAAATGATGCCAGAGTGAACAAACTAAAACCTGAAAATGAGTTTGTTTAAATTCGGGCTTTGCCAAACAGTGGTTGAATACATGCAGGCTTTTATGACTAGCCCTAATAAGAGATTGGTCTAAGCAGGGAAACTGAATCTAGCTGTTGTACTGGGCTTATTTGTGACCATTCTCATAGCTTGAAATGGAAGCTAAAGTTGGTATGTTTTGGGAATATAATACATCTGTTGGGGCCACTTGGAAAATTGCTTTCTCTCTAGGATCATTACTAGTTAAGGAAATGTTTCTGCCTTATAGATCTGGTCCACTTAGGGATTATAATGCGTACTCTGTGTGTTTTTCCTATGTTGGAATGCTTGTCTGGAATGCTTGAATAGAAAACGGGTAGGTTGTCAGTCCTTGTACTGGTGGTCCTTTACTTATCAGTTAAGTTATATTTGAAGAGGATGAGGGTCCCATGCTGATGTGCATATTTGATACACTTGTTAGTTCGCTTTCATAAAACCTGAAATACTATCATCTACCTGTATGGACCTATTCCTCATCCTAAAAAACAAAACAAAAAAAACAAACAAAAAAACCCCCAAACCACCACCAAAGCAAAAAAACCCCAAAACAACGAAAAAACACAAACCAAAAAAACCCAAAACAAAAACCCAACCCCCCCCCCCAAAAAAAAACCCAAAGCAGAAAGCCTCTTTAGAGTTAAAAGTAATAATTGAATAAACTGAAAATAACCGTTTTTGTCAGCGAAGCTGCAATCAAAGCTTTTCATTATGCCCCTCTAATGTAGAAGTACAGTGCATCTTTCTGTCAATTATTGTTATCCATAGTAACTTAGCTTCATGCCCGCTCTGAGAAATGGACTGCAGTGTGTTATACTTAAAGACAAATTACCTAATAATTGTTCTAAGCCTTTAAATTTGGTTTGTTTAGTGGGTTTGTTATTTTTTTAAGTTATATCCCTTCCACTTTCTGTTTCTAGGCACTGAAGAAATAATGCCTATGTCAAGTTTTGACTTAGAGCAAATACCAGTCATGCCTTAACAGTCTGAAACTAATACTGACAAAATAAATTCCTAATTGTAACACTGAGGCTGGAAGTCTTTCTGTGTAGGGAATGTATTAAAATGCTTATAAATATTTCAAAAGTTAATGGCACTTTAAAATACTTATGGGACTTTCCACTCCTCAGAGCTTAGACTTTATCATCTTTGATTTGGATTTAGTTTTTGTATAATATCACAATCTGATAATTTTTTTCAAGTGTGCCTGTGGACTTGTCAATAGTTAGGCAGATTGAGGTTTTGTAACAAATATGATTGAGAGGTGAACATGATGAGTGGTAAAAGGTTGTATTTTATCTTTCTTGGCACAAGGAAAGAACAGGGTTTTTTTACAAATAGATTTCAATATAAGGTATCACCATAATGCATGGGGGAATTCAGGACTGTGTCTTTATTTTGGGTGACACTCATGTTGACAAGTGAGAAGTTAACTGAGGTGTAAGGCATGTAAAACTATCAGCTTATGTTTGTCAGAAGTAGTAAAAGTTTTCCAAGACTTAACCTCATGTGAAATGAAGTACTGGCTATATTCAGCGTGGATGAAGCTCAGATGCCTAGCTATAAATGAACCACACTGAGTCTCCTCTATGTATTAATTCTCATGTAACTTTTTTCAGTGATACTGATTATATATGTAATTATAAAATGACTTTGCTGGAGGCAGTTGTTGGATTGTGTTCAGGTACCTTATACCCTTACTTTTCAAAGTCCTTGGCTTTTCCCAGTTGAAGTCTTCTCTAATATTTTGGTTTTTCTTCCAGCATGGAGCCTAATTAGAACTGGGTAAATTAAAAATACGAACTATTTTATACATACTCAGAAGTTCAAGGTCACTTAAGATAAGGAAACAAATGTCAAAAAGCTGTAAGGGAAAGAGGTAGAAAAGAATGTTTATAAAGTTGTTAAATTTTAAAATTCTGCAAATATATTACTGAACTGAAATTGCAACTGGGAAGCTTGTGAAAGTCTTCATACATTAGTATTCTATTTTTAACATCTGGAAAATAAAGCTGAAAGTATATGCCAGCACTTTATGACGAAGTTGTTATTCCTTAAGATTTTTATCATGGTATCTGATGTTTACATTTCTTGCTACTTTTGGAGCTAACTTATCTTTAAATTTAAATAAATGAAAATTGGTCTTATCCAAGGAACTTAAGCTTTGAAGACCTTATTTGTACTTTATGTAAACTTAAAATATACCTTGAATCAGATTTTGTTTGGATCAGTGCACTTGATTATTTAAAAATATTATTGTGCATGCATAACTTCAATTGAATGTAAATACATACATTGTACACAATTGTTAGCCTGTCTTGCTTCCTGCCATATTACTGGGAATTACCAAGAGTAAATGAGTGATGAGTAACATTTTAAGATGACCCACGTCATATTTCTATGCGGTTCATTTTATATTAAAAAAAATAAACAAACTTTGCCTTTTTTCAAAACGTCTGTGTTTTCATTTCTTCACAGAATCAGAGAATGGTTGAGGTTGGAAGGGACCTCTGGAGGTCATGTTGTCCAACCCCCTGCTCAAGCAGGGCCATCTAGACCTGGTTGGCCAGGATCATGTCCCGATGGCTTTAGACTATCTCCAAGGAAGGAGGCTCCACCTCTCTGGGAAACCTGTCCCAGTGCTCAGTCATCCTCATAGTAAAAATATTTCCTTATGTTCAGATGGAACCTCCTGTGTTTCACTTTGTGCCCATTCCCTCTTGTCCTGTCACTGGGCACCACTGGCAAGAGCCTGGCTCCATCTTCTTTGCGCTCTCCCTTCAGGTATTTATGTATGTGGATAAGATCTCTCCTGAGTCTTTTCTTCTCTAGACTGAACAGTCCCAGCTACCTCAGCCTTTCCTCATAGGAGAGATGTTCCAGTCCCTTAATCATCTTTGTGGCCCTTTGTTGGACTCTCAGCTATGTCTGTCTCTCATGTACTGAGAAGCCCAGAACCGGACACAACACTCCTGTGCTTAAGAAGGGAAGGATCACCTCCATCAACCTGCTGGAGATACCAGCCCATGATACCATTAGCCTTTCTTGTGGCAAGTGCACGCTGCTGGCTCATGTTCAGCTTGGTGTCCACCAGGACTCCAGTTCCTTTTCTGCAAAAGTGTTTTCTAGCTGTGTGGCCCCAGCATGTATCAGTGTATGGGATTGTTCCTCCACAGGTGCAGAGCTTTGCACTTCTTGTTGAACTTCATGAGGTTCCTGTCAGCCCATTTCTCCAGCCTGCAGAGGTCCCTGTGGATGGCAGCATGACTCTCTGGTGTATCAGCCGTTCCTCCCAGTTTTGTGTCATCTGCAGCCTTGCTGAGGTGAGGGTATGCTCTGCCTCACTGTCCAGATCATTAATGAAGGTGTTAAACAGGATTGGACCCAGTATTGTCCCCTGGGATACGCTGCTTGTTACTGACCTCTAACCAGACTTTGTTCCACTGATCGCCACCCCCTGGGCCTGGCCATTCAGCCAGGTTTTCAGTCCACCTCGCTGTCTGCTCATCCAGCCCATACATCAACAGCCTGTCTATGAGGATCTTACGGGAGACAGTGTCAAAGGCCTTGCTGAAGTCTAGGTAGGCCATGTCCACTGCTCTCCCCTCATCTTCTGGCCAGTCATTTTACCACAGAAGTTTATCAAGTTGCTCAAGCATGACTTCCTCTTGGTGAATCCATGCTGACTACTCCCGATGAATCATGAACTTACCAGCTAACTTCCTGGAACTCTTTTATATGCACCTGGTTTTTATACACAAAAAGTTTACGTTCCTATATGTAATGGTCTAGTTATGTCTTGCAGTATTTATTCAGGTGATACCTTTTATGTTAAATTCTAATGGCTTTTGCTGAATGACCATGTAAGGAAACTTAAATGGAATTTTTTTTAACACATATTAGCCTCCTAGGGCACTAATTGTATATTTATTTAATTTTCAAGTAGATGGCTGAATTTTAAAAAACTAACAATTTTCCTTTTGAAAAGGAATTATACTCAAGAGAGGTGGTAATCTGTTGTGGCCTGGACAATGTTTCCTACAAAGGCGCATTTCATTGAGGAAATGAAAGCTTTCTCATTGTTAGAAATGCACAAATGAGCTTTCTTTTTAGTGAAAGAGATACTGTATTCATGTGCTTGGTTTGGTGTTGCTTGCAGCATTAATTTCAGAAATTATATGAATATTTACATTTCCTGCACTGAAGGTTCTTATCAGCAATTCTGCCTTTTTTTCCTTAATTTTTTTAAGACATCTAGAAAACAAACTATTCTGTTTAACACTAGTAGTGATTTGAGACAGCTTGAAACTTCTGTCTTTTCAAAAGGCCTTCGAAGGAAGGAGACCTGTCAGAAAAATGCATCGTCTAGATAATAGCTGACCATCTTCCTACTCGGACAGCTGTGCTTGTACTCTTGCCAAGTAAGGTAAGTAATGCTTGGAAAAATATACTGTAAAATTGAGGCAAGATAAAAGCATGCAATTAATGTGTGTGTGTGTGTTTCAGAAACCAATCATCCTGTGCCTTAAGAACCCGGCAGCTGACAGACTTGAAAATACTGCTTGGCCTACTCAGCATTGGAGAAGTAAGCAAGATGTAGAATGAGTCAGTGTGTAGAAAGTCTACCAAGTTAATGGTAACGTTACGAAGCTGAATTGCTGAGTCACCTGCCAGTGCATGAGAGTATAAGGAAATATCTTAATTAAAAGCAAGTGCATGAATTATGACATAAACATTCTTATCTGGTTAACCCATGTAGTGTTAGCCCTAATAAATAAGGGCTAGACTATTACACAAAGTATTCAAAGAATCAAGAATTTCATGTGACAGTGCTAGTTTTTGTTGCTTTCACAACACAACAGGAAGATAAAGGATCATTTTTGACCCGTTAACACCTGTGACAAAACCGTTGCCTTCTAGTGCAATGATGACTTCACCTTTGAGAAGAGTGTGAACAGAGGGTTCCTGTGACAAACACATTTGCATCCAGAGTCAGTAAGTCAGCATACCTACACTGACCACGAAGTATTTGTATTTCCTTTACTGTTATGATATTATTGATAGTAAATAAAGACTCCTTTTTCTTTTTTTTAAACTGGCACTGATAGGTGCTCAAGCTCATTCTAGTGTTCTTTCAGAGTGGCTGTGAAGATGAAATAGGCATACAAGTTCTGGCCTGTAACTTGCTGTTTCTGTTGACACAGACGACCCCAGATCTCTTCACCATCTTTAAAAATCTTTTCCGTGTTCCAATAACTGTAGAATTGTGTTGTACATCTGTGCTGTTACTATGCTGGCTGTTCTAAAACTATTTGCAAAGTGATCTTTCCTTGATGGTCAGTAGTTCCATTGTGATATGAGCGGAAGACTCATCTGACTAAAAACATGCTTCTTAGAGCACAGCATGTTTCTGAGAATGATTTTTACAAACAAAATGTAAATAATTATCACTCTTTCTTTTAGCGAAGAAAATACTATTTTAGTCCTGTCTTCAATTTGATTTTTGTGCATTAATTACTCCATACTCAAGAGAGATGCATAACAAGACCTGACTTAATAAAGATCATAAAGTTAAAAAAAAATCTTTTTCAAATAAGGGGAAGTTTTCTAGTATTTCATAGGAATTACTTCTTTCTTACAAAACCATGACTTACATTTGTGCTTTTATATTTTTAGTCTAGGTATGGCAAAAATAAGGTATACAAGGAAAACATATAGGCCTGTTCTTGTCTTTAATTTTTTTTTTTAACTGAAAAATGTATGCTTTTCTTTTTCCCCACTAAAAACTTGCCTGAAGTGTAATGTCTCACCATTCATGGTGAGCTGAAGTGTTAAATTCATTATCTTTTTGAAATAATTATTGCATCTAATTGCATCTTAAGTGCTGTCCAAAATTCAAGTCCTGCCGATGATGTAATAGAGTTTAAGTATCAACTCTTGATTTAAAACACTTAAACTTGAATTTTGATGACTAAAATTTTTCCTTTATGGAAATCATTATCAATTTCCCTGCTATTAGAAGCCTCTATGAGAAAGCTTTGCTTGCTTCATTAAAAGTCTTTACAGTGTGAGATCGATTACTTGTTTTATATACAACTATAGCGAGTCCATGAAGGGTAAATGTAAGAGAACTTAAAATATATATACACACACATATTTAAGAAAAAAAATAGAGACAAAAGAGATTTTAGATGAAGTGGAAGACAAGAAAAGGTATTATGTGGGAATAAGTTCCAGTATGCACTCTTGGTGTTCAGTTGAGATTGCTGTAACCACTGGAGTGATTTAGGAATACAACTTTGAGAGATGAGTTGTAGGCATTTGAGAAGCTGTGATTCCACTGCATTCAAACATCTTGTTCCATTTTCATGCTAGTTAGTGTTTGTCAGTCTGTCATCTGAAACCTCTAGGGAAGAAAAAAAGCCCTTCCTGAATTTTTTTAAAGCAATACCCAAACGTGAGAATTTTCATTTTTGTACACACAAAAACACATTTGCTCTAATCAAAACATACAAAGCATGCCAGTAAGTACTTTGGTTAAAAATTAAAGGATCATTTTTTTCACATTAAAAATAAAACATCTGGTCAGTAAAATAGTTCACTGTACATAGTATTTTGGCTTAAGTTTTGTTAATTCCATGGAGTACACCACATCGTTATCTACTGTTTAATACTTTTGCCACTGTTTGAAGGGTGAAAGAAATGTATTCTTGATTACTGGCACTCTGGAATTTACCTGAGGCATCGAGGTGGAATAAAAACACCATGTCCTTGAATCTTTCAGACAATGAAAACTTAGTGATAAAGATGTTACCTATGGCCTTTTTTCCTTCCTGTATTTCATTTTACTGCATCACTGATCCTTTTTTGTTGCACTGATGCTCCAATCTTTGCTAAACTTTTTATTACGTAACAACATATGAACTGTATGATGCTGAATGCCTGTTTCTGACTTTGGCTGGACTGATGGATTTTTTTTTTTTTTTAAATAGTCTGCTCCATTTTTTAATTGTTTTTAGTACAGTTCTAAAACAGATGCTGAAGAGTACTCACTTTATATTTGTGTGTACTCCCTTCTTTTCATCCTTTCACCATTTTATTCTTTTGATCTTCTTTTTATCTCTGAAGTTCGATTGTTTTGTTAGGTATGACTATAGGATTTCCGATGAAAGTGAGATGTTAACCAAATACAGGAAGGCAAGAAACTGAGTTGTAAACCATTTTTTTCTGCTATTCCTCCTATGGCCTTGGAAAAGCTGATTAAAATCAGCTGGTATTGTGTTTACATAAATAAATTGTGTTTAACAGATCACTGCAGGAAAGTGAAATGTGGGGGAAAAGGGAATAAGAATAAACAGCAACACAGTAGTTCTCAGCTCTGATAATGAAAAATACTATATACACAAGAATTTCTCTATAGTGTTCCTAATAGTAGCAATGTAATTGTGTCTTTCCTCCTCTGAAGAGTACAAGCAGGTGCGCTATTTCCAGTTTCCTAACCAGATAATGAAAAAACAAATGTCACTTTCTAGCAAAAGGAATCGCAACACCCAACAGTGTATGGGGATGTGTGCTGAATGTGCTACTGCCCTCTGTAGATATAGTTTCCAATAGTTGAATGACTCGGTATTAAAGAGAAATAGCAATGATTTCCCTTTGCATGTTTTCCAGCTAGACTGTTATAGCCAGTACAGCGTACAGCTTGTTTGAATCTCCCTAAGATATGTTGAGTATGAGGGTATTTCTCATTTCAAAATCAAAACCAGGCTTTGGTACTGTTTTGGAAAATGCACTGGGAATTCCAAGTGATGTTGAATTTTGTACAGCTGGACAAAGCAAAAATACCCTACTGGTTCTTTGCCTGTGGTATTTTAACAAATGGGCTTTTATGCTTGTAACTCTATATATTGACTCTTACAATACTCTATGTACAGTTCACAAGGTTGGTTACAGGCCTGAATCAGAGCTCATCTATAGGGATTTTCCAGCAGGCTAACTCCACTGTAAACTGTAGTGCTACCTTTTATGCGTTGCTACTCTGAAAGCATGACAAAACCTCTCATTTAAAATTCCCAACCTACCTAACATGGCAACAGCTCTTTCAGATCCCATTGAAATCCAAACCTGGTCACAGCAAAGCATTAGAAGTCATACCAGTCATACCAATATTTTATTTAGATTGGTCAAAGCATCAGATTCATAATGCAGGGAACACCCATTGACAACCAATGGAACTGGAAGAGATTTTTATTTCTATTTTCTTGTATTCTTTAATTTAGTGACTTGGGGGTGGTGGTGGCAGGTTGTTTAAATACTGCATCTGTTGTGCACAGGATGGGCTGATGCATGATGTGGCACCTGAAAAATCTTCGGTTGCTGTTGGGGTTTAGACACCCCAGTCCAGCCATTAGAGCTTACTAAGAATGATTTTGCAAGCACAGCTGAGTGCTTTTGCATGTTTAGTTAGAGCACAGGTCTCGCTGTTTCACCTGAAGACAAGCAGCTGCATTCACTTACTGATACACATCAGTTAACTTAAAAGGTAAGAAGGCAGGCCTGCCTAAACAGCAGTGCATGGAACGTGCTACTCAAAGCGATTTTAACTATCCTTATTTTCCTGAAATTGGCAGGCCTCAAAAGGGCATCAAACATTTTCTACTGGAAGACAATCTTGGTGAAATAACCGCAAAGCTGAAATTAAGCTTGCTGCAGCTGCAAATATATGGTAGTAGCTCAAAAACAACCATCACAGGTGTAATCCATTCTGTGTTGTTTATCAGCTAGCGCACTGCACGTCTGCAGTCAGTACCACCTGAGCGGGTAGCCGCGCTCAGCCTTCGGGCTACTTCGCCACGCGCAGCGGTGGCGTCGCTAGCGAACGCGGTGGCAGGCGGCAAGGTGGTACCGGGCTTCCAGCCCCGGACGTTTCTCTCTCCTCCTGGCCTGCAGCCGGTTCCGGGTTAGGCGGCCGCAAGTTCTCTGCTGCTTGCATAACGCGTTACAAGTTGGAAGAATAACGAAGCAGCTGTAATTAGCGACGCCGTGTGTTGCTGTAGGAGTGACAGCGGTGCGCGGCGGGCGCTGCCTGTGCTGACTCCCCTCGCGCCTGGCCGTTGGGATTCGCCCTGCGCGCGACCAGGGCGACGGCGGCCAACGGCCGCGCTCGCGCCCGGCGCTGCTAGGTAACGGCGTCGTCCCAACACAGCGGCGCTGCCTCGCCCGCGCGGACATGGGCACCGAGCAGGTACTGGGGACTGAGGGCGGCACGGCGGGAGCCTCCTTCAGCCCGGAGCCGACAGCATCTGCCCCGGCTCTGGCAGGCGGGGGCGGGGGGTCCCGTGGGAGGCTGTGGGGCGGGACCGGACCGGACCGGGTGCTGGGGAGCAGCGGGCTGGCTGAGGCGAAGTGCCTGGGCAGCGCTCGCTGTTCACGGGGCAAGAGAGCAGAACGCTCGGGGGTACCTGGCTACCGGAGAGGGGCTTGTTCTGATCTGAAAAGCGTTGTTTTTCTTTTAAACCTTAAATAACAAGCTTGAATTAAGCTTCTCAAATTACAGTTTTATCCCTGACACTTAAGTTAATGCTTGCGCTCTGTGAGCAGAGGCCTGGTGGGGCAGCCGTGTTTGTGGAGAAAGGCTTCAGTACACTCTCCCATTAGTTGCAGGTTGGTTGCGACTGATACTCTCCAGAAAAATGAAACCGTGGTGTCTGTGCTGTGAACTCCTTAAATCAGGTTTTTAAGAGCAATGTAGTCCTTCTTGCAGCTGCCCAGATTTCCTTTAATTACCTTAGCAGTGCAAATTTAAACAGACGTTTTTGGTTTGGGCTGCTGTTCCTGTAGTGTTTTCAGAGAGAACTATTCTCTTCTAAAGGTATCCCATTATAAACCACAGAAATGAATTTCAGTCTTTAGCTTGGTACAAAATGTTATGTCATAAACCCTCCCCCCCCCCCCCCCTTTTTTTTTTGTTTGGGGTTTTGTTTTTTAAATATGAAGCATGAACAGATTTTAATTAATTTGGTTTATTTCCAGAATTGCAGGAAGCTTAAATGCTGAAGACAAATGCCAATAGAAGCTTTTAGCTATGAACGTGGTTTTAAATCACTGGGTGTTAACCAATACTAATTTGTATTATTTCTCTAGTGGCCTGATTGGGTTGTAGTTGGTTAATGTAATTACAAGGAAGAGTCTGCCCTCTTCAATCGTGTTGTTCTCCTGTTACTAAGTCAATCCTGTTCTTTTAGTCTCTTTTGGTTTTGATGTCCTCATTCAGATTTGTTTTCCTCTAATGAAACGTGTGAGATACTTTAAGCGAAATCATTCAGTAACTTCCTTCTGTGAATTAAAAGTTCACCAGTTTTTCTTCGGGTGTGTTTCTTCTTGAGGTGCATATTAGAGGGTGTGAGTTGGCTGCTCATAACTCTCTGAGATAGTCCTCGCTGTCTAGGACTCTCTTTTTAGTACGTCTTATTGCCAGTAGTAAGTGTGTGGTATAGTATTTTAAAATATTGGCACTGTCTTCAGTGGAACTAATTTCAACACTGAGTTTATCAGTATCAGCGACTCAGAGGTGTAAGTTGTGGCACTGAACTCTATGTTTTTCAACAAAATAAAATCTAAACAAAACTATGTAATGTTGTATGTGAAGACAAGGTATAGTCTTAGTCATTTTTGTAGCCATATTATTTGTAAAAATACCCAGGTTTCTGTTACTTGTTCCTAACCAGGAATCTAAGAATTAAGACTGTGGACCTTGTCGCTGAAAGAAATAGATAATACTCTTCCAGGAATTAAAAAACATTTTATCCTATACAAAATATATTTTTTTCCTATCCATTCCCCTCAGAAGGTAGCAGCTAGCCTTCACCATCTGCTTTAGAGTCTGGACTAGAGAAACAATGAGCTTTATATTTTAGTCTCATTACACAAGACATGGAGAACAAAGAGCGTGTTTATTCTCAATGCTCAGAACCACCTAAGGTGACTTTATGTGAGCCAGCAGCTGTAAAGCTGTTGACAAACCAGAGTCCATCAGATCACCACTGAGATGGTTAGGGGGCTGGAGCACTTAGTGTACGAGGAGAGTGAGGGAACTGTGTGCATTCAGCTTGGAGAAGAGAAGGTGGCGGAGGAAGGTAGTTACTATCTTCTAGTGCCTGAACTAGAGACAAGATGGTGCCAGATTTCTTTTGGTGCTGTGCAGCAGCAGGAGGAGAGGCAACGCTCTCGAGTTGCAGGGAGGGAAATTCTGACTAGGCGTAAGCATAACATTCTTCACAGTGAGATGATTAAGCAGGGGAGAAGGTTGCCCAGAGAGGCAGTGGCTTTAGAGAACTTCAAATCTCAACTGGACAAGGCCCTGTGCAATCTGACCTAACTTTTTGTAGTTAATACTGCTTTGAGAAGGAGAGCAGATAGTCAGAGGCTCTTTTCAGCCTAATTTTTTTCTATGATTCTATCAGCGTGTTTGTATAGGGCTGTGTCCAAACTCTCTGCATAGGCTACATTGCATCCTGTAGGCTTCTTGGCTTGGTAAGCAGTAGTTTTATGATGCAGTGCAGATACGCTGTTAGGGTATGTATTCATGCTAGTATTAGAAAAAACTGGTAGCTGTTACGCGATCTGTTCTAAGAATCTTTTTGCAGTTGAATATGTTAAACTACAAAGAAGTAAATGGCTTCATATTTTCCCAGTAGAGTTACAACTGCTCCACTTACCAGACAAAAAGTAGGCTTGTCATGTAAATCTTTCTGTATTGGTTATAATACTGCTTTTACTTCATTTATGCTGAAATAAGTTCATCATCTGTGTCACTGCAGACTATGAGACTGGTATGGGCGTTAGAAGTTTGAGGTGTGAAAAATCTTGCACGTGGACCATGCCTATCTGGAAGATAGACTGGCGAGAGCATTAAATGTGGGACTGAAAGAGATATGTGGTTATTGTGGCAAAGTCTTCGGTCACCTTTTCTGTGATTGCCAAAAAAGCTAGATTAAGAATATCAAAATTGGCCTGCTTGGTGTTTAGGGTACTTTAATTCACCAGGCATTTTGATCTCCGTTCAAGGGGAAGCTGGATGTGTTTAACCTTATTTGGGGACAGAAAGGGGGAGGATGGATCTTTTGTTCATTAAAACAGTAGTGCTGTTGATTTTGAAACAAGATACTTAAAATATTTTGTTGTATGACTCCCTGTTGCAGCTAGTGGTAGTGAAGGAGTTTCTCCCCATCACATTCAGGGGAAGAACTCCCTTGAGCTGGAATGAGTTTGCTCCCCTTTCACAAGTTGGACCACAGATTAGTTTATGAAGAGATTGCTAACAACTATAATGCATGTCTATGCATATTGTATCACTGTCAAATTCCTGTATTTTGAGGGAGGTTTTCTTTGGAGCCTGATTTGATTTTTGGCTCACTTGGGAATTGCCAGAGTTTATCCTTGACTGCAAAATTCATGTAAATAGTTAAGTGCCTAAAACTTGTGTGAGTTCTACACCACAGCAACTGTATTGCAAATGATAGCCAACCCGACTTGTTTAAGGATAGCTGGGGTATGTCTACACAAACTTTCTGTGCTTTGTGTCTTTCCTCCATTACAGCCTTTGCCTAAGACACGAAGCAGAAAGAGGGTGGCTGTAGCATAGACATCCAGTATTACTGCAAGTGCAGCTGCATGGAAAGAGGCGGTGCCAGGGGTATTGGTGGTGGTGTGAAACAGAGGAGAAATAGAAGAATAGCCAAAGGCAGTTGTGTTAGAGCCAATTTTAAATAATTTTGCAACTAGATTGTCTTGTTTGTTTATAGGAAGGTGCTGTACCTTGCTAAAATGTGCTAACCGGAGTCCTGGGCATGGTCAGAGCGTGCTTTTAGACAGAGAGCTTTGATGTCTGATGCTGAGGGATCAGCATCGTAGAAAAGCAGAGAATACTGGACACTCTTAAATGAAAGTTTCTGCATTAGAAAAAAAGGACCATTTTGTGTTTTAAAAAATGTTGACTGAAGAACAGGAATAAAAAAAATTAATTGTTTATTTGTATTATTTCATGGTACCTTGTAATGCTTTAATGTATATCTTGGCAAAAAGGTTCCATAAATGCTTCCCAGCCTGAAATTAATTTTCCAGAGCTGTGATTTTTCAGAGGCATTTGAGAAAGTTGAATTCTGCATGGAAACACTCTAGGAAGAATAGCGGAAGTGATATGAAATTGTATGTGTAAAAATTATTACATAAGAGATAAAAACAGAATTATAGCTAGAGTACAAGTTTTAGTATTCCTGAAAGTCTAATACTAGTAGTAATTTAAATATCTGGTTGTGTTTTTCTTTTTTTTTTTTTTTTTCAAGCCCAGTCCAAGTGGCAAAGGAAAGTCGGCAAAGAGAACAGTGAACTTACTACCACAGTTGTCTCAGGTAGTTTTGTTGACTTTTTTTGTAAGCTTTCATTTTCAAATATGTGTCACAGCATGGTTATGTAAAGACCATGGTTCTCATTCAAATATATGGTGGTACATATATTCTCTCTCTCTGCACTAGGTATGTGTATTGTATATGTATATCTGTATGTGGAGCATTGTTTATATTTCAATATTTGGAAAACATGGAAAGTGGAGCATTTGAACAAGTTTGAAAATATTTAAGTAAGGTATAAAACTAGAGAGTTTACAAATATTACACGTACGTTTAGCACGCTTATCTCTAATGGTCTGGATGTTTAGAATTTGAGGGCAACATATAAGCAGTAGTTTATTGTATGATTTTTATGCTGCCTTATTCCTGCTGTATATTAGGCTACAGTTTCTTTGATTTACTATATTTAAGAAGTCTTGAAGTGTGTGTTAGTAGCACCTACAACAAGTGTAAAACTAAAATATAAAATATTTATTCCAGGCAAGGTCTAAACCACTGTGGCAGCAGACTTGTCCTTTGTTCCATCTCAGCAAAGAACAGAAAGATGACGAGTCAGATGAGTTTACTATAAAAAATGAGTATTCACCTGGTAAGGTTAACATTTTTAGTACTACTAAAGAAAACCTCTCAGAAACAAAAACATATGTGTGATACATTTGAACTTTTTTTTTTAAACTTAATTTCAAAATGTATTTTCTGCAAGGAGACTATTTGAAGGTGAGATGCAAGAGAAACAAGATACAGGATTCTAGAGATAATGAACCAGATGCTGGACCATCAAATTCTACGTTGCAGAGCAGCAGTCATCTGAAAAAAAACCATGAAAGTTTCAGAAGTGCACTTGTTAACATCATATTGTGAGTTTCCTTATCTTTGAATAATGTGTTTTTCCGTTTTGGTAGATGAACCAAATTTTTAAATTAAATTATTTTAAAATTTTGACGATTGCAAATTGGAAGTATGTATATGAGCATGAACTATGTCACCAATTTCAAAAGCTGAACCTTAGCAGATAAAATACAAACTTGGTGACATGCTTCGGTGTTCTGTCTGAATCAGAATGTCTTGTGCACATTGTAAAGTTTTGTCAGTTACCTTTTTTTGGTTTGTTTGTTCATAACTGATGTGTGGGATGGCTATGTATACTTATGCCAGTAAAATGTATCTGAAGAATGTGACGCATACTCTGTTTTTTTGTCTCAGACAGCAAGACCTTACTGAAGAACATCTTCCATCCCTTGATGGAACCCATCCTCCAAGAGCAGATTCTTCTACACCAATAAAGAAGGATATTTTGGTAGCTAAAGATTGTTTTCTAGAGTATTAAATGAAATACAGTGTCAGGCATTTATTGTAAATATTGACAGGATGACTGCACAATGAGACATGACCAACAGTGACATAATCTTGCACTATTAGTTTCACACAATATATTATTTATAGTGTTACTGTTGAGAATGGAGCACTAGGAGTGTATGGGTGATTCAAAGAACTGCAGAATGGAATAGTAACTGGAGGATAACCAATGTCAGGAAATAAGAAAGGAATCTTTTCTACATTTTCTACACTTGCTGAAGGTGAGAATAACTTGCAAGGGAGGGTGCACTGCTTTGTCTGAGCACATAGAATCCATAAGACAATTCTCTTTGGGTTACCCTCATCTAAGGGCCAGGATGTTCTTCATGCCCAATGGCATCCTGGCTTGTATCAGGAATAGTGTGGCCAGCCGGACCAGGGAGGTGATCGTGCCCCTGTACTCAGCACTGGTGAGGCTGCACCTCGAGTACTGTGTTCAGTTTTGGACCCCTCACTACAAGAAGGACATCGAGGTGCTGGAGCATGTCCAAAGAAGGGCAACGAAGCTGGTGAAGGGTCTAGAGCACAAGTCTTATGAGGAGCAGCTGAGGGAGCTGAGGTTGTTTAGTCTGGAGAAGAGGAGGCTGAGGGGAGACCTTATCGCTCTCTGCAACTCCCTGAAAGGAGGTTGTAACGAGGTGGGGGTCGATCTCTTCTCCCAAGTAACAAGGGATAGGATGAGAGGAAATGGCCTCAAGCTGCACCAGGGGAAGTTTAGGTTGGATATTAGGAGAAACTTCTTCACCGAAAGGGTAGTCAGGCACTGGACCAGGCTGCCCATGGAAGTGGTTGAGTGTCCATCCCTGGAGGTATTTAAAAGACGGGTAGACGCGGTGCTTAGGGACATGGTTTAGTGGTGGACTTGGCAGTGCTAGGTTAACGGTTGGACTCAATGATCTTAAGGGTCTTTTCCAACCTTAACGATTCTATGATTCTATGATTATTATTCTGGTTTAAGATACCTTGAATGACACAATTGTATACACAATTTTGTGATTTATTTATATTTAAAATAGATTAACTTCATTTTGGGATAAATTGATTGAAATAGATTCATGTATTACTTTCTGACATTGGAAATCTTTCAGCTGAAAGATTCTGCATTTCTTTGAATTTGGGCTGATAGAGTTCTTCATCTATGTTTCCTTTAATGGTTTGAGGTTTTGTTAATTAGATTTCACATGCCTGTTTAAATGCTGGCATACAAGCAGATGTACTTATTTGTGGTTATATAGTCATATTCCAAGCAATGCATTAGCTGTATGTTGCATATCCATACAAAACTCTGCAGAACGCACGGCTTGCTTTTTGAATATGTGGTCCAGCCCCAGAGATAATGGATACTAATGGCAGCACTGGAATGATGAGATAGATGAATATATGTTGAAAATGTATTTAAGGAAAAGATTGGTACTGAGTGCAAAGGAGAGGTATCTCTCCAGAATTGTAGAACTGTAATAGCAAAACCAAAACAAAAGCCAGATTTCTGAGTTATGTCCATTCTTCAATGACATTTTTGTTATTTAGCTCTTATCAGAGAAACGGAATGAGGCTTATGTCACTATACCCTGTTTTTCTATCTCAACACCTTTTTATTCTTATGCTACTGACTGGTGTTTGGCAGGCTGATGACGATATTTACATCAGATTTAGTGATGTGTATGTAATTTACAACATAAATCAGTTCTTAGTGCTAATTACATTTGTTTTTACTAACTAAGCCCGTATCTCTAGCTAAACCTGTAGTAGCAATGACTTTCTAGTACTGGACTTAACCAATGCATCTTATTCTTTTATCCTGCAGAAATACTACTATTATATTCGCCATGGAATTGATACAGCACATGTGGCCCCAATGGATGAATCGTGGCTAGACCATATCTTAGCTTTAATTCCACAACATCTGAAAGTACTTGATGAAAGTATACATTCACTGACCGATGAAATGAAAGAAGACTATCTTCTGAGTGTAAAAAAGGCTATAGGTAGATTTCTAAGAGTTTACTTGCATTTTCTCCGAAGTTGCTAATATTCAGAAACATTCATTGTTGGGTGCTGTTCACTCCTGAGAACTACCATTGGGGAAGAGTTATACAAAAGTGCTCTTCTGGATGTTAGAAACACATTTTAATAAAAAGAATACTCAGGTTTTCTTATCCTTGTAATAATCAAAGCTAATATTATTCAGTTTTTTTGATCTTTCAACACTTTTTAAAAGCATTATTTTATTTTATAAATCCCTATTTAATAGTATAGCTTTCTCCTAAATCCCTTTTCATGTATAGTTAGATAAAACTGCCTGTCTCAAAGAGTTGTGCATTTGGACATTTTGGTTGAGACATTTTGGTGCTGGAGCATGTCCAAAGAAGAGCAATGAAGCTGGTGAAGGGTCTAGAGCACAAGTCTTATGAGAAGCGGCTGAGGGAACTGGGGTTGTTTAGTCTGGAGAAAAGGAGACTCAGGGGAGACCTTATCAGTCTCTACAACTCTCTGAAAGGAGGTTGTAGCGAGGTGGGGGTTGATCTCTTCTCCCAAGTAACATGGGACAAGAGGAAATGGCCTCAAGTTGCACCAGGGGAGGTTTAGGTTGGATATCAGGAAAAATTTCTTCACCAAAAGGGTTGTCAAGCAGTGGAGAGATTTAGGACGTATAGATGAGGTGCTTAGGGACATGGTTTAGTGGTGGGCTTGGCAGTGTTAGGTTTATGGTTGGACTTAATGATCTTAAAGGTCTTTTCCAACCTAAATGATTCTATGATTCTATTCTTTCGCTAAGCTTATTTTGGTTTTTCTTGTCTTTTTTTTTTTTAATACTTTTTTCAGTTGACTTTGTTTTAAGAGACACCAGGGAAAAAGATGAAGATGAGAAGGAAGATTTACTTCTACCTCATCGTGCAGAGTAAGAAAATATATTTCTTCAAAAACACTGACTAGAGAACAGTGGGGTAGAATAGCATGTATAAAGAACAGTCTTAATAGTGGTAGTCAGTGTCAGCTGTAAATAAGAGTTATTAGTTATGTAAATTTAAATAATGATTCTACAGCATCTTTGGAAAAACCCTGGAAAATATGTGTCTACCTTGAAAGGTTGTTTGGAATTAGTTTTGTTTAGCAGTGGTTAACTGGTAAGAAGTCTCACAATTAATCCCACAACATTTGAAAATGGGATATAGCAGGCCAAATGCTTATGTATAAACTGCATTCTGATCAATGGAACAATGTCATGTTCTGCATAGATTTCACTGAAGCTCTGTCTTAGTTACAGATTGTGACAGTTTGGCTCAATACATACAGGTTTAAGAATGTAATAAATACGGACTTTTTTGTTCCTCAGAACAATTCAGCAATATGTAGTATAAACAGTGATAGATGCCTAGCTTTTCTGGCTGGGTTTTTCAGTATGTAGCAACCTCCGTACTGGTGTGGATAGATGTGGCCTTTGTTAGAGTAATGGACTGTCTCCATTCCATTCACACTTGCCTTAAAAAGTCTGCAGTCTACTGAAAGCAAGTATAATGCTACTGCCAGTATCATACATCTGTCTAGTGTGGATCAGCCTGCCTAGTATCAACTTTCTTAGAACATACTTTAATTCTTCCTGAGATGTGAAAGTGAAGAGGTACCTTTTTCATAGTTATAGCCAAAAACTTGTAAAATAAATTTGTTTGTAGAGGAATGAAATCTTACAAATGCTGCAGAAACAGAACATTTCCACTGATATCAACCAGGCTCTGTATTGAAGGTAGCATTACTAAGTGATTTTAAAAACAGAAAAGATTGTTATACATAATTTCTGGCCTGTGGTTTGAGGTAGATGCTTTTAAATATCAAATGGTAGGCATTAGAATATAATAGAAGGGGTGGCTCTGACAGATGTTACTTAAGCAATTTGCATCTTAAAAAGAGAAATAATGTATGATGAATTTATTGTTATTGTATCCCCCTGGGTAAGAGGCCATTCCACAACTGATTCTTTGTAGACCTTCCGTATCTCCTAGGAACTGTGTGGGACATCACAGTAGTTTGTATATAAGCTTATGTCACATGCTTACATGAAAATCCAAAAGTACAAAATTCTCCTAGTAGAATAATCATTGTTAAAACAGTTTTATTCCATTAACAGTATTTGAAATATGAAACTTTCTTCTAAAGAAATATGTAAAATAGATGTGGAAAAACTTCTAGTTTTTTAACTTCCTGTAGCTACTTCTTCTGTCTCCTGTAGAATACAGATTCACTGAGAAATGGATACAAATTTCATTTTATATCAGAAATTCTTTTTTTTTTGGTAGGAGTTCATTATGAAAATGGGAACAAAAGTATTATAAATATATGACAAATTTGTCAGGAGTGTTTTTGCTTTTCCCTTACAACCTAAAAGTTGCAGTGTATACTACTTAAGTTGCAACACTTAATATTTTAGTAGTAAAATCAGACTGCCTGTAGAAAATGACAACGGTTTTTAAAGCAAAAAAAGGGTATGAGTATATAAAACAAAACAAAACACCAAAATAGCTTAATGTTTTTAAAAATTTGAAAGCAGACCAACTGAGTTTACAAAAAGGCTCTAAATTTATGAGTTTTCACAAATTTGATGTGATGAGCATAAGACAGATACTACATATTGTAGAAAATTGCATATTAATTGACTAAATACATTATATACATATATTATTTCATTACATGCTAAATATAAGGGACCATGAATAGGTTACAGATCTTACAGATCTCTTAGGATCTGGCCAATATTTCTCTTGTATTATTTCTTTTTTTTTATACGGTGGTCAATATTTGAAGACTTCTTTTTGAATCTGAATAATGAGCAGAAAGCTAGATTTATCTCCTGAATTCTGTGCTTTCTGTGATGCAAACAATTATCTGAAAACAAATGTATAAATATTTCAGTTCTTAGCACAGCTACATTCGTCCTACTGTTTCTTGTTGGTTTTGTGGTTGGTGTTTGGTTTGTTTTTTTTTTTTTAGAATAAAAGTAGTGCCAAAACCTTGGAACAAGTCTTTCTTGTCAGCGTGCAGTTACCTGAAAGAAAATTTGCACACAATAAATCCTTCAATGCTTGCTGTTCTGAACTTATGGGAGACCTCATTTAAGTAAGTGTTATCTATATCTCTTAGGTTTCAGCTGGTCAATGATTTCAGAATCAATATAGGGAAATAATGGATGGTGACATCTTAAGATTTGCAAGTTGCCCTATTGAATTTGGGACTGCTACAATATATGAATCTGAACACTGATCATAGATATGATGGCTTTGTTCAAAAGCCATTATCCCAAATGTATTTGTCTGTCTTCTCTCTAACTTTATGCTTTGAAGAGTTTCTGCCAACTTTTCCTCTGTACTTTATCTGTACTTCCCCAGAAATCACATGGAATGCTTTGCCATCTTCATTTCCTTTGGTATCTAGGCAGTTTTGGGCAAAAAGCTATACATGAAAGTTGAATAGTTTAGCCATTTTATACTTGATTTTCTTTAGAGCTTGGGTGAGATACCATCTGGACCTGGCAATTTGTGATTTTGATTTTTGGGTTGTTTTTTTTCTACAGCCTGTTCCACTGACTATTCGATTTGAGACACCATGTTCCTTGTACAGAAAGGCTCCAGAATGGAGCTGCTATGATCTGATCTTCTCTAAGCCCTCTTTTTTTTTTTTTTTTTTTTTTTTCTTTTTCTTCTTCTTCTTTGTTATCTTGCAGACTCTGGCAAGCTTCCTGCTTCTGACATGTTTGAAAAATAATTTATTTTTGGATATGACTTCTGCGTTTAAATAGTCTTTCTTGCTTTTAATGTAGTCCCTTAATCTCTATTTAAATCTGACACTTTTTTTCAGGCTTTCTCAGGTCAGGAATATTCAAAACAGTCTGTCTCCCAAGAAGAGAAGAAGGGTTGCTGTCTTGCATAGCAGGGCACTTTAGTTTTTTTTCCTCTTATCTGATTAACAAGGGAAAAAGGCATTAGATGGGCTATTATTTTCTGCTTCCCAGAGTAGACCAAACTGCTTGCTTATTTCTTGACTGGTGATACAAAAGAGAATGAACTGACCTGTCCAGGCCAGGTGCTATAACAAGTTGCAAGGAGTGGTCTTGTTTTGTTTGTTTTTTTTTTTTTTTCATTGTATCTGCTAAGTAGGAGACAAAGTTCAGACAATGTCTTTTAAAAATATAAAAACTGAAAATTATTTTGAAGCTAGCTTTATTTATTACTTTTACATTGTTTTATAATATTTGTAAAAATCCATCCAGTCCTAGAAAGAATGCTATTTAACGTGTTCAGAATTTTTAATGTTTGATCCTATATATAATGAGTTACATATACACAAACTCTGGTTCTGCAAATGGTTATTAGTACTCTCACATGTAGTAATTATAACGTCAATTTAAGACCATGCATACAGACAGTATTGCAGTACTTATATTTGCCTGTTCTGAAACAATAGAAGCTAATTTCTGAAAATAACATTATTTTTAAGTATTCATGTTTGAAATGTGAAATATGAAAGAATTTTTATGGAAACAAAAGAATAAAAACCAAGATACAGTGAATATGCTCCTAAAATATTCATATTATGTTCTTTTTCAGAAATTTACGCCTTCTTGATACAGAAATATTTCGCAATAAACAAGAAGCTGAGGAACTTTCATTTTTCCAGAATAAAGTCATAAAGGAAATTGGAAAATCCAAAGTGATTCTATCTAAAAAGTATGATCCAGCATATCCATATTTTTTAAGTTACAGGGAAATCTTTAACTTTTTCTTCAGCTGTTTTTGAAACCCTGAACTTTCTGGAGAGAGAAGGAATGATCCGTTTTAATAATACATATTAAAGAAAGAGATGCAGTGTTGTGAAATGCTTTGAGGCCTATGAATGAAAACTACCGTGTAAATATTGAGCATGTTATCATGATTTGTGCAGTTTTCTTACTCTGAATTTAGCATCATGTATTTTGCGTCTCAGAGGGATGTTAAGAATATATGTGTTTTGGTCTGTTATGACAAAAGCTTTTATTTTGTGGACTCGTTTGTGCTGGATAAATGAGAAAATACAATGTTACTACTATCCATAATTTATGACATTTTAGAATATAAACTGTGATATAACTTATTATATAATAAGACTTGCCCCATCCCTAGTTCACACAAAGGAAGTGTCTCATTGATAGGAAGATTAACCTATCCCATCAGTAACAGTATCTGTGTAGAACATCTGTTGATGATTTTGGAATTTCAGTTTGTATATTTTCAGTTTTGTAGCTGTTTCTGACAGCAGAGTCATCTGAAAAATATTATATTAATGAGATCTGTTGACCTTAGAGATTATGATAAGATTTTTGAAAGTAAAGTCTTTGGATATCATAATGTTTGTATGTTCAGTTTGAGATATTTTAAAAGAAGAAAGGCAATTTTCTTGGTAGTGCGCTCAGTATGCTGCAGTTAAGTTTTCAAATAAAGCATCAAAATTGCTAGGTCTTTTTTAGATATCTGTGGCCAAACTGTATTGTTTGTGTGCATCTGATCTTTCTTTAACCAATAATGCTTGATTCCTGCAGTTATATATTACTACATTTTTACTATTTCAGGTTGTAATTAAATAAAACAGCTGTTGAGACTACTATAGTCTCAAATACGTGTTTTTTTCATGCTATTAACCTTGAAGGTTTTCATTTCCATACTTGTCTATGTTTATTTCCTCTACTATTCCTCTACTATTGTTTATTTCCTCTACTATGTCTGGCCGCCTGAACATGAGCCAGCAGTGTGCTCAGGTGGCCAAGAGGGCCAATGGCATCCTGCCTTTTATTGGGAATAGTGTGGCCAGCCGGACCAGGGAGGTGATCGTGCCCCTGTACTCGGCACTGGTGAGGCCACTCCTCAAGTACTGTGTTCAGTTTGGGGCCCCTCACTACAAGAAGGACATCGAGGTGCTGGAGCGTGTCCAAAGAAGGGCAACGAAGCTGGTGAAGGGTCTAGAGCACAAGTCTTATGAGGAGCAGCTGAGGGAGCTGAGGTTGTTTAGTCTGGAGAAGAGGAGGCTGAGGGGAGACCTTATCGCTCTCTACAACTCTCTGAAAGGAGGTTGTAGCAAGGTGGGGGTCGATCTCTTCTCCCAAGTAACAAGGGATAGGATGAGAGGAAATGGCCTCAAGCTGCACCAGGGGAAGTTTAGGTTGGATATTAGGAGAAACTTCTTCACTGAAAGGGTAGTCAGGCACTGGACCAGGCTGCCCATGGAAGTGGTTGAGTGTCCATCCCTGGAGGTATTTAAAGACAGGTAGACGCGGTGCTTAGGGACATGGTTTAGTGGTGGACTGGCAGTGCTAGGTTAACGGTTGGACTCAATGATCTTAAGGGTCTTTTCCAACCTTAACAATTCTATGATTCTATTCTGTGATTCTGTTACGTATTGCCTTTACCATTTTCAGATGTATTTTTTCCTGACGCTGAAGGTACCTTTCTGCTCTTAACTGAAGGCTGCATGCTTCTGTACTTTCTTCCTTCCTATTTCCCAGCAGTGCCAGAGCCAATTTCATTTTGGTTAAGGGCAACTGGGCAGAATTCCCTTTGGATTGTTTTTGCATCTTAACATTTATTGAGGTTACAAGGATGCATAACAAACTGCTGAACCTCTGGGACTTAAGTATGCTGCCTGTGAAGCCTTTCTGGCCTGAGAAATAGTAGGCCAAAGCAAGACAGCAAATTTGTCTGTCACAATATCTTATATTTTAAATACGATTCCATAATAATAGATAACATTTTCAGAGACATGATTTCTTAGAATTTAAAGATACTACCATATGACCTACTTAAGTTAAACTATAGTTTCCCAAGTATACTGCAGCATGTTTTGACTGCACGTAATATAAGCATTTATAGCAATTAACTTAAACCCACAGGTTTATTAATGCTAATCATGTGAAAAAATTAAAAATATTGTATTCTTTTAAGGTGGTTTCCAGAATTGCAGAAAATCTTTTACCAAGGTAATAAACGAAAACAAGTACCCAGCAATGCCAGCATCGCTAAATTAGAGTCTTTCTTCGGTTGTGCTGCCACTTTAATGACTCGTCAACTGCAACATTTGCTTTTACATTCAATTCAAGACTTTACAGATTTAATTGTTCAATCTGCAGTAAGTAGTCTTTCATATGCACACTAGCAGCATTGTTTATCCATGTACAATTTGTTTCCTGTTTATTTTCCTTTTGAAAAGAATAATAGGAGAAAAACAAGGATGAACTCTGGTGGCAGATGCTTTCTGGAAAAAAAGGAATAATACTTTAGGAATGCATTATTTATTAAGTAGAGTTAAAATAACTTTTTTTTTTCTCATGTAAGAAGGGAAATATCAACGTATGTTAAATCTGGTATCCTCAAGGACATGCTGCAGTCAGGCATACAGCATAAATTCATTAATATAAAGGCCGATTGCATCTGGCACTAGTGTTCTCTCTCTGTAATACCCATCTGTGAAGAAGACTTACCTTCTCTCTGGTATTAGTAGGTGTCTACTACATGCTTTTGCAGAATAGTTCTTGGGGAGGCAGGGGAAGTAACTAAGGAGGAGTTTCTCTTTTGTGCTCACATAATGTCTATTGTAGAGGTAAATATTTCTCATTGATATTTGATGTCTTGGAGTGCAACTGGATCGTTGTTCAGCTTTTTGTTAATACAGCCTTGCCATCAAATATCCACAGAACTCTGGCTTCAGATAATATTGATGAAAAAACATGCAGAGAATGTAAGGAAGTGAGGAATCAATCATGTTGTGGAAGCAGAATATATATTTTTCATTCCTACTTCCCTGTAATTGCTTTGTATACTTCTGAGTTAAGTGCGCTTTGATGTCTACAGTACTAATTTCTGTTAGTAATAGGTGCGTATTTTCTAATCTTATCCTTCCTAATGGTAATCCTGTGCTACCTAGTAGTGATAAAATGCTTCCTCATATTTCCTAATTAAATTTTAGTGAAGTTAACTTTTCCACATCTGTTAACATACTTTAAGAGATGTCTGATCCAGATTAAAGATATGATGAAAAATGTCAAATTATGCCGCCAAAGACAAAAGTATGTGCAAATTTTCATACTGAAATACATGGGAATCCATACTGCAAATAAAACCCTCGTGATACTCAGATTAGTTTTTAATGGATCAGATTCTTGTTTAGCAAATAAAATTGGGTGTAACGCTGCTTTTTTTTTTTTTAAGGTTAGTAGACTCATAGCGACTGCTCCAGATGATGAATGCATGTACTGCTGTACACATAATAATTAATATATTGCTATACTTGTGAGGGCTACTACTGTAAAGCTACTCTGCCTCAGTCTAAGCAAACAACTTTATAAAAGTTGTTGGCTGGTGCATGGAGGATGCTTCTTGTGTCTACTAAAAATAACATTGTATTTAATCTTAATGAACATCAGTTTATGTTAATTTTATCAGAGACATACTTCCTACTTGCAGAAGTATTTTTTGTTAGGATTATGGCATGTCATTTGCAATTAAAGTCCTGACAATTTAAAATGCATATGCTGGAGTAATTCTTAGTGATCCTTTGACTTCTCCTGCTTGAGTTAGGTTAACCTATATTTTACTTTCCTTTTTTTTGTTTTTGTTTTTTTTTTTGTTTGTTTTTTTTTTGTTTGTTTTTTTTTTTTGTTTTAGAAATCAGTCCAAGCCTGCAAACACCCAGGTTTCATCCTGAGGCTAATCCTTCAGAATGACGGTATTAAATTTCAACCTGACTTTAATGACTATGAGGATATATTACTGAATGTTTATACTGTAATGATTCAAGCTGTCAGTGATATACCAAGAGTTGAGACCAAATTATTTTCTGAGTGGGTAAGAAATTACAATCCTTATGGGTTTTGTTTTATCATTATATTGTTGCTACATTTAGTTCCCAGGTATTTTAATGAAGAGCCGTATTGTCAGAATTCACATAGTAATATTATAATAGTCTTTCAGAATATTTGGAACACTTTGAAATCATCTTAATTTTATTAATAAAAGGCCCAAACGCTGTTCTCTAAGCAAATAAAAAGCCAAGAATTGCCTAGTTTATGAGCTATTTTCTGCAGCAGCTACTACAAATGTACTACAGACAGAATTGATGCATTTAAATTTTAAACACATTTCTGCAGTATTCTGGAAAATACCTTCTATTTTCGTACTGGAAAGGGTACTGTCTTTTTAAATATAGAATCTTTTGAGTAGCCTATCCTTTAAAAATAGTCTAAATGATAATTTTTAAGCAGTTTATATTTTAGTTGTTTTATGCATTGAACGAGATTAAAATGTTAGGTCAAACAGGAAACAATTCAGGTTAAGTAAAAATAATTTTGTGAAATAATTAAAAAAAAAAAAAACAACAAACCAAAAAAACCCCAACAAAACCTAAACAACCCAAAAAAGTACCTACTTGGTTTAGAATTGCATATTACTTTCAGTGTAGCAGTCTTAGTTTTTAATATGGAGAGAGTGAAAGTAATGCCCTGTGGTGCATCTTGATCATTCCCAGAGAGCTGTGGGAGGTGAACATTTTTTTTTTTCCTGAAGGAGTATAATTTTGGACATTCTGTTGTCCTTTCTGTTTAGCACCAACTTGAATTTTAAATAAAGATACCAACCCTCAACATTTTTGTTAATATGCTTGAACACATGACCAAGCAGAAACTTGAGTAGTATGCTATGCTTTATAAAAGCACTAATCCGTAACCTGTGAAAAGGCAAATTAAAAGAAGCATCTCAAGCATGTCTAAATGCACAAGAGCAAGGCTGTAGATCTTCTGGGGGGTTGCAGGAAAGTGTTTTCCACATTTCTAATACTACAGATTCATCAGTTGATAGCAAAATTGAAGTTGTGCCTGTGGTTCAGGAAAAATAAAATCTATGGAGATTAAATTTAAAATTGTTGATAGGATTGTTTTGCGTGGGTAAGTATGTGGACTTCTGAGTTTCTGAATGAAGCAGCTCTGATTTCTTGCTGGAGGCAAACGTCCATACGCTAGGATGAAAAAAAAATTTGGGAGTAGAATGTAAATAGCTGTATATACAAAATTAGGTTTGTAATCAGAATTTAATTAGAAAGATCTTAGAGTAACATTTAGTTGAAAATGTGGTTGTTTTTTTTGTGGTTTTTTGTTGTTTTTGGTTTTTTTCCCCAAAGCCAAAAGGTGAGTCCTCATCAACTTTCTTGAAGCCTGTTATCCTAGACGAGATCTTGGATGAACATAAGAAAAGGATCAGAGAAGAAATTATCAGAGAAAGTGCTGCACCTGTGGAACATCTCAAGCTCTACGATGAGTACAGCTTCCTGATAAACAAACAAGCTGAACAAGATATTGATCAATTCCTGACAGAGCAACATACCTTTGAAGAAATGAAAAGGAAAATTATAAAGTACCAGAAACTTGCTAAGGAAATAAAATATACCTCTAGGAAGGTAAATTATAATAATATTCATGGAGAGGTATGGGTATCATTTTAATGTTGATTTTGTACTGAGTGTTGTCAGTCAAAGGTGATAATAATTAGCTGTGAGATAACTAAAGTGAAATAAAATCAATTTCTTCAGAAAAACAGAGCTTTTCAAGAGTTAGCATTTCTGGGGTGTAGTTGCTGTATTTAAGACAGACAGTTACTTTTGCTAGAAATTGTTTTGGGACTTCTGAAGGCATTCAGACTCTGATCCTCTTAGATGTGAAGGCGTAAGAGAAAGTGTGGGTCCAGCTACCTCCAAATTTCTTCCAAGCACCTAAGGCAGAGAGAGGATCCTTAACATGAGACACCTTTGTCCCTGTAAGGGTGTTCTGTGGTAAGAATCCTTTGTCCGTCCATTCTGAAAAAGACCTTAGAAGGCTAAAGTGGTTTTCCTTAAATTGTTTCTCTCCTAGCATTCAGTGCAAACCTCAGTTCTAGAGAAACTAGTACTTACAGGCCTGTCATGAAGGCTTCTGTGTGTGAAAGTCAAGCTTGCTTGCCTGCTAGTCAAAGAAAGCATTGGATTTGGAGACTTGCTGGGAGACAGAGTCCCTTTTTAATCCTAAAGAATGTCACCTGTCTCTTAACAGGAAAGCAAGTTTACCACATTTTAGATGTATCTCAAATTCTGTAATTTCACCAGGCAACATTCACTGCTACAGACAGTAGATGCCCTTCCTTTTTGAGGAAGTAGATTATTTGTCAAGGTAAAAAGCGATAGAAGTAAGAGTTATACGAAGTTCGATGTGCAGATACAGAAGAACAGTTATTTGCAACTATAGCATTTTCTTTCCCTTCTTCACTTGAAAGTTTAAAAAGCATTTTATGATTTAACTAAATTCCTAGGTGAGGTCCCTGACATTCTTCTTAAGACAGTGAGAGAAAATAGGTAAAAGCTATTCAGTGTTCTGACAGATGTTATATTTGTATTGCAGTATCTTCGTCTAGGAATGTTTGAATTGCACTGTGATGAATTAATAAGTGCTTTGGTAAAGCGAGCAGATAATATTCGTGAAAAAGTTATTTCCAAAATGTTGAAAGATCATCAAGACATAAATGTGAGGTAACTCTCAAACTGAAAATGTGTATTGAAATGTACTTAATAGTTTCCACTGTTGAATTTTTTTAATCCTTAAAGGATATGTTGATCTCATTTTTGCTGCTATAAATAATGTGATTTGTCCAAGTATGATTAAAACAAAACACATATGCGACACTGATTATTTAATGTGTTTTTCAGACTATGTGATGAGTTTGAGAGAATATCAGAAAAAGCCCTTACTACTCCGTCTAATACACAGGAACTAATGGAACTTAAGGTACTCTCTTCTTTTTTATGAGTCCAAGCATGAAGTAGCTACCCATACTTTTGCTGTGGCCTTAAGCAGTAGCATATGCAAGTTGCCCCCTTCACAGGTATGATTCTGGCCTTGTTAAAGTCACTGGTGCTATATCTGTATTACAAAATAGAAAAGGACAGGTCTTGTTTGGCCATGAGGCTAAAAGTCATAGCCTGGCTTTGTGTACATACAGCTAAACTCTTTTCCCGACCAAAACATCATGGTTGCAGTCAGACTGCCTGTTTCAAACAGTCCTTTGTCTCTGCTGCCACTTGCCCTATACAGTGATAGTATTGGCGAGAACGCCAGTTGGCATGGACCAAAACCCTGTAGGGCAGCTGTCTCCAAAGAGGGGGCTGTGCAGCCCAGGGGATGCACAAGACAATCCATTGGAGTACGTGAAGGAAATAGTGTTTATTTTTTATCTAAAAAAAGTGAGAAAGAAATTAAGCTTTACCAATATTTAATATACAGATTGACACTGGTGCCCTCACTCAGTCTGTACATCGGAGAGTCCTGTATGTACGTGAGGTGTCCCGAGGAAAGAGGGGGTGTTCTACAGTGTGGAGGGATTCACAGTGACACCCTCATTTGTTTACTTGCTTTCAGTGTATTACGATGTATTGCAGTTTGTGTGCCCAGTTAAGTAGATTTATGGATTATGTTACACAGTTTTAACTAACCTAACCCTCAAAATGGGCAAGTGGCTTAAAAAGATTCCCTCAGGAAACTGCAGATTTAAGATAATACTAATAATGCGAGCACAAGTGATCAACAAGAAAATGGCAGAGCTGACACTTCTAGTAAGAGCTCTTCATTGTCCACACTGCGAGGTAAAGGTAATGATAGTCTAATCAGATATGACAAGTTGCCCAAAAAAATTCAAAATTATCAGGAAGACTGTTAGAAATACGAATTTACGTCCACTATCATTAATGGTGAACCTTGCCTGAAATGTCTATTGTGCCTTGGGGTATTAGTTAATGATAGAATGAAATTATCACACTTAGCAAGACATGTAAACACTAAGCATCCCAATCATGAAGAGAAACCTCTACAGTTTTTTCAAGCCATGTTATACTCAATCCAGTATTCTACAAAATGTAATGATCCACACTTAGAAGCCTCCTCTTATTTACTAGTGAAAGAGAAAAAGCCACATACGTTGGGGAAACACTTGCTCTTCCTGCTATGGTAAAAATGGCTGAAATAATACATGAAAAACAATATGTTGACAAACTAAAATGCATTTCTTTGTCAGCAAATACTGTTAGAAGGTGCATGGAAAGCACTGAAGATTCGTAGAAACAAGTATTAGAACAAATTAGGCAGTGTGGGAGATTTACTGTACAGTTGGATGAAAGTACAGGTGTTTAACATATTTCAATTTATGGTATTTGCTAGATTCTGTTTCAGTAATGAAATACACGAGGAACTACCTTTTTCTGAGTCACTAAAGGAAAGATGTATTGGAGAAAATATATTCTTAACAGTAAATGACTTCTTTAATAAAAACAATGCTTTATGGAAAAACTGTTCAAATGTAACCACTGATGGAGTGGCTTCTTTGACCAGAATAAAAAAAGGATTCCGGGGTAAGGTTACAGGGATAGCACCACACGTGAAATTCATTCATTGCATCATTCATAAACATGCTATGGCAGCAAAGATGTTGGAGACAGAAGTGCATAAAGTTCTACAGGATGTTATCAATGTGGTTAATTTTATAAAATAAAATCTTTAAATAGTAGAATCTTCATGATAGTTTGTATTGAAATGGGGTGTGAGTGTGAAAATCTTTTGTACCACACAGAGGTTTGCTGGTTATCTTGTGGTAAATTCTTTTAAAAGAGCTGTTGAACTTAAAGATAAGTTATGCATTTTTCTTTTACAAAAAGACCAGTGTTCCTAATTTTGCTGACCTTTTCTGTGATGACAAATGGCTGTCAGTAGTATGCTACCTAGCAGATATTTTTTGAAAAATAATGATCTGTCCTTCAAGGTAAAGGTGACATCTTTAAGAATGAGTGAGAAATTAACTGCTTTTCAGAAGAAAATCATGCTATGGAGAGAGCATTTTGAAAATGGATGTTTGGAAATGTTTCCATTGTTATGTCATTTTTGTTGCGAAAACTGTGTCCCCCCTATAAAAAAATCTAATATCTGTACACTTCAAAAACTTGGAAACAGGATTTTCTAACCTGTTTAAAAATCTTACAAAATATTTCAGTGAGTTTTGAACGTATTTGTTAAAAATGCAAAAATGCAAGACCTTTTAGTTAGTTTGCAAGAACAACTGAGTGGCATCAGAGAAGATGGAAATTTATTAGATGAATTTCAACAAAAACCTTTGCATAATCGGTGGATGGGATCATGATTTATTAAGCACAGCCAATGATGCAATTCTTCCATTTGGATCTATGTATCTTTTGAGTTTTTTTTTTTTTTTTTAAGCTATGACAGCCATTAAAACGAAGTATTGAATTAAACTGAACTTGGAACCAGACCTTTGAATCTCTGAATCTCAAAGTATTAAACCAAGATTAATGAAGCATATTCAATCACATTGCTTTCACTAAAAATATTATTAATAATAGTGAAGGCAAAAAGGTTTCTGTAAAATGAATAACTAAATTAATAATTAATTAATTAATTAAATTTAATTAATAAATTTAATAAAGAAAATTATTTAAAGTATTATTTCATGTTGATTTAATTTTTGTTAATTTCTATTTTTTGTGCATGTTTTATTGTGTACGTAATGTTTGTACAGTAGTATGTGTGTATAATCTATAAATAAATATACATATATTGGGGGTGCAGGCTCAAAAATTTGTTACTGATAAGGATGCGTGATCAAGAAAGTTTGGAGACCCCTGCTAGCAAGCAGTGTGGCTGGCTGGAACGCTGATTTGAGCCTGTTAGTAATATAGGTATTTAGTTAGTAGTTACCTGGAAATAGTTAGTATTACCTGGAAATTATGTCACTAATTTTCATGAAGCAAAGTGTTTGTATATAATGGCTTGAAATAAGTGCATGGTTTTATTTCTGTCCCCATCTACCTAGTGTAAGCAGATAACAAGTAATTTCTGTAGTGTGGGCAATATGCCAGCAGAATTAAATTTAGACTGTGTGTTCTTCAGGCTTCTGAACAGATAGTGTAGTCAAACAGTGAGTATCTCTTGGTTCTCCTGAATTAAATTCAAGCAATTGAATTAGATGTGGAAGACTCAATATCCGTTCCCAATAGCCTAAACTAATCAAAGAGTTGAAACCTGAGAAGTAGGGAACTTTAATACATATCTAATTCTTCACAAGAAAACTTCAAAAAAACACTCATTGGCAAGTTGTATGAAGTAATTTTGTCTTTATATCATTTGTTGAATGATCATTTAAAATTTAACAGATGTAGGGTTTGCAGTTCGGTAACTGTAAAATCCCATCTCCTCACTTAGAAATACCACTTATCTAATCAAAACCCTGCTGTTTCTTTGATGTATTCAGGCTTCAGTTCAGCGAAGCACTTATATTTGCACTTGAAACGTAACATGTCTTAGTCTCTTGCTGTTCAGCAAAGTTCTGATGTATGTGCCCAGTATTAAATGTGTGGAATATAGGTGTGTCCTTAAAATAAATTGGGTGCCTGACTGGTTGGCTGAATTTGGATCTGAGTGATTTGAACTTCTGCTACAGTGAAGTTTAACGTAAACTATAAGTACAGTAATTTTTTCAAGTAAAAATTAAAATGTTTAGAAGTTGAACTATGTGCTATCTGAGAATATGGTGCTCTTAAAATGCATACATGTTATGCTATAATTTTGTGTTGGAGAATAATCAAATTGCATGTTATCGTGTGTAGCATGTAATATTATACCAGGATCAAACACCTTCTAATAGTTCTTCCATCTCATTGCTGAAAAGATGTATCAGTCTTTGTTTGGGGTATCCTTTTAATAGCCAATTGTTCTCTTGATCCATATTAATGAGTATATTCTGAAGCATAGAAACTGCTGTTAAAAGAGCAGAAGCGTAGATTTACTGGACAATTTATCCCTACCTAAAAATGTTTCTAGTGTTATCACGTTGTGTCATCATATTAAGTTTTTCTGTATCTTCAGTTGACGGATATAAAGTAATATTTACATATACTGGTATACTACTGATCTGTCCAATTGGCCAACATTTTTACTAATACAGCTCTTTTCTTATTAAGAGGCTTTCAGAGTGCTTCGTTATAGATTATTGTTTAAACTGGGCTGTGTTGCTGTTCTGTTAAGAGTACCATACAGAATGCTACATGTATCAACACAGTTTACTGCCAACTCTTGAGATCCGAAAGAACAACGTAATTTTTATTTTAATCACAATGAGCAGTACAGTGTCTGTCTATATTCCTTATATCCTTACTGCTAGGGGAGACCTAATCTTCCATTGGGCCATCCAGTGCTTCCCTTTCTGGAATGTGTCCTCCTTTTCTCTTGTAGTTATTGTACAAATTTTTCCTTGGTAGCACCACGCTTTCTTTCCCAAACCTGCAACACTTAAAACAGGCTGTCTGGATTGGCTTCCATTAGTCCAAACCTTTGTGCACACAGCTTCACCCATTCTTTTGAGTTTTATTCAATAAAAGAGCTAGTAAGGCAGTTGTATTAACAAGTTATATGCTGTAAAATGGCTAATACCATGCCATTCCAAATAAACACCTTTTTCAGATCACATATTTCTAATTTTATTTAATTTTCCTCATAAAAAATAATCTTTTAAACTTAAGTATTGACTACTTTAGTAGTTATTTTGGCATTAAATTATATAAAAATGTCTTCCCTTTTAATTTCTCTTCCCCAGGCCTGTATGCAGAAAGTGAAAACATGTGACATGCTTGAATTGGAGCAGAAGTTAGTGGATGCTGTAAATTGTGTTGCTTTCCTGATAGATTGTGTCAACTTTTCACCAGCAGACATTCAACTGAACAGTAATGTTTTTCAATGGTATGCACGAATGCCAGATATCTTTGAAGAGCACAGAAAGATAATGAAAGAAAAAACAGATCAATTTCAAGATGGTCTTAAGGTTTGTAATGGCAATTTTAAAAATCCTTGAGCTGCTAATTTTGAATGGCATATAGGACATGAAATAATGGATGGAATAACCTCTTTCATTTTCCCATGTATTTTATGTTTTTATGTTATACTTGATATTAACTAATTTTTGCCTGCTTTCCACTTGTTTGCTTTTCACATATTCAGGAGTACTGCAGGACAAGCCACGTCTCACATTTTGCACTCTGAAAGCTTTTTGGTTACAGATCTTCCAGTGATGTTGATGAAAGTTGTCTGTATGTAAATTGTATAGTTGTCTGTATAGTAAAATTCAGATAGATCCTTTAAACACATGTATATGGCTTGATTTATGCATGTAAGCAGTCCCTTTGGAGTCAATGGCAGTATATGAAGTTTCTATGATAGCTCAAAAAAAAAAAAAGTGCATTAATTTCTAAGTGTGATTTTGCTGTTAGGATAATGTGAAATAAGGTAGTCTTATAAGTGCATCTTGATTGAGGTTTGTTTTATTTGTTTTTATTTTTTAATCTCTTATACTTTACATGTATTTTTATCTCTGTTAGAATTTTTCATTATATTTACTAGGCTTTTACAGTACAGTTTGTTATATTATCGAAGTGATGGGGTCGCTCCACAAGGATTGCTAATTCCTAGGCTGCTGATCTGTTACAGTTACTGCCTGTATATCTGTCTGCTTTGGTTTTCTTGTACTCTTTAGTCTCATCATCATTTTATCTTAGATCATACATATTTTGAGATAGTGAACTTCTATGTTTATGCAGTACGTTTAAAGAAGTAGCTGGTAAGTGTTAGTGTTATAAATAAATGTGCAGCATAGACTGTGTTATCTTGAAACATGTTATTGCTTTGTATAGTTTGACTCTTGGTTTCAGACATTGACCACTACTGATACTCAATGTGAAATGTGTGTTGTGGAGTTGTATATATGAGGAAAAAGCTATCCCTTAACTGTGTGGCTTTAAGACAAGAGACACCTGTCCTGTGAAACTGTTTAGCTTTGTCTGTCATTTGATTAATCCTATTATTCTATTTTAATTTGAGATACAGTGGGAATTTGAATTTAGCTTTCTATTATTACTCTGCTCACTGTGTCCATCACAGAGAGCAGAAACTATGTCCAACTATATGCTATGAAATAGAACCCAAAGTCACGTCTGTCAGTTAGCAAAATAAGTCACTGCAGGTAACAGTAAGATTCAGGGAAAATTCTGTAATTTGGGTGGAACAGATACTTGTGCAAATATGTTGGATGTCTTGGATTTTCTGCAACTATAAACTGTCCTACTATAGCAAATTAGAATTGTTTTTCCTTCTTTTTTCCAGAAATTTATTGTGATTTTTTAAAAATTATTATATGCTTGCTTGCTGTTTAATTAGGTACGCTGTGAACAATTTGTTGAGGAACTGAAAAGCTACTCCAAGCAGGTTGAAGAACTTAGCACATTTGGAGATATTCAGGAAGTCAACAGGTATTTGAAGAAAGCTCAAGTGTTAAATACAAAATTGGATCTTGCTGCTGACAAGGTACAGATTATAGTCTAAACTAGTCTAGTAGTATAAATTGTAAATCTTAATATTTGTGCTATGAGAATCAACAGTTTGCTTAGTAATACAGTTACTGAGATGTGGCAAATTAATTATTAATTCAGCTATGAAATATTTTTACACAATTTGTGATTTAAACTGCAAATTTACCGAGCACAGTAATTTGTTACTATATGGCCTTGAGTTAATACGGCAGCACTTTGCACAGTGAAATAGTGGATTGAGTTTACGTAGGTTTGCATAGAAATTATACTTCTATGTTCTTGGAAGTGCAATTCCTGATGCTCATTATTACTTCCCGTCTGTTGAAGCCTCCATGGTACTGCAAGTTACAAAGAAGTGCCCAGGTACCATTTTTAAACCTCTAAGTATATTCCTGTATTGACTAGCATGAATGCTGAGCTGTTACTGTTAAAGATTGCTTTAATTGCAGTCAATGGCAGCAATTACATAATAGACTGGTTTAGTAACTCAAAACCTAATTTGAAGCTTGTTGAAGACACCAGAAGACCTCCCTAGTTCCTGTGGTAAGGACCTAGTATCACGGACAACTTTGTTTATATTTCAGACCTCATTTATGTCTCAACAGATTGATCAGTTTAATTCAGAAGAAGAGTCCTTTGGATGGCCAGTATCTCAGTACCCTCAGCATAAAAACATCCGGAATACTCTTGCTCCATATCTTCGTCTCTATGATATGACTGTTGAATTCAACAGAAAACACAAAGACTGGACAGAGGGATTATTTACAGAAGTGAATCCAGACAAAGTAGAGGTAGATGTAGGAAACTACTGGCATGGACTGTATAAACTAGAAAAGGCCTTCCACAATTCTCCAAATGCATTAGCAATAACAAGACAGGTTAAATCAAAAGTAGAGGAATTCAGATGCCACATTCCTCTAATCCAGGTGATTTGCAATCCTGGTTTGCAAGAAAGGCACTGGGAAGAGATGTCAAAAATTGCTGGTTTACCACTGTGTCCTTCTGAAGACTCAAATGTCTTGTCATATATTAACTTGCATCTTGAACCGTTCCTAGAAAAGTTTGAGACAATCAGTGAAACAGCCAGCAAAGAACATTCACTTGAGAAAGCTTTAACAAAAATGATTTCTGAATGGGAGCAAATGGAGTTCACTCTTCTTGCCTATAGAGAAACAGGAACCCATATTTTGTCATCTGTAGATGATATTCAGATGTTATTGGATGACCACATTGTCAAAACTCAGACTATGAGAGGATCTCCATTTGTTAAGCATTATGAAAAGAGAATAAGGTAATTTTTTTTTTCTAATAGAAAGTCACCAAGTAATGTTACCAAATAAGAAATCTTTTCTGCTTAATCTAAAACATAGGGGCCTCAAATGCTTTTGTTTATCCTCCTTAAGTAGTGAATCAATGTCATTTTAAAGGGCTAAAGCTTTCGTGCCATGTCAGCTACATGCTATTTAATCCTGTAAAGCTGATTTTTACTTCTAATGATATGGTAAGTGCTAATACATTGGAGAGGTTGCTAAACATTTTTAACGTGCTCTGGTACTTAAGGTACCAGTGCATCATAACATTACCTTTGTTTTATCAGATAAAACATATCTGAGGTATAGCTGGAAATGTTGTACACTAAGAGAATATAGTCAAAATTTTCTACCTAAATTGTAAAGCTACTGAATCTTTTAGCTCTTCAACAATTAAAAATGTTAGGGCTTATGTAAGGGAGATGAAGAAAATGAAAACAAGACAAATTTCAGGGAAGTGATGAAAGATTCCCCCCCCCCCCCAATGCAGAAAATTAAATTCCAAAACTTAGTATTGCATGTTAAAAATTCTATACTTCAATCTTTGAGCATAGATTTTAATCTGTTTTTGTCTCTTTCGTCAATAAATACTTTACTTGCTTCTTAAATTCCCCAAACGTAGCCATATTGTGGAAAACCAAAAATCTTTCATCTGAAGTTTGGCTATAATTATCTAGCTATATAGGTGCCTCCAAACTCCCATTAACTGCAAAAATGCTAGTTCAGATTTCAGCACATATTCAATAAATATGAATACATAAGTACATATACATACATGTATGTTCCAAGAAATATTAATTCTCTAATTACTACTGTACTATACTATAAGAGTTCTTTCCTTATTAATGTAAAATAGTAGGGTTTGCCTATTTAAAAAGAGTAAGCATACCATGGTAATTCATCAGAGTTTTTTGGTGACTGACAGCATTTTTTAATAATACAAGGTATTACTATTACTTCAGCCTTTGAGATCTAGGTGATTACACAACGATTGCTTTCTCAATAGCCCAACAAAGCATGTAGAATTCTGGATTGCTGCCAGAGATTGTTCCAAATTCCTCATCTTAATTTTTGTGTATTTTTGGTGTCAACAAATTAACTGACCTGCCTAACTTCCCTTTTGGAAAGCTGCATTTTTCTCTACCTCTTGGTAGAAGCAAAATCACCAGAGATTAAGTACAAATACCTAAAAGATGAAACAGGGACTTTGGGTAGAGGAGAAGGTACATGCAAGCAAAGCTGTCTGTTGTTTTGAATATGTGGCAGGTAAATGAAGGAAGGAAGAAGTTAAGTGTGTTTTCACATCTCTCATTTTACAGAACTCAGTGCAGCCTATGTATGTGTGTCCTGTTTAGAAAATTATTGTCATGGTTCGTTTATACAATATATATTTTAACAGCATGCATTTTTTATAATAACTCTATCTGTACCGTCCATTGGTATGAGAGTTGTCAAAAATGATACTGTTTTTATACAGGAAAGAATAATATATGTACTTGTTATGGGATTATAAATAGCACTTTATTTTTATATATTTTTTGCAAATTGCTTATGTCAGTGAATTAGGAATACCAGTGACATTAGAGAACTGATAATATCACATTTGTCTGGTATTGGTGAGATAGTAAGAAGTGTCAAATGGTGGTGTTAATTTTAAAACGATGCAGAAAAATTGAGGAGACTTAGAAAAAATTATAGGCTAAAGGATCTTGAATTTTTGGCTATCGAAAGGGAAGACTGAATAGCTATTGAATTATAATATTGTGTACCAATAGTGGTGTGCAGTAATATTGAAAGAGTCTTTAATCTATCAGACAAATGTGTTCAACATCCACATTTGGAATTTGAAGTTAGAAATAAAATGTGACTTAACCATTGGACTATTTGCTCTACTACTTGAAATCTTTTAATTAAGACCACATGTCTTTTTAGGATAATGTCTACAGATTTTTGGTTTAGTAGTTTAGGTTACTTTCATGTCTTTCTTTTGCCATCTCAGCCTGTCCATCCTAGCAAACAGTTTGAAATAGTAGCCTGGGCTTTGGTGTATGCCAGAAACCAGATTACATACTCAGTTGAAGTGAATTTGTCTACAGATACTACTACATGCTGAAGCGTGTGCTATGTTTATTCACTGATACTGTTAGTCTATTTATTGGACTAACCTAGTTCATGAAATGCTACAATCAACCTTACAGATGATCCAGTTGCAGAAATTAATGTGGGCTTCATTATGCAGGAAATCAGGCTAGGTGAATATGATATTCTGCTGAAATCTTAAAGCTTATACCTGTTGCACTTGCTGCTGAATATGCACATTGCCGAAAAGATCTTAGCAGTCTGCTGGAAATGTTTTACTGGAAGCATCAATTAATGCATTTGAACTAATGCTGTTTTTTAGGGAATGGGAAGGAAAGCTGCTGTTGGTACAGGAGATCCTGGATGAATGGCTGAAGGTTCAGGCTACTTGGCTTTATTTGGAGCCAATTTTCAGTTCTCCTGACATCATGGCTCAGATGCCTGAGGAAAGTAGACGATTCAGTACTGTGGTTAAGACATGGAAGGACTTAATGAAATCAGTTTTTCAGGTAAATACTGCTGTCTTAAGAATATAGAGTGAATTTGTAGTATGGTCGTGTGTCCCCCCTCCCCCCCCAAATTGCTTCTGATAACACAGTAATCTGTTTTCTGTTCCATCTTAGCCCCCTTCCTTAGATTCTTTTAAAAATTATTTTGCAGAACTGTTTCACATAGAATCATAGAAGCATTTATTGGGAGGGGCCGCTGGAGTTCAGTTAGTCTAACTTCTTTCTAAAAACAGAACTTTCGCCAACACTACATCAGGTCAGCCACAGCTTTGTTTAGCCAAATTTAAAAAATCTCCAAGGACAGAGATTTCTTGCAGATTACCTCTAGAAACTTCAGTGCTTCGGTGCCTTCCTAGTGAATAATTTTTTCCTAATGTCCAAACTGAACCTTGCAAGCAAAGATTTGGACTTGTCCCTAGTTGCCCAACTGTCACTGCTGAGAAGCTGGCTCTGGTTTTTTTTTTTTGTTTTTATTTTTTTTGTCTTGTGTGTGTTTGTTTGTTTGTTTGTTTGTTTTTCAATTGCCCTTCATATAGTTCCTGGCTACAGTTAAATTCTACCTTAATTTCCACTTCACCAAACTGAACAAGTCCAGCTCTCTCAACCTCTTCTCATAGGCCATGTGTCATTCTGCCGAGTAAAATTAAGCAGCATACAAAACAACGCAACGTAGCAATGATGATCCTGGCACTGTAGGTCAATTGACATGAATCAATGAAATTTGACACCAATTGTTCCTTTTGAAAAATGCTGCTTATTTGCATATTGAATGGTAGAGAAATCTCTATAAATTTAAACTGTTTAGATATTTAACTTCAAAAGCACTGTTCTGATCTACTATAAATCAATACATAAGGCAGTTGTCAGACACCATCACTGCACATGTCTGGCAGTTCAAAATGTCTTGCCAATCTGCTTCTTATTTCACCCTTTCCAGAAGTTAGCACTGTTATTAGAATCAATTGATGAGATTATATGAATGCTCTTTGCTTCAGTAGTTAGATGTTCTCAGCCTTGGATTGGGTTAGGTTGGCTATATTTGCCAGCCTAACTGGATGAAGAACACTCCTTCAGTCTCTTCTGCTGACTCTGCTGAGAGGGCAATAGCTTCTAGCAAAGAGGTGGTACTAGTAAAGGAAGAGGTAACATCTGAAACGGGCACAGCTGATTCTTCAGCAGTTACATGATCAATGGTCCGAAGGCATGCTCTACAAATTCTGTTCCTCGGGGAATAACCAGTTACCTAGTAATTCTGGTAGTCCTATTATGTAATTCTAATGATTCTCAGAATGATTAGAGAAAACTGCATTCATTCTGAAAAAGTTCCCTAATACCAAGGACATTTTTGGTAGGGTGTTGCATTTTTAATATTTTTTTTTAAACTGGGCTCACTAAACTATTCAACAGACTTGAGAAGATTTATGAGGTCCACTGTTTTCCAGGGTAGGGACATGAAGTTGTCGTTTGAAGGAAAAAGTTAGAAGCTTTGTTTTCGTCTGTCTCATGCCTTTTCAGAACTTTCAGAGATCCATTATGTCATTAGGACAAATGCTAAAATCTTCACTCAGTCTAAAAGCTTTTGATCTGAGCTCTTTTCAGATTGTAGATATGGTCTTAATGTAGCAATACGCAAAATGTGTAGTATACAGAAAGAAGCATTTGCTTAATTTCCTGGCAATTCAGCTTGATCACTTAAAAATAAAGTTATTTTTCATTTTTTATTCTCTTTTTATTCTTTGTCCCTCCCTTTCTCCTTCTGTTTTTCTCTTGCTGTCTTACACCCCCACCCCCTTTTTTCTTTCTTCTGATTTAGAAGAAAATCAGGAATTTGTCCCATAGAGATGTGAAATCAATAGTATTAATTTTGGGGAAGGAATTGGGTAAAAATAAAAAAGGGCAAGAATTTCAGAATTTTGTTGAGTATTACATTTCTGAACATAGTGTGCTGAATGATCTGTTTTGATAGAATCTTCTAATTCAGATATTCAGTGCTAATCAAATACAAAGTATTTTTTGAATATGATATATGTTATCACTGGCAGAAAAAAGAATCTTCTTTTGTTTGTACAGGAGAGTGTAAACACCAGAATAGAAGTTTAACAATCTAAAGTCGATTTTGGCTAAACAAGTAGGCATTATTTTCCAGAAGATGGCACTCTGTTTCCGCAAATGCGATGTTTGAGTTTCATGACTTAAAAGAATGCTCTTCCCCAGTCTATATGAATGGTCTTTCTTAAAAGCATAAAGCTTGAGGCTACTTGTACTTTTTTGCATTTATATGCCCTTGTATTATAAAATTTCTGTGTATTATAAAATTTCTTTATTTGCTTAGCTTTTCATGACAAATTTGAGTAATCGTATATCTTTCCTCCATTTTGAATATCTAATTTAAGCAATGCACATTAATGAGGATTAAATTACTTAGTGGTTTAATTTCCACTTCCCGTAAAGTAAAAAAAGAAAATCTAGGATACAGAAGCTTTTCTGCCTTTGTGGGGAAGAAAGCAAAAAAAAAAAAAAAGGCAAGAAAAAAAAAAAACAACAGGCTACAACCTGTGATATATTAAAAAATATATTTAGAAACTAGAGTTAGTGATGGTCTTTTAACAAGGTATTTAAACTATTTTTATACACTTGAGTTATGCTTTTTTCTTGATACAGTTTTTTCCCCTAATTGACACTGACAGTGTCACTGACAAAATAAGTTACACTGATCTTTTGAAAGACTGAGAAAGATGGCATTCCCTTTTTTTCTTCATGCCTTAGCAGAACTGTAAATAGGAAATTTATGTTGAAGCATAAATTATTTTTTTCCTGACTTTTTCTCATATGAAAGAAAAAACAAGCAGGAAGAATCCCATTTATAAAACTGGCAACACAGCTTTGATTTGCTTTACCAGTTGCACTTATTCTATTTGCTGATGATAAATAAGCTAAGAAAGGGAACAAAACCTCTTTCTGTTGACAACATATAATTATACAGTTTTTTGTGCATTAAAAACTGTTTTATAAAATCAGTTATGAACTATGTTTGTATGCTGGCAGCTTAGTTGTCTATGTATGGATAAAAGTATATGTAGTTACTGAGTTTGTTCTGGTTTGGTATGATGCAAGAGACAAGTAACAAGGTAAATGTATTTCATGTACAAATGAACACTATGATTATTGTATTAAGGAGGTGCACTCCCATGAAGATCAATTAGGTAAACATACAATTCTGGGTTTGTTTTTTTTTTTTTTTCAGTAGATTGGAAGTATATGTGTAACATGAGCAGGGAATTGAACAAAAGCTGAATGCACATTGCAAGTAGTTTCAAAATGTTATGAGTTTCTGAACTGAAACTGAACTTGGAATTTATTATTGAATCCTCCAAACTCAAGCTGAACAGCAGTCAGGTTACTGGGTCAAATCTACATTGTCATCCTGTGAGGGGTTTGTTTCTTACAGATACCTTTTGCACCTTCTGGGCTTTGCACAGCAGTCTGTCTCTTGTCACCTGTCACTTGCAACATGAGTCACCCATCCTTCCACTCTGTGAGACTGTGGTGTTCTGCAAACCCTATCAGGGACTTTTCTGAGTGGGGCATTCTGTATTTCTAATGGGCTCTATCAAAACTGTTCCTAGTGGAAATAGTCTGGGTACATCTTTAATTTCTGCTGTCCACTGTTGGAGTATTCTTTGTTGTTACTGTCAGCAGTTCTTCCAAGCCCTCAGTAGATCAACTAGTCTGAAATTCTCCCTACCAATCTCTTTGGTGTTTCTTATGGTTGGATATACCTGTGTCTATTTTCATTGTAATCCTGGATATGTGTTCTGTGCTATGTGCTTACAGGTGCAGACTCACTGGGCAGAGTAAATGGGACCTAAGGGCTGACTAACATTTCTAGTTAGCTCTGTTTCCATCTCACCTGTGGTCATTCTGGCCCCATTCAGATTCTGGGGAAATGCAGTCTGATTTAGGTGGTAAAGGAGAAGCTATGGCAGAAGCTGTGTTCCCAGACTTTGGGGGAAGTGGAGCAGGGGATTGGGATTTATAACTCTCCATTTCCTTGCCAGGACTTTGTCATTATAGAACGTCATCTATTGCAACATGAGTGGGTTTGAATCAGGTCACAGTTAACAAGTCAGTTAATGTACTGGCACGGGCCTGAACTAGAACTGAACTAGAATAAATTCAGTCACAGATGAACCCAAGCCCATACTGGAACTGAGTAGAAGCATTTGCTTGGTTTGACTTCCTCAGTCATAAATCTGCATAGTTTCCTACTTTTCAATGTTTGTCTTGTTTTGCTCCCAAAACCCTGTACTTGGCAAGATTAAAAAATATAATGATGATTAGGCTATAAATTGGTCATAAGGCATGTTGCTGGATGCTAGAACCTGATGTTCAGACAACTGTATTTCTTTAAAGCTTCTTTGCTTGACAACCTTTAGGTCTTTTGCAAAATCTTTTTTGTATTTGTATTAATTGAGATAACTTTCATCTTATGTAGTAGCTTTTCTAAGCATTTATATTCATTTAATTTGAGAAGTTAATTTGGAAAGCACTAGAAATCACTAGAAAGAATTTGGAAAGCACTGTACATCTTAATATATATGTGGTGGGATGACTGCAGGTTGTTGTGCAGGTTTTTTTCTCCCGTCTTACGTATGTTATCACAGAGGTGCTACCACCATTGCTGATGGGCTCAGCCTTGGCCAGCAGTGGGTCCATCCTGGAGCTGGCTGGCATTGGCTCTATCAGAGGAAGCTTCTAGCAGCTTCTGACAGAAGCCACCCCTGTAGCCCCTGCCTGCTACCAAAACCTTGCCATGCAAACCCAATACATTTTTTCATCTACACAGTGTATAAATATAAGAAACACAGTGTTTATCCAATAGTGTATCTTGACAGGTGTTATTCAGGTGCTATTGTAAAAAGAAAAAAAATACAATTTTTTATATTCTTAAAGCAAGTATAACTTCATGTTTTGCTAGCAAAAATCTTTAAACACGTATTTAGCTAGTAGAAGTATTAGGATCACACAGTAGAAGTATTTTTTAGATCACGTTACTAGTTAGTGTTAGTACTGAAGTGTCAGTGTTGCCTACATACAACTTTGCCATCTCAATACTTATCTCGTGTATATATTTATATATCTTATGTGGAAAGAAAGATAATTTTTTTGCATTGAACTCATATGATTACCACCTAAGATGTGTGACTGCATTGTCGTCATAAAAGTACACTTTTAAAAATCCATCAAAATGTTTTGATTGTCCATGTTGTTTAATTACATAATACAATTGAATAGCCAGTGTAAATTGATGTTACTCCAGCAGAATGATGGGAGTTGTGCCGTTTGATGAATTGATCCTCTTTTGAAAATTATTTTCAAAAATAATAGTTCATGTTTTGAAAAATTTACTTTAATACCAACTGCTTATCTACATTTCCAGTGAACTCTGGCAATGAAGAAGGTTAGTAAATTGGAACCCTGACAATGGTTTGAGTAAAGCAGAATTTGAAATAAAGATTCATTTTGCTTAAGAATTCCTGCAGTGCTGTGTGGTGACTTACTTGAGAAGGCATTAACATTTTTATCAGGAATAATTTCTTTTCCAGGACAAACATGTGCTGACAGTAGTAATAATAGACAAGATGTTGGAAAAACTGAGGAAGTGCAATGAATTTCTGGAGCTAATTCTCAAGGGACTCAATGAATACCTAGAGAAGAAGCGCATGTTTTTCCCCAGATTCTTTTTTTTATCTAATGATGAACTCCTTGAGATTCTTTCAGAGACCAAAGATCCTGCCCGGTACGGTAATATTTAATAGATGTATTTGTGACTCACGGTGCATGCAGATAATCTTGTCATATTGTTTCTCTGAGCCCAGAACCGTCTTTTTTCTCACTGACAGTTATGGTATTAAATATCTACTTGATTAGATTTTATGATAGGTGAACGCAGAGTTATTTTTTATATGGGTAATTAAAGTCAGTTCTATTTTCTAAACTAGTAACCCTTCTGTACACTGGTTTTCAAAAGAATCAGAAGTCCATATAGTAATTCATGGTGAAATTAACAGACCTGATTTTTCCCAGTAGAAAATTGAGTATCACATAGAACCTGTATACCGCTGACTTGAGTTTTACCTTTCTAGGAGCAGTCCTAATTAAAGTATTTCAGAAGTTTTTTGCTGTGTTTTAACTCTCTCTGGGGATTTCTACTCCCCAACCTCATTCAGGATTAAACTGCAAAAAGTATAACTCAGTATAAGTCCTTGTTATACTGAGTGGAATTAACTCTATGAAGATTCCTGCAGAAATGATCTGGTTAAGCAATATAGCCTTCACTATAAGCAGAGGAACTGGGGTTTGATTCCCAATATGCAGACTTGATATTGTGCAGTGAATGCAGTGCAAGGTCGTGTAAAAATAAGAAAGAAAATAAATAACAAAATGCCAACTCGGTCACAGAGAATATTCATACAGTGCAATGAACAGGGATGAGATCTTGTGAGGAAAAAAATCTTAAAGGTGTTGTGTTTTTTTTTTTTTTTTTTTTTATTACGAGCTATTGCATTAAGGTTATACTTGGTTGCTTTACTCAAATTCCTTAATGTTTACTATAGTTTGCTGGGAAGGTATAAATAATGGAATTTTATGTACTGTAGGTGGATTAGCAGTTAAAGAAGGAATACTTGTTTATCCTTACTAGTTTATATGTTACAGAGACTGTAGATAATATTTTATATATTTAAGATGATCTTCAAAGAATACTGTGGTAGGCATCTTGCAGGGGGTAGTACACAAGAATTATTGTTGAGGATAAACTTTTTTTTAACTTAAAATGATCTTTTAAGTAAATTGTTCAGAATTTTTTTTTTAAATTAGATCATCTTTGGTAGTATTGGCAAGAAAAAATTGTCAGAAGCTGCTTAATAGTAGTTTTGTTTTCTAGAGTGCAACCTCACTTGAAAAAGTGTTTTGAAGGAATTGCAAGAGTGGAATTTACTGATGTATTAGATATTACACACATTAAAAGCAGTGAAGGAGAGACTGTGGAACTCATAGAGACAATCTCAACATCGGAAGCTAGAGGTCAAGTTGAAAAATGGCTGGCTGAACTGGAGGCAGCTATGCTGAAGTCTGTCCACAAGGTAACAAGTCCTAACCTCTTATTTTCTAGGCTAATGTCATTCACCATTGATTTCTTCAGTAAACGTTAACATATACTGGAATCACTTTTTATTCTTTGCACCTAGCATGAACATTAAAACAATGAATTCGGTCTTTAAAGGTTTTATATATATTTATATATATATATATATATATATATATTAGTTCTGGTGTCAATTTCTGGTTGTAAAATTCTCTAAAGTTCTTTAAAATTAAATAGTAAAGTCAAAAATGTTTGCTCCAAGGATTCTTTTGCCAGAGATTGTTCTATACTTGATGTTGTATTAACAAGATTAAACTGAAAGATTGCCCATGTTTTTTTTAATGTTCCTCTTAATTATGACTACCTTAATCAAGACTCTTAATGCTTCTTTTCACATTGTATCGTTTTAGTCTTTACAATGTCTCATTGTGTCATATATTTAGCCACTTCTGTTGTCTTCTTTTTTGTGTTCTTTTTCAATGTCAAGTGAAGTAATTAAATGTGCACACACTTTCCCTGACACTGTCTTACAGTACAACAGTTTAATTATTGTAGTGGCATATTAGTACAGAAGAAAGTGAATAACCTGATCTATGTGGTGCATTTCAGACATGGATGGACAAACAGAGCTGCATGAATAAGAAATGGTTAAGCACCATTTGTCTGCATTTAGCCTTGACTACAGAACTTTTATGATGATCTAAACCAGATAGCATTTACATAGTTTTAATGTCAATACAGATACATTTTTCCCTTATAGATGTATTTTTTAATTGATGCTATTGTATGCATAGGTTGTTAAAAGCAAAGACGCTTGGAACTGCAAAACAAATGGCAGATTTTCCCTCGGGTAGTTTACCCTGCTTGTCTGAGAAGCTGTCTACATTTATTGAGGAGTTTGGTGACAATGAGACTTTATTCTTGCTTGGGTTTTGTTAATGGCAGGAAAACAACCTGTTGGTATGGACTGGAAGTTTTTTCCAGTGCAAGCTTTGATTTCATTGGGATTATCTTTGAGTGGTGCTAGAACCAGATTAATCATTCTATTATTAGAAAATGCACTTGATGTTAGATATAAGTTTAAATAATATGATCTGCAAAATTAAAAGCTCTGGGTTTTTACTAGAATTAATAGATGAAAAAACTTTCAGTTTGGGATATTACTTTAACAAAATTGTATTTGTACATGTTTTCTAGTTTCATTGTAGATGGAGATAGAAAATTTTAAGTATCTGATGGCAAGAATCATTTTAGAATGTGTTGCGAAATCAGTTCTCAGAAATTTTGTGCGATCGCTTTGTTCATGTTATGACATTTTGGGGTTGTTTTGAGCTTTGTTGAGAGATTTGCTTGCAAGATGTCAGTATTATAGAGTTGAATTTGAGGCTGAATCTAGACCCTGTTGGTTTTTTTTGTTTTGTTTTGTTTTTTGTTCTCAGTAATACAACCTAACCTAAATTAATTCTAAAGCTGAACGTTACCTGTTTTCACATATAGTTATAGTGTGCTTTTTCCTGTCTAGGTCATTGGGGATGCACTTGAAGCTTATCCAAAAACTCCACGTGTTAATTGGGTAAGAGAGTGGCCGGGGCAAACAGTTCTTTGTGTATCCCAAACTTTTTGGACGATGCAAGTACAGATGTCTATTAGAAATGGCCAAACGGTAAGAAATATTTTAAATTTAAATTTATGTCAAATTGATATAATGTAGTAGTAAATCAGACCTTTGCTAATAACATTTTTGGATTAATAGGTGTACAATGTAATAATGAATCCTTTGAGTGTCTACTTTAAAGATCTACCTGAAATGTGATCCTTGAAGACTTTGAAGTTAGTATTTCCTTTTGGATATAGGCACCAATGCTTGTGCACTATGTCAGGATGCGTTCTATTTAGCTCAACGTGTAGATTACATGTTTCTGTGAAAGCAGCCTGGTGGTGTATTCAGGTGGTATGGACTAGCATAGCTTGTCTGTTTGTTTCTGGTGCAGAAGTCTAACTTACCTTGGGCTAGGACTAGTGTTAAAAGATATATACCACCTCACCCTTGTCAAATAATGAATATATATGCCTGACTGGTACAGAATTTATAATCTATTAGCTAATGCTAGTGGGAATAAAACTACTGAAGGCATTGAATTGAGATTCAGGATATGTGTTTTGTAGAACCTTTCTTCTGTTTATCACTGAGGCTTAATGCTCTCACCTGTTGGATTTGGAAGTGTTCCAGAATTGCCACCATCAGATGAGGCAATTAGAATTTCATTCTCTAGTGTTTGGACAGAAAGAAACATAAAGTTTTTCACAGTTATACATGAAGTTATAACTTTGTGATACTTCATGATACTCTCTCTTCTTTTCATTCCTATTTTTTGCAATGGCATGGTATCAATTGAAAGAAGTTCCACAGTACTGTATTTTTGGATTCTCCAGGTTCATATATAGCTGAGCTGTACCACAAACACAAAGTTAAATCTAATCTTTAATCCATATATGGAACAGTATTTTAAGGCTGTATAACACTTTCTGCTTATTCACAAGCTGAAGCAATGGCTCCTGGTAATAGTGGCTTTTTTGAGCAGCTGCACTTCTGACATGCAAGGAAAAGAAGCTTTTGAGTGTTTTGGAAGAGGGAATTAAAGGAAAAAGAGGACATTATTTGCTAATACAGGGGGCAAATCTTGCTACAGATCGGAAGATTTGAAAAAGTTTTGAAAATATTTTCTTTTCCCAGTAATAAGGAGATCCTCAGTTTCCTGGGGAAAGAAATAAGGCTTCTACATACTCTGCACCATTTATCCTCAATTGGTGAAAGACTTTCAGGAAGGAGAGACAGGAATTCTAATCTTAGAGATTTTAGCCAACCTCACCTTAATGAGTCTGTAGTTAATGTTGTTAGTGGATAAAAGAGGAAGTTAAGCAAGAGTTAAATTAATTTGCTTTGGGAATGTTTGTTACAGAATTCCGAGCCTAGACAAAAGCTCTTGTGCTGGTCTGTATCAAGCCTTTTTCTGTATGTGGGCATGCAGGGAAACTTGTCCTTCCTGTAGCCTTCACTCAAATTCTGTTGTAGTGGGAATTCTGCTTATCTGGCTTCAGCCCAAGAATCTTTGTTCTGCTGTGGAAAGGAGCTTGTATGTAGTGAAGCAGTGCAGAGGCATTTGCATCTCCTGACAGTCTGTCACAAATCTATGGCAGGGAGAAGAACTCTGTCTTACAGCCTTCAATATTCTTTCTCTTTTCCATTCCTACATTGTATACTAAAGCATAAGAAACATGACAGACGATCAGTGACCATGTGAGAAGCCAAAAGTACTGCATTCTGCCTGAAGCACTTCAGTGTTTTCTGGGACAGGATGCCAATATCATTTAAGTCACTTGTTAATATTAAATATGTGTTCACACATACATGCACGTGCATACACACACGTGCTCCCTTTCAAACATTTTAAAGTTAATTGTTTCCAACAAATAAGTGTTATACATCAGTCAAAGGTGCAAATTTCTTATTAAAACCAAATAATGATTTAAGATGCTGTATAAAAACAGAGGTGTGTCATAAATTTTGAGAGCATTGTCTTGTGAGCCATGTGAATTCTCAGTGAAATACAGTCATATGGTCAGAAGGATAGCATCAAGGAATGTTACTGATATGGGAGTTGAAGACATATTCTGTGCCTCAACTGATACCTTATGTTTGCTGAGGAAAGCTTGGTGGTAAGCAAGTGGGTTATTATCCCTGACTTGAGTGAGGTATTTCAGATTGTGTCCTGGTCAGAACTAATACAACACTGTAGAAATTGAACAGCTTTTGAACTCTGTGTTTACTGCTTTATTCTCATAAATAAAAAGAAGTCATACTAAGCAGATGATTATCCAAGCTTAATGTTTGGAAAATAACTAGCTGAGATCTCAAAATCATCATAATCTATTGAGGGTTACCAGTGCCAGTGTGTTTGGAGAGGAACAGCAGGCTAGGAGGGAGAAAAATCTAAACCAGACCTAGGTAAGTTTTTCTCCAGACAAAGAGAAGCCATTCCTCTATAGAAACATGCTTTGGTGTGAATGTATTACTAAGGTTAATTCCCACTTTTTTATTTCAGTTCAGTAAGGCATTTCATCACATCTAAGTACTGTCATGATACAAGTGCTTTCCTTAATTAGGCCTTTCCTGTTTACCAGCAACTTATTAGCCTGAAAGAAACTATCAATTACTGTGTAAAAGAAATGATTAAGCTAACTGAACGCAGACTATAACCAGATGTCAATAAACTGAGAAATTGTAGAAAAATGCATTTTCTTGTTAACTTTTTTGAATTATAGATGTGTTATTTTTTCTAACTATTGTGGGACATAGAGGTGTTTTTCTAGTGTGACAGTGTCCCCTAACCATAGAAAATGTATTGTAGACATGTAAGTAGATCTTCAAAACACATGTGGCATTTTCCTTTTCTTAATGTGAAATGTATAAAAAGATAAGGACTATTTCCTGTGTTCCAGGAAGAAAATAGTGTATGCTGTTTTGTTTCCAGATATGTACCACTGACGTTTTACACATGGTTCTGTAAAAGTAGAGAAAAAAAACCCAACCCAAAACCCTATTGAACTACCAGCGAATGAAGGACATTGTACTACTATTATAGTGAGAAGGAACTTTTTAATACAAAGAAATAAAAGTTATATAAGAAAAATAATCATACCTTAGACTAGACATGCAACTTCTTAACTTTTAAAAATTTTTGCAGGCACTAGAGGATTTTCTGGAACAGAATAATAGACAGATTGAGGACATTGTCACCTTGGTGCGAGGAAAGCTGTCTAAGCAGAATCGAGTGACCCTAGGAGCACTTGTTGTGCTTGATGTTCATGCTAGGGATGTTCTTGCATCTCTAGTAAGCAAGAAAGTCAAAGATGAGAGTGACTTTGAATGGTTAAGTCAGCTTAGGTACTACTGGGAGGTAAGTGATACCTCTCAATCCTATTAGAAGGTAATTTCTGTTAACAGTTTTTCAATTTCTGCTTGCTTGCTGACACAGAGAATGGTTACACTACTATGAGAATTTCTGCTGATAAGAGAATACCTATAACCAATCCCTTTATGGATTGCTAACTAGAATGGTCAGTAGCCAGACACAAACAGTTTTTAATTAAAATTATTTTTTTCATCCCTCCTGAGTCTCAGTACATTTGCTGAATTTGCAGGGGGAGGGTGTACGGAAAAAAATTGTTCACTCAAAGACTGTATTTTGGTTTTCTGATTCTGCAGGATAGAGAATGCTATAAGGATGACAATTTTCAGTTAGATGTTTTAATCTGACTTATTGTCAATAATATTTTATTTGTGCATTACATGTATTGGAAAAATAACAACGTTTATACTGGATAGTGGCAGGATATAATATTTTACATTCATCAGGACAAGATTTCCCATAATACAGAACACATTGCATGTGAAATTAAAAAAAATTTATGTGTAGGGATCATACGTTGCCGTATCAGAGTCGTCAGATTGACCATAACTACAGATATTGGTCATGATTACTTCTGTTTACCTTTTGGAAAGTCCATTAACTTTCTAAGTAGCTACACAACAGTTTTACTCTGCAATATGGTTAGTAGGATCTTTTTTTAGATAACAGTTAATATAAAAAATGGTCTTCTAGTGTCAATACTTTAGCATCTATTAATTGGCTTTTTTTTTTTTTTTTTTTTTTGAGTCACATTGAAGCTAGTGTTTCAGAGCAATCAGTAGTCTGTCACGCAGTTGTTTCTAACAGCATCGGGCCTGTTAAGGAACTTGAGAAATAGTGTTGAGTTGTGGGGGTGTTTTTTTTTTTAAATTATTTATTTAATCTATAAAATTAATGCCATGTTTCTTAGGAAGGGCATCTACAAACAAAGATGATAAATGCTGGACTGAGGTACGGATATGAATATCTGGGCAATACTCCTAGGCTGGTTATTACTCCACTTACAGACAGATGCTACAGGTAAAACTGCAAGTTACTAAATGTACTGTATTAGCAAGAATTTATTTAGTTTAGATATTTTAATTAGTCCTGAGGATAGATGACTCCAGAACTGTATTTTTTTATGTTCTAATAGGCATAATTAGAATAGGATTCATTTCTTTTGGTGGAATAGAATTGGTCCTCTATGAATATTTTAATTTAAATTTGTGATAAAATTAATCTTTTGTGTCACTATAATTAGTGATAAATTACAAGAGGATTTAGACTTAGAAAGTGGAAAGTAAGCTATTCTCTATTGTAAACTTCTAGTAAACTTCATACATTACCAGACATTTGTAAACTACAGCTGGCCAGAAGCAAGTAAACTGTACCATGATAGGAAAATGCAGACATGAAACAAATTTTTTAAAGTTTCTGGTAAAAGTTAGAGCAGGTGGAAAAAAAGCATGAAAATTCATACAATTTTTTCTTTCTCTTATTTTATTTCCAGAACCCTGTTTGGTGCACTACACCTACATCTTGGAGGTGCCCCTGAAGGTCCTGCTGGAACTGGAAAAACAGAAACTACAAAAGATTTAGCAAAGGCTGTAGCTAAACAGTGTGTGGTTTTCAATTGTTCTGATGGATTGGATTACCTTGCATTAGGAAAATTTTTTAAGGTTTGGATAAATCTTGAGGGTCATATTCTCAATTATATTAAAGCTCGTTAATTATTTTGGCACTTGAAGTGGTCTTAAGGTATTGTAAATGTATCTTTCTTCACTTCCAGGCTGCTGTATGATGCTAGTATTGTGCAGATAGGTCTTACCATAAGTAAGAGTCCAACTGAGATATCAAAATGGTTTTTATGTGCTTTGAAAATGAAATATACCATAATGATTTTATTTGCTTTAAATAGGTAACATAGATGCTGTTTCAATGAATGCATTTTTAATAGTTGATTGCAAATTTTAGGGGGCTTGAGTTTTAATCTAAACTCTAAATAAGCTGGTAAGAGTCATTATATTATATAAATCAAGCATTTATTCATTTCGATATTAGCCTGAGTAGACATCTCTCTATTATAAAAATCTATCCTGAATGGACATCTGTGTCTTATAGTCCAGCGTCCTGGTTTGTGCTTTCCTCCCTGGCATTATTCTTACCTTCTGAGTCAGAGGTGGCATGGGAGCGATGTGATTTGTCTTCAAAATTCAACATGACGGAAGTTCACTAAAATAAGTTAAATTAAGAGCATTTATTTAGAATGATGAAAGCAAAATTCTGAGTCTTAAATGGGAATTTTAGAATTACTCTTAACAAAGCATGAAATGCCATGGAAAGACTACCTGTGCTGCAGAGACGGTGCAGTAGCATTTGGGGAGCATACCTCAGAAAAGACCTATGAATTAACCAGAACTGTAGGAAAAGAGAATTATTCTTTAGTTGCACTTCAGGTAACATGGTACACCATATGATGCCATAACCAAACAGTTAATTTTAGCTGTGCAGAAGTTCTTATGTTGCTTTTTCTCACTGTGAACCCTGTTAGCATAGATGCAAAAGAAGAGTAGGTTTTTTGGAGGCTTGTTTAGTGCTGAAATCTTCCCCCTTGCCCAGTTGCAAAATACTGACTATAAAGGTAAAACACGCCAAATGTGTGTAGTTGGTAGGCACTTTGCATATGACAGAAGAATTAGGATTTTGGATTAGTTTGTACAGGTTTTTTTGTCTTTTTTTTTTTTTTTTTTTTTAAGAAGCAAACTTAGTTTTTAAATTTCTGTAATTCTTTTTGAATCAAATTCTATCTGGAGTAATTTTGTTTAGAAGTTAGTGCTCTGGATCATGGGTATAAATCCTTTCTTTGCACATTAAAACTTTTTCTTATTGCAGAATTGTTTTGGTCAGCGTGTCCAAAATAAGTAGTTATCTATTAATTAGTCATACGTCTGTCTTTTCCAGGGTTTATTGTCTTGTGGGGCATGGGCTTGCTTTGATGAATTCAACAGGATTGATTTGGAAGTACTCTCTGTGGTTGCTCAGCAGATTTTTACTATCCAAAGAGGTAACCTGTTATTTTAATCATATCTTTCGCTTATATATGACAAAGAATAAAGATGCAACAAAACCTGCCCAGCAATGACATTAATTTTTATTTCTCCATAGGCATTAATTCTGGATCTGATTTAATAGTATTTGAAGGAACTGAACTGAAACTGGACCCTACATGTGCTGTCTTCATTACCATGAATCCTGGTTATGCTGGGCGTTCAGAGCTTCCTGATAATCTTAAGGTATTATAACATTTGTCATGTTATTACTTTTAACAGCTAATACAGAAAGTAAAAAAAGAAATCACTTTTTGTCAAATTATATTTTTTTATATTAATGTATATAAATAATTATTAAATTATTAAGAATATTTAATATTGGTTACCTTCAGTTTTTATTACACTAATATAAAAATCATCTTCTCTCAGAAGAAAAAGACATTAAAAAGAATAATGAGACTGAAAAATAGGAATAAACTACATTTTAAAATGTCAGGAAGTGGTTGCTTGATTCAAGGTCTGACTGTCAGGATTAAAAAAAAAAGAAAGTTAAAAGACCCCCAACTTTGTGTGTTTCTTGGCTAAGCACCTGGAAGTTCAAAAATTAAAAAGAACGCTTTATAGTGTACAAGCAGTGAATAATACCTTAATATTAAATAAAAAAGCGGTTTTGTATTAATTTCTGTTTTTGTCTGATCTTTTGGGTTGATCTGAAGGGACTTTTGGTGGTTTTAATGTAAGAGATTTCTATTCTGTTTAAGTTTATTATTGAGTGATTGTTACAAGAGTGCTATGTCCTTTCTTACGCTTTACATTTGTCCTGTGTCCACAGAAAGCAAGGAAATCTGAGCAACTAACTTGATAAATTAATAAAAATGTAGGAAAGTACAGTCTTTGTAAACATTTCTCAGAACTGTCTGGGAAGTTTATTCACTAACACATAGTATGAATACAAGATTCAAAAATACTACTTGTATAGATGAAAGAGGATAATTTAAAAAACTTTCTGGTATAATATGAAAAGTAGTGAAAGTTTCGTCTGTTTGAAAGTATTCTGATGCTTGTTTGGTAGAACAATGGTAAAATTGAAGCATAGGCTGCAGCTAAACAATGCTAGTTAGGAGTCTGACAGCATCAACTTATTTATGGTAGCTGTATTGCACGCCTCTGTTCCTTCTGGAGCTTGTGGTGTTTTATGTGGTTTTGATTTTAATCTTGGATCACCAAGACCTACAACCATGAATTGTCACAATAGAAAATAAAGTATTTCTAAGCATTTGTGGAAAACCATTAAATATATTGTAGTCATAATCATGATACTTTAATTGGCTGTCACTGTATTAATGAAATAATGAAAAAAAAAGTATTTTACGTAATTGTAGAAAAAAGTTGTATATAATAATGTGGTATAACTTTTTCTGATGTGATTTTTCTTGTACATGTTTAATAGGCTCTCTTTAGAACCGTAGCTATGATGGTTCCTGATTATGCCATGATTGCAGAGATTGTTCTCTATTCTTGTGGTTTTGTTACTGCTCGGCCTCTATCTGTAAAAATTGTAGCTACATATCGTCTGTGTTCAGAGCAGTTGTCTTCTCAGCACCATTATGATTATGGAATGAGAGCTGTGAAGTCAGTACTCACTGCTGCTGGCAACCTGAAGGTAAATGATTTTTTGAATTTTCTTTGTCATCCAATAACTTAGTAACATGACTCTTGTAACAGAAGGTACGCTATTCTACACAATGGAAAGTAGCTGTTTAAAATTTCATCCTGTGATACCTCTGAAAATGAAAAGGGTATGTATTGGGGCATAAGCTGAGGAAAGTCAAGAAGAGAGAAAGCTACAGGCCATTCACCACACCACTTGTCACTGAATGACGTACCTATATAAGCATGCTGATTATCTTTCAAGAATTCTAGTTAAATGCAAATTTACTGAGTTGTTTGGCATGTTGGGCACCGCTTTACTCTGCTTTTCGTACCAGGTTCAGTTGCCCTTGCCGTAGCATGGAAACACTTTCCAGTAACGTGCTGGCTAATATCTGCCACGTGTGATTTTGATCACTCTTTTATCTTTAAGAAAGTGGGGTAGGATGTAGTATTTTGTTTTGGCTTGCATTGTGGGTAAAATGCATACATTTTACTAAGAATGCAAGCTGTTGTTTTATTAATTCAGTTAGTTTTATTTAGCTAGACTAGTATAATTTATAATTCTCTTCCATTCCAATTTTTTTTGGAACCTATAATCCTACTATTAGAAAAAAACCCTACAAAACCCAAAATCAGTAACTAAGCTATGTATTGTGGCAAAAGAAGCACGTATTTTTTTTTCTTTAATTGTTTTTCATAAACTGGGAGAGAGATCTATATGCAAGCTTTTAGAATTTCCACTTTGCTGAAGGCAGATATTTTATGTCAAAATAGGGAAAATTATCCTTCTTGGGAAGAAAAGGAATATATCTTAGAAAGCAAAAAATCAATGGTTTGGGAAAAAATGTCATATCAAATTTATAGTAACACCCATCACTGGGCATAAACTAAAATGAAATTGGCCTGAGTACTGCAAACACCTTGATATGAATGTATAAACATACCTCCAGAACATATGTTGTTATCAGTGGACCTGAACCTGCCAAAATAATTGCATAGGTGCACACAGAAAATTTTCAATAAAACAAGCAAGTTTAACATCTGTTTTTTCAAAATATAAAAATTAACTAATGCTATTTTTTTATATTTTTTAGCTGAAATATCCATTGGAAGATGAAGAAATTTTGCTCCTTAGATCCATTACAGATGTCAACCTGCCTAAATTCTTGTCTCATGATTTACCACTTTTTGAGGTAGAAAACATACAGATTTTTAGTAATGTAAAGAGCCTGCTAAAAATACTAGTTGATAAAAATATTATATAGCATGTTTATCAGAGAGGTGGACCAAAGACTTTTTTAATCTAGCCTGTAATTATTTTAAAACTTAGTCTTAACTGTTCCTTCCTAGCAAATATAGCGAGCGTTTGGGTTTTGGTAGTTTAGACTAGTGAAAGTTTCTGCCAAGTCTACTGCTTCTCAAATGGTAACATACTATTTTTATATATCATGTATTCAAGATTTCAGAGTACCTTATAAGTATTCTTATGAAATAGGTAGGTACTAATAGTCTCTTCTTTATAAGAGAAAATTTGGATTTTCATTTAAAACGTGCAAAGCAGTAAATAGACTAAGTGGGCCACATGCATTCTTGTCCTGAGTTGATCTCGGTATGGAACTGAGCTGGAGAAAATGATCTGTAACTTGCTCCCTTGATTTATGGGATGCACTAACACAATCAGTCTGCGTCCTAATATGTGCCATTTGGATTGGACTTCTAATCTAGTGCCACAGGATAGGCGTCTTCAATGTACCTCTGATTGAACCAGACATGCTCAACACAAATGTGAGCTGTGAACTTCATTAGGAAAAGTTTGCAGTCTTCTCTGGTAGCTGTGAGCTTTCTGTGTCCTGTTAGAAAAAGAAGAAAGGATCTGGGCTGTGTGTATAGATTTTTGGAAACTGTGAAAACATTGTCCTTCATCTGTACCTTTTTAAACATTAGTGGAAAGATCTTACTTGGAAAAAAAATTGTTTCTTCATATTCAGCCATGGGAATTTGTGTGCAGTTATACACTCACAACATCAAAAACTCTCATGAGTTGTTTTGGATAGTAATAGGTATATTTTTAGCAGTCATATTAGTTGCAATTATATTTTTGGTGCATAACACTTATTTTTGTGTAATTTTGTAATGGAATAAAATGAGGTAATTTCTATAAGAAAACATCCATGAGGGCATGAAAGTAATATGGAAGGTCTTTCCTTTAGGAATTTTAAGAAAAAGCCTTAGAAATCTGAAGCACAAAAAAGGTAATTGCCCTGCCCAAAGTTACATGAAAACATAATGAATTAGAAACTGAACATATGTATCTGGACACTGTTACTCTAATCTCATTAAAATTCTGCCTAAATTACACACTCGTTCCTGAAAACAAGTCATGAGCATGAAGGGAGATTTCATATTTTCATAAGTTTTGAAATAGTGGAGATAAATTTAGAGAAGTTGTCTAGGAAGACTGAAGCATCTTCGCTAGTTGTTTCTCTAAGTTTCAGTCTTTAAGAATAAGAATAGCAATGATAAGGATTTAATGTACAGAAATTAAGTATATTTATGAAGTAATACTATATGTTTTTCACTTTCATAGAATAACTAATGTATGTTGCTCTAGAGATGAAATAGCCTTGCACATACTAATATTTTGCTTGTTGGCATATCCTAAAACCAGGAAAAAAATTTTAAGTTGAAGCTAGGAAATATCACATTATCAACCTGTAAACAGCAAAAGGTGGCTAAGGAACGTAAGGCTAATAAACAGAATTAAAGTAGATTATTATGTCAGTACAGAACAGATACATGTTACACAGAAAAACACTGGAAAATGAGCATGATGCCACAAAGTGACTGTAATTAGTTACCCATTGTGGGACAGACTTAAGAGTCAGCAGTAGGTTAGGCCTAGAGTATGTGGGAATTGTAATAGTCTAATTCTTTCAGTTCTGCAATAAAGTAGATTTGTTTGAAATTCTTACCAGATACAGAAAGAATTAGAGTAAGATTTAAGTTCAGCAGTAATAATGTAATTTAAAATTTTAAATACGATTTTAAGAATAATTGCCATTTTTATTATGAGAAATAGTGATTTCTTCCCTCAATTTATGTATCCCACTTGAGAGAAATGGGGAAACACCCATGTCCTCCCTCATTCATTTTCATTTTACTGGTTTTGCCTTCATTGTTCAGGTCTCCAGTGTAGTCAGGTGCATCGGGCTTGAGATACACAGTAACTCTTCTGTGTTTATGTAGGAGCGTGCAAATGATGCATGCTTTCTGTATCTTGTTTTACTCAAAACTCTGCTTCACTTTGTTTAAAATTATTTATAGTCCATCCAGATTTTTGAATCTTGATTTTTAACACTTTAAAAAAGATTTTCCTTTAATGATATCGTGTAGGATATTGCATTGGGCCTATCATAAAGTTTTTGGGCCCTCTTAATGGGTTTATTTATAAAATTGATCCTGCTCTATTATGGAGAAGACACTTTTGCCCAGCAGTACAACTTATGCTGTGATACTAAATAATTTGTTTTAATATGGTATTCCTCCATTTCCCCATATTTATGTCATCCATTTTGTAAGAGGAAATTATGAATAGATTTTTTTTTTCCTCTCATCTTAGTTATAAAATCTAGTAGGCATAGAAAGACCATACTCTAGCACAAGTGTATAAATCTTTAATTCTTTAACAAAGAGTGTGGAGAAAAAGTGCAGGAGAGGAATGACTAATGGACGTTTTACATCAAATGTGTTTCAGACAAGAAAAGGTGCTCACCTTGAACATGGCTTGATATTTCTACTTGGCAAATACGATTATTTTCATTGGAAAAGCCCTGGTTTTGTCATAGTCAATTGTAAAACGTGCCCCTGGTAGCACAGAACATTAAACATATATTTTAATACACTTTAATAAAACAAGCACTGTAAGGCCAGGATGTGGTATGCTCATTAATGCGTTAACAGTGGAAACCAACAGTGCTAAAAGAAAACCAAGGCACACAGTAGAAGGAAACCAACATATATAATAACAGGAAAAATGTCAAAATAATGCAATTCTAAGTTCACCAGTAATTGCTGTCATTGTAATTTCTAAAGAATATGTTTTATTTTGAATGGTTTTTCAGTAATCTTTGCTTTCCAAGTTGATACTGCAGTTCTGTTTAATTGAAATGATAGCCCAGAGATTCTTTTTGTCATTTGTTATGTCTTCAGTTTATTCTGTATCTTTCTTGTTTTGTTGTAAGCAAAACTGCAGGATTTTTTGCTTTTAAATTTAGATTTCTGTTAATTATTTTTCAGTTATTGAGGAAAAAAGGTAAACTTTTTCTCCACTTTCTAACCGCAAGTTTTATAAACTAGTTTAATAAAAGCTAATGTTTATCAGGAAATAATAATATCCTTAGACAGTTACTCCCTTCTCTGTGTGCCCAGGTAAACATGAAAAACATACAGGAAATAAATATCAAAAATAAATTACAAAGTCAGAATTTTGGCTCAGACAAGCGTGACATGTGAAATTCCTTGTTATTTTAACCAAAATAGATACGAGTCTACCTAGTGTCAACAAAGGGTTGATTGCATGAGTTTCAAACAAGATTACTGCGAAAATAAGTGTACTTTCCAATTAATTGTTTGGATAGGGTATTACTTCTGATTTGTTTCCTGGTGTGAAGCTACCAAAACCAGACTACAGTGACCTATTGGAAGCCATCAAAACAAACTGTGATGCTATGAATTTGCAAATGACTGACGTATTTGCTATGAAGATCCTGCAGATATATGAGATGATGATTGTGCGTCATGGCTTTATGATAGTTGGAGAGCCTTTTGGGGGAAAAACATGTGCATATCGAGTTCTGGCAGGAGCACTGGGAGACATATGTGAGAAGGTATCTAAACATTTTTATAAATATTTCTGGTGAAAACTGTTTTCAAAAAAAATTTATAAACATATTTTAGTATTTATACTGAATACAGAATTTACTTTAAGGAACTTAAAAGCATAAGGAAAAGCTAAAGAATTTGATTGAGAAGCTGTACTTCCAAACTCACATAAGATAGGATGACTCAGTTTTAAATATACACATTTCATACATTTCATGCATTTCTACACATGGCGTTTTCTCTAAATTCTTTCATTGGATTGGACAAGGAATGAATTAGCTACTTGAAATTTCATGGAAAACTGTTCCTTGTGAAAGCTTTATACCAGACTTCCAACCAGATTTTTACCATCTTGAAGAAATCTTCTCCTTGATCTGAACCGATTGTTTAGTTCTCCAGCAGCTGTATTGGGACTATATCCAAATTTTATAACTGGGGGGCATTGTGATGAGTAAGATGAGGAGAGATTTGTCATGAATGAGGTAAGAAGCTGTTAACAGAAATAATACAAAAGAAAATTGTAATGTGCCTACGAATCATGAAGATTGTACATCCCAATTTTTGTCATTGCAACAGTGTTTTAATTTTTTACCTGGGCAACTGTGACAAAGTTGCTGTACTCATTTTTTTTTTTTTTTTTAATTTTATTTTTGTCATGCTTGTGTGTTTGCTGTTCACATAGCTTATAACTCTTCCGAAGAAGACGTTATCTGTTTTCCCCTTTCTTTAAATATTACATTTCCCTCTGAATATTCACTTTGGTGAAATAAAAAACTATGTTAGAATCAATTATAATTCAATACATGCTGTCAGAAACAGAAGTTGTAATCATACTTTTTAATAAACATACTTGTTTCTCCTTTGAAACAGTATAGTAAAAATTCCTGCATTTTATATTTCATGAAGGGAATCAAAGAAAGATTATGTGTATCTGTGGGAGGAAGGCAGGCAGAACATGCATGAAATGATGCCAAACTCCTGATTTCTCAGTTGAAGCTCATAAACAATAGGGCTGCTTTTGGAAGGAAAGAGATGTTTTTTTAAAAGCAGGGATACATGTTTCTTATCTTTTAAGGCTATAGTAAGTATGTGTTCAAATGAGTGTTTGCAGTTTGTCACTTGTAATTCATTCCTGTAGGACAGTGGTTTTCAGCCACCTGATCTCTGATGTATGCAGTATTAAATGTCATATTTAGTCACAAGGAGCGAAGAAAGAATCAGTTGAAGTTTAATCAAAAAGTAAAATCAGGTATCTTTACATGGTTCAAGTGGGGAAAAAAAAGCCAAACCAAACTCAAAACCCAAACCAGTTTGTAATGTCATTTTCACATCAATCTCAGAAATTTACCAAGGCAGTCATATTTATTCCTTAAACATGGGGAAAATGGGATAGAGAGACAAAAGGGCTTGGCCTGTTGTAATCCTTTGAAGGTGTAAGAATAGGGTCTCTTGATTGGCTGCCTGATTTCCAGTTGGAATTCTTTTTTATTTTTTAATCAAGCCACTGTTCAGTATTAAAATTAGACTTCCAACTACATATGATAAAGTTGGAATAATTGTCTTTAGACACTTGTAAACCATCTTTCAAATGTAATATGTGCGATGTCTTTCCTGCTGTAAACTGATGAATTTTTATGAAGATATAATAATATATAACTGTAAAATTCAAAATGAAACAAATCGCATAATAAATTGCATGTTTGGTGTTAACAGATTTTATTACTTTTGTGTCTTCAGGGCCTGATGGAAGAAAACAAAGTTCAGATCACTGTTTTAAATCCCAAATCCATAACAATGGGTCAGCTATATGGCCAGTTTGATCCAGTGTCACATGAATGGTCAGATGGCATCCTAGCAGTGAGCTTCAGAGCATTTGCTTCTTCCCCAGTAAGTGCTTAAAAGGCTTAGAGCATTTTGGGAAATGACTTTTCAGTTCATACATTTTAGATTTTAATTACATGTTGTTTGCACAACCATTGTATGATTCATATGCTTAATCATTTGAATCCAGAGACTGCAGTTTGGCTTGATTGTAGTATGCTCCATGCAAAGTACTTTTTGGATGTTGGTAAATTAAGATTTGTGCTTCAGAACTCCTTACATAAAGATAAAGGGGTTTTTTTGTTTGTTTGTGTATGTTATAAATAAATGAATCTTTAATCTTTCTACTATATTGCCATTCCTTATTTTATCTGTTTATGGCCCAGACCTGTGCTGTTTACGTATATGGGCATTTTGACGTTTATTTTGGAAGAAACTGCTGTCTGTGTGTGGCTTATGGCTGACCTTTCATTAAAGTGCATTGAAATATTTTCACTGAGTATAATAGAAGATACCTGACAGACACTTTACTTTTTGCTTGTGATTGCAGTATCGGACTCTTTACCCCATAAACTTAAATAAACTAATAGTATATTGAAACTGATCAGTGCAAAGCTCACCATCTCTAATAACATTTGCAGAACTGCACAACTGCTTTGTATTTTCTGATAAGAAATATAATTAATACCTATGACTATTTGCTTATATTGTAAAAAACCAGACACATTACAGTAAGATATTACCATATTCCTTAAATTAGTCCTATTGACTTCCATGGTAAGTGTTCAGTAGGTATTACTGATGAGTAACTTGTTGTATTAATGCTCTCACTATGTCATAAGTCAAAGTATTTGAATATGTTGCAGTTTGACAGAAGCAATGTACTGCATTGCAAGTATAACTGAAAGAAACCACTCAAAGATATTAACCTTCTATAGTTAACTACAGTATATGCTTTAAAGTTATAAAACTAAATTGTGAATATAGATTATGATTTCAGAAATTGCTTGTGAATACAACTCTCTGAGTATTTTCAATTATTTTTTTGTGGAGAATAACTATAGATCTAAAATATTTAGTTTACAATAAATGTAATAAAATAAATTGCAAATTTGATTAAAAATATTTTCTGCAAACCAGACTCCAGACAGGAAATGGCTGGTTTTTGATGGACCAGTAGATGCAGTATGGATTGAGAATATGAATACTGTGCTTGACGATAATAAAAAGTTGTGCCTTATGAGTGGAGAGATCATCACAATGTCACAGCAAATGAGCCTTATTTTTGAACCAATGGATTTAGAAGTTGCTTCTCCTGCTACTGTAAGTACCTGTCTTTGAAAGACTGATTACAAATGTCTTTCATTATTGTGATATATATTCTAATTTAAAAAAAAAATTACTTAACTGAGAATAGTAATTATAAGTTTGATATTTCTTTCATATATGTTTAAAGTAAAGAACATTGTAGCCCGTTTTTTCTTGTTTAAATTTTTTATAATCTTATAATCTGATGTGAAAAATTACATATTTACATATGTCATATAAGTTACATACACAGAAGACCCTGAAACTGTTCAGAGCCTGGCCCTTGCAAGTGTCTGACAAGAAAAATAAAATCATTCATGTGCAAATCTTTAATTTCCCAGACAAATTCTGATAAAACCAACAATCACTGCATTTCTGGCACCTGTCTATATCTGTCATCCCTATTTTTTCTAATGGCACTTTGTGGAATACAAAACTTTTCTCTTGAATATGAATAGAGGTTCAGATAATAAGATACACAGAAGGAAATATCTGCACAGTCATACTGGGGAGGAATTTTTACTTACAAATTATAGAAAAAAAATTAAAAATTGTTAGGCACTCTTAGTATTCAGTTTATTATCCTTTGTGATATTAAAGCTAGGCTTGAAACTCATCTGTCTCAGGGCTCACAGAACCCCACTGTACACTTTATACCAGCTTCTAATAATCCCAGAAGCTGTATGTTATAACAATGAATGTTATTTTAAGTTCTTGTAGATAGGAAAAAACCTCTGGAGATCACATAAGATAACATACACCTGTTTCCTTCTTTATTTTTAGGTGTCAAGGTGTGGTATGGTCTATATGGAGCCCCATATGTTAGGCTGGAGACCATTAATGATGTCTTGGCTAAATTCAATGCATTCAGGAATCAGCTCTATGCATAAAGAATTTATAATAGGCCTGTTTGACAGAATGGTTCCGCTATGTCTTGAGTTTATTAGGAAATACACAAAGGTAGGATAAGAACTTTTCTGAGAATCTAAGAGTGTTTGAATTATTTTCACTTCGAAGTGCCAAAGGAACAAATTGTTTTACTTGGACCATATTAATTTATATTTATTAATTTTTAAAAACAGCTGTAAATATAAAGGCTGTGAGCAAGGTTTCTGTGTGTATTGTTCAACTTGTTTCTGAATGTATTTTAGACAAATTTATCCTACAGTATTGTTTTATCTTCACAGTGACAAAGAAGACCGTACCACCTAGCAGTCTTTTTTCAGTGAGTAAAACATACCTGCAACTGAGAGTATTTCTGCTTTCTTTTCAGGAACTTTCTCCTACTTCAGATACAAATTTAATTCAATCACTAATGAATCTGATGGACTGCATGATGGATGAATTTGCTGATGAAGCCGAAGTTAAAGCTATGAATGACCATGACATTTTCTCTTGGCTTGAGGTAAGCGGTTTGTTTAACATACAGAATAGGGAATTCCAAACCAGGCTTCAGTGAAATGGATTTCAGAAGCAACAAACCCTATATTTCATCATTAGAATTTTTGTAATGTCCGTTGAGGAAAATACTATTGCCTTCTTGATAATTGATACATAGTTGAGTCTGATGTGTTTGATCTCTTGATATAAATTTAAGGAATGTTATACTAACCAGGCAAAACTGTATATGATTCTCTGGTTTCTGGTATCTCAGTTTGTTACTAGTTGGATCAATGCTATCTAAGGATTACAATTCAAGGAAAGTCCTATTAACAGACATAACTATCACTTGTATGAGATAGGCCTTTGAATAACAGAAAGATAATGTAAATTGTTCTGGAACAAGCAGCAGTCTACGCTTCAACTTCCTCAAAATAACGGCTCTGCACTGAGCAGGTCAGGCATTTTGCTGCACAACAAAGGTTATCAGATGCTGATAGTTAACATAAATGGTGTTCTATTTTACCAGCAGCATGGTTCCATACTGTATACATAAAATCAAGTTGGTCCAGTGTAATTCTATTGTGATTTCTGGCAAAGATTTCTTTGACTTCAATGAATAAGGACTTTGTAATACGCAGGTACTGAAGTTACATTTTGGTTTTTTTCCAACTCTAGGGTATTTTTTTGTTTTCACTGATATGGTCTGTAGGAGCTAGCTGTAAGGAAGATGACCGACTGAAATTTGACAAAGTTGTGCGAGAAATGCTTAATGGACCAATTCGTGAGGAGACAAAAGAACGATATAAATTGCTGAGCAGTATTGATCAACAGCCTTCAAAAGCTTTCACAGTCCCATTTCCAACAGAAGGAACAATTTATGATTATCGGTTTGTCAAAAAGGTAAGGATTGCAAAATAAGATGTGGACTTCCATTTTGAAGTAATCTTTTATGAATGCTACAAGGCGTATATTGTTATTGTGAATTTGTTTCTGCTGCCTGCTTCTTTTATCATTGAATAGGCCAGACATCCATCCTTGCAAGCCAGTGTTCTGGCTGGGACTTGCAGTACCAAAGCCCGTCTCTTTGGCTGCCAGAATAATTGCCTGTTGTGGCAGAACAAGTTTGCAGAAAATCTCAACCAGGTTTTTTTTTTCTGTTATTTTTTTTATTCTTGATTTCTTGCAAGATCATTTTATTTTGGGTTTCAGCCCTTTTCTTAGGTTGAGGAAGCACTTGATATACTTTAGGCCATAACTCTTTCATTACTGTAGTAGGCTACTTCTGTGCCTCTTCTCTGCCCCTTTTTCCTGGGATTAAGATGTGAATCCATGATACATCTCTCCCACTGGAGAAGAAAACTTCAGACACTGGATCTAGTATGCTCCAGAGACTCCAAGATAAAATAAATGTACCTTTTTTTTTTTTGAGTTTGTCATTCCTGCGAAGTCCTGTTGCAGTACAATGAGAATTACTATTGTCTAGATTTCAGCTCATGCATGATTCCTGCATCTTGCCAAGGAAAATGGCTGAGATTTCAATCAGCAGTAAAGGCTTTATGTCTTCCGATCATAATCCATAAAAACATGATCTTCCAGTAAAGGGGGTTTTGTGTTCAGAGGTGGAAATACACTCCCTCTAAGAAAGACTTAAGGAGAGAGCAATCTCTAGTAATTTCATGTGACTTTTATCTCAAGATAGAAATTTTTGGGGATAAGATGGAATATACAGTTGCTTTGGGGCTATTTACAATTTTTAAAGATCTCCTTATATTAATTTACTGCTGGAGAGTTTTGACATCTTTTAGGACTCATCTAGTAGGCTGATCTAAAAGAGAAAGCTTTGCTGTGGACCTTCAGCACAAATATTAATATGCTTTCAAATTCCATACTTTGGAAGTATTTATTATGAAGGAGAGTCTGTGAAAAGGCTCACTATGCTTTTTTAGTTTAGTGATTAAATTTATACAGTAATCTCCTATTTTATTACAAAGTTATATACTATATATAATGTATATATAAATATATGTATTTTTCCATTGTATATATATAATATCTCTACAGATATAAAAGGTAAAAATACAGTCCTTGTCTTTCAGTAGTTGCATGCTTCAGGCACAGGTGTTATGTTTCTTTTTAAGTACTCTCAATTGAAAGCACTGCATTCTGAAACAAACCTATGAAGTTATTTTTTAATGCTTTTAGAAATTGGTTGATAATCCCATCTGTTAAGTCGTAGAACTTTGGTTTTTCTATTTCCATTGGTTCTATGCTGTTTTTTTCTTGTTTATTATAAATATATGACTTTCATATCAATTAAAATAGGGAGCAGGAATTTGGGAACCCTGGGTGGAAACACTCAAATCAGCTCCTCCTATACCTCAAGATATGATGTTTAATGAAATAATTGTACCAACTCTGGATACTGTTCGATACATGGCATTGATGGAATTGTTGACAGTGCATCAAAAACCTTCTATATTTGTGGGGCCAACAGGAACTGGAAAAAGTACCTATATTACTGTAAGTACTTTTAATACTGATATTAGACAGTTATAGAAGGGGTAAGATGAGGAATAATTTGATAAATTTTTTATAAAAGGGAAAATTAGACATGAATTGTTGGATATTATGAAATGAAATTATGGGCAACTAAAAATGCAGTTGTGTAGCAAAAGGTGGTAGTTTGGTTTTTGTTTTTTTGGGTTTTTTTTTGTTTTTTTGTTTTTTTTTTTTTCCCTCTTTTTACCTTCTCTGCACTTCCAGACTAATCCTTAAGAAGCACCCAGATATCCACTGGAATAAGCTGCTAATAGAAACCAAACAGGACTATTCAGCTTGGTTCCTGTCTTGATTTACTTTGCATTGTCTTTATAGATATACTTGGGATAGTCCGCACAGACACTGATGCACAAAAGACTAAACCATTTAGTAAGACATCCAGTCAGGGTTGCTCAAAACAACAAGAAAAGGAATGCATACGTCCTAGAGTTAGAAGCAGCACAAATGTGTGCTGCTCTGTTATTGTGGAAAAGTTTTTAGTAGATAACCTTTTCTAGCCAGATGCTACTATGGCAACTCTATGCACTGGAAAACAGGGAAGAACAAGAATTTTGTCAGTGAAAGAAACACGAAGGCAAACAATTAACAGCAGTATTACCAAAGAATTCTTTATAGAAAAAAACTATAGTGGGAAGGGGAATTAGCTAGTTAAGATCTTCTCAGGCAGTTTTCTTCAGATAACCAGTTAGATCTATCTGTTCATTACAATGAAAAGCAGCTGCCCATTTCAAGAGAAATAAATTTTAAATAAAAACAATCATGTGTCCTGTTTTATAGAATGCCAAATATTCTTTAACTGTGTTATCCTTGTCTTTGAGAGAAAATGAAAAAGAAGCACAGGTAATAATGATAATCTAATTTGACTTTAGCTCTTGGCAGTACACAATTTCTGTTATTTCTGAAACAAAATCTTGGCAAAATACTAATACTTGATCTAGTTTTAGGGTTTTTAAGCTTGATATAATCTTTCTGTAGAAAGGAAAAAAAACAGGTTTTTTTAGTATATAAACAGTTAATTGTTTCAACGCGAGTCTTTCATTTTCTAGAAAGTAGCAATGTCAGCAATTGTTTAATAATTAAAGAAGTTATGTTATACATTGGTATCTCAACTCAGCCATCTTATCTAGACTAATATTAAATTGTGTATTCCTATATTTGACACGCACAATACATTAAAAAGAATATTAAGATAGTAAAATAGAGAGTTCAGAAGCTAATAAATTCTACCTTATAAAATAATTTGACATTCCTTGTGCATTCATTATGATAAACTCTTGAATTGCATGATCATACACTTTTTTTCTCCCCTGTGGGATTCCAGTCTTACCACTATGGCTATTAGTCTATTTACATAATTTTTTTTAAAGAAAAAAGACTATTTTATGTAGAACCTCTGCTCCACTTGCAGAGCTTCAAAAACTTGCAGTAAATTCAGGAAAACAGCAGCTTTGGGGGATGGATTCTGTCCCTGTCAGTGACAGAAGTCCTCTAAAAGTAGACAAGTCACCTAAGTCAAACCTTTCACAGGCAATTATTGTGTTCTGTATTTTCTGGAGTGCTGATTTGAATCCATGGATTCTGATTTGCAGAAGTGTTGTTCTTAAAAAATCAAGTTGTTGTTATCTAAGTTAGATATCTAACTGGATAGTATTTTGCCCATTACCTTTCCATATCTTTGTACTGGTGTGTACCATAGAAAAGCTTGTTAGAAAATTAATTTTGTCTTTGAATATGATTTTAATTCTGTTCAGTAAATAAGATGAGCACTGAGCACTGAAGAGAAAACAAATCATTGACAGCTGTTTCAAGTTATCAGTGTACATTTTTATATTGAAAGAGGCAAGATATACTCAGTTCTGAGTGTGCCTAATGATAATCAAAACACATGATAGTAAGTAATGACTTGGTACAGCCAAATGCAATATATTTCTCAGAGCTTGTGAAATTCTAATCAGAAGGAATAAAAATCTTGTAAAAAGAATTGTAACTTCAGGTATTAGAATAAGAGATCAAGATCAGTGTTTGTTTTTTTTTTTTTCCATGTCTACAAATACGATTTTTTTTCTGTCTAAAGGGATAAATCAGACTTTATAATTGAAAGCAGACGTTATTATCTTTTGAAATAATTGAGTCATCGTTACTTTGGGAGAGAGTATTTCCTTTTTTTCATCTTCAGTCACCAAGTGATGCTTTGTTTATTTTATTTTTGTTATGTGGTTATTAAAATAACAATGTGGGTAATATAGAAAATTATTCTAATGGTCTTGATTAAAAATTTTAGATAAATTTTAATTCTTCAGACAGATCTGATAGTTACAATGGGTTAAATCCTGATAACCATCAATCTTTCTGGGAGACTATTAAAGCCTGACAGGCAATGGAACTGTGCCAATACAATGTTCATGCTGTTGAGGTTCACATACAGAAATTTCCAAATTCAGCATTTTTCACTGGGTTCCATCTAGATCTGTGGGAAAGTATACTTTTGAGGAAAAAAGGGGATATGTGAGTGGAGATATGGCAAAGCCATTATTGCATTTTTAGCTAATGAGATTCTCTAAGTAAATCATAAGAGAGAAGGAAGAAGCCGTTCCTCTGAGCAGCACAAAATTGATTTTATTTGTTCTTTTTTCCTCCAGCATGTCTTTTTGTAGAGGATTTTGCTTCTGTTGATTGCTTCAGTGCAATCAGCATGAAGCCTGTGTGTGCTCAATTGTTTTGCAGAGGGAGCAAAACTTGAAAGTTATGTAAGCAGATAAAATAAATTTGGCTTCATGCTTTTGAATCTGTTATCTTTCCTTCCTTTTGTGTGATAAAAATTAACTGTGAAGTTACTGACTAAGGATTATTTAACTTAGTTTTGTTTTTAAGTTACTTTTCTGAAATAATTTTGAAGAAAGTAAATATTAAGAAAATAAATGTTAAGACTGGAAGGAGATCTCTTCATAAAAGACTGTTTCTGGAATTTGATGTCAGAAATATAATAAAGCATAAATAAAACATTTGTTTATAATGAAGAATATGACTAGTTTCTACTGCCCAGTTCATTTCTGCGGTGATAGTTGAAATTGTGATACTTCTTGGGAGTTCAGAACTGATCAAAAGAATAAAAGAAATATGGCCATTGAGTCACATTGCTCTATAGTTTCCATGAGTTGTCATTGTTATATTTTTGTGCAGCAGCTCAGATTTTTCCTTCAAGGATAGAGATTAAACATTCTTTCTGATGAAAAGACTGTATGGTCTGGAAAGTCCCAACAGCTGTTGGCAGAGATTAGATTAGTCATTAGAGACATTACTTTATATGCAGTAATGCTCTGTAGCAACTGCTGGAAGGATGGGAGGGTATCTTCCCCCTGTGATTATACTCACCTGTGGGTAAGAAATGAGTCCCATTCAGTCTTACTTGAAATGCTGACTTTGATCCAGATTTTCCCCAGAGGTTAAATTGCAGCTAACGTAAGAGTCTCTGGAAGGTAGTTAACATTATAAAATACTACCAATCTTTATGGTAAAGCTTATCTTTAGATATTCTTGCTATGGCCTTCAAAAGAAATAATCCTGGAAACTCTTCAAAACTAAGCCTAAATATTTGGACCTGTAGATAGTTTTGCAAATTTAGGTGTGGATTAGTACAGGTAATATTTATCAACTCTAATTAGTACCGTGAAATATTTTGTGTGCAAAATATTGACATGCTGAATTTATATAACAGGTAGATTTTTTTTGAGAAAATGTGAAAATGTCTATATTGGAGGTAGAAATTTTTCTCTGACAAATTAAGTTTATTATGTTTTGAATTATTAAAGAATAGTGGTTTATCTGATGAAATATGATTATTAGAGTTCTCTTAGAGATAAGTTACTACTTTATAATTTTAAATGAAATAAAAATGGTACAGAAATGTCAGTTTGATTGCTATTTGCTAAAGTGCTATAAAATTCGTTTATCTATGTATATAATTTAACTTTCTCCTCTTCGCAATCCTTCCAGAATTTTCTTCTAAATAATTTGAATAAAGAAGTCTACAAGCCACTGCTCGTTAACTTTTCAGCACAAACTACAGCAGCTCAGACTCAGAATATTATAATGTCCAAGCTGGACAAAAGGAGAAGAGGAATTTTTGGACCTCCTCTTGGGAAAAGAATGGTAACTGATATATTTCTATATGTAAATAAGTGCTTAAATGCAAACAAATATGTAAATGCATTATTTTCTCAACTGATCACAGCTGATATCAAGAAAGGATGCTCAATTTGAAATAAACTGTCAGAGTTCTTATTCTTCTAATTTAGATCCTCCTGTTTCTCTTCTTCTTTCTCCCTTCTCCCAGTAATACGCATCCTCTTTCATTCAACAGAAGAAAATGTGATATATGATATGAATAACTGTGAAACAGCATTGTCATACTTCCCCCTCCGTATTTTGTGATATTATCCTTGAGACAAGAGTTCTGTGTGGGTAAGCTTGTTGCTGACAGCATAGCTCTTGGCAGTATTGTGGTTTCAGAGTTTTACAGAAATCTCGAAATGAAATCACATAGGGTTTGTCACTTCTTCAAGGCCTGGATCTCGTATGTTGTGGAGAAATTACAGAAGCTTGTTCAGCCCGCAGATTATTACCTCTTGTTGCTCATCTATGTGGGCATCGGTGAACTGTGAAGAGAGATGTGGAATATATCAAAAGGGATTACAGACCTCTGGGGGGAAAGGAAAAGGATATAGGAACCAAGGTGGTATTCTCCTTGATCCTTTGGATAAAGGGAAAAGATAAGGCAGGAGTGGATGCAGACTTGCCAGTCCAAGGGAAGCGATTACTCGTTTTTACTCAGTGCTTATTAAAATGGAATACTGTGTTAAGTTCTGGACCCTCTAGTACAGGAAGAATTTTGATAATTCAAGCAGATTAAGTCATTAGTGGCGTACCCCAGGGGTTGATACTGGGGCCAATACTGTTTAACCTCTTCATTAAGGATGTGTATGCTGGGACAGAGTGCACCCTCAGCAAGTTTACAGGTGATACAAAACTGGAAGGAGTGGCTGATGCACCACATGGTTGTGCTGGAGGCAATATGTCTGCTCTACTCAGCACTGGTGAAGCCACATCTCGAGTGCTTTGGACAGTTCTGGGCTCCCCAGTACAAGACAGACACGGACTTGCTGGAGTGAGTCCAGTGCAGGGACACACAGATGATTAAGGAACTGGAGCATCTTTCATATGAGGAGAGGCTGAGAGAGCTGGGACTGTTCAGCCTGGAGAAGATAAAGTGGCTCAGCAGGGATCTTATCAATTGTGTCAATACCTGATGAGAGAGGATGAAGAAGAGGGAGCATTCTGTTCTCTGTAGTGCCCGCTGACAGGTCAAGAGGCAATGGGAGCAAATTGAAACATGTAAGATTCCATCTGAATTTAGGAAAACACTTTTTTATTGTGAAGTTGGTCAAACGATGGAACAAGTTGCCCACAGAAGTTGTAGAGTCTCCATCAGTGGAGATAATCAAAATCTGACTGAACATGGTCATGGTCAGCCTGCTGTAGCTGACCTTGCTTAGGTAGGAGGGTTGGACTCAGATGATCTCAAGAGGTCTCTTCCAACCTAAACAATTATGTGAGTCTGAGATTGAGCAGAGGGCCACCAACATCGCCAGGGGACTGGAGCACAAGCCCTGTGAGATTAAACCGAGGGAATTCAGCTTGTTCAATCCAGAGAAGAGAAGGCTTTAGGAGGACCAAAAGCAGCTTCCCAGTACCTATGAAAAAATTGTTAAGAAGATGAACCCGTGCTCTTCATTGGGGTGCATGACAGGAGAATGAGAGCAAATGGTTGTAAATAGAAACAAGGGAGGTTCTGACTGGATATAAGGAAAAAGCAATTTGCTATGAGGGTAATTAAGAAGAGGAACCCAGCCCAGACAGGGCTGGCACAGTTACTTCTTGAGTTTGATTTTTGTTTAACTTGGCATCAACTCCATTAAGAGCTTATGGCCACTTTTCAAAAACATGTACTTATGTGTATTACTCCCACTAATTTTAATGGGAGTGAATTGATGTGCACTGTTTCCAGAATCAAGCAAAATGGTGGCATGTATTCAGTAAAATAAATAAATGCAAAATCCTTTATGTTTTTCTTTTCAGGTTGTGTTTGTAGATGATGTTAATATGCCAGCACGAGAGGTTTATGGTGCTCAACCGCCTGTTGAATTACTACGGCAGTGGTTAGATCACTGGAATTGGTATGACCTTAAAGACTGCTCAATGATTAAACTTGTAGATGTTCAGATTGTGTGTGCAATGGGACCACCAGGTAAGAGATGTGTCTTACATGCTTTTTACTGTTTCTTTGGTTTCCAAAGGCTGAATGCTTATTGTTGCATAGGTTTACAGTTTGGGTCTTTATGGCTAGGGATAGGACTCAAGGAACCCTTTCCTTGCAGGAAACATGAACAGCAGTCATAGTAGAGTGGTTGAGGAGCAGCAGAGAGACTATACAAGCCTGCCAGGAAGAAATATTGCTTTTCAGGAAGACAAGAATGTGTCTACAAAGTATCTATGAAATCTCTTTGGTCTAATGAGACACTGCATTGGCCTTCAGTCAATTTTGTTCTTCTTCAAAACTTTTTAAAATAGCACTAAGTGATGTTCTTCAGCAGATAGACCTTACTTTATTTGGCCAAAAAAAGAAGTAAAGCATATGATGTGAAGAGGTCATTGTATTTCTTGTAGCCTGCATACACATTGATTATATGAGCTATTCAGTTAAAAAAATTGAGTCTCGCATATTTTCTCAGTTAAAATGAGGAATTAATGTTTCTTTGATTCTGTTGTGTTTGCTTTTAAAGAATCTTTGCAATCTATTTCCTTCACTACAGCAGGAATCATGTAACAGCATTTCTTTTTACAGAATTGTTCATAGCCCTGCCTCTAACATACCACCTAAAGTTTGTCACAGCTGAGCACGTTTACAGTGTTTAATCAGGCTGTGATTGGTGCTTTCCTTCTCTTTTCTGCTTCAGCCTGCCTGGACTTATCTCCTTTCTTTTGTAGATTTGTTTACACACACAAACACACACATGAACATGCCAGTGAACCTTCTCCGCTGATACTACTTTTGTGTTTGGGATGGTGATGCATGCCCACGGGATAGGGGCCCACTGCTGTTTCACCTATCTGGTTTCGTAAAGAAACAAAACTGCTTCTTGCAAACATTTTAAATTAGAGGCAGTGTTCATCCGTAGTTCAAAGCACTTGATCTAAGTATCAGTCTGTGGAATAACTGATCAGAAGGAAACTGTGAAGGAAGTTGAGAGTTTTACATCTTCATTTTTCCTAAAGCTTAGGTGAAGTCACAACTTGTACTATGTTCTGGCATAACTTAATTGTACAGGTCTTTTTTTGGTTTTCTTTTTCCCTTTTTTGGTGTTTTTGTTTGTTTGATTGGTTTTTGTTTGTTTGTTTGTGTTTACATCAGAAATAGCCAAATCTTAGAGGTGCTTTTTCTGTAAAGCATCCCTTCGTGCTATGTTCCTGGTCCAGGGTGATAGTGTAGACGTGACTTTCGACTGCTCTGAAATTGGGTCAAATTTTCCTTTCCCAGGAGAAGTTTGTAGCCAATTCTGTTCAAGTACTCTTCTGTTTGAATGGTGAAAAATGGAGTAATCAAATGTACAAGTTACATTCCTAAGTATTTGTGTCAAATATCACAATTTTAGTAGTTTTGTACAGGGAGCTACTTCCAGAACTCACAAAATTATATTCTCCTTTCCAGCCTGCATTTATTTTTTTTTCTCCTAATAAGAAATTAAAATCTGAAATCTGTACATGTATATAGTCCTATTGAAGCAAATATAAAGCTATTTAAAGAACATTTAAAGCTGTTTTGTTAAAGTTAGGTTTAAAATTTATATTGGGAAAGGATTATTTTTGGGGTAAAATTAATATTTATATCTCAATAGCTTGTGTAATTTTGCCATCAGTACACGTGTAAACTTCAAGAAGCATTGTGAACTGCTGTGTCAGAGAGATGACCTTAGTTGGGGCAGAAGGAAGTAGGATGAGTAACTGGCCTATTTAGCATAAAATACTGAGATTCCTCAGCAGGTACTAGTAATATATACACAGTTAAATATATGCAATTACTAATTCTGCTTCCAGTCTTAGATGGCTGAATGTGAGACAGCTCCAGGCCAGGAGTCTTTTAGTTTCATTAGTGCAGGGTCATGCCTGAGCTACAAAGTCACGTGTTTTATAAGAATTTACCATGCTAATTTGGTTGCCCTTAGCTATGCTCCTGATGTTAGGGATGGTAGACTGCCCACTCTTCAGCTACTTTTTTCTGATTTGCTGCTATAAGAAGGTTGAACACACTGTGCAGCAGCTTAACCCTGAATTCCAAACAGAAGGAACAAGTATCCAATAAATTTCTCTTTTATGTCCCCTTATTTCCATACATAGCTTCATTGTCCAAATCACAATCTAGTCATAAAAACTACTAACTCTAGAACTGGGATAAAATTTAAATTGAAGAAAGCATACAACATTATTTGTAGAGGCTTCTTTCATTGGGATGCTTTGAAAATCAAGAACATGGGTTTGGAATTTATAATAAAAGTTTTCTTTTATAACAGAAACATAGTTAAAATAGTGTCAAATCTATCTGTAACTTGACAATTTCAATCTGTATTTTACAGACTATTGCTTACAGGAGAACAGATTGACAATGAACTGCATGTTGCTTTCATTAGGTTTATGACAAGGTGTGGTACTTTTCAGTGTGGGCCTGCTAGCTGAATCAAGGACGAATATTAGAAAAAAATGCTAGGATTTTACTGTTCTATTTTAAATTTTTCTGTTAGTTATAGTATTAATGTTTTCTAATATTTAGGTGGTGGTCGAAATCCAGTAACACCACGATTCTTGCGACACTTCAATACAGTTAGTATTAATGAGTTTGATGATGACTCCATGTACACAATTTTTTCTAGAATCTTAGACTGGCATCTAACAGTATGGTAAGTGACCTCTATGTATTGGGAAAAATCAAAGTCAGTGTTTAAATTATGGTACTAGGAAGTCTCCAAGATATGTTTGTAGGACACTGCTCTTGAAAAGAAATTATAATCTTTTCTGTCCTGTGCCTTTTGAGTTATTCATTGCTTCACAGAAGTAGGGCTCATCTTAAAATATTCCAGTGGTAAAGTTCTTGTTCTGAAGTCTCTAATAGAGGTTTAGATTAGCCGAGGCTAATTCAGTTAGTTGAGATATTTCTCTAATACAGTATTCTTTGATGTGTAATAAATAAGAATAGAATTTGTTTAGTCATTATTCAAAGAATAGGATTGGAAACTGCTCTTAAATTTTCTGTGGTTTGAGAAGGCTTACTCTTTCTTTGGCCTTTCACCACTGCATAATTTTTAATTCCATTATTAGGAATGGACTTCAACTTCCATTGTCTATCCATTCTGACAGCTAAGCTGCAAAAGATGCTCATATCCTGTTTCCAGACCAAGTTTGTGATTTCACAGCTGCTGACCCTTAGAGGGAGAGAGGTCCCAGAAGACAGCAAGTGCTATTTGACCTGACTTCCCTGTTGCTGCTGTTAGTCATAAAAATGAGGGGGGAAGAGGCTATAATTAGCTGTCTAACATAGCCAGATTTGTCAGCATGTTCCCCAGTTACTAGATTTGATTTGCGGGGTTAATCTGTTAATCCAGTGAGAGAATTAAGATTTGTAAAACTGCCTGTGAGGAAGTATAATCACAGAACTTACAAATTGGCACGAACTTATAAGTAAGTCAGTGTACATATACAATATTATGTATTAATTCACATGCTAGTATGATGGAATTATGAGAATCATTCTGTTCTTACCACCTTTTATAACTTGTCAGTTATAGCTTTCCATCACAATATGTAGAACTGACTCCGCAAATTGTTAACGGAACCATGCATATGTATAAAGAAGCTATGAAGAATCTGCTTCCTACCCCAGCCAAATCTCACTATTTGTTCAATCTCCGTGACTTTTCACGTGTCATTCAAGGTGTTTGCCTGTCAAGGCCTGAAACAACAGAATCTGCAGGAATGATAAAACGTCTCTGGGTTCATGAGGTAAATCACCTAATACTAAGAAATTATATTTATTATAAATAAGAAAAAGATGTGGATTTGTGTATTAATCTCTTTATAATGCCATCTGCTATTGGCTAATAGCTGTGAATTGGTATCACACTCATGAGAAAGGATTTTTGTATACTGTATGGGCAGAGGAAATCAGACTTTTTCAAAGTATGAATTCTATCTCAGTAGACAAGTTGATTGTTGATACCTTCACTGTCATGTGATTATGTAGTCTTTGTTTGCTGCTTTGAATGCCTGTGCAGTCCTTTCCATTTCTTCTCTCCTTCTTCCAAAAAACCCAAACCAACAGTGAAAAGAATAACAAGTAGTCCTGGATCACTGTGGATTTTGAGTGATTTAAAATTTGGTCCCTTTTTTTTTTTTTTTTTTTTTTTTACTTCTGGGCTTGTTTTATCTTGTTTAAAAGAAGTATAAATTCAAGAGCAGAAGCAACTAGTAAAAGAATTACATTTTTATTTTACAGGTTCTTAGAGTGTATTATGATCGCTTGGTGGATAATCGTGACCGGGCTTGGCTTGTTGGATTTATCCAAGAAGTAGTGAAAAATTACTTACATGAAGACTTTAATGAACTTTTCCAGAATCTGGACTTCAACAATGATGGCAGAGTGGAAGAAGATGACTTACATAGCTTAATGTTTTGTGATTTTCATGACCCTAAGAGAGAGGACACTAAATACAGGGAGATTAGTGATGTGGATCTATTGAGATTAGTTGTAGAGAGTCACCTTGAAGAGTTTAATAACATGAGCAAAAAGCCAATGCAGCTTGTCTTGTTCCGATTTGCTATAGAACATATTTGTAGAATTTCTCGTATTTTGAAACAGCCTCGCAGCCATGCTCTCCTTGTTGGTGTAGGAGGTAGTGGTCGACAATCTCTTACTCGATTAGCAGCCCATATGGCTGAATACAACCTTTTTCAGGTTGAAATAACTAAAAGTTATGGTATCAATGAGTGGCATAAAGATTTAAAAGTCATACTAAGGAAATCTACTGAAGGGGAAATGCAGGGAGTTTTCTTGTTCACAGATACACAGATTAAAAAGGAGTCATTCTTAGAAGACATTAACAACTTACTAAATGCAGGTGAAGTGCCAAACCTCTTTGCAGTAGATGAGAAACAAGAAATCTGTGAACGAATGCGTCAAGTGGATCGCCAACGGGACAGGACAAAACAGACAGATGGCAGTCCTATAGCACTTTTTAACATGTTTGTTGATCGCTGTCGAGATCAGCTTCATATAGTACTGGCAATGAGTCCCATTGGAGATGCTTTCCGTAATCGCCTTCGTAAATTTCCAGCTCTTGTCAACTGCTGCACACTAGACTGGTTTCAGGTAAAAACAAAACTTTCGTTGGGCTTGTTATTCTAATAGAAAGGCAATAGAAAAATGACTTCAACCCTTTTTGTAGCAAGTAATTCTCTTTCGTCAAGTTAGCAGTCAAAAATATCTTGAATTTTCTTACTGTCATGTTTTAAATTGTTTAGACCATTAGAACCTCTCTGACTTTAATAAAGGCCAGTATAGGCTGAATGCAAAATCATCAAGAAAATAAATGATTGTGGTATAAAAGTATAACTGAATGAACATAGTACTGTAGACATGACAGATTTAAATATGTAGTGTTTTCTTCTATTACCAGGACTACCAGAATCTAGGCTGCCAAAAAAGTTTGAAATTCAAATACCTGTCAAAAATACAGACATCTTTTGATGCAGAACACCAGATTTTTCTCCACTACTCTTCAATAAGACTATATTCTATCTGACTGTTATGTGCAAAAGACCTTAGACAGAATATTTAAGATGCAGAATTTAATCACATAAAGAATCAGAGGAACTTAATTTTCATCAAGTTTTAAAATGTAGTACTGTATCTTTAAACGATATTTTGAAGAGGAAGAACAGAGACAGTCGCACACACATATGGACATACTGAAAATGCAAAATTTTCCTTTTAGTAACATTTCTACTGGATGAAATAAGGCAGTGGGCTTGAATTGAATCCCTAGGTAGTTTGGTTCTTTCCAGTTCTATTATTGTCCTATTTGATGATCTTTTCGTCACAAAGTCATTTCTCTGTGCCTCAGTCTCTTTATCTATGAAATGGGGTAAAGATACTATTTTGAAAAATGTTTTGAGATTTATGAGTGTGAACTACTGAATAAGAGAAAAGCATTTATTCATTTGTTTTAGACATGGCCTGAAGATGCATTAGAAGCTGTTGCCTCTCGCTTTTTGGAAGATGTTGAAATGTCGAAAGAAACTCGAAGTGGGTGTATTGATATGTGTAAAAGCTTTCATACGTCTACCATTGTTTTATCTGACTTATACCATGCAGAGCTTCAAAGACACAACTATGTTACACCTACTTCATACTTGGAATTGATCTCCACTTTTAAAAGTCTACTTGAAAAGAAACGCACGTAAGGATTTCTAATGTGACCTTTTCTAGCGGAACCCAAGTTCACCAAAAATATTATTTTCTATCTCTTATAGCTAATTTGAACAAAACAAGTGAATCGTTTTTATTTAATTTAAATTGACAGAATAGTAGATGCATAAAATGTACTCTTAGGACACATGCTTGCTTATTGGGCAAAAGGTCTGACTTGATGCTCTCAAAATATACTTGCATTAGACCACTTCTAACATCCCTGGTGATGTTGCTATATATTGATTATGTATATTATGCTACCAGAGTAATTAATGCAGCCTGCTTACTCTGTGGTTCTCTGGAGGATGTAGGGAAGATGACATCTGGGAAACCAGCTTCCAAGTTGCTAGGTGCCATTGGCTTGCTAGCAGGCTTGAGCTGTGCTGTGCCTGTGCAGAAAGGACCTCTGTGTGCATGTGCATATCTGTTGTATTCTCATGGCTGGTGAGGGAAAGTTCCATTTTTGTTCCTTCTCATTGATAAGACACTACCATAACAATTAAGACAAGTGCTTAATTTGATCAACAGGCTGTGTGAAACACTGCATGCAGCAAGAAATTCCAGGAATAAAAGAATACAGTTTTGAATGTCATGATCCAGTGCCTTTGGAATTTCTTGATTCTGACGCTGTTGGCTGTCCCCAGAGCCATTCACATTCTGCTACTAAAATTATTATCCCAATTATATTAATCTTATTTCAATGTCACCTCAACTGATAATTTTAATGAGTGTACCCCTATCTCTTCCCTCTCCTTTTCTTGTCTGTTACTACTGTGCCATCTTGATTTTGTGGCTCCTGCCAACAGAAGCTTAACAATCACTTAATTTGCCTATAAGTGATCACTTATTTATCTATATCCCAATCTCTGAGTAGACATGATAGAATAGTTAAAGACTATGGCTCAAGTAATTCCTCATATGTTTACTATTTGTTGAGCAAATAAAACAAGATTGTCAGAGCATTTAATTATTCAGAGTAGTGAGAAATTTGGGGAAGGGATCCCAATGAATGAAGTGATCAAGTACTGATAAAATATCTTTATAATAAAGTACTATTTATTTTCAGTAAGGTGATGAAAATGAAAAGAAGATATGAAGTTGGCTTGGAGAAACTGAACTCTGCTGCATCTCAAGTAGCCTTGATGCAATCTGAGCTGGAGGCTCTGCAACCTCAGTTACGGGAAGCTAGCAAGCAGGTTGATGAGATGATGGTCGTTATTCAAAAAGAATCTTTGGAAGTAGCGAAAACTGAAGAAGTTGTGAAGGCTGATGAAGCAGTGGCAAATGAGCAGGCTATGGCTGCAAAAGCCATCAAAGATGAATGTGATGCTGATTTAGCCCAAGCCATGCCTTGTTTAGAAAGTGCTCTGGCTGCCCTTGACACTCTCACTGCGCAGGTATGGCGAACAATGCATGTTTACACACTGGAGAGGTATTCAGGTATACCAAAGCATGGAATATCTGCCTTTTCAGATTTTACATTATACTTAGATAGTTTTATAATTTAAAAACTTCTTGAAATGCTTTTTAAAAAGCAAAATGTTACTCTGTATTTTCTAGTGAAAAAGCTGTAATGCTGAATTTTTATGGACTACAAGATCAAATATTATTCTAGACATTTCAAAATTCATAGTTATAAAAATATTTTGACTCAAGAATTGAGAAGTTAGAAAATGTATGCTTTTTACTTTCTTATTCAGAACGTGCTAGCCTGTCATCTAATCTTTTTATATCCGGTCTTTCAGAGTCTAGGAATTGAGGTTGAAATTCTATGTCTCCCCATGTTAAGGGACCACTCTTTGTGAGAGTATGACAGTGAAGGCAGTAACCTTTGGTTTTATGGATTTTTGGGTTTTCTTTGCCTGGACAGTGTTTTACTCATGGTGGGATGAAAGGAAGTCTCCCAGATGGTAAGAGTGAGGATGGACTATGTGCTCCAGCTATTGTTGATGAAAACAAGATTTTAAAAAACTTTCAAGGAAATCTTCTTAGGTAGAAAGCAGATGGTTTGTTGTCTACAGCTATTGCTTGGTATCAAAAGTTTTAGATTCTGGCATTGTCAGATCATGGGCATGCTTTGTGAAAATAGTAGATGGCTACTTAGTCACTTCAAGGCAGTTGCATTATACTTGTGAATAACAAAACAAGAACGAGGCTTTGAAAGCTAATGAAGTAACACTTCAGCTGCTGTCAATGCTTAGTGTGTCCAAGCAGAGAGTATTCTAATACAATAAGAAAAAAAAAACAGAGTAAGAACTTCCAAAGAAAAAAATAACTGAGTTTTTTTCCTCAAAATATAGTTAAATAACATGATGAGCACACACACAATAAAAAGGTGTGTAGGAGAGGGGGAAAAGGGGTAAAACCAGGCTTGCTAGAGACAAGCCTGGGGGTGGCACACCAATATTTGAGGGACGGTGTGCGAGTGAAGTCCTTTGGTCTGCCGTCTCAGTGGAGGTACGGAATGGAGAGCCATGCAGCAGCAAAGACGCAAGGGCTATGGATGTGTTAGACGTCATGGAAGTGCCTGAGAATGGTCACGTAGGAGTTAGGGCTTCTCCCCCTAAAAAGGTGGCAGGAGCAATAGCTCAACTGAAGTGCATCTATGCCAATGCACGCAGCATGGGCAACAAACAGGAGGAGCTGGAAGCCATTGTGCAGCAGGAAAACTATGACATAGTTGCCATCACAGAAACATGGTGGGATGACTTGCACAACTGGAGTGCTGCAATGGATGGGACTCTTCAGAAGGGACAGGCAATGAAGGAGAGGCGGTGGGGTAGCCCTGTATGTTAGTGACTGTTTTGATTGTCTAGAGCTTAATGATGGTGACGATAGGGTTGAGTGTTTATGGGTAAGAATCAGGGGGGAGGCCAACAAGGAAGATCTCATGGTGGGAGTCTGTTATAGACCACCCAACCAAGATGAAGAGGCAGACGAAATATTCTATAAGCAGTTGGGAGAAGTCTCACATTTGCTAGTCCTTGTTCTGATGGGGGACTTCAACTTACCAGATGTCTGCTGGAAATACAATACAGCAGAGAGGAAACAGTCTAGGAGGTTCCTGGAGTGTGTGGAAGATAACTTCCTGCACAGCTGGTGAGGGAGCCAACCAGGGAAGGCGCCCCGCTGGACCTCTTGTTTGTGAACAGAGAAGGCCTGGTGGGTAATGTGACGGTTGGAAGCTGTCTTGGGCATAGTGATCATGAAATGACAGTGGTTTTGATTCTTGGAGAAGTAAGGAAGGGGGTCAGCAGAACTGCTACCTTGGACTTTCGGAGGACAGACTTTGGCCTGTTTAGGAGCCTGGTTGACAGAGTGCCTTGGGAAGCAGTCCTGACGGGCAAAGGAGTCCAGGAAGGCTGGATATCCTTCAAGAAGGAAATCTTAAATGTGCAGGAGCAGGCCGTCCCCATGTGTTGAAAGACGAGCTGGTGGGGGAGAAGACCAGCCTGGCAGAACAGAGAGCTTTGGCTGGAACTCAGGAATAAAAAGAGTTTATGTCCTTTGGAAGAAGGGGCAGGCAACTCAGGAGGACTACAAAGATGTCGTGAGGTTATGCAGGGAGGAAATTAGAAGGGCCAAAGCCCAGCTGGGTCTGGCTACTGCTGTAAAAGACAACAAAAAATGTTTCTATAAATGCATTAGCAACAAAGGAGGGTTAAGGAGACTCTCCATCCTTTATTGGATGTGGGAGGAAACTTAGTGACAGAGGACAAGGAAAAGGCTGAGGTACTTAATGCCTTCTTTGCCTCAATCTTTAATAGCCAGACCAGTGATTCTTGGGGTACCCAGCCCCCTGAGCTGGAAGACGGGGATGGGGAGCAGAATGAAGCCCCCATAATCCAAGGGGAAATGGCTAGCAACCTGCTACACCATGTAGACACACACAAGTCTATGGGGCTAGATGGGATCCACCCAAGGCTACTGAGGGAGCTGGTGGAAATGCTCACCAAGTCACTTTCAACCATCCATCAGCAGTCCTGGCTAACCGGGGAGGTTCCAGTTGACTGGGAGTTAGCAAATGTGATGCCCACCTACAAGAAGGGCCAGAAGGAGGATCCAGGGAACTACAGGTCTGTCAGCCTGACCTCGGTACCGGGGAAGGTTATGGAGCAGATCATCTTGAGTGCCATCACACGGCACGTACAGGACAACCAGGGGATCGGGCCCAGTCAGCATGGGTTTATGAAGGGCAGGTCCTGCTTGACTAACCTGATAGCCTTCTATGAAAAAGGTGACCTGCTCAGTGGATGAGGGAAAGGCTGTGGATGTTGTCTACCTGGACTTTAGTAAAGCCTTTGACACCGTTTCCCACAGCATTCTCGTGGAGAAACTGGCTGCTCATGGCTTGGATGGGTGTACTCTTTGCTGGGTAAAAAACTGGCTGGATGGCCGGGCCCAAAGAGTTGTGGTGCATGGAGTTAAATCCAGTTGGTGGCTGGTCACAAGTGGTGTTCCCCAGGGCTCAGTATTGGAGCCAGTTCTGTTTAAAATCTTTATCAATGATCTGGATGAGGGAATCGAGTGCACCCTCAGTAAGTGTGCAGACGACACCAAGTTGGGCAGGAGTGTTGATCTGCTGGAGGGTAGGAAGGCCCTACCGAGGGACCTGGACAAGCTGGATCAATGGGCCAAGACCAGTTTTATAAGGTTCAACAAGGCTAAGTGCCAGGTCCTGCACTTGGGTCACAACAACCCCATGCAAGGCTACAGGTTTGGAGAAGAGTGGCTGGAAAGCTGCCCAGTGGAAAAGGACCTAGGGGTGTTCGTTGACAGCTGGCTGAATATGAGCCAGCAATGTGCCCACGTGGCCAAGAAGGCCAACAGCATTCTGGCTTGTGTCAGAAATAGTGTGGCCAGCAGGACTAGGGAAGGGAACATCCCCCTGTACTTGGCACTGGTGAGGCTGCACCTCGAATACTGTGTTCAGTTTTGGGCCCCTCACTACAAGAAGGACATTGAGGTGCTGGAGCGTGTCCAAAGAAGGGCAACGAGGCTGGTGAAGGGTCTGGAGCACAAGGCTTATGAGGAGCAGCTGAGGGAGCTGGGGTTGTTTATTCTGGAGAAAAGGAGACTCAGGGGAGACCTTATCGCTCTCTACAACTCCCTGAAAGGAGGTTGTAGCGAGGTGGCAGTCGGTCTCTTTTCCCAAGTAACAAGCAATAGGACGAGAGGAAACAGCCTCAGGTTGCTCCAAGGGAGGTTTAGATTGGATATTAGGAAAAACTTCTTCACCGAAAGGGTAGTCAGGCACTGGACCAGGCTACCCAGGGAAGTGGTTGAGTCCCCCTCCCTGGAGGTATTTAAAAGACGTGCTTAGGGACATGGTTTAGTAGTGGACTTGGCAGTGCTAGGTTAACGGTTGGACTCGATGATCTTAAAGGTCTTTTCCAACCCTAAACGATTATATGATGTCAGTACTTCTTACCCCATAGTTTTCTTCCTTTTAGCTGCCTCTTCCCTTATTCAGCTCACTCTGGGAGTTTCATAACTGACCAGAATACTAACTGATTTATTTTCTGTTCTTGGAGAGCATAGATCTTTAGTTCTGGGTTGAAGGCCGCTTTTACCTTATGTTATCTTAAATCTACTAATTCACTGCTGATGTGATCCTATAAGCTTGGAAGTATTGTGTTAGAGCCTGAACTGAAAGGCAGAGCATAATGCTGGAACATCTGAACTCCATAACTGAGGTGCAATGCTCACTACTGAATTAGGAGCAGTAAAAGTACAACTAAAAATGAATTACAGATAAGACTTTTTTGTCGTCTTTAAACTCATTGTTGACTAAATTTCAGATATCTTTGTTTAGATGTCAGTGTTAGTTTAATCTGCATAGCACCTTAAAGAAAGGATTAGAAAGAATGGAAAAAAATGAAATAAAAGTTTTGCAAAAAGAAAATGAGATATATATGTATGGACTACACAGGCTTGTGCTATGAATGTGAGATCACAGTGTATTTAAAATTACCAAGTGTGAGAATAGCAAATGTATATGGAAAAATATTATCTTGACATAAAAAGGGTGGTTATTTCTATTGTAACAGAAGAATTAATCTGCCTGTGTTTGGAGCTCTAAAGGTGTTTTTTTAATTATTATTTTAAGGATATTACAGTGGTTAAGTCCATGAAGAGTCCTCCTGCTGGTGTCAAGCTTGTAATGGAAGCTATATGCATCCTTAAAGGCATCAAAGCCGATAGGATTCCAGATCCAACAGGTTCTGGAAAAAAAATTGAGGATTTCTGGGGTCCTGCTAAGAGACTTCTGGGTGACATAAGATTTCTTCAGTCTCTTCATGAATATGACAAGGATAACATTCCCCCAGCTTACATGGCTATCATAAGAAAACAGTACCTTACAAATCCTGAGTTTGTACCAGACAAGATTCGAAATGCTTCCACGGCAGCAGAGGGTCTGTGCAAATGGGTCATAGCCATGGAGTTTTATGATACGTAAGTATGTATAAAAATAAAAAAAAAAGGTTAAAATAAATTTGTTTAAAGAGATCAGGTTATTTTAACACAAAAGAGATGAGAAATTACTTCTTTCTAGTGGGAAACTTGTGCAAACAAGCAGTCATAAAGATTCATTCATGTAAGATACCTGATGTTAAGGTGTAGAGCCTGATTTTCAGTTCTGAATTTTTCTAAGAAGGCATGGGAGCAACATTATGTTCAGTTAGCAAATAAAGTTAACTTCCTTTTAGTGTTGCACAAAATAGAGGCATTATTGAAATGTCTTTGGAAGTTTCTGACAGTCATATCAAGCCCAAAGGATATTTTTTGTAACACATTTTATTTGATGCACTGAAAAAGTGTGCTTATTTTTTATGATATTTCTTAACTTGAAACATCTGGAACTCACATTTAACAGTAAATCAGCACTGGGCGGCTAAGGTCAACTTGCAATTTGAAAGTTGAGTCAAGGTAAGTAGTGCATGCCCTCATTTGAGAGGATATTTTGTTACTTGACTGAAAGATTAGTAAATGCGTATTTGGTAGAGTTCTCAATTTGAGAACAACTTTTAACATTACAAATACCAATTGTTAGAGAGAAAATTAATTAAAAAGGTGGACTTTAAAGGAGATGTGCAACTTACACCAGTAGGAGAGGGGATTCATTAATTATGAGGCTATTACTTGTGAAATACTGTTTCAGTTGAGCATGGGGCATTCTAGCATATTTTCTTGCTTGTTGTTTTTGAAAAGATAAACAATATGTTTTCATTTATATGTTACTTCCAATATTGTCACACAAGTATCTGTGTAGAAGACTGAAATCGTCAAAACTGGAAAATAGATCGTTGGATGTTAAAAGCTGTTAATTTTTTCTTTTATTTTGTGTATGCCGTTGGCTGTATGTGTGTGTACAGTGTCTGTGAGTGTTACTTAATATGTGTGATTACCTGTGCATTTCTAATGGCACAAATCCATAATGGATTCTAAATTGTGATCAAATGGGGGACACAGTTTGCAAGCATAACCCTTTTTGCTCTTAATCCTTACCTGTTACTACAGGAAAAAAATGCAGAAACTGCATAGATCAGTCAGTATCAGCACAGAAACAAGTGATGAAGTAAAAGCCAATTGTCTTCAAGTGTAGTCAAATTATGAAATGGAATATTGCATGAGCTACTGAGTTTCTGAGGTTTCCCTTCATCTTTCCAATGTGAATTTTTTTAATAGTAACCCTGGAATGAGGGTGTATGTTAATTTGTTCTTTGACTTTATTTAGAGTGACAAAAAATGTTGCACCCAAAAAGCTAAAGTTGAATCAAGCTGAAGGAAAATTAAAGATTGCTATGGATGGTCTAAGAAAGAAACAAGCAGACCTGAAGGCGGTTCAAGATAAATTGGCTATACTCCAACAGACACTGGAATCCAAGAAACAGGAGAAGGCTGACTTAGAAAATCAGGTATAGGATGCAAAAGATGAAGTATTGTTTTACTGATATCCAGAAAAGTTATTTAAAATTTGCTTCGTTGTCAAATGGTATTTTTCCTTTTAACTGCTGATATGTCGAACAAGTTGTACTTTTAGATAACCATCTTTTTATTTTGGTGTAATGGTCTTGAGGTTATAAATGGGCAAAGCATGGGGAATAAATGCTTTAAAGTAATAGAAAATGTAGATGTTAGGAATTTACGATCTGATCTCTCTCCTGCATCCTCACTCATAGCTGCTTTCTTGTGAGGAGATAAATTTTCAATGATTATACTAGGAGTTTGATTCATCCATTAACTTGCAAGTCAATACACTTAAAGTTTTGAAAGTTTATTTATGCCTTCTATGCTAATGCAATTTTGAGAATGTTTTTGGTAAACTGTGTTCCTGACTGCTAAATAGTTTTATGTGTGCAGAAATAGGCAATATATAGGAGATGGTTTTGTTTGTTTGTTTTTTTAAGATTTGGAGTATATCATCTTGAGCTTTTTTTACAAAAATAGTATTGGAATTTGAAATGGAGTCTTAATTCCTGTCTGTAGTTAAACTCGGCTCTTTGAGTGTTTCTTCTGCATCCTGATATAGTTTGGAAGTAGAAGGGAGGGATAAACTACACAAGCAGTTTGTTACTGTGGTGTAAATCGGCTGCTATGGTTACTGGAAGAGAGAGAAGATTGTAACAGCAGCAAGAGTTGGCATAATTTTCCTCCTATCCTGTGGCTGAAATGTGTCTCTACTAGATAGTAAAGAATTCTAACAGAGCTGGATTAAATTCCTGTTACATGATATTTTTTGTTAGATTATAAACATGCCTGGAAAGATGGCTTAGTTAAAAACCAACAACAGAAATGCAGATTATGTACTCATAAGGATTTTTTTTTTTTTTTGCAGAAAAGAACGTACCTACTTTTATGAGACAGTGGTCTCTTTAAGGTGTTTTTGTTTCTCTTATGGCATGTGGATCATTTCCTTGACTATTAATGTTTTCCATATCGCATGCAGAGCTATTTTGAATTGTATGTTTTGTACAGGTCGTCTTCCTTTATTTGGATGAAAATGTAACTGAATAGACTTTAGTGTGCTGGTACTGAGATTGCTTTTGTTCTTTAAACGTTTCCATTATAAGAAGAAGGTGTTTTCTTTCTATTTGATGAAATTACTTAAGAAAACATCTGCACAGGAAAATAATTCTTGAATGCTTTTAATACTTGTAAAATGTTTTTAAAGTGATCATGTAATCTAATCAGCTTTTTTTTTTTTATTCTGAGGTTGACTTATGCAGCAAAAAACTGCAGCGAGCAGAACAATTGATTGGTGGCCTTGGGGGTGAGAAAACTCGCTGGCATGAGACTGCTTTGGAGCTGGGAAGGCAGTACATCAATTTGACTGGAGATATACTTATTTCATCAGGAATTGTAGCTTACCTAGGAGCCTTTACATCCAGCTACAGACAAGTAATATGTACAGTGATTTTGTCCCTATGTTTTGTAATAATCTAAATTTTATTAATTTTTCCTGTATAAAGTTTATATTTGTAAATTATGTTTTAATAGAATTCATAACTGCAACTGAAACTGTGTTGTAGGATTTTGAGTTTTGTTTGTAAGACTCTTGGGGGAAATTCTTCCTTCATTCTACTGTAAAGTACTTATTGCTGTGTAAAGCACGGAGTCCTTTGGTTGCTTTTCCTCTCTAAAGCAATTGCCAGTAATTTTATACCTCATGGCTCTGGTTACTCCTATTCCATTCAGTGGCTAAATTCTCCTTAACTTCAAAAAAACCCAGAATTAGCTACTATTTCAGCAGCAGCATAGTTAAGCAAGTTCTGAAAGTGGAGTATTTCTGTACAAAAAGAGACAAAAGATACAGTAGCTCAATAACGTAGCAGATTTGTGCCTGTAACTCTCAGTGAAATAAACAGAAATTCTGAATGCAAAAAGATTTTGACATGGCAGCTGATTTTGGATATAACAATTTTTGGATGTCAAAATTAGCCTGACGACGAAAGTTTTTGAACACCAGAACCTGCCACTGAATTCAGCTGAAGAAAAGAACGTCTGAAATGTCTGAATGTCTGCAAATCGAGTCCAGGGTATCAAATATTTCTAAAAATTAAGAGAGAAAAAAAAAAATCAATGTACCTAATTTGAACATATAATTTGGATGCAATACTTATTTCCACTTTTCCTTCAATGTACTTCCTTTGTCCATTTTTCTTTAGAAAATTTTGTACTGTTCTTTCAAACTATTGTTTTCTTCATGATGTCCATGTTGTGATGTTACTATTTTAAAACTTTACAGAGTGAGAGTTTATGGTGTGAATATTTATAACGTAAATAAATAGTCAGCAGTTTTTACAATTCCGAATTACATAATTTTGAGAGAGTGTTCTCTTTTATGCTTAAAACCTGCATTGTGTAATATATTGTGTCTGGGTAGGTAGGAGTACTTTTTGTGAAACATCTTAAGGGGTGCTGAACTGTGTTCCAGGCAAGTGCAGATACAGATGATATTCATAAAAGGCAGAGACATCTGCATGATTATTCACTAAAAATGAATACGTAGTGGTTTCATCTGAAAAGTTTAGTGTAATTTCATTCTCTCTGACTGCATAGTTTCTTTCTCTGTGCAATAGTAGGTATGGATTCCTGGTTGCTCATGATTGTGCAGACCTATATAATTAGGTATCTCTTTCAGAAATTGTTGGATAGCATAATCACTTTTGTGCAGTTCTTCCTTTCACCTGCTGCTATGTTCCCCCCCCCCCCCCCTCTTTTATAAGAGAAAAAGTTATGATATCTTTTGGAATATCAACTTTGTTTTATGCAAATTGGTGAATCCTTTTTTCACCACCTCTGTCAATGTCTCTAGCACTTAAACCATTTCCTTTAACACTGCATTTCTGAGTTTTGTTGCTTGAGGCTTTGCCAGTTAATTTTTAGTCTAGAATACTACAGCATACTACTTTGACCTTAGACGTAGCTTTCATACAAGATTGTGCCTTTCATATGAACGTGCTATTTCTATGTATTTTCCTTCATTGGAAAAATTCTTCCTAGTGGAATATGCTTTTTGGTTTACATATTTAAAGGTGTGTTTCTTCATTATTATTATGCACTATACAAACATGTATAGTTTACACAACTGTAGTGAGTTAGATGATACAGAGAATAGTGAAAAGTGACTCTAAATGATAGTTAAGTTATTAAGTTTGGTTAAGTCCTGACAGGTGCTCATTATGTGTGTCCTGACAGTTAAATAATGAAGATTTTAATTTTTTTTCTTTAGTTGGAATATGTGTGTTTGTTCTACACTCATTTTATAGTATAGAAAACTACTGCTGAAATGGTAAATAAAATCATACCAAGGCTCTGACCAAATAAATTTATATTTCATGTTTAGAAATCACATGCAAAGGCATTTTAAGAGACATTTTTAGACATTTTACACAAAAGCATGAGTTTCTTTCCGTTTGAAGATACAGTGATCTTGTATGTAGCAACTGTTACAGGAAATGGCTTGAAAAAAATACATTTTTAATAGTTTTAAAATTTTTAGTTAATATTTGTTTTCTTCTTATCTAGATGCAAACTAAAGAATGGGCTTTGCTATGTAAAACAAAAGACATTCCTTGTTCTGATGATTTTTCATTAACAAGTACCCTGGGAGAACCAGTGGAAATCAGAGCTTGGAATATTGCTGGACTACCTTCTGACATGTTTTCTATTGATAATGGCATCATTATCTCGTAAGTAAAAAAAAAAAAAAATTACAGTTAATAATTTTCATTAAATAGCTTCTTTCAACATGCTTTTCGGCTATTATTTTTATAGACAGTTTTCTACTGTATATCCAGTTTAACAACCAGAGTTACAAAATTACTGTAATGTTTAAATTTATAAGAAATACTAATAATACTTTTTAACTTTACATTATAAAGTTTTTAAATCTGTGAATTCATTCCCCTCCTTTATAACTACTGTGGATTGCTATAATATCATCTCCCCCACCTTTTTTTTTTTTTTTTTTTTTTTTTTTTACAAACATGCTGCACACTGAATTCAGTTTAAGACATCCTAAAATGCTTCAGGAACAGAATTTTGAATGCTATTCTTGTAGTAGTATAATCAGTAGATATGGAAATACTTCTCCTTTAAAAAGCTAAAGTTCTTCAATTTTAAAGAAATATGCTGGCATCAGGTGCTACCAAGAAGTGTTTCTGCAGAGCTACTGAAGATTATTTTGCTAATCTTTCCATGAGGGTCACACACTTTTTCCCTGAGATGGCACTGGAAATTCTATAGATAATGACTTGATTACTTGTCTATAAACAGTTTCCTGGTTTATGTTGCCAACTGGTAGGAGATTTTAATATCCAGGCCTGTAGCATGTTTAGTATGTAAAGCCCTGACATTATTTTGGAAGTGTTGGTTTGTACACTGATGAGCTGAGTCTTTATTCTGCTAGGGCACAGTAACAAAACAACAAAAAAAGGCCCATGTATATCTTCTACTGAAGGCAGTGAGGGAGGTTGTAAAATTTAGAATGGAGAGAATTTCTAGTCTCCTTTCTTACAGAGGGATGATCCCAATCAGCTCTTGCCAGTTTCTTCCTCTGTTTGTTGCCTTTTATTCTATGTACTGCTAAACCGCTTCAACAGGAAAAGGTGAGATAGGCCTTTCCTGCAATAATCTCTGATTTCAGAAAGGTGTGCTTTCAGATCATGTCAAGCAGTTGGGATTTAGATATGGGTCTTCCTCATCCATATGATAGTTCTAGATATTGGATGAAAGGTGAAAAGGTGTATCTGTACTGATAATTTGGAGTCTGTTTTCTTTAGGGCCTCATTCCCCTGACTGTCAATACTTCATACAGATTTGTCATTCCTAGGATCCCTTCTGGAGCAGAACAACCTGGCGTATTCCTAGACAAAAGCTGAGAGAGCTTTGGTTTTTGGGTTAGTGTAGGGAACTCTTTAGTATGCATTATGAATGGGGCGCCACAAAGTCGTCTTTGCACCCAGTCCAGTCTTCAAAGAACTTTAAAAAAAAAAAAATTAAAATGTGAATTCATAGCAGAGACTTGATTACATCTTTGGAGTGGTGGAATTTACTAAATATTCTTTATAGTTAAAAGCTTGGCAGTTGCAATTGTAGCTTCCTTTTGTAATGTGGTTAGTATCTTATCACAAGTTGAAGAAAGTTTTGGTAAGTAAAGAAGGATTTATTTTTCATTTTGAAATACCCTTTTTTTTTAAATTTTCCCTTTTGTAATTATCTTAAGCTACATTAAAATAAAATACTTTGACTTTATCTAATGATATATTGTTTCATCTAAAACATTTTTGAAAATTCTGCATATTTAAAGGTATTCTCATTCTTATTTGAAAAGTGAAACAAATTCCAAAATCTCAAAATTCCTCATAGAAAGAAAATACAGATCCCATGAACTCTAAATCTAATATTCTTGCCCTTCACTTTTAAGATGATTCTGCATTCTTATATGATATTCTAATACATGCACATCTGTGCCTCTCAGATTGCTAAATACAGAGGTGGGAGCTTACGATAGGCTAAGCTTTATTGCCTTGCATAAGCACTTATGATTTTCATTTGGACTTGTGTTTGTTATGACTGTGAACAAAGAACCTCTCAGTTCCGTCCAGTGTGCTTGCTAATGCATTGCTACTGACTTTTAGCTTTTAGGTTTTGTTCTTAGCACAGCTGAAGCTGAATTGTCCATGGAACAATGTTGCTTTAACTGCTTTTCTGTTTGTGATTGCTACCCATCTACTTCATGTCTGTTGGTTCTTTTCTGTATAACAAATAAATAATTCTTATAATTCTTTTCCATAGCCAGGTTAATAGTTGTCAAGTCTATGAAAACAGGTATCTAACATTTATGCATCTTTTTGACAGTATGCTACTGCAGAAACTTACTAATATAAATCTTTATTTTTTTGCTACTGTTTACATGAACATACTTCTCACTGTTTGAGAAATCTAATGTTGTATAGCACTGGTGAATGAATAATTCTTTTACTGTAGAGTGAATGTTAGGTTTTCACACATAACTGAAATTGTGTATTATAGGGTTAACCTTTGGAAGCATAGATGTGTAGATAATACTTCAGCTTCAGTAACTGGATAGGTGACAAAGTTCAAAATGAAACAGATAAGACAAAAATAATGCACTAGCTAAAGAACCTCAACATACTTTCATTTGACTTTAAAAATTGGCATTGATTGTACTTCTGCATGCAAAACTACTTATTGAAGTTAGAGGATATACGCTGGGATTATGATTGTATATGTAGCTTTTTTAAAAGTATTTACTGTATTAATAATTCAGTCTCTCAGGCTAAACAGTTGACAAATGTTAATGAATTCAACACTTCTACGGTACATCCTAACACTTCACTTTTATAAAGCTTTGATCAAAATTCTCTTTGAACTGATAGAAAGATGATTAGCATTTTAAAACTAAATAACGATAGCTTTTAATTTTGAAATGTGAGATAGAATCTACCTCAAATTGATGATACATATTATGCCTGTAGTTATGAGTTTATGGATAGATGAATTTTATATTAGGACCCCAGGAACCATATAAAATGCAACTCAAGCTTTTTATAATAACAATTTTTTAAAAAAGCATAATTAGAGAGCTATTCAAGGATAATTTGCAAACGTACACAGTGACTGCTTATTCCCATCAGTGAAGAAGGATTTTATCATTGATGAAAGCTGTGTGTGTTTGGCTGTTATTAGAGAACCACTCTTTAGTTAGTCAGTCTTAAGTATTTCATGTGTGTTACACAGTAAGTCTGAAATGGGATATGCTGAAAATAATACGTGAATGAAACTTTGAAGTAATTAGGGAAAGAAATACATACTGTAGGTTTTGGCTGAAGTTTTCTCAAGTCTTAAATTCCTGTTTTAAAATAAGAACAAGCAAAATTATTATGAGCAAATTACATAAACATTGTCTGTTTTAGAATGTGCTTAACATGTAAGTTTACGGTGTTCAGTTTACAGTTTGCAATTGCTGTATCACCTTGTACCATCTTACTCTTAAAATCACCTGGCTATATATCCCTTGGGTCTCCCTTTGGGTTCTCATAAGCAACTGCACTACCTAGCAATTTGGGAGCTCAGCAGTTCTTTCAGTACACTTGGGATCTGTTGGTTGACACTGTTCCTATTGTGTGATTGTCTTCTAATACTACTGATGCTTCTGCCTCATCTGACAGGTGTTCAGATTTCAAATCATCTGTTTGTTTCTCTAGACCTGCTGTGTTACCAAATTTGTCCTTATCTGTGTTTATCAAATTATTCAAAACACTTGTAGTTTTACAAAGCCCACATTTTAACTTTCTTAACGTCTGCTTAGATATCACACTGTCCTGGTGGATTACAAATGCATTTCCCGAAGTTCTCAATGCATTTTACCTGTGAAAGCTTTCTTCCTTCATGGGTAGGCTGGACAGGGTCCCTTCCAGATGACCCATTTTCCTAAATCATTCTACAAGGGGGAGGAAAACCATCCTCCTTTACCTGATGAATGATCACTCCCAAGTCCAATTTGTGATCCATAATGCAGAAGGAACCTCTGTAGCATCCCATGTATAATCTTGGGCTACTGCCACACATAGTACATTTCTCTTCCAAAAGTTTCACTCCTAAGCTTCTGCTGTCTTCCTTCCACAATCTCCATTTTCAGTCCAAAGAACCTAAGGTGCTTGTGCTCCGTATCTCCATATATATTCCTTCTTCTAAGGGATCACATTTATTTGGGCACATTTAACTGTGCAGAGATTCTGCAAGCAGGATCAGTTGTGATTTCTCAGTACAGACTTATTTTTTCACTAATACACACACATGGTAATTAGGACTAACACAACTGAGCTAAACATCAGTTTGCTCATAACTGCATCGAGAACACTTTATAAGTTTGTGCTAGCCAGAAGGCTGGCACTGTGGTGGGGAAATGCTGGCCTCTGTTGCGCCTTGGAAAGGACTGGTTCTGGATCTTGCTGAGCTGCCAGGTCTGACATCAGTTGCCAAAAAAATAACAAACAGTCTCTGCTTTTTTCGTCTTTCCAAAGTTCCATAATTTCTTGTGAGTTACTATTCCAAAGCAACCATCTTCCCTTTCAGCTTTGTTTTTGCTTTTTCTATCTTACATAGTTTTGCTTATCTGGTCTCTCACAGGTTAAGAAAAAATATTTTTTTTCGGTAATGATAGTCCAGAGCCCTACAGCTGCACTTCACAGAACTGCATAGCTGAACCCTTGGATTAAGGGTTACATGCATGTTATTGTGTGTTGTTATATTTACACATGTATAAACAGGCCTTACAACTACACTTAGTCCTTAATAGGTTTGTGGAATAGAGATTGTAACAGAGAAAATAAAGGATTTTTCTCTTTTAAACTGTGCTTTATCTGTTTTAAAATTACTCTCTTGAAAGAAGATCAAAGTTTATAATGTGTTACACAGACATGTTTACATCGCAAGTTTTATTTGTGAATCAGAATTTTTCAAGAGAGAGAGGTTCCATTTAAAAAAAAATTATTAATGATAAATAATTTGCCAGTGTCATTGTGCATAAGCTAACTTGTAATAAGGATAGAGGCTATAGAATTAGTCTGAAAGATTTCTTTTTATGCTGAATCTGGGAAAAAAGGTATTGCTGTTTTTTTCCTTCTAGCAGTAAACTATATTATAACTCCTAACCAACTGGGATCTGACTGATCCAAATTTTTAGGACTAAATTTATTTTGGAATTCTCACTTCTGCCTGCTTAGATAATTTCTAATTTAGGTGATTATTGCTGTAATTGTAATTGACCATTAAAATGTGTCACTAGTCTTAGATATCTTGGTAATGTAGCTACATGTGGTAGAGAATACTGTAAAAAATCTGTGAGGTAGTTATTAAGTCTGCCAAAAATAAAATCCAGAAGTTCTTTGTGTTCATTGCTGCTTAAGGATTAGGGATTAAAAGGTAGATACTTTTGAATCTGCTTATATATTTCCCTTTAGACTAACTCTAAAATGTCTCTGTAGTGGAAAATTTCATCTGTTTTCACTTGAAAATGCTCACTTGTGCATATGACTGTATTAAAACTGTTCAAAATTTCAAAACTTAGAGTGATCTTTTTATTTTGAAAGTGTTATAAAATTAAATGTGATTCAACTTTTTAGGAAGTAAGAAGTCTTATTCTAAGTACTTTCTTTGAAAGAGGAAGATTATGTTTTGTAAATAAAGAACTTTAAGATTCATCTCTCTCCTGTTAAATTCATCAAGGGTTATACCTGTGTGCCTACTACGTTTTCATACTGATGCGCTTTTGGTTTCATCACAAAAGGGAATAAATTGCCTTAAGTAGTACTTTAAGGTAAACCTTTGAAGAGCTTATATTTCAATTTTGAAAGTTCATATTTTTCCCTTCAGTAATGCAAGAAGATGGCCTCTGATGATAGATCCTCAGGGTCAAGCAAATAAATGGATAAAGAACATGGAAAAAGCCAATAGTTTGCATATAATCAAACTCAGCGACCCTCAATTTGTTACAACACTGGAAAATTGCATTCAGTTTGGCAGTCCTGGTAGGTTAATGACTAATGAAAGTGTAAATTACAGAAGAACCTGGAGGGGGCACAATTAGCTAAAAAATGAAACTCCAGTGAGTATCAAATGTTCTTATAGTAAGGAAAACAGAGAAATTTTTTTCTCATTTTGAATCAAATTAGTACTATAGTAATTGAAGTCCTTACCTCAGGTTATAAGATAATTCTTAACACAATATAATTATAATACTCAGTTTAATTTGTATCCTTTAATTGCTTTATGAGATTTTGCTGTTTCTTTGTTTTCATGTTACAATAATTTTATTTCTAAAACATAATGTTGCTTTTATTTGGCTTTTCAAGAGTATAAATACCAGATTGCTAGGCTATGATCATTAACGATTCTTGTATTCTCTATAGTATCTTTATTGCAAGTAGTCTTATTACCCTCGAATAGAAATAAATTAATGAAACACATAGTTACAACTCCAGCTATTTTTCAATGGCTAACGGAACTACAAGTAAAGAAATGGATTGTTTATTCTCCGTTATTTCTTTCTTGATTTTGACAATCTCATACGCTTACAGTGAAAACTGAAGCAGACTTAGTTACCCAAAATTATTTCTGTGCCACGTGGAATTTAATTTGTTGTTATTTCCCTTTTTTAAAAATGGTAGCCTTAAACTGCTGTTCTATGCTATTGGCAGCAGTAATAGTGATAGCATTTTAGTTGCTTTTTTTGCAAATTGATATAATATTGGAAAAAGAAATTAGGGTACATTGATTAATTTTTCAAGCAGCTGAATACTCTAAGAAACATTAACCTTATCTCTAGATATTGCTAGATTAATATTTTTATTGTTTGTACACTGTAAATACACGTTATACATATGTATTGTAAAAAACAGTCAATCGGTAATATAAACGCCAAGAAAGTCCTGCTAATTCTTATATTATTTTGAAGTGCTACTGGAGAATGTTGGAGAAGAACTTGATCCTATCCTAGAGCCACTTTTGCTCAAACAGACGTTTAAGCAGTCAGGGAGTATATGCATTTGCCTTGGAGACTCCACTATCGAGTATGCTCCTGAATTCCGCTTTTATATTACAACTAAGCTGAGAAATCCACATTATCTTCCTGAAACATCTGTTAAGGTGAGAATTTTGAAAGTGAATGTGCAACTCTGTTTTAATTTTAAAATTATTCCTTGGCTAAAACCAGGGAAGAATTTCTGGCATTTGTTTATTCCTCCTCCCCTGCCAATGCTGGGTTTTTCCACACTGCTGGAAGACTGCTGTCATCTTAGAAGCGTTGACATTTCTCGTATCTAATACTTCACCTTGCAATACTGTCAGTATTTCATACTGTCAAGAATTTATTTAATTAATTAATTATTTTTATCACCTTTCCCAGTCTGTATCTCCTGATGCTATTTACTCACCTTTTATTACAAAAATATTTACAAGGACGTAATATAACAGTCACCTCACATGCAAACTCTACATTAGGCTTTCATATTAATGATTTTTATCTGTAGTATAGTTAGGGACAGGAGTCTGAGCAATTCCTGGCATTGTGCCTTGTTTATAACAGATAGAAAATATATTTACAGATTTATATATTTGATAACTATAGCTATTCTTATTTTTCTCTGTTCGGATAAAAAAAGGTGGTTTCCTGCTTTAAAGAATAAAATCGGTGTTTTAGTCATTTTAAGTTGCTTGGGAGATGTATTCCTAATTTTATTTATTATTATTTTTGAAGAACTGTTCATAGAAAAGTATTGCAAATTTACACTTTTGTTAAACATGGGTTATACTGAAACTTAAAACCTTGAAATCAAAACTTTTAAAACTATTATGTTGTTTCAACAATGAAGGAGTTCTGATGCAGGAAAAATGGACAAAAATTAATGAAAGGGAATAACTTCTGTTCACTTCAATGCACATCAAATCATCTAGACATTGATCTTTTATCAAAGAAGGTAATGAGCTGCACATTCAGAAAAAAAAAAAAAAAAAAGATGAAATATGAAAGGAAGAGAACATCCAAAAGATTTACTCTTAGAGTACATATACATTTAAAAGCTATATGAAGGTTACTTCCTAGGAAAAGTTTTTTCTTTAACAGACAATTAAAATCTCCTAGTTGCCAATCAACAGTAAATACAGTTGTCTCCCCCCGCCCCTCCCAGCATATAAAGTTTCTAAAGATGAATCTTCTCTAGTTGGGTTCCATGCAGTCAGACATAAGTTGTTAATTGCTCTAATGAGGAGTGGTTGCTTCATGACATCGTTGGGTATGCTCCCAGCTATACCACACGCTGCTGAGCTAGCTGACTAAGGTGACTCATGTACAGGGAGCAGGAGGCAGAAAAGTAATATCTTGGTATTAGTATTATCAAGTATTATCTTGGTCTGAAGCTAATTGCAACATCCATTGGTGAATTTGTCCCGAGGATTATTCAGGAGCTAGCTAATGAAATGAGTCCAGGGAAGATGGTTATTGATACGGTTACCATATTTCACAGAAAAAGGTTGTACTGAATTCTGATGTGGCTTAAATAGTGAAGCCTGGAAAGAGACATAGGTCATGGATTTACATGTATTTACACTATATAGATATGTATTTGCAGGTATTAGCCATTTGGAGTAGCTTTTTTCTGTTTCTAACATTATTAATTAAATGTAGTAAAACCCACTAAAAATCAGATAATTTTCAGCACTGCTGAGGGAAAGGTGACTTATTCATGTCCATAAAAAATATCATTCTGTCCCTCAGGGACCAAGGAGAAATGTAGAATGTAGACAGCAGTTTGCTCTTAGACCTCAGAGGTTCCAATGTCTGAACCAGCCAAACTTTCAGAGCATGGCAGCTCTGATTGAAAGCTAACTCATGATGCTGTTTGTAACTAGCCTTTTGCTTTGAAGAAGAGAAATGGAGCCTATAGAAGACTCTTGAAGTTTTGAAACATTAGGTCCATTTTATATTTCCCATTACTAAAATTGTTAAATAAGGTGAGGAAGAAATAGGCCATGATGCTTGTGAAGATCTTATTGATTCTTAGTGTCATATACAACTGAAGCTCCTCTCAAAATTCCTGTGTGCAAGAACAGTGTGATATGCTATCTGTGCTCCTAAATTTTTTTCAGATGAGGCTTATCATAACAAAAAACTATTAGTAATGTATTTTAAGAAAGTTAACTTTACAAGCAAAACTCATGAAAAAAAGCCTCAGATATTTGGACAACTTTGAGATATTATTAGTGGCAGAAGCAGATCAAGACAGATTAATGTCACAGGTATTCCATATTCTAACTGATGACTATGTTCAAGGCAAATGTTCTTTTGAAACACAAGTCAATGGTATCTGTACCCACCAAAAAAGCCCAAAGAGAATCTGTAGTCACTATTACCTCGTGTTTTTTTTCCAGATCTATTATAAATATGTCATGGGATGGGAATTCTTCTAAACAATTTTTTTTTTTCCAGTTGCTTATTTTCTCATGAAAAAGAGAATATGATGCTATCCTAATTCTAGGATACAAATATCCCTGTAATAATAACACCACAAATTGCATGTGAACAAGGCCATTAAAGAGAGAAAATGTATGCAGCAGAGGCAGTAACGTTTGTTCACGTTATATGGACCAATCACTTGAAGCACTGATATTCAAAGTTTCAATGTAATTTTGAGGAACAGAATGAAATTCTATACATTCTTGTCACTTCCCTTTTATTGTTAACTTTCTGGGTTAATCCTGGAGTTAGCTTTCCAACACACAATCTTAAACCCTCAGCTACAATTCATTTACTCTCAAAGTTTGGTTGAGCGTACTACATGATACAAACCTCATCTTGTAAATGAAGAAGCATTTTAATTGTATCTGGCCATAACTGTGCTGTTTTTCAAAAGTATTTCTTCTAATAGGTAACATTATTGAACTTCATGATAACTTCAGAAGGAATGCAGGATCAGCTTCTTGGAATTGTAGTTGCAAGAGAAAGGCCAGATCTTGAAGAGGAAAAACAAGCCCTCATCCTTCAAGGGGCTGAGAATAAAAGGTATCAAGATAACTTCCCTTGCTAGGGATAGAAGCAGATTGCAGTTTAAGGAAATACAATCATGGGAAATACATTTCAGAGACCTTTTTTTTTTCTTTAATTTGACAGGAAATTCAAGACTGCTATTTTTGAGAGCCCAAACTTAGTCTTCTGTTTGTTTTTTAGGCTGATTTGGATGAATGCTCTTACTCATATTCCTACTGGTTGTGCCTTTCTTCTTCTGATATGGTTTCCTGTTTCTGGGATTATTAGAAAATGTTAAAGAGCTGAATTGCGGGTTGTGTAATTCCAAAATGTAACGCTTGATCCCATCCTCTGTTTTTATGCATCCCTTCCATGATGTTGGCATATGATTTGCTGTCCTCACAAATTTTAATTAGATATTAATGGCTGTGTTTTAGAAATGTTTTCATTGTGTGCTAGATTTGCACTGATGGTACATGGCAAAGGGTATCTTTCCCCATGGGTCATGAAATGTGCAGTATTCAAAGTGGTTTGCCACTTCCTCCCTTTGCCATCCATTTTTAGCCTGAAAGTGGATAAATGGATAAATTTTTCAGAAATTTAAGGGAATATTTAATAAGAAAAAAAAGGTTTTGTTATGTAAGTTGCATATTATGAATAGAATCTACACATTGTCTTATTTTATAGAAACTAACAGAAAACAGCTGTAGTTTTCACATGTGAAAACTCTTGTATATTATTTTAGGCAGCTAAAAGAAATAGAAGACAAGATTTTAGAAGTTCTTTCAGCCTCAGAAGGAAATATTTTGGAGGATGAAACTGCTATCAAGATATTGTCTTCTTCCAAAGTTCTGGCTAATGAGATTTCTGAAAAACAAGCTGTAGCTGAAGAGACAGAAAAGAAGATTGATGCTACTCGTATGGGCTATCGTCCTATTGCTATCTATTCGTCAATCTTGTTTTTTTCTATTGCTGATCTAGCCAACATTGAGCCAATGTACCAGTATTCACTCATGTGGTTTATTAACCTTTTCATCATGTCTATAGATAATTCGGAGCAATCAGAAGTTTTACAAACAAGGTAAGAGTGATAATTCAGCATTTGTAATTCGTGATGTATTCATAGTTATTCCAGAAATGTTACTGTCATTTCTCCAAAGTGTACTGTCTCAGGCATTGTACTTTGAAATACTTTTTGTACGTATATATGTCAAATATTTTTCTGGAAAATAATTTATTCATAGAAACAAAATGGTACAATATATTACAAGTGCAACATATTCCACTATTTCTATTTAGTAATTGCTACCTCAAGTTGTGTGTGAAATTACAAAGTATCAGTTAGATAAAAATGGTCTACTTGCTTTGATTTTATATTTCACTTCATGTAGTGACTTTGTATGTCTTCAAGAAACAGAGAAGAAACTTTTTCACACAACTGGTGAGAGAGAACGAAGTCTTGTGACTGGAGCTCTTGGCTGTAGAGCGTGCAAGGCAGTAATTATTAACCCAACCATTTTTTTTTATTCAGTTTGATTATTGCTTTATACTTAAGATGTCCTTCCCTCTTCCAGCTTGTACATGAGAACAGGAGAAACTGCAGTCTTTAATGATCTGAATTTTACATGTGATGGACCTCACTATTATGATCACATTAGGATTACTCAAAATATACCCTTGAAGTGAATTATCTACACAGAGATTGTTTAAAAAAAGTTTTTCAGTGTTCTACCACATCAGTTACTAAATTCTACTTTAGTGGCTTTATTTGATCTTCAAATCACAGAGCATTGCATTTGTTACTTAGCTACTTGCCTGTTCATCAAATGAACAAAGGATGGGAGAGGGAAGCTACTCTCCCAATTTGTATATAGAAATTTTCTAGTTAATATTTCAAATGGCAATTTCTGAATTGTCCATTACTGTAGATATTTTATTTAAATACAAGTAAGTTGTAGTACCTGGTAAGTACTTAGTGTGTACTTTAATGTGTAGTGTTCAGTTTGGTGGCATACTGGTTATGAAGGTTATTTTTTAATTGTAATTTAGTCAAGGTCTGGGCAATCTAAGTCTAGCATAACTGTTTTATCAAAGATATTGCTACTAATCATTTAAGTTAGAGCTTAATATTTTGGTATCACATTTGAAACTACCTTCAAGGTAGCCTTTTACCAATAAGGCAATCTGTGTTCTATAAACCTAGCTCTTTGACTTCAAATCTTACTCTTTCATATCTCAAAAAATCCCTGTATGCCTGTGTGCCTAAATTAAAGTAAGGAATAAATAAAATAAACTCATTTCGATTCAGAACCTTTCTGTCAGTAGAAATATAAAGATACAGGACCTGAATCCCAGCTGACGGTATGCATCCCCAGGGAATGATTTGTGTAAGCCCATTTTGATAATTTTGCCCAGTGAAGGCAGAGGAAGACAGACTCACAGAAAATTCTCTGTGAATTAATAATTCACATAAGATTGTTTGTCTTGGGCTATCTTCACTAGTCAGACATGTTTTACTACAGGCTCTGTGCTAAGATATTTTTTTTTTAATCATTCTTTTCTCATGCAAACCATGTTACTTCTGTAACTTGAAAAAAATTTACATTTTGTCCCGTGGCTATCTTTATGTCAGTATTTTGTGTAGAAAATGTATGTATAGCCATTTAACTGATGAGGAATTTTGACATGACTTAAAATGCTAATAAAAAACCAGGAGCATTTATATATTACAGTAATGTTATTAAAAATGGTCTATTTCTTGTTAGCTGAATAGAATAAAACAAAAATTGATTGAAACACAAGACTGAAAAGGAGACACAGATCAAACATAGCTCACTCTCAAGGTTGATCTTCTGTCAAAAGCTTTCCACTTTTCAATTATAATAGATCACACAGGTTTCTGAATGATCACCCTGTCCAAACTGCAGAAGTACCCTCCAAGTAGCTCCCTGCCAAGGGATTGGTGACCTACGTAGCTGGAAAAAAGCCGTAACACCTCTCCACATCTTTGTTACTAACTTGAAAGAATTCTTTGAAGTAGTTGTGCAAATTCAGACACTGCGTTTCTAACCACCCAAATGGACTTTTCCTTATTTTGACTAGGTATTCCAGCTTAAACCTTTATAAAACAATAGATGGCCTCCTTGCTTTGTATTTAAAGGAAATTATTATCAATAAATCACAGAGTTTTAAATATATTTGTATTGTAGCATATTAAGGAAAATACTCTGTAGAATGGGAAACATATTTCAGATAACCTTTAAAGATGGACTGTTTTGGTTTTGGCCCTGGTATTTTTATTCCTAATGAATTTTAAAATTGCTGCTCTTTTCTGCCTCTCCCAAAAGGGACCTCTCACTTCCTCTGAAAATCATGTGTTACTAAGATGTAATTGCACTTAAGTGTGTTTTATGTTATTTTGCTTACAAAATGGTAGATGCATTTAATGATTACTTTGGGGTAATTGACCAGAGACTTTATTAGAATGAAAGAGATTTAAATGGTTTGTAACAGGTTTCCAGAATGCGTACTGTTTGGAGTGATATTAATGGAAGGTTGTTCTTTTTCTGACACCTGTAGGTTGAAGATTCTCAAGGATCGTTTTACTTACTCACTTTATGTCAATGTCTGTCGCTCCCTCTTTGAAAAGGACAAGCTGCTCTTCTCTTTTTGTCTAACTGTGAATCTCCTGAAATACGAAAGATTGGTCAGTAATTAAAAATAATTTGCAGTTTGATATGGTATATATAAAACTGCATATACAAACTACCAGTAATAGGAACATACAGGATAAGAATAGAAAAATAAGTTTATATATAATTATATTACTTAAGCCTCAATTTTGTGGTGTTTTATTTTCATTTTTATAAGCAATTATAAGCATTGAAAAAGATACTCTAGAATAAAAAAAACATATAACAAACAGGTATGGCAAAACTGAGCTAGATGATAACAGTTTTTCTAAACATTACTGAAACCAAACCCCAAACTACTCATCTTTTTCACTTAAGGTGCTAAATGCGTTTATTTTTGCATAGAATTCCTCAAAAGCAAACACTTGTACCAACTAAATTATATTAATTTCTAGTAATTCTTTAAAAAATATTTCTTGACAGGATTTTTAAAATTCATAATGAAATACATGCATTTTAACCGTATCGTCTGCAAAGCACTGGTTGCTTGGAGTTGTTTCTTTCAGTGTAATATGGAAACATTTAAAATTTTAGAAACTTTTGAAATTTTTGTATTGAGGAATACAGAGAAGTGAACTCTTTCAAGAGCTGACAGTAATAATCGTGGGACACCATTCTCGCATTCACAGGGACTTCAATTTAGAAATTCAAGCCATCAAAGAAATTTTGAGATAAAGGAGTATTGAGAAAGGAATGAGTCATGCAATAGTCTAATATTTCTTTTTCATGTTTAGACTTGCATTATAGGAAATGGTTGCAAAACGCATGGTTCCCTGAAATATGTCCAGTATTTTTTTCCTTCAGCATTTTGGGATTTGAAGAATGGGTCTAAAAATCTAATCAGTTAACATTGTTCTTTCCCCAAGTTAGGAATGCAGATGAATCTTTAAATTGTCTCATATCTTAGTTTTTTTGATTCCTTAAATTCATGTTTAACTGAAAACCAGACACTGAATACTTTGGAAACAACCTTTTAGTAGTTGTATAGAAGCTTTTTCAACTAATGCAAGAATTCAGATAAAGGTACTGATTTCCTACTTAATGTACTAAAACCATCAGATTTTATTTATTTAGTCCTGAGAGCAGTGTTTTTCATTGTAGATTAATGAGAAAGAGTGGAAATTTCTGTTGACTGGAGGCATAGGTTTGGACAATCCCTTTCCTAATCCATGTACCTGGCTTCCTCCAAAATCATGGGATGAAATTTGTCGACTAGAAGATTTGCCGTGCTTCACAAACATTCGTAAGGATTTTACGCGACTGAAGGATGGATGGAAATTGGTATATGACAGCTTGGTATGTTAACATTCCTGATTGCTTGCATTCATAAGCTAATTAACACATTGAAAATATTTATTCAGGGAAAATAAAGTGCTGTGATTTTACATCGTATGTTCTTACATATATGAATGTAAATATTTAAGCAAATGGTGTGTAGTAGTAGATTATTGCCAATTTGTCAGGTGGCTTCTGAATAGCAAGTCATGATTTGAATTGAATTTGGATGGAAAAAAGGCAACAAAACCTGGAGTGGTAAGGTGATAGTGAAAATTGCTAAACTTAAGGCAACCACTGTCCATTGTCAGTTGGCATGGTTTAACCCCAGCCAGCAACTAAGCACCACACAGGCGCTCGCTCGCTCCACCCACCCCGCCCCCAGTTGGGATGGGGGAGAGAATTGGAAGGGTAAAAGTGAGAAAACGCGTGGGTTGAGATAAGAACAGCTTAATAATTGAAGTAAAATAAAATAGTAGTAATAAAATAATAATAATATAGAAAGCAAGTGATGCATGATACAATTGCTCACCACCTGCCAACTGATGCCCAGCCCCGAGCAGTGATTGCTGCCCCCTGGCCATATACTAAGCATGAGATCATACGGTATGGAATAGCCCCTTGGCCAGTCTGGGTCAGCTGTCCTGGCTGTGCCCCCTCCCAGCTTCTTGTGCACCGGGCAAAGCATGGGAAGCTGAGAAGTCCTTGACTAGTGTAAGCACTACTTAGCAACAACTAAACCATCAGTGTGTTATCACGTTATTCTCATACTAAATCCAAAACACAGCACTATACCAGCTACTAGGAAGAAAATTAACTCTATCCCAGCTGAAACCAGGACATCGGTCTATATATTTGCTTTCCATGCTTTGAGGATGCCTTTTCATGCTATTATGTAGCATGCTGCTTTCCTGGATAAGTGTAAAAAACCAGTTATTGCCATGTAGAGAAACTAGAATGGGATTCAGGAGACCTGCAATTCCCTATTCTTGCAGTGACCTGATACATGCATTAATGACTTTGTTTTTATCTAACTTCATCACTGTTTCCTTAAAATCTAAGCTCTTTAGATGAATTTGACTCCATATTTGGGCACTTGCTTCATCTTTAATCTTACTATTACCTCCTTTTTTTTCTTTTATTATACTCCCCCCTTCTGCTTCTTGATATGCAAAGTGCTCATCGTACACATACCTCCTGAAAAAATGATTAAAAATTTATCCTTCTTTCCTACTTACACCATATCTGACCATAACCACTTCCATGTTCAGATAATACTGTCCATTTGTGCTAGTCCATTGAACCACTTTTTTTACTGTTAACTTAAATGATGAAAATTTATCTCCAATATTCAGTCAAATGACCCAGGACTTCATACACCCATTTCAAAGAGATTAATTGTGTGGTTTATTCATCATAAACGCCAAGGATTTAGAAATTCTTTCTATTTAAAAAATGGGCTTAAAGTATGCAGAGAGGAAAAGAATGGATTTTTGGTTGGAAATGCTCATAAGTGTATGATGAGAGACATTAAAGAAATTAAGCAGCTGCAGCTCCTTCAGTTGTCCAGATTGCAGGAAACAGGCAAATAGCAGAGAGAAAGCTTTCCTTGGGTATTTACAAAAGGATACAGCAAGTTGAGGGCTTTAGTTCTTCTTTGGGAAATAGTTGTTAGGAAAATGAACAGAGAAGTGATGGCATTTGAAAAAGAGATTGAGGGAGGGGACTACTTCATTATGCACTTTAGGACTTTTTAAAGCAATGCCTAATATAAATGAAAGGTGCTGACTTTTAGAAGTAATGATTCAAGATGTGTGTGATAGCTATACGTGCATTCACACAGCCAAACTGAAATAAACAGGAATTCCTTCATTTAAGTGGCATTCAATAAAATGAAATCTATAGAATCAGGTCATCAGTTAACTGATAAAGAATCTAATAAACAGTAACACTGAAGCCAGGAACATTCAGTTACTGAATCTTGAGTGGTAGATCAAAAGGAATGGCATTATCTATCACTGTCCTGCTATAGAAGAGTTGCTATGCCTTTTACTTACAAAACATTTTTGTTACTTATCTAGCTTTAATACAAGTACTTTCATGTGAATGCACTGTAATTTTCAAAAATGCTAGTAAGTGGGTCTTGGGGAAGATTCCTTTTTGATAGCTGCATTTTTTTTATCACCAGTATAGTTTATCCCCAGTAATATGCAACCAGCTTTTTCTCCTGTCTTGTTAGTGATACACAAATTTAAATAACGGGCACTTTCATGCATGTATGCACGTGTGTTAAAGAGAGAAGGCACAAAATCAGTGTTGCTTGAGCCATTTTGTCATCAGCAACCATACGCTGAATACGAACGTTTTTCAAAGGAGTTTGAGATGCACTTTTCTCCTCCTACTGTTGTAGATCAGGTTGCTTCCAAAAGTAGGGGAGACCTGACTTCAACTCCCCAGTTCAAGGACTCCATGTATTTTATCTAAAGTTGTAGTGCATGTTTTGGAGTAGGGACTGAAACTCAGGTCTCCTCTAGCTGGCTGACTTAATCTCAAAGCTACTGATGCATCTACTCTCATGGAGAACTGAAGAGTTTTTGGCACAGTGGCACAACTCGATGGAGTCTTTGGGGCAACCGTCACTCCTCAGTATTACCTAATTCACTCAGTTTTCTACAAAGCTTGCAAATTCTTAGCTAAAGTCTTCAACAGCTGTTACAGGTGTTGTTCTGAGGTACCTATTTTTCCCATATATTAATATAAAAAAATAATGCAGCATTCTGAATTTCAATCTAAAACTAAGTGCCTAGAAGTTGGGGAAGGAGGGAGCCAGGCTCCAGATCCTTAGCAGAACATGAGCTCCATAGTGATTTGATTTGCTAAATCAAAGTTGCTCAGAATGCAGTTTGTGCAGGTCTGTCTGCATACCTCTGTGCCCAACCATTTGCAGGCAAGCCCAAGAGGCTTACCAGCAGAGCTGTAATACCAGTTTCCAGAAAGGCATACCTAGCTGGCACTGTACTTCAGTCTAATAAGACCTTAACATGCCACACAACTGCTGTTCCCAATCTGATAACTGCAGTAGCAACATAACAGCTGGATTATTCATAGGCCATTTACAAACTAAGTTCTCTGGTGCATTGACTTAATTTTCTGATTCTTGTTTTCCTGCACTCATTTTCTGCATTCAGATGCAGCCCAACTCATAGTTATTATGTAATACTGTAATGTGATTGTCATAGATTCTATGGTTATCATTGTAATATTGAAGACTTAGCCATAATTCAGTTCTAACAGAAAGAGGGAGGTAAAGTGCATTTTCAGGTTTCCTCCACCTCATTCCACCTCCACTTTCTAGAGGAAAACTTTGGGTTATTATCTTTTAAACACTTAATCACTATAACTTCTCTGCTACAAGAGAAGCTGCTTAGATAAACATATATTTAAAGTTGTTTTTTTTTTTTTTTTTTTTTAAAAAACACTTTAAGCATGTCAAGCCCATTTCTGTAGATTAAGAAAAAGTACATTATGGATTGATGTGTCAAGTTAAAAGATAATTCACTCTCACTATAGGTAATTGACAAATGCTTTAAAGAATGTTGAAATACATATGCTTTTAGGATCCCCAGCACGAGGATTTTCCTGCAGAGTGGCAAGACAAGTTGGGGGAGTTCCAACGGATGCTTATCATTCGCTGCCTGAGACCTGACAAAGTATGTATGGAAATTTTGCCTTATTCAAAAAGGTCTGTTCATCTTAGAAATTGAAAGTATTTGCAAGCATGCATTTCAACTGTGTTGTCTACAACCATTCTAAAACAGTCTATCATAAAAGAAAATAGGAATTAATGAGACTTCAAAAAACCAGCAAGTTTGAAATTGTAATGAAAAAACTTTTTAAAACAGAAGGGTAGGCCTTTGGCTTTTGTTAAGTTTCAGTGAACACACCAAAATCCCCAGAGCTCTTCCTTCTTGAGACTGTCTTACAAACCTTGTGACTTTCCTTTTTCAGTACACCTGCTATTTTTGCTTATGTAACTTTTTTGATGGATGTCACTATCTATGGTAAATTTCTAAGGTCTAGATCTAGGAAGATAGTTTAATGGTAAGCAGGAGTGTAGATAATGTAGGTGCTTAAAGGCAGCAATTATTGCAGACACACAGATCCATTTTGTTCTATGGAAAGTGTTCTGAAGCAGAACTGTTCTGATTTGAGGCTGTCTAGCTGTAAGGCTTGAACGTGGCACAGATCAGAATAGGTGCTCGCAGTTGTGAATCTTTATTCCAAAAAAGTCAACCTACTAAAAACCAGAATATAAGTATTTGCTTAGACATTTTTCATATATTCACAGGTTAGTGGGACTACTATTAATCCACACCTAGCCATAATGACAAAGCACATTGTGAAAGATCAGAGTTAGAATAAACAGCTATGACCTCTGTTCCAGAGAGCCTATGAAAGGAATTCTCTATATTTCCTCACACAACTGTTTAGCTTTATATTAGTACTCAGATAAAAATATGAATGTTTGTACCATGTGAAGAAGAGAAACTTTTAGAGTCAGACTTTACACTTCACTTCTCTTGGATTTTTTTTGACTGGCAGTATGAGCTTTCAGAATGTTGGGCAGATGGATCAGCATGGAGAGGCACTGGCGACGGTGGTGTATACTGATGCTTGGAGACAAAGCTATCCACAAGACGCTGCCTAGTTGCGGTGACTTCTTCTTCAAAAGAGTTTATTATTCTTCTGCCAGTTTTGCACTTAAAGCAAAGCAAAAGATCGAGACTTTCAATTGAGCAATTTAACTGTCTAGTTCAACCACATTCAACACTTAGATCCTCAAAAACACACTGATCTGGCAGTAATTCTAGCTTAGAAGTCTCCTTTTGGCTATGGTCAGCAATGAATGGCACAGAGCAGTTTGGCAGATATTTCATATGCATACCCCCATTTGATTCAGAAACTCCTCCACCAGCCTTGCTGGTAGGGCTCAGTTCAGTGACCATTTTTGGTTATGTCTAGTATACTTTTTATTTTAAAGTAAATTGTGAACCTACTGTTGAGCTGTATTTTAAATCACATTAGGGAGAGAGACTGCAGTTTGATTTTCTTCTGTGTGAAGAGGCATGATCTCGCTTCTCAGGATGCAGTAGGATATTGGTACTTCAAGATGGCAGCATGCTCTGGATCAGCCCTAGTGCATAACCTCCCAAGCTATTGGTGACAATATTCTTGGGGTAAAGTGTCCCCACTTGAAGCTGCTGGTTCAAATTTTCTATATGCTATGCTTAGAAATAGAGTAATATTATGGCTAAAACCCCTTTTGTACCTTGGAACACTCTAAATCATTCGCTGTTCAGGTTAGATAACAGCATAATCTTCTCGCTCTTAGTCCACCCTTTAAGATATCAGACTGCTCCCACTGCGGCATGTGATCCTATTTTTACGTATTTGAGTCTCAAATACTTAATTTAAATACTTAACCTTGACAGTCTCCAGGTATATTTTCAATACGGAACATTATCAGCAAGGCAAAGATCTTATTTGTGCAAACCCACCAGGAAGTAAGGTGCAGAACCTTTACTGTGCCTCATCAGGGAACTGGGCTCTCTTGATTCTTACTGTCCATAGGACTAGGGGTCATATATCAAAGATCAGCTGATCGTGATCAACTAGTAGAAGAGGCTCAGTTTTGTGTGCTTTTGTACATGCCAACACTGTATGCATGAAATCCCAGAAGTGGGGAGGAGTAAAACTGCATAACTGTAAAACATTTGAAAGGGGCTTTAAAGTTTGAAAGCTTAATTAGACCGATTTACATGTAAAACTGGATATTTGAAAGAATGATCTCGTCAAATTTTGTCTTTTCACGTGTTGTTCATCCCTCCTGAGAAAGATAGAGCTGCCTATTGTAGAGCTTCCTGGATTGATTGATTATTGCACCCAAGATATTTTTTCTGCTCTAATGAGTTGTTGTAAAAACGTTTCTAAAGGAAACAGGTTTTCCCTCAAAAGCTAGACAATAGACTACACTGAGAAGTGTTCAGGTGCGGATTTCTTAGCCAATAATGCACATAAATCATTCAGAATAAGTCATGTTCTAGCCTTACACGATCACTCTGTGCTGATGCTTGGAAATCTTAGAGATGGAAGTTCTTGTTTACATTCTAGGTTTGAATCTTATATTAGGATTATTTGGTTAACACTTACAAGGAAGGTTCTCAGCCGTGTCATCTCCAGCATGTAGTACTCCTCCATTGTCAGATCATCGAAGTGCTTAGTAAGGGATAAAAAGCCACAGCTGTGACGTTTGGTGTGTTCCTCCCTGCAATGTAAACCCAGAATAAGAACAGGTATTAAAACCATGAAAGTTACATTTCAAGAGATGAAGAAATCTGGACAGGTCTCTTCAGTACTTCTACTGTCTATCAGTAGAAAAAATATCACACAGAAAACATACAAAATGGATTTTAGTGGATCTCAGATACAAGCTAGTTGAACTATTTCAAGGTTACCAGGTAAGATATAAACTTTCAGTAGGCTTCAGTTTTGTGAATTGTGACAGAGAAATTGGTAATTTTATAATGAGTAAGGGGATGTTGTCAAAGAAGTTTGGAGGAATACTTCAAGAACATTGTTATATCTGTGCTTACCATGGGTCATCATTTGGTTCCCAGCCCTCCAGTTCTATCAAGCAAAAGAAACATTTTGCCACATCTGGTTCATTTGCATTTGGACAGTGGACAAAGCCCGCCTTTGCCATCTGCAGGTGACAGTTTAGAAGTTTAGAGCCTCATCCAACACACTGCTCATGTTCACATTAGCAAGCTGTTTCTGAGAGCTTGCAAGTAATGCCTCTCCCCACAATGTCTATCAGCACAGATCAGGCTGAAAAATAAATTTTAAATGTGAGGACTGCAAGCAGGTAAATAAGCAACTAGTAAAGGAACAAGGAATAGGCTACAAGTAGTGAATGGATTTCTGCATAGCTGTGGTACCTGCAGGCTACTAGAGTCCCTTTGTTCTACCAGGTAACATCTAGTAGATGCCATGCTACACAGGCATTTCAGTAGCAGTGCATGAGATCTTCCATAGCCAGGACTTTAAAGAGTATTTTCAGAGAAAAAACATAGTATAAGACCATGGACATAGAGAACTTCTAGATATAAATTATGAGTAAAATGCTACATCTTTAACTTCTATGTTTTTCTGTCACTTTAGAATCACATCTGGTCAGAACACTAAAAATTAAGTAAGTTTGTTTCAGTTATCAAACTTCACACCTTCTCAGATAACTCTTGCAGTACGACTCATCTGAGATCCAGCCTGGAAGTTTCATGTGTGTGCCGAAGTAGAAGTCAGGTGGATTTTTTTTTTAATGCTCAAGTCAAAGCCTGCAGGAACATCGTAAACATTAAGTTCTCTAAAATTTAAATAATTTCAATTTCTGGATTTTAAGTAGTGATTATTCTGCTACTTCATCCTTCCTGCTGGTTGTGTATTTGTTTCTTCTACTGTAGACTTCTTTTTTATGAATGAAAATTTGCAGTCAGAAAGACTACATAGTACAAGAAATTAACTTTTAAGTGACAAGAACTAAAAAAACGAAAACAAGAAAAGTAAGTATATTCAATTCTGTAGCTAGACTAGTGAACTGAACATGCAGAAGCCAGTCATCCTACTACAGTATTTCTGAGCAGGGAACAGGGGAAAGTTTGAGTATTCAACTTTTCAGCTTCAGGCTTAGTGGAAGCTCACAACTCTTCTTGAACATGAATATACCTAACAGTGACTTCACATTCAGGCACTGTATGTAAAAAAATAAGGCATAGTCAAAATATCCATTTTCAGACTTACGTTCTCTGGAGTGCACTTGCAGTTCTCTATAAAAGGCCAGTTTGTGAAGGTTTTTAAACGGTTCTCATATTCATACATATCCTTAAAATCACTCAAGAGCTGGGAAGCCAAACCAAGCTCTTTCAAGAGCATCTCCATCTATAAAGCCTGTAATTAGTATAGCCCAGACCCTCCCTCCTGCTATCAAATTTAAGGCATTATACTAATTGGTGACACATTGCACCTGTAAAGCAGGGTAAATTTTTAAGTAAGTAAAAGCACAGGTGAGCTTATGAGCAGGACAATCAAGAGAAATGGAGCTACTGGAACTTTTTTTCCCCTGTGCCACATTCTGCGTACTTGGTCACACTATATATTTATTAACTGAAAGCACCTATGCTAATGCAGTACAAAAATTACAAATTTTATAATTGAAATGTCAAAAATGCAAGTGAAAAACTCTAGTTACGAATACAGCAATTTTTACACATAAAAATTTTAAAAACATTATACTGATTGTGACCAAAGTGGTTGAATTAACATTGGTATTTGAAACCTTCAGTGTTTCTTGAATTTCGTGTTCAGAGATTAAATCTTAGTATTGTGTTTGCAAATACTGTTGCATTTCTTTAAAGGGGAGTTGGCTATTGTAAAATATTCTAGAGTGTGTCCAGAGATAGAATGAATGGTGATATTTAAAAGAATTATATCTGTAAGGGTTTATGAGATAAAAGCATTAAGCTGTCATTTTATAAATTGTCTCTCATTTTGGTACAGAGCCCAGTTACCTTCAGTAGGAAGTTTAAACACCAGTGTGTACAAGACTGCTCTACACAGCAGTTTTCTAAGCCAAGATCTTAACACCTTTGAAAGGTGTTGCATTATGAGACTTGAAAATTGAAATCCTCTCCATAATTCAGATGGAATAAGTGCAGAAAAAAATCTGGCTTCCTATGCCAGCACATTAGTCTGTCCAGATGTGGTGACAGAAATGAGATTAAGGATCATTTGCATAGGACTTCTAATATCAACCCTCTCAGAGCGTCTTTTTTGCCTAGATTTACACACGCTAAGTCATTGATTCCTCTGGGACTGTACTTGTATCTAATTTTATATGCAGGTATACTGTCCTTGAAATTTATATTAAAACATTAAGAGTAATATATGTTAATGCTTACACAAAAATAGGACACTTTAATTCTATTTTTCCTTTTTTTTTTAAGATAATACCAATGGTGCAGGAATTTATCATCCACAACCTGGGCCGTCCATTTATTGAGCCACCTCCATTTGATTTGTCAGAAGCATTTTCCGATAGTCATTCTTGTGCACCACTGATATTTATACTTTCTCCTGGTGCTGACCCCATGGCAGCTCTTCTTAAGTTTGCTGACGATCAGGTATTTTAATATCTCCAGACTTTTTAAATATAGCTGCTGCTTGTGTGTAAGTGTGTGTGCATGCGTTTATGTTTGTATCAAGGAACATTATTTAAGTAGAAGTTGAAATGCCAAAATAAGCTCAAAAACCTGTTTTTAACTGCCCAAAAACATGTTAAAATTGACCCTATGGTTCTCTTTAACACAAAGCACTTACTAGTGCAAGTGGATTGTTTTTAGGAATTAATAGTTTGTCTATTGTTTATAAGAAATTGTACGTTGAATATTTTTGGCATATTTTATAATGTTGTGATGTCATGATCTATTTAACTAACTAGTTTGTGTAATCTCAAGTGGAACATGGAAAAATGGAACAAACCCATAATGGTTTAAATGTTCATTGTAAGGAATCTTATATGAAACTGTTTTGTTTTGTTTTGTTTTCTAATAAGCCTTATGTGTAATATAATACTTAATTTTAAAACACTGTAGTAATATAGGACCCTAGGATCTTGGGTGGCATTTACACCTCAGAAATCAAATACGGATTTTTGTTGGCTTTGACTGTCATTATTACGGCATTTAAAACAAAAAATTCCCAACAGCCTGAATAATTTCTTATGTAGACAAGTACTGTTATAATACTAGAAAGCTGCTGTTTTCTGGTAAGATATATTTCTTGCATTTCCTGACTATTATTCTGTCACAGTTCTGTGCTGTTGAGAATGACAGACATACTTCAAGTGTCCAACCACCAAGCTGCAAATGTATTCTACATTTTATAGTAGGTTGTCTACATCCTTAAAGAGCATACTGTTTTCAGGAGTATTTTGAAACTGTCAGAATTTTACAGTTCTGCATTAAATGGATGTGTAGTTGGGAGATTTTCACTGGAAGATAGATAAGAGGCTTTAGTCAACTGGAATGACATGAAAAAAATATTTAAACTGTATTTTAAAATATACTGTATGTGAAATATTTCAAGAATACATATAGACGTGAACTCTTATACCAGAAGGTTTAGTGTATTTATGCAACATTATTCTTACTTATCATATGCTTTCTATATGCAGGGGTTTGGTGGTACAAAGCTTAGTTCTCTGTCACTTGGTCAAGGCCAAGGCCCGATAGCCATGAAAATGATAGAGAAGGCAGTAAAGGAAGGAACATGGATAGTTCTGCAAAATTGCCATCTAGCAAGTTCATGGATGCCAATACTGGAAAGAATCTGTGAGGTAAAAATAAGTATTATCTTCTTCTTATAAATACTTTTGAAGGCATGTCTGATCATACAGGCGACTGCAAAGCCAGCTTAGCATACTTCATGATGATTCCCATTATATAAGGGTAATCATCATATATTGATGCTATCTTTTTCCTTCTGCCTGCTGGAATAGAAAGTGCTCACAAACATGGTGGGTCTGGCCCATTCCTTGAATGGTAAATCCCCGCTGCTACAACAGTCTCTTCAGGCCAAGAGCTTTCATCGTATGTCCATTGGACAAGGAATTTTACTCTTGAACAGCTCTAGTTTTCCGAAGAGGTACTAGTGTATATTTCCTTCTCTTTTCCCCCCTTAATAAACTTAACACATTTCTGATGTATACCTATTATTGCTATAGCCCTTCCCAGAACAGCTGTAGGACAGTAAATGGGCAAAGTATACATTCCATTGCTCTTGTGGTACAGAGCCTGCACTTGGTTTTGTTCGTATATTCCACAAACATGCACGGAGAGGACAAATTTTAGTTCAAAATACTGAAGTCTTGAATAAAAATACACCAGCTGTAGAAGGGAGGTTGTCATTTGTAACTGTGACTTTCACTACAATCACATACAAGCATCTAAGAAATTCAACTTTGGACTGGTAAATTTTCCCACTTTAAAAAAAGTTGCTTTAATAATAACACTTGAGGTGTATATTAATCTATTGTGTCTTCCAGTGGCCTGTTTTTATATGCGTTTATTGTAGGAGCTAAACCCTGATACAACACATCCAGATTTCCGAATTTGGCTCACCAGTTACCCATCTGCCACGTTCCCGGTGTCTGTACTTCAGAATGGAGTGAAGATGACTAATGAAGCACCAAAAGGTTTACGGGCCAATATAATTCGTTCGTACCTGATGGATCCAATATCTGATCCTGACTTTTTCAACAGCTGCAGGAAACCTGTTAGTAATGTTGTAACTTTGTAAATCAGTTAAAGCAGACCCTGATGACTGTGTGTGTGTATGCTCTGGGGGAGAAAAACCTCCCAAATTAAATAGCTGTCTTCCACTGCAATGAAACTGGTTTTGATTACTGGCAATAGTGAAGTAAATTTAATTTTTATTTTATTGCTTGTCTCCTACTTCTTCAATTGAGATTTTGTGGTATGGCATTAATAATACAGATCTCTAGTTTAAAAAAAAAAAAAAGTAAGACTGGGAAAAAATCTTAACCACACTTTTAATAATTAGATATCTGTTTGCAAGCATATTTTACATTATTTTACATTTTTTTCCTATAATTAATGTAGTTCTTCTAAATGAGGTCATATACTTTGCTAAATCGTCTCAATTGAAAAACAAAAACAAAAGTTCCTACCTGAAATTTTTCTTTAAAGGCCTGAAATCTATCTTGATAATGAGAAAAAGCAGAAATACTGTGTGAACAATGTTTTATAATACAATGGTGTGGGAAAAAAAAAATTCATAGATACATGGTCTGATACACATAGTTGTATGTCATGTATATTAATTATGTATGCATGGATATATAGCTTTTAAAAATGAAACTGCTTTGAGGGTTCACCCTGGTTTAAGAGAATATTTAGACCTGCTGCTTATGGCAATTTGATGGCTTCCTGCTGAAGGCCGTTGTATGTCAAGAAAAAAACTACCCCAGACTTGTAAACAGTATGTTACCAGAGCAGGAGATGCTGGGTTTTGAGTTGACTCAAAGACAGCACTGCTGTGCTGGACGTGAGAAAAAATGACATGGTTTAAACCAGCCATGAATTATTAATGGCGTTGCATTTGGTTTTAAGGCTGAGTTCAAGACATTGCTGTACGGCCTCTGCTTCTTCCACGCGCTGGTCCAAGAACGGCGGAATTTTGGGCCATTGGGTTGGAACATTCCGTACGAGTTCAACGAGACCGACCTGCGCATCAGCGTGCAGCAGCTGCACATCTTCCTCGACCAATACGAGGTACAGCAGCCTCTCACAGTGGCCACCGGTCCTTGCTTGCACTTTGCAGGATTGTTAGTGCATGTACCAATGCAGGCTGAGTGCTGCCACGGCAACAGTTTAGTGGGGACAGTGAATTAGAAACCAAGGTCTGCTTGCAGTAGTGCTAACCACATTCATTTTCAGTGGTTAGTGTTCCATGACCAGTATATAACTAATGTGGGAAACTTTCAAATTACAATTTAGAAGTTCTGCCATGCAAAATAGAGCGGTGTTTGTTCCATAGAGTTGCCTTATTTGTTGGAATCTTATCCTGCCCCTCAGCAGGAGCTGTGGATTCAGCTCCTGGGGATGTTACTGCAAGCTGTAGAATACCGTACTAAAGCACTTAATAGCTAACTGTGATTTACTCAATGATGGGGATAATACTAGACCCTGGACTGTTGCAGATTGATAACGACCTTGATCTATTTGTGTAAATTTGGCAGATGACAAGCTTATGAGCAAATGTAATGCCTAGCAGGGAGTGAAGCATTTTTTCTCTTGAAAGATAACTTGTACGTAGTAAACAGGTTTCTTGGTACTTGTTTCGACTGGTTTGCTTTATCCCAGTTCTCGGCATATCACCCCCTCTTGCCCTGACTTCCTGTGAATAATTTCTCTCTTATCACTCATAATTTGCTCCTTTTAGGCACCTAAGAGGAGTCCACCTTATCCCAACCTCAAAAGTTGAAGCATGTTTGATTTTATTTTCTAAAAAAAATTAATAAAATAAAATTCATGAGCACAGCTATGGACCTGTGACAGCATACATTTATTTTAGAAGTATGTATAGCCAAACAAGTAGAGATAATTTTGGAAAAGTTTTCCATAAACTTGTACTCGGGGAGTTCCAGCTGTATTACTATGGAAATTTTTGGTGCTATTGTTCTTCAAAAGAAGCAATGCTGGGTGACTTGATGGATGATTATTAAAGTATTTGAAGATCAGGAGATCAATGGTACAAGCATGAACTAGCAGAAGTAAATAACAGCTTTTAAACTTTCCAGTGAGAATTCTGGATGACTTCCAAATAAATTACAACGATACCAATATGGCTGTCCAGAGAAGCGCGAGGCTGCAGTTCAGATCATTGTCTTGCTTTTTTTCAGGAGGTGCCGTATGACGCTCTTCGCTACATGACTGGAGAATGCAATTATGGTGGCAGAGTCACTGATGACTGGGATCGGCGTACGCTCCGTAGTGTACTAAACATGTTCTTTTCCTCGGAAATCATTACAAATGTAGATTATAAATTCGATCCAAGTGGCATTTATTTTGCTCCTCCTGAAGGAGATGTAAGTATCCCAGAACAACAGAATTAGCAACAGTTTATTTTGTTTTAAGAACAGATCTTATCTTTACTGACATTGATATGTGCCGTAGCGCTTACTGTTGTCACTGCTCGCTTCTGTGGCTTAATCTCACATTCTATTAGGACTTGTTTCAGTGACTTCTAAGAAACAGAAATGATGTAAAAAACCCATCCCAACTACTACCAACTAAATTGATTTTGCTCTGAGTCAGCACACTTAGGGGACAATAAGGGAGAAACACATCCTGCCTGCTGAAGTTAAAAGCATGATAAAATAGGCATCAGAGAATTAGTTGATAACATCTGCTGGAGGTAGAAAGGACATAGTAATCAGCTTAATTTATCACACAGGAGAATTGTGTTACACATCAGCGAAACACCTTCAGACCCTTGGCAAGCAGTGGGCCCAGAAAGGGGCTGCAGCCCCTTGCACTAGGTATCTTATTTTGTAAGAGAATTTCCAACAGCTGTCAGAAATTTTGTCAGAAATTATTTAAGCAAAGCCAATCCTGATTTCAGGGGAGTGGGATGGACCAAACGAATTTGTGAGGCAGAGTCAGCCCTTGTATTTCCTTTTGTATCTTAGTTCACATGCTGTATGCATTACACTAGGGAAGTTTGGAGTGGTTCTGAGACACAGCTTGCAGCCTGTCATGCGCTGTTTGTCCATTTCTGCATCTCCTTTTGAAGTCTAGAGTATTTTTTTTTTTCCTTTTTTCAGTACCAAAGCTATATTGAATATACAAAGACACTTCCACTGAATCCTTCCCCAGAGATATTTGGAATGAACACAAATGCTGATATTACCAAGGATCAGTCAGAAACACAACTGTTATTTGATAACATTCTTCTTACACAGGTATGTAAAGAGTAAAAGCCACAAACCATCTTACCATAACTTTCTACTCTGTCTCTACATTAGTATGTTCAGGGGTTTTTTCAGTTTTTACTGTACCTTATTGTGTTGTATCTCCATTCTGGTGAAATTACTGTTCCACTTAAGAATCTTTTAAGGCTTTTTTGGTTTTGTATTTTTCCTGACTGTCTTCCTAAGGAGACATAGCTTCTGTGATCGTACAATCAGTTTGCGTATCTTCTACTCCCCCCAGCTTTTAACAATTTTCAACTTCTTGGCCAATTTCAGTCCAGTTTGTAAGCCAGGTACAATCTAGTGATACTATAGTTCCTGCAAGCTTCATGAGGAAAACAAAGAGCTGAATAGAGAGAGCAAGAGGGACATGGAGGGACAGTGAGACAGAACTTGGTACTGCTCTGTGCTGTTTCACACCACCTGAGCAGCCAGTGGTGCTGACAGGTACATCAGAGATGGTGGGAGAAAGATTGGCTTCCTGTGGAAGCGGGATTTTTCAAAAAAAATGAGAAGGATACGAATCTGTAGGAAACCAGATTTTGTTAGTTCTAAGCCAACAACTTATTGCAATAATACAGGAAATTCTGAAACAAATTGATTTCAGTCATCAGGGGAAGAGTGTTGGGAACTATAATGATCTTCTAAACAATGCCTTTATAACAGCTCTATTTTCCTGCATTTTAACTATTCACTTCCCTAAGTCCTCTTTCTTTTTCTCAAAATAAATCCAAATTTCTGGCTCTCTCTAGTCTCGGGCATTTGGTGGTGGTGCAAAATCCACCGATGAAGTTGTTTATGAAGTCACTGGTGACATCCTGAGCAAACTTCCTCCAAATTTTGACACTGAAGCAGCAATGAGAAGATACCCAACCACGTATACTCAAAGCATGAATACTGTGCTTGTCCAAGAGATGGGACGCTTTAACAAGTTATTGCGGACAATACGGGACTCCTGTGTTAACATCCAGAAAGCAATAAAGGTGAGCTGAACATAACCTTTAAAGGCATATACCTAGAACGTAGACTCAATATCTGAGCTGTCAGTGCAAGTACCTTAGAGAACCGACCCTGAAGTCTGATTCAGGTCAGTCAGTCAAACACTTTAAAGAATCCATATTCCAAACTGATTCATTGATCTGTATCTTAGAACTGATAGGAGCACAATGGAATATAAAAGTACTATTGTACCTACTGTAGAGAAACCAAAACCAAGTTCTTACCTACAGGTTTGCTAGCAAATAAGACAAGCAATAACCAGGTTCACATTTGTTCTTCTGCCTCAGTGGCATGAAGGACAAGAAGCACCTCACACAATTTCTTACAGATGAAAGCAGATATCCTCAACACTTCAAATAGCAAATTACTGCCAGCGAGGATTCCAGTTAAGATATCACAGTATAAAGTCAATGTTTGTTCTCAGTAGGAATCAAAAGCTACAGCTGTGCAAAATACAGAAAAAAGCATGAAAAAGTCAGCTTGAGTAATTTTTATTTATCCTGTTACAGCTTAAGGCTGACAAAGCATTTAAAAAAAAAAACCCAAAACCCACAAACACCACTCCTCTCCCCATTAAAGCCAAACTACAAGCTGGAAAGTCTGCAACTTGCAATGTCAGACTTTTGAGGAAACTTTAAATAATAATAAAAAAAAGAGCATTTACAGTTCGTAAAACTCAGAAGTGCTCTGGGAAGACCACGTTTCTGAGGAAGGATGGCAAGGGAGAATTTTCCAGTATGGTCAGTTTTCTCCAAAAGAGGCTATGGACCTTTTGCCTGACCAGTCTAGTGAGTGACTACCAGATCAGACAGAAAACTGCAGTAACTTTTTATGAAATCCACTATGCCCATTATTCTTGTTTTCAGTGTTCCTCCTGTCTGACTTAGCTAGAAGTTCGTAACATCTGTTGGACAGAGCACTATGTTGATTTCTATTCATTAAAGCAAGCCTTTTAGGCAAAGTATTTTGACATCTTCCTTTCCAAAATTTCTTTTAGGGGCTAGTAGTGATGTCTGCTGAACTGGAAGAAGTGGTAAACAGCATTCTGAAGGGCAAAATTCCAGGACTATGGATGAGTAAGTCTTACCCAAGCCTCAAGCCTCTGGGCAGCTATGTGACTGACTTCCTTAACAGACTGAAGTTCTTACAGGTGAGCACACCCCATTTACACAGATTTGTTCAATGCTGGTTATTATTTTTGTCTATTGATGTCAGGTGACATCACCACAAGTGAACTCACACACAGGAATTACTTCCACTGAATAACTGACAGGTGAAGTTCAGTTCATTTGTGCATCTGTTTCGTCTCGCCGTTTGCTCATCACAGCATCTAAGGAAGCACTACGTTTTGCCCCATACCCTACACCTCACGATGAGACCTGCAGTACGTCAGTAATTCTGTATGACAGAATTGGCCTTCTGAAGTGGATTTACTGAAGGCCTCTTAAACTGCATACAGATCTGGTGGTGGTAATGAAGTTAATTAAAATAGAACTTTGGAAAATACTGTTGAGTTTCTTTTCCAGTGAGCAAACTTATATTAGTAAAACATTTTAACACAGAATCTTATGTTAAAGTCAAATACCAAGCTTTCAGTAGACTGCTGGAGAAGAAAGCTGGATGAATTAGGGAGCGTCAGTGGGGTTCCTTCACCTGTAAGAGTGCAGATTCCCAAACCTGACTTTAAATGAGTAATATCTAGAGTCTCAGCACCATTCTGTGGCTTAGTAATCTCAATCAACTGAAGAAAACCAATCTCATAGCAGGTAGCCGACTCCATACCTGTTTTAAGAACAGGTCCCAAGCTAGACAAAAGATCTAGGAACAAAAATTGTAAGTAAATTAAAAAAAAAATTTAAAAAAATCAAAAGCAGCATCCAGTTTCAGGTCTAGAAGGATATTCACAAAATCTGCATTTCCAGAGAATCTCTGTTTATGTTTTTGGACACACATCAGCCAGTCAACACACCTCAGTAACTTCCACTGTCATCTGTAGCAAGCCTGACAGCAGTATGCATAAAGAACAAAAGTGCCATTTCTTGAACAGAATCCAGGACAGAAATTAAACTTGTACAAATGGAAAACTGCCACTAGCTATGAGGATGATTCTTTATTTCTTGGGAGGAACACTAGGTACTAGTAGAGACAACTAGTTTACTTGTCTTCATTGTAATTCTCTGCAGCGGATAATTGTAGCAAAATTTTTTCAGACATTATTCAAAACTGATATTTGCAACAATGAGAAAAAGGTCTTCTTGCATGCAGTAAATATTCACCATTGCAACAGACCTTTACATATATTACAACCAAATCCAATAATTTTGGCATTTTTAAAAATGATTTTTATACAGAGGCCTCCACAGTGTAAGCTATTAAACAAAAAGCAACCAAAACCCAAACAACAACCAAACAAGAACCCCCTAACAAAAAACCACACCCCCCCCGCCCCCCGCAGTCAACAGAAGTTTAATTAGGCCACGTCTCCTCCTCATGAGGAAATCATCACTCCTCATCTTTAACTTGCTGTACATGCTTACAACATGTGACTTTGGCCCTGGAAGGGAAATACGACCCTTTCAAAGAGAAAATAGCCTAGAAAAAAAAATCTGTCATTTGCACAGAGAAACAAAGGTGCATGCTGAACGGCCTTCAATAATGAGGGAGAGAAGGAGAACTGAACACTCATTTGAGGAACATACAAGGATGATGCGTATTTAACAGACTCATTCAGACTAAGTCATTCACATAAGCTAAGTATTTCCAGGCAACAGCACTGGTATTTTTTTTTGTGTGTGTGTTTTTTTTTTTTGTTTGAGGGTGGGTTTTTGTTTTGTGTTCTTTTTTTTTTTAAAAACAGAAGCTAGTGACATTTTAAACATCTTGTTTAAAAAGACCTGGCAGCCATCCAAAGTTCCACTGCTTTCATAAAAGAAAAAGACAATCCTGGATTCACAAAGGGAGAAATCACTTCTGCTGTTATTTTAGAAGGTAACTGCTTTCCTAAGTAGTATAAAAAAAAAAAACCCACGCCTTTTTTTTCTTTTCTCCTCCTCTCTCTTTTGCTGCTGCAGCTGTGGTATGAAAATGGAACTCCACCAGTCTTCTGGATTTCAGGATTCTTCTTCACTCAAGCGTTCTTAACAGGTGCCCAGCAGAACTATGCCAGAAAATACACCATTCCAATAGACTTACTAGAATTTGACTATGAAGTGCTGGAAGATAAGGAATATGAAATTGGTCCTGAAGATGGTAAGTAAATGCATGACCCAGTTATCTGCCTTTGCTGATGTATTCAGAAGTTAACATTAACTTGCAGACTCAGAGTTATGCAATTAAGTTACTGAATTCAGCAGGAAAACATACACAACTGCACTGCTCCCTGTGAGATGCACAAGACGTGAAGCAAAATACTATTTATTTAAGTCCTTAAGAACTGTTGGGATTAGTTCACCTCCTGGATCAGCATGCAGATATAAAATAACACCAACAGAGGACACTCCTTACCCCAACTTCCCACAACAGATCAAACTCTCGAGTGATATCTAGCTTGCCTCCCCCGCCCCCACCTTTATTTCACTCCATTAGTATATATGTCTGAAGACGCATATTTTCCTAAGCCAAGGAAAACCAACCATTTAGTAGCAAAGTTGAGTATGCTACTTTAACTATCCCTAGAAAAATATCTAATAGATATGATCACAACATATCGCAACAGGGAACTGCTCTAAGGGGGGAAAAGCCCTATTTTTTATCAAACCACTTAATTATATATTACTTACCTTCTAGTTGCAGATACATTTGTTAGCTTGCTCTTCCTCAGAAAAAAAGGAGATTAAACTGAACTGTTCTTAAAACTCTTTTTAATACTTCTCTGAGGATCAGTTTGACTGGAAGTTGTGTAAAAAGAAAGGCTTGGCAGGTTGCCTGGGAGAGCCACATCCAGTCAGTTTCAAGTCATTCTCTATTGGGGGCAGGTTTGTTTATTTTTTTGTTTTAGAAGTTACAGTTTTCAGTCTACAGAGCAAGAAGGTGCAAGTTCAATGAAAAACAGATGTTGTTGTAATTTATTGTTTTCTTCTGGAAAGCTGACAGAATGACAGCTGTCACTCTGTCATGTCATTATGTCATGACATTATGACACGTCAAGATAAAGATATTTATGTTTTTTAAACATTTAAAGATTTTACTTTTTTTTTTTAACTTTACTCCTTTAATGAACTGCTTTAGAAAGGTATAAGCAAGTGGCAATTTGAAACATAAGCAATGAAACAACGCGAAGACTAACTAGTGAAAGACTGTTTACATGATCAAATCTCCAAGTCTGGAAACATTATAATAATGACAACTGTAAAAATTGTATCCTGTACTTTGGAATAATTTTTAACCTGTCACTCAAAAAGGCTGGATACACTGATATCGCTAGACACTGTAACTTTAGAAATCTTTATGGAATTGTCATAATAAATTGTAATACAGTATAAGATTGTGTTGTATTCAACGTTACTTGATCATCTCTTGGAACACACAGAATTGACAAAAAGTCCCACACAATCAACTGACAGTTAGCAAAGTGCGTTGCACTAGCTGCTGCTCTCAGCTAGAAGACGTTTTCAGTTTTTGTGTCATCCGGTATCTTTTCCAACTGATTCAGGGGTCTACGTTCAGGGATTGTTCCTGGATGGAGCACGCTGGAACAGGCAAACTAAGAAGCTAGGAGAATCTCATCCAAAAATCCTCTATGATACAGTACCTGTGGTTAGTATCTTTTGTTTGGTGCCATTTTATAGTACTATATACCAACAAATACTGTAGAACTAATACTCTTAAGTTATAGTCTTGAAGGAAGTAACAGGGTAGTTCTTTAAAAAAAAACCAGAACAATTGAATTGAAATGTTTTGTGTTAAAATACAAATCAAGTGTCTGAGAGGAGCTGAGAATCCTCTGCTAATAATGACAGTGACAGGAAGTTTGGTGTTGCGTATTTTGGAAGAGGAAGCAATCTGATAAGAGGAAACAAGAAATGGGTTTTCAGGGCTATCTGTTAAAAAGCAAGCAAAACAAAAACCCAATGCTGTCAAAATGCTTTGGCCAAGCCAAGACTGTTTCCATATTTTTTTTTTTTTTAACAGAGATGAAAAGGATTATTTTATTCTTTATTGCAGATATGGCTAAAGCCATGTAAGAAAGCAGACATTCCACAGCGACCAAGTTACCTGGCCCCAGTGTACAAGACCAGCGAGAGAAGAGGGGTCTTGTCAACTACAGGCCATTCCACCAACTTTGTCATCGCCATGACTCTCCCTTCAGACAAACCGCAAGAACACTGGATCAGACGGGGCGTGGCATTGTTATGTCAGCTTAACTCATAAAGCTATCACAATTTATGGAGGTAGGTGCGCTTTCCAGATCACTTATAATGGATGCACGTCAGTCCTGAAATGCCCCGTAAAAAGAGAAATCAAAATGAGTTTGTTTACAGTGTTGCATTTGTGCCTTTCACGAGACTTGAAACAAAATACTAAAATACAAATGTGCACAATAAAACTTTATAAAAGCCAACAAAAGTATCTGCTCCTTGAATAATTTTATTTTCTGAAGGCTCCTTATTTATAAGGAACATACATAAAATGAACACAACACTGTTGACAATGAACAAAACAGCATTTGATCATTTCCAGCTTTATAAAATTTTAAAAAATGATTTAGTTATAACAAAAAGACTGATAGCTCAGCAAGTTATCTTATAGGACCATAATCACATTTTAAACCATAGACTCAATTGTTAATGGGAGGGGAAAGAAAAAAAAAATGAAAAAAAAAAAAAAAATCACACTGCATCTAGCAACTACAATATTTTCTAAGCATAATCACAGCGGATTGAGTGCAATGTGATCTACATCAAAATTCATATGGGATATGTCACACAGTGACAGCATTGTAATATACAAGTAACATTTATGCCCTCCAACAAATACAAGTTAAACAAGACTCTGGATTCAAGCAGAATGGAATGTTGAAGCCAAGTAGAAATGTAGTGGAATTGAGATTGTCTGTAACATGACTCAAAAGCGTACATTAGAATCATTTGGAATTCAGTACTGGTGGAAACATATAGAAGTCGTCACAGCTGTTACACTGCTCTTCATAACTTGTAATAAATACTAGAAAATAAAAGGAAACAACCCATATTTAATGAAAAATACAGTGCCTACCTTCAAGGACCATGTTTTTCCCTTGTCTGAAGATGGTCTTGGAAGGAAGTTCACTATTTTCCTACAGAGGCAGTGTATTAAGCTATAACCATATTCCAACTAATACAAAAGTAAATATACTACCTGAAATATAGAAATCTTCATTTGAAAAGAATTAAAAGAAATAAACTTTAAAAAATGATGTGACAAAATACCAGTTCAACCACATAATGACCCCCCTTAATTCTATCGAGTATAACAAAGAAGGAAGATTAAGGGTCAGTTTAACACATAAGAAACATAGGTTGTTTAAACTTAGATCCTCAGAAGGTATCCAGTGAGTTAAGTCTCTTTGAAAATGGTGCTCAGTGACCTAACATGGGCACTATGAAAAAAATGTCACCCAGGATCTTTAAACTGCAGAAATTCAGTAATCTGAAGCTAACAATGGTGTGTTTGCTAATTAGGGTCCAACAGTAAACGTGTTTAAAGAACAAAAAAGAAAACCTGAGTTCAGAGCACCAAATGGCTGCATGCCCGAACTCTGGGCTTTTGGCTTCTTCACTGAAGAAACTGCGCCCTTCTTTGAAATGGACCCTTAATACTGTTTCTTGATACTGCATTAGGAAGAAATACTGGCAAGATCCAACTGATATCTTTAAAATACATGAGCTGCTCTCAGTAAAAACTAAATTGACCAATGAAGCTTCAAAAAGTAAAGGGCCACAGGAAATACACATTAACTTGAAATGGAATGAAGATACCAACTGGCTCTCATTAAAGGTGTTAGGATCAGTGTTTTTAGCAGCTACACTGGCACCAAGCAGACCGAAACAAAACTTGCGGCACATGGTCAAAATACAGCTTTTACCTGGCATACACATAAAAGAAGACAAACCGTACATTTTAAAAAAGGCTACTACCATGCTTAGGACTGGTACTACAGAATCAACTTGCACTCCTCACAAACTCACCATTTTTTTTCAGGAGATGGGTACAAGAAGAACTAACTCATGTCTGGCAATATAAGCATATCAGCACAATCCGATCTAGGACAGCTGATCCCAGCAAGTTAAGGCCCACATTTTCAGTTTATCCTTCCAAATTAAACATACCACGGATCTATCGCATCTGCTTTTTAATAATCCAATTTAAATACCAAAATTGTAAAAAAATATCATAGAAATTAACTCCTTTATGCTGGAAGTAGAAATCTTCTTACATACTCTCTACTGCCAGAAATGGCTGGTGCTACAATGTCTGATATCAAGGCATTGTAGAAACAGATTTTGATCTGATATTACAGTATTGTAAATAACCTACCAGTACAACATACACAGAGCATAATTTAACCTTTGTGCCCAGGTTCAGTAACTAGCATCTTGCACTTTGGAGTGTTTTACATGAAGAGGAGAAAACATTCCGAAATAATTGTTAAAAAAATGGAGAAATTCCCATACGGATTCTCTGTTAAAAGAGTTTGCACAAATTCACAGCCACAATTCTTCAGTAGTTTATGCTGCAAGTGGCACACAACACATGTTTAGCATCTGTAAAAAAGAACCAGAAATAGCTCAATAACTCCAACATCAGGGATTTCCCCAAGCTAACACTAATTCTACTGCATTTTGCATTTTCCTACTAATATCAAGGAACAAACATCAAATAAATCTTAGTCAGGAAAACATCGTCAAACCGATCCTCGACAGAACATAGCACTTTGCAGTGTATATTGCAACAGCCTGCCTTCTTACACATGAAGTTTATACTGATGCAGCTTAACACATACTCTAAGAATTTAAACAGTGTTTAGGTTTTGGATTTCTTTTTTAAAATTTAAACCAGCACAGTGGTTTCCAGTCATGTGCTGCTGTTGTAAGATTTAATACTTCAAGTCACCACTATGCAGAAGAATCAGCACAGGATGAATACGTATATACATACACATACATGCACATATATATATATATATATATGCATGCACATCTATATATATCTATCTCTCTCTGTATATATCTATACACATATATATAGATATATATACACACTACTTAAGACTTATGTGGCACTAAAAGCTTACTCAGGTTCCTTGCAGAGGTATGAATTTCAGCTGTAACATTTTCTGGGTTCTGTTCAAACGCATTAATGACATGGTATTTTCCCAAATGAGTAGATCACTCACTGTACTTTTTCTTTCTTAAGCAAGCAGTGCTTCCCAGTACACTGAACTTGGCATTTACTTCTCATATTTAGTATTTCCTAATTGTCCATCACTTCAGTTTAGAAGATGCATTGGGTAATCTCATCTGATTTGAATTAGAAAAAAAGCAGAAGTTAACCTACATGGAAACGAATATACTGTACTTGTGTAAGTAGTGCAAGCCACTGCTCTTCCTCTGAGCAATGCGCGTACAGTGAAACAGTGCAGACTCAAAGCCATACAGTAACATTATTGTAACCACAGTGATTACCAGCATTAGGTCAAAACTGAATGTCAAGCACAATTTTATCTTCGTAGAGGGCAATCACCAGCATGATGGCAAATCCAAGAAGCAGGCCTAGATTCTGAAGAATGAACTGCCCCACAGGACAATAACCATGCTCTTCATTATCTCCATCTCCATGAAGCATTTCTGGAAGCTAAAAGGAAAAATGAGTCAGAAAGTTATTTCACCGCTATTCCATTTATACACAGACAAGTTTACAAGATGCTGTTGTCCAGAATAAACACTCCAGGCTTCAGTTATAAAAACAATACACTAGGACAGCTGAAACTCTACCTAACCACTACATTTGATAAAGACATGATCACATCATGTATTTACAAAACAAATGCTAAATGCCTTTCCTTTTGACTTTTGTCTTAAGCTTTAACTGGCTCTACTTGAACTTGAATTTCCTCAAGCTAAGGACCAGCCCAGCATTCTTCAAGTTCAGCTCTTTTGAGTTCTTTTATGCAATTAAAATTAAGTCATGCTCAAATAAACATAATACAAAGCTTTAACTATTGCTACAGTAATTACATTGCTATAAATATATCCTTTGTAATGATTTTGCTGATTAACTTAGCCATCCATTTGTCATGTTATATGCTTACACATACTCACATATATTTCCCTCTTAAATATGGGAATAATAGCTACAAGAAAGAGAAATTCTGTGCGAAGCTATAAAAGATTCTGAAAGCTCTGGACATTCCTTATATTCCTCACCTATGAAGAAAAGTCAAATAGTACTGACAAAGGCAACAACTAATAGTGAACTTGGAAGATGTAAAAAGAAATATTATGAAGTGTCTTACACAGCCACCCATACAGAAGAGCAATAACTGAAAATGTTTTACAAAGAAATTAATTAAAGAAAGCATGAGGTAAACGAAGGAATTCCTTCAAGACACACTTACTTAGTACAGAAAAACAATCCGAACAAAATGGAAACATCAGGTAATACACAGCACAAGTCTCTATTTATTGCCCTTCAATAGCTAGGCTACAATAGTTTTGGTTATTCCGAGTACCTGAATACTGCACAACAGACCATGGCAAATTATGAGAGCATCAAATCTGCTAAAAAACCCAAATGTATTACCCATCTGGTCTTGTATTACTGTATTTCAAAAAGATACATAAAGCTGACAATTAACTTGACCCACCGAGTATTTAAATATTAAAAATATACTGGTGTGAAAAATGTTTATCACCTATACAATAGGCCAGGCAGCTTAACAGCAAGCGCTACCCCAAATTACAAAGTCCTGTTAAGTCATTAAGAATGAATGGCATCTGTTCCAAAACCTAGGAAGAGCACAGTGCTCTGACTCCGTAACTTCCAAGGTTTCTGGTCACAGACATGAAAAGGGAGAGTATGATGCGTAGAAGTGGAAGTCTTAGCTACGGACAGTGACAGCTGTTATATATCCCCAAAACTGTGGAATTGAACAGCAAGCAACAGACCTCTTTAAGACAGAAAAAAAAGTTATTTAACAGTAACCAGTACTATGGGCACACTCCCCATCACTGTCTTCAAAATAGTTATGTTTTACTGTTGCCATAGCTGAAGAGGCGTGCTCATGCTCTTCTTTCTTGTTCTCAGAGCCTGAGCGTGCAGGCAGAGCAGGCCAGTGCCACTTTGCTCTCCCTCAGCGGCAGAATGCCAGCGTAGAAAGGGTCCTGGAAAGACTCAGAGGGAAGGAGGCTGTGCCCTGTGAGAACTTGTTACTGGCAAAAACCCCTCCTTCCATCTTTGAGAGAGAGTCTCCGTACACATCAGCACTGTAGGAACCTCTTGCATATTCACATTTACCTGGAGGCAAATCTTGAAGTACCTCATTTGAATGGGCACTGCCCAACTGGTCTGCACAGTACTGCTTCACCTCTGATGTCTCTGCAGTGGTGCAGTAGCTAAAGGCGGTATAAAGGGGACTTCAGAGAGCAGCTTGGCAGGCGTGAATAAGAAATTTTTCAGAGAAGCCACGGATGTTTTTTGAGATCTGGTGGAACATGCTCTGGATGAAAAAAAAGGCTTCACCTTAGCATTACTATAATGGGCTTTAACACTGCTGGTTATCTACTTTGACAACATGTCTAAAGATTACTAAACTTTTTGCTTTATTAGCTATTGATGTGACCAATTTCAGGGATCATATAAAGCGTCTGGTCCAGTCAATAGAAAAAAACACCCTCTTGAAGTTGAAAGCTTATAGTTTCAGACCTAGAGATATAAGGAACAAAAAATATAACAGATGATAGATAGATTTATTTTCCAGTAAGATATGATTCAAGTTGGACTGTGAAGGAATATAGGCAAATTCAGTGCACCCATTCAAACCAAACCAGCAGCGTCAGGAAGGAGGATATTATGATTATTCTTCTGACAGTTATCACCAAATGAAATGTCATGAGAATCATGGAAAGCCTGAAGGATTTAGAAAGGCCTGAGTTTAGGTTCTACTGAAGAGGAGTATCCTTACCATTAGAAAACACGTAATTAGACAAACTTCAGGACAATTCGATGCAAAAATACCAAAAGGTCCATTCTCAGTGGGCCGGTGTAAGGCACGGATAGGAAACTGCACCTATGTGAACCTCTGTCAAGCTAGGGAGGGATCAGAATCTGTTCTTACTAAGTGTCAGATAACAAGAAAATAAGGTCTTTGAGAGGGAGGCAGATTATGGAAACATCAAGACAAAAATCTGATGCAGTTTCAAGTGTGTCTTGCAGAACATTTCCTGCTCTTATTTAGTCAGATCATTGGGCTTTGACTTTGATTGCTACTATGATGACTGAGGAAAAGGACAAGGAATAAAAGAATGAAAATACTGCTTTCCGTTATGCATGATGTCTTCAGTCAAATTAAGTACAGAAAATAAATATCAGCCACAGGACTTACAAGCAAGTGATATTTCAGTAATTACAGGCTACTGTAGAACATCTAAAGTTGCATGAAGGATCACTCTCAACTACACAGACACTCTATTTAGCAAGCCCTGAAAAGGACTTATTTACCTTACAATAGATATAGTAGAGTATATTTACAAATTAAAGTTCTCCATAACAAAGTGAAATATCCCATGGTGTGATGGCCAATGCTTGCCTTCCATGAGTCCTAGTCATAAAAGACCTAATGGCAAGCAGGACTGAATGAGATAAGGGTCACAGGAGCAGCCTCCACCACTGTGTCCTACCTCGACCCGTGCTCAAGCCCCCATTTGATGACTACAAATGGGACTAACATGGGATCTTCAGAACCAAAGCTGAGTTTAAGAGAAAATTCTCAGATGTGGAGGATGCCACCTAGAAGCAAGCTGGAAGCCCCACCGACACTAAGTTTCTTAAGCACCGATGTGGCAGTAGCGCTGAACACAGAACTAACTGCAGAGGCAAATTTGCTAGAGGGCAGAACGGCCAGGACAGCTTCTGCCGATACCAGGAAATTCAGTGGAAAACGAACCCTTGCTTTCAGTGGTCTTCGCTCACGCTTCAGTGATACCACTGACACTGAGAAACCAGACTCAGCAGCCATGGCTTGGAACTGGCAACTATTGGCCACAGCAGCAAAGAGGGAAGGGATCTTCATAACGTCAGCTGCTTTAGTTGGCGCCAGGGAAATAATACAATCAGCCCACACCAAAGCAGACATCTGACAGCCTCACAGACAGTGATCTGACAAAGACGTGATGCTGTTTCAGTGAGAACTGCTGAAACCCGAAGTCTGTGTCTGTGGCTTAAAGTAACTGACAGATGCCTGCCTGCTTTGACAAGTCAGCCAGTGAGAGTCAAACATCACATATTTCATTCCTGCACCAGTTAACTTTTGAGGAAGCTGCTAAAAAATGTGGTTTGAAAACAGGATAGTCAGCACAAATGTATGCAGGAGAGCAGAACTAGCAGTGTAGGCTATCAGAGCTACCAGATAGGGCAACAAAATCTCTGATGAAATTTGAAGAAAATGCATGGTTTAAAATACTTCAGAACAGTAAAATATTCCATTTTACCCACAACTGAAAACTGAAACAGACTAGTCCTCAGTCCAGTAAACCCAGCCCTCTATGGAGATGACATGAGGTTAAACAAAATCTCTACTGGAACATCGCTCAAAGCCAGAACTCCAGTCGCATTTAAGTATTTTTCTGTAAGCTCTATGTATCCGCACCAGGCGATCCAAGTAGCAATCTACTGATAATACGTAGATGGCTACTTAGTCTATTTGAGAAGAAAAATAACAGCTGTGAGGAAACTCGCCTCTGCTTTAGATGTCTGTACTAGGAAAGAGTAGTTTGTGAATGAAGCAATGGAAATCCAGGGAGCCACTCCACAAAAAGCTGTCTGAACCCTTGTGAATTAAAGCTTTAACTAGGTTGGAGTTTCTAGTTTAATTGGTTAGTAATTTCATAAAAGATCTGTGCTTAAAATCCAGGGAAGCGATACATCTTTTTTCCCTGTATATTAAAGCAGAAAGAGCATTACAAAATACCCCAAAAATGAAAACCGATCTCATCATCATTGCGCTTGGGAAAGACAAGAAGTGAGAAAATTAGCTTATTTAAATGCAGCTCTGAAGCTGCTTAGGAGAGAAATCAGGATTGAATATGGACTGATACCACGTGCACAAGTGCATTACTGCCTGAAGAATCTGGATCTACGGTGTACACACACTAAATATAATGTACCTAAAGCTAAGTCCTTGAAGCAGCAGCATTTTCCCACCAGATAATTTTTTAAAAAGCTCATCACCACAAGAGCTGTGTATTACCAGCTACTCATGCTAAGGGTTCAGACTAAGCTTTCCAGAATCAAATTTATGAAGATTAAATTTTAGTGAAGAACAGTTCTAAATACTGGATTGAATTCCAGCGTATAATGCCCATCCACAAAATGAGAGAATTATCCTATTTTTATTAGTGGGAAGTTATTATTTTTATTAGTTTATTAGTGGGAAGTGTGAGTGTCTTTCCCAGCCCCTCTGTAGTTTTTGTATTTTAGCAGGAGTCACTGGCAGACATCGGTAGCAGAAATCCAAACAGGCAAGCAACTATAAAACTTCACTACATCTCTCAAAATATCTGCAACTTTTTTAAAAGTCATAGAACAGAAACAGCCATCTACTGTCCACAGATATTTTATGTGTTATAACAAAAAAAGTTCTGTCGTAGGTTCCATTTCAAGTCCTAGGTTTTACGCGTGGAATGCAAAAATGACACAGAATCATAACAATCTTACCATGTCAACCAATGCCACATAGAGGAACATGCCTGCAGTGATTGCGAAGATCCACAAGGTGATGTTATTAGCATACTGTCCCACCGCTGTGCCTATCAGCATCCCTATGTAAGCCATCATGGCAGACAGGAGGTTGTACACAATGGCTTGCTTTACTGTCATACCTGCTTTAAGAAGCACAGCAAAGTCACCTAAAATGGAGACAGAACACAGGGGTTTAGTATCAGTGCTTCTCAGGAGAGTAAGTAGATAAATTAGCCTACATTTACTGTCTCACCAACTCAAGGCATTGCCCAAGTAAAAATGCTGCTACAGAGGCTCAAAGGAAGACTGGGCAACAGGATATGACAACTCTTATAAGAACTTATTTATGTGCAGCAATCCCTTCATTAAAATATGATTTAAAGGTGCCTATTCATCACGCTTATTGTCAGAAAAATGATAGTGATTAATGGTTAAAGGTAAATTGAGGAGTCCAGATCAGGTCCTCCCACAAAGAATACGTCTATGCATACAGACTTGTCCTCGCTTCACAGAAGCTCTTCACAGCGCATAAAAGCAGAGGCTTAGTTTTGAACAACATCTGCGAAAATTCCTCTTAGCTATATACACCTCATTCTGCAAATTCAAGAGGAAGATAATGAGGCATTAGTCCCCACAGAAGGTGACAATGAATTTGAGAAATACGGCACTAGGAAAAGGAAGAGTTACGTTCAGAAAGAATGACTTCACATCTATGCTGAATCAGTTTGCTGGTTTAAGCCATGCCAGGTTAACCTGTTTTATTTTGAGTTCAGGACAGCTCTGCTAAAATTGCTGATTAGAGGTAGATGTTCTATGAAGATCTAAATTTTTATCTTGTAATCAGCTCTGATAGTTTTACTCCCTTTGAACTGAACTCTTGTGAACATGAGGAGTGAAAGATGATATGCAGTCATGAGGGTAATTAATGTAATATTCTCATGTCAGATATGCTAGAAATTAATTGCTCAACCTAGAATCAAAACTTAGAATCAAAATAAAAAGTAGGTACAGTGAACTATTCACTTCTTATACAAGGTTAATTTAATCATGTTAACCTAGCACGTTATAAGCACGCCAATATATATTGCAATCCTTTATATACTGCAGCAGCTTCACTTAACTAATGATTGTATAGCACCACTGTCAAACCATGAACATCTGCTCTATTATTTCCCATCTGTGACCATTACTTACTTTATATTTAGTATCTGCCTATATAAAATGCTTTCACTCATCACCTCTAAGGGTTTTTGAAGTACTTGTTTTACCTTCCTTTTGATCATTCAGAGTTCGCAGCTCATCAAGTAAGCAAGCTGTGAGTACATACACAGTTTAATCTCACACAGTTTCACGTTACTGGCAAAAAAGAAGACTTCTCCTCTGTCTAGCTGCTCTTTTGTAAGTCTCAGGGTGCACTAAAATTTCATGCGATGTGCCTTACGGCTCACAGGAAAACAACAGGTTTCATCATGGTTAGCTGACCCCACGAAGAAATGCTTCAATTTAGGGCAAGAATCAATGGCACCGGCAACAATGCCTACAGGCTTTACCCTAAATAGTCATCCACACCTACTGGACTCAGCAACAATTGGTACAAAGCATCTTCTGAAGATCTCCACAAAGAACTTTACTTACGTAAACTTATGTTTACTTATGTAACTTTACTTAACTTTGTGTAAGACTATGCCACAGAGAGTAGTGTGAAACGCTTTCTATAAAATGCAGAGGTGTAACACCAAAGTGTAAACTGTATGCTACTAAGAACATTTTAAAAACATGTTCAAAAAGCTTACAGAACTGCTGTAACTAGATACCCGCCAGAAGAATCCTGTATTAATATTCTCATTATGTACTCTGAAGCAATATTGCTCCGTTACTCTCAAGTTCTGGTCACCCTTGCAGCATCTGCATTGCATTATGTTTATCAGGATGAGTATCACAACAGCTTTGATACATATTTTCTACAGATGAAAAGACTGAACACATTGAGTTTATATTATTAGTTACCTAATTCATGGGGAAGCTCATGACAGAATACTGCTATAGATGTACTAATTCCTCCTGTCAGTCCAGCACTAAAAGCTGCTCCTAGGAAAAAAAAAAAAAAAAAAAAGGATTCAAATGATATTTTATTATTTTCAAGTCAGAAAATTTAATCAACAGACTTTCCAGAGATGACACCCTTCGGTTAGAAGGCATGCTCTAATATTTTTTCATTATGTCTGTGTCCTGTCTGTATATAAACTGAAAATACTGTAAGTAACCTGGATGTGCATTACCACTGCATACTTTATTACTCTGTTTATCTGAAAGACAAATCCTGGGAGAACACAACTGAGCAAATCAAAGACATTAAGGCAACAAGCTAATAAACAGCACCACTTCTACATTTTTAGGAACTCTTAAGTACATCAGGACAGTTAAGAATGCACACAAGCAACAGTCTAGCTCTCTGCTTTCCAGGCTGGAAATCCAAACTAATATTTAACCCATAACCTCTCTATTTCCTTTATGTTTATTTGTAGAGCACATATCAGCAACATTAATAAGCCAGACTGGGAAAATAATAAGGAGAAAAACATTGGCATAAACCTCTTTCAGTAACTTTTGTGTGAGCTAATTTAATTCAATCAACTTTAAGTTCATACCTTAAATAATTCTGAGATGAGAAAACTGGTATAAAATTTCTGTACTGTAGCAGAGAAAGGCACAAGAAGAGCCTGCAGTGAGCAGTCAAAACAGGCAAAAAGAGAGTAGAAAGAGAGGACATATTCTGAAGACACAGAGGGAATTTAACTTTCCTCTGGATTTCTCAAAACTTGATATATTAAAAAGATGAACATGCTTTCTAAAATCTACATTTTACCAAAGAATCAGCTGTCTGGGCTTGAGACAGGAATATTTAGAAATGGAGTTGCAATATAGTGAAGTTCTCAACAGATGGCGTAGTGATTCTTTTTGGCCTTAGAAGCCACTGTCTCAATGCCTTACCTTAATGTGAAAATGAAGCAAAAAGTTAAGTTTTATGGAGTTCAATTTCTTTAGAAATTGTTTGGAGAAAGTGGAGAAACTATTAGACTCCATTGTTAACTCCGACCCTAATAAGTAGTTTATCCCCCATCCTTCAAAATGGGTATGTTCCTTCTGCTGGTAGTTCAGAACCCTGTGTACTCTTAGTAGCTACCTTAGTAAAAAATTAAAAGTACTCTCACCATCATTTTGACTTGTATGGCATATATTCAGATTAACGTGTTTTACAGCTCAAATCACATTTAGAGGTTTATGTGAATCAAAGTTGATTTAATAAATCTAATAAAATCTGTTTGGTACTTCAATTTCTTCTGCATTTGGCTAGAAACAGATCTATACCGACCATAAGCCAAAACAATACTTTGCTCAAACAAAAATTAAATTATCCTTGGTAGCACCTTTTTTTTGGTATCATTTCTGTAACCTGACTCATTGTACATTTATTATTTAAAAGTACTGTACAATTCTATGTATTAATAATAACAGAAATAGTGTTGTTATTATTATAAATAAATATCATTATAAATAAGACTGAAAGGAACTTATTTATTATTCAAACGCAAGTCCTAAGACCCAAAGAACAAATGTGCATTATGTGTGCTCCATAATTCATACAGAGGTTTGTCTGCACCTATCTTTATTTGGCAGAGATTGCTACTGTCACTACTATCAATACAGTAATCTTGGCGGAAATAGTCACAGAATATTAACAAAGGGAAGACTATTACAATTGATGGCCTTTTAATTTCTGCTCTGAAGGAGATTAAACAATGCCGGTAACCACAGGAGCTAACTGGAAGCCTTACCCGTGATCACTGATAAGTAAAATACTACCGAAGTTACTAAAGGTAAGAAGAAACTGTTGAGAAATACTCAGTGCTTTTGCTTACCGATTGCTAAGCCATCACTAAAGTTGTGAATGCCATCTCCCATAATTACCATCCAAGCAATATTAGCTATCCCAGTATCTTTCAGGTCTTTTCCAGAATGACAGTGGCCATGGGAATGATGGGAATGTTTGTGATGCCAGTGGTGACTGTGTTTTCTAGCTATCATTTTATCTTCGCCATGGCTGTCGTACTCTGAATCATGAAGATCATGCTCTTGAGCAGCATGTGAGACATCATTGTGGGCATGGTGCATATTGTTGTCCTCTTCTACAGACAAGAAGTTTTTGGGAGGGGATTCCAGCTGGCCATCTAAGTCAGTCAGTTCAGTTTCATTGAGTCGATCTTCAGATAAAACTGAGTCGTCTGCTCCTATGTTGAAGCCAGCTGGGAGAAACACTGCATTAGTTCCTATTTAAAATATCACCAGCAACTACTGCATCATTGAGCTAAGAATTTAACTGCTTTGCAAAAGCAAAAGAAGTATTTTAACACATACCAATCTAATAACTTTGTTGTCAACATTCAGCCAAAAAAATGCATTTCTCACTGCCCCATTTTTTCGCTAATTTGCATGTACAGCATATAGAAGTCTCCACTACAAGGCAACAGCACTTGTATCCACAGCACACAAAGTCAGTTTTAGCCCGACCTAGGCTTGTATCTGTAATTTTGCTACTGACAAAGTTTATGGTTCAACATTGGAAAAGGAGAGCTGCCAGAACGATAATAATGTCTTGTATGCTGCAGATGGAATCTGCATGGCTCAGGAAACCTTAACTGGCTACCTGCCCACGCAGGTCACAACTTAGCCTTCGCTGAAGCACACGAGGATCTGCCACCTATGCAACAGATCTTTAAACGGTTTCTGTATCGCATGCATCTTTGTGTCGGACGCTTGTGTCATACAGTGAGCTCCTTCAATGTAGGTCATTACCCTGCTAGCAATCAAAGCCATTTTTACACAGAAATACAAAGTGAAAACAATGCAGAAGGCATATGTGCATAAATTTTAAGTCTACTAATATTTCTGAAGTATTAATAAATAAATTAAACAGGCAATCTATGCTCCAGGAAACAAAACCAGTTGTGGAAAAAAAATCAGTTCTGGACAATCAAGCTATTAGCTCACAATAATTCAACAAAAATATTTCTGAGTCAAAAATAAGCAAACAGTAAGCGGAATTAAGAAACCAGGCACAGAGTACCTAAGCAGCAGACAAAGTTCTAGATAAACAGGCTTTTAAACATCATTTGGAGGCTGTTTAAAAAGAAATGGAATGGCCACTCAGGTCAGTGGTAGTAGCACTGCAGTTCAAAGTTCAAATTCAGCATAGGCTTCCAGCGCCTGTGGTATGAATGATTTACTGATCATAACAGCGCACTTTCAGAGGAACAGTGTTATAAAACCAGTACGTACTCCATGTAATTAGAAGCAGAATACCTCTGATCACCCATTAAAAGGAAATGAAGACAGTTCCAATATATGTACCACCATCCTCACAGCGGAAAGTCTTTCTATGTTCTATGTCAATGTCCCAAATGCCATTTGAAGTTGTTTGAGTGGAGAAGGCTACAGTCCTAACTCTCCCTTCTACAAACCATTCAAATTAACAAAACTGCATTTGTGTAAATATAGCCTATGGATTCTTCATCAACAAATTAATTCAGCAGCCATGCAGGCAACGGAAAGGGAAGTTTATGAAGCAAAGCCCTTCCCCTTCCCTTACCCCTTCAAGCAGGGTGATACAGCATTCCTTCTGGGTACATTCTGCTTGAGCATTCAGACTGTCATGAAGGAACGGTATGTGAAAGTTGTTTTGGATACTTGAGGAATATTCAGGATACCTGGTTGTATTTATGAAAAGAAATTAATTTTGTTTAGCCTTCTCAGCCAAACTATAATTGGTCAGAGGCTGGAATCTTCAAAGTGTAATAGATATCCCCTTTCAGGTTGTTTGTGTTCATTTTTGGTCTAATTTTTGCCAGGGCTGAGCTAGTCAGGCACAGCTTAACCAAAAAACACCCCCAAACCAAACAAATAAAAAAACCCAAAACCCTGAAGAACCACAGCCACCCAAAACCTGACTGCTTCAGAAGTCTGAGAACCATTTGTATGGCATATTAGGAAGTTTTCAGAGTGCTCTCAGATCTAAGGAAAACAAAATAAAAACAGATTTAATAGGGAAAGCCTATTAAGTCTTATTAACAATGATTTGCATAATAGCAGTAAAACTGTACAAGAAGTTACATGCCATAGGTGACATGCCATTACTTTGAATCTCATAGTCAGAGAAAATTCTGAAAATAAATGCCTACCTGCAAGGGGTTTGAGCTGAAGCCAGTCAGCATCTGGTCTATTATTTAATTTGTGATCAGAAAGTTTCCTTCCAATTGGTGATTCTTCAGTCTGTTTTTTCTTGCACCATTTCTGCTTACTCTGCAACAGGAAACAGATAATATCTGGTTTGTGAAAGGACATCAATGGAAATAAAAGAAACTGAAATGTTGTCAAAAAATCTCTTCAAAATAGACTAGATTACTCTCTCTTAATATGCCTAACAGAAGTATGTGACTACAGAATATTAACCTTTGTAAGGCTCAGCAATGATATCTATCCCAGTGGAAATTCTTAGCTACCTACCACACAATGTCACTCACTGACAAACACACAATATTTCACTTCAGTAACAGCATACATTATGACAAGGATTGCTCTAACAGCCCAGAAACACATCTATGTAGAGTTATTATATTGGCTTATTTTGTTCAAGAAAGCAAGCATGCAGCATGAACAGCTCCTCTATTTTGTTCAACTTTAAGTTTTATACTCCTATAACACCCTTGTCTTTTCCTTTAGAGAAAAGCTTGCTATCTTCCTGTCTGCAGCCCATACAACAGAGATCATAGATTTGCCAAAGCAGCCTAGGGGATTTAATTATTTAATTAATCTCAAAGAAGATACGCTCAATGTGACAGCCTTTATCTCTTTATCTGAGGATCTAAGAAATGCCTTCTCCAACACAGAAAATCTTTGCTGCCTGTCCAGCTGGGGCAGCAAGTCTGACGTGAAACAGCGAACTTTAAATTTTTCCACACTCATTTTGGGAGAAGCAGTTATAGTTTCACCAATACCATTTTCTCCTCAAAGTCGAATGATGGAGACAAAAGTTAAAAGTGTATTTAGAATGACTGTTGAAAGAATATGGGTCTTTGGTGGCTTGAATTTCTACCCACTGCTCACCCCCCCCCCCCCCCCCCGAGGTTCTCTCTCCTTTCATACCACCATCATGAATACAGCACGCTCCCAGCCCTAAAAATCCAATAATTTTCAGGCAAACAAGTTAAAATTTGATTGGCAACTTAGAGAAAGCAGGAGGTTTGCAAGTTTTGGCATTTTCTCATGTGGAAAAACCTCTGTTACACTTGCATCGTTAGCTAATAGTATACAGTATACAAATTTCTTGTAAATTGTCTGACAATCGTCTGGCTCCATTACCAGTTCTTTCTTAGATACTGCTTTTCATATTTTTGCAAAAAAGATCACGATGCTTTAGAGAAAGAGCTGTAATCTCTTTTACTTGGATCTACCTCCAAATATTATCTGGCCAAGAAGCTGCAGCCTCCTCCATCACATTTCGACTTTGTCTTCCCAAATTACCTTGCTAAGAAAAGCAACCTCTGTTAGAAAAGGGTTTCCTCACATAAAATCAAACAGAATGCAGATTAGCAGCACTTGTTCATGTTCACAGAATAATGAATCATCACAGACAATTCCTCAACACTTGGAAGATAAGTTGAGGTAATGTATTTTAAAATAGCATGCAATTTTAGTGCGTACCTTTTGTTTATTGTAATGCTTGTACATTCTTATACAATGTTCAATGATGAACAAAACATAAATGCCTCCAAGTGCCACAAGACCTTTCAGCACTGGATCATTCTCTTCTAGAAAGCCTTCAGTCCGTACTCCATGTCCGTGGGCATGTCGATGAGAACGCTTGTGTTCATGAACATGACCTTGGCCATGGTGGTGACTGTGGTTGTGGCCTCCATGTGACTATTAGGAGAGAAAATAACAACACAGCATGAGCTGGTGCTATCAGGAGACTGAAATGCCTCTGAGCTCAGATGACAAAATATGTAACCTCGCCAGAAAAGTAGCATAAAAAGACTTTAAAAGTTGGGTTGTGGGTTGTTTTTTTCTTTTTTTATACAAACACATTTTACCATAGAAATTTTTCATTAGACTATTCATTACCCTAATCGATATAAAAGTATTTCTCTGGGAAATTTTTATGAGGGGAGGGAGAGATAATCTAGCTTCAGCTTTTTTTCTGTCACAATGCTAGAGATAATGAGACTAACACTCGGAAATGTCACAAGGAATTACCACTCCTACGCTCCCATCAGCAACCAAACCTCATGATTTTTTTTACACTATCACAGTCAATTAAAGCCTTAATTCTGATCTGAAATATAAACTTTCAAAAAAAATACATGACCAAAAATTTGTATTAAAATTTACACAAAGAAAACATGTAAACATTAGTCTTTTTGCTAAAAGAATTAGTGTAACAAAATTTTAGAAAACATTTCCCCTTCTACGAATTACAGTATACCATCACAAATTAAAAACTGCTTACCTACCCAGGAACTTGGGCAATTTCTTGATTCAGTAAGTTAGAGGTTACTTTCTCCCCAAAAGCTCATAACCAGGAAGGTTAATCCCCCTGAAATACTTCTAGGTGGTACTGATACACAAGTATCAGTAGACAAGAGTCAGTAATACTGCTAAGTTTAAAATACTCTTGTTGGTCTCATTAGGTGTTTTAAAATACTCTGACAGAAGTTGAACTATGAATATACAACTTTTTTTAAGAAACACACATTTCCTTTCTTTTTGTTAACAGAAAGTCTCAAACACTGTTTCAGGATGTCCCTCATGGTCAAGTCAATCTACATCTGCATCAGTGAACATTTATTTGTTGATACTTGTCAAATAATTCTTTGAAAATTCTATATACAGCTACAATTAAGAATAAAAGGTAAGGAAACAATACTTACATGTGGCAACAGATGGAGTAGTGCATCTCCACTCATTGTTCCTACAGCCAGAGCTACCAAGAAAGTTAGAAGAAATTTGAAGCACCATTGGTTAATGATGGGAATCAAGATCACACCTAGCAAGGAAAGCAGGCTAATGACGGTGATAGAGATGATACCACAAAACCAGGCTGTGGGAAGAAATGAATACAGAAAGGTTATCAGAACAATACCTGTAAAACTTTAAAGACTGATTAATGACTTTCAACTATCTCTTAAGAAGGTGACTTTCCTTTAACCTAAGTTGTGTGATTGCTCATTCAAAAGGTGCCGAAAAATATGAAGGCAGTACTGAAGTCCACAGCAAAAACCACACAGGCTTATTCACAGTGCAGTACAATATAGTGAAAGACAGCAGAAGACAATCAGCTAAAAAGAGCCCAGCAATTCTTCCTGATTGTAAGTTCCAGGCTTAGCTCTGTAGCCCTTAATGAAACACAAAAAGCAAAAGATTTCCTGTTGGAACACAAACATCTCCACTGCTTAACTTACTAGGGCTCTATGAGCGCTAATTCATATTTAACATTTGTTTTTAACATGATTCTGATGCAAAATTTAACTGGAATCGATATTTCTCCTCCTTTGTTAGGAGGAACGTGTTCAGTTAGGCACCGTTCTCTTGCCTGTTGCTTTAAAACATACATTTTTATGAGAAGTAAGACTCAACCTTTGACAGAGGAACTTTAAAATCAAATGCTATAATAAGAACTTGAAGAGCTGAAAGCAACTTGCTACCAACAAAAAGCAGTATACATTTTTCTGAGAACCTCTGTTGTTGTCAATAGAAGAAAAAAAGTGATAATGGGATACAGCACACTCAACATAATCCTGTTAATTAGGGAAAATGTGCAAATTTCTATATGACGTGGAAAAGGAGGAATTACACAAGAAACAGATCCTATAAGCAATGAAGCATGGCTTTTGCAGTCAGCATCTCATCCTAATAAAATATTTCTTCTTCTACTTTTTGAAGTCATCAGCAAGGCTAAGAATTAAAAACTGTTGTGTTTTTTTTTCCTCTCTCTCTGCTCCTCTATCGCTTCTCTTGTTTTTTGCCATCACAGAAACTTCAAAGAACAGTAAGTAAAAATTGTTTAATTCCAACAATACAGTTCAAAAGGTTCACAGTCCCAAAGACAGGAATAGTTGGTGCTCCTATTTTACAAACATTAACTGTTTGGGCTGAGATCTTTCATGAACATGGTTTCCTCAATCTGAACTTTTTTTTTTTTTCTTTATTTATTTTAAGTTTTAGCCTAAATGCTTCAGGTTTTTCCAGGTTTTTTTCCTCGTTTCCTTCTTAATCAAAAATGTCTACACCGTTTGCCAACTTTAATGGAAGTTAACAACTCCTGATTTAAAATTATTAACATCTCCATACTTCGGTGCATGATCTGACTTTCCTTACATCTATGAAGGTCCACTCATTTTTCATCAAGTGAGGGAAAACATCCTGGGAAATGGGGGGTATGGAGGGGAAAAGAGAAGAGAGGAGGAATGAATATGTTGTAGCTGTTCAATGAATTTTGTAATTTAGCAGTCAAATGTCCCAAGAATTCTATCTGTACCAAAAATGCTACAGGTCAGATTTGACAAGACTTTGCCATTAGAATCGTGGCTAATGCAGGCCTGGTCTGGTTCAACACCAGAAGTTACAACATCTGCCGTTTTACAGTTTGTTTTGGGATATTCATTCTTACAAAGTCAGCTGTCATTCCACAACACTGCAGAAAAGGAAACAATCCAATTCAAATGCAAAGGGTACAAGAGCACATCCACCAGGAGAAACTGACTGGAAAAAGCTTTAGAAAGTATGCGGTGTACACTGAAATGCATATTGATACCGAGAGGAAAACAGAGAGCTGGTAAGAAGGCAAAGACTGCCATCAGATGAGGAACTAAAAAACAGAAGTTGGAAAATGGGAATACAAAAGTAGGTCTAGAGTGGAAGCAGGACCCTGCCGACCAAAATACTGCCACTACACAGCCTTGATTCACCCCCAGAGCACTTCAATCATGTACTCTGGATTAACAGGCTCTGCTGAAAGAAACAGCATAGATGGACTTGTAATTCAATATGGAATCATGCATGCATGCACAAGTAGCCCAAATAAAAATTACACAGCCATTTGGCAGGACATTGGATCTCCAATCTGGACACAGACATGATGATGTTAAGCGCCAGGTTAAATGACCAACAGCCTTACATGGAGAAAAATGGAAAGGAGATTATGCAAACTGTCTTAAGTTTCATGTATCATAGCACAGATTTGGCAAACGCATCTCTGAAGGGCTTACATGCTCTTACGAATGATACAGTATCTAAACATGGCACCATGATTAAGATGAGGCATATGAGAATTAGAATACGGAATCTGTGCATCTCTCAGATGTTGGTCATCAGCTTCTGTTTCTGTTCAAACTCTTAAAAAATAGTACGGAACCAAAACTATCAGCAAAAGGTTGCTGTCAAGTCAAAGATAAAAAATACATTATATACAAAAGCTGTGCATGACCCCACAGTTACATATATGTACGAACACGCCTCATACAAAAAAGACCACTAAGGAAGACTTAAGACAAAATTCTGACACAAAATTTTATTCAAGGATTTAATTCAACTGTAGTGTTCAAAACGCTGAAATATTACAGAAGTGGAACTAATATGCAATATTATGAACACTGCAAGAGCTCTTAAGTTATAAAGGATCTCAGTGTTTAACACTCCTAGGAATACTGTACAAAGCTTGGTCAATGAGGTGAAGTTATTATGCACTGGCTTATAAAATATTTCTGTGGAAGAAAACAAGAGGGAGGTGACTGAACAATTTCTTCAGTAAGGGATCTCTGTTCAAACAGTGGGTAGCAAACAGAAGACGGCTGCTCGCACCGGATTTGGACAGCTATCTGTGAATTAAAACAGACTAAAAGGGTAGTACGGTAGACTCCTTGGAAGGCTGAGAACAGTTAGCTATCTGCAAGCTTTAACAAAATAGCAAGCTAACAGAAAGGCTCCACTGAAGCAAAGCCTTCCTGGGTTCAGGGAATGGTAAGCTCTAGGGAACACTGGCATCTGTACAGGCAGATTTACAAGATATATCTGATCTGAAATACTTTTAATCAACACCTCTAACCGATCTCCATCTTTAAAAAAATTGCGTACTGTTTACTTGTATCACTTCTATTAGCTTGACTCACAGGAGGGTGTACCTTTCCTTTTAAGTTAAGTTAAGTAGGAGCCCTCAATGATAACAGTGCCACCTCTTCCAACAGGTACGAAGTGAAAGCTCAGATGTATGTATAAGCACTTGAAAATCCTCTATTAGAAGATGCTACAGAACCATCTGTAAATTACAGGAAGAAAACCCAACATGGTTTCATAAGGTTTTGGTCATCAGTTAAATTACTTTGCTTTAGAAATCTGCACTATCATAACTAATGGAAACCTTACAGGTTAGTATCAATGAATAGAAGCAGCACTGGTGTATTAAGGTTTTTTGAAAGCTTTAATTAAAACTAAAAAAAACCACAGAAAGCTAGTGTTTAAAAATGTCTGCATCCTCCTAACTTTGGCAAATATTTCTATCTAAAAATGTTTACCTTAGCTCAGGTAAGCACACGTTTTCATTTTAGTAGGATCCTACAACCTGCAGGTTAAGTTACTCTGACTGACATTTGTCCTGCACCTCCCACAATCCCCATATACCAGTTAAGATTTGTTATTTTGTGATTCACCTCCTTACTTAAGAAGGGAAAATGATTATTACATCAACTGAAGTCTCACTGTAGTTAATAAAACAGTATACAGGAAATTATTATGAAGAATGATTTGTCATTATCTAATCAAGTTGACCTGTTTTAGAGGCTACTGTTTGTTTTCAGAGCCAAATCAGTAAATTAAAAACAAATTTTTTACAATTAACTGGCAAATGTGTTATTTATGCTCAAGATATCAGATGCCATAAAACATCTTAAATGTTCACAATAAAGTTCACTAATTTTGCAAATTAAGTCTCTTAAAATGTTAAAGGTCTTCAAGCTGAGTTATTCATCAACTCCTTTACTCATTACAGAGGAAGAAAATGCATTCTCTTAAAAAGAAGCACTCATCTGTAGAAACTTTCTAATTAAACTGGTTCAAACCATGTGAAACATGACAGTTTTGTACACAAATGTTTCAACATTTTAATTGGCAGAAAATGCTTAGAGCTACTCTACAAATCCTCTTGGTAATAAGGCAGGGGTCAACTCTTACTACAATAAGACTACCCCGCAAAACAATTTGCTGCCATATAAAACATGCAGGATGTTCGGTTTACAGCAATCTTTGAACAGTTAACAAGATAGCAGCTGTGTCACTATAGGAGATTTATGTATAACAAGTCAAATATTTTAATGACTCCAGCATTGTAAAGAAAGATTACCAGCAATGCATTCTTTCCAACAGTTACTAACATCTATGAGAATGTAGTTACTTCAAACTTTATTTCCACCAATGCTAATAAGCACCTATGTACTAATCGATATTCACAATTACCAATATTTTTATTTTCAAAACATGGACATTGTGCCCAAGATTTTTTAGATTTTTAATATTTCACCACAGCTGAACATCTGTCAACAGTTCCATTACAATTTATGAAAGATAGCAGTAGTAAACATGTATTTTAAAAGTATACTCAGTTATGAAACCACAGCAACAGACGCTGCTCTTAATGTAATTGCTTTAACAATAGTAAAAATATTTTTAGATTAGAACTATGGTAAGAAGAAAAAAAAGTCTACTTATTTTTACTCAAGGCACATACAAAAAAGAAAAAATTAAAACTGCCAACAGAGGATTTTGACTGAATACTTCTCATATGCTTAAGAGAGGACTAGTATAGATTGGAAGTCAGAAAAGGGAACTGTTGTCAGAAATGGCAATTTAAATGCTCTTGTATCTTGCTTAAGTTTTTATATTTCTTAAGGTCACAAAAAATTCTGGATGTCAATTCTACAAATTTGCATCACTGCTAGTATACAAAAAGAGTAACACCTGAAATCATATTTTCCTGTGAATGAACTGTGATGAAGGTGCTGTTCTCTATTCCTGAATGAATATACCCAGGTCAAATTTATTAAGAAAATTTGTGCCAAAATAACACTGCAACTTTCCAACTTTGAGATAAACATATGAACCAGCTCAGTCACACTCAGAGAAAAAGACATAACATATTTTAAATGATGGAAATAATCCAAAACTGTGGTTGGACTTGCTCATCCCTAGAGGTCCTTCTGTCTCCCAAGATTCTGTACCTTGCCTATGTTCCTACTACAAAAGAGTCCAACGTCTATAGATATGTGGGAAGAATCCAGGCCAAAATGCCTAGGCTATAGGGCCAATGATAGGACGTTAGGCCTCAATGATAGAAGACAAAAAAAGAAATAAAAACAAGCAAACATAAAATAAAAAGTGAAAATAATGAAAAAAGATAAAATGTACAAGAAAGAAAGGTAGCCACGGTTACTCAGGAGAAGCTGTTATACCAGCAAACAGGATACTGTGTCTCCTGGCTTAAAGGAGCATGCTGTCTCAAATTTCTTCTAGTAAATATGTTGAATTTCAACCATTTCTTTACAGTCAATGGTAAGTTGTATGACATTTCAAACTTTGAAGTTAATATTTACAATGCAAAATAATTTTGAAGGCTTTAGACATTACACACCTACCTGATGCACCTGTTGTATCTTTATTCTCAATTGATGCATTTTTACTTTTCATAAAATCTTCAAGCTCATCATAATGTACAATACAAAGCCTTCGCTCAATCTGGTATAGCAAAGCAGGACACATATATATAAATATTTCAGGAGATATTGGAGAGCTGGTTTCCAAACCATAGTACCGTAGCAGCTGGGTAACATTTAAGCACTGCAAGCAAATTGTACAAACAAATTAAATATGAAAGCAACTATTTCATTAAAAACCTACAGTTATGGGAAATTTAGCATATGATTTGAGGACATAAAGAGAAAGTAGAAACTCTGGCCCACAACATTCCACCAGTGCTAAAACACGTCTAAGCTGATCTAAGTGGTTTACGAGGGGAAAGAAACAGTAAAAATGTATGCACTACAAACTCAGTCTCCAAACACCTATATAATTTTTTATAAACGTCAATGAAAATGAGTTTCCATATTCTTTACCATTACACAGTACAAGCAACGAAGGAAGAGCAACAGGAAAGGAATGGAAGAACATAAACCCAAAATAGGTTTTCTAACACTTCTCTTTACTTACCAACCTTCTGTGTTTGGAGTTTCATTTTTTAATTCAGTTTAAAACCTCAAACTCGGCACTCACTCCATCCTTTCCTATCCTGACTTCTAGTTTAAAACCATGATATCAAAATGTCCTGCTTCTGTAGTTAACTGTAAGGGGGAAGGGAAAGTATATTTATGGTCCTGGCAGAATTAATGGATGCTGAAGGGAGAAATGGAAGAGCTTACACCAAGCACAGTGCTAAAGAAGCTACATCTACGTTGCTTCACAATCTCTTAGGACAAAAAAGTTAAAAGCATGTTGAAAAGATGCAGCTGTTTCTTTTAGAAAAGACTCTGTGCAGTTTCCAGAAATGTTAATGATCCTAGATTTAGAAAGAAGTCCAAAAAAGGTGTGTGTGCGTGAAGTATTAATGAATATTGGGAAGGGAAAAAAACCCACCTGCAAGCAGGGTATCTCAGAAAACTTTAAGTATTCCTTTATACAGATAAATAGGCAAGATAGATCTCTGAGAAAAGATGGGCAATGGGCAGACAGAAATGAAAACCCATGAAGTAAACTCAAAACTGTGGCAGTGACCTTCAGTGTTTTCACTCTGCTACCTGTATTACGCAACAGTCGCAAACGTGCTTCTGCATTATTTGCCGGTATGCACCTTCAAGTATTATGTAACAACAGTGAAAGTGAATTTACCGGTTCTCCATTTCACACTCACCTCTTCACGATCACGTTCATCTTCATTATGATCCTTATGACTACGTGTTGAAAAAATAGCATGTTTTCTTACACTAATCTGCTTATGAGGTGCCTCTCGCTTGCTGGTATGGTGGTGTCCATCCTCATTACCTAAACTGGAATCTTGATGTCCATGACTAGTAGAACGATCACTACTGTGTTCATGATGGTGTACATGCAAGTGAGATGCGTCATGTAGATGATCATGTTTATGAACACGATTGTGTTCATACTGATCACCTGGATCATGATCTGGGGCATAATCCCGTGTAGCATCTCCTGAAGTCTCACTGATCTTCTTTTGCTTCTTCTTCTGTTTCCGTTGTTTTCTTTCTGGCTGATCCTGAGTTGTGTTTGTCTCTGTTGAAGGTTCATGGTTCTGTTCTCCATGTTCACTATGACTAACTGAATCATTACGAGAATGATGTGTACCATTACGGTCATGATGATGTAGACGAGGGTGGTGATGATGGTGATGGCGACTCTGGTCATGAATGTGTCTGCCATCGTCTTTTACTGATGGCACTACTGCGTCTCTCTCAGGGTCACATTTACGATTTCTCTTTGCAGCCATACCAATCATGGTTTGGTTTTCTGAATCTGAGTGGCTATGAGGATGGTTATGAGCATGAGAATGCTTTCCTTCCTGTACTTCTAAAGCATATAAGTGAGAAACATGATCATGGCCGATATCATCATGATTTATCACCACTACTTTTACCTCTCCTAAACCAAGGCTTATTAACAGTTTTTCCAGGCCAAAAAAAGATAATCTTCCATTTTCACCGTAACGATCAAAAATCTTTTCAATGTAGTATTTTTGTTCATTTTCAGCTTCCAATGTTGAAAATTTACTCGGCATAGATTCTGTTCCTCCATTCTGGAAGTAGGATGCATTTGAGATCTGATAGTCATTATGGTAGTGTACACGTTCCTCTTTAGGACCATGGTCATGTCCATCTTCATGGCAATGATTGCAGTGATGAAAAATAAATGTCAGCAAACAAATGATGCAAAATTTTGTGTGCATGTGTACCTTCATCTCTGTTTCCTACAAGAAACACAAGGGGAAGTACTTAGGTGTAAAAGCAATCTCAACATTTGTACTACATGAGTATCAGCCTGGTACTTATTTGTACCAATTGAACGACTCACAGATCTTTTTCGACACTGGTGTTAACAGAATAACAATTGCAGTATTTTTACTGCAGAAATTGTATTAATGTACTTTTCTTATCCAACAGTAAGATAGGCTCTGTGTATTTTAGCGATGAAGTCTTACATACCATATTTACAGGAGGCAGTTACAAGAAAAAGATCAGCATTTACAGTCAGTCATAACAGAACATTTTTTGTGTATATTTTCAGAGGCATCTATGCTTATGATAACCTATAATATTGAAAATCTTGTTAAAACATGTTACAAAAGAATAAAAATTATTTAAAAACAATAATACTGTTTGTATTTTCTTATTTATGGGCATGACAGGCAGATAATACTATTGAAAACCCACACCATCGTTTGGTCTCTTATGTGCTGCTAAAGTACCTCCACTAAACACACACACTGCACATTCCCTATTTTTATTGGTAATTAGTGATTTAAAAATAAGTTGTCATTAACGAACATCAGTGTATTGCTTAAACGTTCATATTTTTAGTACTTTTTACTTACATGAGTTTACTGATTTCAGAGATCTACGTGGATGTTAATTTAAAAATAAGGTTATATGGAAAATGTCTGTTTATGCAACTCAAAAAATACTGTTAATGCAGGCACATTCTAGCTCAAAGTAGTTAGTACGGATTTTTAGATATTAGATCACTTAGACAATGTGGTTCTCAATTTAGCATTAAATGTAAGAAACTCACTATTCAACATCAGGTAATGAAGAGGACACTGCAGAAGTCTACCTTGTGTTCAGAGTTGAAAACAATTCAGTATTTTACAAAATATAACAGCTTATATATAACAGCTAGCAAAAACATATATAAAACTGGAATAATTATTATAAAAGAAACTTTTAAGGAAAAAAAAATTCCAAGTTTATGTAAAAATGTTATCAAACTAGAAAGCTAAAGATAAGCCAAGAACTGTACTTTATGACTTCTATTTTCTAGAGACTTACTTTGAGTAGAGAATAACGTCTAAAATACATGTTTTTTTTAAAAAACAAAAAAAAAAATTAAACGCTGCCAGGGTCTTCTAGCAACACTTAATTTGTTCTGTTTGGTACCGCGCCAAATAAAACGCGTCACATTTACAACAGTTCTGCTAGATACACGTAGTAGATAATCAAGCCCTCCTATCAGCAAAGGAGCAGACAACAAAAACAAAAGAGCACGGAGCTTCCCAACCAATCTGAACAGTTGAATGACTATTTTGAACAGTTTAACAGAGTTGACTAAAATAGAGAAAGGAACCAAGCACAGAAGTAGGGCTTTTACACATAACTAGTTACATTTAGAATATGCCTGAGAAGGAAATGAGAGCTGAGGGAACGGATAAGGACAGAGCTCCATCTGCTCTGCTTTCTGTATACTCAGATACTACTAGAACACTGCAGCAAATGCAACGATGCAGAGTGATATGAAAACAGGTCAAGTATGCTTTCATCTCTTTTTACACCGAAAGCAGTTTTAGTTCCTTATGCGCACCTTGAATAGAGCTGCAACGAACCCTACATTCACAAAGACGCAAGTGACCTGGTCAATGTGTCCTAAAATGCTACTGACTTTCAGATAAGAAACGGTAAATTTAGTTGTCCTTCTCAGGCCCATCCCAGCTGCTAACTAAAACGTGCCTCATGAAATCAGTCAGTAAAGTGCTTTACAGCAAACTACAAACATTTAAAGTCCATTTCAATTTCCTAAAATATTATGAGTTAACACAGAAGACTGGGGGAAAAGTTTTTCCTGTTAACCTCTACAAATGCAAGAGATGAAAATTCACTTTTCACTGGAGGTTCAAACGCTTGCAAGATCAGAAAAAAGCAGAGCTCTCTTTTGCAATACTGACCCAGTTACAGACAAAAGATCAGAAGAATATCTGTCAAATGGAGGCATCTGCATCAAAATTGATTCCATGGACATCAGATAGGTCAACGGGTAACCATTGTATACTACTGTTTTATAAACAACTGTTCAATCATCAGTCTACAATGACCACAGTTTGCCTCCAGTTCAATCGCCTCCATTTCAGTTACTGATTTAAGGGCTGTGACAAACCCTTTCATGTAACTTAGTATGATGAGTTAATCCCCCAAATTTACTGAGATATTATTTTCATATAGTCTTTTTCACTCACAGACTCTATTTAAAGCATCCTTAATGTTCTTATAAATACATCACTGGGATTAGTACAGAAACATTAAAAGCACCTCAGAGCACCTTCCAGAAGCTTCTTCCATTCTCCTTTGAGGAAACAGGTAAGTACAGAGTTGTTACTGGTGGAGTAGAAAGAAACAGGTTGCAAATCTTTATCTAAGAGTCACTGGACTGAGTCAACCCTCAGATTGTATGATTGTCTGGAAACTCATTCCATAACCTTTAAATAAAGAACATATGCTCTTTCTCACACAGGCTAAGAACCTGGGCTCTGTGACTTACATCATCCCAGAAACGTCCTGGCAGTAAGTAAAGGCACTGGATCAGGAGTATGGCTGGTGACTGATCAACAGAGCTCCAGACTTCTATAGGAATATGCTGATTTTCATCAACTGAGGATTTACAATGTTGAATGTTACTTAATGTGAAGAGTAGGTTCAGGATCTGGAATAAGCAGTTCAGGTGCATGCAAGACAAATGAAAGCCCTGGGAGAAAGATGAACTTACATATGCTTGCGTAGAAGATGGCAGCAGCAGGTAAGTACTGTAATGCTCTAGCAAATTGTTCAGTACCTTTTTAACTTCAGTTTCTCAGTACTGAAAACAGCATCTCAAGTTTAAGTAAAATTTAATTACTCAAAGGATACTACTTTTCTTTTTCTACACCTTTTCTCCCCCTTTGCCACATAACGGTACTGTAACCAGAACAAGCGAAGTCAAATTATTCTAATTTAAACAAGCACGATCCAGACTAAAATACCTCTACCAGGAAATTCATGACTAAAGCATGATCATAATCCTTTTCACAACCTCATGATCGTTTTCATGTGACTGTCTCATACAATACTACTAATACATTACTTTGAAACTTCAGTCATGCATCTCTAATTGTGGTGTTTAGCTTTGAATGGTACCTTTTCTCCATGCCCTAATGGTTAAAATCGTTTGTAACCTATGATCATGATTCATTGCTGAAATATAAGAGCTGAGCATTATCAGACCAATTTCAAAATCAATTAGATGTCTCACTATTTTCAATTAAAATACTAATAACCCTAGCACAAAATTTTAAATCTTCTATTATACAATCTTCCGTATCTTCTATTGTAATTCTTTTTACAGAACAAGTATGCTTACAAAACAAACATACCCATTATAAAAAGTCTCAAACAGAACAACTATTAAGAGGTGACTATTTATTTGTTTCTTTTTAAACAAGCTTCATTATTCTCTAGGCAATTATAAATATCTGTCATCTTTAACCTGTCAGGCAGTATTCGTATGTGTAAAATACTGAAGTCCAAATTCTATACATTTCAGTGGCACAGAATTATATACAGCTGATCTCAATATAAGAACATTAAGATTCTCACATCCCTTCAAAAGAATATGGAAGGGCAGCCCGAGGACAAGGCTATAGCAAAGCTGAAAAAGATTCTGGCTATTATTGCTGTCAGCCTTTGCCTTCACGCATTTGATTCCCTGCTGCCTCCCCTCCTTCCCTCCATAGCTCAGTGATGGTCTGGCACCAAAAAGAGGGAGACACGAGGGAAAACATCTGCTAGCTATGTGTTGGGTAAGAAATTACAACACCCGTAGGCCGGAGCTGGAAATACCAGCACCTACTACGTTTCACTGAACTGCGAACAAGAACAAAAGTCTTTGAGGACACACTCAGGCAGTGGGACAACCCCACCCTAAGCCACGCTGCAAAGTTGGAACAAGTGTGTAAATTTACAGTGGATAAGATAAATAGTTCTGCCACACCAACTGACATTTCAGAAAACGCATACAATGCTGCCAAATGCATCCCCTCCCCTCCTCATCCATCAATGCAAGCAAATCATTCATACTAAATGCAGTACTGACCACATACCCACAGGCAAGGTTTTTAAATCAGAGGCTTGAGGTCAAAGTACCTGAGCTGTACATCAGCAGAGAGTTCTCTTTTTTGTACGGAAAACTCACAATATCTCTATGCTAAACCACTGTCTGCCTATGGTGTTTCATCTATTGAACTAAATACACCTCTGATGAAAGTTGGGCTTTTTTTTTTTTTTTACAGCCTTTTTCATTCAATTTCCCTTGGGTTCCTGAAACTTCTCCATAATGCCTATCATTTCGACTGTTCTTCTTTTATAGCACTTTATTTTTGAGAAGACTTCATTTAAAGCCTGGAATAGGAACATGATTTTGGGGGTCATTTTTGTTTATTTATCACTAACTGCTTCACTAAAACTATTGCCATAGTTAGGCTTTACTTAAAACAAGAAACTTTGATGCAAATAATGTAGTCATACAAAATTCAAACTCAATTGAAAGTCACATCTATCATTTTAGTGTTTGCAACCCCCATACTACAGCATTTTTTGTTAGTGTACGATGCTGACTAGAATATTTTAGGTGCCCAACTTTCTTCTCCCCACCCTTTTTCCTGTCTGCTCCCAACAATTTTAATAACCTGAAATATTTAGTAACATAAATGCACTGGATTTCTCCCCTTCCCATGCTCCTTCCCAAGTTATTTTAGTTTCTCTCCCTTTTTGTTCAACTTTCTTTCCCTGATTTCTCTGAAGAATGTTCTGCCCTTTTTTTCCCATTTGCAGAAGAGATCTTCGAAAAGTATCTTTGACTCCTTTAAGTAGTTACTCAGCTTGAATGCCACAATGACTAAAGTGCCTTAGCAAGACTTCATGGGCAACCAGAAGTTTCACACCAAACAAAAATACCGAACACATGCTTCAGCTAAGAGAGAACTGAGAAAGACAAAAGGTGTTAAAAATAAAGACAAAGCAGTATTCTCACCAAACTAAAATATTCTCTGTTCAGCACTTACACCATTCATTTCTATTAAGAACTGCTCAGAGTAATAGCTCTATGACAAATGGCAATTTTTTTAAGAGAGATAAATATTTCTTGAAATAAGGCTACTGACTACATAAAGACAGTTTTTCTTACAACTCCTGAAAATTAAAATTCTTTCTTATATTGCAGGTATTTACTCCAATGTACATGCAGGAGAGATGCCTGTAGCCACCCCCCCTTCCACTCCAGCAACTGTGCAGTATTTCATACTAATATTCAGTTCAAAAAAAAGGCTGGAATCTGAAAATCCAAATGAACCTACTCTTTATTTCCTAAATTTCAAGTTTTTAACAAATGCCAGAAAATAAAGTCCTATTAATCTAGTACACATTTTTACAATAAATTATTTTAAAAAAATTATTAATGTCAAATTAATATATTGCTGTTACTGAAAGATACTTTAAGAAAGCCATAAAAGCTTTTATTTAAATAAAAATTCATTTTGCTTTATCAGTCTTAAGCTGACATTAGCTTCTGGATATACAAATAGGAAAACATGCTACAGATCTAAAAAGTTACAATTAACAATTTCTAACTTTAGTTCTCACCCATCTCCTGTATTTTCTTCCCTCTTCAATTTCAGTGAAACAGGTTTGTGGATTTACGTAAAACTCATTCATTTGAAAATCTACAGCCCAGTAGGAGGGGCACTTTGTAAGAACAGACCATTAACTAATTGATCCAAGCCATATTTGCTAAGTTAATACCAGATAAGACTTAAATAGTGTAGAAAGCATTTATATATAACTGAACACACCATGAAAACTTTTTAAAAATCTGAAATGTGAAGATTTGAAATGCCAAATCCGAAGCATACTAGAAAATGATCCTAAACTAATACGGTAGCAACCTGCTAGCTCAGTTATCCAGCAAGGGGCATTTATTTTATTTTGAATGGAAAAAAACTGGACAGCCTTCTTCAAAAGGACAGTTATTTCTAAGAAATTGCCGAGTACAGGATCCTTCTCAGAGCTCAAAAGAACACAAAAACATAACAGTTGGAAGTTCTAGAAGTATTAGTTCTGCTTACGAAGAATTAATTTTCAGTCTTTCATATATAAACTGTATGTAGTCCATAAAACATCTATTAATGCACAAAATTTATAAGGGAGCTGGTTTGATTTTGTGCCTATATTCTACTGTTCAATTAGGTCCTATTAAGATACCAGTGCTTGTAAGAACTAAATACTTGAAGAGATGAAGCAATTACACCTGCATTTTAATATTTTATTTTTCTACTGAAAGTAAGTAAATGTTTTTGCTAGAACTAAGGCTGAAGTTCAACAAATATTTTAAGATGGTGTTACACTTAAAGCAGCAGTCCTGCCCTCCCCCACTGCTTCAGTCATTCATTCCCATTCCCACAAAACCATTTTTGTATACCAGCACATTTGTTTGCTGATCTGTTCACTGTGCAGCTGTACAACTAGATTCTGCTGAAAAATAGCCTAGAAAAAGAAAAAAAGATTATTTTCAAGACAGATTACTTCTCCTATCTGGTTCACTGTGCAGCTGCACAAACACCACAGTCCACACAAAAAAGAGCAACCTTGCTTTTGGTGGCAACACCAGCTTACAGATTTGGTTGATCTGCAGCCTAACGGAGTATTTTGGCTATAGCACAAATAAAACAACTGGACACCTCAAAATGGACTCAAATAACATTGAAAAAAACAGCAGTGGACAAATTTCCTATTGAAAGCTATTTGAGAATAATTTCTCCAACTTCCCCTTCAACACAGAATATAATAATGTTTGCAATAAAGTGTTAAAACCAGCTGCACTATTTTCATTCTTCCTATAACTTAAACCATTATACCCATTTCATCCTTGCACTATGTTAAAATACTTGCAGTCTGTTAAAAGGCATTAACGGCATGTCTTTGATATGTGTTTAATTCTTACACTATTACAATAAAAAAACCTCTATCACAGCTACAATCCAAAAAGGAATTATGCGTGTCTACTATTAATCCGACGACTTCTCTCACTTGTTTAAAAAAAAAAAAAAAAAAAAAAAATTACAAAAGCTATCCAAGTATAAAATTCCATTGAAAAATGGGACTAAGGCATGTTTCTTTTACATGTGCTATGCCAAATCAGTGCCTGGCAGTTTATGATTATTAAAGTCCATTTCTAGAATTTAGAGGTTGCAAATATTTAACTTGACAACATATACCATTGATTCAAATCTGTATTTTTAAATAATTTAATTAACGAACCACCATCACACACTTTTATAAGGCCCTCTGTCAACATGCCGTTCAAATTCTTCTTAGCAAATTCATTCTGTCAGAGTACAAACCACAAGAACTACTACTACTCTTAGGCAAGAACACAGCCTTCTTTTCTTACTGGTGTAAAAGAAATTTGGGAGACAACAGGCAACTACTGGAACCACTCACATCTTGAGTTAGTGGGCTCCCAAAGCTGTCTTTGTTCAATAACTGTGGGAGACATAAGTGTTCATAAAGATATCTTGGCAGATTCAGAAATAAAACTTAATCAGTCTGACGTGTGACATGAAATAGTTGTACACATTTCAATGGGCAGATCCACCAAGAAAAAGCCCAGCTGAATCAAAACATGTAATTTCCATCACATTCCAAGTAAGACCTCCACAGAAGTCATGATATTGCCTAGCTCTTATTTATTTTAGCCAGAATTATTGTTGAAGATCTACATGGCTACCCATTAGAAGTCTGTGTGATGATTGAGGCAACCGTTCAAACTGATACAAATACTGATTGGATTAAAAAAGCACTCACCATAAAATACCAACCTTTCTTAACAAGGTATTAAAGCAACTTTGAAGTGACACAACTTTGAGGCGAATGAATGAAAATGCAGTATTTAATATCCAATATTACTCTTACTGCAACATTAGAGACAAATGGGGAAAGGAAGCAGGATCCTTAGAGCTTTCATCTAAAATGCAAGCAGCAATGTCTTCTTAGCCAATCAAATTAAAAATACTGATGGGCTAAAACTGAAATCTTAAAAATACCATTATGTGTAGGTACTTCCCTGTGTCCACCACCTTGCAAGTGCAGGTACATTCTAATAGCAACACAGACAAGCAAGACAGATACTACTGAAAGCGAGACTGTGTTACCAATTTTTCTAAAACTACATTACAATTAGATATATCTAACATAGACCATGTTGTGTAGCATTATAATTTGATCTAATATCACTTCCTGGCTTTTACAGTAAATTCAGGACATTCTTCTAGTACCTCTCCTGAAACATGGATGCTTCCCTACCATTTTCCTTCAGCGCCACCATATCTTCTTCCTTTCATTATAATTTTAATTATAAGGATTTTCTAGACTAACTGCTGATTTGATTCAATACTATTGTGGTCACCATCCTTCTCAGTGGGATCACTAGGACATTAATGTTTCCTATGTCACTCCTTGGATCATTGACATCTTTCGTCTTGTTATGTCTTCAAGACTATTGTTTTCCCTTGCTATTGGGGCTTTCTTCATTTTACATGATTCTATTACTTCTCAAGGCTCTATGCAATTTCTATAATCCACTTCTGTAAAGAAAGAAACCAAATGAAAACTGGACTCTACCTCGAAAATCAAAGGGTCAATAGTCAGTTTTGACCACTATTTCACAGGTTCAACTTCAAAAATATTTAAGATTCGCACAATGGAAACATGAGTTTCTGTAACAAAGACTTTATTATTCCATGGATAGTGAAGTCAACATTTTCTGTTAAAAATATCCTCCCTCCTTCTCTGTCCTTATGCTACTGTAATTGACAGTACATCACCCCCTTCCAGAGTCTGGTGAGCACATCATAGTCATATTATAAAATACTTGACTGTAATCACACTAAAGCTATCCAAAGTAAATGCATTATGTGATCAGGGTTGCACATCTTTTCTACAAAATCAAGCCAATTAAAACTACTGTGTTTCAAATTACATGTTTAACTAATTAAAGGACTACAAAACAGACTTGTGGTAGAAGATGGCTTAAACCACCAGGGTAAACTGACAGAGATCTATCAAACTGATACACATCAGCAAAATTAAAAGCTACTGGAAGAACCGGTTTAAGAATCAAGACAGTTACAGTCCATCTACACCTCCAAACATATTTTAAACATCTAAAATATCTCAGTTTAAAATATCATTAAACAAAAACAGTATGAGAGTTTAATCCTGAGAACAGACAAACTTTTGATTCCCACGAACCACAGCTGAAGATACCTAAACATTTGTGTGCTGTTGAAAGAGTCTGTGGCTTTACTTTTCTTATTGGTAGATGCACAAGAGTTTCTTGTGAATCCTCTGATCCCCTTCATAGTCATTGAAGTTTTTATGATATCTAGTCACTAGAATAGTATGCTGTCTCCTAGCAAGCCACCTCACTGCCAGGTTAAGAAGTCGAAATACTCCAATAAATATGTTGGCTATTTGGCACTCAAACCTATATTTGGCATCCATATCTAGCTAATGCTATACCACAGTCCCTGATCGGGGGAAATCTTGTAACCTGATGCCTGAACAATAAAGGTCGAAATACCTTTTTTTAGAAATTTGGAAAGGCTAACAGCGTATCTCATCTTTGGCCAACATAATTGTACCCTCAAAGCAAAGCACAACAAATAAGCTAAAATACTAAAATATATTTTCTTGTCTGATAAGCTAAGTTCGCTATTTATAAATTTCTGACTAAACTACATGTACTTTCCAGTGTTCAGATTTAACTTTTATAATGTAAATGTAACATTTAAAAAGTATATTACTGGTAATAGGACTGTGAGGTAGAAATGCTAAGGATCACGCTTTGCTTATTGTCAAGAAAAGTAAAACCAAAGCAAACCATAACTGCATGTACAGAATAGAAAACAGCAGAGCACATGAGGTATCATTTCAGCACTTCACTGTTATTCAGTCACTGCTTGGAACTACTGCATGACATATTTGATAAGATATGGTCCACAATTCAGCAAAATTTGTATTTTTTCATAGTTAAAATACATTATTTTTATTTGAAGAACAATGTACTCCTCTCAGTGTTTCACTTTGAGAATATTTTGTTTATAAAATGTAATTAATCCTTTGCCTTTCATGTCCACATACTGAATTTATTGTTAACAATTAAGCTACAGTGAGAGAAAATTCCAGTAAATGCATTTATTTGTAGAAACTCTCAGAATTTTCCCTAAAGAAGTGGCAATTTGTCTTTTTCAATGTTATTACTATTTTAAGAACTCCACAACAGTACATTGTCTCATTCCAAAACACCACTTTGATTTGTCCATAGTCCAATTAACAAAAAAAAAAATTAAAATATTAAATTCATACATTTTTAACGGGTTCTTGGCTTAAAACTATACTGCAATTAAACTATGAGAGGTGTTGCTATGCATCAAAGGCTAAAAAGTACCATAATAATACACTCTCTCATTAGACAAATGCAGCCACTTAGTACTGACAAAACAGCAGCTTCTATGGGTAATACAAACCAAAATATAGTCTTCAAAGACAGTGAAAGTATTTTTGTATCGCCTAGCATGACTGTTTATTGCAATTAATTTGAAGCACAGTTTGATACGTAGAAAACAGAAGTAATAATAATTTGCTATAGTTGCTGCATTCTTATTAAAGCATCTCATCCTAATCCATTCTTTTAAGAGTCAGCATAAAATCCTCACATTCCTCTCCCTACTGTTGAACATACATAGTTAGCAAATGCCAGCAAGAGAATTTTTGCCCAGAGCCACTAGAAATGAACTTCTGCTGGGACTCTGTACCTTATTCTGCAAGATGCAGATGCATAGACTACACACTTTACAAAACTCAAATCTCTTACCTGTAGTACAAAGACAGTAACTGTGTAAAAAAAAAAAAAAATTTAGCATGGGAAGCAATTTAGGCTGGTTTTCTTCGATAACATGCAAACAAAATAAAAGTCTAGAATATATTACAAGCATTAAGAAATTAGCTATGGGAATATTGCAATAAAAAGCTACATTTTGTATATACATCCTGCTGTAACTACTGTATATTTACTGAATATTTGGTACAAGTCTTGAGAGCAACTGGACAATTCAAGCACTGTTAATATAGTACAATGCCTCTGCTAGACAGTTGCCTCAATATGCAGTTCAGAACAGGAATGACGGAAAGTCTATCCTGTTTACATATCATATCAAACATCAAACGAATGGGAGTATTTTATATTTAGCATAAAAACGTAGCAATGCAAGGCTACCATGTTATTTGAACTGCAGCCAAGTAGCATATTTTTTAAGTTTTAATGTAAGCTAGTACAATTTAGAATTGTACTTTTAGGCCGAGATATTGTCTTCTACAGATGGACATTCAGGTCACCAATAAATAAAATGCTTCTATGTTCTGCAAACAGAACTAGCCAATAAATATGGCCTAAATTATACCGTTTACATTTCACGGAGTCAGAGTACTTATCAAGGTAGTGGAGCCCTGATGGAAAGAGGTCTTTCTTTACAGGAATGGATTACAGAAATTGCATAGAACCTTGAAAAGTAATATAACCATCAGTTAAAACATGGAGTATGATATTCCACTTGATGGTAAAGAAGCTCTTCTGGACTGAATGAAGTAGTGCCTACAGTGGCAAAATAAGACTTAGTCAGATTTAGATGCATACCTGCTCACTATTCCCCCTTATAGTAAACACTCAGTTGTGGTATTATTAGTTACTTTGCAAGGTGAGTTAAACTCAATTTTCAGTTGTACAGATGACATATGGTTACTATCGTGAACAACGTTAGAACCAGTCATCCTGGGATACCATGCTAGTCAGTCCCACTTAAAATGCAAATCAACATTAACAAAGATACACATATTACTCAAAAAAAATCCACATCAAGAAACACACTGAGTAACACCTATTCGAGGATACTACCTTGGAGATTACATGTATTTTTCCCTTGTTTTGCTTTGACACTCCAAGATAAGTATGGCCGCACACTATCATCAGCAATTAACTTGGTTAAAAGAGGAACTATTTATAGATATCCAATCACCAGCTGTAAATAAATTATCATTTACAGTTACCCTTCAGAATTCAAGGTATTATTTTTGTCCATTAATAATCATCACACTGCAGTAATAAAAATGCAGCTGTAACAAAAATGCACAAAGATCACTTTATGAATGTGGTACATGCCAGGTAATCTTGAGATCTCTATCTTGTATATAAGCTGTATGACAGCACCTATCTGGAATGCACGTTTTATTATAGTGGTCTTTACTAGGAACTGTGATTGGAAACTATTTCTATATGTTTATAACCTACATGCAGAAACATGGAGTTAAGGAGTATATTTATAATTTTATGCAAATCCTGCAATCTTGCATAAAACTTCCTTCCTACATTCTTAACCTGAAGAGCTTTTTATGTCACATATGCATTTTATCTTGCAAAAAGACTAACCACAGGAATACTTTCACAGGATTTGATTTGATTAATGAGTTTCAGACATGATCATAGTTATTCATGAACTTATTGTGCAGACTTTATCTCAATTCCAGATCGATTTAGCTACCTAGCATCAATGACTACAAACATAAGTCTCTGTCACTTAAGCACCAAATCAAATGCTTACAGAATACAATTTTCTGTACCTCTTAGCAGTTCAGAAGCTATAGAGTGCTAACTTCTCCCTAGTTAATATTCCACATTTTGTACATACTTGATACTGTGTTTAATACTGAGATGATGTGACTGTCAACACAGAAGAAAAAGAAGGGTGGTTTCTATATCAAACTTCATCATAAGACTACAGATACATTCCTCACAAGTAAAAATGAGATTTATCTTAGGACTGCTCTTCAAACCAAACCAACCAACCAACCAAATAAACAAACCAAACCAAAACCAACCCCCCCAAAAAAAACCCTGGAGATTAATTTTATTAATTTTCACTGCAAAAAATTTCTAATAAACACAAGCAAACTGATCCATAGCTTGCTAGGCTCATTTTGCTGATGTTCAAGGTCCGTTCAGGAATCTTTCTTACTCTGTTCATGTTGTTCAGAGCAGCAGTAACAGACAAATATACCTACATTCAGGCTCTCCAATACACAACGCAGTATAAATTCTGTAATAGGTCTATCCACTTTAGTAGCAGTCTAATTTTGCATTAGTAAAACCAGCAGATTTTCCTCACTTTCATCCTACTGCTTTGGAAAGCAGCAAGCTATAGAAAAGGTGATAGCCAGATGAGAATGAAGCTCCTAGGTAATCAGCAGCTGAGAGAGAAAAGACAGCAGCTGAGTCATTCCTCCTCTGCAGCAACAGACAAAGAAGTCAGAAAATGGAAAGAGAGAAGATGAGGCAGCACAATATGACACATAGAAGATGAAAACATTTCCATTGTAATGAACCATGTTCTCCAGCATGGGTACAACACCCTACATAAAATTTCAACATCCCTTCTTCTCATAAGCTTTTGAGACTGCCATCAGGAAACCATCATCTTCCCAGTCTTTCATGCTGGTTTCCATACCCAGCTTTCTGGGTATTAAAACCTGTACAGGGTTGAATTATCACAAGAGGTAACAAAACAAAAGTGATTTCAAACAATTATTTTTTAACTTCATCACTCCTCTTTACTTTCTATTACATCAAAAAACCTGGAGAAATGGCACTCATGCAGTAGCACATAAAATATTACGAATAGGTGGACGGATGCAGCGCATACCTTTCTTTCCTTTAGGAGATTACAATGTAGGCAGCACAAGGTTTCCAGCATTTCAATCAGTTTTTGAAACTTAAAAAAAAAAACATTTGTTTTTATTAGCTTTGCCCAATTGGTACACAATTCCTTGCCAGACTTTATTAGGTGTATTTCAGATAATATCTCGGCTGCAATTTAAGAATGACCTAAAAACAATCTAAATTCTTTCTGCATCAGGTAACATCTGCATTCAGGCCTTTATTAGCAAGCTAACATTACTAGTTCTCATTTAACTTCAGTAGCCCACCCCCAAAGATGAATATTTTTCATATGATAAAATTGTTTTAAATAATTGCTCCTAAATTAAGTTGGACTGCCACAGAAAAGCCTAAGTTATATCAATTTTCTTCACATTAGGAGAACAGAAATTGCTTCTTCAAAGGTATAAGTTCTTAGCATTCACAGAACTCTCTGGGCACCTAAAGATCAATTCTGTGAAAAGCATACCTACACAAGGAACAGCAGAACTGTGATTAAGCTTTCCCTCTTTGAAACTTCTATTGACATTTTTAAACGTGTTAAGAAAAAAGTCAGGATATGTTCATTTGACAATTCTAATAACATGCTATAAAATAGCAAACGTTCTGACAGTCGATAGTCAAACTGTGAAGAAAATGGAATGAGGTTTTCTTGTTCTGGTATCATTTTCATTGTTGACACACGCAGTTACATGACACACGCCTGTCCATCCCAGATTCTGTAGAATGGTTTGTAAAGATGCCACGATCTTTCCACTAAGTTTCGCCACAGTTAAGGACTGAATCTTAGAGGAAAACTGTCACGGAGTTTAGCTTTTAAGTAGCTTGTGTAATTTTAATTCAGTAATTCCACCTGATGAAACATGTAACTGTTTCCAAATCCAGACTGATTTATCAAGCGCCCATCATATGTTCAAATAAACTTCCACTTCTGTAAAAACTGTGACAGAGACAGGAATAACAAAGCCATTACAATAGGCACAATCATGATCAAACGACATTAAAACTGCACAGCCAAAGCAAACAAGTCCAAGCATACTTCCTTTGCGTCTACGTACACCCAACCTTGAAGTCCATGTGATCTGGGCACTACTTAAAGTTTCTTCCTACCTGAATCAGCCATTGCTTTGCAGAAAACGTATTATGAATACAAGTATCTAAATTACAGTTGCTTGACTTAGTGAAGACCACAAAGGAAATCTATGCCAGGTTGGATATATTAATTTTCCCATGTGCATACATTTATTTTATTTGTGTAAGTCAAACTACACGAAAAGTACGTATCTTACTAAGGTTTCCTACTGAATATTCAAAAGGAATGGTTTATTAGCATGTAAGGCCTAAGTAACATATGCACTCAATGCTCTCCTGCTAACTTTTCATGATACAAGTGTAGAAGCTGGATATTGTTACAATGTCACATAAATCTTAGTTTGAGATCACTAATTAAAAATTAGTATTTCCAAGCACCGTAGTAGACGAAGGTCAGCACCAGCATCCGTGCTTTTTCATGTGAAGTAAATTTTCTGGAACATGCCTGAATTACCCTGATGATCCAATTTCACTAGATTTTTTTTTTTGTTTTGTAATGGGAGAAACAAATATTAAGACAGCTAAGCCTGTGAGCATACTTGCGCCATTTTAAACCACTTTTCTGTAATTGCCCATTTTATGACTGTTTGGATACATACTCAAACTTAGTACCTCATTTTTATTTATGCCAACCTGGAAAGTACGAACACCTACATGAAAGCAAGGAATATTAATTAACACAAACCTCATTGGTTTGGAGATTTTTTTTTTACGTAGTCAGAATCTCTTTCATGTTGCCTACAACAGATAGGCAGTTGTGTACGATCCTTCTACATCCACCTTCTGTAGACACTAAGACACATTCCCACATGGAACTGCCACCATTAATCTCATAAAAAAAGACACAATTAATTCACAGTCTATATACACGCCCTATTCTCTTTTAGAAACAGATTGCATAGCTGCATACTTTTTTCCTCAAGTGTTGAAAGCAGTTTAAAAAGCGCTGCAAGACAATACCATCAATTCTATTTTAACTGTTGCTTTAGAACAAAAATCTGATTAGGAAAGTCTACAGTCACACTGGACTCGATGCTCTTGGGCACCACAGAACTTTTTCACGTTATTTTCTTGTGTTATCATACCAGAGTATTAGCCTCAGAAGTATCCATTAATAAGTGCAGTATGCCTCACCAGTCCACACAGATTACCAGTTTCCCTATGCACCTAATGGAAAGCACATTCTTAAGTGAAGGAAAATCCGAGTGTGTGTGCTGTTAAAATAGAACTTTTAAAACCTAACAGCATACCTATTTTGTACAGAAATAGTCTTCTATTTTTATGTCATTGTATCAGTTACTACTACCCAAAGGGACATTAGAACATACCAGTTGCAACACCCCAGTGATTACTTTTGTTAACCAAACAGCAATTGCTTCCACATTTCTGAAAACTAATCAGGCCTTCCAGCGTGCGTCTCTCAATGCTGTTATCAGGCTTCATGTATCACAGGTTCCCTCAATATTATGGTATGACATCCTATCTCAATAAAAAAAACTCGTGATTGTTACTTAAAGACATACAGTGTTTAGAGTGCTAGTAACCAGAATTGTTTCTAACTTGGGCAACTCTTGCTCAGAGGCTGGAGTTTAAGAGCTAGCAGGTATGAATGCTTCTACAGAAGCCCCCCAGAAAAGACAAAGATAACTAAAGATTTTGGAGAGTGATTTTATTCGGAAGTTTCAACGTTAAGTGTATGTTTCCAAGGATGCAGCATAAGCAGTAGAAATAAATCAACAGTAAAGCAATTCCTTTCGCTCACGATTTCTGTGTATGGTATACTTCAGCCAGTGACAAGATCTCCTGACCCTCTCTTACCTTTGTTTAAGGTTGTGTGCAGGTTACAGCCTGAGTGCAATTCCTGCAGCTGTTAACGCTAACTAGGGGCTTCAAGCCAAGCCAGATTTAATCGCGTGGCTTGTTCATCATCCGCCATCACCATATTGCCCCCGCACAAATACGGCAAAACACTCCGGGAGTCCCCCACAGGCGCACCGGCGAGGCTCGCCCCCTCCGCACACCCCGGGCCAGGCGGGCAGGGACGGCACCTCCTGCCTACGCTCGGGGCCTCCACGTGGCCGCGCAGAGACGGCTCCGCGGGGACGGGGCACTCCCAAACCGCGCTGACAACAGGAAGGGTGCGAGAGGGAAATGGAAGGGCCGACGCGGCCGAGCGCTACGTGCAAGCGGGGCGCGGGAGGCGACGGAAGCCGCCCCGGCCGGAGCCCAGCCGGCGGCAGCCCGGGCCGCCGGCCCCCCGCTCGCAGCGGGAGCCCGCGGCGCCCCCCGCCGCATCCTGCCGCCCCCCTTCTCTCTCTCCGCCCAAAGCGGCCCGGGCAGCTGCAGCCCCGCCGCCACGTCCCAGTCCCCTCGAGGGGGGCGGGGAGGATTTACCTGCCGCATGGTCGATTCAAGCGGAGGAAGGGGGGTGGGGGGATGCGCCAGGGCCGCGGCGGCGCCTCGTGCTCCGCTGCCTCGGGGGGGGGGGGGAGGCCGGGCACGGCCCCCCGACCGCCGCCCCCCCCCCCGACCCCCGCCGGCCTCCCTCGCCCACCCGCCGCAGCCCCAGCCCCAGCGGCGGGTCTCGCCGCCGCCACGTGATGAGGCGGCCGCGCCGCCGTGTCCCCCGCAAGCCGCTCCGCATCCCGGGGAAGGTGGTGTCCGTTACTGCCGATCGCCACCGGCTCCTTCTCCTCGTCCGCAACCCTTGCCGCCCCCCCCCCCCCGCCGCCGCCGCCGCCAGCCCGGGGCCGGCCGCCACCCTCACCGCAGCGCCGGCCGTTGTGGGGGAGGGAATGTAAACAAATGGGGTTTTATAGCTACCTCACTCGAGTGCCGTGTGCATCTCCCTCTCCGCTCGGTACCAAACCGCCGCGGCGCCTCCTCCTCCTCCTCCTGCAGCTCCTGCCGCCGCCGCCGATGCGCTATTCACCAACCACGGCTACGCCAAGCCCCGGCGCGTGCTCCCCGCTCACCCCTACGCACCCTGCGGATGGACTACACACGCGTCCCCGCAGCCCGCCTTACCCAATGCGGAGCCATTTCCTCCTCTCCCCCCGCGCCGCTGCGCTCCCCCCTCCCCAGCTCCACCACGGACTACGAAAATGGCGTAGCGAGCGTCTGCCCCCCCGCCCCGCACTCCCCCTCCCCTCCTTGCGGCGCCTTGCGCTCATCACTCAAGCGATCGGGGCCGGGAGCGGGAGGCAGCCCCGGGGCAGGAGGGCGGCGGGCCCACGGCTCTGGGCAGCGCCGGCGGTAGCTGCGCCGCCTGCGCCATCTGCTCTGGCGCAGGCTGTCGCACAGCGGCCGCGGGGGCCGGGCGAGCCCGCGGCCGAGAGCCTCGCGGTCCCGCGGGCGGGAGGCGGTGGGGGGCAAGCGGCGCCGCCGCCCGTGCCCCGGCGGAACGGAGGGAGGGAGAGCGGCGGCGCTGGGGCGGAGGGCGCCCTGGGCCCCCGGCGGCGCACAGCCGGCCCCTCGGCGCGGGGCCGGGCCTGCCGCTGGAGTCGGGGCCCGGCCCGGCCTTCGCGGCCGCGTCTGCAGGCGCGGAGCTGTCTGGGCTCCCGATGGCATGGGAAGAAGGGGCCTTTCAGGGATAAAGGGGTACTTCATGGGCAGAGCTTGGCTTTCGTACCGAGGTACCTTTCCGAGGACGAGATGCGTATTACCTCACATTTCTTTAACTCTAGAAGATCCTGTCAGGCTTACTCATGAAGTAAAAGCAAAACCTGTTTATCTAGATAATAAGCATCCCCTCTTCGAGGTCAGGCCCCTCATCACGATACATTTGATTCCTATGCAGCAGCTGTGGAACTAAAAAAAAAAAGTAATACCTTATGTAAATTAAAACCTTTACTAGAACAACACCGAGGATCAGTAGACATACGCTTTATAATGTAAGACCTACAATATATAGCAGTCCTTCACATCAACTACTATTTTAAAATAAACCAGCTTATTTTGTAATGGTTATTTATAGAAAGTATGCCCAAAGGCTGAAGTGCAGTTGTAGGAACATTCCCAATAAGTTTTAGGCTGTTTCATTTTTCTTTCTGAGAAATTTGCATACAATTTTCACCACATTTTGCTCCAAAAATAACTGATGTTTCCATAGAAAGCTTCAATCTACAAGCAAACCAACCTCCCCTGTTTGTTAAGCAGATATGCATTTTTCTTTTAGATCTTTATATTACTGAATTGAACTAATTCACCTAACAATTTCTGAACTTGTCCCTTTATTAAACCAGATGATTCTCACCAGCACTACCCTAAGTCTGGCCTGGCAGAGCCAGAATCCAATCCTATCCATACTCCTGTCTCAATCCAGGACCTACCCCATGGTTATCCACCCCAATAGCCTCCCAAAGTCCTTATGTGAATTTTTGCGTGGTGATATATCCCTAGAAAACAAAACCAGTTTAAAATACTATAAAGGATTAATAGGATTTGTTTAGAAACCAAAAGAAAGGTGGTATCTGTAAGACTCAAAACACGTAAGCATAAAACTGAAGTCACAGTGCGAAAGAAAAACAGAGTAAACTTTTCTAGATAAGATGAATATTCATTATAATGTAGATAATGTAACAAACTGATAAAGACATGTAGACCTATCAAACAGTTCTGGACCTAAGACCACATCATCTTTGTGTGTTATGCTACACCAATCTTTTGGTGTGTGATGCTGAATCTTTACTGAACTTTTCCAATCACTCCTTTTTTTTTTTTCCATCATTTTCATGTCTCAGTGACAGACTTTCTAATTTCAAATCTCTTCCAACACCTTTTTCTTTCTTTAGTATTTATTTTGAGGGGAAAAATAACATCTACATTCCCTCCCTCATTTTTTTTTTTTTTCCAAATATCTTACCAAATCAATCACTAGAATACAAACCATATTAGTCCAAAAATTTGACAACCTCTGCTCAGGTCAAGTTTTAGGGACTGTTAAAGTGATTATGAGGTCCTATACCAGACTGTTGCACCAGATCATTTGTGCGATTTGAATGATTTCTGCCTCAGAGCAGGTCCTTTATCTCTCAGAATTTTTGCACAGCAAATAAAATATGCATCTGATTCTGACGTTGGTCATTAGACACCTACCACAATACGCACACTGTTGATCACTAGGCGTGACTGATTTGTGTTGCTGATTGGTCAAGAAAGAAAACTACTGAGTGCAAATAATGTAAAAAATGTAAAGTTTTGTATCTTCTTCCTTCAGAGTTTATTCTGAGTGAATTGTACACAGCAATAAAAGAGAACATATGGGGTTTGTAGCTTTTCTGAGTAAAATTCAAATAATGTAAAATATCTCATTAAAAAAACAAAATCAAGAACTCCAGTAAGAGCACTACAATGGATGAATTGAAATTAAGATGTTTAATACAGAAAGGTCCTTTAAAATTTCAGGATTGATTGATTTTGTACTAGTTTTACTGTATTTAGAAAACTGAGAAAATTTAGGTAAGTGGGTAAGGAAACTTTTATGAAGACAACTTTGCCTTATTGTGGAGGTACTGATGCTACTTTCCAGAGATTCACCCAAACAAGGTATACCAATAAAAAAAAATCTCTGTATTAGTGGCTTCTCTGTGCAGGAGTCCGCCTCTCCAGCTGTTACACACTAACATATATCTGTATTTTAAAGCCAGAAGGGACCGTTAGTAGGCCTGCCAGCACTATAAGATAGAGTATCCTTTCCTGGTAAGAAATGAGTCTCATTTTTATTTTGAGTTACCTATAACCTGCCCAGTTAGTCTGCTGATGGCTTTCTCTTGATACATTGAAAAGCTTTTTTGTATCTAGAATATTTTCCCTATAGTTATACATCGTATCTTGCAGTTATGTTACTTCTAGGTAGTTTTAACCATATATTTTAGTACAAGAACTGCCTGCACCTCAGTACTTAAGAAAGTATGAGTTTCTATACCTCAGCTTCAGAAAGCCAGAACAAAAACTATTAAATCAGGCATTACTATGAAAAGAATGCAGCTGAGAAGTATGCTTCCCTGTAAAGCGTGTGGAACAACTTTCTATGCTGCAGGGAAACGGATACAACAGAACAAGGTAGCCAGCACTGCAAGAGTGCTGATAGCTCGAGATAACACAAATCCATGCAACAAATCCAGATTGACTTTTCAAGCTTCAAACAGAATGATATGTTACTATACTTTTAGAACAGCACTGTCTTTTTTTTTTTTCCTTCTCCTTTCACAGGGCACTTACTTTTTGAGTAATGCTGCACGGTACATGCTCGTACATGGCGCTGCAGGAAGGAAATACATCCTATCAAGTAATACGGAAGGGCCTGGGATATCAAGCTGCAAAAGCAGACTGTGCCTTCTAGCAGGGCTCGTCTCGAGATGGGATCCTGTCTAGAGGCACATCTGCAACTCCAGTACAGTGCTATGACCCCTTTCCAGTCCCCCATGGACCTGATGAATTTGGTCAGTAGACCCTTACTTAGGTCAGCTAGCTGTGTTGGCACAGAAGATGGTGAAGGAAGAAACAGGATATAGCGTCACACTTCAGTTTTGAGATGCAGGCCTAAAGAGAAGATGTGTGAGATTGGACAGAGTTTCACAGATCTCATATGCTGATTTCTCTTCCTGTCCTTGCTTGTAACAACCCAATTGCATGTGAGGGATAGAAGACTGACATATATAAGTATACACAAAAGTAGTTTGTTTAGAAGCAAGTTTTTCCTCACTGTTAATTTACCCCCTAAAGCACAAGTCTCTGGCAAATTCAGCTGTTTTGGTTGAAGAACGCAACTTAATTTTCTTACTTTTGAAATATTGGTGTCTCAAGAAAAAGCCAAGATGATGGCTTGAAACATCAACTTCCTCCTTTATTTGAAAGCGTCTTGTTCAAAGACTTAATCAGAATGTAGGGCAGTTTGAATGCCAACATATCTGGGCTTGTGGTGTATATATTACATGTATATTTTCTTTCCTGTTCTTTAAAACATTGTTCTAGCTTCTGTCCTTGCCTTTCATTCATTCTAAGAGCCTGAATCAAAAGTCAGAAATGCCATTTCTTATTTGACAATGGCCAACAAGTATTATTCAGCTTGCTGAAGAGATTAATGGAGATTGCAAGGGGCAGAATTAACCTCGAGGAGGTAAAGAATGGCTAACAGGGCACAGCTATTGTCGATGCCGACTTGCCAAGCAGAGAGATTTTACCAAATTCCTTAGGAGTGAAAGAGCTTTACTACAGGAGGCTTTGCTCAGAAGTGCACTAACAAGAGCTGCTGAAGTGAAATATCAGGAAATCATATAGAAAACGTTTTCTTTCCTCATTACATAATTTCCTAATCAGGATCTCAAAATATGACCCGTTGCCAGTTGTCTCTTCTGCTTTGAATTTGCTGATGTACTTAATATATAACCATATGCGGTTAGTTGTATCGTACAGATTTACTTGTACCTTCACTATTTGGTACAGTGGTTTGGTATGTACTCATTCCCAGGCTATATAAGAGGGCACTGAGATCGGGTGCTGAAGCAGCAAAAACTTTGCTTGTTGCAAGGACGTAAGTAAAGGTGTTTAAGCATCAGGGTGAGCTTAAGTATCACTACAAGCAAGTAGTGGTTCTGTGATTAAAGCTCTTGCTTGGAAATAGGTAGCGATGTCTTCTGGGGGATTTCACTGCCTCAGGACTACTTGGCTTGTTTGTGATGAATTTAAAGCAAAAGTTTATTTAACTCCAAGGCTGTATATAAAAACGGTACTTTTAGTAGAGCCTATATTTGTTCACATTCCTGCTAAACTGGGCGATCCTGTTTAAGCCTTTGCTTGGCAGATTTGTTTAGTTAGTTCTAATTGGTTTCAACTGTATAAATTCCAATGATAATTCAAAGTAGATCTGGCTAGTTTTGCACCAACTAGAAAGTATAATTTAAAAGTTTCTTTACTCATAAGATGGGAGAGAAAGGGAAATTCATCTGAGCTTTTTAAAAAAAAAAAAAAAAATTCTCACCCTTCTCTTGCAACAACATGTACATACTCCCCTGTTCAGACAGTATATATACAGTATATATACACACATGGGCATATGTGTAGGTTTTGAAGCAAAAGTACTGATGTCAATGACACAGTCTCCATAATTTTAAATATGGTATTAGTGTAAATATTGACAGGAAATTAGTTTAAACAGAAGCTCATGATTTTTTTTTTTAACTTGCCAAAACAAGATACAGGTTTTAAAGGTCTTTGTTTCAGAAGTTTTTGAGTTTGTCTCTTTGTGGGAAAGGGCTAGGCTTTTTGGTTGTTTTTTTTTTTGTTTTTTTTTTTTAAACACAAGTGGACATTTTTAGTGAAAAAAATTAAAACCTTTTTCATTGGCTCTAGACTTAAGGTTACATAAACATCAAAGGACATAAGCAAAAGGGCGTGATGTTGTAGCAACAACTGAAGTATTTGTTTCACACAAAGCTTTTTTCTGCAATATGGAAAAAAGCCAATATGACTCATAGACCTTTGGTTAATTTTGCAAAGCTAGCAAATGCTAGTATGGCTTATCCGCAGGAAAACTCTTGCTGGGCAAAGTTTACTTTATTAAATGAGTCTCCCTTTGTTTTGTTATTATTTGTTTTAAACACAACTTGCCACTCCTACTGTCTAAAGCAGCCCAAAACCCTTTCATTAGACCTGAGACAGACGGGATTTGCTGGTAGCAAGGCTAGGATAAAATTCAAAATGGAAGATATTAAAAAGCAAGGATAGTGTGTCACAGCCTCCTTCCTCTCTTGCAGACTTGGGTTGGTTTATTTTTCTCCCTTCCTTCCTGCCTGTTGAAAACACCTGTATGCACTGGTTGCAGAAAGATCTCATCTTCATCTGGGATATGACCCAGACTGCACGCTGTGTTGTACGATTTGTCACATGCATAGTTTATACTGCTCTGCCCCGCCTTTTCCTCTTCAGCCTTTCACTTCTTGTAACAAGCAAGCAGAGCATAGGTTTTGGATTAATTGACATATCTCATAGGGTTATAAGATTTATTTTTTTTTTTAGGATAACACAGTAAAAATGTCATGATGGGAGGGAAAGGCCAGTCAGCAGCACATGACTGGGATGAGATTGCTGAGCACAAAGAACTTGTGGTCACATCCACAAAGAGCTCTGTATCAATAAATAAGGGATATTCTCTGCTGGAGCCAGGCAGGGTTCAAAACATTAAACAAAGCTCTGTTAGCTGGCTGGGTGGGGTAAACTGAAAATTCCTTTAAAGGCTTACACCTATGACAGCAAACTGGATCGATTCCAAAACTGACCCACCTCACCAAAGAGGAAATATTGACTTTAATGCAATCTCTTTACATGCTGAGGAATTTGTTTTACGCCCTCTTCTCAAACAGAACGGAAAAATTTAATGATACTGTCCCTGACATAATTTGAAGGAATCAATGAGCAGATTAAAGTAAGGAAATGAAGGTCAGTATCTTTTATGTCAGTCCCTGCCAATTTTTAACCACTAGTTTGGTGATTGGCAGTCTATATATGACCTAGACTTAGCTAAGTAATACAAGTATACATGTTAAAAATACATGACTTTGGCTTTGAAATGTTGGCATGTACTGAAGTTGTTGGGGTTTTTCCCCATAATTTACATTTTTGTATTTGTTTTACCTGTATTCCACAATGTAAAAGCATGGTAACTCCCCCCATTTCTACAGAAAATAAATAAGGAGGCACCAGGAGGAATATGAATGACATTAGGAAACATTCCAATTTCCAAATTTTTAACTACAATCATTTGACAATACTACTAGGTGCTGCAGCTTTATTTTCCATATTGCCGCCCCAAAATGCTTTGCACAGTTGGATGGTAATTACAGTTTTAACGACACAAGTATGAGTGTGAATTTAACCATAAACAGCTACAAAGAGGGTAAACTTCAGCTGACACACAAAAAGATGAAGCATAGGGACAAATAGAATGTGGTCTAAATGACAAGAAATGTGAAAATCAGAGCTGAATACCAGTGAAATTACATGGAGAGACAGACCATGTGGATGTTGCACAGCTAGAAGGTGGGGAGAGAGGCAGAGAAATGGGGAGGCCTGTTTCACTGCTATTTTTCAGCTGCATGACTTAGCAACCTCACTTGATGCCTGTTGCTGTAAACCAGTAGTAACTCCACTGAGAGCAAGCTATAGCAGTAGAAGGATAGAGTAACACAGTGATGACTAAATCCCAGTATCCATAAGAAAAGGAAGAGAAGTTTTAAAGCATTTCCTCAGGCGAGCACGGGACTAGTGAGACTGCTTGTGGAAGAGGGGATGTGGTCATGCGTCTTTGCTGACATGTCAGGTGATGTATTTGGTGTATATTAGAGGATTGAGAGAGCTCTGAGAAGACTCAAGGGTAGGAATGCCAGTAAACAAGCAGAGAGAAAATAAAGCCATTTCTGTAATGGCTGGGTTGGACTAACTTTGCTGAGGTAACTAGCGGGTTGTCAAATTCAGGGGATGCAAACCAGTTTGAGACAAACTTAATGCCAGTTTTGTCAACACTGAAACTGGGAAGGGGGGAGAAAAAAAGAAGAAAAAAAAGTTATGCTTGAAAATGCTTGATTTCACTCACACTATTTACATGTTTCCACCCTTCTCAGATAACCTTCCCTTCTCTTATCCCTTACCTCCCACTTTATAAATATAACTAAAAATTCATTCCCATATACACAAAGGGTAAACTCAGATGAGCCTCTATGATAGCTCTAGCAAAATTTTTGTGGCCTTCTTCAAGAAAAACATACGAGTTTGAGTTCATGCCTTTTGTTGGTAAAGCAGTGTATTCCAAGGATATTTAAAATAAAATGTCAAACCGCGAACGCTGTTCTTCGTAACAAGTTAACATTATTGAATCCATACCCAAATGCTCCACAAGCATACAGTGATGTAATTCAAGGCTGAAAATTAATTGAAAAAGAAAACAAATACTACTGCCTTTTGGACAGGTGGGGACAAAATTCAAGCTCTTGGGAGTGAACTGATACTTATTTTTTCATTTAATCATGGTGCCATCTCTCAGTAAATGTGTCTGCTTGTGGAACTGCTTCCAACAGGTGGCTTTCTCTAAATATGTGAAGAGTGTATCTGTATAACTTCTGAATAATTTTTCAGTCTAAGTTACTGCTGAGGTTTCTTAGCTATTTCTTAGAAGAAAAAAAAAAATCACCCATGAAGGTGCTTCACCCTGTTCATATATTAAAGTGAGTAGCTTTTGGCTATCAGACCACTTATTTAGTTACCTAAACCTAGTACCTTAACACAGTTGTTTGAATCATAGCCTTACTTTGAACAGTACTTACTTCAGAAGAATCATCTTTCTCTATTTTTTGCAGCTAGTTTAGTGTAAGTCTTTGTAACTGGGTAAACGCTGTAATTTCATTCACATTTTCAGAACTACTTTTCTATTAATTAAATGTTAAATATATGAGAGGGAAATCCACTGGATTAATTGCAAGTGAAATCTGAAGTTTGGAAGCCTGTAATCTGTCAAATTTCCAGTTCACTGAAGCTCTGAGAATAAGTTTCTCACAATATAATATCCTTTGGCAAATCAATATGTATAATGAAAAGAAGGAAGTTGAACATAGCAGCTTCAAGACATTGTTTCTTAAAACTAAATACAAGCTAAAACTAAAGTCAATACTTACTAATAATTTGCAAGGAAGCTTGGAATAAGAATATTTTAGGCAAGCCAGTTACTTGAAAAGAGACTGCTTTGGGCTCCCTGGCTCACAAGCACCTTTGTTGGGCTGGCTCGTTGCTGAATTCCCATGTGAAGCAGAGGCTAGATTCTGGGAAATTCTCATCCCAAAACCAGCTCACAGAGTTTTACTTAACTTTATCTCAAATGACCGAAAAGTACTTAGTTTGGACAATGTGATTCCGGGATAACATTACATATATTACAGGGTGTGTCAAATTCATAGCATAAGAATGACAAGAATTCATTGCTGTTTTTTCCAAGGGCGCTTCGGTTTTAACGTAATCTACGCTTCTTACCCTAAACCAAAAGTATACAAATTTTGGTTCCATTATCTCAGAATATACTAACAGTATCACGGCTATCACTAATTAGAAGGAAAAAACCGGACTTGATTATGCAGCTTCTAAACAGCAGTGAATCAGAAAATGAACTGCCAGCCATGATGCACTTCAAACTACTGCATGCACCCCCTTCCTGAGAGCAGCACGCACATGTTACAGAACAGATCAGGCCACTTACATGACGTTGAGTGCCAACTTCATCATTCAGGACAGCAGTGTCTGATTCTTGTCATTTCGCTCTTCCTCCTCTTCCTCATTTACAGGAGGGAGAGACTGCATGGCCTATAGTCACTTCCCTCAATAGGAATAGTTGCTGTCTATGCAGTTTCTTTTTTAAACTACTGTATTTTTAAGGAGCTGTTTGAACAGGGTTTTTATTTATTTATTATTATATTGAAATTGAACCTTGAGCTAGTAAAAACAATATTATGCTAGTGCTCTAGTTCGAAAACCAGAGCTGCTGTTTTCACAAGAGGACACTTCAAATTGCTGCACAAAACTTTTAACTGTTGAGCACAGAGATATGTGCAGTGTACAAGCCCCAGCTACGGTGAACAGCAAAGCAGCAGAAGGCTGTTTTTCAGAGGGTATTGCTGAGAGTTTTAATTGTAATCCAAAACATCAATGCAGAGAAATGTGATTTTTGCAGGGGAGGGCGGGGTGGATCAAAATTACTGCAAATTTTTCCATTTATTGTTTTTAAACACCACTTGTGTTGCACTGCAAAACAGCACAGAAACAGCATTTGTCTCAAAAGTCAATGATCTCCTGAGGGCAAAAGACAGGGAGTCAGTCTTCATGCTAACATAACCTGATCAGCAATTGTTCAGAAAGCTGAGTGGGGAGGAAATAACAAGACTTTGAGAATTTGGCAGAGGCAGATGGAATTGCCCCAAAACATAACATCTATTCATTGCACCCAGAGCAATTCTGTCTTCCCCTGGTATCCCACAGCTTTCTGTCTTGCTATGACTCATTTTCTGGAACCACTAGTGAGGTGAACAGCCCTTTTGGCTTATAATGCCATCTAAATGAAGACAACACACAACTCTGCTCTCTCTTATCCTTAGAAAGCCTGCTTTCCTAAGGTCTGACAGATATAGTGCAAATAACTTGTCTTACAGAAACCTTTTCGGAGTTGAGTCAGTCTTCATAAAGCAGGAGTTTGTATTTTCAAGAATCTCAGCCAAAGGTGCCCACCTTCTTTTTCCCAACATGACTCAAATATATGGTCTCATCTGTGCAGAGGCCACAATGATCCAGACATTCTGGTTTCCAGATGTAGGAAACCAGGCCAGCAGTTCTGTTCCTGGGGACAGCATTGCCATGTCCTTTTCTGACAGTGTATACTTCAACAGAACCTAATCTGTGAGGCAGGCGGAAAACATTTGCCAATGTAAATAATAACTTGTCTACCCTTTAGGCAGAGCAGTGAAGAGCAGCATACTATTTCTGTGTTCAATAATCTGTGCAGGGGTGGGGCTCATAGGTGGATGAAAGTGGACTTTTTTTTTTTTTTTTTGTATGGTCTACGACACCAAAATATCTTGGTGTAATAGAAAAGTAGGAGAAAAGATGGACATCGGGCTCCTGGTTGTGTGTGTGCGGTTCCTGCCCCCTCCTGCCCCCCCCCCCCCCCCCAGCAGTCTCTCTTTTTAATGATGCCAGAAAAAATATGCATTGGTTGCCTGTGCTAGTGGTGAGGTGTGTGCAAGATAGGGACAGTCATGTTCACAAGAGACCACTGCCTTGGAATGCTACAAATCCAAACATATTCAATCTAGGAGATGATCTAAATTAGATTTCCTCCTCTGAAGTAGTCTTCCCTCTTTGACTCTTTCTTCTCTCCTCCAGTTCCTCCTACTGCTATTACCAAATGCAGCTCCAGAAAAGTCATGTTGGTATTAGGACATTATCACATTGTCATTTGAGATTTTTTTTTTTTTGAAGGTCAGGAAACATAGTACTTAAACTAGTGCTGATGGTTCCTCTGTGACAGCATTTGCCAAGGTGGAATTGTAACTGAAGAGTGACAAGTACAGAGGAATCAATAAGAAAAACAGATCTCTTGCTGATGAGGGCTCACCTGTAAAACTTAAGCTATCTTCCTCTCTTAACTGCCCAGTCGCTCTTCTCACTGCAAGCCTTTGAAGTCTCTAACCCCTGACTGTTATTACACAGCATCTCCCTCAGACAGCCATGCCCTGGTGATGTAGAGGACACAGAATATACATGTATTCTGTTCCTGAGATACTGATAAGGAATAATCTTCACAGAATTAAGTTTTAAAACAGTTTTCCTTCAATATCATACAGGAAGAAGCAGCTTGAGAACGCTTTCCTATTTGACGCTTGCATAGTGACACACACCGGCACGGCCTTTCAGTGTCACTGAAGCTAATGGCCTAATAAAAACAGCTTCTCCTCAATGGACTTCGGTTGCTTTAGCCTGACTTTATTTTCAGGGTATTAAAGCTTAGCAATAATATTTGTATGGTCTTGAAACTCTCTTCTGTTTTTGGAAAAAAGCACATTGTTAATATAAGTTCAGAGAGGAGGCAAAAAATGTTTTCCTTTAGTTTCACTTTGTCATGTTCTAGGAGGAGCAAAACCAGACACCAGAAACCTCCCACAAAAAAAGCTGCCTGCTAGAGCTTTTATAGAGAACTTTCGACATCGATCTTTAAAAAAGGTATAAAAAATGTTGCACATAATTTTGAGATACCAATAGCAATACTACTTTGTTGAGATGTTTAAGATAGGATTTAATACAATTTAGTCTTAAGTACTGCAAAGCATCCACAAACTACAAGGTAGGAATGATTACTGAAGTGCTTAAAAAACAAGCAAGCCATATGCAATTTTCTTCTTTACCCATACACTCAAAACATATACATTATCTTTGGCAGAAAGATGCTTTCCATCTGACAAATCTGTAAGCCGTCGGAAAAATTGACACTGATGTTCAGTAGGGAACAGCGAGTCCCGTGGAGACAATGGGATGTGAGACTTTCCTCCCTCCGCCCCCCATTGTGCTTGTGGCTGGTGGAGTTCCAAGACTATGTGGAAAAAAGATTATTTGGTTTCTAATACCCTGAAGCAATTATTTCCAGTAGTCACCTAGTGAACTTAAAGGAACTCTGTGTGGTTTAATTTTTTCCCTGAAAAATGATGGTAAAACAAGCTTATAAAGGAGCATGGTACTTACCCTTTATCAGGCTCCAATTCAGGAGTTTAAAACATATTGCTGTCTTTACATAGCCAAGTATTTACCTTGACTCACTTGCTTAGTAGCTCCTTTCAAATCAATGGGAATGTAAATGTGCTACAAGTGAGGCATATGCTTTAGGGTCTTGCTGAATCATGTCCTTTGCATGTCACAATCATTACTGAAAAATGTGGTCATGACCATACACCAAATTAGGACAAGAGCATTTGTTTTGGAGGCTGGAGCGTGGCAGGATATGAAGCTGGTGTGCTTGTGAATGGGGGGGGGGGGTTGTGTGTGTTTCCTGCTGTGAGACTACCAAGCATTTAGAGCTTTTCCAGATTCTGCCATTTCTGGAGAAGTCCTAGATGCTAGAAGCCAGGCATTTTGAAAGCCACATTATTTCTTTAGGTACACTGCATACACATAAAAAAAAAAAATATCTTTGATTTCTGCCAGGTATGTAACACCATAACAACAACCATAACAAGGTAACAAATCTGCTTTTTAATGAAATGCGTCATACATACTGAATTCAGTATGAACCAAGACGACATTGCTTCTTTCTCTTTTTGATAGTAACATTTAGGCCTCTCTAGTATGCAGAGAAGTATATGTATACTGCTCCCAAACATTACGTAGCTCTACAAGAAAAGCAATATACCAAATGACCGGTGCAAAATCTACTAAAATTAATATGCTCACTTCAATGAACTCTGGATTAAACTTCAAAGTTAGTTTTGTTTCTCAAGTTTCAGTTTGAATAGCGATTTTTTTTAATGACAATGGAAGAAAAAAAATATAAAAGATAAAACCAGCATCTACAATTAAGCAGTAATGCACAGCTGCCATTAAATGACATGGCTTGGTTTCTTTCCCATAGAGATGTGAGCCATCACAGAAAATTTCTGAGCATATTTCATTGTAAGGAGCAAGGTGTTTCATTGCTTTCAACTGCCAGAAGTTGTTGCAGAAAAGTATGCAGCACAGAAATTCCAGAAATAATGTAGTCTGCCTTAATACATTGCCTCTTTGCTTTGCCTTCATCTGCTCATGTTCATTAAATTTAAGAGCGAGTTCTTGTTTTGCCACTTTGTAGAAATGTTTCCTTTGCTGTTTTGGGGCCCACTCTTATAGATCAGCTGAAGGAAAAGTCTAACTGGAATAGGCAAGGGTAGCAGGTGAATGAAGCTGCTACCGTACATATTGTCAAGAAGGCAGGAGCTGAGGCTCCAGACACATTGAGCCGCATGTACTAGCCTATTCTCTACAAATAAATTAAGCACAGACCCCATCCCCTGAAAGTTCAAAGTAAAATCAACAAGCAAGATACCACTATAAGTCAAAGGATACATAAAAGAGAATAAATAATATGAACTAAATACAGAGGGAGACTGTGATATGGCCAAAAGCATGGGTACTTGTATTTTTGCAGAAGTTTAGATAATTTTCTTATCATTACTTTGTGTTTATGTTAACAATTTGCCAAGTTTCACATCCACCAAAATCTCTTGGTTCTAGATTTATAGGAAGTAGAACCTACATTTAGAGCTGCTGACTGGTACCATATAAATTTATGACAAATTGTATTTGTAACACATATAATTGCAGCTTCAGCGCTATAGTCCTGGAATTGGAGTAATGCCTATTACCAGAAAAGGTACTTTGTTTTACAAACAAAACACTACTTAGAAACTCAAATGTAATACCTTTTTTTCTTTTTTTTTTTCCCCAAGATACACAAAGCCTGAACCAGCAATGAGTTCTCTGAGATTTCATGAGAATGTGCTGAAGGGAAGAGCAGCACTCTGTTCATTCCTCTTTGCAAGACTAAATACAACATTGTTTAGCCAGTTCTTTTGGTCATCTTTGCCTCCTAATTTTTAAGATTAAAAATATTAGATAACTATTTAGTTTTCAGCTACTCCTTTTTCTTGCTTGAACTAGCAGTGAAGCACACTAAACAGAAACCATTGGTACTGGTTTCATAGAGTTCCTGAGCCACGACAGTACACTTAAAGTTGGACTGCAGAATATTTGAAGCTGCCTCACATTTGACTGACTATGCCATTTTAGTCTGACCTTTGCAAGTTTTTATGGGAATCTTTAAAATGTATTTTAAATCAAGTTATGCAGCATAGAAAGTCAAGTCATGACCATTTACAGATGACCAAAACACTTAGACTATGATACCCAAAGGCTCTGCTGACACCAAGAATCAAAGCCTAGTGCCACTGTTCTAGGTACAGTGCATGATGTTATGATGTTAGCTAAAAACCAAAACCTCACACTCCCTTGAATTTGGGTAAAAAAAGAACTGGGTCTAACTATTGTAATTCTATGCTTAATGTCTTCAAGGAAGCGTATAATAATTCTGATAGGAAAAACTATTAATCTGGATGAACATCTTTTCCATATGTAAGTCATCACTACTGCAGCAATGTCTGAAGACTTACTAGAATGTCTTACTAGCTTTAGCTCAAACTAGCACAGCTCCTTTTCCAGGGATCGGATCACTTACTCACAGTCAAAATGGATTCGGATTCTGTTTCACTAATGCTTAGATATGACCAAATCTAAAAACATTTAATGCAGAGATGGAACCAGGGTAAATGGTCTTGCAGAAGAATGGAGCAAGCATCTTGTAATTAAGGAAATAAAATATTTTAATATGTTCAGAGGTGGAAGTTTACTAGATTAAGGCAGCACAGCAGGAATAGAAAACTAGCTGTGTCGTAAGGATGGCTTTCTAGCTGAAGCACAGGAAGATGTGTTCAGAGAGCATTAGCTCAGCCAAACCTAATTAGGTACACAGCATTCAGCTTGTTAATAGACTCTGTCTCCATTGATTGACACTTCTTATATGATCAGGTTTTTTTTTACTAGAAGGTTGGGGTTTTACCAGATAGATTAAAGATCAATAAACTGAAAATGAATGACAGCCTCTCAGTTTATCGGGTATAAATCTGAAAAATACATGCATTTAATTTTGTATTGTCAAGCATAAATTACCACGCTCTCTCCAGAGCGGGATATCTGTTGTGGGAGTAACTGGCTTGTTTTAGGATTCATCTCAACGGTTACACATTAACTAAAATTAATAATGGTATTTTCTTCTATTTCCTTACTTAGAACTTGTATTCGTACATTCAACTCTAAGCTACACACCAAAGAGACTTTGCAAATTTAAAATTGCAACATTAAAAAAAGAAACTCCAAAATACCCTTTAAGTATTTATAATTACTTTAAGAAACACAAGAACATTGCCTACAGCATTCCCCCAAAATATACAAATGTACAATATAACAATAATTACTGCTTTTTTTCCTGTTTCAGTGTCCTGTGAATCCTTCAGGATGCTTTCCATTTGTCCATGGGGGACAATGATTTAATGCTTTCAAATGTAGTGATTTGGGTTAATAATAACTTACCTAACACTTCAAGAATAAATAGAAGAAACAGTAATTTTATTTATTTAGCACTGAAAAAGAAGTTTTGCTTTTATTCTGGTCATCACAACAGGCTGTTAAAGGTCTACATTTTTCAGGTTAAATTTTTGGACACACAATGAAATACAAGAAAAACCCTTTCAGGCAGTAAAGCTGTTTTAATTCCAGCAGCGACCTGTCTTTCTCTGTTGAAGAGAAGATGCTGGATGTTGTATTTTTAGACTAGCTTAATTCCACTATCTGCATGAGGTTTCTTCTTGCAGTACCAGAAGTAGTGCTTCACTGTAGAGGATTGACACCCCATCTATGCAAAGCCAAGGTGCTTTCTTCTTTTGCATGAGAGGGGAAGGTGTAAGGTTAAGCCAATAATTACACCAGAGATATGGATCGAGTAGCATTAGGTATGACAATCTGCTCCAGTAAGAGAGGAAATGGACTTAGAGCATCACTGCAGGGAATACCTGCAATGTCCTTCATCTGAGGAGTCAGTCACAGATTTGCCTCTCTTTGAGCTACAAGTTTTACCTTCTGTTCTTCCTTCTGGCTACTGAAGACTTTTATTCAGGTGCAGATTTACTGAAGGTGGTGTGTGAAAGTGGGCTAGTTTAACTCTCCCATTAGTCCTGCTTCTTGTTGTTTTCCTCCAGAGCTAGCAACCAGTGGTAAGAAATTGAAGAGTATAGGAATGCATACCGATAGAGATAATGGTGAACAAATCGTTGAGGAGGTGGTAAGCATCCTTTATCCAGATGGAATTATAATAATGATTCTTCTTGGCCAAGACAAGACAGATACAGTCATAAAAAGCCACGAGTTTTGAAATTCTGCTAATCTAATTGCTCTTGTGAGCCCAATTTAGTTATAATGATGGGTACACATTTGAAAATCATCATAGAAGAAAGGCACAAAGTGAACAACTAATGCTCTTGACCAGATGCACTGCTTTGCCCTCACTTCTTTCCTGAGAGAATCAAAGAGGTAACAGTCTACTAGCTACTCTACATCTGCACTGGAATTGGGTTCTTATTAACTGAAGATGCTGCTCTATAGAAAGACTTTTGGGGGGAATGAGGGGGTGAGTGTTAACTACAAACCTCTATTTCAGGATGCAGTTCAAATATATCTGAAGACTGGATGGCAGGAATCCTCAATTTTAAAAATACAATTAAGATATAAAGCATGGACTTGCTTCACAGAAGGTTTTTAAATGTAATTCAAGATTGTCTCAAGTTAATTAAAACCAAAGGGTCAGAATCAGTTTCCGACAAAATTAAAGACATGATTATATGTTTGCTGCTTTAATAGAAGAAAATAAAAGGTTTAACCTGAAGAGAGGCAAAATGGAAACTAATCTGGAACAGACGAGTGGCACTTGAGTCAGGTGCCTGAAGGCATTGGCGGTGTCAAAAAGCTTTCTGCTCCCACCTCCCTCATTGCAAAGGTGGATGGCAGATATGTTTAAGCAGTATTTTAGGGAAAATTTAGAAGGTATTACTGAGCTGGAAGAATGCCTGAAAGGAAGCATCTGAGAACATTAAAGTAGCTCATTTGACACATTTAACCAATTTTTGAACTGACATAGGTTATGAGAAATTCTTTTTATCTTCAGCTTTGGCCATTTTCATACTGTACAATAATGTCCCTGAAGCTCTTGTAAAGCAGTTCTAGCTATTTGTCATTCATATATCCCTTTTCCCAATATTCAGGCTCTGACTAGATTAAGATTCCTGCTCCTAGATTTCTCTCACTGTTGTATCTCTGAGAAAAAGTTTAAGAAGTTGCTTTAGCAATAGAGAATTACTTCAGCAATGGCAAACTTCTAGCACTTTTAATATCCGTGCATTATGTATGTGGAGATCCCCTGGAAGATCTACCAGTGTGAGACGATTAGGCCAATGATACTTTTATGCTTTTGAGGAGAATCTTCTGCTCCTAGATAGAACCTTGTTTGAGAGAACGAACAACTTTGGTATATTGGTCCCGTTCTCAGTGAAAGACTTCAGAGCTCATTCTCCTGTGTGGTTCTTGCAGATATGTGCAATAGCACGAGCCCTTTCACCCATGATTGGCTTTTTTCTGGAAATCTGTGGCATCCACTGAGCAGGCATCCTCTTGCAGCTTACATGCAGGAAGTCTGATGTTCCCTACGTGTGTCACATTTATTGTGTGACATAGCAAAGGCTGCCCTTGCAATACTGTCCTCACAGACATCCATACTGGCAGACAGCAACCCTGAAGTATGACAGTTTCCATATAGGCTACTTCACCCCAGGCAAGAAGAGGAAGATACAGTGATTCAAATCTTCCTCTTAAAGTAAGCTTTTGGCAGACAGGCCCTTGAACCTGCATAAAACCTCAAAGATGTTGTCTTTTCACCCTAACTGGAATGGAAACCTAAGCCTTAACTAACAGGAACATAGAGGAAAAATATTTTCCAGAGCTCTCTGCCAATGGTATTTAGATGATCTTGTTTTGGACAGTGAACATGAACTTGACATTTCAATTTAATATTAATTGCATTATAAATGATGACATCAAAAAAGAAGAGCACATTGTCATTTCTGATGCTACTGCAGCCATATGCAGAAGCAGTAAAAGTGACTTAAAACCAGTGATGAGAAAGGAGAGGCAAAAAATAGAAGCCATTTAATATATCTACCTTCAAATTTCAAAAAAATTACTATCTTTGATGTTTAGTAGATCTCCTGCATGGACCTAGAAGTGCACCTAGTGCTTCAAAGTTAGACATACTGAATTAGCATTATCATTTCTACTGGTCTGAGGAACAAGACTTGTAAATGAATGCAAATAATTAAAGTATGCTAGCAAGAATTAAGATAAGCATTGTAATACCTAGGCTTGGAGGTTGTAATTAGAAGCACAAGAAAAACCCAGTAAGTTACATATCAGGACAGATGGACAACTGGAAACACAATATAGAATTTCTGACAGTCAGTTCCACCCTGTCTCCTTTCCAATAAAGCCTGATTTTCTTTAGAAGAAAAGAGTACAACTCCTGCCTATTACTTTAAAATAATTTAATGGCCAGTACTTTAACACAGCTGCACCTGGAATGACATATTAGTTTCTAAATGGAAGCTTAATAGACCGAGTTAGAGAGAATAATGAAGAGAATAGACCAAATGGGGGTGGTTGGGGGGCATGACAATCAAAAATACTATTAAAAAAAAAAAAAAAAAAAAAGAGAGAGAGAGATATCTGTTGGACCAAGTAAGAAATCATAAAGGCAATGGATATTCTGGAATAAAGATGAGGGTGTAAATTGGATGCATAGGAATAGATTTTCAAAATGCAAATATGAGATAAAAGAAAAGGGGAACTGAGAAAGAGACAGCAAAAGTGATTAGGGAAAAAGTCATGGGGAAGTTTTGTTAAGTGAACAAGTGCAGTGACCTTAAAAGAACAAGTTTGATAGGGGGAAAGACTAAGTAGTACTTGAAACCTTAAGGAGACCTTTAACAGGCAAGACGCTCTAAAATTTATCAAGATCAATTTTGATTAGGATTTGAGTTTGCACAGTTCCAGTTCAGGAAAAGAAAAAAAACCCTAAACCCCTCTTTGATTATGACTTTTCTCCTGAATTCCCTGGAAGTTTCCAGAAGACATAACTTTCAAAGAGGGTATTGTTGATTAATCCATACCTTTTGTATTGTAGGTAGAATTGCTACAATATTAGTTACCAGTTTTGGTTAGGAGCCTGTATATTCATCATATAGAAGTAAATGTCTAAAAAGATTGATGCAGGCACAATCTAAGCAAGATGATAACACTTTGGAAAGCCCCTATATCACCTAGGACCAGACTCTCAGAAAGAATATACATGGTAAATGTTTCAATACCTAAGTCAATGTATCCTCTCCCTAAAATACAACCGATGTTCCTATATGTTGTGGAATACCATTCATTGCAGCTGACACACTGAGCAGAAGGCTGCCAAAATTCAGTGATAGGGAACATTAAGCATTACTAGTTGCACAGGCCCCACTGTCTTAATGTGTATACCAAGGAGCTTCTTGGCTAACGCTGCCAATCCAAAGATGTTTCTTTGACCCACAGCTCTGAATTGTCATCTCTACAGTAGTCCATGCACCTTAATGGAGGTACACTTGGTTATCCTTTGGATACCTTAGGGTGATATTGGAGGGGAGTGGGGAGGGCACATTATGAAAATGGCCCAGCATTCCAGTTTAAAGTTTATCATGCCTGTAAAGGGTGCAATACCTTGATATTAGTTAGGTGTCTTGAAATCATTAAAATCCAGGTTATTTAAGAACAAGCAGCAAGGTTGTTTAGACAAAATCCAAAATAGGTAACTGAATTACGTACAAAGCATTTACAGAGGACAGAAATGAGAGGGAACCATACAAAATCTACTTATCGCAAGACCAGAAGTTTCTTCTACTTCCCTTCTATCCAGCCAATATACTGTTAGATTCTTAACACAGATGTTCAGAGGTTCAGTCCTTTTGCATAGCTTACATCCTGAGGGATACAGGGCACCTAGCTTTGGGAATCCTTCCTTTTTTGTACTACCAACACCCTTCTTGGGGCATTATTAAAATTCAAGGCTTCCTCCTCACTCCACACTGATGAGAAGGATTTGTTAATATTCATTCAGTCCCAGGTAACTTCAGAATTCCTCCCTCCTTGCCACTGAGCGCCCCTTTATGCTTTCAAGATGTTCATTTCCCTTAGGCCTATCCGGGAGCAACTATCCCCTGCCTAGACAGTAAACAGATTATGATAATGGTTCTCCAGAACCCTAAAGTTTTAACATGCTGTGATGCAAAACACCCTTTCTTGTCAAGCAATTCAAGACCCAGGCTGATGCTCTTTTCACACAGCTTATCTTGCAACCTGATATTTTACGTGCATATGTAACCTGCCAGTCTTATTTGATACAATTGCATAACTCAATTTACTTGCAGGTTGTCCAAGATCAGATCTTATCTGAAATCAAACACTGAAGCATTTTGTAAAAATGGATTTGGGAACACTATCCCTTCTGCACCCCGAACCATTTCCCTCCAAAAATTGTTTTTTGGGGACACCATGATCTTGCCACTCCTAGCTTTGATATCCAACTTGAGGTTAACCCTTGCTTGGCTTTAGTTACTGATGATCCATCACTGGCAAATTAAATTTTCAATTATATAACATGTTTCTTAATCTAAAAAAACCCACTTTTAAGCACAAGCACATTCATTGCTGGTAAGAGTGTAATAAATTTACCATAACCCTTTGTAACACAGGTGTTTGGTGAATCCTCTTGGAAAGCTAAGTTATCTTCTGCTCTACCACTTTCACATTACTATTTGTCTGTTTAATGTCTAAAACAACTCTAAAGAACAGTTCAAGACGAAATTATGTAATTTAATTGTTTCTTTTTGAGCTTTTTCTAAGTGTATGCCATTAATACTCTATAGACGAATGGTGGGAAAACAGTTATGATGTGTCACTAAAGACTGATGATCATCACACTAACAGCACGTTTCTGTCATTCATTACTGCTTAACACACGTGATTCAGCTATATTCTTCACTTATTCCATATGTGTCTACTCTTTTTTTTTCTGATCATCCAGCAGGTCTTTACTGATCAAACTGCCTATTTTACGAAGTAAATGGTACACACTGCTAGCCCAGCTACAAGCTATTTATCAAGCAGCTGAGTGCATTTAGTGTGCAACAGGCTTCCATACCACCTTCACTACGTTTAGAGCTTTAACACCCAACCCTCCTATGTGAAGAAGCTGCAAAACTTGCAACACTTCTGAATTAATACAAGATATGGTCCAATATGTCATTATTACATCTGGTATCGTGGTTCCCACTTGTGACCCAACTTTCTGCGAGTGTATTTTATGCCCACAACAAATTTTAATCTAAAAAGAAAATCCTAAATTTCCATGTTTATTGCTTCTGTTCACAAGCTGAAGGAATACTTCTCTCTCTTTGCTCCCCCTGACATTTCATAAACAGTCTGTGGGACAGGAAAAGCTAATTGACTTCCTGTAACCCCTGGTTTAATAAAGTAACCAAATTCTACCCTCAGTTTTACACCTACAGACTTAGAGTTAGGGAGATGAGAGCAGACTCAAATTCTTGCTCTGTAGCTGCAACTTGCTTAACAATTCTGTAGAAGTTTATTATATTTCACTATTTCATTGTCTGGTAACATACTGTCTGCTCAGCTAGGATAACAGAAAGAAATGAAATATCCTATAATACTTACTGGCTATCCTGGAGATGACTGGACTCTGTCTTCAGAGCGGGAGAAAAGAGACTAGAGATTTTATTCTAATATATGTAAAGCATTCCCTAAGCCTCTTATCCACAGCAGTGCCCCAGAAGACTATTGGGGTAACATTCTATGGACAAGGAGGTCCAAAACACATGGAGCATGATTATTAAATGAGAATGCTGCCAGGAACTGACCATGAGACAGGGCACTTTTGGGAAAATGCTTGTCATTAAAACTACGTAAAATTCCTGCCTCTCTGACTGCCAGTAGTGGCTTTGTGGATTCCCTTGAGATGATTTACAAACAAAAGACACCAAAGTGTGCAAAGGACATGGTTATGTAATTGTGAAGTAATTTCTGTGCTACAGAAATAAGATTATGGTAGTCGTAAATGATTTTGGGGATTTTTTTCTTGCATCAGACAATAGAACATCAAATATCAAAGAATTAAGAGAGTTAACTTGTTTCCCGTTGCTTTTACGTCAGTTTTGACAGGAAATAATTACAGGTAGTTTGTTCAGACATGATACTAATATTTTCTGTGTTTCTGCTGGAAAAACTGCACGTTTAATTAAATAGAATTAGTGTGATAAAATTTTAGTTATCAGCTGTACATATCTACGATACCAAATATATGTCAAATATCTGTCTGTCTTAATACGTGGCTTCGACATTGCAAGCTAAGTTCAGACACATGCATTTTGCTGTGTTAAACATGCATATTATTCTAACCAGGGCAACTGATCTGTAGATTAGAGTTATTTGTACAGGTAACTGAAACAAATTAAACTCTCCCCATTACAAAACCATATTTGAGTGCTAAATACTGAATTGTTCAACCGGGACAGAGTTAGTTATATAGTTACTTGAAAAGTGACATGGTTGGGAACTAAAGTCAGGCTATTCTGTGGCACATTTTAAAATTAGTGTTCAGATACTCCTAATCTATTTTTAAGTTGTTTTCACCATCAAATTTTTATTATCCCCAGAAGCCGTTACCGGTCAAGCACCAAGAAGCACTTTCTGCACACCAGGAATAAACAATGCCCCCCACTGCTACACCTGTCAAAGCAGCTGCAGCCGGTGGAACGTGATGCACCCACTGGGCAGCACGTCAGTCTGGAGGAACAGTAGCTGCGGTTGGCAAAAGGGGACGTATTCTGCTCGTCAGAAGAGAGGCACATAGGAAAGGATGTTCCTGCATCCAGGAAGGTCTCAGTACTATGTGTGAAAGACTTGCCTATCCAAGTCCTTCTAGGAGCATCAGTGGGCTTTGGAGTTGTTTAATCATATGATTATAGAGTAAAATAACAGTAGCATTTGGTTCCCCTAGTTGGATAAAATGCTAGAAATCTGATGCAACTGTTTTGGGAAGGCTTATTACATATCTATTAGGCAAAGATTACAGATCAGCATTAATTATCAAGACTTACTTTAGATAATCAAATTTACCTTTCATTTTTGCACTAATGCGTTCTCCATATAATTTAATGTTTTGCTGTGAACATGTTATGTTCTTAAAGAAATTATATTATGTATGGTAAGATTTTTAAATGATGTGAAAAAATAACGTGAACGTACCTACATACAGAATATTTTAGTACTCTGAGAAATAAAAAAAAAAAAAAATCATTATTACAGAGCAGTTAGCAGGACTGCTCAAAGATTTTCTCTCAAGTAGACTCCTAGGACAGAAAACAATAACAAGTAGTTCACTAGAAATTCATATTTAAATATGAACTTCCTTCTACGTGCTGGACTTTTATTACAGGGTAAGGCTCGTACAGCTCAGGCTTGTAAACCTGTGAGTTTTCTATCTAAATAACTCTCAAAGCTCCTTTTAGAAAAAAGTCAGAAACTTTCTTGCACAAAAAAAAAAAAAAAGTGAGTTTTCCAATTTCTAGGTCCCTCAAGTTTGGAAGGAGAAGAACGTTCTGATTGCAATTATTCTGTCAAACTCATGGGACTCCAACACAATCTAATTGCAAAAATTGACTGATGAACTAAGAAATAGTTAACGGGTAGAAATTCAAGTGTCTGCTATAAACAAAAAAGAATTTTATTTCTAGGTGACTCAATAACCAGAAAGAATAAAACTGCTAGATGCAGGAGACTTTAATTTATGTACAACCCCTGAGGTAATGAGTGACACACATTTTAATGCAGATAAATCTAAAACAACAAGATAGGACCAATGAATAGATATTTGCTGATAAGAAAGAAACAAAAGAGATGTGAGCGCAGGGGAAATAAAATTAGACACATCTTCTGTTCACGATACACCTAAAATGGCCAAAGTGATTAGGGAGAACATCACTATCTAATGAGGGTGAATTATAGCAAAGAAACGCCTGAGTTGCCTCTTAGATAAGAAACAGCAGTAGTGGCCTGATTTTATACTTTTTTAGATTTCCCTTGAATACAACCCTTTTTCTGAAATACAACACAAAACAGACTTAAGATGTAAATATATTTCAAAATGCTTAGGAAGAAAAACAGCAGCTGTGCAAGGAACCCTTTAAATCAACATCAAAACTGTTACTTAAGGCCTGAATTCTGAAGACACATAGTACTTGACTTTTAATGTAACGCCAGTCATTTCAAAGTCTCAGTTTGCTTCTGTTGAATCTTTCCCTTCCTTGTCATTCATTTGCCCTGATAATTTACCTTGCATTTGCCAGCTAACAGGATTTCCGTAGTTGTTTAACAAAAAAACATATACCCTAAAACTGTAGCCCTGGAAGCCATTTTTTAGCTGTCTGAAGGATGGCCAGAGAATCTCCAGTTTCACCATTTTTTTTTCCAATATGAAATAACAAGAGAATTAATTCATTTTCATGAAGGTCAGTTTTGGAACATTTAGAATTTGACATCTAACATGTCACCAAAAGAATAAAAACCCCACACCCCCAAAGAGAGCTATCCATTAACTTCCTTATTTGAAAGCAAACTTTGGCATAATAATTTCAGATTTTCTTAGGAAGCAAGGGCAGTGACGGCTGAAAGAGACCTGCAGTTAATCACTCAAGATGTGTCCCATAGGTAAGGAGCAGGAGGACACATGCTACATTTTTTCCCAAAGGCAATGAATCAGCAGGAACACAGCATGTATCTTCTAAAAATCAGTAGGACAGGCCCTATGACCAAAACAAAGAAGGATGAAGAAAATTAACTCATAAAAGCACTAGCAATTTGCCTTAGTTTTAGAATGGTGAAAACTACAGGAGATTGGCATGCCTAGAGCTTGATCTTACATTTTCTTAGGAAAGACTTAAAAAAAACCCCCAACCCCTAAACACCAAAATACACATACAAAAAACCCACCCCAAACCCCACAGCATATTTGACTGTAGAAAATGGAATGTATTTGGTGTGCATAGAATAAAAAAAAAAGTTGAATGGCTTTTCTATGCAAGCTACTGTTTTGCATTGCCAGCAGTCGTTGGTTAATCATGTGATTATACGACCTGGAACAAGATCTTAAATATAGCTATGATGGCATTTAAAATTCCACTCTTCAGATGCAGTTTGAGCCATTTAGCTTTAATTAACTTTAACAGGATCATGATCTTTGAATATGGTAATACCTGAATTTTTTTCCCCACCAATTTCCATGAGTTTTATGCTTGCTACAGGGATGGCTTAGCTGGTGACAGCTATTCATATTTATAAAACTAAAGTGTTCCTTCTACTTCCACCATTCTTCCCTCTTCTCTTCTGAGCTTTTTTTGAAAAGAAGTGGGTGTCACTTTACATTCATTCCCTTTTTGGCCTTCACCAACACTTCTGGCTAGAGGTACTTGAACTAGTTTGTGTGCTTGATTCAGTCTGGCTGAACTGTGTCCTCCATGACTGAGCCGCTCGGGTACAGGTTGCAGTAAGCCTGATGGGTGTACTGTGCACATGCAAGTCATCTGCCCACTGGAAATCTGTTAGACCGTGTACTGGATTTACTACACACGTGCTACAGAGCATATTTATAGCACATTGCTGTACAACTGATTGGTCTTACCATGCTGGTCAGTATAAAGTTGCTCTAGTACTAAATTCATCTTCCTCTGGATACGTGGGGATCCAGCAGCCTGCACTGCTGGGCATCCAGTAGGTCACTGCTAAAAGGCAGTAGAGTTAAAAGGACTGGAGTATTACAAATGCTGTGCACACACACAAAACCACCCTGTGAGCTCTTTTATTGTTAGTAGCTCACACGGGAGGGGTTGTCTGCCCTTGCTCCCTTCTAGATCATGATCTCTGTTGTTCAGAAGGCCGTGGATCTCTCTGCCCCTTCCCTCCATCCCTCTGCTCTGCCATTCTGTGTTCTTCAGCAAAATTGTTCTCCTCAGTGAAATCCTAGCTTGTGCACAAGCTGTTTTTTTTTTCCCCTGGAGTCTGAGGAAATTTTTTCAAGGAACCCTTGTTCTCACCTCCCTTATCCTCACTCCTGGTGGCAGGCAGCAGTTGTATGTTCATACTGGTAAGTATTTAGATTTATTTGGTTTCATATTCTGCAGCTTCTTACATGTGGTCTCA